>NC_090384.1:66051793-67332777 GCF_036365525.1 Heterodontus francisci
TGGGGAGAGAGAGAGGTGGGGGAGAGAGAGAGGTGGGGGAGAGAGAGAGGTGGGGGAGAGAGAGAGGTGGGGGAGAGAGAGAGGTGGGGGAGAGAGAGAGGTGGGGGAGAGAGAGAGGTGGGGGAGAGAGAGGTGGGGGAGAGAGAGGTGGGGGAAGAGAGAGTGGGGAAGAGAGAGGGGGGGAAGAGAGAGGGGGGGAAGAGAGAGGGGGGGAAGAGAGAGGGGGGGAAGAGAGAGGGGGGGGAAGAGAGAGGGGGGGAGAGAGGGGGGGGGGAGAGAGGGGGGGGGGAGAGAGGGGGGGGGGGAGAGGGGGGGGGAGAGAGGGGGGGGAGAGAGGGGGGGGAGAGAGGGGGAAGAGAGAGGGGGAAGAGAGAGGGGGGGAGAGAGGGGGAAGAGAGAGGGGGGAAGAGAGAGGGGGGGAAGAGAGAGGGGGGGGGAGAGAGGGGGGGGGAGAGGGGGGGGGAGAGGGGGGGAGAGAGGGGGGGGGGAGAGGGGGGGGGAGAGGGGGGGGAGAGAGGGGGGGGGAGAGAGGGGGGGAGAGAGGGGGGGGAGAGAGGGGGGGAGAGAGGGGGGGGAGAGAGGGGGGGGGAGAGAGGGGGGGGGAGAGAGGGGGAGAGAGAGAGGGGGGAGAGAGAGAGAGGGGGAGAGAGAGGGGGAGAGAGAGAGGGGGGGGAGAGAGGGGGAGAGAGAGAGGGGGGGAGAGAGGGGGGGGGGAGAGAGGGGGAGAGAGAGGGGGAGAGAGAGGGGGGGAGAGAGGGGGAGAGAGAGGGGGGGAGAGAGGGGAGAGAGAGGGGGGGAGAGAGGGGGGAGAGAGGGGGGGGAGAGAGGGGGGAGAGAGGGGGGGGAGAGAGGGGGGAGTGAGAGGGGGGAGTGAGAGGGGGAGTGAGAGGGGGGAGTGAGAGGGGGGAGTGAGGGGGGGGAGAGAGAGGGGGGAGAGAGAGGGGGGAGAGATAGGGGGGGGTGAGGGGGGGGGTGAGGGGGGGGGTGAGAGGGGGAGGGTGAGAGGGGGAGGGTGAGAGGGGGGGGGTGAGAGGGGGAGAGAGAGGGGGAGAGAGAGGGGGGGAGAGAGAGGGGGGGAGAGAGGGGAGGGTGAGAGGGGGGGGTGAGAGGGGGAGAGAGAGGGGGAGAGAGAGGGGGGGAGAGAGAGGGGGGGGAGAGAGGGGGGGGGGAGAGAGGGGGAGAGAGAGGGGGAGAGAGAGGGGGGGGAGAGGGGGGGAGAGAGGGGGGGAGAGAGGGGGGGAGAGAGGGGGGGAGAGAGGGGGGAGTGAGAGGGGGGAGTGAGAGGGTGGAGTGAGGGGGGGGAGTGAGAGGGTGGAGTGAGGGGGGGGAGAGAGAGGGGGGGGAGAGAGAGGGGGGGGTGAGGGGGGGGTGAAGAGGGGAGGGTGAGAGGGGGAGGGTGAGAGGGGGGGGGTGAGAGGGGGGGGGTGAGAGGGGGGGGGTGAGAGGGGGGGGGGTGAGAGGGGGAGGGTGAGGGGGGGAGGGTGAGGGGGGGGTGAGAGGGGGGGGTGAGAGGGGGGGGTGAGAGGGGGGGGGTGAGAGGGGGGGGGGTGAGAGGGGGGGGGGTGAGAGGGGGGGGGGTGAGAGGGGGGGGGGGTGAGAGGGGGGGGTGAGAGGGGGGGGTGAGAGGGGGGGGTGAGAGGGGGGGGTGAGAGGGGGGGGTGAGAGGGGGGGGGTGAGAGGGGGGGGTGAGAGGGGGGGGTGAGAGGGGGGGTGAGAGGGGGGGTGAGAGGGGGGGTGAGAGGGGGGGTGAGAGGGGGGGGTGAGAGAGGGGGGTGAGAGGGGGGGGTGAGAGGGGGGGGTGAGAGGGGGGGTGAGAGGGGGGGGTGAGAGGGGGGGGTGAGAGGGGGGGGTGAGAGGGGGGGGTGAGAGGGGGGGGTGAGAGGGGGGGGAGAGAGGGGGGGGGAGAGGGGGGGGGAGAGAGGGGGGGGAGAGAGGGGGGGGAGAGAGGGGGGGGAGAGAGGGGGGGGAGAGAGGGGGGGGGGAGAGAGGGGGGGGGAGAGTGGGGGGGGGAGAGAGGGGGGGGGAGAGAGGGGGGGGGAGAGGGGGGGGGGAGAGAGGGGGGGGGGAGAGAGGGGGGGGAGAGAGGGGGGGGGGAGAGGGGGGGGGAGAGAGGGGGGGGAGAGAGGGGGGGGAGAGAGGGGGGGGAGAGAGGGGGGGAGAGAGGGGGGGGAGAGAGGGGGGGGAGAGAGGGGGGGGAGAGAGGGGGGGAGCGAGAGGGGGGGAGGGGGGGGAGAAGGAGAGGGGGGGGGGAGAGGGAGGGAGGGGGAAGGAGAGGGGGGGGAGAGGAAGGGGCGGAGAGGGGGAGGGGGAAGAGAGGAGGAGGGGGTGGTGAGGGAAGAGGGGTCCTCCATGGACCGCAAATTGCTCATGAAGGGGAACCCCCCCCATCAAAAGCCCACTGGGAGGGCAGCTCGTTTGCAAAGATCCTCCCCGCGCAGCAGAAGTCCCTGCCACTGGTAAGATCACAGCGCCGGTGGGAAGAAGCCCTTAATTGGCTATCAATAGGCCACTTAAGGGCCTCAATTGGCCTCTGGGCGGGAAGGCTGACGCTGGCCTATCCCGCCCCAGGAAGATCGGGCCCGGGCTTCCCGGCGTTGGGTTCCACTGTTGCTTCGATTCGCCACAGCCCGCACCCCACCCCAGCAACAGAAACTGAAGTCGGGCTGGGAACAAAATTCAGCCCTAAGAGTGGGGGAAAAAACTGCAGTTTTTCAGATTGGCAGGACGTAGGTAGTATGTACCCCTGCAGGATCTGTCCAGGGATCTCTTTTGTTTTCCATTCATATGAACGATTTGTATATAGGCACAAAGGTATAACATTAAAGTCTGCTGTTTAATTCCAAATTACGGGCTGTGGCAAACTGCAAGGGCAAATACAGGAAACGGGTCATCTTGGAAACCTGTTTTTTATGATGAATAAATTCTTATCATGTTTCACACCATTAGCCTGCTTTAGCTGTCTGTTAGATACTATGGCTTACTGTTGGCATATTTTGACACTTTTGCCAATAAGAATTTTATTTGAGCAGAAGTAACTGGATGGCTATAGCTAATATAGGAGAAAACAATGTTGGACAAACTATAAATATTACAGATTTATGTTTGTTATTTTTATGGAGTGCAAATTGCGTAATGAGGAGCCCAACATAAAGCAGCAGTTACCAGTAAAATGCACTGTTATGCTTGAAGCCTGTCAGGTGAATGTTCTGCACAGTTCATAACTGATCCCAATCATTTTAATTGTAAAGACAGATTGAATCCCCCTGTCAAATTGTAATACCAAAGCTATATTAGGACATACATTGTACTTCTGGTATAAACGTTTGTACTTAACATGCCATTTGTTCCTATTCTGTTTTTTACAGTCTCACTAAGAAATTATTGAAGAAAACTAGCTCAGAAAAATAGACAAAATTTGTATTTATTATAGTTCCAGGATCACAATAATTTTATATGCACTAAAATAAATACAAATAAAACACTTACCTTCTGTGTGAAAACGTATTATGAACTGCCAAGCGCAATAACAATGTTTTAACAACGTATCAGCACAATGGGTTTCAAAGTAGTTTTTCATAATATTTATTTTTGAAATAATAAAACAAAAATTTTAATACTTCCTCAGGCCAATATAAACAGGGGAAAACTAAAAACAGGCACACATATTTTCATTCCTTATCTTAATCATTTCACACCCACTATAAACTAAATGACACAATTTTAAAAAAGATGCATGAATACAGAGACCTGGGGGTGCATGCACACCAATTCCTGAAGGTGGCAAGGCAAGTTGAGAAGGCTGTTAAAAGAGCATATATAACCCTTGGTTTTATTAATAGAGGAATAAAGTACAAAAGGAAGGAAGTTATACTAAAGCTTCATAAAACACTGGCTTGTGTAGTGTGTTCAATTCTGATCAAACTTTAGGAAGGATGTCAAGGCCTTTGAGATCGTGCAGAGGAGATTTACCAGAATGGTACCAGGAATCAGGGACTTAGTTATGTGGAGGGATTGGAGAAGTTGGGGTTGTTCTCCTTAAAGCAAAGAAGGTGAAGAGAAGATTTGGTAGAGGTCTTCAAAATCATGAGTGGTTTTGATAGAGTAAGTAAGTAGAAACTGTTTCCAGTGGCAGAAAGATCAATAGCCAAAAGGTGCAAAGTGATTGGCAAAGGACCGAGAGGTGACATGAGGAAACCTTTTTTTACACAGCTAGTTATGATCTTGAAGGGCGATGGAAGCAGATTCAATAGTAACATTGAAAAAGGAATTGGATAAATACTTGTAGGGAAAATAAATTCAGGACTCTGGGGAAAGAGTGGGACTAAATGGATGACTCTACTAAAGAGCTGGCACAGACACAATCGATCAAATGGCCTCCTTCTGTGCTGTATCATTCTATGATTAACTTTGCTGAAATCCAGGAAAATTTGGCAATGAATAAAAAGGCTGTTAACAGGTAGTTTTCTGCTAAAACTGAGCCTTAAACAATTGTTGCAAGGTTCTATCTTAAGTGCTAATGGTGAAGTGATTAAATCCACATCACTGAAATCATTTTCCTAGAAATAAAGTGGCACGGACATGCCAAGTTACGTGCCTTTGTTGAATCTGGTTCTGACTGCATTGTGTATCTTCTTATAAAGAATACATATATATCATGCTTACTTTTGCATGAAAACTTTATATGTAAAAATGATGCTCCAAAGGATGTCAGTGCTAAAAGAATTAGAGTAAGACAGTGAAAAAAATTAACCCTAAGAGGCCAGTTTTCCTTTAGAGTCACATTTGAATTGTTTGGATGCAGAAATGACCCCTGCTTTCACTGCCAGACAACTGGGAATGTCTGAAGCCAGATACTGTTTCAATGTGGCACGGGCTGTGCATACCTCCTGCTTTCTACTCATTCTAAGATATGATATTGATGTTTTATAAAGTGAAACTGCTTTCAGGGTCACTTCCAGAATTTCATCAAGACAGTTGAAAAAAAGACAACTACTTAAAATGCCTTTGGAAATAACAAGGGAATGGTTGATTCTAAAGTTGAAGATAAAACAGCTTCAAGTAAAACAAAACCAAGTTATGCTAAAGTACAGCAGCAGCTTTGTGGAAAAAAATTTAACTACCATATTAATGGGAACAGGAAAAGATTCAGTTTTCATTTTTGTTTTAAATATAATCATCTCATTTGCATTTCCTACTTGAGAAGATTTATGACATACGGAAATCATTATTTATTTTTTAATTTATCCCGAACTCCAGTTTATATTATTAGATCATTACAATTGACATCTTAGGACTGCACAAGCGGGTTCCCCGTGCAGGTGTCAGTTAAAATGGCAGTTGGGTCCTGACAACATCATTGTAGCCTGATTTGTCTATTCAAAGAAAGACCCTGCTGGTTTCCGGCAGGTCTCTCTCGTCTTCTCAGATAAGTAGATTAATATCAGAACCAACAGGAAGGCGGTGGGATAACTGTGGGTAAGTCCCACAGGCAATTTTAACTGCTGCCTTGGCCAGTTATATGGCTCTACTGAATGTGCTATCTGAAAGTTTCTGGCTCCTAAAATGAATTTGTATGCATGCACATACATACTTATTAAACTCTCAATTCAGTATTTCGCATATTAAATGGAAGTATATTTGGCTATAGTTTTTACATGTTATTGAAGGACTCAAAAGAAAATAAGTCTAAATGTGGGCAATACAACCTAATGTGTGACTGCAACCAGATATATCTTCATAAGTATGTCTTACCTGATAGCTTATGAGAGGTAGTCTCAAGACTCAGCAGCACATTTCAGAATGTTTATATCATACTCCAAAAGCATTCCATTTATAAAATATTGTTTGTTTTGTGTTTTTGCTTTACTATGTACCAGAATGCGGCAGTACAATTTTCAGGCAAAACATTTTTGATAACACGACGACACTTTTCAACCACCCTTTCATTTGTGCAACATCAATTATGACCCGATGCTTGCAGAGAGGTCAAGGAGGAATTGCTGCAGCAGCAAGGCATTAAAGTCAATGTGTTGACACCTGCACGGGGAACCCGCTTGTGCAGCCCTAAGACGTCAACTGTAATGATCTAATAATATAAACTGGAGTTAGGGATAAATTAAAAAAGCTAGACAATGATTTCCATTTGTCATAAATCTTAAGTAAGAAATGCAATACGTTGGTTATGGAGCTAGAAAATTATACATTCACATGCACTGATTTGAGTGTGGTAACATTTACTTATATTTTGAATAAAATGGATGATATTTGCAGTAAATATTTCATTGTATAACCGATCTTCCTCAGAAAAATGATCGGCTTGCTTCTCCGTTATCTCTAACATGTGCCAGTGCAGACACGATGGGCCGAATGGCCTCCTTGTGTGCTAGAACAATTCTGTGATTCTGTGATATGGAGAATATTTCCACACTGTACTGATAAACACGTTATAAAAGTAAGTATTCCATTCTTGTTGATACAAGTAATTCACTTACGATATATTCTAAACCTGGAAAAGTTTGTGAAATAAATAAAGGTCTGTCTACTTTTCTACATTCTTTTTAAAAGCAACAAAGTTCATTTACTACTTCTGTTTCCGAAGAATTCCAAAGTCATTCTGTCAGTAATCTTAACGCATTCCTCAATTTAAATCAAAATTCCCCTCTTGAGTCAATGAATCCTGTGTCAAAACCTTCTTTAACCTTAAATAGAGGTGGTTAATTTGCTCAGTATGAGTGTAACATCAAAGTATTAATCTTACTTCAAAGTCAAATTCCAATGTTCGGCTAAATGACTCCATTCTAACAATCTTCTGCGTCACAAACAAAAATAACAGAAAGCTTGTGTTTTTACTAAAAATGATTCAAGATGTGGTCTTATCCATTTAAAAATGCACCCCTAATGATTTGCTGTCTATAATTTGCAGATATATTCAAGATTCTGCCAACGTACCCCATTTTAAAACAAAATCACACACTGTCAATTGAGTTTCCAATTCAAAAGTTACTTAATAGTTGCTGTAATGACTGAATATATCATGACAACCTCACATTACGGTTGACATAATTAAGCCATGTATAAGATATAACTCAGAAAAAACAGATTAAATAAAGAATATGATTTCTATACTCTGGTCCTTATAAATAAAATGTATAAAAGGAGGATCTGACCTTACTGAAAATATTACACGCCCTATTTCTGACCCACTGTCACTCTGCAGTTTCCCTTTTATCATTCCCACTCAACTTGATAGATTCATCACTTCTCACCTGCTCGCTTAATTCCTTCATCACCCAACTCCTGATTACCTTGCCTGATCCCTATTCTTGCCAACATTGTTAAAATTTCCCCTTGCTCAATACCAAATGTCATTATTATGCTCTCCTAAAAATAAAAACACCTATCTGGATGATAGAGAGGACAATCTCCAATTTTCCCTTTGTCTCCAAGTTCCTTAAACTTATCATTGCCTCCCAGTCTGTGCCCATCCCTGCCACAACTTCCTGTTCAAATCCCTCAGTCTGGCTCTCATCCTTGTCATAACATTAAGACCATCCTGGTTGATGTCATAAGCCTCTCCAAGACTTTTGACTTGGTCCATCACAGCATTCTCTTCCATCGTTGTCTAGTTCTGTGGGACGGCCCTTATGAAAATCCATGTAGTTAGTACATCTCCAGCAATGGCTTCTTTTCTGTCACTGCACACTAACCTCCAAGGAACTATACTGTATCTGTCCCCCCCACCCCGCTCCACATGCTGTGCCTCAAAGACATCGCAGAGCACGTGGTCTGTATTTAAATGTATACTTATTGCATCCAGCTCTATATCTTCATTACTTCCTTTGAACTCAATGAGCATTCTACTCTTAAACTGCCTGTTTACCATTAAACTGTGGATAATTCCAAATTTCTGCCAACTCAACATCACCCCTGCCATAAATACTGCTTCCTTACCCCTTTTTCCATTCCATCTATGGCCAATTTTTGTGCATAAATAGGAAATACAACACCTTAGCGCCCTGTATTACTCAAAAATGAGCTTCAACTCCACATCTTATCTTTCACCAAAATTGCTTACTTCAGCCTTCACAATATTACCTGTATCTGTACTTGCATCATCCTCACTGCTACCAAAATGCTTGCTCATACTTTTTCAATTTATCCAAAGTCTTCCTTGCTGGCCTCTCATCCTTACTCTTCATAAACTACAATTTATTCTGCCACACATCATGTTCAGCCTGAAATCCCTATTGACTCCTTACACTGACTCCATCTCCTGCAATGTACTGAATTTAAATTCATCCTCATCATCAAATCTCTCCAAGGAATGACTGCACTTTGCAGTCTTATTCCAGTTCTACAACTCTGCCGTTCCTTGCATTGCATCTCTTTGCCCACTATTGGTGGCAAAGCCTCCAGCCACCTTAGGAACTCTATTCCCAAACCCCTTTCCACTTCACTCTACCTTTAAAATCCTTCTTAAAACATATTTTTTTGATCAAGCTTTCAATCACATGTCCGAACCCTCCCATCATGGCACCATTCCTATTTTGCTCTCTATTAGCACTTTAGAACATAAAAATGCAAGTTGTTTCTGTCTTAAAATATGACATTTTTAATGAACCTTTTAGTATCTTTCCATGATGGCAATGACAAAAATGACCACTTTGCGAAGATAAAGTTTTGACACTCCCATGAGGTCATCCCCCAAAGTGTAATGTAGCACCAACATCGTGCTAAAAGACACAGACTAAGGAAAGAACTAGCAGACCAAACTTGGGCATCCATCAGGCTAAGCTGCGTATCAGCAACAGTAGAATTGTCTACTACCCTAATGTGGAACACATGGACTAGCACATTCCTCAATCACCTTCAAACCAGGGTACCAACCCTGGGTATAATACAGAATATAGAGGGGTGAACCAAGCTTACCTTAGAATGAAGGACAAGTTCAATCAATCTAATGCACAAGGCTACATGCATGCTAAACCTCAAAAGCTGCAAGCTTTGTATATACAAAGCTAAGTGGTCCCACAAGTAACAGATCGCAGCAAAGGACAATGGCCTGAACAAATTCAGTCAAGAATAGCGGTGAATAACTAGGCAACTAATAGGGGGAAGAGACTCCATGAACCTTTCATCTGAACTACAGTGGACTCTCCTCCTCCTAAGATCATTGGCGAGCACTTGTGTGGCACAAATGTTACCTGCTGCTTATCAGCAGAAGCCCGAATATTGTCTAGGTCTTGCTGCATGTGGGCACGGACTGATTCAGTATCTGAGGAGTTGCAAATGCTACTGAACACTGTGCAATCATCAGCCAACATCCCCACTTCTGAGGGAGGAAGGTCATTGATGAAGCAGCTGATGGTGGGGCCGAGGCCACTAACCGGAGGAACTTCTGCAGCGATGCCCTGGGAGAGAGATCTTTGGCCTCCAACAACCAAAACCATCTTCCTTTGTGCTAGCTATGACTCCAAAGTCGAGAGGTCCCCCCTCCCCGATTCCCATTGAATTCAGTTACTCTAGGGCTCCTAAATTACGTCAGGGAAGAAATAGGTTAAATGTTCAGCAGTTCCTCTTTTCTTAGGAAATAATAGACTTGTGGAATAAGTTGCTAGCTTGTGCAGTGACTACAAATTCACTGTGTACCGTCAAGATTTGGACCGGTTCCTGGATGGAGCGGATATTGCATAAAAGAGTCATAGAGTCTTACAGCATAGAAACAGGCCCTTCAGCCCACCGCGTTCATGCCAACCATAATGCCTGTCTATACAATCCCACCTGCCTGCATTAATTCCATATCCCTCTATGCCTTTCTCATTCAACTACCTGTCCAGATGCCCCTTAAATGTTGCTACTGTTCCTGCCTCCACCACCTCCTCTGGCAGCTCATTCCAGATACCCACTATTCTTTGTGTGAAAAATTTACCCCTTTGATCCCCTTTAAACCTCCTCCCTCTCACTTTAAATCTATGCCCTCTAGTTTTAGTCACCCCTACCATGGGAAACAGACTCTGGCTATCTACCCTATCTATGCCTCTCATAATTTTATATACCTCTATCATGTCCCGTCTCAGCCTCCTTCGCTCAAGGGAAAACAGACCCAGCCTATCCAATCTCTCTTTATAACTCAAGCCCTCCAAACCAGGCAACATCATTGTGAATCTTTTCTGCACCCTCTCTAGCTTAATCACATCTTTCCTGTAGTGCAGCGACCAGAACTGCACACAGTACTCCAACTGCTGCCTAACCAATGTTATGTACAACTGTAACATGACGTCCCAACTCTTGTACTCAATGCATCGGCCGATGAAGGCAAGCATGCCACACGCCTTCTTCACCACCCTGTCTACCTGTGTTGCCACTTTCAGGGAACTATGTACTTTCACCCCAAGGTCTCTCTGCTCAACAACACTCCCCAGGGCCCTGCCATTCACTGTAAATGTCCTGCCCTGGTTTAATGTCCCAAAAGGCATCACTTCGCAATTGTCTGCGTTAAATTCCATTTGCCAATCCCTTGCCCACTTTCCCAGTTGATCTATATCCTGTTGTAATCTTAGACAACCTCCTTCACTGTCCACTATACCACCAATTCTGGTGTCATCTGCAAACTTACTAATCATGCCCCCTACATTCACATCCAAGTCATTAATATATATGACTAACAACAGAGGGCCCAGCACCGATCCCTGCGGCACACCACTGGTCACCGGCCTCCAATCTGAAAAACAATCCTCCACTACCACCCTCTGCCTCCTATTACCAAGCCAATTTTGTATCCAATTTGCTAGCTCACCATGGATCCCAGGTGTTCGAACCTTCCGGACCAACCTACCATGCGGGACCTTGTCAAAGGCATTGCTAAAGTCCACGTAGACAACATCCATCGCCCTGCCCTCGTCAATCCTCTTGGTCACCTCCTCAAAAAACTCAGTCAAATTCACGAGACATGATTTCCCACGCACAAAGCCATGCTGACTATCCCTATTCAGACCTTGCCTTTCCAAACGCATATAAATCCTGTCTCTCAGAATCCCTTCCAATAACTTTCCCACCACTGATGTAAGGCTCACCGGCCTGTAGTTCCCTGGCGTATCCCTGCTGCCCTTCTTAAATAAAGGCACAACATTTGCTATCCTCCAGTCTTCCGGTACCTCACCCGTGGCTAACGATGATACAAAAATCTCTGCCAGGGCCCCAGCAATCTCCTCCCTTGCTTCCCATAGCATCCTAGGATACACCTGGTCAGGCCCTGGGGATTTATCCACTTTAATGCGCTTCAAAACCTCCAACTCTTCCTCCTTTGCAATCTTGATATGCTCCAGGATATCGCTGTTCCCTCCCTTGAACTCACTAGCTTCCATGACCTTCTCCACGGTAAATACAGACGAGAAGTATTCATTTAAGACCTCGCTCATTTCCCGTGTCTCCGCGCATAGGTTAGCACACTGATCCTTAAGGGGACCTACTCTCTCCCCAGCTACCCTTTTACTCTTAATATACTTATAGAATCTTTTAGGATTCTCCTTTATCTTATCTGCCAGGGAAATCTCATGGCCCCTTTTCGCCCTCCTAATTTCCTTAAGTGTACTCCTACATCCCCTATACTCCTCGAGGGACTCGCTTGATCCCAGCTGCCTATACCTGACATATGCCTCCTTCTTTGTCCTGACCAGACCCTCAATATCCCTCGTCAACCAAGGTTCCCTAAACTTGCCAGCCTTGCACTTCCATCTAACAGGAACACGCCGGCCCTGACCTCTTCCTATCTCACTTTTAAAAGCCTCCCACTTGCCAGACGTCGCTTTACCTGTAAAGAGCCTCTCCCATTCAACTTTTGAGAGTTCCTGTCTGATGCCATCGAAATTAGCCTTCCCCCAGTCAGTAACAACTCATACAAGTAATGGTCAATGTAATCTCATGGTCCAGCTTTGATCACCTAGACAGATGGGAAAATAATTTTGCAGATTTTCTCCTCTCTAACTGGCAGTCAACTCAGACAGACAGAGAGGAAAATATGATAAAGAAGTATGCTGTGGAGGATACTAACAAGTATGAAGCTTTACTTCAGGAAGTGACAGATTAAGAACTTAGTGAGGAAGAAACAACACAAAGGCATTGGGAAAGATTGAAACACAACATGAAACAAAGTAACTGAGACATTCTCTAAGAAAGAGAGAAGGAAACATCAAGAGTGGATGACTGATCAAATACTAGATATGATGGAGAAAAGGAGGCAGAAGAATAAAGAAGAATATGACGAAATAGAAAAGCAGGTAAGAAAAGCACGTAGAGCAGCCAAGGGAAAGTGATATGAAGACCGCTGCAAGGAAATAAAACTGGAGAAATGTACAATATGAGAGCATTGCATTAGAAAGTTAAAGCAAAAGAAAATAACTACAAATAGTGACTGTAAGGAGCAAGGAAGGTGAACTTCTCTTTGAAAACAAAGTGCAGAGAAACGATGGGCAAAGTACATCAGAGAGCTGTATGATAATGAATACCATGGCTAGAAGAGGCTAGGAATCCTGTGGCAAGTAACTCGCCTCCTGACTCCCCAAAGCCGGTCCACCATCTACCAGGCACAAGTCTGGAGTGTGATGGAATACTCTCCACTTGCCTGGATGGGCGTGGCTCCAACAACACTCAAGATGTTCGACACCATCAAGGACAAAGCAGCCTGCTTAATTGGCACCCCATCCACAAATATTCACTCCCTTCACCACCGACACACAGTGGCAGCAGCGTGTACCATCTACAAGATGCACTGCAGCAACACTCCAAGGCTCCTTAGACAGCACCTTCCAAACCCGCGACCTCTACCACCTAGAAATACAAGGACAGCAAATGCATGGGAACACCACCACCTGCAAGTTCCCTTCCAAGCAACGCACCATCCTGATTTGGAATTATAATCGCCTTTCCTTCACTGTCGCTGGGTCAAAATCCTGGAACTCCTTTGCTGACAGCACTGTGGGTGCACCTACCCCACATGGACTGCAGCGGTTCAAGAAGGCGGCTCAGTACCACCGTCTCAAGGGCAATTAGGGATGGGCAATAAATGCTGGCCTAGCCAGCAATGCCCACATCCCATGAATGAATAAAAAAAAAGACAGAAGTGAAATGATACCAACAGAGGGGAGAAGGATCAGAGATAATAGAGGCAAAAGTCAGTGCAGTGATCAAAAAGGTGAAAGCAAAGAAAGCACCTGGAATCGATGAGATACCAACAGAATGCCTGAAAGCCCTGAATTATGTTAACATTGGGATACTGGCAGACCTCTGCAACAAAGTCTACAGAACAGGGTTCATACCTGAGGATCTTATGCAGTCAGTGTTCATTAAGCTCCCAAAGAAACCAAAAGCCCTAGGGTGTTCAGAGCGCAGGACAATAAGCAACATGAGCCATGTGATGAAAATGATTCCAATAATCATTTTGGAAAGATATGACCAGTCTATAGAAGTAGAGATATTTAATTGGATTCAGATCAAAGAAAGGAACAAGAGAGGGCATCCTTAACTTGAGAATAGTCACCGAAAGATATCTGGAAGTACAAAAACCTGTGTATATACGATTTATAGACTATGAGAAGGCATTTGATAGAATCTACCGTCAGAAACTAATGGAGTGCTTAAACAAACTATAAATTGATAGAAATGATAAAAAGATAATTCAGAATATATATTGGAAGCAATCAGCGGTGATGAGGCTTGATAGCAGCTTGTCAGACAGCTTCCCAATCAAAAGAGGAGTGCGCCAGGGATGTGTTATGTCCCCAAAATTGTTCAACCTGTACATTGAAACTATCTTCAGAGACATAGAAGATCTATCTACCAGATTGCAACATTGGTGGGTTGAATGCCAACAACTTGAGATATGCAGATGACACTGCACTGATTGCAGAGTCAGAAAAGGCACTACAGGAAACTGTGAACAAACTGAATGCAAGGAGCGTGGAACATGGATTAAGAATGAATATGGAGAAGACCAAGACAATGGTGATAAGCAGAGACCTAACCCCGAAAGTGAAAATGGAAGTAAATGGACAAGTCCTGGAACAAGTGAAAAGGTTCACACACTTTGGGCAGATTATCACAAACAACAGGAGATGTGATTGTGAGATCCGAAGGAGAATTGAGATAGCCAAGACCAACTTTGTCAGAACGAAGGACATGTTAACATAAAGAAACTGAACCTGAATCTTAGGAAAAGAATGCGCAGGTGCTACATTTTGTCATCTATGTTATATGCCTCGGAGACACAGACAACAAACAAAGAGACTATTGATGAGCTGAATGCATTCGAGATGATGTGGACATATAGGAGGATGTTCCGCATATCCTACACAGACAGAAAGACTAGTGTGGAAGTGCTGGAAATGGCTGGAGAAAGTAGGAAATTAGTGCATATCAAAGAGAGAAATACAATATTTCGGTCACATCATTAGATCAGAAGGTAGACAGAGACAATTATTGGAAGGAAAGATCGATGGAAAACGTAGGAGAGGGAAGACAGAGGTAGAGTTCCATGGCAGTCAACCTTCTGGGAAGATGATGACACCAAGGACGATGACGAATTGGCAGTGGATTTTTGATCTAGTTTTTCACCTCTCCTGGGAGACTACGTGGCACCTGGGGGTTGCAGGAAGTTTCTTGACCTGATATGTAAGGCATCACAACTGTTTGGGACAAGACAGCTGGATCAACTTGTCTTTTCCTGTGAATTTTTTGTATGTTCGTATAACTCAATTCCCTCAATTCAGGAATCAGCCATGTGACACTGCTCTAGACTACCTTCAATCAATTCCACAGGGGCAATTTTAACTCTGCTCAGCTGGCCGGGACGGAGCGGGCAGATGGTTAAAATGGCATCAGCGAGAGCTCCAATGTGCTTCTATTTAATGCCATTTGGATGACAGAGGCAGTCAAAGTCACCATAGTACTTTAACTTCTTTATCACTAGTTTCTTCCAGTTGGCTTTAGCCGGATAGACTTACACACGTTATGTCGCATCACATCTCTCAAACTTCTCAAAGTATTTCATACACAATAAATTACTATTAACAGCAAAAACATCTGCCGCCAACGTATCAGCTACTTTGCACACAGCAAGATCCCACATATCGCAATAAATTAAGTAACTAGATACTTTGTGTTGGTGCTTTTGGATACACCAGCAGTATCCACTTGCACACTTGGGGGTTTCCCTCATTTTGAGCTCTTATCAACTTACATCTGAGCTCTTCAGAATTGGTAATTGGGATGAATGCCTAAGGGGAGAGTTGACTTTCCATTTTGGGCAAATAGAAACCCTACAGGTATGCAGACTGGAAGGTAGCTTGAATTAAAGACTCTTAAACATGGTGATGAGTTTCCATGTGTATCAGGCATTCAACCGACAAAGGAAAAGACCTTGTAAGCTAAAAGGCAAACAATTCTTTCTTAAATAATGTCTTATGAATTATTTATAACTATCCGTTTTATGTAGCAATATGTGCAATACTAGAAATTTACAAAAAAAAGTTACACAAGAGAAATATACTCATTCCAAAAGTTCTAGTGTAGGAGTTTTTAACTTTAGAACAATGATATTATTGTCTCAAGTTATTTAAAAATATAGCGATAGAACCTAAATGTATGCAGAATGAATGATAAAACGTTAAGCAACTGTAAAGTACAAAAAATTATGCAATTAAAAAAATCTCAAGTGAAACACCTTGTCTGCTAAATTAAATATAAATATTTCAAAATAAAATTGAGAATACAGACACCTTTTTAATTATGCAAAATAATTTTGGCTTGATTTAAATTAAACAAAACTGTTACTAATCAGTGGTTTGTGCAGACTTTTTCTCTGCTTCTCTTTCCCCTCGTGTTTTTCTCCATTCCTCACAGCTTTTTAAAAAAATCTGGAAGGATATGACAGTCACATTTTTCATGGCCACCACAATAGAGTCCCCTATTGCTGGAAAAGAACACTACTTAGAGGAGCAAAACAGGTGATGTTAGTTTGCTTTTTATCCTTTGTGGCATTCTTGACACAAGTGAGGCAGAATGGCAGAGGAGTAATAAAATTAACCACTGCTGGGGCCAACAAACTCAGTGCTGGGCATTCCTGTCATTTGAATCTGAAAACTGCTTCGGACACCAATAATTTACCTATTGGACCTGATGAATTTGCTCTGCACAAATGCGAACAGATTTTTCCCCCACATAACTAAATTGACATAAAACCCTCCATATTATCTATTTTTTGTAATAACTGGAAATGAGTGAATTGGCTGCAGTTTATTTCACGTTTATGATTTTTTATGTCTAATACTATTAGATATCCTATCTTATATTGTCTGTACCAAGTAGCATTATCTGATCATGAATTAATTAACTCTGCCATTAGGTAGCTAAAGCAGATCTCCTATAATTTATTTCCTGTGTGTTCATGAAAATGTTACAGATATAGCTGATGGATGCTTAATAACCCTTGATGTTAAAAAAAAACAAACTTCAGTTAACATTAGAATTCCCTGCACAACCAGAGACTGTTTTTACCCAAGGCATTTCAATAATTCTCAGCGTGGTTTTCCAAAATCTTTTGGTGGTAAATATGCTGGTAGAAAGTGGCCCATTATTCTAGAATCAAATAGGATAGTTTGCAGATTATGTGACTCTTTTTAATAAACCTAATTGCTACATTTTGTACCTAGACCTTTTGTGCAATCAAATCCAGACAAGACTAAGTTTTCTCTGGGGAGTTTTGGTATGAAATCACATGAGCTTACCCGGTAAAATGCTGTTGTCAGTGGCAGCAATGTAGCAGCAACACAATATTCTTCGGAAGCTGAACAATCCTGGAAGAAATAAACAGGAAATCATAAATCTTGATACCTTACATTCCATTTGTTCACAGTCAAATTATCTCAGCTCAATTACCACCCACCTGTTTGATAAAGAGGCAATGCATGGAAGAATACAATTAACTGGCCCCAACAATAATTTGCTACAGACTATCTTTGGGGACCTATATAGTGTACCATTGGGATACAAACTAAGTTTTGAATGAGTAACATGAAACAGAACCTGCAGTAATTTGTGAAGAAAAATCCTCCAAAAAATCCCCAAGATCAATATGCATACTACTGTAACTCCTCCAAAAGATATGTAATCTTAATCAAGATTATTCTGGCCTAAGTTTCAACATTAATTATTGAGACATTAATGAAGGCCAACAGTTTATCCAAAATGGCTTGACACATCTGAGTTATTTTAACCAAAATGCCAAGCATGTTTCTGAAAGCTGTCAGGAGGCCCAGAGCAATAAAGTTCACAAAAATCAGGCTGTAATCTTCTAGTAAGGAAATGTTTGGAATGCCAAGATGCACTCCGACTTTTAGGCCACAGCAGGGCTCCATTCTTGTAGACTGTGTCCAAATTTTAAACTACAACAGCTGCACTTTAAAGTCACAGACACTTTTTAAGCCATTGTAAGGATATTACTTAATTAAAACTACTACTGACCAGCAGACCATGATATGAGGCTGCAATTTTCAGAGAATTCCAAATATTGAAACCTGCTGTTGATAAACTGCTTTCTTTGCCAATTAATTATTTTAAAATAACTATATAATTTTAAAAAACACTATTTAGATTTTACAGGTAAAATGATTTTTGAAATATATACCAGCTATATACAAAAATTATACATAGTATATAAATATACATATATGTTATGCACGGTTTCAATTTCAATCTGATATTAACACTAGTTACTTCTATTTGTTTGGAGGAGGGTGGGGGGGTTTGTGTGGAAAGAAACAAAGACAAACAATATGGCATTTGGAGTGCAAGGACTGTGGGGCTCTCCTGTTTAACAGTGATTTACATGAAGAAACAGCATTCAAGCTCTGGCTATTAATGGTGATAGCAGTTACCAAGAAGCAGCATGTGGTGGAGCTATTGTGACAGCCACATGCAGGAGATGTTAGGGAAATTTTCTTAGGGTTAAAAGTCTATCCACTGGAATAGTAGTAACCAGACCTGAAAGGGTGTCACCCAACAATGTTCTTGAAATTATTTTGAAACAGTCATATAAAATATAATTTAAGGTCTCCAACTCTATAAATTGGTTAATTATCAAATACTGACAAGCTTACATTATTATACAAAAGTCATAGTCATTATGGCATAGGAGGCCATTTGGCCTATGTTGAAAGTTTTCTCTAAGTAACATACCACATCGCCCCTGGGTGGTACAAAACAATTCCCAACTTTGTGTAACAATGAGTGTATTCAATAAACTGACATATATCCTTGATTGTCACATGAAATGTCCAGAGATTGAAAAATAAGACCAGAAGTATGCTAATCTCCAACTACTTCCTGTGCCAAGTGCAGGATAGGTTAAGTAGAGGAAAATTATGGTGCAGGAGGGAAGGACATTGGACCAGGTTCTGGATCAAGGAAAGCCTCCAATGAAGGAACGGTATTCACCTGCATTAAAATAGCACCGTTGTCCTTGCAGAGAGAATAAACAAGTAATGGGGGAAACAATGTAAATTAACATGGAAGAGGTAAAGAAACTGCATTTATCTGGCGTCTTTCATAACCTCAGGATGTCCTAAAACGATTTACAGCCAAAGCAGTACTTTTGACATGGAGTCACTGTTGTAATGTAGGGAATCATTGCAGGTAATTCACACACAGCATGGTCTCTCAAAACTCAATGAATTAAAAGATAATCTGTTTTAGCAAAGTTGGTTGAGAGATAAATACTGGCCATAACACCACGGGAAAGTCCCCTATTTTTCTCTGAACTGTAGCAGAGGGTAGGTGGGGCCTCAGTTTAACATCTCACCCAAAAGATGACACCTTTGACAACACAGCATTCTCTCAATACTACAGTGAAGTCTGAGAGAGGATACTGCAGAGGGTATGGCCACATTTTTTCAATTCACTGTAAATATGCAAATTCTGTTGTTGGACAAGACAGTAGCTAAAGTAACACCTTTGTTCAAGAAGGGAAAGAAGGATAAAGAAGTTAAACTATAGATCATATCAGTTGTGGGCAAACGCTTAGAAACCATACTTCAAAATAAAATTAATGTACATCTAGATATGCATGAGTTAGTCAGCTAGTACGTATTTGTTAAAGCCAAGTTGTGTTTGAGTTTTTAAAAGAGGTAACCAGTAAGAATATAAGAAATAGAAGCAGGAGTAGGCCATTCGGCCCCTCGAGCCTGCTCCGCCACTCAATAAGATCATAGCTGATCTGATTGTGGCCTTAACTCCACTTTCCTGCCGGCCCCGCATAATCCTTGATCAAGCAACAATCAGTATCTCAGCCTCCACTGACCCCTGGGGAAGAGAATTCCAAAGATTAATGACTCTCAGTGAAGAGATTTTTCCTCATAACTGTCTTATATGAGAGACTCCTTATCTTTAAACTGTGCCCCCAAATTCTAGATTCCCCCATGAGGGAAACATCCTCTAAGCATCTACTCTGTCAAGCCCCATCAGAATTTATAAGTTTCAATAAGATCACCTCTCATTCTTTGAAACTCAAATCAGTATAGGCCCAATTTGGTGAGGAGATAAAGAGAGAATATTGGAGAGAATTTGAAAAAAATTGAAAGTAAACAATGCCAACTTAGTAAGTGTGCATTGCACAGGAATGAGGAGTAATGGACCAAACATTGGTAAGAGCAAGGATTATAAGATAGTATCAACCATGTTATCTTGCAGTAATATACCACTGGAGAAAAATATCTATGACTCAAAGTTGCATACCAAAACTCTAGGCATTATGGAAGACCTGAAACAGAACAGAAAAACTTGAATGGAAAATCTATACATGCATTATGAATAAGTAATGTAAATATTTGCTGGGGTGAATTGAAGTCTCAAATACACTTTCTTGAGATTTAGATGACACTTGCCTGCTCTTGTAGTTTGTGACATATAAAACATTGAAATTGCAACACATAACAGTCTGTGTTGGTGTTATCCTCAAAATGAACGATACTTCTAATTCCATGTGCCCTTATTCTTCTTTCCTTCAACCACCTATCGAACCCATTATTACATGTTCACATGCTCTCACTTGAATCTCTATCTCCAATGATGCATCTACAGCCTCACAATTCTCTGCCCAATTCTCTGTCCTTCTCTCTGTTTCATCCATAGGTCCAGGAAGATTGCAGATTGTCGGTGTGGGGGGGTGAGGGGGGTGTGCAGTGCAAGGTGAAACAATCGGAGAATGTCAAGTGGGAACCAGCAATGGTCTTCAGCACTGCAATAAAGCTGGGAGGCGAACTCCTACACTTCTTGGCTCTACATTTATTTGTACGTTTTGAAAGAAAACTTAATTTTTGGTGGTGTCCTCTAGCTGACTCTTTAAGGACTGTTGGTCAAACATAGGTAAGACCATATTTTCCTGAATGTAGCCCACCTAGCACCCAAGTTTACAATGGGTGCCTCAAACAGGCATGAGGTTTCCTATTTACATATACAAAAGGTCTAATGTCTGTTTAAGGCGTTGGCCTTGGACATCTCTTTTTCTGACTTTACCAATATTGCAAACAGCATACTTCCGGCATGTAATGAGCACGCTCTGTCGACCATATCAAATGCTTACGTGCCTGTTTTGCACTTGAGAAATGGACATGCCATTATTGAAATTCTAGGCCTCTCTTTCCTCTTTGCTACCCTTTCCCTAATTGTATAGCCCTTAATCCTCTCCCAATAATCTCCAGTTTGGTCTTGAAAGTCTATGTACACCAATTAAACTACATTTCCTCCATCCACCATGTCGGTCACATCCCCACGGAAATACATTGATTTGTCAAGCACAATCTCCCTTTCTGAATTTTGTCTTGCTGTTTCTAATTATTTTCTTTTTGTATGGATATCTAGTAATTTCATCTGTAATCTTTCCAGCTTGGTAACTCATTTACAGGCATCTATTACAACATGCCTCATTTAACTTTTCTTTGGCATTCCTTTTCATAATCAAAATCAGATTTTATTTAAAATGTTCTTCTTGCGGTTTACCAATTAAAAGTCATCAGTGGATAAACATGCATTCCGAATTGGTCATTTTTAAGTACAATCCACTTATGTCAGCGAAATTTGCACTGTAAGCAATATACTTGCGGCTCTGACAATACAACCATTAGGTGGCGCAGTACTAGCACATATGCAAATGCAACCTGTTCCACTGAAACGTCACTGTCTGCAACGTCTCAGGCAGCTACCAGTAATAAAAATGACGCTGCTCAATTTATCACAAAAAATAAATTCAACCTGAAAATCCCCTCAATAGCGCCATCACCATCTCCATCCCACCCCCCAACAGTCCCCCATTCCCTCCTGTTCCTGTCTTCTCGTCGCCTTGCTCCCTGCTGTCTTCTTTTAGCCACTTGCTCCGGCCTTGCTGCTCCCCATTTCCCACTTCCCCCCCACCCCACTGTCCGGCCGTTTGCTCCTCTGCTTCCCCCCACCCCTCCGGCCGCTCGGTCCAGCTGCATCGCTTCCCTCCTCTCAGCCACTCGTTCCCACGTTCAATCATTCCCCGCCACACTGCCTGAAGAAGCAAGGCAGGCCGCGAGGGGTGAAGTGGCGACATGGGAGCGAGTGGCCGAGGGGAGGGAAATGGGGTGACTTGGACGCGGCGCAGCCTGAAGCGAGCGGCTGGAGGGGGCGGGGGTGAAGCGGGGAGAGAGGGGCCAGACAGCGGGTGGAAGGTGGCGATGTGGGGGGGGGGGGGGAGCGAGGAGCAGGGCACGATCAGCCGAGTGGAATGGGCAGAAAGTGAGTGGCTGAGGGAAGATGGGGAGTAAGTGACCAAGCAGGGGAAAGTGGCGACTGAAGTAGGGATATTGGGAGGGAGCGGGGTATTGTTTGGATAAATGGAGACGGCTATTGAGGGATGAGAAATTTATTGCGTGGTGACGTCATGTGCGCTTTTTCATACTGGCAGGCTGGAAAACCTTTGCACGCACTGATGACGTCCGCGATCGCTCTGCGCATGCTCTGCGTTGTCAGGAGTCACTTTGTTCATACAATTGGTTACTTTAAACTAGGAAATATTAACTTTATGTTTCTGATCATTGAGACGAGATGTTAGCTTCAGAAGCTAGGAGCTCAGAACAAATTGTAAGCAATTTGCTTTAACTGAGTGAAGTTTGTTGTTGATGTCTTACTCGTCTAGACGAGATTTTTATTTCGTTACATCCACTGTCAAACTGGCCCACTATAAACACCAAAAGACTTGTATTGGGGCCTGTGAACAATCAATAAGAACTGTGCAGATATAAGCAAGCACAGATAAAAAAAACCTTAGTCATCCATACAAAACTCCAAACGCAGTTATGTATATAGATGCGTGTATTTAAAAATAGTCGATTAACAATGATGCAAGTTAACTTATTACATTTCTGTTTTCATCATCTGCCAATTCTCATTGGCTATTTCTCTCAGGTTTTAAATCCACTTATACATTTTAAATCATTTACCTGACAGTTTGCATGTTACCTTCCATCTCCCTTGGATCACAGAAACTTCTGGATTTTGCCTTGTAACCCAAATTCCCTCTTCCTTTCTTCAGTGGTAGGAGGAGCCACAACTCCACTTTTCCACAGTCCAGCTCCTCAGGATTGTTACTTATTACAACTGCTATATCTCATATAAATTGACAAAATATAGCAAGTTATTTTTTGTAATTCATCTCACAGATATCCAAAGTTTTAGGCCCATATTTCTGTCCTTTCAGATAGTAACTTCATAACGGTGCATGTTCCATTACAGTGTATGTAGCTTAGCCACGTGAAGTGCATATTATCACATCTGAGTAACAGACCTCATTCGATATTAATAGTTGGCTAACTCGCGTTCACTTTAATAAGTTTTACTCTTGCAGATCACCATAACATTGACATTTGCAATAACATTGACAAATACACCATCTAATTATAAGGGAGAAACTCAAATAACAATAGAACTTAGAATGTGAATGTTAGTGTATTTCACATTATTGCGTTGATGTCAACTAACTTGTTCAACAGTGAGGCACTTTTATTGGTCTGCGAATGAATGATGAATCAAGTGGACATGGATGCTGATTTAAACATTAGCTATAACAGAAACATAGGAAATAGGAGCAGGAGTAGGCCATTTGGCCGCTTGAGCCTACTCCGACATGCAACTAGATCATGGCTGATCTTCTACCTCAATGCCATTTTCCTGCACTATCCCCCTATCCCTTGATGCCTTTAATAGCTGCAAATCTATTGATTTCTGTCTTGAATATCCTCCACAGCCATCTGGGGTAGAGAATTCCAAAGATTCATCACCCTCTGTGTGAAGAAATTCTTCATCTCAGTCCTAAATGGCCTTCCTTTAATTCTGAGACCCCCCAGCCAGGGGAACCATCCTACCTGCATCCACCCTGTCGAGCCCTGTAAGAATTTTGTATGCTTCAATGAGATCACCTCTCATTCTTCTAAACTCCAGAGAATATAGACCCAGTCTCCTCAATCTCTCCTCATAGGACAATCCCGCCATCCCAAGAATCAGTCTGGTGAACCTTTGTTGCACTCCCTCTATGGCAAGTATATTCTTCCTTAGGCAAGACGACCAAAACTGTACACAATACTTCAGGTGCGGTCTCAATAAGGCATTATACAATTGCAGCAAGACATCTTTATTCCTGTACTCAAATCTTCTTGCAATAAAGGCTAACATATCATTTGCCTTCCTAATTTCTTGCTGCACCTGCATGTAAGCTTTCAGTGACTAATGAACAAGGACACCGAGGTCCCTTTGAACATCAGCATTTCCCAATCTCTCACCATTTAAGAAATACTCTGCATTTCTGTTTTTCCTACCAAAGTTGATAACTTCACATTTTCCCTCATTATATTCCACCTGCCATGTTCTTGTCCACTCACTTAGCCTGTCTAAATCCCCATGAAGCCTCTTTGCATCCTCCTCACAACTCACATTCCCACCTAGTTTTGTGTCACCAGCAAACTTGGAAATATTATATTTGGTCCCCACATCCAAATCATTGATATTAGCTTGTGAATAGCTGGGGCCCAAACACTGATCCTTGCAGTACCCCACTAGTCACAGTCTGCTAACGTGAGAATGACCCATTTATTCCGACTCGCTGCTTTCTTACTGTTAACCAATTCTCAAGAAGCTGTCTGAGCATGTCTACCCTGAGGCACAGTGTGGCTTTCGAGCAGAGAGATCCACCATTGACATGCTGTTCCAGAAAAGGAAGCTCAATTTCCATCTTTGCTGTCTGTGGCTCATTATGGCCATATACTGGCAGGACAAAATCACAAATGTGGCAGTCCTCTCAAAGGCAGATCTCCCAAGCGTGTTGGCATTAATCAAACAGACAGCTTTGGTCGATTGGACACATCCACAGGATGGAAGACGGTAACATACCCAAGGACCTTCTGTATGGTGAGATAGCCAGACGACCAGTGGGGCGCCCAAAGCTCCACTTCAAGGATGCTTGCAAGCGTGACATAAAGGCCCTGAATGTTGACTATTGCACCTGGGAGTGGCTAGCTGGCAAAAGAGGGCAATGGCGACACATCCTGTGGACTGGCGTGCATTACCACGATGACTAGTGCCTGCAGCAGCTTGGCAACAGGGAACGACGCCGAAAACAACTCACAGCATTACTTGGCAGCTTCATGTGTGGCACTTGTAGCAGAACCTGTCTCTGGAGGATTGACTTTCACAGCCATTCGCAAAGGTACACCAAGAGAAGACACCCCACCTAAATGGATTGTCTGCTGTGTGTCCACCATCTTTCTTAGATGGAAGGATGCCAACCAACAACCAACTCACTTGGCATATTATAATGGCATGCACACTAAAATTATGAGGACAAGAGTGATAAATGTTTTGAATTTCAGCAAAGTCCATATGCACATAATTCAAATTCTTGAGCCTATTGTACATTTATTGCATCACGCATTATTTCAAAGGAATAACAGCTGGAAATCCAGTCTCAGGCAGAATCACATTTCAAGACTGCACAAGTTTGCAACATAAAAGATAGTAATAGACTGAAATGATAAATTATCAGATGTCCAGTTGGCTTTGTGAACAAATCAAAGTCTTCAGTAGATAATTTGACTTATTAGTTCACGGCTGAACTGATTACTCCACATTTCCACCTACCGCTGATAACCTTCCACCCCCTTGCCTATCGAGAATCTATCTACCTCTGCCTGAAAAATATTCTGCTTCCACCGCCTTTTGAGGAAGAGAATTCCAAAGACTCGCGTCCCTCAGAGAAAAAATTTCCCCTCATCTCTATCTTAAATGGGCGACCCCTTATTTTTAAACAGTGACCCCTAGTTCTAGATTCTCCCACAAGGGAAAACATCCTTTCCACATCCACCCTGTCAAGACTCCTCAGGATCTTATATGTTTCAATCAGGTTGCTTTTTAATCTTCTAAATTCCAGCGGATACAAGCCTAGCCTGTCTGACGTTTTCTCATAAGACAGCCCGCCCATTCCAGGTATTAGTCTAGTAAACCTTCTCTGCACTGCCTCCAATGCATTTACATCCTTCCTTAAATAAGGAGACCAGTACTGTACACAGTACTCCAGATGTGGTCTCACCAATGCACTGCATAGATGAAACATAACCTCCCTACTTTTGTATTCAATTCCCCTCGTGATAAACTTTAACATTCTATTAGCCTTCCTAATTAGGTGCTGTGCCTGCATACTAACCTTTTGCGATTCATGCACTAGGAAACCCAGATCCCTCTGCATCTCAGAGCTCTATAATCTCTCACCATTTAGATAACATGCTTCTTTTTTATTCTTCCAGACAAAGTGGTCAATTTCACTTTCCCACATTATACTCCATTTGCCAGAGACAACAACACTGTTTGGGATTTAGATTTTTTTATGATGCTAAGGAAGACTGATCTTTGTACCAGGGTCAGAAGCAAATGTTTATCAAGCACTTTGATACGGATCTTGAACATTCTGGATGGCATAAGTCAGGTCTAGACCACTGTAAATGAGGTGTTGGTTGTTAAAAACTCAGCACTAAGAAAAGCCTCCATGGGCAGGAGTACATAGCTGCAGCAAGAACAAATCCACCATGAAAATTAAATGTCAGGAAAAAAATATCTTTTATAATCTTATAAATAACTGAGAGAAATGAAGGTCTTTACCACAGGTAAAGACTGCTCAGGCAGAAAGGGAATGGGTGGCTGCCAGGCAGATTGAAGAACTAGGCAGGTAGTGCACGAGTCCCCTGGGTCCATCTCCCTCTCTAACAGATTTTCCGCTTTGAATACTGTTGAGGGAGATAGCTCCTCAGGGGAATGCAGTAAGAGTCAAGTCTGTGGCACGAAGGGGGGCTCAGCTGCACAGAAGGGGAGGAAAAAGAGTGGGAGAGCTATAGTGACAGAGGATTCTATCGTAAGGGGTACAAGGTTTTTTCTGCCGCAAACGTGACTCCAGGATGGTATGTTGCCTTCCTGGTGCTAGGGTCAAGGATGTCACGGAGCAGCTGCAGGACATTCTGAAGGGAGAACAGTCAGTGGTCGTGGTTCACGTTGGTACCAACAACATAGGGAGAAAGAGGGATGAGGTCCTGCAGCAAGAATTTAAGGAGCTAGCTGCAGATTAAAAAGCAGGATCTCAAAGGTTGTAATCGCTGGATTACTCCTGGTGCCACATGCTAGTGAGTATAGGAATAGGAGAACAGAGCTATGTGGCGGGGGGTGGGATACAGAGTGGAGATACTGAAGAGGGTGATGCACAGCCAAATATAGAAGAGAAACTAAGTCAGTCTGGAAGGCAGAGCAAATATAGACTGTTAAGGCACAAGCAAATAATGCAAGGCTGGATTGCATCTATTTTAACGCAAGGAGTCTTACAATGGGCGGCACAGTGGCGCAGTGGTTAGCACCGCAGCCTCACAGCTCCAGCGACCTGGGTTCAATTCTGGGTACTGCCTGTGTGGAGTTTGCAAGTTCTCCCTGTGTCTGCGTGGGTTTCCTCCGGGTGCTCCGGTTTCCTCCCACAAACCAAAGACTTGCAGGCTGATAGGTAAATTGGCCATTAGCAATTGCTCCTAGTATAGGTACGTGGTAGGGAAATATAGGGACATGTGGGGATGTGGTAGGAATATGGAATTAGTGTAGGATTAGTATAAATGGGTGGTTGATGGTCGGCACAGACTCGGTGGGCCGAAGGGCCTGTTTCAGTGCTGTATCTCTAAAAAAAAAAGTAAGGCAGATGAATTAAGGGCATTGATTAACACAATGGAATATGATATTATTGCTATCAGAGAGACATGGTTGAGGGAAGGGCAGGACTGGCAACTTACTATTCCAGGGTATAGAATCTTCAGGTGTGACGGGGGTGGCTGGGGGGACGGAGTGTAAAAGAGGAGGTGGCATTGCACTATTGATCAATGAGTCAATTACTGCAGTAAGGAGGAATGATATCTTAGACGGTTCCACAAATAAGGCCATATGGGTAGAACTTAAAAACAAAAGGGGGGGGCAATCATTTTGCTGGAAGTAGACTACAGACCGCCAAACAGTCAGGCAGAGATAGAGGAGCAGATATGTAGGCAAATCTCAGAGAAGTGTAAAAATAATAGGGTAATAATAATAGGGGATTTCAACTCCCCCAATAGTCTTACTGCAAAAGACTTAAAGGGGGCGGAATTCGTAAAGAGCTTTTTGAGTCAGCATGGAGAAAGTCCAAGAGAAGGGGCGGTTCGGGGTCTAATCTTAGGGAATGAAGCTGGACAAGCGTTAGAAGTATCAGTAGGGGAGCATTTCGGGGATAGTGACTATAACTCTGTAAGATTTAAGGTAATTATGGAAAAGGACAAAGATGGACCAGAAATAAAGGGACTGAATTGGGACAAGGCCGATTTCAATATGAGAAAACAGGATCTGGCCAAAGTGGACTGGGAGCAGCTAATTATAGGAAAGTCTACATCAGACCAGTGGGAGTCATTCCAAAAGGAAATAGTGAGAGTTCAGGGCCAACGTGTTCCCATAAAGGTGACGGGTAGGACCAATAAGTCCAGGGAACCCTGGATATCAAGGGATATAGAGGATTGGATAAGGAACAAAAAGGAGGCTTATGGGAGATTCAGAGGGCTGAAAACAGCAGAGGCCCTAGAGGAGTACAGAAAGTGTAGGGGGATACTATAAAAGTAATTAGGAGAACGAAGAGGGGCATGAAAAAACACTGGCGGGCAAGATAAAGGAAAATCCCAAGGCGTTCTATAAGTATATTAAGGACAAGAGGATAACCAGGGAAAGAGTAGGCCCATTAAGGACCAAGGCAATCTGTGTGTTGAGTTGGAGGACGTAGGTGAAGTTTTAAATAATTACTTTTCATCTGTGTTCACTATGGAGAAGGACAATGTAGGTGTAGAGATTAGGGAGGGGGATTGTGATATACTTGAACAAATTAGCATTGAAAGGGAGGAAGTATTAGTGGTTTCAGCAGGATTAAAAGTGGATAAATCCGCAAGGCCAGATGAGATGTATCCCAGGCTGCTATGTGAGGCAAGGGAGGAGATTGCAGGGGTGTGACACAAACTTTCAAATCCTCTCTGGCCACAGGAGGTGCCAGAGGACTGGAGGACAGCAAATGTGGTACCATTATTCAAGATGGGTAGCAGGGATAAATCAGGTAATTACAGGCCAGTGAGTCTAACATCAGTGGTAGGGAAACTACTGGAAAAAATTCTGAGGGACAGGATTAATTTCCACTTGGAGAGGCAGGGATTAATCAAGGACAGTCAGCATGGCTTTGTCAGGGGAGATCATGTCAAACAAACTTGATTGAATTTTTCAAGGAGGTGACTAGATGTGTAGATGAGGGTAAAGCAGTTGAAGTAGTCTACATGGACTTCAGTAAGACTTCTGATAAGGTCCCACATGGGAGATTGGTTAAGAAGGTAAGAGCCCATGGGATCCAGGGCATTTTGGCAAATTGGATCCAAAATTGGCTTAGTGGCAGGAGGCAGAGGGTGATGGTCGAGGGTTGTTTTGCGATTGGAAGCCTGTGACCAGTGGACAAAGAACAAACAACAGTACAGCACAGGAACAGGCCATTCGGCCCTCCAAGCCTGCGCCGATCTTGATGCCTGCCTAAACTAAAACCTTCTGCACTTCCAGGGTCCGTATCCCTCTATTCCCATCCTATTCATGTATTTGTCAAGATGCCTCTTAAACGTCTTTATGGTACCTGCTTCCACCTCCTCCCATGGCAACAAGTTCCAGGCACTCACCACCCTCTGTGTAAAGAACTTGCCTCGCACATCCCCTCTAAACTTTGCCCCTCTCACCTTAAACCTATGTCCCCTAGTAACTGACTCTTCCACCCTGGGAAAAAGCTTCTGACTATCCACTCTGTCCATGCCGTTTATAACTTTGTAAACCTCTATCATGTCGCCCCTCCACCTCCGTCGTTCCAGTGAAAACAATCCGAGTTTATCCAACCTCTCCTCATAGCTAATGCCCTCCAGACCAGGCAACATCCTAGTAAACCTCTTCTGTACCCTCTCCAAAGCCTCCACGTCCTTCTGGTAGTGTGGCTACCAGAATTGCACGCAATATTCTAAGTATGGCCTAACTACAGTTCTGTACAGCTGCAGCATGACTTGCCAATTTTTATACTCTATGCCCCGACCGATGAAGGCAAGCATGCCATCGTATGCCTTCTTGACTACCTTATCCACCTGCGTTGCCACTTTCAGTGACCTGTGGACCTGTACGCCCAAATCTCTCTGCCTGTCAATACTCCTAAGAGTTCTGCCATTTACTGTATACTTCCCACCTGCATTAGACCTTCCAAAATGCATTACCTCACATTTGTCCAGATTAAACTCCATCTGCCATTTCTCCGCCCAAGTCTCCAACCGATCGATATCCTGCTGTATCCTCTGACAATCCTCATCACTGTCCGCAACTCCACAAACCTTTGTGTCGTCCGCAAACTTACTAATCAGACCAGCTACATTTTCCTCCAAATCATTTATATATACTACAAACAGCAAAGGTCCCAGCACTGATCCCTGCGGAACACCACTAGTCACATCCCTCCATTCAGAAAAGCACCCTTCCACTGCTACCCTCTGTCTTCTATGACCGAGCCAGTTCTGTATCCATCTTGCCAGCTCCCCTCTGATCCCGTGTGACTTCACCTTTTGTACCAGTCTGCCATGAGGGACCTTGTCAAAGGCTTTACTGAAGTCCATATAGATAACATCCACTGCCCTTCCTTCATCAATCATCTTCGTCACTTCCTCAAAAAACTCAATCAAATTAGTGAGACACGACCTGCCCTTCACAAAACCATGCTGCCTCTTGCTAATGAGTCCATTTGTTTCCAAATGGGAGTAAATCCTGTCCCGAAGAATCCTCTCTAATAATTCCCCTGCCACTGACGTAAGGCTCACCGGCCTATAATTTCCTGGATTATCCTTGCTACCCTTCTTAAACAAAGGAACAACATTGACTATTGTCCAGTCCTCTGGGACCTCACCTGTAGCCAATGGAGTACCACAGGGATGGGTGCTGGGGCTCTTGCCGTTTGTAGTGTACATTAATGATTTAGACGTGAATATAGGAGGTATGATCAGTAAGTTCGCAGATGACATGAAAATTGGTGGTGTCGCAAATAGTGAGCAGGAAAGCCTTAGATTACAGGACGATATAGATGGGCTGGTAAAATGGGCAGGGCAGTGACAAATGGAATTTAACCCTGAGAAGTGTGAGGTGATTCATTTTGGAAGGACTAACAAGGTAAGGGAACATACAATGGATGGTAGGACCCTTGGAAGTACAGAGGGTCAGAGGGACCTTGGTGTACTTGTCCATAGATCACTGAAGGCAGCAGCACAGGTAGATAAGGTGGTTAGGAAGGCATATGTGATAGTTATATTCCATGCCTTGGCTAATAAAGACAAGAGCAGGGAGGTTATGATGGAGCTGTAGAAAACGCCAGTTAGGCCACAGTTGGAGTACATTGTACAGCTCTGGTCACCACACTATAGGAAGGATGTGATTACCCTGGAGAGGGTACAGAGGAGATTCACCAGGATGTTGCCTGGGCTGGAGCATTTCAGCTATGAAGAGAGACTGGATAGGCTAGGACTGTTTTCCTTAGAGCAGAGGAGGCTGAGGGGGGACCTGATTGAGGTATCCAAAATTATAAGAGGCATAGATAGGGTAGATAGGAAGAAACTTTTTCTCTTAGCAGAGGTGTCAATAACCAGGGGGCAGAGATTTAAGGTAAGGGAAAGGAGTTTTAGAGGGGATTTGACGAAAAAAAAATTCACCTGGAGGGTGGCTGGAATCTGTAACACACTGCCTGAAGGGGTGGTAGAGGCAGGAACCCTCATAATATTTAAGAAGTATTTAGATGAGCAATAGAAATGCCATAGCATACAAGGCTACGGGCCAAGTGCTGGAAAATAGGATTAGAATAGATAGGCTTGATGGCCGGTGTGGACACGGTGGGCCGAAGGGCCTGTTTCCGTGCTGTATAACTCTATGACTTGAGGAGGAAATAACCAATTTAATATCTGGAAAACAGAGGAAAAATGTTTTACAAAGTAAATAAGTAGTACTAAGAGTTAATAAACATTAAGGAAAGTTAATCGGGATGTAAACTAGAGGAATAGAGCAAAGATCCCTGGTAGTATTGAGCCTGTACAACATAGGAACAGGAGTAGGCCATTTAACCTCTCAAGTCTATTCAATCATTCACTGGGATTGTGGCTAATCTGTGATCTAACTCTATATACCCACCTTTGCCCCATATCCCTTTTTAGCTTTGACTAACAAAAGAAATCTCTATCAATCTCAGTTTTAAAGTTAGCAATAGATCAAATATAAAAATTGCCATTTGTGGAAGAGTGTTCCAAACGTCTACCACACTTTGTGTGAACAAGTGTTTACTAATTTCACTCCTGAAAAGTCTGGCTCTAATTTTTAAGACTATGTCCTCTAGTCTTCGACTCCCCAACTAGTGGAAATAGTTTCTCCCAATCTACCTTATCTGCTTTCCTTAATACCTTGAAAACTTCCATCAAATCATCCCTTAACCTTTTAAACTGCAGGGAATACAACCTTTATTTAATTTCTCCTTGTAGCTTAACCATTGGAATCCAGGTATCATTCTAGTAAATCTACACTGAACTCCCTGCATGGCCTTCCTAAGGTGCGGTGCCCAGAACTGCTCACAGTACTCCAGATGTGGTCTAACCAGGGCTTTGTATAGCTGAAGTTTGCCTTCTACACTCATGTATTCTATGCCTCTAGATATAAAAGCCAGCATTCCATTAGCCTTGTTGATTATTCTCCATACCTGCTCATGACATTTTAGTGATCTATGTACCAGGATCTCCAAATCTCTTTGGATCACCAGTACTTCTAGCTTTCCGCCATTTAGAATGTACCCTCTTCTATCCTTTTTAGGTCCTAAGTGGATGGCCTCACATTTTCCTACATTGAAATCCTTTACCACAGTTTTGCTGACTTAATCTATTAATATCTTTCTAATTTTATACTTCCATCTACGCTGCTTACAATACTGCCTATCTTTGTGTCTTGGCAAATTTGGATATTTGGCTGTCTATCCCATAATCTAAATTGCTAATGTATACAGTGAATAGTGAATCCCCAACACAGATCCTTGTGGGACACCCTGGTCACATCCTACCAATTAGTGTACCTGCCCAGTATCCCTACTCCGCTCAGTCAATTCCCTGATCAGGTTAATAATTTGCCTTCAATTCCATGAGCTTCAACTTCAGCTAGCAGTTTCTTATGAGGGACTATCAAATGTCTTCTGGAAGTCCACATAAATAATATCCATCAACATTCCCCTGTTCCCTTTCCCAGTTTACTGTGGAGAGTCTCTATCTCATCCCATTGAAGTCAGCCTTACCCTAAACCTAGAATCTTTGTAGCTGTTTCACGTTTCTTCCTTTCAAACATGACACTGAACTCGATCATATTATGATCTCTATTAGATAAACCTTCATGCATCATTAGGCGGTTTACTAAATTTGGCTCATTACTAAATCTAATATGGCCTGTCCTTTGTTGATTCTAGGACATAATGTTACAGAAAACTTCCAGGACACACTCAAAATTCACTACCTTTGAGACGCACTAGTCTGCTTATCCCAATTAACATGAAAGTTAAAATCCCCCATTAAAACCATTCTGCCTTTACTACATGCTTGCCGAATCTCAGCATTTATACAAGTTACCACTTCAAAGCCTACACACAACTCCTGTTACAGTCTTAAATCCTTTTCTATTTTTTAATTCTACCCATAAAGTCTTGACTGCCTGCTTACCTCTCGTTATATCCTCTCTTATCTCCATGCATTTGTATAAAGAATGTTTTATTTGGTCCACACACTCTAATCTGTCCTTCTGCTATAATGTTCTGTTGACACATTTTCTATTTCTTTCTCCTGGTTTAATTACTTTATATCTTTAAATTTTCCCGTTACCTGTAGTGCCTAAAGCACAATTTCTGACAGTTATTCTACTCTCTTCGCTTTCGTTTGTTTTCAAACTATTACCTATACTACCTTTGCAACCTGAGGCACCCCCCAGCCAACTTACTAATTTCAAGTCCTTATGACTGCCCTATTTATCTTTTCTGTTAGGCTCAGGTGCAGCCCGCCCTAACACTACAGTTCCTTTCTGTTCCAGTACTGATGCCGATGTCTCATGAAATGGAACACCTCTTTTCCACACCATTCTTTCAGTTACATATTCACCTTCCTTATCTGCTTATGCCTATGCCAATTTGCACGTGTCTCAAATAATAATCCAAAAATTATAATCCTTGAGGACCTGTCCTTTAATTTAGCAACTAGTTCTTGGTACTCTCCAAAATAGGGCCTCTTGTGCCTACTCTTTCCAATGTTGTTGGTCCCAAGAGGGACCAGAAAGACTGGATCCTCCCCCTCCCTTTTCAATATCCTTTCAAGCCAGTTTGAGATGCCCCTCTGAGAACAGAAAGTGCTGGAAATATTCAGCAGGTCTGGCAGCATCTGTGTAGAGAGAAATAGAGTTAACGCTTCAGGCCTGTGACCTTTCATCAGAACAGCTGTAACATGAGACGACACTCACCCTGGCATTAGGTAGGCAACAAACCATGCGGGACTTTCAATCCTGCTTACAAAGGATGTTGACTGTCCCCCTGATTATTGAATTTTTCTACCACATTTGGCTTCCCCCACCGACTTTGGATGGCCTCCTGCTGTAAGGTGCCATGGTCCACATTCTGGTTGTCCTTCCAACAGTCTTTACCTTTACCCTCACAGGTAACAAGTACATTGTACCTGCTGGATCAGATCAGTTTCTGTGGCTCTTTGTTCTCTATCTCAACAGGGTTCCCCCTACTCTGCACATTATCAGTTATACCAACCCCATTCTGAACTTGTACTTCTCTCCAAGATGTTGCAGAAGTCTGCAGCAAACTACCCAGAAACTGCTCCCCTTCCCTTATGTGTCAGAGTGTCTCCAACTCACATTCCAGTTCAATGACTCTGAGCTGGAGAGATTCAAGACCGAGATATCTACTGTAGATATGTTTACTCAGGACAAAGAACAAAGATAATTACAGCACAGGAACAGGCCCTTCGGCCCTCCAAGCCTGCGCCGATCCAGATCCTCTCTCTAAACATGTCGCCTATTTTCTAAGCTTCTGTATCTCTTTTCTTCCTGCCCATTCATGTATCTGTCTAGATACATCTTAAAAGACTCCATCGTGCCCGCATCTACCACCTCCGCTGGCAATGCGTTCCAGGTGCCCACCACCCTCTGCGTAAAGAACTTTCCACGCATATCCCCCCTAAACTTTTCCCCTTTCACTTTGAACTCGTGTCCTCTAGTAATTGAAACCCCCACTCTGGGAAAAAGCTTCTTGCTATCCACCCTGTCTATACCTCTCATGATTTTGTACACAAAACAGTGAGGACGGTCTCACTGTCCACAATTTCCCACTTACCGCAGTCCGGATACAAAACCTGTTCTGCCAAATCTTAGTCTAAATTGTTTATACCTAGTTTTTAAGTTTGTTGCAAGGTTTTTTTTTCTTTTTCTGCATAAAACTTGCATTAAACATTGGACAAAAATGTTGAATACTTACTGCCTTAAGCTTCCACTACAAGTTTTGGAAGTAAAAAACAGCACCTCCTTCCCCCTCGGCACTTGCATTAAATTCTCGACCTTAGTACTCTGCTAACGCACTACTCATTTCATGACCCTCTCTGCTCCCACTCTGTTGCATTCATATAACGCCTTTAACAGTTTAATCTTGGTGGTAATCTAGAAACGATAATTCTGAATAAAATTAATAGTTACTTGGGCAAATAGGGGATAGTTAGGGAAAGCCAGCATGGATTTGTGAAGGGCAAATAGTATTTGACTAACTTGCTGGTGTTTTCTGATGTACAGAGAAGGTTGATCAGGGCAATGCTGTTGATGTAGTGTACATGGACTTCCAAAAAGCATTTGATAAAGTGCCACACAACAGACTTGTGAGCAAAATTATAGCTCATGGAATAAAAGAGACAGTAGTAATAACATGGATACGAAATTGGCTGATTGTCAGGAAACGGGGAGTAGAGGTTAATGGATGTTTTTCAGACTGGAGGAAGGTTTTTGTGCAGTTCCCCAAGGGTCAGTGTTAGGACCCTTGCTCTTCCTGATGTATATTAATGACCTAGATCTTGGTGTACAGGGCGGCGCAGTGGTTAGCACCGCAGCCTCACAGCTCCAGTGACCCGGGTTCAATTCTGGGTACTGCCTGTGTGGAGTTTGCAAGTTCTCCCTGTGTCTGCGTGGGTTTTCTCCGGGTGCTCTGGTTTCCTCCCACAAGCCAAAAGACTTGCAGGTTGGTAGGTAAATTGGCCATTATAAATTGCCCCTAGTATAGGTAGGTGGTAGGGAAATATAGGGACAGGTGGGGATGTGGTAGGAATATGGGATTAATGTAAGATTAGTATATATGGGTGGTTGATGGTCGGCACAGACTTGGTGGGCTGAAGGGCCTGTTTCAGTGCTGTATCTCTAAACTAAACTAAACATAGTAAAACATCCCAAGGCACTATCAAACAAAATTTGACACCGAGCCAATAGGGAGATGTTAGGATAGCTGACCAAAACCTTACGATGTGTCTTAAAGGACGAGAGAGGTGGCGAGATATAGGGAGGAATTCCAGAGCTTAGGGCCTAAGCAGCTGAAGGCATGGCTGCTAATGGTGGAACAATGAAAATCAGGGATGTGCAAGGCACTGATACAGCCATATCTGAATATTGTGTATAATATGGTTGCCATACCACAGCATGGGGGAGGGAAGTTATTCGTATCCTAACCAAGCTTTTGCCAAATAGTAAGTAAAAAATACTATAAATATTTTGTTGTGAAGCTTGTAGCTATCAAAATCAGAAACAATTTTACTTCAAGTCGCAAAGTGATCATCTACTTCAGTAAATTTGCTGTTTTATAGCGAGTGATGAACTAGTGTCACATTTTGACTGCACCGAGATCACAATAAACATGCCAGATCTTGGATACCCACCAACAACAGCACCATGCAGGGGAGAATCTTGCAGTTCTTAATAAAAGCAATAGTGTCAGTTCCTGAAGCTACCATTCACAACCAAGTCAAGATGCTTATTCAACATGCTTTATTGAACTTACTTCTTTGAATTCCCTAGTCTTCCCTCTCCCATCGATAAACCCTTCTGTCTGGCTAGCAGTTTATATTAATCTATCCACTAACACTTAATTCAACAGGATTTTTTCTTAGCACATCTTTTTATATTCTTTTTACTCAACATTTCTCATTACTTTGTACCTATGATCCCTAGTTCTGTTACTCTAATTTTTGTGCCTACATTTTAAAACTTATTAAACACCAGCATGTGCAAACTCCTTAACTTGCTTTCTCAAATTTTGTACCTCCTCTCCGGACAATTCCCTAATACGGTTTGAACTTCCACTTCTGCACAGACTTATTTCTTCCTCAGTTCCTGAATTGTTTCTCTGAGGAATTTTTGCTAGAAACTCCAAAGGAAAAATTACATTAGCAACTAGCATCAGTTTCAGTGTATTTTTTCTTAATGTCCTCTGCTCTATACCGTAGATTTCAGAGAAGCCAACTTGGTTGAATATGAAAATTTATTTCGTGCAAGATAGTACCGCGTAGCACCAGAAATTGATATATTGACATCATATAGATCTAGAGTGTCAATACAAGCACATTTCCAGTTTCTCTGTATCAATTCAAATCGTTACTTATCCACAGAAAGCATCCAGTGCATTTCAATGATAACCTACACAATTCAATGTGCCAGCAGCACTGCTTGATAGAAATGATGAGTTCTGACAACATTTTTTGTTCAATCTTCAAAGATATTTTAAAATTTTGTACTCAAATATTAGGGTCCATTTTAACACAGCCTACCTGGTGGAAACAGGGCAGTAGCTGCCATAATCAATGCTGCCTCCAGTTTTTTTTTTGTGGAGTGTACCGACGACTTTTTAAAAATAAAATGCAGCTATTTAAAGCAGCTGATTTGTGCATAAATGGGGACTTTTGGGTTGCTATGCGGCTTTGGAGGGAACATTGGTCATAATATAGCTGTGCTACACTTAACATTACATTTCTGCTTGGATCCTGCCATATTTCCTGGGGCCTAGTGCCGGGTGGTCCATTACTGCATTCAAATTGGAGATGAATGATGTACATAGGCCCTCCAATGCGTTTTTGGGGACAACTGCATGGATCATGCACCCTGCTATATCAGGCGGTACTGCAGAAAATGCCCAAAAATCAAAGTACAGAATTGTTTTTGAGGGTCCAGAAGAAGCAGGAGTGCTCCTCCGTGTTCCACAAGAATACTGCTGCCCCATACACCCATTCTGCAAATGTTTCTCTGCCAATCTTACCTACAGGCCAACCGGACATCTGGGTTGCCCATCATTGTGCTAGACTGGAGCTGGCCAATTACAGCAGGATTTCCATTTGGGACATGCAGCTTGTTGGTGGCATGGCATTCCACTGGCTGGAACGGGCGGGAGGGAGTACTACTGCGTGGCCATTAGATCTTGGAGTTAAAATCATCTCTCCTGAAAATAGTCTGTTATGTTAAATGGGCTGTGGGTGACAGCTATCCTCCCATATCTTGCCTATGTGGCCATTCATTTATAAATCAAGTCAGTGAGTATCAGCTAGTTATTCAACTGTGGGAATCGTCGCAGACAAGTTGTAATGCTCAAATCTAAGAGTTTGATATTGAAAAGGGGGTTATAGGATACTGTGCTGTGGAGTGATCAAGTACACTTTCGTTTCACACCTAGGACCTAGATGTGAATCTAGTCCAGACTAATGGGATGAAAGTCTGTGTTCTGCCACTGCTTACAGATACCAGCATGTAGTACAAAATTGCCACTGAATTGGCAATCTCAGAGCCACCATAAGGATAGTTTTAATGATAGCAAAAGAGTACATCATAAACCATCACCATTCCACTCAACTATAGAAGCAATTTTCAATGCATCTCAACATGTTGCGCTGTCACTAAAAAAACATTATGAAATAAAAAGGGAGAATAATAAATCATCCTGTATTGAAATTGTGTAAACATACTGATGTTAAAATGAGGTGTGATCTTACAAAAAAGAACTTATGCATGATCATTTTCAGCGCAGGAAATGAATGGGCTGTGTCAATCAGGAAAATTGATTTCATGTGGAATCTGAACTTACTGGGACCTGTATAAATATACACAATGAGATTAAGAGTTTTACAAATCAGAACACACACCAAACCTTTTGTATTGTCACATTTGTACCAAGCATCTTACTGAAGCGTGTTAATTTAAAAAAAATAAGCCCACTCAAATGATGAGCAGCTAATATGAAAACAATGAATGTTGAGGCACACTGTTATTTTTGTTCATTTAAAAAACTGTTGAGAGAAACAAAAATTCATGCTGCCATCTCAGGAAAAAGTGCGCTGTAAAAGTTTCAGTCTTTTAGCTACATTAAATATATTTTTTTGATATGAAAATTGATCCAATTTAACCCAAGTACAATAAATCTATTAAGAACAAGGTTGGTTGAATTCAAATAGAGGTCAGGATATGAATTCAAATAGAGGTCAGGACAAGTTATATACCATGTATAATGTTCATATTTCTTTCGTATTTTACTCAATGAAAGTTCAAAATCAATTTAAAATACTGCAGCTATCATTCATCCAAATGAGATGATTAAAATTCTGACTGACTGATGCCATAGGAATACATCCATAAAAATAAATCACACCCAAATCTCATTTGTTTCTTTGGGTAATCTATCAGAGAGGAGAAAATTAATTTTTAAAAAAAGCAATTATAGCAATACTTAAATTTTGAATATAACTTGATATGAAGCTATATGTTTTGTTCCATTTATAGCTGACTTTCTTGGCAAGGTAATGAGCCACGTAGATCAGAAAAGTCTGCCATTCCTGTTGCTGATATGCACCTACTACTGCAAGTGTAAAGAAACAACGGTCGTTGAAAGACAAAACTTGCCATAGCCCAGACGGCCTACATCCCCTCCGTGAAATCGCCTGCTAATATTCACTATTTAGGTTCACATGTTAGAAGATTCTTTGGGCACAGTATGCTACACAGTCCTCAATAAACCATGCCTCAGCATGAGTCATATACTTCAGCACAGCACAGTGGAAAACAACTGTAAGAAAATTGGAGGAGGGAAAAATATTTAGAGAACTAGTCATAAATTGCATTGCTAGAATGAATGCAATGAAACAGAGTTGTTGTATTTCCCACATTTACAACTCACTATGAAAATAGCTAAATGGTGACCAGTGCAGTGCCTGCATGTTTAAAACAAGTCAATAGTCCATTTCACTATTTAAAGAATGTGTAAAATGCAACTGAACGTACAGATCAGTAAGTGCTGATGTTAAGAATTCTTAAAGCAATGAACTGATGGCATGGAAAGTACATTTTGGGAGCAAAACCATTGCTGCTGTGTGAAGAAAACAGTGGTTTATAGGTGAGCATAACAAAGAGTGGGTGGCATCTCTACTATTCTGTTGTTTTCTAGTGATCTTTTAAAAATTTCTTTATGTTCATTCATGGGATGCGGACGTTGCTGGCAAGGCCAGCATTTATTGCCCATCCCTGTTGCCCTCCTGAAGGTAGAGGTGAGCCATCTTCTTGAACCACCTATAGTGCTGCTTGGAAGAGTTTGCCAGGATTTTGACCGAGCGACAATGAAGGAACAGCGATATAGTTCCAAGTCAGGATGGTGTGAGAATTTGAAGGGAACTTGCAGGTGGTGGTGTTCTCATGCATCTGCTGCCCTTCTTCATCTGGGGGGTAAAGGTCGCAGGTTAGGAAGGTGCTGTTGAAGCAGCCTTGGTGAGCTGCTGCAGTCCATCTTACAGATGGTACACTCTGCTGCTACTGTGCGTCAGTGATGGTGAGAATTAATGTTTAAGGTGGTGGATGGCGTGCCAATCAAGTGGGCTGCTTTGTCCTGGATGGTGTCAAGCTTCTTCAGTTTTGTTGGGAGCTGACGTCATCCAGGCGATTGGAGAGTATTCCATCACACTCCTGACTTGTCCCTTGTGTTACAACCGGGGTGGGAGGAGTGCACTGTCATTTCTAGTCCCAGTTCTCTGCAGGTCACAACATATATTTAAAAAATGTTTACCCCATTACCAATTCAGTCAATCATATGCGCTACTCTTTATCCCAGAATAAAATACACCAACCAGGTTTCCTTAATAAACAGCAAAATTATCAGTTTATTATCAAACAAGACTTATCCAGTAACAAAGCAAAGCATTAACACACAGATTGAATAGTGAAATTTCCCTTTTAAATTCCACACACACAAAAAATAATACAGGAATTCTCTCAGCAGAGGCTGTTACAAAAAAGGACAAAAAAAATACTTTGGCCAGATACTTGCTAATTCTTGAAAAAAAGAGAAGATATGGAAGGAAGTCAGTTGCCCCTTTTGGTCTGGCATCTGGGTATACGGAGACAGGTCACTGGGATCTTTTCAGAAGCAATCCGTTCTGGAGATGTTGAGAAATTGTCTGGTAGGCTTTCCAGGAAACATGTGGCATCAGGAGTTTCAGCCAACACACACCTGAATTGCAGGGTTTTTCAGCTTCTCAGGAGAGATGCAGCACCAGGGATTTTAGCTTTCCCACATTGGATCTTTGCAGGGTTTCTTCCAAAGAGGTAGAGAAAGAGATGAGCTGGTGTTTCTTTTTTCCTTGGCAGGCTACCCCAACTGTCTTCAAAACAGTTCACACTCCAACTGAAAGTCAACTTCCTGACCTCCATAAACCTTGACATGTGGCTTCTCTATAAACATCTTCCCCAGGTCACCAAGGTTTCTGTTGTTTACTGAGCCCAAAGCACATGATTTCCAGCAAAGGTTGTTTTCAAACAACATCTCTGTGTCCTTTCAGTGAACAGTCAACAACAAAGCAAAGTCCAGCATTTATGAAATCTTCAGCATTCCAATGACTCCATCTCCACAATTTAAATATGGGCCCTCAAAAAAATACTTAGAACAAAAATATAGAAGCATCTTCATAACACTTGTATATGCTGAACAGGCTTTGGGGAGTCAGGAGGCGTAGAATTCCCAGCCTCTGACCTGCGCTTGGAGCCATAATATTTCTTTGGCTAGTCCAGTTAAGTTTCTGGTTAATGGTAACCCCCAGGATGATGATGATGATGATGATGATTGGGGATTGGGGAATTGGCAATAATAATGCCAATGAACGTCAAAGGAAGATGGTTAAGATTCTCTCGTAATGGAGATGGTCATTGCCTCGCTGTTGCTTGGCACGAATGGTACTTGCCACTTATCAGCCCAAGCCTGAATGTTGTCCAGGTCTTCTTGCATGCGGGCATGGACTGCTTCACTATCTGACGAGTCATGAATGGTGCTGAACATTGTGCAATCATCAGTGAACATCCCCACTTCTGACCTTATGATTGAAGGAAGGTCATTGATGAAGCAGCTGAAGATGGTTGGGCCTAGGCCACTCTCCTGAAAAACTCCTGCAGTGATGTCCTGGAGCTCAGATGATTGACCTCCAACAACCACAACCATCCTTTGCGTTAGGTAGGACTCCAACCAGCAGAGAGTTTTCCCCCTGACTTCAGTTTTGCTGGGGCTCCTTGATGCCATACTCGATCAAATGCTGCCTTGATGTCAAGGGTAGTCACTCTCACCTCACTTCTTGAGTTCAGCTCTTTTGCCCAAGTTTGAAACAAGGCTGTAATGAGGTCAGAAGCTGAGTGGCCCTGGCGGAACCCAAACTGAGCGTCACTGAGCAGGTTATTGCTAAGCAAGTGCTGCTTGATGATACTGTTGATGACACCTTCCATCACTTTACTGATGATTGAGAGTAGACTGAGGGGGAGGTAACTGGCCGCTTTGGACTTGTCCTGCTTTTTGTGTACAGAACATACCTGGGCAAGTTTCCACATAGCTGGGTAGATGGCAGTGTTGTAGCTGTATTGGAACAGCTTGGCTAGGGGAGCAGCAAGTTCTGGAGCACATGTCTTCAATACTATTGCCGGAATATTGTCAGGGCCCATAGCCTTTGCAGTATCCAGAGCCTTCAGTCGTTTCTTGATATCACACGGAGTGAACTGGCTGAAGTCTGGCATCTGTGATGCTGGGGATTTAGGAAGGGGCTGAGATGGATCATCAACTCGGCACTTCTGGCTGAAGATTGTTGCAAATGCTTCAGCCTCAGCTTTCTGTCTCCCACACTTTGTTTAATTCAAAAAAGGCAGAACGCCTGGACATGTTCCTTTTGCCTGCAGAGGACAGGTCCCTGAACATGAATACATGTAGCTTCTAGCAAACGTAAGTGAGCCACATTGTGAGTCCGACTGATAATCTTTAAATTGGTTGTCTCTGTAATTCTTAGCATGCTAGGATTGTTCAGTAAGTACTGTCCAATTGCAGAATCACATGTGATTCCCTGTACAAGGGACAAGTCAGGAGTATGATGGAGTACTCTCCACTTGTGTGGATGAGTACAGCTTGAACAACACTCAAGAAGCTGGCAATCATTCAGCACAAAGCAGCCCGCTTGATCAGCACCCCATTTACCACCTTAAATATTCACTCCCTCCTCCACTGGCATTTGCTTCAGTCACTAAGGTGTGACAGGGGTCATGGAACATCTTCATGCTCCTCATGTCATCTCTGGGGCTGCTTCTATATCAGTACCAGAGTTTGTTACAGGAAGCTGAGTGAAGCTTAAGTAAATTGCACCAGGAAAGTAACCAGACAGCTGACCAATTAAGTCATCAGTGAGGTGCCAAGATCATTGATTGACATGAACATGGCTATGCACCTCACTACTGTTTATTGGATCTTGGTTGCCATGAAGTTATTACATTTTATATTAAGCATTATGGGCTGTTTCTGAGAGATTTGATAAGGAGCTGTATAAATGCTGTATTAACCACCACCCTCTGGCTTTTTGTCTATTTTAAGTCATCTACAATAATTATTCATGCATCACTTTAGGACTTCCATTTATAAAAGAACCTCTTGCCATTTAGTTTTACACGGAAATTCTTCTATTGACCTTTCCTGCTTCTCTCCTAAAGGTGATAAGATTCCTCCTGTACCTCATCAACGTGCCATTTCTTCGTGTGAGACAGCAAGAGTCAGCAGTTTCTTTTAAACTGTGGGAGGGCCCACCTTGTCCTCACCTGTCATCCACATGTGGACACCAGCACAGATTACTAGATAGCTGTTAGGACTAGCAAATCTCATTAATTATACCGCCCCCCCCCCCCCCCACCACCCTTCCCCTGCCTTGTGCACAAGTGCTGAGGCCAATTGCAACCACCTAACAATTGTTGAGGCCAAAGGACTCTCAAGTCATTAAATTACCTTTGCTCAAATTTCTTCATGTGGTTATTGGCCTTCACATTTGTTATGGAGCAGTTCCTTCGGGGTGTTGAATATGGGACAGTGGAACGGCACCTATCAATTCTGCTGCAGTACTTCCAGGTCAACATTGTGCTGGCTAGCCAGGAACTGGTCCAAGTATGGCCAATGGACAGATAGGGGGCTGAGCCTTCCCAAGACAATCCTTTCACTTCATTATTCCAGAATTTCCTGGAGACTAGCACTATGGTGTTGGAGTTGTTTTCTAGCACAAAATTTCCAGGAAATTCTGGCGTAAGGGAGTTATGTCATTGCTCATGCTGTGCCATAATTGCCTGAGACTTTTGCGCTGCTCCGCCTATGCTGTCGCCAAAACCGTGAAAAGTTTGCCCTCAGTCAAGTCAATGGTAACTGCAAAATTCCTGGATAGTTTTCCTTCAGACTAAAATAATATTCGAAGTAATTGATTACAGTAAAATAAAATCTCTGCACTTTTTTGATATCTTTAATCTAAGCTAAAACCCATCAAAACACCACTTCATCACTGTGTGTTCGGTTTTGTGACATCGTGTGCACGTGACAAATGAAAGCGAGAGCAGAGGTAAAATTCCTTTAGGCTCATATATAGGCTCATAAATGGTTGACACACCCACAACATGTGCCAGACGTCAGAGGCCCAAGGCTGGTTCGAAACTGCACCTCAGGCCTCATCTGAATAATTCTGGTGAGTTGTGGGCACCTGAGGCAGCCTGCCAGTTTCCTCTCCGCCAATTAGGGCTGGCTCTGACAACAGCAGCAACAAAGGTGGCCTTTAGTAGGTCAGAGTAGGTAGCTGAATATAATAAACCAGAATGGAAAATATTAATCAAGGTAACAGCATAATTTAATGGAGTTTGTTAGCGTAATACTTCCAATGCTTTGGTTTGTATATGAGGTCGATGGACATGTTCTAACTGTGTACAATTTTAATAGTTTATAAATATAGTATTAAGCCATAGTATTTTGAAACAATTAAGCAATGTCTGGAACAAGCAAGATAGCGTGGCAATGCCAAATACAAATAGAAAATGCTGGAAATACTCAGCAGGTCAAGCAGCATTTGTGGAGAGAGTAACAGAGTTAATGCTTCAGGTCGATAACCTTTCATCAGAATTAGTGTAGAAATGCCCTTGTAGTGAATGCTGAGGCTGGGTGTATTAGAAGGGTCTGTAAACCTGTAGATCGACAGACTCCTAGTGTTGAATAGTTATCAAAGTGGGAAAAGTATGTGCTTTATCAGAGTAATTTCAGTTGGCCTTGGGGCACGGAATGCAGCCCTGTAAAAATTGGACCATTTTGCTTCTGTTTTGCACCTAAGAAACAAAATCAAATTCTGTCCCGGTTTGTTTTTTTGAGACTTTGTAGGCAACTTAAATTACTAATGTCGTCTATTAACCAAATGGTTAAAAAAAATGCACTTCAAAGCCTGGAGCATTTCGCCACAAGTAATTGCTTTTTGTTAAAGCTTATACACAAACTCTCTCATCAGTTCAGAGGTATTTCCATATTGCCTTGCATTAGTCTCAGTCTCTGTGCAACTCACAATACTACAAGGATAAAAAAAAAAGTCGTTGCCATTTATATGTAGCTCCTTTCATGACGGCTGGGCATCTCGAAGCACTTTACAGTCAAGGAAATGTAGTGGGAGGAAATACATTTCCATGGAGCAGGGATAGAGAGACTGACAAGATCTTACTACCAAATGAGCATTTAAAAAAATTAATGTTGCAAAAAAAAATGAAACCCAAAGCAGTGCAAGTATGAAAAATATATAGGTTGTGGGTCAACTACAAGTGTTTGACTTTTCTGTCGGCTAACTACCTCTAAAGTGTCACTTTAAGGATCAGCAAAGACTAGTCTCTTAGAAATAATCTGCAAACACATTTTTCAATTACTTGATATCAAAAGTCAGTAAAATTTCAATACATATCAGTCAATCCCATTTCAGGAATATGACCCTGTGTGAATAACCTGCACTTCTGACATCTCTACTCGTAAAAAAAATGACAATTTTAAGGATCTGTAAAAGCTTACTATTCAGAAATTAGAAAGTATACAGAATTTAAATGCTCAATGTTGCCTGGCTTTGGTTATTTGGAGCGATAGTGACATGTGTAACACATTAAGCTCTATAAATCCTGTCTGTTCAGTGCACTTTTGCTACATCTGGGTGACCTGCATCAGTTGCCACTCTGAAGGCTGCTTTTGAGAAGGCTAAAGATCCTTATTCAAGGCTATTTTTCAGTTGTACAGTACATGCTCTTTTCAGGGCTGAGGGAACTTTAGAGTTTAGTAGCTTTTCTGAATTTTACAGATTGGTATGCATGGGCACAGGTTTCCAAACAGTGGGGAGGCACTAGGATGAACCCACAATGCAGGAGAGAGATTTGGTGACAGATATGGCCAAAGTGAAAGGCATTTCACAGAACTAGTGGTATTTCCCAAATCTCAGCTTCAGTTTTTGTCATAAGCTTTAATAGATTATTAACCCCTAGAGTGGGGAAAAAAAGGTGAAAAAATGGGCTCTGTCCAATTAGTCTCCCTAGAATAGCATCTGACATTTATAAACTAATGTGTGTTGCCATTGCAATTGTTCACCTTCTAATTTATATTTGCTGTTTAGGCACAATCTAATAATCATTACATTTAAGATATATATTACAATATCTACCATATACTACACAATTACTTACGGGCATAAAGCCTGAACTTGATAAATAAGAACAAAAATTGGAAATACTGAACATACAAAAATAAACAAAATGCTGGAAATACTTAGCAGCTATGTAAGATCTGAAGAAAGAATAGTTTTGGCGATGGATCTCCACTCAAAAAATTAACCTGTCCTTTCTCTTTTCAGATGGGATGGACCTGCTGTATATTTCCATAATTTTCTGTTTTACAAGTGTAAATCTTTTTGGTGTATAAAGTTATCTCATCTATAACCACCCCAACTCCACTCACTGGTACAGCTCATGTATAAAATAAAACAAATTGAATTTTTCCCTTCCTATAAGTGTCTCCCTTTCAGTCTCCCATTTTCTAATTCTTTCTCACTTACACTCCTACTCTTTCTTTGATCTTCCACTCTGTCAGCTTTCTCTCAGCAAATTTATTACAGCCTATCTTAGTGCCTGTGATCTAAATGTGTCTAAATAGCTTTCTCGCTCCGGACTTGTCTTTGTCTTCACCTTTCTGTTTCTCTTAATACGGGTCTGCCCATCAGATTCTGTTTTTTTTCTTTCTCTCATTTTCTGTAGATTTGTTTTCTGCTCACCTATCAGAACTGACGCTATATTTGGGGCTCAAAATCTCTGATTACCTTCAGACTTGGTTTGGTCTCATTGACAATGGGTAGCTGAGCATTGTGCTTTGCTGTGTTTGGGTAAGAGAATGCAGTAGAGTGAGCATGCTTTGGAAGAGACAAAGGTTGAAGTTTGGGATCAGGGCAAGCAGCCACAGACTGATAGTTGGGCAGATATGCAATGGATTAATCATTAGTATCAGTGAGCATTAATCCATTAGCTGTTACAATATTAGCCTAGATCAATTAGATCTGTGAAATATGACAGACAACTATGCACATTATTATTTTACTGGGTAACAAAATAGTCTGATCCACTCGAGAGTTTGAATTTTTTATTTGTATCCTTAAATTCAGCAGTTACTATTGAAGTTAAATGCTTTGCTTATTTCTATATTTAATTATTCTAAAGAGTTGTCTCTTGTTTCCTGTCCACTGTTGTCTTTTCCAATTAAAATAGGTTCAGTAACCTGAATATTTCTCCAGGTCTTGGTCCCTTAAGCCTGGAATCACTCTTTCTTGTAGTTTTACGACTATATCAATGTCCCTTTTGAGGGTGACAAAACTGTAGCCCATACACTAAATTAGGCTACCTTCTTCAAAGCTGCAATCCAATCCCTTCTGGATGCATTCCAGTACCTAATTTGCCCTACTGACAACTGGTTCACATTGGTAAATAATGAAAGTAGAAAATAGAAAATAAGTCAACTGGAAAATGGATATCAGAACAAAATGAAGATATTTTACCAAATAAAGATATATTACACACACTTTGTATATAAAATGTACTGTATAAGACTGATTTCTATCAGTTTGTTTTATATATTTTATAAACAGTTCATTTGATCTACTTAGTACTAACTGAAGTCCTCACTGGTCGGAAAGACATAAAAAAAGGACAAGAAAAGACCAGCTGGTTCATCAAGCCCATTCCAGCCTCGCATAATGCAACTTCTGCACAACCATTCTGTCTCCCCACCCCCAATACAGCCACATAACCTTCTGAAAAGGGCAACAACCAGAGCGGGAAAATGTATTATGCAATTTACTCTGGGAAGTGCCTCTTTGATCTCCAAACACAACAGGCAACCTCCAGCAGACCACGAAGATTAGGTGACTCCCAATGACCAACCTATCTTACAAATGCCTGTGCATTAGCAACTCTCAGGAATTCACCTAGCTTCTTTTTGAATTCTTGAAGTGAATCTGCACTCACTGCACATGCTGGTACATTACAAAGGCTTTCTGCAGTAAGAAATACTTGCTCGCATCTAACTTAGTTTTTTGTATTTATAACATACTTAAGCCTGCTGGTCCTTTCTAACCTACCTAGTCTGAATAGCCTATTCGCTTGATCTGACTGTAATCTTTTTGTTATATTAAACCCCTCAATCAAATCTATATGCTTTTCTAAATTTAAAAAAAAATGCTCTCCGGGTAATCCTGATAGCTGAGGGCCTTTACCAGTTGATGCAGTGTATTGGGTTTCCAAAACGCATTTGATAAGGTGCCACAGAAAAGCTTACTGGACAAGAGCTCATGATGTTGGGGCATGGATAGAGGATTGGCTAACTAAGAGAAAACAGACAGTCAGGATAAATGGGGCTTTTTCAGGTCGGCAAACTGTAACTGGTGATGTTCCACAGGGATCTGTGCTGGGACCTCAACTATGTATAATCTATGTTGTCTTGGATGAAGGGACAGAGTGTAGCCAAATTTGGCTAATGATACACAGATAGGTGGGAAAGCAAGTTGTGAGGACATAGAGTCTGCAAAAGGATATTGTTAGGTAGAGTGAGTGGGAAAACATTTGGCAGATGGAGTATAATGTGGAAAAATGTGAGGTTATCCACCTTGGTAGAAGGAACAGTAAAGCAAAATATTATTTAAATGGGGAGGGACTACAGAATGCTGTGGTACAGAGAGATCTGGGTGTCCTCATATATGAAACACATAAAGTTAGTAATAAAAACAGAAAATGCTGGAAATACTCAGCAGGTCTGGCAGCATCTGCAGAGAAAGAAACAAAGTTAACATTTCAGGTCAATGACCATTCATAAGAACTGGGAAAGGTTAGATATATAATAGGTTTTAAGTAGGTCAAATGGGGTAAGACGGAAAAAGAATAAAATGAAAGGTCTGAAATAGGGCGGAAGACAGGAGACATCTAATGACAAAAGAGTTGGTGGGTAGAGCTAAAATTAGCAGTAATGGGACAAGCAAAGAAACAAAAGATGTGTCCAGAGGTGTCAATGGCAGAATAATGAACCGCTGCTGTCTGAAAACAAAAAACAAGATTAAGGCTGAAACATGCAAAGAGGAATCAAAATGGGGGCAAGATTACAGTCTGAAATTGCTGAAATCAGTGCTGAGTACAGAAGGCTGTAAAGTGCCTAATCAAAAGATGAAGTGCTGTTCCTCAAGCTTGCATTGGAACACTGCAGTAGGCCGAGGACAGTGATGTCGTGTAAAAGCAAGATGGACATTAAAATAGCAGGCCACAGGAAGCTCGGGGTCATGTTTGTGCACTGACAGGAGGTGTTCCTCAAAGTAGTCACCCAATCTGCTTTTGGTCTCCCCAGTGTACAGCAGTCTAAGGATAAAGGGTAAGCCATTTAGGACTGAGATGAGGAGGGAATTCTTCACCAAGAGAGTGGTGAACCTGTGGAATTCTCTATCACAGAAAGCAGTTGAGGCCAAATCATTAAATATATTCAAGAAAGAGTTAGATATAGTTCTTGGGGCTAATGGGATCGAGGGATACGGGGAGAAAGCAGGAACAGGGTACTGAGTTTGGATGATTAGCCATGATCGTCTTGAATGGCGGTGCAGGCTCGAATGGTGGTGCAGTTTCTATTGCCATACCTGGAATTGGGGCTTGGTCCAGTGCAGCTGCCCACTCACAGAGAAAAACTGACCCTGACACAGTGCCAGCCAAGTCTTCCCATCCTCCTCCTCTTTTCCAATATTCCCCACCCATCTTCTCCTCTTCCCTTCCTGCTCTCTGCCCATCTTCCAGTCTCCCTTGAAGAAATGGGCTCTGGCCCAATGCTACATGCCTCTTCATTGTCTTTTGTTGCTCCTTCTCCAGCTCTCCTCCCACCTGGTCCCCTCCTCTTTCACTGCTCTTCCACATTCACAACCATACCGATCTCTCCTCTCTCCTTCCTGACTCTCCTCATCTACCCAGGTCCACTTATTCCATCATTTTATAACCAACTTAACCTGAATGATAGACTTGGTCTATTAAAAATATCACATGGCATTTATACCATCTAAATATCTCTCAGCAGAGATACAACACTAAACCATTATATGAAATGCTGAATAAAAGATTTTTTAAAAATTCACAAGTATCAACTGAGTACATTTTTGAAGATGACCAAGATTATGTGGCTCCATTATGGGTAGGTTCACACATTTTAATTATTCCTGTTCTTTACTAAAAATTGAACAAAAATATTACATAGCACAATTCCTTTCTTTAAAGGACTATTTAAAAAAAAACTTGCCAGAGTATTTTGTCATTATAGGGTAACAATTAAAAGAAAACTTTACCTGTAATGCACAGTTCATCATTCTGACTGTGTAGTCAAATTGTTGGTGATCTAGTATTGCTCGATTTTGTTGAACATGTAGACTTAGCTCCTGTATGAGACACTGCCGAGCTACCCGACCCTTCAGGGCACGCAATGCAGCTGGAAGGGTCTAGTAAAGCAAACATAATAATTTGAAAATGTAAGCTTTAGAGTAAAATCTTTCAAGTACTGTAAGACAGCTGTGAATGAACATTTTACCATTACAATGCCACAAAAATATCACGAGGTTTTTATTTCAAAGCGCAATAAATTATTTAAAGGAGACTCCATCCATACATCAAGAAGTCATAAAATTTAATAATTTCCCAAAATGAACTCCGAAAACCCTCGGGGTTATTTTTACATGTGAAGATATGGTAAGTATTAAGTGACCTGCTATGTAGTATCAAGTCACTGCATTGTGGATCTCAGAAAATGGTTGTAATTGCAAAATTTAATTCCCACAGCATCAGTTAAAAAAAAAATCCTGGAATCCTGTGCAACAAAAAAGGATTTACAAATTGATGAGGCTGATTATGCGATGTTCAGGAAATCTCCGTAGGGACTGTTGGTTTGGAGATCATCACAATCTCATTAATTTAAATGCATAGAAAATCAAGGAATGCAGGTTTACAGTTTCCTAACCAACATTCTCTGCAAGCACTGCTTTTCATCAGAAGTACCCTTTTGGAAAATTATCCCCATTTGTTCACATGAATCATTAATATTCAGAAGTGAATATTCATTTATCCATATATAAATATTAAGAGGGTAGTCAAAGGATGGGTGGGGCAGAATAGCATCCAAAAAGGAGATCTTCTTGGGGGAGCAGAGAACATGGCTAAGGTACTAAATGAGTACGTGGCATGTGCCTTCACTAGAGAATAGGATGCTGCCAATGTAGCAGTAAAACAAAAAGTAGTAGCAATATTGGATAGGATAAAAATAGATAAAAGGAGGTACTTAAAAGATTGGCATAACTTAAGATGTATGAAAGTCACCCAGTCCAGAAAGGCTGCAGCCTGGGTTACTAAGGAAAGCAAAGATGGAAATTGCAGAAGCTTTGGCCACAATCTTACAATCCTCCTTAGATATGGGGGTGCTGTCAAAGGATTGGAAACGTTGCATATTTATTCAAAAAAAGGAGGCGGATGAACCCAGCAACTACAGGGCAGTTAGCCTAGTTTCAGTGGTTGGAAAAATTTGACACAAAAACTTTGGGATACAAGTACTTGGAAGATTATGGGCTAATAAATGAAAGTCGGCACAGATTTGTTAAAGGCAAATTGTGTTTGAGTAACGTGACTGAGTATTTTAACAAAGTAATGGACAGGGTAGATGAGGGTAGTACGGTTGATATAAATGGCCTTTCAAAAGTTTGACCAAGTACATGTCAGAAAAATTAAAACTCGTGGGATTAAAGGAATAGTTGCGGTGAGGACACAAAATCGGCTAAGGGACAAAAAACAGATACCAGTGGCGAATAGTTGTTTTTCAGACTGGAGGAAAGATGGAATGGTATTCCCCAGGGGTCAGCATTGGAACCACTGTGCTTTTTGACATATATTAATGACTTGGATCTATGGGGCATTATTTCAAAGTTTGCTGATGACATGCAACTCAGAAATGTAGTAAACAATGAAGAGAATGGTAACAGACTTCAGGAAGACATCGACAGACTGGTGAAATGGGCAGACACATCACAGATTAAACTTAAGTGAGAAGCAATACATTTTGGTAGGAAGAATGAGGAAAGGCAATATACATTAAATGGAACAATTTTAATGGGGTGCGGGAGCAGAGAAACTTGGGGGTGTGTATACATAAATCTCTGAAGAGGGCAGGGCAAATTGAGAAGGCCGTTAAACAGTAGATGAGATAATTGGTTTTATTAATAGGCATAAAATGCGAAGGCAAGGAAATTACACCAAATCTTTATAAAACACTGGTTAGGCCATGGCTGGAGTATTGTGCTCAATTACAGGCACCATGTTTTATGGAGGATGTCAAGGCTTTAGAAATGGTGCAGAAGAGATTTACTAGAGTGGTACCAGGGATGGGGAGCTTCAGTTATGTGGAAAGGCTGAGAAGCTGAGATTGTTCTCCTTAGAGCAGCGAAAATGAAGAGAACTAATAGAGGTGTTCAAACTCTAATGGTTTTGATACAGTAAATGAGAAGCTGTTTCCAGTGGCAGAAGGTAACCAGAGAACAGAGATTTACAGCTATTGATAAAATTACCTGAGGCATCATGAGAATTTTTAAAAAAAACACAAGTTGCTGTGATCCAGAATGCACTGACAAAGGGCGATTGAAGCAGTTTGAATAGTAACTTTCAAAAGGGACTTGGATAAATACTTGAAGGGTAACAGTTGGACGGCAATGTGGAAAGAGTAGGAGAGTGCGTTTAATTGGATAGCTCTTTCAAAGAGTTGGCACAGGCGTGATTAGCCAAATGGCCTCCTTTTGTGATCGAGCAATTCTAAGTGCTTAACTAATATGAAAAACAGAACGCTATTAAAAATTTATGGCACTTGTTTATATGATTAATCCAATCGCCCTGTTGAACCACTCCATTTGTATTGCAGGGTCCTTTCAGTAAAAATGGGTCAAGAGTGATAGAAGTGCAGTGACTTAAAATTCAGAAACAGGTATTCAAATCAATTGCACAATGCAATTTGCATATTTACCATCCCGGCTAGGATGTTTCCAGATGTCAGGTTAAGATCTTAGATTCAAAATGCTGAAATTAAATTGCTAGCCTGCAATAGCAGGTTGAGAAGTCAGTGCTCTTGTCTGAGGCAACTTGCACAAGACAGAATTAGAGATAGTTTTGTGGATTTGAAATTTTTAAAATCTCCCCCAAAAACCCAATGTTAACGAAGATGCGCAGCAATAAAAGAATACTTTGCAAAATGCAGTGATTTGGGATTCCAAACAATATATTTATATTAACATTTAAGATGTGATTACTTACATATTTGTAAAGATAACTTCTTAAACATATATATTGTCCAGAATTTGTTGTAGCAGGGCACCTAATGTTCAAAAGATTTGTGAACAGAAAGTTGCTGAGAGTGCGAGTTGATGATGTTGCACCGAGTGAAACAGAGCATTTGGAACCCGAGTGAACAGAGTGAGCAACTGTATCTTTAATCAATGAGATTTACTAATTGGGAACTAAACACAGGAAGGACTGAGAAGGAGGGCGAATTCAAAGTCAAATCAGGTACAGAAAGAGAAATGAAGGGAGAGAAAGAAAGATTGAATTGAGCGAGAGATTGGGAGAAACTAGTTCTGCTAGTTGGGGAGTCTAGGACTGAGGGCATAGTCAAAAAAATTAAGCCAGACCTTTCAAGACTGAAATTAGGGGCTGTATTTTACCAACCCCCCCGACATTAGGGGTTGTGGCAGGGGGGCCCGGAAAATGCCTCCGGGAGAGGCCCGCCATGGGCCTCGACCCCGGGAAGGCTCTGCCCCATACTGCCGGCGGCGGCAAGGCCTCAGGGCGGCCCCCCTGCCGCTCGGTGGCGGCATCAAAATTCAAATATGTAAATATATTTAAAGTAATGAATTAAATACTTACCTGCTCCCGCTGTCGGTCCCGATGCCATATTAGTGGTGGCGGCTGGCATTCCCATGCCTTCGGATGTCCGTTTGGAGATCCGAGGCTGAACACTGGTAGGGAGGGGCAAGCAGGGTCAAACGTTTTTGATTGGTCTAGGGGTGGTAGGAAGGGGTAAAGTTCATAGTTTATTAAATTTGGTGGGGGGGGAGGGGGAAGGTCGGGAGGAGCACAAGGTAACCTTTTTTTGAGGGGGGGGAGGGCAAGTAAAAATTTTGATGGTCATGGGCGGGGGGGTGGTGGGAGAGGGTCATGACAACTTTAATTTTTTTACATTCATGTTTCTTTAAAAATTTAAGTTAAATTGAAGGGCTGAAAGCACTTTATAAATGGCATTGGTGCCTGTGCAGTGGCACCTGACACCGTTGCTGGAGATGGACTGCCCGCCTCCTCCACGTCATCGGGTGGGGGGAGAGTGATCTGCCCTGACCATGTAAAATGACCCGCCGCATTTAATATTGCTGCTGCTGCACGGAGTAAAGCCCGCGCATGCGGGTCTCCATCTTTGAAGCACGCCGCCGAGCTTGTAAAATGCAGCACTAGGAAACACTTATTCACTTAAATGGTGGTAGAAGTTTGGCACACTCTTCCACAAATGGCAAATGATGCTAGAAAAACTGTTAATTTCAAAACTGAGCTTGATAGATTTTTGTTAGCAAAAGGTTTAAAGGGATATAGGGCAAAGGCGGGATACAGAGTTAGGTTGCAGATCAGCCATGATCTCATTGAATGATGGAGCATGCTTGAAGGGTTAAATGGCCTACTCCCGTTCCTATATTCCTATGAAAAGTGATTTAAAAAATGGTACATTTGACATTTTTGAAATCTCCCCCGAAAATCCAAAGCCTGAAGGAGTGAGACTCTATGGCTGGAAGTTTACATTGAGCGGGAGGTCATGCCCACTGGCTGAAAAGTCAGGTGCGAGCCCATCTCCGCAGGACTGGGGGAGCCATGTTGGGAATTGTCACTCTCCAGGCCTTTAATTGATCTTCGGCGGGACTTCCACCTCCCTGAGGCAGGAAATCCCGCCTAATGGAGCTGCTGGCCATTCAGCAGGCCGGCAGCTCTTAGTCCCAGCAGTGCCACAGGGGTTCCCAGCCAGCACAGGCAAGGTGAAGGACGGCCCTAGAAGACAGGTAAGCTTTTGGGGCCTCGCCGGGGACAATCAGCCGGGCCCTGGCAAGGCAAGGGGGCAGTGGGGGGGGGGGGGGGGGGGGTCAGTTGGTGAGGATGGGGGATGGAGTGCTGTGCAGTGGGGTGGTTGGGGCTTCGGGGCAGCCCTCCATGGGGTACAGGAGGGCAACCCCGCAGCTGGTGGCTTTCGCTGTCGTGCTCCGCCCCCACCCCGGGTAAAACACCAGTGGCAGCACGAGGAGGCCCTTAAGTGGCAGTTAATTGGCCACCTAAGGGCCTTGTTAGGCCTGGGGCAGGCAGGCCATTTCTTGTTGCCGCTGCCCCGCGTAAAATGGCAGCGGGGACGGGAAGATGTTGGGAACTGCCACTGCCCTCCCCCCCGCCTCCCACTAAATTTTATTCCCCCCTCTCAGCCCGCCTGTTGGGGGACCTTAAAATTCCGGACCACATTTGTAATAATTAATTTTCAGTGCCAGAGAGGTTGATTCACAGCAAATAACAATTATGATATCATTAAAAAGGCTCCTGCATTACTAATTACTAGGCCTTTATATATACTGATATCACTTTATCTTTGTTGCACTGTTGGGCCTACTAACTTTCCCCTTCTGAATCTCACATTTAAAAAAGAAATAATAAAACTGAAAGCTATCATGAGTAACCTTTGCAAAAGATCTGGTGCTAAAAGGGGTACTGATAGTGACACTGACTAATAACATTCTGCAATCCCTTAAACTGCTAATTCAAAACACTTTCAGCTTCAAAATAATTGCCATTTTGAGGTTGTCTGGACAACCGTTTTTTTTTATAATTTAGGCTTTTAGAAAGGAGAATCATCGCCTTGTGGGACAATATATTATAAATCTGGTATCTGTCAAAGCTGTCAACTCTATTCCAAGTAATCTTCAACTTGAAGTTTAAAGTCCCAAGACAAGTTTAATGCAAGAATGAAATAAACTTGTGATAAAAATAACTTCAGCCAGCCAAGTCCTTATTTTCAATCAACCCGAAATTACTCATACAAAGCAACAGCTAGGATTCTGATTATTATTTGTTTCTGCTTAGTGAATTTTCTCTCCCCTCCCCACAGGAGTAAGGTTTCATAGGCATTGGTCACACATCAGTACTTCAGCCAACAACTTACATTTATATACAACTTTAATGTAGTGAAATATCCCAAGACACTTCACAGGAGCATTATCATACATGTATGACACTGAGCCACATGAGGAGATAGTAAGACATGTAACCAAAAGCTTTGTTAGAGGTAGGTTTTAAGGAGCTTCTTAAATGAGAAGAGCGAGATAGAGAGGCAGAGAGGTTTAGGAGGGAATTCCAGAACACATGGCCTAGGAAACTGGCGCCACGGCCACCAATGGTGGAGTGAAGGAAATCTAAGATGCACAAGAGGCCAGAATTGGAAGAGTGCAGAGTTCTCCAAGGGTTGTAGAGTTGGAGGACTTCACAGACAGGCAGGGGTAAGGCCATGGAAGGATCTAAACACAAGGATTTATGTTATAAATTTGGGGAGATGCTGGACTAGGAACCAATGCGGGTCAGTGAGCCCAGGGGTGATGCATGAACAGCATCTGATTTGACTTGTGGGGAAGAGCAAAGCTGGAGGTCATCAATATTAGACAGTCTCCAAAAATAAAATAGGAAATTCAGCAGACACTTCTTTACCCAGAGAGTGGCGAGAATGTGGAACTCAATATACAGGAAATGGTTGAGGCAAATAGTCTAGATGCATTTAAGGGGAGGCTAGATAAATATATGAGGGCGAAGGGAATAGTGGGTAATGCTGATGGAATTAAATGAGGAAGGATGGAAGGAAGCTCGAGTGGAGCATAAGCTGATTCAGCTGAATGCTCTGTATCGGTGCTGTATGTTCTATGTAATTTTATGTAATAGTTTGGATACATGCAGCCGAGTTTTGGATGAGCTCAAGTTTACCTATCTGGAGGCAACAAAAGCATGGATGAAGATTTCAGCAGCAGAAGTGCTGGGACAGGCGATATAATAGAGGTGAAAGTTGGTTATTTTGTTGATGGAGTAGATACGGGGGTTCGAAGCTCATCTCAGGGTCACATAAGCATTATTCATATGTGAGCCTTGATCATGAGTGCCAGAAAACTATTTACAATGGGAGCATTATTGCCCATCTTATCCTCATCTGACGTCCACAAATATTTCCAGCAAGAGTTACTGGGCGACTAGGCAAATAGTAGCAGACCTGTAGCTACCTTTTCTGAGATCAGCTAATTGAACACAAAACTGCAATTTAGTCTATATGGCTAGCCTATGCATTGGATAAACTTTCTGAGCCATCAAGGTGGCCTGTCAAAGTTATTAAGTGGCTCACATAAATATTAGCACATGATTAGGGCAAAGAAACTCTCTTCGTATAAAGCTGTTCAAAAAGTCATATCTATCCAATTCCATAATGAACATTATGAAGGGGATTACGAACTAAGAACAGGACAAAAATACCTGACATGTCTTATATTTTATGATGGTGAAAGAAAATTCTACCATGACCTAAAAAAGTTCAAACGTTCTTTAAATCTGATATGAATTAGCGAGTAAAATGACAGCCCAGATCTGTCTTTTGGTAATCATAACATCTTTAACGTGTTTCTGGCATTCGCTCCACTACATTACACTATGGAGAGGCATGCCTGAAAACCAACTTCATGGAACTACTACCAAATTCCAACAAAAAAACGAGAAGTCACGCAACTGGCTAGATCTCAAAATCAGGACAACAAGGCCAAAGACAACAAACGAAATTCATGGGGAGAGTCCACTTTTGTCTTTTTTTCCAAAATCACTAACAGCAGATCATACTCCAAATTACTGAAAATGAAAGCAAACCACTTAATTTATAATTCTAAAGTTAAAATGTATTCAAAATTACAGGACAAAGCACTGAAGTGAGAAGTTGATATTTTAAGTAAGTTAACTAAAAATATTTGTGGGTAATAATTACTTGAAAAGAGCAAATAGGACTTTTCACCTAAATGTTACTTTAAAAACTATAATTTAAAACTTTTCTTTCCTTCCTACTGTACAGCATAATCAGCTCAAAGTGAGGCAGGTCAGTGGTGATGCAAATGCAGCTTTGTAATCCATTGAGTGCAGTTACCAGGAAAATAATCCACCTGCCAATGTTATCTCCCTGTTGTGATCACCCATCTCTTTCAAAGTGAAGAACATAATATCTCACTTATGCAAAAGAAAAAGTGGCCACAGCTGCCAAGTAAAGGCCGGCTACCCGACCCGAACCCGACGTGTCGAGTTCGGGTCACGTCGCACTTCCGGGTCCAGCATTCGGGCTCGGGTCAGCTTTCATTTGCAGACCTGAGCCGGCCTTTACAGCCAGCCATCATTGTGGAGGGGGAAACCCCACCACAGGATGGCCTGTGGCCACAACTATAGCCCTCTGGCAATTGCTGCTGCAATGGAGGGGGGAATGAACAGTGGCATCGCTAGACTCCTGGCCTGCCAACGTAAAGCTGCCTCCATCCATTAGCTGTCAAACTGCCACACCCCTCACCGCCCCCCACCCAAAGCAGCCTCCTTCAAAATAGGCTGAAGGTGGAAATGCGGTGGCAGACCAACACGCCGGCCGGTAGCACAAAACTGTCAGCACATCCGCCTCCACACCTCGATGAAAATACAACTCTATGTTCTCAAAGAGAAAATTATTTCAGGAAAAATGATACACAGACTGAATGAGGAAGGGAGATCTGGAAAGATTCATCCCACGGAAAATCAGATGTATGCTCATCGTACAGGAAACAGTACAAATGAAAGTAACATGGCATACGGCACAGTGGCGCAGTGGTTAGCACCGCAGCCTCACAGCTCCAGCGACCCGGGTTCAATTCTGGGTACTGCCTGTGTGGAGTTTGCAAGTTCTCCCTGTGTCTGCGTGGGTTTCCTCCGGGTGCTCCGGTTTCCTCCCACATGCCAAAGACTTGCAGGTTGATAGGTAAATTGGCCATTAGCAATTGCCCCTAGGATAGGTGGTAGGGAAATATAGGGACAGGTGGGGATGTGGTAGGAATGTAGGATTAGTATAAATGGGTGGCTGATGGTCGGCACAGACTCGGTGGGCCGAAGAGCCTGTTTCAGTGCTGTATTTCTAAATAAATAAAAGAAACCACTGGACTACCTTCATTTGTTGTTTGTATTCTTCTTGTAAATGGTCATTAAAGCGTTGGTCTATTGTTTTACACATCTATTTGGTACTGAAAATATTCAGATTTATAAACTGACTGAAAATATATTTCCGTGTGTGACATACTTAAGTTGTTTAAACATGCAGAGAGCATTTAGTATCCAAAAGGAATAACTAACATCTTCTTCTTTGGCCTCCATTGTCAAGAGACAATGGTAAGCGCCTGGAGGTGGTCAGTGGTTTGTGGACTAGCAACTGGAGTGGCTATAAAGGCCAATTCTAGAGTGACAGACTCTTCCACCGGTGCTGCAGATGAAATTGGTTGTCGGGGCTGTTACACAGTTGGCTCTCCCCTTGCGCTTCTGTCTTTTTTCCTGCCAACAGCTAAGTCTCTTCGACTCTCCACTCCTTAGCCCTGCCTTTATGGCTGTCCGCCAGCTCTGATGATCACTGGCAACTGACTCCCACGACTTGTGATCAATGTTTCAGGACGTCATGTCGTATTTGCAGACGTCTTTAAAGCGGAGACATGGACGGCTGGTGGGTCTGATAACAGTGACGAGCTTGCTGTACAAAGTGTCCTTGGGGATCCTGCCATCTTCCATGCGGCTCACATGGCCAAGCCATCTCAAGCGTCGCTGGCTCAGTACGGTATATATGCTGGGGATGTTGGCTGCCTCGAGGACTTCTGCGTTGGAGATACGGTCCTGCCATCTGATGCCAAGGATTCTCCAGAGGCAGCGAAGATGGAATGTATTGAGACGTCACTCTTGGCTGACATACGTTGTCCAGGCCTCGCTGCCGTAGAGCAAGGTACTGAGGACACAGGCTTGATACACTTGGACTTTTGTGTTTCGTGTCAGTGTGCCATTTTCCCACACTCTCTTGGCCAGTCTGGACAGAGCAGCGGACGCCTTTCCCATGTGCTTGTTGATTTCTGCATCGAGAAACAGGTGACTGGTGATAGTTGAGCCTAGGTAGGTGAACCCTTGAACCACTTTCAGAGTGTGGTCACCTATATTGATGGATGGAGCATTTCTGACGTCCTGTCCAATGATGTTCGTTTTCTTGAGGCTGATGGTTAGGCCAAATTCGTTGCAGGCAGCGGCAATCCTGTCCATGAGTCTCTGCAGACACTCTTCTGTGTGGGATGTTACTGCAGCATAGCCAGCAAAGAGGAGTTCCCTGATGAGGACCTTCCGTACTTTGGTCTTCGTTCTTAGACGGGCAAGGTTGAACAACCTGCCATCTGATCTTGTGTGGAGGAAAATTCCTTCTTCTGAAGACTTGAACGCATGTGAGAGCAGCAGGGAGAAGAAGATCCCAAACAGTGTAGGTGCAAGAACACAGCCCTGTTTCTCGCCACTCAGGATAGGAAAGGGGTCTCATGAGGCACCACTACGCTGAATTGTGCCTTTCATATTGTCATCGAATGAGGTGATGATACTTAGTGGCTTTGTTGGGCATCCGATCTTTTCTAGTAGTTTGAAGAGACCACGTCTGCTGACGAGGTCAAAGGCTTTGGTGAGATCTATGAAAGCAACATAGAGGGGCATCTGTTGTTCACGGCATTTCTCCTGTAGCCGGCGAAGGGAGAACAGCATGTCAATGGTGGATATCTCTGCTCGAAAGCCACACTGTGCCTCAGGGTAGACATGCTCATCCAACTTCCGGAGCCTGTTTAAAACGACTCGAGCGAGGACTTTCCCCACTATGCTGAGCAGGGAGATTCCACGGTAATTGTTGCAGTCACCGCGGTCACCCTTGTTCTTATAGAGGGTGATGATATTGGCATCGCGCATTTCCTGTAGTACTGTTCCCTCATCCCAGCACAGGCAAAGCAATTCATGGAGTGCTGAGAGTATAGCAGGATTGGCACTCTTGATTATTTCAGGGGTAATGCCGTCCTTTTTTGCAGCGGCAACAGGGAGAGCGAAGTGGCAGCTGAGTAAGTGAGTTTATATAAGTTGAAACTTACCTTTTTGTTTCGGCAGTTTCTTTTTGCAGCGGCGACAGGGAGAGCGAGGTGGCAGCTGGGTAAGTAAGTCCTATATATTTGGGCAGCGGCTGAACCCGAGACACTACACCTGTCGTGTCTCCCACCCGCCCTCCTCCTCTAACCAAAAAAAAAAGGACTCAGTGGTGTGTAGATAAGGTAAGGCTTTTTCTATTTCTTTTTTTTTCGTGTGATTGGTAAGAACTTTTCGTTCCCTTTTCATTTATCTGAGTTAAGACTAAGTTAAGCTTAAGATTAAAAATGGCAGGAGATCTCAGACCCGTGTTATGCTCCTCTTGCTCAATGTGGGAGCTCAGGGACACAGCTGCAGCTCTTGTTAGACCGCATGACGGCTCTGGAGCTGCGGATGGACTCACTTTGGAGCATCCGCGATGCTGAGGAGGTCGTGGATCGCACGTTTAGCGAATTGGTCACACCGCAGATTAGGATTGCTGAGGGAGAAAGGAAATGGGTGACCAAAAGGCAGAGAAAGAGCAGGAAGGCAGCGCAGGTGTCCCCTGCGGTCATCTCCCTCCAAAACAGGTATACCGTTTTGGATACTGTTGAGGGAGATGGCTCACCAGAGGAAGGCAGCAGTAGCCAGGTTCATGGCACCGTGGCTGGCTCTGCTGTTCAGAAGGGCGGGAAAAAGAGTGGAAGGGCTATAGTCATAGGGGATTCAATTGTAAGGGGAGTAGATAGGCAGTTCTGTGGTCGAAAACGAGACTCCCGAATGGTATGTTGCCTCCCAGGTGCACGGGTCAGGGATGTCTCAGATCGGCTGCAGAACATTCTGAAGGGGGAGGGTGAACAGCCGGTTGTCGTTGTGCACATAGGCACCAATCATATAGGTAAAAAACGGGATGAGGTCCTACAAGCAGAATTTAGGGAGTTAGGAGCCAAGTTAAAAAGTAGGACCTCAGAGGTAGTAATCTCAGGATTGCGACCAGTGCCACGTGCTAGTCAGAGTAGAAATGAAAGAATAGTCAGGATGAATGCGTGGCTTGAGAGATGGTGCAGAAGGGAGGGGTTCAGAATTTTGGGACATTGGGACTGGTTCTGGGGGAGGTGGGACTATTACAAATTGGACGGTCTACACCTGGGCCGGACTAGAACCAATGTCCTTGGGGGTGCTTTTGCTAACGCTGTTGGAGAGGGTTTAAACTAATGTGGCAGGGGGATGGGAACCAAATGAGGTCATCAGTGGACAGCAAGAAGGTAGTAACTACAGCCTGTGAGGAACTAGATAATGAAGTCAGCGTGACTAATGGAAAGAGTAGGCAGGGAGCAGATGATGAACGCAAAGGGACTGGTGGTCTGAGGTGCATTTGTTTTAATGCAAGAAGTGTAGTAGGTAAGGCAGATGAACTTAGGGCTTGGATTAGTACCTGGGAGTATGATGTTATTGCTATTACTGAGACTTGGTTGAGGGAAGGGCATGATTGGCAACTAAATATCCCAGAATATTGATGCTTCAGGCGGGATAGAGAGGGAGGTAAAAGGGGTGGAGGAGTTGCATTACTGGTCAAAGAGGATATCACAGCTGTGCTGAAGGAGGGCACTATGGAGGACTCGAGCAGTGAGGCAATATGGGCAGAACTCAGAAATAGGAAGGGTGCGGTAACAATGTTGGGGCTGTACTACAGGCCTCCCAACAGCGAGCGTGAGATAGAGGTACAAATATGTAAACAGATTATGGAAAGATGTAGGAGCAACAGGGTGGTGGTGATAGGAGATTTTAATTTTCCCAACATTGACTGGGATTCACTTAGTGTTAGAGGTATAGATGGAGCAGAATTTGTAAGGAGCATCCAGGAGGGTTTTCTAGAGCAGTATGTAAATAGTCCAACTCGGGAAGGGGCCATACTGGACCTGGTGTTGGGGAATGAGCCCGGCCAGGTGGTTGAAGTTTCAGTAGGGGACTATTTTGGGAATAGTGATCACAATTCCGTAAGTTTCAGAATACTCATGGACAAAGAAGAGAGTGGTCCTAAAGGAAGAGTGCTAAATTGGGGGAAGGCCAACTATACCAAAATTCGGCAGGAGCTGGGGAATGTAGATTGGGAGCAGCTGTTTGAAGGTAAACCCACATTTGATATGTGGGAGGCTTTTAAAGAGAGGTTGATTAGCGTGCAGGAGAGACATGTTCCTGTGAAAATGAGGGATAGAAATGGCAAGATTAGGGAACCATGGATGACAGGTGAAATTGTGAAACTAGCTAAGAGGAAAAAGGAAGCATACATAAGGTCTAGGCGGCTGAAGAAAGACGAAGCTTTGGAAGAATATCGGGAATGTAGGACCAATCTGAAACGAGGAATCAAGAGGGCTAAAAGGGGTCATGAAATATCTTTAGCAAACAGGGTTAAGGAAAATCCCAAAGCCTTTTATTCATATATAAGGAGCAAGAGGGTAACTAGAGAAAGGACTGGCCCACTCAAAGACAAAGGAGGAAAATTAAGCGTGGAGTCAGAGAAAATGGGTGAGATTCTAAACGAGTACTTTGCATCGGTATTCACCGAGGAGAGGGACATGACGGATGTTGAGGTTCGGGATAGATGTTTGATTACTCTAGGTCAAGTTGGCATAAGGAGGGAGGAACTGTTGGGTATTCTAAAAGGCATTAAGGTGGACAAGTCCCCAGGTCCGGATGGGATCTATACCAGGTTACTGAGGGAAGTGAGAGAGGAAGTAGCTGGGGCCTTAACAGATATCTTTGCAGTATCCATAAACACGGGTGAGGTCCCAGAGGACTGGAGAATTGCTAATGTCGTCCCCTTGTTTAAGAAGGGTAGCAGGGATAATCCAGGTAATTATAGACCGGTGAGCCTGACGTCAGTGGTAGGGAAGCTGCTGGAGAAGATACTGAGGGATAGGATCTATTCCCATTTGGAAGAAAATGGGCTTATCAGTGATAGGCAACATGTTTTTTTGCAGGGAAGGTCATGTCTTACCAACTTAATAGAATTCTTTGAGGAAGTGACAAAGTTGATTGATGAGGGAAGGGCTGTAGATGTCATATACATGGACTTCAGTAAGGCGTTTGATAAGGTTCCCCATGGTAGGCTGATGGAGAAAGTGAAGTCGCATGGGGTCCAGGGTGTACTAGCTAAATGGATAAAGAACTGGCTGGGCAACAGGAGACAGAGAGTAGCAGTGGAAGGGAGTTTCTCAAAATGGAGACGTGTGACCAGTGGTGTTCCACAGGGATCCATGCTGGGACCACTGTTGTTTGTGATATACATAAATGATTTGGAGGAAAGTATAGGTGGTCTGATTAGCAAGTTTGCAGACGACACTAAGATTGGTGGAGTAGCAGATAGTGAAGGGGACTGTCAGAGAACACAGCAGAATATAGATAGATTGGAGAGTTGGGCAGAGAAATGGCAGATGTAGTTCAATCCGGGCAAATGCGAGGTGATGCATTTTGGAAGATCCAATTCAAGAATGAACTATACAGTAAATGGAAAAGTCCTGGGGAAAATTGATGTACAGAGAGATTTGGGTGTTCAGGTCCATTGTTCCCTGAAGGTGGCAACGTAGGTCAATAGAGTGGTCAAGAAGGCATACGGCATGCTTTCCTTCATCGGACGGGGTATTGAGTACAAGAGTTGGCAGGTCATGTTACAGTTGTATAAGACCTTGGTTCGGCCACATTTGGAATACTGCGTGCAATCCTGGTCGCCACATTACCAAAAGGATGTGGATGCTTTGGAGAGGGTGCAGAGGAGGTTCACCAGGATGTTGCCTGGTATGGAGGGCGCTAGCTATGAAGAGAGGTGAGTAGATTAGGATTATTTTCATTAGAAAGACGGAGGTTGAGGGGGGACCTGATTGAGGTGTACAAAATCATGAGAGGTATAGACAGGGTGGGTAGCAAGAAGCTTTTTCCCCAGAGTGGGGGATTCAATTACTAGGGGTCACGAGTTCAAAGTGAGAGGGGAAAAGTTTAGGGGGGATATGCGTGGAATGTTCTTTACGCAGAGGGTGGTGGGTGCCTGGAATGCGTTGCCAGCGGAGGTGGTAGACGCGGGCACGATAGCGTCTTTTAAGATGTATCTAGACAGATACATGAATGGGCAGGAAGCAAAGAGAATCAGACCCTTAGAAAATAGGCGACAGGTTTAGATAGAGGATCTGGATCGGCGCAGGCTTGGAGGGCTGAAGGGCCTGTTCCTGTGCTGTAATTTTCTTTGTTCTTTGTTCCCAGGGGCTTGCCCACTGGCTGGAGAATCAATGGCATCACTGAGTTCCGATTTTGTTGGCTGTTTGTCCAGCTCATCCATGACTGGCAGAGACTGGGCTGCATTGAGGGCAGTCTCAGTGACAACGTTTTCCCTGGAGTACAGTTCTAGGTAGTGCTCAACCCAGCAGTCCATTTGCTTGCATTGGTCAGTGATCGTGTCCCCTGATTTAGACTTGGGGGGGGGGGGGGGGGGCATCTTCCTGATGGTTGGCCCAAAAGCTCTCTTAATGCCATCGTACATTCCTCTGATGTTTCCGGTATCGGAGGCCAGCTGAATACAACTGCATAGGTGTTGCCAGTAGTCATTTGCGCAACGCTTGGCTGTGCTTTGTGCAGCGCGCGTCTGGCTGCTTTAAGTGCTACGGATGTTAACTCGCTGGGGGCTTTCTTGTAGTTCAACAGCGCAATGCGCTTAGCAGCTATGACAGGTTCGAGCTCTTCAAAGTGAGATTGAAACCAGTCTGCATTCTGCTTCTCACGTTTGCCATAGGTGGTCATTGCTGAATCATAGATGGCATCTCTGATGTGGGCCCATTTGGTCTCTGCATCCCCTGGAGTGTTTTGAAGGGCTTTTTCAAGTGAATTTAGAAACTTATGGAACAGCTCTGGATAAAATATTCTGTTAGTGTTGATGCGCGGGTGGCCCTTCTGCTTGGAGTGATGCAGCCCTTTGGTTTGAGTGTAACCTTGCTGTACACCAGGGAATGGTCGGTGTCGCAGTCCGCACTGTGGAAGCTGCGTGTGATTTAAACGCTGTTTAAAGAGGTTCGCCTTGTGACGATGAGATCCAGCTGGTGCCAACGACATGATCTTGGGTGCCTCCATGAAACCTGATGACAGGGTTTAGTACGAAAGAACGAGTTGGTGATGCAGAGGTTGTGATAGGTACACAACTCCTGCAGTCTCTGTCCATTCTCATTCATCCTTCCAATGCCATAGCGCCCAAGGCAGGAGGGCCATGAGTCAGGGTCGGCTCCAACCCTGGTATTAAAGTCCCCCAGCGGGAACAAATGTTCGGTATTGGGAATGCTACAAATGATATTATGATGTTCCTCGTAGAACTGGTCTTTTAACTTCAGGTGGGGAGCAAAGTGTTGGAACATAGATGCTGAGTAGGTGTACAGGACCAGAGGCAGTGAGCAGTCAAATGGACAGTATGCGTTCCGAGCCATTTGAAGGTGGCTCTATCATGCTGAGCAAAGAGTTTCTGATGGCGAAGCTCACTCCATGCTGTCTTGGTTCTTCAGGATCCCCACCCTGCCAGAAAAAGGTGTAGTCTTGCTCTCTTACAGATCCGCTCGCAGGGAGGCGTGTCTCCTGAAGTGCTGCAAAGTCTACATTGAGTCTACTGAGCTTGTTGTTAATGACGGCGGTCTTCCGAGAATCGTTGATTTGTGTAAGGTCTTCCAACAGGCCAGGACACATAGTTCTGACGTTCCAGCTTGCAAGACGAAGGGCTGGTACCTTCTTTCCTTTTTTTGTTGTGCTGTTTGGTGCGGTGTTACAGTCCACTTGTCGGGCAATGACCTTGAGCTCCAAGCACCCATTGAAGCAGGTGGACTGTGGCAGGACAGAACCTTCCTGACCGGGGGCTGCCTGGTTTGAGGCGGGCAGTAGCTGTCCAGTGAGATGCGATGACCTCTCCCACCGACAAAGGCGCCCAATCTCTACGCTAATTGAGCTGGACTTATAACCCGTAACTGCTGCCTTCCATGTTGTTTTGGTCGCTGTGAGGCGACTATGGAGTGACCTCTCCACGGCGCATGCCTGGGCAGATGTATAGAGGTTGTGAGTTGCCCAAGCGTCAAAACCCCCCTCTCGGCCTTCCTGGTGGAGTCCAAAGGAGTGCAGCGCACGACGTTTGGCACCGGTATGGCTGCAGGAACTGCCAGAAATATGCCAAAGGTGACATATGACCACCTTAGGGGTTCCGCTCCGTATTTTCTGTTCGGGTTTACTCCCTTAGCCTTGGCCTCTCACGGGACGCCCACAAGGCAGTGGGATTGGTAGCTCCTATCCCTTATCCTTTAAGGCTGCTGTGCCTCAGGTGCTGGAGGCACCTCAGTAAGTGAGACTTGTTCGCTTTGTTTACTACTTTTTAATGGACCTGATTTGGGATTTTGTAGTAAAAACTTCTTTCACTGATCGAAAGAGCCTACACCAAAACTGGTGCGGCCACTATGTGAACGACGCGCCCAGCTGGAAGGCACTGGCCAGGGACGTGAAAGGCGGCCCGAGTGTCCATGGAGCAGTCGTCGAGGCTCAGGGCCTCAATCTGGCCTCGTTCGCCCTTCCGCCGTCACAGCTGGGAACCGGGAAAGAAGCTCCACCATGAGCTGGATGGCAACCACGAGCGCAGCGACAGCCTGGAGGACGCCGACATCAAGGAGGTCGTGCAGGCTGTGGGCTGGCCCGCTCGCCAGGGTCGCGACCCCCGCCAGAAGTCTCCCCCCTCACACCACCTTCCCCCCAGCACCCCCTTGCCCCTCGCACACCCTTCCCCCCACCCCAACCCCCTCCCAAGCTCTCCCCTCGCACCTCCTTCCCCTGCACCCCCTCGCACCTCCTTCCCCTGCACCCCCCCGCACCTCCTTCCCGGCATCCACCGCACCCCCTTCCCTCCACACCCCATCCCCCCTTCCCTCTCCCTCCATGAAATCACACAGCTTACTTGTTAACTAACATCAGCCAAAATAAAATGAATACATTCTAGTGGCAGGTTACATTTACTTTTAATTTTTCTTTGTGTAGAGCAGAAGCTGAGGCAAGACAGCAAGAGCAGGAGCTGGACAAAGTGGCGAGGGCGGGAGCTGGGGCACAGGAACATGAGTAAGCCATTTGGCCCTTTGAGCCTGCTCCGCCATTCAATAAGATCATGGCTGATCTGATTGTGGTCTCAACTCCACTTTCCTGTCTGCCCCCCATAACCCTCGATTCCCTTGTCTATCAGAAATCTATCTAACTCAACCTTGAATAAATTCAATAACCCAGCCTCTACTGTTTTCTGGGGAACAGAATTCCACAGACTAACGACCTACTGAGTGAAAACATTTCTCATCTCTGTCTTAAAAGGGAGACCTCTTATTTTTAAACTGTGTCCCCTTGTTCTAGTCTCTCCCACAAGAGGAAACATCTTCCACTCTATCAAGTCCCCTCAAGATCTTACATGTTTCAATAAGATCACCTCTCATTCTTTTAAAATCCAACGGGTAAAAGCCCAACCTCTTCAACCTTTCTTCATAAGATATGTCCTTCATCCCAGGAATGAGTCGAATGAACGTTTTCAAAACTGCTTCTAATGCAATTATATCTTTTTCAATAAGGAGACCAAAACTGTACACAGCACTCCAGATGTGGTCTCGCCAAGGCCCTGTACAGCTGCAGCAAAACTTCTCTCTCCATTTAAATAGTATATTGCTTTTCTATTCCTTCTGTCAAAATAGACAAGTTCACAAAACAGCAAGAACAGAAGCTGGGGTAAGACAGCCAATTCAAAAATCAACCCAAATTAGATCAAGAAATGATGTCACAGGACAACAGGTTGGTAGATGAGTATTAAAGTTTTGTTAAGCTAGGGAAATGGGTTAAACTCAGAGCTGAGAAATTATATTAAATCAAAAACAAACTAGATTAACCAATTAAAACTAAAATAATTGTTTGAATAATGATGTTAACAATTGAATACATAAAGCAAGATTGGATCGACATAACAAGACAGGTGGTGTGCCATAACTGTAACATGTAGGGTTCTGTGGAGATCAGCGAGATCCTGAGCAACCACTTAGCTAAGTAATTGCAACTTGAGGAGCTTCAGCTCAGAATTGTTGGACTGGAATCTGAGTTGCAGACACCATGGGACATCGGGGAAGGGGGGGGGGGGGGGGGTGGGAAGAGTTACCTGGACACTTTGTTCCAGGAGGTAGTCACACCCCTTAGGTTAAGTAGTATTTTAGAACTAGTCACTGGCCAGGGACAGGAGGGTGTGATTGCGAGTGAGGCAGGTATGGAGGCCCAGAACAAAGTGATGGAGGAGGCTTGGCCCTTGACCAACAAGCATGAGATACCTGCCTATATGGATGAGTGTGAGGACTGTAGGGAGAGGGGGTGCAGTGGTAGTAGTAGGGGATAGTATGATCAGGGGAATAGACATTGTTCTCTGCAGCCACGACTGCGTGTTCTGAAGGTTGTGCTGACTGCCCGGTGTCAGGGTTAAGGTTATCCCATTGTGACTGGAGAAGAACTTGGAGTAGGAGGAGGATCCAGTGGTTGTGGCCCACAGAGGAACCAACAACATAGATAGAACTAAGAATGAGGCTCTGTGGATGGAGTTGGAGGAGCTACGTTCTAAATTAATAAGCAAAACCTAAAGGGTAATAATCTCTGAATTACTACATAGGACACACACAAATTGGCATAGGATCAAGTAGATCAGAGAGTTAAATGCATGGCTCAAACAGTGGTGTGGGAGGAGAGGGTTTCAGTTCATGGGACACCAGTACCGTGAAAGAGCGAATTGTTCTGTTGGGATGGGCTCTACTTAAACTGGAGTGGGATCAGTGTCCTGGCAAATCGAATAACTAGGGCTGTAGATAGGGCTTTAAACTAAACAAGTGAGGGAAGGGAGTCAGGTGAGAGAAAGTTTAGCAATCTAAAGAGAAAAGTTAAGGTAATAGAGCAGTGCAGCAATCTGGGTAAAGATATGCAGAGTTAGACAGGAAAGGGGTAGATAGTTTAACGGTAGCAGTGCAGTAAATAAGGTCTAAGCAGGAAATAATGATAAGAAATAAAAAGATTAAAGGCTCTTTATCTGAATGCATGAAGCATTTGTAACAAGATAGGGGAACTAGTGGTACAAATAAAGATAAATGGGTTTGATCTAACAGCCATTACACTGATGTGATTGCAAGGTGAGCAAGGTTGGGAACTAAATATTCCAGAGTACTTGACATTTAGAAATGACAGGCAGAATGGAAAAGGAACCCTGATGATAAAGGATGACACAAGGACAGTCGTGAGAAGATCAGGATGTTGAACCAATATGGGCGGAGATAAGAAATAACAAACGGCAGAAAACACCAGTGGTAGTAGTTTACAGACCTCCGAACAGTAACTATACAGTTGGGATAGTGTATTAATGAAGAAATAATAAGAGCTTGTGACAAAGGTAATGCAATAATGGAGTATAATTGGGGAAATATGAGGTCAATGACTTGGGTAAGAACAGAAAATCAGAATTGTTTTTATTTTTAAAAAACTTTTAAATGTTTATGTTCAGAGAGATCTGGGTGTCCACATACAAGAAATGCAGCAAGTTAGCATGCAGGTACAACAAGCAATTAGGAAGGAAAATGGCATGTTGGCCTTTATTGCAAGGGGGCTGCAATACAAGAGTAAGGAAGCTTTGCTACAACTGTACAGGGCTTTGGTAAGACCACAACTGGAATACTGTGCACAGTTTTGGTCTCCTATCTAAGGAAGAAGATCCTTGACTTGGAGGAGATGCAGCGAAGGTTCAAAAGATTGATTCCTGGATGAGAATTTTGTCCTATGATGAGAGCTTGGGCCTGTACTCTCTGCAGTTTAGAAGAATCAGGGGTGATCTCCTCCAAACACAATATTCTGAGGGGGCCTGACAAGGTAGATGCTGAGAGGTTATTTCCCTGGCTGGACAGTCTCGATCTAGGGTGCATAGTCTCAGGATAATGGACCAATCATTTAAGACTAAGATGAAGAATTTCTTCGCTCAGAGGATTGTGAACTTTTGGAATTCTCTATTCCAGAGGGCTGTGGATGCTCCATCGTTAAGTGCATCCAAAGCCGAGATAGATTTTTGGAACTTCAAGCGGAATCAAGGGAGATGGGGATCTGGTGAGAAAGTCGAATTGTGGTCACAGATCAGCTATCATCTCATTGATTGAATGGCGAGTAGGCTCAAGGGGCTGTATAGCCTACCCCTGTTCCTATTTCTTATGGTAGCAGCAGACATTATTATTGTGACTAAGATTTTTAAAGGTTTGTGTGTGATGGAGAATTTAAGATTAACTCCAAAACCTACATCCTTAAAGAATATCACAGATACACTAAACCTGGATGAATAAAGATCCTCAGACTCAGCTGGCAGAACCCAGGTAATCTATGATGCCCAGTGAGATGGAGATTTATCGGCTTCAAGTTCAAATGTATTTTATGAGTGATTGGGAAATGGCAGAGGAACTGAATGCAAAACGTTGAGCAAGTGCAGGCTCATTTCTATGAAAACAAAGTTGTTTTATTTCTTCCTTGCAATCGCAATAAAGATAGACTTTTAATGAAATACAATAACTTCCCAACTGGTAGCAAATATAGATATAAGGTTTAAACTGTTCTTAGACAGCCATTTCATGTCATTTTCCGCACGACACCCAATAAGAGATTTTTACATTAAGTTTATTTTTCATTTTCTAATTTTGAGGCTATAAGGAGGAATTCAGGTCTTACATCCCCATATGCATAGAGTCAAACTTAATTTACTTCTGGTCCGACTATCTGCTTATGTGCCCAGAAATGAAGTGCAATGTGATGCAGTAGGATTTGCTTCTCAAAATTAGATAGCAGTCTCCTCAAATCTAAACGAGCAACATACTTTGGTCCCTGGTATATTCTCATGTTACTGTAACTGTTGAGTGTTGCATTATCCTCCTCTTTGTGGGAGGAACTCGAGAACTTCTTTGTTTTTTTACTTCTGATTCTAAAATGTATCCATTGGTTTGTAGGTCAACTTGGAATTTGAGTGTTTCCTGAACTTTGTCCTCAGTCTTGGTCACAGAGGGATGGTGCAAAATTAAATGCTCATGTATCAAGGAGTGTTGTAGGAGAACAACAGAATTATGCAACATAGTTTCAAACAAAAAGCAAAGTATTGCAGATGCTGGAAAACTAACATTAAAAAAAAGAACATTGGAAACAATCAACAGATCAGGCAGCAACTATGCTGAGAGGCAGGGCTAATACTTCCTCTATTCACAGATGCTGTCTGACCTGCTGAGTACTTCTAGCATTTTCTGTTTTTGTTAAAGTTTCAAGCAGCCTATTTGTGAACCAAGTCACAGTAATTACTTCACAAGAGTGGGAGGTAACTGCTGAGATTAAGCGTTTTGACTGAAGCTTACAGGAATCCTGTGATCAACAGGTCGGTTGAGATGTTGAAGATGTTTTTTGGAAACATGAAGGGTAGGCCAAATGAGTTCTAGGAACCCTTTTTTTTTTTAAGTCAACAAGGTTGCAAGAGGTGAGACAATATTTGCAAACATATTAAGATTTGCTTCTCATTTAATTTTTAAAAGGTTAGCTTATCTGAATGGGTTGCAACGCTCATTGTGAATTTACGGTTGTACCTGTTGAAGCTATTGTAGAATTAGAATTTGAATTAGAATTAGAACATTACAGCGCAGTACAGGCCCTTCGGCCCTCGATGTTGCGCCGACCTGTGAAACCATCTGACCTACACTATTCCATTTTCATCCATATGTCTATCCAATGACCACTTAAATGCCCTTAAAGTTGGCGAGTCTACTACTGTTGCCGGCAAGGGGGTTCCACGCCCCTACTACTCTCTGAGTAAAGAAACTACCTCTGACATCTGTCCTATATCTATCACCCCTCAACTTAAAGCTATGTCCCCTCGTGTTTGCCATCACCATCCGAGGAAAAAGACTCTCACTATCCACCCTATCTAACCCTCTGATTATCTTATATGTCTCTATTAAGTCACCTCTCCTCCTCCTTCTCTCCAACGAAAACAACCTCAAGTCCCTCAGCCTTTCCTCGTAAGACCTTCCCTCCATACCAGGCAACATCCTAGTAAATCTCCTCTGCACCCTTTCCAAAGCTTCCACATCCTTCCTATAATGCGGTGACCAGAACTGCACGCAATACTCCAGGTGCGGTCTCATCAGAGTTTTGTACAGCTGCAGCATGACCTCGTGGCTCCGAAACTCGATCCCCCTACTAATAAAAGCTAACACACCATATGCCTTCTTAACAGCCCTATTAACCTGGGTAGCAACCTTCAGGGATTTATGCACCTGGACACCAAGATCTCTCTGTTCATCTACACTACCAAGAATCTTCCCATTAGCCCAGTACTCTGCATTCCTGTTACTCCTTCCAAAGTGAATCACCTCACACTTTTCCGCATTAAACTCCATTTGCCATCTCTCAGCCCAGCTCTGCAGCCTATCTATGTCCCTCTGTACCCTACAACATCCTTCAGCACTATCCACAACTCCACCGACCTTCGTGTCATCCGCAAATTTACTAACCCACCCTTCTACACCCTCTTCCAGGTCATTTATAAAAATGACAAACAGCAGTGACCCCAAAACAGATCCTTGCGGTACACCACTAGTAACTAAACTCCAGGATGAACATTTGCCATCAACCACCACCCTCTGTCTTCTTTCAGCTAGCCAATTTCTGATCCAAAGCTCTAAATCACCTTCAACCCCATACTTCCGTATTTTCTGCAATAGCCTACTATGGGGAACCTTATCAAATGCCTTACTGAAATCCATATACACCACATCCACTGCTTTACCCTCATCCACCTGTTTGGTCACCTTCTCGAAAAACTCAATAAGGTTTGTGAGGCACGACCTACCCGTCACAAAACCGTGCTGACTATCGCTAATGAACTTATTCTTTTCAAGATGATTATAAATCCTATCTCTTATAACCTTTTCCAACATTTTACCCACAACCGAAGTAAGGCTCACAGGTCTATAATTACCAGGGCTGTCTCTACTCCCCTTCTTGAACAAGGGGACAACATTTGCTATCCTCCAGTCTTCCGGCACTATTCCTGTCGACAATGACGACATAAAGATCAAGGACAAAGGCTCTGCAATCTCCTCCCTAGCTTCCCAGAGAATCCTAGGATAAATCCCATCTGGCCCAGGGGACTTATCTATTTTCACACTTTCCAAAATTGATAACACCTCCTCCTTGTGAACCTCAATCCCATCTAGCCTAGTAGCCTGAATCTCAGTATTCTCCTCGACAACATTTTCTTTCTCTGCTGTAAATACTGACGCAAAATATTCATTTAACACTTCCCCTACCTCCTCTGATTCCACACACAACTTCCCACTACTATCCTTGATTGGCCCTAATCTAACTCTAGTCATTCTTTTATTCCTGATATACCTATAGAAAGCCTTAGGGTTTTCCCTGATCCTATCCGCCAATGACTTCTCGTGTCCTCTCCTTGCTCTTCTTAGCTCTCCCTTTAGATCCTTCCTGGCTCGCTTGTAACTCTCAAGCGCCCTAATTGAGCCTTCACGTCTCATCCTAACATAAGCCTTCTTCTTCCTCTTGACAAGCGCTTCAACTTCTTTAGTAAACCACGGCACCCTCGCTCGACAACTTCCTCCCTGCCTCACAGGTACATACTTATCAAGGACACGCAGTAGATGCTCCTTGAATAAGCTCCACATTTCGATTGTTCCCATCCCCTGCAGTTTCCTTCCCCATCCTACGCATCCTAAATCTTGCCTAATCGCATCATAATTTCCTTTCCCCCAGCTATAATTTTTGCCCTGCGGTATATACCTGTCCCTGCCCATCGCTAAGGTAAACCTAACCGAATTGTGATCACTATCACCAAAGTGCTCACGTACATCTAAATCTAACACCTGGCCGGGTTCATTACCCAGTACCAAATCCAATGTGGCATCGCCCCTGGTTGGCCTGTCTACATACTGTGTCAGAAAACCCTCCTGCACACACTGGACAAAAACTGACCCATCTAAAGTACTCGAACTATAGTATTTCCAGTCGATATTTGGAACGTTAAAGTCCCCCATAACAACTACCCTGTTACTCTCGCCCCTGTCGAGAATCGGCTTCGCTATCCTTTCCTCCACATCTCTGGAACTATTTGGAGGTCTATAAAAGACTCCCAACAGGGTGACCTCACCTCTCCTGTTTCGAACCTCGGCCCATACTACCTCAGCAGACGAGTCCTCAAACGTCCTTTCTGTCGCTGTAATACTCTCCTTGATTAACAATGCCACACCCCCCCCCCCCTCTTTTACCATCTTCTCTGTTCTTACTGAAACATCTAAATCCCGGAACCTGCAACATCCATTCCTGCCCCTGCTCTACCCATGTCTCCGAAATGGCCACTACATCGAGATCCCAGGTACCAACCCATGCTGCAAGCTCACCCACCTTATTCCGGATGCTCCTGGCGTTGTAGTTCTGACTTACCAGGCCATGTACATTCATTAAACCCCAAGCAATTAACTTTTAATGGTCAATGCATAATTATATGATAACAAGAAAATAAACTACAGTTACACTTGCAGTATTTTCTGATTTTGTTCCTAATTACATTTGAATCAAATTGTCTCAAACTGCAGTGTTTCGGGTCCTGCGTTTGTCTGCAAAACTGCTCACTATTCTGGGATAATTTTAGATTCCAAAGATAAACCTGGCTTATTTTCTCTGCTGCAACTGTCTTCTTAAACCCCTCTCCCATCTCCTCCACCCTCACTTTGAACAACAAATAGAAGCAGCTCATGGACTTCTTTGTCATTACCATTCAGACCATCTGACTCAGCTGCTTCCCTCCCTTCCCCTAACCCATTGGGCTTAATTTCCTTGGAAGCATCCCACTGTCCGAGCCCTGAACTCGCATCTATCTCTAATTTTTCTCCTATCTCCCCCACATCCTCTCCCAGCTCATTTTGTCCATGGGACCCACCTCCTGTTCCCTTGACCCTTTTTCCCACTAAACTGCTGACCAGCCAACTTCCCTTCCTGGTTTCCATGTTAGCTGATATCGTTAATGGTTTTCTCTCTTCTCATACTATCCCTCTCTCCTTCAAATCGGAAGTGATCGCCCCTCTCCTCAAATAACCACGCCTTGATCCCTTGGTCCTTGCAGACTTCCCATCTCCAACCTCCCTTTCTCTCCAAAGATCTTGAATGAGTTCTTGCCTCTGTACAATCAGGTTTCTGCCACTGCCTCAGAACTGAAACACCTCTTATCAAAGTCACAAATTACATCCTATGTGGCTGGGACAAAGATAAACTATTCTTGCTCGTCCTTCTTGATCAGTCTGCAGCCTTTGGCACGAATGGCTAAACCATCCTTCCCCCAATGCCTCCCCACTGACATCCAAGCTGGTTGGGACTGCATTTGCCTGGTTCCATTCTTAACTATTTAATCGTAGCAAGAGAATCACTTCAAATAGCTTCTCTTCTCACTCCCAAATGGTTACCTCTGCTGTCCCCCAATGATCTATCCTTTGCCCCCTTCTATTTTTCATCTACACGCTGTCCCTTGGTGACATCATCTGAATACAGATCGTCAGTTCCCACAAGTACACTGTTGACACTCAGCTCTACCTCACCACTGCCTGTCTCGACTCCTCCAGCACCTTTAAATTATCAGACTGCTTGTCCAGTCCAGTAGTGGATGAGCATAAATTTCCTACAATTAAATACTGGGAAGACCAAAGCCATCGTCTTCAGTTCCAACTACAAACTCCGGTCCCTCGCAACCGATGCCATTCCTCTGCCTGGTAGCAGTCTGAGGCTCAATCAGATTGTTTACAAACCTGGTGTCATATTTGACAGAGATGAACTTCCGAACTGATATCTGCACTAAGACTGCCTATTTTCACCTCCATAACAACACCCAACTCTGCTCCTGCCTCAGCTCATCTGTTGCTGAAACCCTCATCCATGCCTTCGTTACTTCTAGCCTTCAAACTGCCCACGCACTCCTGGGTGCCCTCCCACATTCTACTCTCCATTAACTTGAAGTCACTCAAACTCTGCTGCCTGTGTCCTAACTCGCACCATGTCATTCACTCATCATGCCTGTACTCGCTGACCTATATTGACGCCCAGTAAGCAACTTCAAAATTTTCCTTCTTGCTTTCAAATGCTTCCATGGTCTCACCCTTCCCCATCATTGTAATCTCCTCAAGTTGCATAACGCTCTGAGATATATCTGTGCTCCTCCAATTCTGGCCTCTTAACTATCCCTGATTTTAATTGCTCCACCATTGCTGGCTGTGTTTTCAGTTGCCTAGGACTTGAACTCCAGAACTTCCTCACTAGTCTATCTGTCTTCAATTTCTCTTTCCTCCTTAAAGACACTCCTTAATACCTAGCTCTTTGACCAAGCTTTTGATCGCCTGCCCAATATGTTCTTATGTGGCTTGGTGTCAAATTGCGCTTTATAACGCTTCTATAAGGTGCCTTGGGACGTATTATGATGTTAAAGTTGCTATATAAATGGAAGTTATTTATGCTCAGAATTGAAGTCAGAATTCAGGGATTTGTTTTCAGAGCTACCACCCACTGTTTATGTTGTGGCACCATTTTACAAATAGGGAAAAACACATGTTGGTAGCCTCTTTAGGATATTGGTTTATCCTTTGACTTATGCTTTCCTTCTCACCCAACAAAGAATGTTATTCTTTTGTAGTCTACCTCTAACAAAGGACTGCACAGTCCTCTTTGCCCTGGCTACAGAATGTCTAACAGTGAGAACAAGTCTTTCATATTTCTTCACCATTTTTCTAGCCCTGGAGGATAATTTGGTCACTAAAAACAATTTATCTGATCATATTGCTGTTTGTGGGCTCTTGCTGTGCACAAATTGGCTGCCACATTCCTTACAATAGTGACTACACTTCAGAAGTACTCCATTGGCTGTAAAACACTTTGGGATGTCTTGAGGTTGTGAAAGGCGCTATATAAATGCAAGTCTTTCTTTTTTTAAGGCTTGCTATAACTCTATAGAATATGCTTATATGCACGGACGTTAGACACTGTGTATCACTGAATAAAGAAAAATAATTCTCCTAAGTCACAACATTTTGTATTTATTCAACTTCATATAGCCAAGCTAATCAAGTAGGGAAAAAGACGACAAAACTTTATAACAACAGCTTTTTATTTGAGATGTGTTTTTCTTTTCACCAGTGTACATGGTTTGATCAAAATAAAATATTTATGGAAAATTGAATGCTCATGACTAGTTATGGTTCACAAATCAACACTGGATATATTCATCATAAATACTCCGGCTAAGTTTTTTTCAATTCATTCTTTGGATGTGGGCGTCACTGGCTATGCCAGCATTTATTGCCCATCCCCAATTGCCCTTGAGGTGGTGATGGTGAGCTGCCTTCTTGAACCGCTGCAGTCCATGTGAGGTAGGTACACCCACAGTGCTGTTAGGAAGGGAGTTCCAGGATTTTGACCCAACCACAGTGAAGGAATGGTGATATAGTTCCAAGTCAGGATGGTGTGTGACTTGGATGGGAACTTGCAGGTGGTGATGTTCCCATGCATCTGCTGCTCTTGTCCTTCGAGGTGGCAGAAGTCGTGGGTTTGGAAGGTGCTGTCTAAGGAGCCTTGGTGCATTGCTGCAGTGCATCTTACAGATGGTACACACTGCTGCCATTGTGCGTCGGAGGTGGAGGGAGTGAATGTTTGTGGATGGGGTGCCTATTCAAGCGGGCTGCTTTGTTCTGGACGGTGTCGAGCTTCTTGAGTGTTGTTGGAGCTGCACCCATCCAGGCAAGTGGAGAGTACTCCATCACACTCCTGACTTGTGCCTTGCAGATGGTGGATAGGCTTTGGGGAGTCAGGAGGTGAGTTATTCGCCTCAGGATTCCTAGCCCCTGACCTGCTCTTGTAGCCATGGTATTTATATGGCTACTCCAGTTCAGTTTCTGGTCAATGGTAGCCCCTAGGATGTTGATAGTGGGGGAGTCAGTGATGGTAATGCCATTGAATGTCAAAGCGAGATGATTAGATTCTCTTTTGTTGGAGATGGTCATTGCCTGGCACTTGTGTGGCGCAAATGTTACTTGCTACTCATCAGCCCAAGCCTGGCTATTGTCCAGGTCTTGCTGCATTTCTACACGACTGCTTCAGTATTTGAGGAGTCACGAATGGTGCTGAATATTGTGCAATCATCAGCAAATATCCCCACTTCTGACCTTATGACTGAAGGAAGGTCATCGATGAAGCAGCTGAAGATGGTTGGGCCTAGGACACGACCCTGAGGAACTCCTGCAGTGATGCCCTGGAGCTCAGATGATTGACCTCCAACAACCACAGCCATCTTCCTTTGTGCTAGGTATGACTCCAACCAGCAGAGAGTTTTCCCCTTGATTCCAGTTTTGCTAGTGCTCCTTGATGCCATACTTGGTCAAATGCTGCCTTGATGTCAAGGGCAGTCACTCTCACCTAACCTCAAGTTCAGCTCTTTTGTCCATGTTTGAACCAAGGTTGTAATGAGGTCAGGAGCTGAGTGGCCCTGGCGGAACCCAAACTGAGCATCAGTGAGCAGGTTATTGCTAAGCAAGTGCTGCTTGACGGCACTGTTGATGACACCTTCCATCACTTTACTGATGATTGAGAGTAGACTGATGGGGCAGTAATTGGTCAGTTTGGAATTGTCCTGCTTTTTGTGGACAGGACATACCTGGGAAATTTTCCACATTGCAGGGTAGATGCCAGTGTTGTAGTTAAACTGGAACAGCTTGGCTAGGGGTGCGGCAAGTTCTGGAGCACAGGTCTTCAGTACCATTGCCGGAATATCGTCAGGACCCATAGCCTTTGCAGTATCCAGTGCCTTCAGTCGTTTCCTGATATCACGCGGAGTGAATCGAATTGGCTGAAGTCTGGCATCTGTAATGCTAGGGAGTTCAGGAGGGGGCTGAGATGGATCATCAACTCGGCTCTTCTGGTTGAGGATTGTTGCAAATGCTTCAGCCTGATCTTTTGCACTGATGTGCTTGTCTCCCCCATCATTGAGGATGGGGATATTTGTGGAGCCACCTCCTCCAGTTAGTTGTTTAATTGTTCACCACCATTCACGGCTGGATGTGGCAGGACTGCAGAGCTTAGATCTGATCCGTTAGTTACGGGATCGCTTAGCTGTCTATCGCATGCTGCTTATGCAGTTTGGCATGCAAGTAGTCGTGGGTTGCAGCTTCACCAAGTTGACATCTCATTTTGAGGTATGCCTGGTCTGCTCCTGACATGCCCTCCAGCACTCTTCATTGAACCAGGGTTGGTCTCCTGGTGGTAATGGTAGAGTGGGGGATATGCTGGGCCATGAGGTTACAGTTAGTGGTTGAGTACAATGCTGCTGCTGCTGATGGCCCACAGAGCCTCATGGATGCCCAGTTTTGCATTGCTGGATCAGTTCAAAATCTATCCCATTTAGCACAGTGATAGTGCCACAGAACACGATGTTATCCTCAATGTGAAGGTGGGACCTCGTCTCCACAAGGACTGTGTGGTGGTCACTCCTACCAATAGTGCCACACAACACGATGGACGGTATCCTCAATGTGAAGGTGGGACCTCGTCTCCACAAGGACTGTATGGTGGTCACTCCTACCAATACAGTCATAGACAGATGCCTCTGCGGCATGCAGATTAGCGAGGACAAGGTCAAGTACGTTTTTCCCTCAAGCATGCTTGCCTACATCGGTCGGGGCATCGAGTATAAAAATTGGCAAATCATGCTGTAGCTGCACAGAACTTTAGTTAGGCCACACTTAGAATACTGCGTGCAATTCTGGTCGCCACACTACCAGAAGGACATGGAGGCTTTGGAGAGGGTACAGAAGAGGTTTACCAGGATGTTGCCTGGTCTGGAGAGCATGAGGAGAGGTTGCATAAACTCGGATTGTTTTCACTGGAACGACGGACGTGGAGGGGCGACATGATACAGGTTTACAAAGTTATGAGTGGCATGGACAGAGTGGATAGTCAGAAGCTTTTTCCCAGGGTGGAAGAGTCAGCTACTCGGGGACACAGGTTTAAGGTGAGAGGGGCAAAGTTTAGAGGGGATGTGCGGGGCAAGGTTTTTTTTACACAGAGGGTGGCGAGTGCCTGGAACTTGCTGCCGAGGGAGGTGGTGGAAGCAGGTACGATAGCGACATTTAAGAGGCATCTTGACAAATACATGAATAGGATGGGAATAGAGGGATACGGTCCCCGGAAGTGCAGAAGATTTTAGTTTAGACAGGCATCAAGATCGGCGCAGGCTTGGAGGGCCGAATGGCCTGTTCCTGTGCTGTACTGTTATTTGTTCTCATGTTGGTTCCCCCACCACCTGCTGCAGACCCAGTCTAGCAGCTATGTCCTTTAGGACTTGGCCAGTACTGGTGCTACCGACACACTCCTGGTGATGGACATTGACGTCCCCCACCCAGAGTACATTCTGTGCCCTTGCCACCCTCAGTGCTTCCTCCAAGTAGTGTTGAACATGCAGGAGTACTGACTCATCAGCTGAGGGAGGGCGGTAGGTGGTAATGAGTAGGAGGTTACCTTGCCCATGTTTTGCCTGATGCCATGAGACTTCATGAAGTCCGGAGTTGATGTTGAGGACGCCCAGGGCATCTCCCTCCCTACTGTGGACCACTGTCCTGCCACCTCTGCTGGGTCTGTCCTGCCGGTTGGACAGGACATACCCAGGGATAGTGATTGCAGTGTTGGGACATTGTCTGTAAGGTATGATTCCGTGAGTATGACTATGTCAGGCTGTTGCTTGACTGGTCTGTGGGACAGGTCTCCCAATTTTGGCACAAGCCCCAAGATGTTAGTAAGGAGGACTTCGCAGGATCGACAGGGCTGGGTTTGCCGTTGTCGTTTCCGGTACTTAGGTCGATGCCGGGTGGTCCGTCCGGTTTCATTCCTTTTTATTGACTTTGTAGCGGTTAGGTACAACGGAGTGGCTTGCTAGGCCATTTCAGACGGCATGTAAGAGTTAACCACATTGCCAGGTGTGAAGTTAAACTCCCTCTTCAGACTAGCAATTATCGATGCAGACATAGATGGGCATCTTGTCCATCAAGATATTGTAGATGCTTAAAATACAAGCTGTTGATAACATTTTGTGTTAGAGTTCAATATAGATTAACATAGTTGAATTTGATAATTTTTAAGAGATTATTTATGTTGACCTAGGCCTGAACTGTAAAGTAACCTTTTGGCTAAACTGGCTAAATGTGCATGTTGTTAGATTATTTAAAAATATGTAACACATTTAAGAGCTAACTTGAAAAGAAACTTGTAGAGGCATTTGGACTAATCCCTTGTGATGACTTATTAGTTATGTTCTGAACTTGGTATGAAATCAAAAAAATCTGTTATCGCATTGGTCTACTAGAATTGGAATGCATTTTTGGAGCTATTGGGCCATCATTTGCTGTCAAAATAACGGCAGGTTAATGGCGCTTGCAATTATTTATGTGTAAATGCTGCAGTAACTTCAAGCAATGAGAGATGCACAATTAAAAGTGGAAATCCAGAAGTTGCTGTCCAAGATGCTTCATGAAAACAATATTTTGCTGTCCGACTCATCATTGAAATGCACTGAATGGCATGAACATGCTGCACTTGTGCAGCAGTTACAAACTAAACTTGCCACAGAAAGTAACAGCTGCTCTGAACTGACACAAAGAGCTTGTTGCGGAGCCATTTGAGGTCTGCACATAGTTAATAAACCCTGGATTAGCTGAGACTTCTTTGAACAATGTGCAAAGTGTTAATTACTACCAATGAACCTATCTGGCACAGAAAATTAACTACATGTGTGAAATCTCATTCCTTCAGGATTTAATTGTTGGAGGCTTAAAAAAATGTAAAATTTAAAATTACAACTTTGTTTTTAATTGTCCTTTGCCTTTTTTTTCTCTCTCCATGCAATCCCTTTTCTCTGTAACTGATTTGACTTGAATTAATGAAGCATCGAGGAGTAACGCCACAAAAGGAGGTTAATCGGCACATTAAGTCCAAGCCAGCTTGCTGTAGAGCAATCCATTCAGTTCCACTCCCTCGCTCTATCCTGGTAGTTCTGCAAGTTTATTTCTGCCAATTTCCTTTTGAAATCACTGATTGTCTCCAATCCCATAATCCTTGTAGGCAGAGTGTTCCAGGTCATTAACATTCGATGTGTAAAACAGTTCTTCCTCACATCGCCACCACCCACCCCGCCCATATCTCTTGCCCAAAACCTTAAAATCTATGTCCCCTAGTCCTTGTAACATGAGCTACTGGGAACAGCTTTTCTTTGTCTACCATATTCAAATCTCTTCTCAACCTTTGCTCCAGGGAGAACAACCCCAGCCTCTCCAACCTAACCTTGTAGCTAAATTCCCCCATCCCTGGAACCATTCTGGTAAATGCCCTCTGCACCTTCTAAAGGACCCTCACATCCTTCCTAAAGTGAGACACCAGAACAGAGTTGTGGCCTAACTAGAACTTTATAAAGGTAAAACATAATCCCCCCGCTTTTGTACTCAAAAGCCCAAAATCCCCCATAGGCTTTGCTACCTATGTCCTGCCACCTTCAAAGATCGATGCACATGAACCCCAGCTCCCTCTGTCCCTGCTCATTCTTCAGAACTGTGCCATGAAGTCTATATTGCTTCCCCCTATCCCTTCTGCCAAAATACATCACCTCACACTTATCAGTATTAAATTCCATCTGCCACTTGTCTGTGCATATTCCTCTTTTCTACTTCTATATGCTGCTGCCCATCCCTCTGCCAATTTAGTTTAAATCTTCCCCAACCTCCCTGTGAGAATGGCCCCTCTCCTGTGGAGATGCAACATGTCCCTTTAGAATAGGTGCCCCAAGAATCTGAAGCCCTCAGTCCTACACCATGCCTCAATACATGCATTGATACTCCCTATCTTCCTATTTCTACTTTTGATAGAGGGTGGCACTGTGAGAAAGCCAATTATCATCTACTAGGTCCTACTTTTTAATTTCCTCTCTAGCTCTTGAATGTCTGACTGTCGGACCTCAATACCTGCCCCCTCTCAGTCATTGGTAGCAATGTGTACCAAACTTGTGGCTCACTCCCTTCCCCCTGCATAGTATTCTGCACCCTCATCATGATATCCTTTACCCTGGCACCAGGGAGGCAACCATGCAGCACTCACAATGACAGTTACCGAAGCACCTGTCTGTCCTAACTATGGAATCTCCTATAACGACTACATTGCTATGCTTTCTGTTCCTCCTTGTGTAGTCCCTTACCCATTGTTGCCATGGTCTGGACTGCACTCCTTCAAGGTGTCATCACTCCCATCAGTCTCCAGTGCTAAGTACTGGTTTGAGAGTGGCACACCGTCTGAAGACTCCTGTACTTCCTGTCTTGTCCTGAACCCCTCTACGATCCTGAACTCTCTCTGCCTGTGGGGTGGCCATCTCCTGGAACATACGATCCAGGAAACACTCAGCCTTCCTGATACTCCGCAGTGGCTCCAGTTGCCCTTCAAGCTAGAAAATCCTGAGCTGAAGCAGCTGGAGACACTTCCTACACAGTAGTCCCCCCCCCCCAAGACACACGAAGTGTCCTGAATTTCCCACATAGTGCAGGAATTAGAAACATAGGTCTCAGCTGCTCAATCATGATCTAATAAAAAAATCATCCAGTCTCATTTTCACTTTCTTTTCAGTGTCTGTGCTGCTGGTTTGACAAAACTCCATCTGATTGGTTAAGGAAATACACAGTTGCTTGTTCTGTTCACTCAGTTCCCAGATGCCTGATCTCCCTCACTGTCTACACTTTCAGCAATTTGCGGCACAAAATTTTGTGATTAAATATATTTGGCAAATGTAACTAATAACAATTGCCATCATTTCTCTTTCATTGCAAATTATAGCCTATTGTATAATTTTTATATTCTTGACTAGATTAGTTGGTGCTGGTCATATAATTTGTTGCTTTGTTCCAGGGAGTTGGTTAGAATGGGAGTCCAGGAAAATCTTACTTGAAGAATCGATCCTGGATGTTTCCACAGTGTCATGAAGACCCCCCATCTGCCAAGAATGAGGCATAATAATTTCATCACATGAACATTAATTTTCAACTGTTGCTGGAGTGAAGAGATGCTTTGTTAAAAGAGATCTACAGATATTTGCATACTAAGAGACAGTGTTTGGAGAGACAAAGCAACTACTCCCTGGTCCAATTAACCTAAATGGATTTTGATTGCCAGACACTGAAGGTGTTAGAAAGCTCGCATTCCAGTGTCTGCTAAGATGGAGAATCCACAAACGCAGGAGTGGTTATATCAACTGGTCACATGACTAACCTGCTGGCCCAGGCATTTTCAACTACACACAGGACAACTTTAAGACTGACTGAAGATTGCAATGGAACCTGGAACAAGAGAGCCTCTCTCCTGGCTGGCTCTCTCTTGCATTCTCACAAACATCCAGACCCACTTAAGTCGCTAAAGCTCAAGAGAGAAAAGACTTCTACATCTAAACATGTTAAAGCCTGCACTGGGCCCCAACGAACAGCAAGACTTACCGGCAACCAAAGATTCCACATTGAACTCAAAGGACTGTAAATACAACCCAGCTATTGCCTCAAACTTTTCCCCGTTATTCTTTATACTTTTTCTGTCGTTATCTGCATGTGTGTTTATTGCGTACGCATGCTGGCGTGGTTGCGTCGCGTATTCATAACCGAATTAGAGTTTAAGATTAATAAACTTCCACCTTTCTTGTTTAACTCTAAGAAAACCTGTCTGATTGATTTATTTGCCTTACAATTGGAAAACAGTGAACAAAGATTCACTGAGGGGGAACTAAAAACACGGTGTTTTTAAAAATTAAACCCTGTTACGGTTAAACCAAATAAAGACTGAGAGGGAATACCTAGACCCCTTTCTCACCTGGTCATAACAAAAGCATCATCAGATTATCATCATTTAGGTATTGGTACTGGCAACAAATTGTTGAACATTTACGCAAGGTTAGGAAAATCAATGAAGTTTGTGTGTGCAATAATGATGCCATTGCTTCTTTGGGCTTCTTTTACCATTTTTGCAGACATACATCCGTGTTTCAGTATATTCTCAAAAGTCACAAATAAAATCCTACATGACTTGGACAAAGGTAAACTATCCCTCCTCATCCTTTTTTTTAATTTTTTAATTTTTTTTTTTTAAAGAGATACAGCACTGAAACAGGCCCTTCAGCCCACCGAGTCTGTGCCGACCAACAACCACCCATCTATACTAACCCTACAGTAATCCCATATTCTCTATCACCTCCCTACACTAGGGGCAATTTACAACGGCCAATTTACCTATTACCTGCAAGTCTTTTGGATGTGGGAGGAAACCGGAGCACCCGGAGGAAACCCACACAGACACAGGGAGAACTTGCAAACTCCGCACAGGCAGTACCCAGAATCGAACCCGGGTCCCTGGAGCTGTGAGGCTGCGGTGCTAACCACTGCGCCACTGTGCCGTCCTTCTCGACAGATCTGCAGCCTTTGACGTGGTTGACCACACCATCCTTTGCCAACACATCACCATCATCTAGTTGGATGGAACTGCACACACCATGTTCCATGCTTATCGATCTAATCGCAACTGGAGAATCACCTGTAATGGCTTCTCTTTCCGCTCCTGCACCTTAACCTCTGGTGCCTCCTAAGGATCTGTCCTAGGCCCCCCTTATTTTTCATCTACATCCTGCCCTATGGTGACATCATCTGAATACGAAGCGCCAGTTTCCACACGTACGATGACACCCAGTGCTATCTCACCACCACATTTCTCCACTTCTCCACAGTCTCTAAACTGCCAGACTGCTTGTCCAATGTCCAGTACTGGATGAGCAGAAATTTCCTCAAAATAAATACTGGGAAGACAAAACCATTGTCTTCAGTCCTTGTCACAAACTCCATTCCTTAGCCAACGACTCCATCCCTCTCCTTAGCAACTGTCCAATGCTCAACTAGACTGCTCGGAACTTTGGTGCCATATTTGACCCCGAGATGAACTTCCAACCGCATATCCACACCATCAGTAAGACCATCTAATCCCACCTTGATAATATCACCCGACTCTGCCCCTGTCTCAGCTCATCTGCTGCTGAAACCCTCATCCATGCCTTTGTTACCTCTAGACTTGACTATTCCAATGCACTTCTAGCCAGCCACCCTTGTTCTATACTTTGTAAACTTGAAGTCATCCAAAATTCTGCTGCCCATGCACTAAATTGCACAAAGTCCCGTTCATCCATCAACCCTGTGCTCATTGACCTATATTTTCATCTGGTTAAACAATGCCTTGATTTTAAAATTCTCATCCTTGTTCTCAAATCCCTTGCCCCTCCATAGCATTGTAATCTCCTCCAGCTCTACAACCCTCTGCTAATTTCCTCTAATTTTGGCCTGTTGAGCATCCCCGATTTTAATTGCTCCACCATTGGTGGCCATGCCCTCAGTTGCCAAGGCCCTAAGCTCTAGAATGCTCCCACTACACATTTCTGCCTCTCCATCTCCTTTTCCTTCTTTAAAACCTACTTCCTTGACCAAGCTTTTGGTCATCTGTCCTAATATCTCTTTGGATGGCTTGGTGTCAAACCTTGTTTCAAAATGCTCTTGTAAAGCATCTTGGGATGTTTTATTTTGTCAAAGGTGCTATATAAATACAAGTTGCTGTTGCCGTACCTTATTACTATGTTTCAGAAGATGTTTCAACTTTTAATGCTAAGCTACATTAGAATTAATTTTAATTTATGCATACCTGTTCTTCATTATCTCAATGAGTACTAAGTACATGGCTTGGCAAACAAACTTTGGTAGTTGCATCCAGGTTTACTTTGAAGATTGAAGCAATTGGCTGGGTTTTCCAGTGAGCGGCAAATGAATGACGCTCGCTGTTCATTACACTTACAGACTTTTCATGGGCTTTTGCATGGTAATTTATGGTAATTGAGCATGGTGCTCTTTTCAGCAGATGCGGGACTTGAGTAAGCAGGCACCTCCTAAAGCATTCTGGCTGGAACTGGTTGCAGAACAGAGAGCAAGTAAGAAGAAAATTGAATTACGGCAGAACATCCCAGACAGCGTACTCAATGATATTCTGACGCTGCACAGTAGGTCTTGTTCGAGGAGATGCAGTGGAGAAGAGATGTCTTCTATCTGTAAGGAGTCAGGAGGCCATCCAGACAAACTCTTAGAAGCCCGTGGGGCCAGACAGCTGTGGTGGTCAATGCTATGTGTCTTGCACCGAGGACCTGGATATAGTGCCACATGAAGTTCAATGACCTCAAACAAGTGGTCAAAATCAGCACTGCTGCAAGCCTCATATCCATATCTCACAGCTTGCACAGACTACTAGCAATTCAACCACATCACCTACACACATTGTAACACACCCATTGACACAGTTCTCTCTCTCTTGTAGGACAAGGTGGTGCACAAAAGCAGGTAGCAGCACCTATCTGGCAGGATATGGAGGACACAGTGCTCACCATCACTACAGCAGCCATTGCTGAGGCCGTGGCCAGCAGCAGGACTGAAGCCATCACAGATGACGGTATGCTTGTACCTAATCGGCCTTCTCATATCCCACTTCGCCTTCATCCTACAATCTCTTCTGATTTACAAGCTGCAGATGGTCTAAGCATGCACCTCTTGCCTTCTCCACCCACCTCAGCAAAATCCTACCCTTGCCTCTCTCTCTCTTTTCAGATACCCAAGAACTGCAACCTGGCCAGGCAGTGGTGGAAGTGAAGGAGCTGACGAGCAGGAAGACAAATAACAAGAAACACATTCACTTTGCAGCCACCAACTTAGTTACTACACTATGTGTAATTTAGAGGATAGCACAGAGCTGGGACCTGCATTTTTTGAGATACCAAGCGCAAGTGAACAAGCAGCAGACAAGGGTAGCACAAGTGCCAGTTCACCGGAGGGCAAGGTTACACACAAGTTTTGCTACAGAGGACTGAGATGAGAATTTCGATGGTGCTGCCAACAGAAAAGGGCTGATTGGTAGGCACACTGAAATGCTTGGTGAATTAGCAGGCTTGCCAGAAGCCTGCATTCACTGTCAAGGAACATGGAAGAGTCCTGCACCAGCTTGGCAGAGCTTGGAGCCCCTCCTTTGCAGCGTGGAAGTGGTGGCCAACTCCACGATAACACCTGTAGACCCAACCACAATGCTGCATCTAATGACCACTGAATCAGCATCCATTGTAGAAGAAGGAGAAGCTACCGAACGTCTGGGTGCTGCAGTGGAGGCTCAGACTGGAGCCATTCAAGCTCTCCTTGCTACTATGCAAGCTCAGACTGTTGTCATCATTGCTGCAGAAACCAGTGTGCAAAAGGGCTTGCAGAGATTCAAGGCAGTCCAGTAATTGGTCCTCCAACAAATTGCTAGGATTGCTGAGGCGCCGCCCTGCAGGCGGTACTGTTAATCTGTTAATTGTGTACCAATTCTTCAATTATATGTAGGTGGAGGGTGTTAATTGGGGTCTTGCTTGAGCACTTAAAAGCAGACACTTACTGAGACTGGTGGAAGGTTTTTTAAAAATTCGTTCATGGGATGTGGGCGTCGCTGGCTATCCTGAACTGCCCTGGAGAAGATGGTGGTGAGCAGCCTTCTTGAACTGCTACAGTCCACATATGGTAGATACACCCACAGTGCTGTTAGGAAGGGAGTTCCAGGATTTTGACCCAGCGACAGTGAAGGAATGGCATTATAGTTCCAAGTAAGGATGGAGTGTGGCCTGGAAGGGAACTTGCAGGTGGTGGTGTTCCCATGCATCTGCTGCTCTTGTCCTTCGAGGTGGCAGAAGTCGTGGGTTTGGAAGGTGCTGTCTAAGGAGCCTTGGTGCATTGCTGCAGTGCATCTTGTAGATGGTACACACTGCTGCCACTGTGCGTTGGTGGTGGAGGGAGTGAATGTGTTCCTGGGGTGCCAACCAAGTGGGTTGCTTTGTCCTGGATGGGGTCAAGCTTCTTGAGTGTTCCTGGAGCTGCACCATCCAGGCAAGTGGAGAGTATTCCATTACACTCCTGACTTGTGCCTTGTAGACCGTGACCAGGCTTTGGGAAGTCAGGAGGTGAGTTACTCGCCACAAAATTCCTAGCCTATGACCTGCTCTTGTAGCCATGGTATTTATATGCCTACTCCAGTTCAGTTTCTGGTCAATGATATCCCCCAGGATGTTGATAGTGGGGGATTCAGTAATCGTAATGCCATTGAATGTCATGGGGAGATGGTTAGATTCTCTCTTGTTGGAGATGGTCATTGCCTGGCATTTGTGTGGCGCAAATGTTACTTGCCACATATCAGCCCAAGCCTGGATATTGGTCCACGTCTTGCTGCTTTTCTACACGGACTGCTTCAGTATCTGAGGAGTCATGAATGTTGCTGAACTTTGTGCAGTCTTCAGGGAACATCCCCACTTCTGACCTTCTGTTTGAAGGAAGGTCATTGATGAAGCAGCTAAAGATGAAGATTTGAGTGAGGAGCTATATGTTTGTTATCCTTTTTACTCCTTGGAATAAATGTGAAACTGAGTAAAAATAGGCTCCAGCATTATCCTTCCATAACAAGCCTTCTGGACTTTAACATGGTAGGAGAGAATGGTTGCATAAAGCTGAAGGTTGGGAACAAGGGCATATTTTTTTTTACATAGAAAACTAAAATCTCACGGGCTATTGTGGAAAATGTGGCAGAAGGCAAGTGTAAATTGATTACCCTCCAATGTTCTGAGTCTGAACCATATGACCAGTGGAAGATTGAGGTGGATATGTGGGCACGGGTTACATCGCTACCAAAGAGGAAACAAGGTATGGCCTTGTCACTTCTTATCAGAAGGAAAGTGTTTTATGAACTGGATGCTTGTCAGTTGGATACTGATGAAGGGTTGGATCTTCTGTTAGAATTCTTGGATGAAATTTACAAGAAAGATGATCTATTGAATGCGTCTGAGGCATAGTCAGACTTTGATAGATTTCAGAAAACAGATGGTTATTCAATGGAGAAATATATTGTGGACTTTAACAGACTGTAGAGAAGATTGAGGACATTCAATTTGGAGATCCCTGGTTCAGTGCTAGCATTTAAGTTGCTAGGTTGTGCTAGAGTGTCGCATATTGTCAGGTTCCTGGTTCTAACTGGGGTTCGATTCTTGGACAAAGGCTCCCAGTTAGATCAAATGTCTGCTGCCTTAAAGAAATTCCTGGGGAAAGTGTCATTTCCTGCAGCCCCGGTAGAATAAACAGGGCATTCTGCAGTGACAAAGAATGGAGGACTCAATATTTACTAAATTTCGAAATGGTCCAGATATTGGAAGCAGGCTTAAATGCAATGGAAGAGTTCAAGACAGGAGGAATGAGGATGAAAGCAGCTTTAGCAGGTCTAACTATTACAGCGGAAGATAGAACTGGAACAGCAATCAAAGGTAAATGAATCCCAGGAATACCCAAGCAATAGTTATTAGGTGCTTCAGATGTGACTCGAAGTATCATTAGGCAATGAAGAACTGCCCTAACTGGAGCGGCAGAGTCCTCGAAATAACACACGACGCAGAGAATTCTGAGACAGAAGAGGAAGATACTGATAAATCTGAATGAATTGTATTAGTCACAAGGAGTTTTAGTCCTGTGTTAGTTGTGGAGTCGTTCATCTGTCGGGTAGTACTTGCATGTCGACAGTACGTGGAATTGATAGTTAACATTGTTATCTGGATTCACTCAGGAGTGAGGATCGACGCAAGGTTGAGGAGTATAAAAGTTTAGGTTTAGTGATGACAACAAATTGAAGTCACTGAAGAGGGTAGTAATTCCATGTAAAATAGGTAGACTAAGGCACTTTATCAGGACTGTAGTCTCTAGTGAGATACCTTTACTGTTGAGTAAGCCTTCAATGAAAAAGCCACAAATGAAACTTGATACGGAGCATGATAAGGCAATGTATTTGGAAAGTCAGTGAATTTGCAATTTACCTAGTCAGGGCATCATTGCATACCCTTAACAAAACTTGATTTTCAAGTCAGTGTTAGAACACTATTAATGGCATCCGGTGTTAAGAACCAGAAAGATAAAAAGCAAATTATCTTAAAAGTTATACAATTTGCTCACCCTTACTGTCAAGAGATTAAAAACCCTGCTAAAGGATGCAGGTGTGATTGATGAAGAGTATACGAGGACAATAGAAGAGATTAGTGAAAAGTGTGAAACCTATAAAAAGTATTGGAGCACACCATCATGTCCTATTGTCAGCCTTCCACTGGCACGTGACTTTAACGAGTTAGTTATCATGAATTTAAAGGTGTGGGACAAGACAAGAATGTTTTCCTTCTACATTTTATAGACCTAGCAACTAGATTTAGTCTTCCTACAATAATAAATAGCAAGGACATAAGGGTGATTATAGCCAAAATTATGGATAAATGGATAGGGACTGGACTTGGGGCACCAGCTAAATTTCTGAATGATAATGGAGGGGAATTTGCCAATGAAGAGTTCAGAGACATGTGTGAAACATGAACATTATGGTTATGAATACTGCCGCTGAAAGCCCTTTCAGCAATGGGCTCTGTGAAAGGAATGGTTGATGAAGTATTGCATAAAATGTGAGTCGACCAGCCATACTGCAAGTTGACAACTGCCCTGTCATGGACGATTTCGCTTCAGATGGTTGGAGGATATAGTCCCCATCAATTTATCTACTGGCGGAATTCTAAATTGCCTTCTGTACTGTGCGACAGTCCTCCTCCTCTAGAAGGTACTACAATGCCATTTTTTAATGCACACATGAATGCTTTACATGGAGGGAGACGGGCCTTCATCAAGGTTGAAGTCTCTGAGAAAATGACAGCGAGCTCTGAGGCATTGTCGAAGGCATAATTTAATTCATGAGATTTCATGTATTATAAAAGAGAGGATCATAGGAAATGGAAGGGCCCTGGTAAGGTCATGATGGCTTTTATTTCAGCATTGTGGTCAGTTAGAGGGACAAGGTAAGGTGTGGGATTGTTGCTGAATGGGGAATTGGGGAATTCACTGATACCACAGTTGGATGAGCTGATCATGGACAGAAAGGGGATGTGCTAGTTGCATCTTTCCTTGCTCCCCCTATACCTGGTAGCAAGGTAGTACACACACAGCAGACACATGCTGGGACAAGTACTGCTGGGCTCCTCCACAACGGTCCAGGCAGAAGTGTTGTTTAAGCATCCCAATGGTCTGCTCAGTCACATTTCGTTATGTGAATGCTGCCCACTTGTGCGTGGAACATGAACCAAATGGTCAGCAGATAGCTCATCACCAAGTAGCCACCCTCTGGTTTGTCATGGTGGCTCAAATGCAGATGGCACAATGGACCGCAGCTGACAGGCAACAACAAGGGCAGCCATCATTACCACTACCATTATACTGGGCATTGATCTGCACAATTCTCTGCATATGGTCACACAGCAGCTAGATGCTATGGCAGTGGAATCCCTTTCCATTGCGGTAACATCTCAGCTAACATGCGCTGCCTACAAAGAAATGTATGTACTGTCAATGGCAATGCTGTCCTCGCCCTGCTCTGCGTTGCAGTGGATTGCCACAGAATGAAGACATCATGACTGCTGGCAGGATACCAGACATCGACCTGTACGATGAATGAATATGGTTGCAAACCAGCTGTACATTGAGGGAGTGGAATCCCTTCCAGTTGCGGTACATCTCAGAGTTTGCATGCGTGCCCACAAAGCACGTGTGTGTATTCAATGGCACCCTGCACCATGGGAAAACCTGCAATCCTGGCCAAGTTACGCACTCACTCCACCTCCTTCTCTCTGGTGAGAGGAAATGAAATGTACTCAGTTCTCTTTGAATAAAGAGCCTCAGTGACCTTCCTTATGCAACAGTGGATGACAAACTGGGAGATGTTGCAAATATTACCTGTTCCAGACTGAAAGGAATGTGACACATATAAGGTTATGGTCACCTTCACAGCCACTGGTAATGTTGACCTTGCCCTGCTGAGGCTGCAACAGATAGCAGATTTCACTGAGCACCTCCTTGGTGAAGCAGAGACGTCTGAGGCACTGTTCCTCACTGATTGAGGTTGAGGAAGGAGAATTGCTCCCTGAAGACCATGGACAGATGTGGCCTCCTGCTGAAAGCCCTTCTTCCCCCTCTCCCTCTTCGAGCAGCTTGTCGTCCCTTGTATCATCTCTACTCATTCATTCTCCCTGTCACGCAGCAGACCAAATAGAATACAAACTACTAAACCCATGACTGGGAGCAAGTGATCTGACCAGAACTCTTGCAGATGGAACCAAGGCCTTCAGCATGTGCCACATCACTCCCAGTAGACTTCACTAAATTTAAATAACAGTAGACCCCCAAACACTTCTACGAACTCAGCAACAGCCAACTGAAATCAATCAGCAACTGACCTGAAAGTAGTTGGAGACCCCCTTAAATAGCGCTGGTTAGCTTCCTTCCTGCTGCTGAACTCAGCTGTGCGAGGTTAAAACAGGGCATTAATTGGAGTGTTCAGGTCAAAAATAGCACCACTGGTGTGAAATCAGTGTTACACGCTACTAAATGTCACAATCTGCCTACTCTGCATAATTTCACCACATGCTCCCTGCACCCGTACCAATGCCCTTATCAAAATGCTGTTTGGCGCAGCCAGCATCAGAAGTTAGTGCACGCACCTCAAATGCATTTTGGAACAGAAACAGCGCTTATAATACAGTCGCTAGGCAACCAAAGTTTGCGGCCACAGAGTCCAAATCAGGAAGTGTCTTTCTATCTGTCTCTGCCTCTCTCTGTCTGTAGGTGTAACTACACCCCAAGGACTGCAGCTGTTCAAGAAGGCAGCTCACCACCACCTTCTCAAGGACAATCAGGGATGGGCAATAAATGCTGGCCTAGCCAGCAAAGTCCACATCCCACGAGCGAAGAAAAAAAAATTCAATATAAACCCATATACAGAAAGAAAAATAAACAGGGAAAGAAAGATGGGATTGAGACAGAGAGAGATAAATGAGTCAAAGGGGAAAAAAAATAATTTTGTACCATAACAGAATTAAAGAAGCTATCCCAAGTTAAATTTTAGGAAAAGATGCTTAATTTTTGTTATGAGAGCTTTACTACTTTCCATGGACTCCTCCTCCAGTTTTTTTAACATGCCTCAAACACCCAAAAATTATGTTCACGTAAAGTTGGGCTTGAAATGCTCATGGAAGATGTTAGATTTCCGCTCCTGTCACATCTCTCATAAATGTCTCAAAGCACTTCATATATAATTAATTATTTTCAAAATGTGATGACTTGTTACAGTATATAGCAAATATAACAAATCATTTTGCACAAAGAAGTATTCTACAAACAGGAACAACATGAAACAGCAGTTAATCTGTTTTTTGGTGGCACAAGTTGAGGAAAGGCCGTAGAAGAGCACTCCGCTCTTAAAATAGTGCGACAGAACATTTACCATCCATCCATCTGGACCACTTGAAGGCTGACAGACAGGACCTCAGTTTAAGGGTAGTAGGGATAAATCAGGTAATTACAGGCCAGTGAGTCTAACATCAGTGGTAGGGAAACTATTGGAAAAAATCTGAGGGACAGGATTAATTTCCACTTGGAGAGACAGGGATTAATCAAGGATAGTCAGCACAGCTTTGTCAGGGGGAGATCATGTCTAACAAACTTGATTGAATTTTACGAGGCGGTGACTAGATGTGTAGATGAGGGTAAAGCAGTTGATGTAGTCTACGTGCCCTTCAGTAAGGCTTTTGATAAGGTCCCGCATGGGAGATTGGTTAAGAAGGTAAGAGCCCATGGGATCCAGGGCAATTTGACAAATTGGATCCAAAATTGGCTTCGTGGCAGGAGGCAGAGGGTGATGGTCGAGGGTTGTTTTTGCGATTGGAAGCCTGCGACCAGTGGTGTACTGCAGGTATCAGTGCTGGGACTCTTGCTGTGTGCAGTGTACATTAATGATTTAGAGGTGAATATAGGAGGTATGATCAGTAAGTTTGCAGATGGCACGAAAATTGGTGGTGTCGTAAATAGTGAGAAGGAAAGCCTTAGATTACAGGACGATATAGGTGGGCCGGTAAGAGGGGCAGAGCAGTGGCAAATGGAATTTAATCCTTGGAAGTGTGAGATGATGCATTTTGGGAGGACTAGCAAGGCAAGGGAGTATACATTGGGTGGTCGGACACTAGGAAGTACAGAGGATCAGAGGGACCTTGGTATACTTGTCCATAGATCACTGAAGGCAGCAGCACAGGTGGATAAGGTGGTTAGGAAGGCATACGGGATACTTATATTCTATGTCTTGGCTAATAAAGCCAAGAGCAGGGAGGTTATGATGGAGCTGGATAAAATGCTAGTTTGGCCACAGCTGGAGTACTGTGTACAGTTCTGGTCGCCACACTATAGGAAGGATGTGATTGCACTGGACAGGGTGCAGAGGAGATTCACCAGGATGTTGCCTGAGAGAGACTGGATAGACTAGGGTTGTTTTCCTTAGAGCAGAGAAAGCTGAGGGAAGACCTGATAGAGGTATACAAAATTATGAGGGGCATAGATAGGGTAGATAGGAAGAAACATTTTCCCTTAGCAGAGGTGTCAATAACTAGGGGGCATAGATTTAAGTTAAGGGGCAGGAGGTTTAGAGGGGATTTGAGGAAAAAGATTTTCACCCAGAGGGTGGCTGGAATCCGGAACACACTGCTTGAAGGGGTGGCAGAGGCAGGAATCCTCACAACATTTATGAAGTATTTAGATGAGCACTTGAAATGCCATAGCATATAAGGCTACTGGCCAAGTGCTGGAAAATGGGATTAGAATAGATAGGCTTGATGGCCGCAGCAGACACGGCGAGCCAAAAGTTTCTGTGCTGTATTACTCTATGACTCAAATGGCCCATCCACAGGCTAGCATCTCCAATAACACAGAACTCCCTCAGTATTCCATTGGACTATGTCTATTTTATGTGCTCGAATTTAGAGTGGAACTTAAAATCACAATCTTCTGACTGGGTTGATGGAATGTTTCAAGACTGTCATTGATAGGTTTTTAATTAGCTAAAGGGTATCAAGGGATATGGAGCGAACGCGGGTAAATGGAGTCATGGTCAGTTATGATTCAGCTGAATGGCGGAACAGGCTCAAGGAGCTGAATGGCCTACCTTTGCTACCAAGATTCAGAGGAAAGAATGCTACCAGCTCAGCTCAGTTAACAATTTAGTGTTAACAGCAATGCACAACCAACACAGCCATTGGTAGGCATGATGCTGGTAGATGGAAGCATTTGGGTACAAAGGGCATGAACTTTGATGGGCTAAATCTCTTTTTCTCATCCTTGACTTTTATTGTGCTCCCTGCTGGGTAGTGATCCTTTTTTGACAACCACCTAAATAAGCAACACAGAATTCTCAGCCTAGATTATATGCTCAAGTTACTGGAGGGGGCTGGAAGTCATGTTCTCTTCACGGCTGGATGTTGTTTACTCAAAATATAACAAGAAGGAAAGCAAATGCCTTTGGATTAAAGCTGAAACAACTCTTCATACTTCCAAAATAATTATTTGTTGGGATCTTAAGGAATGAGATATTTTTGGCTTGACAACAAAAGAAAGTGGCCCTTTCTGTGAAAAAAAAGTGCATATTAATACAAAATAGTGCTTGGTGCAAGACACTGGAAGCTACAATAGAGATTAGTTCAGGGAAAACTCTTTCTGCAATTGGTTCATTCATTCAGTCTGGACCTGGTGTAAAATTGAACTTGATACACGATACTTCAGCCTACATGCTGAAAAGATGGAAATGTTTTCTTCCATAAGTAGGATCAACTCAAACAAGACCAATACAAATGTTAATGTGGGAAGAAATAAGGAGGCCACATATGGATACAGGATGAAAGCTATGTTAAGGGAGAGCTGCTCCAAGTGATTAACTCTGTTTCATCATTTCTACATTTACTATGCAAAAATGAAATAATGCACAATGTTTCTATTTGTACTTTATTGAAATGGGCTATAACATATTCCAATAAAACCAAGATTAAGTAGTAGGACATTCAACCTGGCAAATACAAAGGCTGGATAATAAGAATGAGCTTCAACAGAGTTACAGGATTATTGTTGAAAGTTTAGAAACCATAGTTAAAGTGTTATGTACCAATATTACCATTCATTAATTCCAATTGTAACAAACTTACCTTCTCAGTCTCCAGTACTTTATTTTCAAATATGTAAGAGATGCAGTTTCGAACCACCTCCAGTCTGCGTGCACTGTTAAAAATGGATCCCATTCTATCCATTATTGACACTATAAATTTAAAACAGTGAAATAAAGTTTAGATATTGGTTTACCTGATTTACATTAATTTAGGCAGTTAAACCAATACTTTCATATTGATGATGTGATATGAAGGTGGCAATATAACTTCCGAGTCAGATTCCAATCTGACTTCTGAGCGCACTAATTTCCAGGAAAGGTCTCGAGGTGGAGGATAACTTCTGGCCACCATGACCAGAATTTTTAAAAATGTTCAGTCAATTACATGTCCAAGGCACTTTACAAACTTAGTATTGAGCCTTTTTAATGCTACATATAAGAAAATTGAACCTACCAACCCCTCTTTCTTTGCTATCTATGTATGTTTCTAAGCATGCACGTGCAGAACTCTCATGAGTGTGAGTCACAGTTCACAGTAGAATATCGATCTTGCAAACTGCTCCACACCCTGCAGCTTGTCGTCTCATGTCGAAAGGTGAAGTGAAATGGACCTTTTATTTTAAAGTTAAATGAAAATGACCAAGAGTTCTCTTAAGTGCACTGATTGTTTTTCTCAACCATAATTTACAAATTATTGGTGATAAATATCAATATTCTCATTTTATTATGTTGGTTTGAAGTATGCACCAGGGCATTCCACCTGCACTGTTCACGTGAAAATTGTTAGTTACTCACATTATAAACATTTTATCAAAACAATGTGTAAGCATTTGTAGCTCATTTTTAATTGAATATATATTATCAAATCCTGAAGTACATTAGTTGCTGCTGAAGTAATTACACGCAGATGCAGAGAAATCTTAAATGAATTGTTAGCCAAAATTTTACCCCATCCCCCGGAAGCAGGCAGGAGGGGATAAAATTGAGCGGGAGGTGGAGGGGTGTCATTCCCAACACCTACCCACCCTGCTGTAATTTTACTGGCAGGCGAGGTGACCAACAGCCCACCCACAACCCCCCTAGGCCAATTAAGGGTCTTAACTGGCCAGGGTGGGGGGGCCCTTTGTCACCCCCCTTGGTATATTACCAGCAGCAGACGGCCACTTCGCCACCTGGGGAGACCAGCCAGTTAAACCTGGTGACCTCCTTGAGAGCTTGGGGTGAGGGGCAGGGTGGAGCCTCCTGTTTGGGCACCCTGTGCCACACTAAGGGCACCCCACCCCACCCAAGGCACAAGCTGCCCCTGCTGCAACACCACCCCCTACCCTCTTGAGCGATCCCCACCCTCCTTGCTGGGACCCAGCCGATTGTGTGGGACCTCATTAGGGACAATTGTCTTGATTCCAAGGCCTCTTCCATCTTGCGTGGTTGGGTGCAGTCCCAGAGGTGGCCACTGCTCCTGGTGGAGCTGCTGAGACTGAGGAGCTGCCAGGACTTCCTGCCTCAGAGGCACATAAACCCAACCTCTTCCAATTAGGGACCTGGGCCAAGCAAAATCACTTCATGGTCTCCAGACCCGGCGGAGGCGGGCTCACCTGACCTTTTTGCCAGTGGGCGAGCCCTCCGCCTCAAGGTAAAATTCCGACCGTTGTTTATTTCATGTTTTCTAATTCCAAGAAATCTTTTAGAAGGAAATAAAACTTAATAAGTAACATCTCTTCCATAATAAAAATAAATAAGTTGGGGTACAAAACTATGTTCACAGACCAGAACTCCAAGTTAAAATGGCATCAACAGATTCTCGAATATTAGTGAGATCACACAAGATGTGCTGTGTCCATATGTTATCTTGAATTTACAGAAAGATATAGAGGTGGTTGAAAAAATTCAAAGCTTAAAAAGGTTTTATATCCGAGTAGAGGTTAAAATAGCTAAACCTATTCTCACTGCAAAAACAATTATGTGTACATGATTCAAGTTTTTTTCAAATAACAAAAGGCAAAAATAACTAAGTGGATGCAGAGAGATATGTTATACAAAATCAGGATAGACATAAAAGACGACATAACTGTAAAGATACAAGATAAATTTAACTTAAAGGAATAACTTCTTCACACTTGAAGTTGTTGCCTCAAAGTACAAACTGCCTAAATATGTACAAATATGTCTTAATCTCAGTGGAAGCTTAACAAAGAAATTGGGTACATAACAGATTGAGTAAAGATTAGACTGATATTAATTTGGGTGAGAAAAAAATGGTTAGATGAAATCCTGAAATAAAAGCTGGACAACAAGATAGCCTGAATGGCTTAAGCAGTCTGATTTTATGTTCTTAATACTCATCAAATCTAAAAATGCACCCTATGTGCAACTAAATAAAGTCAGTTCAAATTTCCTTTCAAGTCCAAACACAACGTAACTGGTCCCCAGATAAAAGACGTCACCAACGTTCTCAGAAATGACACGTTTCCAAACCATGTGTTCTCACATTTTTACTACTGGATCATTAATTGCAGAGACTTTATACTGATTTGTTAAATGTGAAGTTCCATGTCGGTAAAGTTTCCTTGCCTAGCCTATCATAGGTTAGTGATATTTTAAGCAAAATTTGAATGTCTAGCTAAAAAAAAATATGCACAGGAGCATGAAAGGCACACATCCCAAAATATTCATTTATGGACTAGTTAACATTTAAGAAATGGGATAGCTTAAATGGAGATGTTAGAACTTTAGAATAGTGGACCAGAAGGCATAGCTGGTTAGAACATTGTCCAAAGAGAACACAGAATGAACTGAATCACTCTAATGTGCCTTAGACTAGGAAAATTGGATTTGAATCCTAGCTTCCATTAACATATGAATCTAGGTCTTCTCTGGATGACCACCTGTCATTCTCAGTTAAGTTATATGATACAGTGCAGACGAAGATCAAGTTCACAGCAAAAGGAAGGAGGAAACCTCCACCCACCACCAAAATAAGAAGCTGCTCTGCATCACCTGGTGCCAAAGCAACAGTGGATCTGACATTAGCCAGACTGTCAGACATAAGGAAGGGCATTTTCTTAGTTTGTGAAATGCAATGTGGGAATAAACAAACTACAAAAAAAATCCATACAAAATGAAAACAAACAATGTGACTCTTGAATTTCTAGGACCTGGGCTTGAATACAATCTCGACACATGAAATAGAAAATGCCAGTGTTAGTTTTGGCAGTAACATCCAAAAATACAGAAGTTCACAAGGAACAAAAACTGACCACAATATGGGGCTCACTGAATAATGTCAGAGATTGATAATTGCAATGCAGAAATTAGAAATATAACAATAGTCCGAAGGGGTGGTTTCAGACATTGTTGAGAGCCCAGGGAAAGCTCTGAACTGCATTTAGCCTGTGCTTTACCTGACCTGGGAGTGCTTGGTAAGAACAATGAATGCAGACAGAGATCTGTTTAATTCTCCAACACTGTAACCATACCGACTGCAATGTTTTCTTTGGAGGGGTCGGGGGCGGTGCGCAGTTAGGAAGAGGAGGTAGTGGAAGAGAAAAAAAGGAATTATATACCTTTAAATAAATATTAATGGCTTATACTTAGAAATGTATGATTTTACTACTTTTCTGTTTTAAAAATTACAGGTACCAAAAGCATAGGGAGCACTCTTACACAGCCCACAGAAACAGTACCAGTTACTATTCATAAAAGACACAATAACTGCCTTAAATCATCTATAAACATATGTATTAAACAAAGAACAGAAGCAAAGTAAATAGTATAAAGGAAAACACAGACCACATCCTACAGAATTCTTTTACATCTTGACAATTTGGTTTCCAAAGTGCTCATGCACACAATCAGTTTTATCATGAGTAAATATGCTACCACAAGTTCAAGGCTGTGCTTAAGACAAAATATTGATACGCACCAACTGGTGGGCCAGCAGGCACAATACACTTTTTCTCAACCCGAACTGCAGGAGGTGAATTCAGGTGTTTGGAGAGACCTTCTTGGAGAAGAGCCTGCACTTTATCTTCATTTATCTTGGGGAATGGAAGTACATGCACTCTCATATGTGAGCCTTCAGTTGGTTTAGGCACTTTCTGAAAAGCCATATGTGGATTTGGATTTTCCTATAAAATATTTCAAATGGAAAAACAGATAAATAAGTTTCAATTATTATGAAATGCATCTATGGTTCAGTATACAGGAGATCACCAAGTGAAATTAAGTAGCGGAATATATCCTCTTGTAGTAATGCAGGCCCCCACCAGGAAGAGTGAAGAACATTTATTTTTTTAAATAGATAACTTTTGGGCCAACACAGAGGGTTTCACGAAGCTGTTTGGAAGGTTTCTACATGCAGTGAGTAGTTTGCTAATTTTCATCAAGGCATTACTGTCTTCATCAAGCAGCTCTTTGGAATGCTGCCACCGTTGGCAGTCATTTGATGAAAGACAGTCAGCATAGATTTGTGAAGGTTTTGAAGAAGTTGCTAGCATGATGGCTAGGAGAGTGCCTCTGGATGCTGTGTTTATGGACATCTAGAAGTTATTTAATAAAGAGATTAACAAAAATGAAAGCATACAGAATTGGAGGTAACCTTGTAACATGGATCAGTAATTGGTTGGGAGTTGGCCAATGGTATTCCTCAGCAATCTGTTCTTGGGCCACAGCTTTTCATCACATATATTAATTACCTGGATGGAGGACGAGAGTGTTGTACATTCAAGTTTTCAGGAGATATAGTGGCTGCTCAGTCATTGAGTATAATCAAGACAGAGGTTGATAGAAATTCTTGGGTACAAAGGAAATTAAGGGATATGGGAACAGCACAAGAAAATGGAGTTGAGGTAGAAGATCAACCATGATCTTGTTGAATGGCGGAGCAGGCTTGAAGGGCCAAATGGCCTACTCCTGCTTCTATTTCCTATGTTCACTGCATGACTGTACTGACCATAAGAGTTATTTCAACCTTTTTTGCTACATCTGCAATTTCTGAAGACAGCATAAGCAGGATTGCCAGTATCCGGTACTAGGGCAGGTCTATGAAAATTTTAATTTCAAAAGTGATATTAACAGGACACCAAGAATAAATCAACTGGAACTGAGTCAGCTAAGTAAGCCTCAGTAGGCTAATACTGAAGAGCAATTATTCGTAACACAAAAATGCCACTATGTGAAAGCATTGTTTCACAAATGTTTCAAAAAGCTAAAATCTTCCCAAAGGATATTAAGGGATTATTTTTTGAACTATAACCTGCAATTTTTCATGACTTGCAGCAAGGTTAAAACTAGAAATAGCAAAATAAAAACTTTCCTTGAAAACGATTGTTACCAATTGTTCAGAAGACCTTCTATGGATTGGGAGTAGATTATGTGACAAAGAGGGCACTGAGCTACAAATTTCTTTAGGACACCAACTTAAAACAGTTTCCTCTGTCCCCGAGGGGAAGGCAGCAATACTGTATTTTATGTCAAGGTTGAATAGCCAAACATTAAAAAGTAGCTCAGATTTTAAGTCATTCAACCTTAAAACTTAACTTCTTTTGAATACAATTACTGCCTCACTTATATTGTTTTCCACTGAGAAAAATAAATTTGAACACACAATGTACCTGAAAAACAAAGGTTCCAATTCACACAGTCTACCATTTAAATAATTGACCAAGAACTCAAAGTGTTTTGATACAAAAGGAATGTATTGTCTTCCTTAAAAAGATGTCGAGACTGCCCACTAAAATGACTGTCGTTTTGTTTACTGGGTCACCAAACAGCAATTTTAAATTCCAGCCTTGGTGTTCGATTGAGCTTTTTTCTAATTCAGGTCTAGGCTGTGCAAATTCTCATTATGGTTAACTGGTGCACTGTTTGACCTTGAAAAAAAAGCACTTCCTCTTGGCAGGGTGAGCCTGATGGCAGACAGAGAGAAGTTTATGATTCAGACAGTTCCAGTACCCCTGCTGTAGGAGGCAACAATGGGATCTACTAAAGATGAATCAAGTAAATATGCATGCATTGATAGGACAGAGAACGAAAAAAAATATACATTTAAAGTAGTAATGAAACAAACATGAAACTTAGTCTGTACTAACAGATCTAAATGTTTGTTTCCATCAGGAGGAAAGGTATTTGTACTACAATTATTTGTACTGCACAAAAATTCAAGTAATGTCAAACAACCACTTACACTTTAGACAAGCCTACAGAGCTTCAAGCTAATCCAGCTTCAGATGAGGAAGAAAAATTGCAACCTCGTGAATTTACTTGGCACTAATTTCAGTGATTGTTATAAATAAATCAAAAGAAACAAACTGTTTTTAATGTAGTGAAATGTCCCAAGGCGCTTCACAGGAGTGCTTAGGGATGGAATTCCTGAGCTTAGGGCCTAGGCAGCTGAAGGCAAGGGTGCCAATGCTGGAGTGATTAAAATCGAGAATGCACAAGAGACCAGAATTGGAAGAGAGTAGAGATCTCAAAGGTTTGTAGGATTAGAGGAGGCTAAAGAGGTAGAGTGGTGAGGCCATCAAGGGATTTGAAAACAAGGAGGTGAATTTTTAAATTGAGGCTTTACCAGACTAGAAGCCAATGTAAGTCAGCAAGCACAGGGGTGATGCATGAATGGGACTTGGTGCAAGTTAGGAGGATTCAGGCAACACACTTTTGGATTAGCTCACGTTGACGTAGGGTGGAAGATGAGAGACCGGCCAGAAAAGCATTGGAATAGTCAAATTTAGGGGATACCAAAGGCTTGGATGAGTGTTTCAGTAGACGATCTGAGGCTGGTGCAGATTTGGGCGATGTTATGGAGGTGAAAGTAGGAGGGCCTGGTAATACAGCAGACATATGGTCGGACACCACACTTCAGGAAGGATGTGAGGGTCCTTGAAAGGGTGCAGAGGAGATTTATCAGAATGGTTCCAGGGATGAAGGATTTTAGTTACAAGGTTATGTTGGAAAAGCTGGGTTTGTTCTCCTTAGAACAAAGGAGATTGAGGGGATATTTAATAGAGATGTACAAGATTATGACAGGCATAGGTAAGTTAGACAAGGAAAAACTGTTCCTATTAACAAATGGCACAAGGACAAGGGGACACAGATTGAAAGTTTTGGACAAAAGATGCAGGGGGAATATGAGGAAGCTCTTTTTTTATGCAGCAGGTAGCAATGACCTGGAACACTCTACCCGCATAGGTGGTGGAAGCAGAGACAATCAATGACTTCAAGAGGAAGTTGGAAGGACATCTGAGAGAAAAAGACTTGCAATGCTACAGGGATCGAGCCGGGGAGTGGGGCTGACAGCAGAGCTCCATAGAGAGCCGGCACAGACTAGATTAGCTGAATGGTCACCTTCTGTGCTGTAAAAGACTCTACGACTCTGGCTTATCTCAGTGTCAAATACAACACCAAGGTTGGGAACAGTCTGGTTCAGCTTACAAATGGAGTTTGTAACAAGGACTGAAGATGTGTTAAATATGTGTGACAACTGTCAATGTATTCTTTCAAAAGAATTGCTTGAAATTTATAGCAACCAACCAAATGTATAGCTCTTACAAAAATTGCAACTGATTAAACATTCTAAATAATTAGATTTTGCATATGGAAACATCTTTCATAAAATTATCTTATATAAAATAAAATAACTGATTTTTTTCCACTAATAATATAGAAGGACAGAACACTGTATTGCTGGTATAACTCTCCTCTCTTGACATTGGAGCAGAAATCTGCAACAGTCATATTTACAATCATCAGTTTTTTTTGCTGCTAGTTCTCCAGTGAGTTATATCTACACCTCACTACACAATGCTTTGCGGTAGGAAATAAGAACCAATATTCCTTTTATAGAGTACAACAAACCATTCTGGATTTATTCTTTAAACTCTGCAAACAGGAAGAAGGGATTATGGAGGGAATTTGTCTGATGGAGTGATATTGAAGTGGTTATATTAATTCCTTCATCCCTTTTCTCAATATTTAATAATCACGACTCATTTTATAAATTCCTTTCCTGAATCTGGACTTCCTCATTGAACCTACTATTAGGGAAATGGAGCTACAGCAGTTACATTCATCCCGCAAGAGCAAGATCTATGGATCTGAATCTATCAAGCTTTACAGATAGTAACAGATTTTGGAATTCTATATACATTTAAGTTGCCCTGATCTTACTTCAAGGCAGCAAACATCTTCCATCGACTATTTCAAATAGGTTGGACAGCAGTCTTTGTGGATTTGATATCTGATTGCACTATAACTAATGTAAGAATTGAGTTCTTAGTCTGCCTTGATTAATAACCATGGCTCTGTTGCTTCTTGGATGATACAGTGTAGCCATAATGTACTCCCAATCAGTGGCTCAGCCTCCAAAGAGATAAGACACGAGGGCAGGGAAGACACATTGTCGTCTTCTTGTCTAGGGAATTGGGATGGCATCATGAATAGGGCCCCCTAGCTATGGTTCACAGAACACTGGTTGTTGTGCCCTTAATTCTGAACATCTGGTTGTGGCCACTTATGCTTATGAAATCAATTAAACAGTCTTTCGTTGCTAGCTGTTATGTTACCAGACATGTTTTTCTTGTAATGTTTATACTGCACCTTTAAAGAGCTGACCACCCTGCAGCAACTACCATGGTGTTTTTCAGTCACTTATCTCCTTTGCTAGACTGTAACCACTGACCTTGTACAGGCAGGCCTATGCTGTGAATCACAGCACAGAATTGTATCCGTAAATTTTGGACATTTAAAAAATATTCCACTGCTACCTATTCTGCAGATGTTTTGAAGCCTTGCTCCAATGAGGTAACATACTGTAAAGATTATATCCAAAAATGCTTATAAATTATAGATCTCACCAGTTAGTCATCCAGATAGGATTACACAAACTATATATGGCCAGGGTCCCACATTCTACTCTTGGTAAACTTGAAGTCATTAAAACTCTGCTGCCCAAGTCTTTACTCGCAACAAGTCCCGTTCACCTATCACCTATGTGCTCACTGGCCTACAATGGCTCCCGGTCAAGCAACATCTTGATTTTAAAATTTTCATCCTTGTTTTCAAATCCCTCCATGGCCTCACCTCTCCCTATCTCTGTAATTTCGTACATCTCAACAACCCTCCAAGATATCTGCGCTCCTCGAATTCTGACCTCTTGTGTATCCCTGATTTTAATCGCTCCACTATTGGTGGCTGCGCCTTCAGTTGCCTAGGCCCAAATCTCTGGAATACTTACCCTACACCTCTCGAACTTGCTTTCCTCCTTTAAAAATTTACCTTTTTGTCCAAGCTTCTGGTCATCTGACCGAATATCTCCTTTTGCGGCTAAGTGTCACACTTAGTTTTACAATGCCCCTGTAAAGCGCCTTGGGACTTTTTATTACATTAAAGACACTATATAAATAAAAAAACATATGTTGCTGTATTTGAATGTGTAAATTAGCTGCCAACACCGACAGGGAGTTGGTGGAAGGCAGAATGAGACCTGGTTTACCTCTATTTTCAAAGTGAGCCTTTATAAATTGAAGTTTGCAGCCAATCTGCATCAGTAGATATTTGGGCCTCTTGCCTCCCCAGACATGTTAATTTTTTTTTAGATCCAGCAAAAAGGCTGAATTTATGTTGCTGCTCCAGTTGGGACAACTCAATTTCCAGGTCTTATTTAGCCTGATGTCATTTTTGGCCAAGGCTTGAGAAATGAACTGGCATCTTAGGTCATTCTTTTTTTTTTTGATGAACTTGAACATTGGCCTCCAATGGTAAAAGAACAGCATTTCAAAATACTTTTCTAGTGTCCTTACCCCCAATTTCTCCTCAAATACTGTTCTTTCAGATATACACTGCAGGTTCCAGGACTAAGTTTAAGTCAGTACCATACTGCAATCTACTGCCGGTACTAAGATCTAATCTGTGCAGAACAACAAGTGTTTGTCTTGCAATCATTCTAAATATACATAATTTCATATTAAAGAGGTCCAATGACACACAGTAACTGCACACTGAAAAGTCTTTCATACTGTGCTGGCAAAGTCAAGAATAAATGTTAAGATCAAAACTGGTTTATCTTATTCAGTTTTTTTTCAAATGACAAGTAGAACAAGAGGATAGGTTTAATGTTAACTGTGTAGTGAACCTATGAGAGTTCATGTTTTTTCCTATTGCAAGTGTCATTAATATTTCTAACTAGCTTGTATTCTCAGATGTAATAAAATGAAGCCATGATAATGCTTTAGGATTTGGTACATTTATCATGGTCAACCATCATAATGGTTAGCACTGTTACTTACATTCTCACAATGCATGGTTAAGTATATTATTGTAAAAAAAAACTAAAAATAAATTTAGTTTGCAAAGAAACTTACATTCTTGTACAGCTGTTCTGCAAGCTCTCGTATGTGTTTTAACATTTTTGGTGGAATTCCCTCCTCAATTTTGATTCTTTCCACATCAAAAGCAACCAACTACAAAAAAGTAAAACCTGTTAAAACAACAATTTATATCCCACAATCAGGCAACACTGCAATCGATCAAAAATAAATACCACTGTGTATATTTTAGAACTGAAATGTTTCTCAACAATTTCTAACAGACTTCAGATGTTTCAAACAGGCTTTAACCATTAACTTATGAATTAACAAAATACCAATTTATTTATTGAGAAAGTGCACATTGTTCATCAAATGGGAGTCCAAGGCCAAAGTGCAGGACACAGCCAATGTTGAAGAGTAGGAAAGAAATTTCTGATTCTGTTAGGTCCATTCTGCTATTGAACGCTGGTAACCAGAACCTGATTTCCAGTATAAGTGGATGCTGAAAAGGCTTTCCTCAAGGCAGCGGAGGGGCAGTCTATCAGCTCCCTGCAAAAGCCTTCAACTTCAGGATCAAGCTACCAAGGAGCCCATGACAATGGTCAGTCCTGACCTGGGTCCATTCCCAGACTCAGGGGTGCTGACTGAACGATCAATTCTGTTTGAAGAGGCTGAAAGTATTTTGAAGCAGCAGTCTAAATTTCAGACCCCAGACACCTCAGGTGCCATGTAGATGTATCAGCAGAGTGCAGAGAAAAAGTTGTATGCACAGTGGGGGGAAAAAAAAGTTATATTTTTGTAAACAGTTGCAATAAATCACTGAAATTATTTGATTGTGAGGAACAGGTAATATGTTGATGTTGAAACAATATTATGGGTAGCTACAAGGAGCAAATTTTACTTAGACCAGAGAGAAGGTAGTGACAGAAGGGAGATCTTTGATGGGCTGAGACTGGCAAAAAATATTCTTCTATGCATCTGTGAAGGAGTCTTGAATAGGTTTGGTTCTCATCTACGTAGCTGCACTAGTCACTGCAGATGTCTCCAGTTTTTTTTTTTACAGGCCGGATCTTCATTATCAGCAATGTCATCATAAATCCCTCTTGGTTCCTCTGGACATCTACGATTAGTCATTTCCCGATTACAAAGCTATGAAGTGCACAACATGCCACCACAAGCAGAGAGATGGAGCTGGATGAATACTGCAAGGAGCGCCAGAGGCTTTGTTTGAGCATACCAATCAGTTGCTCAAATTTTAGCCTTTTCTTTATGTGTGCTCAATTGTAGCACCCGTCAGCAGCACCGGTGGTACTATGAAGTGGAATCATGAGCCATGGGAGTAGTGGGTATCCCTCTTCACTGAGCAGCAATCCGGCACCTGTCGCTACTGTTGAAATAGAGTTAAGACATGTCCAGGGAACAACAGACAAGTCAGCTTAAAATGGGTAGTGGGAAAAACTGAATTTCTACTAAAGGAATAAATTGAAAAACATCTAGAAACCAAACATATAATAATGAAGACAGCACTGATTACAAAAGAGAAAGTCTTGCTTGACCAACGTCATTGAATTCTTTGAAGAGGTAAGAGACAGAGTAGACAAGGATAACGTAATAGATGTAATACATCTAGATTTCCAAAAGGCCTTTGATAAGGTACCACATAATCGACAACTGAATAAGATCACAGCATCTGGAGTCAGAGGACAAGCAGCAAAATGGGTATCCAGCTGTCTGTAAGACAGAAAGCAGAGAGTAGGGAGGGGTAAAGGTTAGCTATTCAGGACTGGATCTTGTTCTCCTGACAACAGGTTTCGTGGTGGGGGCGGGGGCAAAGAATTGGAGAGGCAGCGGTCGCGACGGAACCCAAAGCCAAGATTGCAGCTTCTGATCTTCCCGAGGGCGGCAAAGCTCCGTGGCAATACCTCCGCCACTCTGTAACCGGAACCTACATCAAATATAAGTACCTCTTTACATCCATTTGAATGTAATTCACAGCGATCTTACCATCCGTTCCCAATGTTGAGCTCAATGTGCGACACTCACATGCCTTCACTTTCCCGTCCATGAGAAGCTGGTGCCACCAAGACGGGGAAGGGGTCAGCTCTGTGTTGTGTGCATAGATAAGGTGGGGGGGGGGGGGGGGGGGAGAGAGGAAGGGAGCAATTCTGCATTACTTGAAAAATGGGGGTGAAGGGGGCAATGCTGCATCTGGATACACTGCTTGTAGGGCTGGCAGCCTTTTAAAGATGGCGCCAGCACCTGCTCCTGCGTCGGGTGACACCATTCACAGCGTCACCAATGCCGCCCCTGCCACTTGATTTTTTTTGGGGGGTGGGGGCGCCATCATTATGGTAAGTGGTCACCCACCACGTAACAGTGGTGGCGCAGCCGCCTGGGTCACGTGCGACAAAGCCACCATATTCCGCGCCCACCACCGCTCCCAGTGGCATGACTACAAAATCCAGCCCTCAGAGTGGCACAAGCCACAAGGTGGGACGTGGGTCCAAAAGGATCAGTGCTGGGACAACTGTTGTTCACAATTTTCATTAATGAATTAGTCTCTGAAATCAAAAACACAATTTCTAAATTTGCGGATGACACCAAATTGGGAGGAAGTCTGCATTAAACCTGCAGCAAAATGTCACTAATGACAAGTGCGACGATGAAAAATTATGGACTAAAACTGAAGAGTTTATAAAAATTGACTTTGCTTTTTTACGGAAATGGACAATGCTGCAAAAGATGGTCGCATGTGTATTCAAACATTGCTATACTGTCAGTTTAGAACAAAGGATGCCAAACCTGGTTGAGAGGTGTCAATTACTCCCATCCTGAACCGAATGGATTCTTGTGAAACAAAGGTGGTGTGAAGTAGCCACGTCCTGGGCCACTGTCGGCCACTACAAGGAAGAAAATCCCTGTCTCCCAGCAGGGATGAGATGCAACAAACTTCTGGCTTAAAAGGGCAGAGAGAGCGCGAGAGAGCGAAAGACACACTCCCAGAAAGCATCACCAAATAGCTTGTCCAGCTAAGGGCTGGGAGAAAAATCCAGCAAGCCAGAAGGAAGGCAGGTGCCCAGCTGTTTCAACTTCTGCAGCAATGAATTTGGAAGTGATCCTCAGTCTTCAAACTGAACTTTCAACCAGAGAGAGATCTACAAACACTTATAGAGTCACAGAGTTGTACAGCATAGAAACAGGCCCTTCGGCCCACCGCGTCCATGCCGACTATAATGCCTATCTATTCTAATCCCACCTGCCTGCATTAATTCCATATCCCTCTATGCCTTGCTCATTCTAGTACCTGTCCAGATGCCTCTTAAATGTTGCTACTGTTCCTGCCTCCACCACCTCCTCTGGCAGCTCATTCCAGATACCCACTATTCTTTGTGTGAAAAATTTACCCCTTTGATCCCCTTTAAACCTCCTCCCTCTCACCTTAAATCTATGCCCTCTAGTTTTAGTCACCCCTACCATGGGAAAGAGACTCTGACTATCTACCCTATCTATGCCTCTCATAATTTTATATACCTCTATCATGTCCCCTCTCAGCCTCCTTCGCTCCAGGGAAAACAGACCTAGCCTATCCAAACTCTCTTTATAACTCATGCCCTCCAAACAAGGCACCATCCTTGTGAATCTTTTCTGCACCCTCTCTAGCTTAATCACATCTTTCCTGTAGTGCGGCGACCAGAACTGCACACAATACTCCGAATGCGGCCTAACCAACATTATGTACAATTGTAACATGACGTCCTAACTCTTGTACTCAATGCTTCGGCCGATGAAGGCAAGCATGCCATACGCCTTCTTCACCACCCTGTCTACCTGTGTTGCCACTTCAGGCCTGCAATCAACGAGAACGTGACTTCCTAGAGAATTCAACATGTTTACCGTGAACCCAGCAACCCTACCTCACCTGAAAACCACTTACCCCTTTTCCTATCTCTCTGTCCCTTCATGTGTGTGGGTGCACGCGCATATGCATGCAAGCGAATGTGGTTGCAACAATTTCAGGATAATTAATATAATCACAAATAATTGACCTTCTGTTTTAAACTTACAAGAAAACCTGTTGCTATCTGTTTACTTGACAAATAAAACACAAAGGGGTTAAACCCTAATCGCAAAAAACACTTGCGCGATCAGGTGGCAGTTGGACAGCGGGAACCAACAACAGCCCTCACCACGTGGCCGTAACAATAGGTATATGATTGGCACATAAATATTAACACAGTTAAGTGTGAGGTATTACATTTTGGCAAGAAAAATAAGGAGGTCTCATAGTACTTGAAAAGGAGCAAAGGAGAGTACAAAACACCAATCACGAGAAGTTGCATAGCAGGTCAATAAGGCCGTAACAAAAGCAAATCAAGAATGAGGGTTGATTTCTAACGAGATAGAATTTATAATTAGAGAAGTTATGCTAAACTTGTATTGAACCATATTTGGGAGTACTGCGGACGGCTCTGGTTGCTGTATCATAAAAGGATATAGAGGCCCTGGAGAGGGTGCAAAAAAGATTTACAAGGATGATACCAGAACTGCAAGAGTACACCTATCAGAAAAGGTTATACAGGCTGAGTCTCTTTTCTCTTTAAAAGAGGAGAAGGCTGAGGGGTGACCTCATTGAGGTTTCTTAAATTATGAAAGGTTTTGATAGAGTAGAGAGTGTTTCCATTTATGGGGAGCAGCAAAGCTAGAGGCCATCAATATTAGTCACTAGGAAATCAAATTAGAAACTTCTTTACCAGAGAGGGGTGAGAAAATAGAACTGGTCACCACAGGGAGTAGTTGAGGTGAATAGTACAGATGCATATAAGGGCATGTGAGGGAGAAGGAAATCGAGGGTTATGCTGATAGGGTTAGATGAGCAAGCATGGGAGGAGGCTCAAGTGGAGCATAAAAACCAGCATGGACTGGTAGGGCCGAATGGGCCTGTTTTGGTGCCGTATATTCTATGTAATTCTATGTGAGAAACTAGACTGACAAAGTAAAACATCATAACAGCTCTGAGAAAATCACATAGAAGCTATTTTCCACAAAGAACATTTATGGAGTGGGAGCCTTTGCAGTACATATAAGGGGTTTAACATTGGCAGAACACAACGACACAAGAGTGCCATAATTAGCACCCACATTCCTAAGAAATCTGGCAGTTCTGAGAAATATTGTGGTCCTAGGTCATCTGTTTGATACTATTGTAAAATTGTAGAAAATGAGCTGACCCAGCACAAGAAAATATTGATGAGTTGCCTTACAGAGGAATATTCAGAAAACTGGTTAATTTGGCAACAGTACCCTGTAGTTCCCTGGAATGAATTTATGGCATACAAGAGCTCTGGTCACATCTGTTCTCTGCCATGGTGTGTTGTGGACCTTGGTGTGTGTTGTGGATTGGTTGCAGACCTAATTGAAGCAATGGCAGAGTTCCTTTAAAACTTCATGAGTACAGCGTAGCCTTCTGAGACAGAGATGTTATGAAAGGTCGCCAAAAGTATGTCTGGATTAATACATCCTGTAGGATGGATAGTGCCAGGAGGGCCTGGCTTTCCTCTCATCCTCCCCAATTAATATGGCTGCTCCTCCTCTGCTAGAGAAATGATGTAAAGTGGGATTTCCATTAGGAAGCCTGTTTTGGAGCTTGCAGATACCAGCTCCATAATTGTTTTTAAATATAATACTCTCCATGGACATTGCAGAATGTAAATGAATGCTTCCCAGGTGAATTAATTTTTTCCAAAACTTGCAGTCAAACTCATAATAAGACCAAAGGTTTCCACATGCAATCTCACTTCAGCAGTTTTCCTTTAAAAAAGTACTTTGATTTTGCTAAGCAGCTCCTGACAAACTGCGCCCTTTAAAGGTGACAGAACTTCAGAAGGGGAAATGGAAAGGTAGAAGTTCTGGAATTTAGGAAAGGAGATGTCATTTTAATGCTTTGTTGCATGAAACTGAACTGAATGTGTGTTGGGTTGCTTCTGTGGCAGACACCCAAAACAAAAATTGGACATGGCCCAAATTCTTGACTTGGACCCTTCCTAACCTCGGAATTTTGGGGCCTATATGTCTTGAACAACTAGTTAAGACAAAAAAAATCAAGATTCAAGAAAGTGCTGCTAATTTTATTTTGCCTGCTAACCATTCAGTAGAATAGTGCAAGAATGCAATAATATATCTGGACACTGCTTGAGCTCAGCTGGCCCCAATTCCTCTTTTTCTGCGTACTCAAATATATAGTAAAGCTGAAACTTTCATTTATATAGCCTAGAAGATCCTCAGGATGTCCCAAAGCACTTCACAACCAAAGAATTACTTTTCAAGTATAGTCACTGTTGTTATGTAGATAGAAGCAACAGCCAATTTGTGCACAGAAGGTCCCACAAACAGCATGGAGATGCATGGCTAGTTAATCTTTATTTTAGTAGCATCAGTTGAAGGATAAATGTTAGGCAATATACATGGTGGTTGGGGTGGGGGCAAACTCACTGCTCTTCTTCCGATAGTGCAATGGGAATTTTTCCATCCCACCTAAGAGACAGATGGAACATCAGTTTAATATCTCAGGAGAAAGACAGCATTTGCTCAATACAGAACTCAAGTGTCAGCCGAGATTATCTTTTAGATTTTGGAATACAGATTGAATCTGCAAGCTTCTGACACAGAAGCTGGCACCACCACTGGAAGAAGGTGACAAAGAGCATACTTCAATTGCTTTGAAGTGACAAAAAGCAGACTGTAGAAGTCAAACAACATTATAATTTCGAAATCATACGGGATTTAAAAAAGATATTTGAAAGATTTAGCATTGCTGTCATGGGAAGGTGAGAGGTCTGGCTATTCAAACTGTCTGTTCTTCTGTAGTTTTCAGTAGAAAACAGACTGGCTATCTATATTCATCAGGAACACAGGAAACAGGCTCTCCAGTTAAATACATCATCAATTTTCAAGAGCTTTATTTTAAGAATTCATACCCTTTATATTCTGGCCATTCTATTCAACCTTTAAAAACAAATCTGAACACTATATGCATATATTATGCATTTATGCTGATAATGAAGTTATAGGCCTCCTAATTTTCTTTTTATAAAATATAACTTAACTGTGGAGGTCAATATGAATATTCAGATGAATAATCAACAAGGTATACTATCAAAATGATATGGATTAGCACCACTGATCTGTGACTGAAATTCCTTACATCACAAGCTACAAACTATGCAATGGGTTTGTTAAGCAGAATTAAACAGAAGCAATAGCAAGGCTTGAAATCTATTTAAATATAATAAACATCAGACGACTTCAGTAACTCTTGTAATTTGGAACATGTGTCTATGAGGAAAATGAAATTAAATATTCATGAGCATTCCTCTCGCCTCTGTTCATCAAATGTTTGGCAAGGCAGTGATTCATTGAATATCTTGGACTACTGGCCTTGGTTATTTAGTTCAGTGATACAGCACTGAAACAGGCCCTTCGGCCCACTGAGTCTGTGCCGACCATCAACCACCCATTTATACTCACCCTACACTAATCCCATATTCCTATCACATCCCCACCTGTCCCTATATTTCCCTACCACCTACCTATACTAGGGGCAATTTATAATGGCCAATTTACCTACCAACCTGCAAGTCTTTTGGCTTGTGGGAGGAAACCGGAGCACCCGGAGAAAACCCACACAGACACAGGGAGAACTTGCAAACTCCACACAGACAGTACCCAGAATTGAACCCGGGTCGCTGGAGCTGTGTGACTGCGGTGCTAACCACTGCGCCACTGTGCCACTTATATCTTTTGCAGGCCAAATTGTGATACAAGACTAAAGGATATCATGCAAAACTGACCCCACTGTAAGAGGCTCCTTGCAGTCAAAGATCTGTCAAAAATTAATGAGGTTTACTGGCATCAAGAAAGCTTCTCAGATACCAGTCTTCAGTCACTCAACTTCTTTCAGGCCAAAGCAGAGTTGAGTCAGGTAAACAGGACCCTGCTGCTGCAACAATTATGGTTAATGTCTCTGGCGATTTCTTCCAATAGCTAAATTCATAAACACATCTGAAGCATCTAGCCAATCACACTAAACTTGATAGGGTATTGCTTATAAAAAAGGACACATAAGCAGAGACATCAACAACTTGTGAAGTGGCAACTACATGCAAAACAGGCTTTTTTTATACCTATATATGTTCGTGTACAATATGTTCTGTTGATGGATGTTAAATACCTAGTAATTAAAAGTAATAGGGGGTGAACAGGTGTTGGTGTTGATTATAATTGTACTCTGATGTATATATAAAGAGCCAGCCAGCACTGGCTGGAGTGTGTTCATTTATTTATTTAGAGATACAGCACTGAAACAGGCCCTTTGGCCCACCGAGTCTGTGCCGACCATCAACCACCCATTTATACTAATCCTACGCTAATCCCATATTCCTACCACATCCCCATCTGTCCCTATATTCCCCTACCACCTACCTATACTAGGGACAATTTATAATGGCCAATTTACCTATCAACCTGCAAGTCTTTGGCTGTGGGAGGAAACCGGAGCACCCGGCGGAAACCCACGCAGACACAGGGAGAACTTGCAAACTCCACACAGGCAGTACCCAGAACTGAACCCGGGTCGCTGGAGCTGTGAGGCTGCAGTGCTAACCACTGCGCCGCCCCTAGGAGTTGAGAAGTAAGTTCTGTGGCAAGCAATAAGCAGTCTTCACCAAAGCATCCTAGTCTCAGTGTCTCCTTTACAAACAGGCTTAGAGGTAACTCTGTCATTATTTAGCGAAACTGAAAGATATTCTTTTCAGCCAGCAACTAAAGAAATCATAGTACTGGTTAAAGATGGGAAAAATCAAAGTGTATATCAAAAGATAAAATATGGAGGCACTTTTGATATCAAAAAGACAGATCTCGAATCTGATCCTGTTACCAATGATTTTTTTTCTAACTCACTAAAGGGAAAATAAAAGCTGAAGAATGGAGTTACCAATTGTGTTTCTCAAAAAGGTACTTAAGTATTTCTGAATTGTTTTCAATTTTGGACATAAGCTATGCAAAAGAAATATGTTTTATGTATAAAATTTAAATTGTGAAGAACCTCTATCACTAATTAAGCATTCATCCTTTTTGCCAACTTAGAAAGATCCTCAGCCAACATCAAAAATGTAATGCAGTTTATTAGTCCTTTGTTCTGACTGGTCGGTGGGTTGAATTAGTGGGCAGAGCCAAATACATGCGCCGTGATTGCTGCCCCCCAGTCCCTGCCACTCCCCAGCCTCGGTTATTGGTGCCCCAGTCCCGCTGCTTCCCAGCCTTGGTTACTGAGCTCCGGCTTTCGCCATTCCTTGCACCAGTTACTGGCCTCCGAATCTCACCACTCCCTGGCTCAGGTTACTGGGCAGCAGCTCACACTGCTCCTCAACCTTGGTTACTAGCCCTCACCACTCTTGCTGCACCCCAGCCTCTCGCCTGACTTGCTTACAGGGCTTCAGCCCCTGGATCTCTCTACTCCACAGCCTCAGTTACTGGGCTCTTAATGAAAACGTGGGGGGCTGAGGGGAAGGAGGTGGCAAATACCATGGGAGGCAGGGAGGGGATGGGTCCGCTTGCAGGGGAAGGGAAGAGAAAACTGCATGGGGAGAGGAATGTCATGGGGGCTGGTGGCATGGAAGAGGGGAGGCAAGGGAGGGAGGAAAGGGCGAGGGACGGAAGGAGGGAGGAAAGGGCGAGGGACGGAAGGAGGGAGGAAAGGGCGAGGGACGGAAGGAGGGAGGAAAGGGCGAGGGACGGAAGGAGGGAGGAAAGGGCGAGGGAAGGAAGGAGGGAGGAAAGGGCATGTTAGGGAGGGAGGGAGGAAAGGGCATGTTAGGGAGGGAGGGAAGAAAAGGGCGAGGGAGGGAGGGAAGAAAAGGGCGAGGGAGGGAGGAAAGGGCGAGGGAGGGAGGAAAGGGCGAGGGAGGGAGGAAAGGGCGAGGGAGGGAGGAAAGGGCGAGGGAGGGAGGAAAGGGCGAGGGAGGGAGGAAAGGGCGAGGGAGGGAGGAAAGGGCGAGGGAGGGAGGAAAGGGCGAGGGAGGGAGGAAAGGGCGAGGGAGGGAGGAAAGGGCGAGGGAGGGAGGAAAGGGCGAGGGAGGGAGGAAAGGGCGAGGGAGGGAGGAAAGGGCGAGGGAGGGAGGAAAGGGCGAGGGAGGGAGGAAAGGGCGAGGGAGGGAGGAAAGGGCGAGGGAGGGAGGAAAGGGCGAGGGAGGGAGGAAAGGGCGAGGGAGGGAGGAAAGGGCGAGGGAGGGAGGAAAGGGCGAGGGAGGGAGGAAAGGGCGAGGGAGGGAGGAAAGGGCGAGGGAGGGAGGAAAGGGCGAGGGAGGGAGGAAAGGGCGAGGGAGGGAGGAAAGGGCGAGGGAGGGAGGAAAGGGCGAGGGAGGGAGGAAAGGGCGAGGGAGGGAGGAAAGGGCGAGGGAGGGAGGAAAGGGCGAGGGAGGGAGGAAAGGGCGAGGGAGGGAGGAAAGGGCGAGGGAGGGAGGAAAGGGCGAGGGAGGGAGGAAAGGGCGAGGGAGGGAGGAAAGGGCGAGGGAGGGAGGAAAGGGCGAGGGAGGGAGGAAAGGGCGAGGGAGGGAGGAAAGGGCGAGGGAGGGAGGAAAGGGCGAGGGAGGGAGGAAAGGGCGAGGGAGGGAGGAAAGGGCGAGGGAGGGAGGAAAGGGCGAGGGAGGGAGGAAAGGGCGAGGGAGGGAGGAAAGGGCGAGGGAGGGAGGAAAGGGCGAGGGAGGGAGGAAAGGGCGAGGGAGGGAGGAAAGGGCGAGGGAGGGAGGAAAGGGCGAGGGAGGGAGGGAGGGGGGGAAGGGCAAAGGAAGGAGAGAGTGAGGAAGGAAACGTCAAGGGAGGGAGGGGGGAAACAGCAAGGGAGGGAGGGAGAACGCCGGGGGATGGTGGGGGGGGGGGTCTAGCATAGGAGCGAGGAATGGGGACAGCATGGGAGGGAGAGGGGTAACAATCATTCGAGGGAGAGTATGACATCATACAAGGGAAAGAGTGGGGGAATGGCCGGAGAGGTGGGATGGCATTGGTGGGGTGGAATGGATGGGGATGGACAGCCTGCGAGGTTTGGAATGGGAGATGGCGATGGGATGGCATGGGAAGGATGGAATGGGGGATTGGGATGCCAAAGGAAGAAGGGGTGGGATGGGACTTGGGATGAGGATGATTTGAAAGGGATGAAAGTAATGGGATGGGTATAGCTTGAGGGGGATGGCACGGGAAGGATGGTGATTTAAAGTAGTACTGTTGCAATAAAGCTACTAATTTCACCGCAAATGTTTTGCGGGTCTCTGCTAGTAGATGAATAATGCTATGGAAAAGAACATTCCAACACAGCATTGTCATTGCTGTCCCCAGACCACTGAAAACAATTCTACGAAATTCAACTATCAAGTTACGTTAATGGGATTAGAGATAATTTACAACATGTGTACAATGCATTTATACAAACCATTTTGATAGCTGAAAATGAGATATATGCTGGCAAATCAAGCCGTATTAGTATCTGTTCATTATCAACATTTCATAACTTAAAAATTCTAAAATGGCAAACAGTAAAAAAGACCTTGCACGTTAAGGGGAGAAAATGAAAAAGGAATGTTACAGAATTCTTACATCATCAAACAAATCACAAGATCTGTAGGGTGGTCCTCTTTCTGACACAAATCCTGCAAATGCCATACCATCAAGAACCTTTGTCAGGAAGTCATTTTCAACCAATCCACGCTGTCCCAGGAAGGCTGCCTGCAGTATGAACACACATTTCCAAATAAATAGCAATAGGTTTGCTTGTCACTCAGCATCATGTTCTGTTAGACATTGAGTTTGAATGTTAACTTGTCACAAGTCATCTGTCAACTCCTTTTGAATGAATGATATTGGACCCGAGGTCATCGACTTGAAACGCTAACTCCATTTCTCGCTCCACAGATGCTGCCAAACATGATGAACATTTCCAGCACTTGTAGTTTTTATTTTATGCCCTTCTGAGGTTGGTTTTAAATCACATTGTTTGGCAAAATGGAGAGAACTTTCCTTCCGCATCTAAACTATGATCCCTGAATTGGCTTAATGCTGATATTGCATGCTCAAAATGGCAAAATTTCATTTTCCAATGTTATCATCCATCACCTTGATGAGTACAAAGGTTATCAATAATATAACACAAGCCTTTAAAATTTAAACTAAAGGTGTGTTCAGATTGATAAGTATGAGTACTAACTAATTGTATAATTTTTAAAACATCTTTTTGTAATGAGGTTCTTCTTAAAATGCAAGAAGATTGGCCACTTCTCTTCAATAGAAAATGTTAGGTTTTTTGCATTGCCTCCCAAGGTGGATCTGTAGCATTTAATTGCCTGCATCAGAAACTTTAACCCAGGAACACAGGATTAAATTGCACAAATGCTTTGAAGTATTTGAACCCTCCAAACCTTGGTTGTGAAGAACTTGTTCTTCGACAAGGGATAAGTTGAGGCACAATGTGGAAAGCAAAGTTAAGGTTTGAAATGCTAATAAATGCTAGATAGGAAATATATAGAACAAAATTAGTGTGCAATTGATTTTGTGTAATTCAATTATCTACATTCACGCTTATTTTAGATCATTGTTGTATTGCTGATTGTAATTAGATCAAACGTATTTCAATAAAAACTTCTAGAAAAGAAAACATTACCCACTATGTCAATCCTATGACTTCCAAGTTGCATATTTATACAAATGTGAGTAAATAAATTGTTTTCGATTGTTACATGCTGGCCATGTAATTGAACTGCCTGTCACATCACCTCCCTAAATGGGAATTTAAACATTTAGTTCATAAGTCTAACATGCCCGCGAATATTTTTACCACCTTTAAGTTTTGGAGGTACTAGGAATTTTTAAGCTGCATGAGATGCTAGAAAAACACATGTTTAATTTCACTGCTGGCCAGTATATGTAAGGAAAGGAAGCCTGCTGGAGTCATTGAATTGCTACAATAAATACCTGCACTGTGCTGATCTGCAGGATATTTACGCAATCATATGTTCTGGAAGAATGCAAAGAGCAGACATTCAAAAATGTTCCCTTTATACAGTGTACAATAATGACTCCTTGAAAATTTTGGAATTTGCTTATAATCGAGTTACTGAGTGAATACATTTGGAATAAGATGACTAAACATATTATTAATTGTCAATGGAAGTAGTAATTATGCCAATACACATTGATAAATTAGGGAAAACACAAGATAAAACAAACATGAGTGATAGTATTGGAACATTTAAAACAAAATGAGAATGAGACATGTAGGACAGTGAAGCAGTGTGTTGGTGCTGTGATGTATGTCACAAACTGTAGGACGTATGGCAGGTGGACTTCCATGAACTTCTCTCTCACAATGTGTGAAAGTTGACATACAAATGCAAATTAATTCACTCCGTCTGGTTAAAAATGCATTTATTTAGATTTCCCCCATGCCTAATCTTAGTCAGGGGCCTGAAGCACATACCAAATTGCAGCACACTGTTCTTAGTACATTGACCTGTTCCAGCCTACTCCAATATGTTTCATGCCCATCAGGTGCAAACCTGACTTGCACTCTCTCTCACTTAAAGGAATTTGATTAAACTAACAACTACACTAGTGTTACTGCATTCAACAAAAGTTCAAGTTAAAGCACATAATTAATCTACCAGTTTAGAAGGAAATTATTTCCCCCCAAATAATCAAGAACAGGGTCATTTTTTTAAAAACTTGCATTAACAAAAATGCCCTCACATCAGCTAATGACTTAGCTATTGAAATTTCATGAGAGCAAAAGGTATAAATTATCCTTTGATGCAATGTTCACTATGTAGAAGATCGTCAAGAAAACTAAATTACACTTAACAGACACGTTTGATTCTAGGCTACACAACTAATTAGCACTTTCCTACATTTTTTTAATTAAGTGTAAATCTTTCAAACACTCATCAAGGTACTGAACTGATGCCAAAAAACAAGAATCACTAAGACCGCCACCTTAAGTTGAAAACTGACCATTTCTGCATTGCACTACTCTCCCTCACATTCATGTTCTCAAGTATCAACCAAAGATTGGTCTGTAAATGAGATTTAGAAATAGTGTAAGAATATTTTGCGCTGGTAAGCTTACTTTCCCCCTAGATCACAAAATAGTTATGGATCAGAAATGCCATTCAGCACATCCAGAAAGATTCCAAAGATTCTCCCATTGTAGCATTAAATTATTTAAGTGATTTTTGGGTTTTCACTTTTACTGCTGTGTATGTAAGTCTATTCCAATTGTTGATCACTCTTGTGTATGTAGAAGTATTTCATGACGTGTCCTAAATTTACATTATACAAGGTTGAATTTGTGCCCATAGTCCTAATATCGCAATCTAATGAAATGTTCCAGATTCACCTTTTTTTTCTGATATTGCAAAGAAGCACCACAAGGCTGATTCCTAGTGCTAAAGGTCTGAACTATATCCAGCACAAGCCTCAGTTAGCAGAACTGGAGACAATATTGAAAGAACTGTCACAACTATCTCGGACTAACTGCTTTGGTTCTGTCGTTCAACACTATATTTGCTCCGGTTAGACATTTAGTGTCAAATCTATGAAAATTCCTAAATATCTTTCAGCTTCATTCTTGGCTATTTCAAAACCATTCTTGAAGGATATGCATGACTATTTTTCCTTGCTTTGTGCATTATTTTGCATTTGGCTGCATTTAATTTCACTCACCATTTTTCCCAATTCATTCTGTAATTTGAGCTGGCCTCTCCAATCGTACTGCCTCAACTAGTTTGGCATAAAATGCAAATTTAACCACTTTGCATTCATTTCTAAGTCCAGGTCACTACTACAAATTAGAACCAGTAATGATCGTAACACTGAACCCTGGGGCTCTCCAATCAGTACTTCCCCCCCCATCTCAACATAACTACTTTAATGAGTATTCTTTGTCTTTCCACCCTTCAGTCAATTTCTTATCCATTCCCTGTGTTTAGCCCGAATCCCCACAGCTATGAGTTTAACTAATAGACATTTGTGTAGAACTCTATCAAATGTCTTTTGTGTGTATGTTTGCACAATATCATTTGGCATGCAGAAGTCTGCTTCAGCTGTCACTTCATCAAAGTCGTCACTAAGGGTTGGTCAGGCAAGATCTTCTTCTGAATCAATGTTGACTCCTGTTTGCTAGGTTATAGATCATCATATTGGGTTCTTATAATCCCAATATTTTCCATGGATTGGAAGTGAAATTAATGGGTCTATAGTTGCCCTTGTCTCTTTTATCACTTTTTTTAAATATAAAAGAGATAGAACAGGAGTTAGAGTTCTCAATTGGCCAAGGCCAATTTTACTAAACTGAGGAGTGATTTAGTGAAAATAGACTGGAAACAGCTACTTGCAGGTAAATCAGTGTCAGAACAATGGGTGGCAGAGGGGAGATTCAAGGGGTTCAGAGTACACATGTTCCCACAAAGAAAAAGGGTGAGACGGCCAAATCTAGAGCCCCATGGATGTCAAGAAGCCTACAGGGTAAGATAAAGCAGAAAAGGAAAGCTTATGTCCGACACCAAGAACTCAACACTACAGAAAGCCGAGAGGAGTATAGAAAGTGGAGGGGTGAAATCAAAAAGGAAATTAGGTAAGGAAAAAGAGGGCACGAAAGAATATCGGCAAGCAAAATCAAGGTGAACCCAATGAAGTTTTATGAATACATTAAGAGTAAGAGGATAACTAAGGAGAGAGTAGGGCCCATAAAAGACCAAAAAGGTAACCCATGTGTAGGGGCAGAAGATATTGGTATGGTTCTTAATGAATACTTTGCGTCTGTCTTCACAAACGAGGGAGATGATACAGATATTGTAGTTAAGGAGGAAAAGTGTGAAGTATTGGATGTGATAAACATAGGGAGAGAGGAAGTATTAATGGGATTAGCATCCTTGAAAGTTGATAAATCACCAGGGCCAGATGAAATGTATCCTAGGCTGTTAAAAGAAGCAACAGAGGAAATAGTAGAAGGTCTGACCATCATTTTCCAGTCCTCACTGGATATAGGTGTGGTACCAGAGAATTGGAGAACTGCGAACGTTGTACCTCTATTTAAAAAGGGAGCAGAAGGATAGACCAAATAATTACAGGCCAGTCAGTCTAACCTCAGTAGTGGGCAAATTATTGGAATCCATTCTGAGAGACAGGATAAACTGTTACTTAGAAAGGCACAGGTTAATCAAGGATAGTCAGCATGAATTTGTTTAGGGAAGATCTTGTTTGACCAACTTGATTGAATTGATTGAAGATGTAACAAGGAAGATAGATGAGGGTAGTGCAGTTGATGTGGTCTACATGGATTTTAGCAAGGCTTTTGACAAGGTCCCAAATGGCAGACTGTGGGACCTTGTCAAAAGCCTTGCTAAAATGTGATGCAGAGAAATGCAGCAAGGTGGATACAAAATTGGCTCAGTGGCAGGAAACAAAGAGTAATTGTTGACAGCTGTTTTAGCGACTGGAGGGCTGTTTCCAGTGGTGTTCCACAGTTCTCAGTACTGGGTCCCCTGCTTTTTGTGGTATATATCAACGATTTGGACGCAAATGTAGGGGGCATGATCAAGAAGTTTGCAGATGATACAAAGAATGGCCGTGTGGTAGATAGCAAGGAGGATAACTCAGGAAAGTAAACTCTCCAGCAGCATAAACTGCTAGCTGTTCTAGTCAGAGGCAGGGTGAGCAATTAGATCACCCATACACACCAGCATCCAACTTCTCCACTTAATGGAGAAGATCCAACAGTCAGAAAATAAAGATCTTTGTCTCTTCCTTTGCCCTGGGATCCAAGGTAATTATAGACCTACAACTTTTAGCATATAAATTCATCATGATAAAAATGATGCCTTACTACACGTCTATTTACATCTGAACGTCATCAGTTACATGACTACAAAGACATTAAATAGTGCTCGATATTTTCAAGGCTTTGTAAATGATAATTTGTAACTGACCTTGTGAAAGTGTATTACAGGTTCAGGATGAATTCGAATCAGTTGCAAACATGATCTATACCCCTGAAAGAGCTGTGCAAACAATCTAAGGAATACTGCCCTGACTTCCTTATCCTAGGAAGGAAAAATAAACACCATTAAAACTTTATGACAAAAGTACTGTTATTAATATCATGTAATTGATAGTCATAGAAATAGAAATAAATTGAACCTTTCACTAATACTCACCAACAATCTTAGATTAGAAGGAGCCGTACGTGCAGGAGGAAAAGCATAATCAGCTACCTCCAGGTCTGGATGAATAACCTATGCAAATATTAGTACTTTCAGTTCAGGTGTCCGCTACATCACCTAATAAGCAATAGTCTCTTCAAACAGCTTGGATTTTACTGCTATGCAGACAAGATGATTCTAGCTATTGAAAATATAAGTAATTTTGACCTGCTATGCAAGAGTGCCAATTGGCAATTTCGAAAGTAAGAGTTTCTCATCCATTATCAGCATCGCCTTATTAAAGTTCAAAAAATTGAATATCTAGAATAAACAGTAAACATCTAAAATACACAAAACATCAGACTTTCAACAATGTGGTGTTAAATCTAAACACAGCTGCTCAAAATCCAAAAAAATTAATTTAACAGAATTATAAATAAAAAAGTAAGTAGTGCTTTAGCAAGATATTGTCAATAAATTGTCAGACCTACAAAAGGAGGAAATGGACAAAACTCACACTATGCATCTGTTAATTGTACTAATTTAGTATTTAATTAACTTAAGGTCGTGAGCATTAACTGGGGATTCACTATATATAGGAGCATACTAAAACCCTGGTGGTTGGTTTTGGAGGTGCATGTTTGTCATGTGCATCTCTCTAAATAAAAGCATATGAAGTGTGTAAACAGTGGGCTCCAGTTCCATCCTTCACCACCTGGCTTGCTAAAAAAAAATATTTACATAAGAATAATTGACACTGTACAAATTTTTTGTAGCGGAATATAGGAGGGTTAAGATGTAACAAAGATCCATGAAATAAAAATTGACTTTTCATATGGCCTTTAAAGCAGCATTACGTCCCAAAGGTGCTTCACAGAAGTGAAATGGATACCAAGGAGGACGACAAAAATTAAGGGAGCTGATCAAGGGCATGATTAGAAAAGTGGGTCTTTGATAGTTTTAAAAGTATGGGAAGGGGTAATAAGGTAGTGTGGTTTAGGAACGGCTAACGTACACCTTGGCACATGGAGTTAAAGGTGGTTACAAAGGTGGATTACATAAGCTGGAGCAATCTGTAAGCAAAGATGATGATTTTGAATTTATTCATAGAATAGTTACAGCAGAGCGGGAGGCCATTTGGCTCATTAAGATTGCGCAGACTCTTTCAAGAACAATCCAGTTAGTCCCACTGCCCCTGCCCTTTCCCCATACCCTGCAATTTTTTTCTCCTTAAAGTGTTTATCCAATTTCCTTTTGAAGGGTGCTTTGAATCTGTATCCACATACCCTCATCAGGCAGTGCATTCCAATTCTAACCACTTGTGTTAAAATGTTTTTCCTCGTGTAGCCTCTGATTCTTTTGTCAATCACTTTACATCTGCGTCCTCTGGTTATTAACACTTCAGCCATTGGAAACCGCTTCCCTTTATTTACTCTATGATTTTAAGTATCTCAGTCAAATATCCCTTGCCCTTCTCTGCTGGAAGGAGAACAACCCCAGCTTCTCAAGTCTATCCATGTAGTTGTAACCCCTCATTCCTGGAACCATTCTAGTTAAGTCTCTTATGCACCCTCGCCATAGCCTTCAGGTCCTTCCTGAAGTATGGTACCAGAATTCCCAAAGCAATCATACAGACCTTACTATAGACCAGAACTAGGTCAGCTTGTTCAACAATGTGGCTGGAATTCTAAATACAAATCAACAATCATATTGTAAGTTAAAATTCTCATCATATTGTTATCGCAGACTCAACTTACAAGAGAAAGTGCTGCTTGAGTTTGATGTAAGAGAGGCTCTGGCAACTGGCAGAGATGAATGCATTCTGGGATTTTAATAGTACCTCCATCCAAATCAGCAACAATTACATCTAACTAGAAAAAGGACATCCAAGAACAAATAAAAGAGAGATATTAAAAATGAAAATGAATTCTGTATAACAATTACATTCATGCATAGGAATTAAAGGCCTGCTACCCGACCCGAACCCAGCGACATGCATCGGGTTCGGGTCGGGCCCGTCTTCCGGATCCGGCTTTCGGGATTGGGTCGGGCCGAGACCAGGTCAGGCTGGGTCGGGTCGGGCCGAGTCCAGGTCAGGTTGGGCCGGACACACACGGTAAGTGTATTGGTAGGTATTGAAATTTTTAAAAAAAACTTACCTGAGCTGGGAGTCCAGGACGAAACCGAGTCTGCGCAGTGAGCGAGTGACATCACTGTGACGTCATCACGCATGCACTGCAGCTTCCAAGTCCAAAGGTAAGTAAAGGGATGGTGGGGTCGGGCTCGGATTGGGTTGGGTCGAGTTGAGTCGGGGTCGGGCTTGGATCGGGTCGGACTCGGGTCAAAGTTGGTAGGACTTGCACCGGGTTGGGCTCGGGTCCGCTGTGATTCGGGTCGGGGTCTTTTTCCCGACCTGAGCAGGCCTTTAATAGGAATCACAAAACCGAAATAAGCCAGTCAGCCCGAATAGTCCATATGCTGTTTAATCTCTAAACAAGTTGTCCTAATCCTTTGAATCTGCCCTGTCCCCATATCCCTTTATTCCCCTTTCCTCTAACCACCTATATAACCCTATTTTTGATTGTTGACATGGCCTCTGCTTCAATCACTATCGCTGGCAGTACATTCCACAGCCTAACACTCAAAATATTTCTCCAGCTCTCTGTCTTAAGTTTCTTGCATTGAGTTTTATATTCCCGTTCCTAAAAATACCGCTATACCAACAGCAGCAATAATACAAAGTTTAAATGCACAATTTTTTCTCTGGAGTCCTGATCCTGAAGATTGGCTTGCTAGACTGATAACCGAAATGGGCGGATTGTCTTGTGAGGAAAGGTTGGACAGGCTGGGGTTGTACCCGCTTGAGTTTAGGAGAGTAAGAGGTGACTTGATTGAAACAAATAAGATCCTGAGGGGTCTTGACAGGGTGGATTTGGAAAGGATGTTTCCTCTTATGGGAGAATCTAGAACTAGGGATCACTATTTAAAAATAAGGGGTTGCCCATTTAAGACAGAGATGAGGAGAATTCCTTTTCTCTCAGAGGGTCGTGAGTCTTTGGAACTTTCTTCCTCAAAAGGCAGTGGAAGCAGAGTCTTTAAATATTTTTAAGGCAGAGGTAGATGGATTCTTGATAAGCAAGGGGGTGAAAGGTTATCAGGGGTAGGCGGGAATGTGGAGTTGAGGTTACAATCAGATTAGTCATGATCTTATTGAATGGTGGAGGCTTGAGGGGCTGAGTGGCCTACTGCTGCTTTTAATTCATATGTTCGTATTGCAAGTTTAAATTTCAGAACCATTTCAGTATATTCAAATCCTTCTATAGCTTATCTGGTTCAGCACTGGAGTCTACCACCTGCATTAGATTTGTATCATCTGCAAATTTAGCCACTAGCACCAAATCATTTATAAAAATATTAAATAAACAAGACAGCTGGGGCCCTACTGGTAACATTCTCAAATGCTGCGTTCCATCAGTCAACCAATTATGCATCAATAAGATATTCCACTGGTTCACGTTTTATTTTCCATACCAGCCTTTCCAGAGGAGCTGTATCACTATCACAAAGGCTCAAAGCCCCTTGTGATTTTATCAATTGCTATGCTGAGCCAACTCCTGTGGGGAATGGAGTACACTGAGACAAAGAAAAAAATGTCACAGAAAGTTAACGCCTCTCTTTTACAAATGCTAATGTTGCTGATTTATCAAACAGCAGTGTAATGTGAATCAAGATAATTAATCTACCATGTTTCACATATTTTGAAGTACAAACCAATTTGATTAAATCGTTTGCTTACAAATCCAGTTAGCAATATAATTCTGGAGAATAAAATGTTTTTTAATAATAATGTGCATATGATGTTGCGCACAAAACCAGACAAAATTCACAATTGCTCTTCTAAAAATGGGCTATAACATACCAGTTCATTAATTTCACTGTGAAACATGGAGTGTACACCAATGATAAATGGAGTTGGTGAGCTCAGCACTTCCAAGAGCCGTGCAGGAAGAATCGGAATGTAAGGGTAACTGGGGAAAAACAAAAAGGAAATAGAGTAGGCAGCATTAATCAACTCATACAGAAACAAAAAAATTAAGATCCAGTCACAATTTTTTCTCTGAGTTCTGTCAGTACCCCCTTGAGCTGTTCTATAGACAGTATTTAATAAATAACAGATTTAAAAACACAAACTCAACTCCAATACAATACAATACAATCTATGTTTCTTCATAGATTTACTGCTAATGAAAGATGCGACAATGAAAGACAATTGTTTTTGCTGGCCAACACTTTTTCATATTTATTTCTAAATAAATGCAAACAACAAAGGAATAATATCACTTGAAGATGGTCAAGATGCAATCTATATAGTTTTAATTCTCTCAAAGTACAATAAAGCCAGTTTAACGTTTCATATATAATCACAATGCAAAATTGGAATTGAAACTAAAGGAAATACTGGATTGCTCTGTTCTCTCCTTTAAAAAAAACGAAATGTATGAAAATGTTCTTGATGTTATAAAAATGTAGCAATTTCTCTAAAATTAAATATTGCATTATTCAATAAAACAGACTGCCTTCATTCTCAGTTTGGTTCAGTTGGTAGCACTGTTTCCTTTGATCCAGAAGGTTGTGCATTCAAACTCTACACTGGGATTTGAATACCTAATATGCACTCATACTCTTAGTTCTCAAGCTGATGTAATGCAGCATTATAGGAGGTTACAGCTTCCAATTAAAGCATTAAACAAAGGCTGTCTGTCTGTCAGTGCGGATGATTCCATGGCACTAATTAAAGGCAGAGAAGGAAATTCTTCTGATGACCAACATTCCTGCCCCAACCATTAACTGGTCATTTACCTCATTTACTGTTCAGGAGACCTAGCTGACTGCAAATTGCCTGCTGTATTTACCTAGATAACAACATTAATTGTACTTAAAGTAATTAGTTAGCCTTGGGACATCTTGCTGAAGTGTTATATAAATATAAGTTCTTTCTTTCATGACCCAACTTAATCATTGGCCACTACAACCAAAAAACAAACTTTCCATACACAAAATATTTTCCAAAGATTAAACAAAAGATCTAGCTGCTCCAGCAGAACTGCAATAGATTCCTGTGTGTAAACCCAGTTCTGGCTCTCACTTAAATATGTCTCACCCAAACAGAGTTTCAGGCTACCAGACACAACACCCAGATTTAAGAATTTATATATCTCCAAACTTGTACTACCTACCAGCCAACAAAAGGTAGCAATGACAATAGCACTGAACAATTCCAAAACCATTATCTCTTCTTGACTAAAGAATGAAGGCTTCCACTCAAATCTAACCTACAGTGATGAGTGAGTAGCATGCGCATAATGTGTTTGAACACTCTCCTTTTGTTTTATTGGCCGACAGTGATGCAACGAAACGCTTAATTCTCCACTCACTGGAAAGAGTTTATATGCAGTAGATTTGGGAATTATCAAAATTGAACCTAATCTGGTACTAAAATGGCAGATTTTTCTTTCATATTATGGTAAAAGGCTTCTTACTGGTATTGGTACTGTCAACGGCAGACAAGTTCTAGAGTGGCTCCAGAGAAAGCAGTCGGGGCCATAACTTCAAAGAAGCCTGAAAGCTGCTGGATGTCATGAATCCACGCCGTAGGTTCCCCGTGTGCCGCACCTTTAGTACAACTCTTAGTTAAAGTTACAGCCCCTAACTCACTGCTTCAATAAATGCAATAATATAAATTTCATGAATGCAAAATACTGCGGATGCTGGCAATCTGATAAAAAAAAGTGCTGGCAATACTCAGATGTGGCAGCATCTGTGGAGAGAGAAGTAGTTAATGTTTCAGGTCGAGGATCTCTTCATCAGAACTGGAAAAACTCAGAGATGTAACAGGTTCAGTGATTTGGAAAGGGAGGGGAGGGGAGGAAAAGAACAAAAGAGAAGGTCTGTGATAGAGTGCAGACAGGAGAGATTAAATGGCAAAACAAATGATGGTGCAAGACAAAAGGGGAGTGGATAATGGGACAAATAAACAGACAAAAGATGCATCCAGAGGAGTAAATGGGTAAAGCAGAATCACCAACAGCTGCTAACAAAAAACAAAAAAAAGGGACCTTTATGAAGCTCAACCTAAGCTTGAAGAACAGTACCTCATCTTTCAATTAGGCACTGTCTAAGCCTTCCAGACTCAATACTGAATCCCATTTGTTTTTGGACAGCAGCTGTTGGTGACGATTCTGCTTTACCCATTCACACCTCCTCTAGACACATCTTTTGTTTATTTACTTCTTTACCACCCTCCTGTTACATTTCTTCTATTTTCATCCAAATTTTATCTTTATCTTCCAGTTGTGTTGCCACAGGTGTGCATCTAATTTTTGGACTACACAAAGTGAATAAACTATCATCCATATTAAAAGTTGATACACTGTGGGTCTAACAATTACTCTAGAAATTAATTTATGCAAATAATATGGGAAGACAGGAAAACATTACATTATTTCATATAATTTATTAAACAGTACCATAAAAATAAAAGTCTCACCTATACTTTAGAGGAAACATTAAAGACTCTAGTGCTCTGGATGCTTCGCTAAGTCTCTGATGGCTGGATGAATGAAAAAGGACCTTATTTTCTGTGAGCACAGCACAGAAAAGACTGAACACTTGTTGGATCCCTTTGAAAAGAAGAGGTTGATTAAAATTACATATTATTTCACAAGAACAACTTCATTCCGATACAATACAACTTAGTAACAGAAATGTCAAGTAAAAGAAATGTAATTTGTAAACTTTAATGAAATTGTTATACAATTTGTCATGCAGGCCCCCTCCTGCCAAGGATGAGGCACATTAATTTTGCCACATGGACGTTAAATTTCAAATTGTTGCTGGGAAGAAGAGAAGGCCTGTTACAAGGAAATGCCAGACCCCTGGCCGGAAAGACATTTTTACATATTAGCAGACAGTGTTGGAACAAAGGATCTATCCCCTGCTCCCATACAATACACAGAACAGACCTGGTTAGTCAGTCACATGACAACCCTGCTGGCCAACTTGGGGAGTTTTAAGTTATAGAGACAGTGTTTAAACTGGCAGACAGCTCTTTGTTGCTGGACTGAAACAGACCTCCTGTCCGTTTCTCACAGAACTCAAAAAAACAACTGAAGACACATGAACCCCAAGAGAGAAAAGTCTCCTCCAGTGAACAAGGTTTAAGAAGAATACTGGGCACCAAAGAAAAGCAAGATCTACCTACAATCAAGAACTCTACAGTGAGCTCGAAGAACCATAACAACTCTTCAGATATTGCCTCAAACGTTTCCACTTTTTCTTCTGCTCTTTTCTGTCTCTATTTGCATGTGCGTATCGTGTATGTATGCTAGCGTGGGGCACAGCATGTATCCGTAGGCATTAACAGAATTAGAGTTTTTAAGTTTAATAAAATTTCACCTTTCTTCTTTAAACCTAAGAAAACCTGTTTGTGCTCGTTTCTTTACCTTATAATTGGAAAGTGGTGAACAAGGATTCACCGAGGGGGAGCTAAAAACACAGCATGTTTAAAAATTAAACCCTGGTACACTAAGACCAGTGAAGGCTGAAAGGGTACCCTAGACCTCTTTCTCACCTGGTCATAACAAATTCTATATTAATAAGAACACTTTGTAGGTCTTTGATTGCAATGTCCCCCTAAAGTATCACATAACTTGAATATACACGATCAACAGTCAGTAGTTCAGGTTAGCTCCAGAACTTGCACACATGTGGGAGAATAATACATACGTTACTAAATATGATCATTCTCTCAAAGTACTAACGTTAATTGAATCCAACTGGTTCAGTAATGTCATATGGAAAAGAATTCTTCAACCTGGAACTGGTTTGGCCTACACATAACTCCAGGTCCACACTGCACGGTTATCTCAATAGCCTCAGAGTAACAAGGGATGAGCAATAAACATTGCCCTGCCACTATCACCCACTTCCCAATAATAAAGGAAAATTAATAAAGACTTTTTTTTCATTTACTGTGGAAATGCATAATCACATTAAGAGTGCTGTCAGTACAGAGTACCCAAAAACTCAAGTATTTGGATACTTGCGTCATAAACTAATTAATACTTCAGAAAAAATTACAATACTAAAACAAATGACTTATTTAATATATAAAAAATGTTATGCCAATATTTACTGAATGTATGCTGAAACTTATCACTAAATGTAAAGTTATCTTATGCTCAGATACATATCTTGCCATTAAATCTATTCCCATCTCAGAGGTAGAAAGTTGACAGTCACAGGGCTCAGTTTTGTCTGTGCTGCAAACTGAAATAAAGGCCAAAATGTATCATTACACACATTCCATTTAAAGTATGCAGAGCACTACCCACAGTTCCCATGAGGTGCTTTTTCCTATGTTTTTAATAGAATTCTGTATGTTTTTAATTAGACCATTAATAGTGAAAACACAAAACAAGTAAAGCGCAAAAACAAAATTCAGCTAAACAAATTTTGTTGAATTAATTTTTTAGACCATTGTTTGAAACTGTTTTGCACAATATTAATTATAATGTCTGTAGCCGACACTTCCTAACGTACATCATGTGATCTGGCACCGATCATGTGCATTTCCTGTTTTGGCTTATGCAGCTTACATATTAGAGCACCATATTGTACTATGCCAGATAAATGGTACTCCACAAAATTGGTCCTCTTATAAAGCTAGTTTCACTTGCATCACCTAAATACCATACATAAAGGAAATTTTAATCAGGACTTTATATTTAGGGAATTTAGGAGAAAAACAGCCCACATTAAGTAATTCTACGTAATCGCATTAATAATGATTATTCTTCCCAACAAATTTACAGCAAACTACATAGATTCTACATTTATTTCTATGACAAATGCACCAGGAAACATTTGAAACTTGCGTGTTTACCTTCCTGTCCCATTCAATTCCTGTCAGTGCCTTTTCCATTCGAGCTCCACATTTGTACACCATTAGTCATCAGTTCTCACAAGTACAAGTTGCCCTAACTTACAACCCTAATTTGCTGATCAATGTACTTCTTCTTCTTCTTTGGTCTCCTTGTCTCAAGAGACAATGGGTATGCGCATGGAGGTGGTCGGTGGATTGTGAAGCAGCGCCTGGAGTGGCTAGAAAGGCCAATTCTAGAGTGACAGACTCTTCCACAGGTGCTACAGATAAAATTGGTTGTCGGGGCTGTTACACAGTTAGCTCTCCCCTTGCCCTTCTGTCTTTTTTCCTGCCAACTGCCAAGTCTCTTCAACTCACCACACTTTAGCCCCGCCTTTATGGCTGTCCGCCAGCTCTGGCGATCGCTGGCAACTGACTCCCATGACTTGTGATCAATGTCACAGGACTTCATGTCACATTTGCAGACGTCTTTAAAGCGGAGACATGGACGGCTGGTGGGTCTGATACCAGGGACGAGTTCGCTGTACAATGCGTCCTTGGGGTTCCTGCCATCTTCCATGCGGCTCACATGGCCAAGCCATCTCAAGCGCCGCTGGCTCAGTAGGGTGTACATGCTGGGGATGTTGGCTGCCTCGAGGACCTCTGTGTTGGAGATACGGTCCTGCCACCTGATGCCAAGGATTCTCCGGAGGCAGCAAAGATGGAATGAATTGAGACGTCGCTCTTGGCTGACGTACGTTGTCCAGGCCTCGCTGCCGGACAGCAAGGTACTGAGGACACTGGCTTGATACACTCGGACTTTTGTGTTCCATGTCAGTGCGCCATTTTCCCACACTCTCTTGACCAGTCTGGACAGAGCAGTGGAAGCCTTTCCCATGTGCTTGTTGATTTCTGCATCGAGAAACAGGTGACTGGTGATAGTTGAGCCTAGGTAGGTGAACCCTTGAACCACTTCCAGAGCGTGGTCACCGATATTGATGGATGGAGCATTTCTGACGTCCTGTTCCATGATATTCGTTTTCTTGAGGCTGATGGTTAGGCCAAAGTCGTTGCAGGCAGCCGCAAACCTGTCAATGAGTCTCTACAGACACTCTTCTGTGTGGGATGTTCATGCAGCATCGTCAGCAAAGAGGAGTTCCCTGATGAGGACCTTCCGTACTTTGGTCTTCGCTCTTAGACAGGCAAGGTTGAACAACCTGCCACCTGATCTTGTGTGGAGGAAAATTCCTTCTTCTGAAGACTTGAACGCATGTGAGAGCAGCAGGGAGAAGATGATCCCAAACAGTGTAGTTGTGAGAACACAGCCCTGTTTCACGCCGCTCAGAGTGGGAAAGGGGTCTGATGAGGCGCTGCTATGCTGAATTGTGCCTTTCATATTGTCATGGAATGACGTGATGATACTTAGTAGCTTTGGTGGGCATCCGATCTTTTCTAGTAGGCTGAAGAGACCACGTCTGCTGACGAGGTCAAAGACTTTGGTGAGATCAATGAAAGCAATGTAGAGGGGCATCTGTTGTTCGCGGCATTTCTCCTGTAGCTGGCGAAGGGAGAACAGCATGTCAATGGTGGATCTCTGTGCTCGAAAGTCACACCGTGCCTCAGGGTAGACACGCTCAGCCAGCTTCTGGAGCCTGTTTAACGCAACTCGAGCGAAGACTTTCCCCACTATGCTGAGCAGGGAGATTCCACGGTAGTTGTTGCAGTCACCGCGGTCACCCTTGTTATGATAGAGGGTGATGATATTGGCATCACGCATGTCCTGTGGTACTGCTCCCTCGGCCCAACACAGGCAAAGCAGTTCGTACAGTGCTGAAAGCATAGCAGGCTTGGCACTCTTGATTATTTCAGGGGTAATGCCGTCCTTCCCAGGGGCTTTTCCGCTGGCTAGAGAATCAATGGCATCACTGAGTTCCGATTTTGATGGCTGTACGTCTAGCTCATCATGACTGGCAGAGACTGGGCTGCGTTAAGGGCGGTCTCAGTGACAACATTTTCCCTGGAGTACAGTACCAGGTAGTGCTCAACCCAGCAGTCCATTTGCTTGCGTTGGTCAGTGATAGTGTCCCCTTGATGGTTGGCCCAAAAGCTCGCTTAATGCCATCATACATTCCTCTGATGTTTCCGGTGTCATAGGCCAGCTGAATATGACTGCATAGGTGTTGCCAGTAGTCATTTGCGCAGCGCCTGGCTGTTCTTTGTGCAGCGCTTCTGGCTGCTTTAAGTGCTACGGATGTTAACTCGCTGGGGCCTTTCTTGTAGTTCAACAGTGCAATGCGCTTAGCGGCTATGACAGGTTCCAGCTCTTCAAAGTGAGATTGAAACCAGTCTGCATTCCACTTCACACGTTTGCCATTGGTGGTCATTGCTGAGTCATAAATAAACTGAAGGAAAATGTGAACATTATCAATTTATATGATCTAGTACATTGATTGATTGATGACTCAGCAATCAATGTACTAGATCATATAAATTGATAACGTTCACATTTTCCTTCAGTTTATTTTCAAAGAATTTCCAAACAGAACTTCACCACTAAAGATATTTTCATTGCCAATTGATACATTACTTCAATTGATCACACTGAACTATTTCTTTGTTGTACTATTTACTCCAACGTGTGAAAATTTTTGTGTAGTCACAGCATATCCAGATTACTTTTTACTTTTCAATTGCAACAGGCTCTAATACTGGAGCTGTTGCAGGTAAAGATGAGATGCATATTTTACCAGCTTAGTAGTGTCTACCCTGAGGCAGAGTGTGGCTTTCGAGCAGAGATCCACCACTGACATGCTGTTCTCCCTTTGCCAGCTACAGGAGAAATGCCGCGAAGAACAGATGCCCCTCTACGTTGCTTTCATTGATCTCACCAAAGCCTTTGAGCTCGTCAGCAGATGTGCTCTCTTCAGACAACTAGCAAAGATCGGATGTCATCCAAAGCAGCTACGTATCATCACCTCATTCCATGACAATCTGAAAGGTACAATTCAGCATCGCGGCGCCTCATCAGACCCCTATCCTATCCTGAGTGGTGTGAAACAGGGCTGTGTTCTCGCACCTACACTGTTTGAGATCTTCTTCTCCCTGCTGCTCTCACATGCGTTCAAGCCTTCAGAAGAAGGAATTTTCCTCCACACAAGATCAGATGGCAGGTTGTTCAACCTTGCTTGTCTAAGAGCGAAGACCAAAGTACGGAAGGTCCTCATCAGGGAACTCCTCTTTGCTGACGATGCTTACACTGAAGACTGTCTGCAGAGACACATGGACAGGATTGCGGCTACCTGCGACGAATTTGGCCGAACCATCATCCTCAAGAAAACGAACATCATGGGACAGGACGTCAGAAATGCTCCATCCATCAATATCGGCGACCACGCTCTGGAAATGGTTCAAGAGTTCACCTACCTAGGCTCAACTATTACCAGTAACCTGTCTCTCGATGCAGAAATCAACAAGAGCATAGGAAAGGCTTCCACTGCTATGTGCAGACTGGCCAAGAGAGTGTGGGAAAATGGCGCACTGACACGGAACACAAAAGTCCGAGTGCATCAAGCCAGTGTCCTCAGTACCTTGCTCTACGGCAGCGAGGCCTGGACAACGTATGTCAGCCAAGAGCGACGTCTCAATTCATTCCATCTTCGCTGCCTCCTTAGAATCCTTGGCATCAGATGGCAGGACCGTATCTCCAACGCAGAAGTCCTCGAGGCAGCCAACATCCCCAGCATATGCACCCTACTGAGCCAGCGGCGCTTGAGATGGCTTGGCCATGTGAGCCGCATGGAAGACGGCAGGATCCCCAAGGACACATTGTGCAGCGCGCTAGTCACTGGTATCAGACCCACTGGCCGTCCATGTCTTCGCTTTAAAGTCTTCGCTTCAAAGTCGTCAGCAAACGTGACATGAAGTCCTGTGACATCGATCACAAGTCGTGGGAGTCAGTTGCCAGTGATCGCCAGAGCTGGCGGACAGCCATAAAAGTCGGGCTAAAGAGTGACGAGCTGAAGTGACTTAGCAGTTGGCAGGAAAAAAGACAGAAGCGCAAGGGGAGTGCCAACTGTGTAACAGCCCCGACAACCAATTTTATCTGCAGCACCTGTGGAAGCCAACTGTGTAACAGCCCCGACAACCAATTTTATCTGCAGCACCTGTGGAAGAGTCTGTCACTCTAGAATTGGCCTTTATAGCCACTCCAGGTGCTGCTTCACTGACCAATTCCAGGCACTTACCCATTGTCTCTCGAGACAAGGATGCCAAAGAAGAAAGAAGTATTCCAATTTAAATTTTCTCTTCTACTATACTCATGCAAGAATAGTTAGTTTTAAAATTATACATTTACCGAAAGATAAATCTACGTAACAAATATGTGCACTTTGGCATTGAAAAGAAAATTCGAAGTCAAAAATACTACTAAATCCTTATCCTGTGATTTGTTTTGAGCACTGATGGAAGATCCATGGGAATATTGGATTAACACTTTGACGTCATGAGCCAACGGTGATCATCACCGTCAATGATGTTTGTTTCTTCAAAATGTTTACTGAACTTTTTCAGATTGCTGCAAGGCCAATTATTTTCCAACACTAATGCACACATGGACAAGAAGTCACCAACAACAAGCCATCGACTCATCAACAGATAAAGTTCCTCAGTCTTTAAAAAAAGTAACAGCATCCTGCTGATATACACACACACACTGGAATTCCTTTGGAAATAACTTCCATTTCCTGACTGCAATGTTCTTAAGAATCCAAAGGATATGAAACATACTTTTATGAATTGGTCAAACAAGTATGACCATATTACACAATGAATTTCCTTCTGTTATATTTCAATCACTCTTTGCCTGAAGGAAAAAGTGTTCTAATTCCACTTCACTATCAATGCACCACCATTAAATATAACATGCATACAAGTATACCCACTTTAAGAGCTGGTTTTCAAAGGCATAGCTCTCAAAACTTACACCCCGCAACATCTTTGTCACAGATGCATCTCTTGTTCAAATGTCAAATTGAAGACTTTTAATCTGATATTTTGAAAAGGGCTGACAACAAATTGACAACATTCATGACTTCCCCACACCTCCCAACAATCCATTTACAGTAGCATGATCCAGAAGTATGTGAGCATATCTCATATGCACTTTTCTTGGCTGCGTTTTTTCTAATTTATCCGAACCAGAGGCCGTATTTATCATTATCTGCCCTATTCCTACATAAGAAAAATTTCCCAATCTCAGCTTTATTATTTGGAGTGGATAATTTGGTCTCAAAATAAATCTCTAATTCACCTGTATCTAAAGGGCAAATAATTTGATCAGCTCTTCGCATAATTCTTCTTTCTAAATTTTCCAGTAACTCCAAATTTCAGGCCATTCCACCATTTGTTCATGGGATGTGAGCATTGCTGGCAAGGCCAGCTTTTATTACTTATCCCTAGTTGTCGTTCAGCGGGTGGTGGTGAGCTGCCATCTTGAACCGCTGCAGTGCACATGTGTAGGCACACCCACAGCGGTGTTAGGTAGGGTGTTCCAGGATTTTGGCCCAGCGATAATGAAGAAATGGCAATATATTTCCAAGACCTGGACAACAATCAGGTTCAGGCTGAAAGTGGAAAGTAACATCTATGCCAGACAAGTGCCAGGTAATGACCATCTCCAACAAGAGAGAATGTGGCCATCTGCCCTTGACATTCAACGGCATTAACATCCAAGTCAGGATGGTGTGCGACTTGGAAGGGGGCTTGCAGGTGGTGGTATTCCCATGTGCCTATTGCCCATGTCCTTCTAGGTGGTAGAAGCTGCAGGTTTGAAGGTGCTGTTGAAGAGGCCTTGGTGAGTTGCTGCAGTATATTTTGTAGATGGTACACGCTGCTGCCATTGTGCACCAGTGGTGGAGGGAATGAATGTTTAAGGTGGTGAATGGGGGGCTGTTCGAGCAGGCTGCTTTGTCCTGGACAGTATCGAGCTTCTTGAGTGTTGTTGGAGCTGCAACAGACAAGTAGGTAGTATTCCATCACACTCTTGACTTGTGCCTTGTAGATGGCAGACAGGATTTGGGGAGACAGGCGAGTTACTCACCGCAGAATTCACAGCCTCTGTCCTGTTCTTGCAGCCACAGTATTTATATGGCTGGTCCAGTTAAGCTTCTAGTGAATAGTAACCCCCCAGGATGTTAATGGTGTGGGATTCAGCGATGGCAATACCGTTGAAAGTCAAGCCCAGATGGTTACTACCTGGCACTTGTGTGGCGCAAATGTTACTCGCCACTTATCAGTCCGATCCTGAATGTTGTCCACATCTTGCTGCATGCGGACAAGGTCTGCTTCAGTATCGGAGGAGTTGCGAATGGTACTGAACACTATGCAATCATCAGTGAACACCCCCACTCCTGACCTTATGTTGGAGGGAAGGTGATTGATGAAACTGCTGAAGATGGTTGGGCCTAGGACATTACCTTGAGGAACTTCTGCAGTGTTGTCCTGGGGCCTAGATGTTTGGCCTCCAACAAATACAACCCTTCCTTTGCACTGGTTACGATTCCAAGCAGTGGAGAGTTTGCTTCCTGATTTCAGTTTTGCATGGGTTCGTTGACGACACACTCAGTCAAATTTTGCATGATGTCAAGTGCAGTCACTCTCACCTGTCCTCTGGAATTCAGCTCTTTTGTCCATTTTTGGACCAAAGCTGTAATGAGGTCTGGAGCCAAGGTACATAGCCCAGAGTGGCAAGGAATAAAGGAGCTGAAGCAAAGAAAATAGCTTGGGCATGAGAAATTAGTCGTTGCATAGATGTAACTAATCTATCAAAAAAATGCAAGGAAATGTCTTCAATCAGCCATATTCAGTCCTATTCACATCACGCCTGTGCTTACTGACCTACACTGGCTTCCAGTCTGGCAAAGGCTCTATTTTAAAATTCTTATCCTTGTTTGCAAATCCCTTCATGACCTCACCCCTTCCTATCTCTGTCGCCTCCTCCAGCCCGACATGCCTTTGAGATCTCTGCACTGCTCCAATTCTGGCCTCCTGTGCATCCCCGATTTTAATTACTGCACCATTCGCAGCTATGCCTTCAGCTGCCTGGGCCCTAAACTCTGAAATTCCTTCCCTAAACCGCTTCGCCTCTCTACCTCTCTCTTCTTTAAAACGCTCCTTTAAACCTAACTCTTCAACCAAGCTTTTAGTCATCTGCCTTCACATCGCCTTATGTGGCTTGGTGTCCAATTTTGCTTAATAGCTCTCCTTTGAAATGCCTCTGGGTGCTTTATTACATTAAAAGTGCTATATAAATGCAAACTGTTGTATAACTCATGTCATGAAGGAAATGTATATATTATATAGTGAAACATCTTAGGATAGAACTAGATTAGGTGATGTGGTGTAAATGGATTTTCAAAAGGCATCTGATATGGTACCACACAACAGACTTGTGAGCAAACTTGTGGCTCATGGAATAAATGGGATGGTAGCAACAGGGATATGAAATTGGCTGAGTGACAGGAAACAAAGTAGTGGTTAATGGATATTTTTCGGCCTGGAGAAAGCTTTGTCGTGGAGTTCCCCGAGGATCAATGTTGGGACCCTTGCTTTTCCTGATATATATTAACGACCTAGACCTTGGTGTACAGGGCACAATTTCGAAGTTTGCAGATGATACGAAACTTGGAAGCATTGTGAACTGTGAGGAAGGTAGTGTAGAACCTCAAAAGGACAGACAAATTGGTGGAATGGGCAGACAGGTGGCAGATGACGTTCAATGCAAAGAAATATGAAGTGATTCATTTTGGTAGGAAGAACATGGACAGACAATATAGAATGAAGGATACAATTCTGAAGGGGGTGCAGGTGCAGAGGGATCTAGGTGCATATGTGCATAAGTCACTGAAGATGGCAGGACAGGTTGAGAGTGCGGTTAATAAAGCATACAAATATCCTGGGCTTTATTAATAGGGGCATACAGTTCAAGAGCAAGGAAGTTATGTTGAGTTTGTATAAGACACTAATTTGACCTCAGCTGCAGTATTGCATCCAATTCCGGGCACCACACTTTAGGAAAGATGTGAGGGCATTGGAGTACAGAAAAGACTCACGAGAATGGTTCCAGGGATGAGGAATTTCAGTTATGTAGATAGATTGGAGAAGTCAGGACTGCTTTCCTTGGAGCAGAGAGGCTGAGAGGTGATTTGATAGAGGTATTCAAAATTATGAGGAGTCTGGACAAAGTAGATAGAGAGAAACTGTTTCCACTCGTGAAAGGATCGAGAATGAGAGGGCACAGATTTAAAGTATTTGGTAAGAGAAGCAAAAGTGACATGAGGGAAAACTGTTCCATGCAGCGGGTGGTTAAGGTCTGGAATGCGTTGCATGAGAACGTGGGGGAGGCAGGTTCAACTGAAGCATTCAAAAGGGAATTAGACAGTTATATGAAAAGAAAGAATGTACAAGGTTACGGGGAGAAGGCAAAGGAATGGAGCTGAGGGAGTTGCTCTTTCAGAGAACTGATGTGGGCATGATGGGCCGAATGGCCTCCTTCTGACTAACAATTTGGTGAATCACCTTTGCAGCACAATGCTAGAAACAAGCAAATTGGAATTCTGAAGTGATATCCCTGTTGAATAATAGCTATCCCACTTAAGTATGGAACAAATAATATTGCACAACTTTGCAACTCACAAATCTCTTTTCTAAATCCAAATAAATAGTTTCTCTAATTGTGCAATTATAATTCAACAACAAGCTCTATCTCATGGATGTTAGGAAAGCTTGGAGACTAGAATAACCTTGTTACCTGGCTGTGCCTTGGATCATAGAATACAATCTCCATTGTGACTATATCTATATTTACCATACCAATATTTTTGCTGGCTTCTAACAAACATACAACCTGTAAGAAATTTTATCATAATTGAAAAGAACATGCTGGACAAATCAGCAATATCAACATTTATTTATATTCCATCAGTCTTCAAGAATGATGGATAGCTAATTAAATGCTTTGTTCAGTGTGAACTGTATAGCAAGCTAGTGGTCATACTGAACATAGAACTAATGAGTGGGAGTAATAAAACTGTAGTTTAATCTTGGAGTTTTTATAACATCACAAACCAAGGCAGCAAAGCTCAAGTGGCTTGTGAATGCCAACTGGACCCCAAGATAAAATTTCAGCCTCCTTGCACAACTTCAATGAAAATATAAACAATGTTGATGGTTAAGTGTGATACTAAAATTAGTGACTACAATGATAGTCCAATATCATGTCATCACAGCAGAAAAATATCAAGTAATCCACAAGAGGTTTTAATGGAATTATTTTGCAATTCTCAACAGAATTACAACAGATTTAAGGATATAATATGATTTTAAACATATGCTATTGATAGCTGTGTTGGATGTGAAAGCTAAGCTATTAAAATGAATAATGTTTATATTGCAAATGGATAGTATCACAAGTTGTTTTAAAACTTACAATTGAAAGAAAATGCATGGAATGCCAGGAGTCAACGATGTCAAAAAGTGAGACCTCCTGCAGAAACTAAGCTCATTATTCTCTTTAACAAACTACCGAAACTGATTTTTTGGTCTTTCCTTGCCTTGTTTGATACGTCGCTAAATTGTAGTGGCTATTATTGAGCAGCCAGAATTTTGAGCGTAAATGGTGCAGCTTGTTTGTTTGGTCGTTATTTGGATGTTGAAGAGGTGGCAAGAGATAGCATCAGCTACAGGTGGTAAAAATGGACCACTGTAGAAGGTTTAGTGGCCTGTTGTGCCCTATGAAAGTAATGTTGGTTAGGGGTCCAAGACAGTGATGAAGCCTGCCCTCACCAGCAATGACATGCCGTCCCTTTATATGGAAGCTGTAATTAGTGGTTATCTATTGGAATTTGTTAGAGAATATTTAGTTAGCTTTCATTTCCCAATACAGAATTGAGATAGTCCATTTACATGAAAGCATTTTTAAAAATGGGTTCCACTTCCACCATCAGTTTGTGAGAATATTTTGTGCTCATCAGATGAAGGTTGTCAAGTACTGAAAATTGCAAATGACCCAGAATTTTTCTAGAAACTTCCACTAAAACAACAGAAGTGGTTTGTTGCAATGCCGATCGTCAATACAAAAGATCAAGAAACTTCAAACTTAAGTGATGTGGCTTTTATGCGAAGCCTGAATTTCTTTGACCTTTTATACCAAAAACAAAACTCTCCACTGCTTACCAACATAAAGCAACAGCTCATACAAATTTCCTGCATTTATGCCAGTTTTTTGTGGGATGCAAACCTGGTGCTACCTGTTCATTACCATGATTGTCACCTGCAGCCCAGTGCTAAATGCGCTGCTGACTGGCTCAGCTGGGGGCCCAGATGCATGCGTGGCTAGCACGAGTTACATCCAGCCTGCACTTCTTAAAAAAGCAGCCTGCAACTCTTAAAGGGGAGGTGCATTTAGGCTGCAGCAGCTGGTGGCAATGGTTTGAGAGCGTTTCAGAGAAGGAATAAGATCAACAATAGAGCAAGAGACCAGAGAAAGGGCTGCCAGGTTCTCTGATGCGGTGCTGGAGGCCTTTGTCCAGGAGGTGGAAAGGAGAAAGGTGAAAGGTCCTGTTTCCACAGGGGGCCAGGAGGCCCTCCAGACAAACTGTGAAGAGAATGGGAGAAGGTGGGCACGGAAGTCAATTAAAGGAGTCTGGCCCCAAGGGTATGGGAGTGGGGGGGGGGGGGGCAGGAACAGAAAAGGATCAAGAAGCTCACATGGTTCGGTCAAGATCAGTATAAAGATCTTCAAATGCCATCAACTACCATTGTGCCACCAACCTCACACACTGCTCGATGCACCCCCAACGCTCACCAATTGTCAATCAAGCCTTATGCCTAACCTTTGGATGCTACATATCACCCTCAGCAGCACACATACATTTTGCAGCTTCCATATACTTCTACCTATTCAGCTATGACAGAAACATCACCCAAGCATGGCCTCCTGGCCCCCTGTGGAAACAGGACCTTTCACCTTTCCACCTCCTGGACAAAGGCCTCCAGCACCACATCAGAGACCCTGGCAGCCCTTTCTCTGGTCTCTTGCTCTATTGTTGATCTTATTCCTTCTCTGAAACGCTCTCAAACCATTAAGACTTTTGGGAGGAGGCAGTGCTAGAAATTACTGGGTCAGCAGTGACTGAGGCCATTGCAACCAGCGTTGCCGAGAACAACCAGAATGATGGTATGTTCCTGCCTTAGGCACCTTCTCAAATCCCTCTTCATCCTCATCCTGCTATCTGGCATGAAGGGCAAGCTGCAAATAATATGGCTATGAATCTCTTGCTTTCCACCTCAACCCTTTTCTTTTACCCCACCCTTCCCCTTCTGCACTTTTGCTTTCAAATACCCAAGACCTGCCAACAGGCCAGGGAGTGCAGCCTCATTAAGAATGGTGTAGGCAAGAGCAGGCGTCTGATGAAGAAATACCATCACTTGATCTGACACTCTCAGCGATCAGCTCAGATACTGGCAATGTGCAAATTATAGAGGGCACTTTAGAGGCGGGATCAGCAAATGGTGAGTCACCAGGCTAAGGGGAAAGGACAGCACTCGTGTCAGCAACCTAGAGGGCAAAATCGCAGAATGAGTTCTGCTGCAGAAGACTCAGCTGAAGACATCGATGGTGTGGCATACAGAAGGCGGCAAATGGGCGTATACAGAGCTGCTCAGTGCATTGGCAGGCCTGCCACAGAACCTGTTGTTGTCAAGGGGCATGGAGGAGTCCGGCTCCAACTTGGAACAGGGCTTTGTGAGAGCTTGGAACCCATCCTTTTCAGCATGGAAGTGGTAGCCAACTCCATGATAGTACTTACAGACCCAACCATGATGCAACGTCTGGTGGCCAATATCTCAGCTTCCATTGTACCACAAGCAGAAGCCACCCAACATCTCAATGCTGCAGTGGAAGCTCAGACTGAGGTCATGAGATCCATGCGTGTTGTCATGCAAGTCAGACTGCTGCCATCATGGCTGTGGATACCACTGCTCCAAAGGGCATGCAGCAGTGTGTTAGGATTGCTAAGACACTACCTTCAAGGCCCAGAACTGCTCGAGGACGTTCCACCAGGCCATCTGTAGTTTTTCTCACAAAGTCAGCAGCCTTCCACCAGACAGGATGCAGCCACTGGGTTTGCACTGGGAGCACCAGACCAGGCAAAGGCACCTGCAAGACAGGTAACTAAGGGAAGGCACAAGAGTGATTTGTATGTTTTATCGGATGTGTTGTTAGATAAAGTTGTTTCACAATAGTTCTCATGTGGTGCCTTTTATTTCAGGATTTTGGTCAAGAAGGTGCTGTGATGGCCTGTAGTAGGGTACTGATGGGGCCTCGAATGTCTTCTGCCTTCCTCCTCCTTAATTTCCCCCTCCTCCTCAGGTACTTGCCTAAGGCCTAATGGCAAGGGCTGCATCCTCATGAGAGCCAGGTTGTGTGCCACACAGCAGACCACCACTATGAATTTTGAAACAGTCTTCAGCGAGTATTGCAGAGATCCCACCCAAGTAGCCCAGACATCAGAACCATTGTTTTAGAATGCCGATGGCTTGCTCCACAAAGTTCTTGGCGGCAGCATGGTTCACGCTATACGTGCAAATCCATGAGTGGTTGGGTGACAGGGGGAGTCATGAGCCAGATGCAGAGCTCTCATCATCAAGCAGCTAACCTCTGGTTCATGGTGGTAGCTCGAGTATGGTGAGAATAGCTAACTGGCACAGAATGAAAACATCGTGGCTGCTGTCAGTATAGCAGGCATTAATCAACATGGTGCTCTGTAACATGGTTTCACATCAAATGCATGTTAAGGCAGTGGAACCCACTGTGGATCTGGTACATCTTCCCATTAATATGCAATGCTCCCAGACACATGTGCATGCAGTATATGGCTCCCTGCACCATCAGGAAACCACCACCCTGGCAAAATCACATTCTCGCTCCTCCTGCTTCTGTTTGGTAATAGAGGACACTATGAAGTCCGCTCTCCAGCGTACAAGGCCTCTGTTACCTCCCTGATGCAGTGATATAAGGCGAACTGAGAGAAGTTTGCAACGTCACTGGCTCCAGCCTGGAAGGATCTGCTGCGTAGAAATTGAGGGGTGGCCACTGGCAGTGCCATTCTAACCCTGCTCTGTGGCTGCAGGAGGTGGCACAGTTCAGTAGCCACCTTAGTGAATTGTAGCCACCTCAGACACTGCTCCTAGCTGATGTGAAAGTAGGAGAAGTGCTCACTGAATTCCCTAGGTGGGTACAGCCTTCTATTGAGAGCCCTCCTCCTTCGCCCTCTGCGTACAGCTTCCCCTCTCTGCTGCCTGTCCTCCATCTCCCTGTTGTCCTGTAGCCCAAGATGGGCTGCAACTTTTGCTCACTGATAGCAGGCTTTCTTCTGACAGGTCTTCAAACTCCACTGAGCTCCTTGGAAAAAGTCCAGCATACTCCCTTCCAACTCCAACAACTTTTCAGAACTCCTCCAAGAACATAGAACTTCCACTAACTCTGCATCAGCAAAAGAAAGTCAGAAGCACTTCACCTGGAAGTCCCATGTTGATCCCTTTAAATAGTAGGGGACCCCTCAAGTAGTTGAAAGCATGTTCAGCTGAGAATGTCAAGAGAGGCAGCTATCCAAAATGGCAGGTTGGGTGCCAAATTAGTGTTAAATGCTAAATAATTCATCATTTGCCCACTTTGTATGCTTCCTGCGCCTGCGTTCGCGCTCTTACAAGCATGGCAGCTGCGGAAGCCATGCCAGAGGTGGATCAGCTGCCATTTTTGGCTCTCCAGTTTCCTGTAGTACTGACAACAGTAGGGCTACAGAGCCTAAATTTTGTGGTCAACGTATCCAATTCATGGTGACAGCTACCTCTAAATAGTATAACACAATGGAGCTCTGATGAGCTGCACTAACAATCAACCTGTAATAAATAATACCTTTTGGATATATTAGTTTGGTCCTGTGTATATTGGCAATAATTGCTACTACTTTTGTAACAATTTGGGTTTCTTCCCAATACTGTTTATTCAACACAAAGGGTAGCCCCTGAAACTCGATCTTGTGCATAAAGTACCTGGGTCGGCAAGCTGAAGAGAGAACAAATCACCCTTCCATTGGCAGGTTATAAATAGGGAATAATACAGACTGTCACCGCATAGTCGTGATCTCTCAAGAATGTAAAAGTACCTCACTGACAAGTTATGTAGCTTAGGCTATAATTACTTACTATAACATGTCATTTTTTAAAGAATCAGGAATAAATCAGCACACAATCACAATAAGGTACTTGATTGGTACATTCTGTTCAGTGCCCAATATAATGAATTTTTTATAGATATTCTTAGAGTCTTTTATTAGAACTCTCTAGCTGAGGTTATATGTCATAAATGTATCCGAGGTACTACAAAATTCCATATCATTGTTCTAGTATGGAGGCAACAAAGGGATCACAAGAACTTTTTCGCTGACCGCAAGCTATAGTATCCATCAGTTGGGGCAATCTAGGCATTAAACTGTCAGTTTAAATCAATAAAGATGCACCGTAGCACCTTGTCAATGGCATGAGTTTGACAGAGTTTATAGAATACCAGTTCAGAGCTCATTAAGGTCTTGTATAACCAGTTAATATTGATTTGACTTCGAGATGGTTAGCTGACATGCAGATCAAATTACTTGGTTTTTAAATATCTGTCACAAAGTAAAAAAAAAGCAATGCACTGCAGAATGATCATTCAATGGAACTAAAAAGAAAAAAAGATATTTCAGCACACTAATTTTTCTTCACCTCGATGAATCTAAATGGGGTTATGTATAAGCTTTAGGAAAAGCATTTGTCAAAGAAAAACATCACACACAACAAAAGATGATAGAGTAATAAAATGGTGACAGTTTTGACTCTATTACATATACTCTTAAAACTGATCTTCCAAACACAGTCCGTTTATGAAGTCCTTTACTGAAAACAACAGGAGACTAAAGAATTTATCAGTGAAAAATTAATGCAAGACATTGAGTCTCTGAGGAAGTTAAAATTCTGGAATTAATTTCCTTTGTGTAGCTTTGATATGTCACATACATTACAGGGTAACATGGTTCCCTGCTATGTAACATATGTACAATTCGCAGATGTATTTCTCAAAGCAGTTCTTACATGTGGACATGAGACTATATAGCAAATATATCCAATTTATACAATAATTGATAGTAAGCATATGTTCGACTCTAACAGTAATTGTCTTTTTTGGTAATTTCTTTATATAAACAGATAAACCAGGAAGGGATGTACTACCTAACAGTATTAATGCCAAGCTGAGCTACATCACAAAGACTGCTTAGTTCCACTTCTGTAATATCATCCACCTCTGCTCCTACCTCAGCCCATGGGTTGCTGGAAACCTCAAATGCCTGTCACCTAGCCTAGACAATCCAATGCTCTTCTTACCTGCCCCTCCATCCTCCATAAACTCTACTGCCTGCATTCCATTTTACACTAAATCCCACTTGCCCATCAGTCACATCCTTGCTGACCCATATTGCTTCCCAACCCCTCGATGCTTTAAAGTTTTAAATTCTTATAAGCCTTCTTAAATCCCTCCATGGCATCATTCCTATCTTTGTAACTTTAGCCCTACAATCGCCCCTCCATTCTTCAGGCTGTGGTCCCCTGTGCAAACCCTGCCTTTTACCCCACCATTGACAGTCGTGCTTTCAGCCATTTAGGTTTCAAATTCCAGAATATCCCTCCAGAACAATTCTCTCTCCTCCTTAAAACCTAGCCTTAATCAGTCATAGCATCATACAGCATCAAAAGAAAACATTTAGTCAGTCATGCGTCATGAAGACCCCCACCTGCCAAGAATGAGGCATATTAATTTTGTCATATGAACATTAATTTTAAACTGCTGCTGGAATGATGGGATGACTTGTTTGAAGAGATGACTTGTTTAAAGAGATCAGCAGTGGCTGGAAATAAATTTGCATTCTAAGGGACAGTCGCCTAAGAAAAGACAATGGGAACTGCTCACTGATTCAATTTACAGAGATTGGTCTGGGCAATGGTGATCCACATCTTGTCGGTGTAAGAGACAGCACTACACCCCCTGACCGAGAGCTTTGGAATCCACAAACGCAGGAGTTTGTTAAAAAAGCCAGTGACATGACTAACCTACTGGCCCAGGTCTGGTTTTGAACTGCTCACAGGACAGCTTGGGTCAGACTGCAGATTGTAACTGAACTTGGAACAAGAGCCTCTCTCCTATCTGGCTCTCTCTCTCTCACTAATCTCCAGATCCAATGAAGTCACTTAAACCTCAAGAGAGTGAAGATTCCTACATCGAAACAGGTTTTAAAGCATGCACTGAGCCCCAACTAAACGGCAAGACTTACTAGCAAAGACCCTACATCGAACTGAAAGGACTGTAAATAGAAATCCAGATATTGCCTCATCATTTCTCCTTTTTCTGTCTCTATCGACGTGTGTTGATCACATATGCATGCTAGCATGGTCGCGTCGCGTATTCGTAGTCGTTAACCAAATTAGAGTGTAAGATTAATAAATTTCCACCTTTCTTGTTTAAATCTAAGAAAACCTGTCTGATTGATTTCTTTGCCTTGCAATTGGAAAGCAGTGAACAAGGATTCACTAAGGGGGAGCTACAAACACGGTGTTTTTAAAATTAAACCCTGTCACGGTTAAACCAGGCAAAGGCTGAGAGGGAACCCCCAGACCCCTTTCTCACCTGATCGTAACATCTGGCTTTGCTCTTTGTAAGAGCTGTCCAATTTATTTCTGAGTGCCACGTCCCTCCTTCTTAAAACCTTGCTTTAATCAATCACAGAATCATATAGAACAAAAGGAGGCTATTAGGTCTGAAGTGCCTGTGCTGCCTTTTTGAAAGAGCTATCCAATTCTGTCCCACACTCTAGGTTTTTCCCCATAGCCCTGCAAATCTTTTGGTTATCTCCCAAAGGTCTGCTTCTATGGCTTGAAGTATATTTTTCTTTCCCCCCCACCCCCTTATACCTCTGTAAAGCGCTTTGGAGTAATTTTCTACATTAAAGGTGTTATTAAAATATAAGTTGTTGTCCATGTAGGCTATGCCATGTCCGAATGTATGCTATTTTTATCTTCCATTAAATAAACATAATTAAAACATTGCTATCCATTTCTTAAACACTACTGAAGGATTGTGATCCACATTGCCCAACTGTAATTCATATAAATTCATCTATTTTTGGTTTTTGTGTTCATCGTTTCTCTGAAAACTAGCTAAATTTAAAAAATTTAGGTTGTTAAAAATACAAGTAATTTAAAATGCTGTTCTATTCATTGGAACTACTAATGTTTAAAAAAAAAACTTCTGACTTATGCTAACTGCCAATGTTCATTGGCAATACAAATTACATAAAATAAATGTTGAGTCCAGACACTGAGTTCAACAATTTCAGAGCATGTCTGCCTTTTTTTATTTTATTTTATTCTGTTTTTTTAATGATGGGCCTGTCTTAAACTTGTTTTTCAGAATTTTGCTTTTGGACAGAGCTTGTCACAATTCTGCCATTAACACTCTCTCTGGACTAATGCTTTGTCTTTTAAAACAATTTTGCCTTTGTCAAGTGACATCTTCGTCATTTAATCTATCCTGCCCTCTGCCCTATTACACAGCTTCCCTTTTATTCTTCTTCCTCGCTCCCCTTTTTCACTTGCTCAAAGCCTAGTACATTTTTAACCTTTGGCAGTTCTGATGAAAGGTCACAGACCTGAAATGGTAACTCTGTTTCTCTCTCCACAGATGCTGCCAGACCTGCTGCATATTTCCAGCACTTTTCTCTGTTCAAAATGTATGCTGGCCATAGAATGCCTTTACAATTGAGAAATAATTGTTCAGTGATCAGAACATGAGTAAGCCGGACCTTTAGTTGTGGCATTCACACAATAATCAGTGAAACAAAAAGTGCATCAAAGGTTACCGTACATAACTAGAATTACTATTTAGTATAAAAAGATATAAAAGACTACATCATCATTTCAAATTCAGATGTCAGCTATAAATTGCAAGACTTAGACCATCATGGATTCCCATTTAAATCCTCTGAATAGACAACTCGCTTAAAATCATTTCCAAGCTTTTTTTAAACACCACCTGCTCCCCTGCAAGCAATTTTAATTTTGACTGTTTTATAAAATTTGGTAGTACAAATATCGCATACTATCTTCAAGAGATGTCCATAAGAGTGAATCTTCAATTTATCTATGTGCATCACTTAGGCACTGAATTAAGTGCATTTAATATTTAACTGAATATCAACAATAGCTCCTTTTGTGTTTACTTGGTAAACATTTGTGGTTGTAATGTCATTTTGAATCGATAAAGGTTGAGTTTCAATTACAGAGGGCCAAATTATCAATGTGGAGATTTTGAAAAGTAATTTGATGCTCACTTTCCATTCTTCCAGAATCACTCAGCTCCAGAACTCATTTCAGTCTTGGTCCAAACATGGACACAAAAACTGCATTCCAGAGGTGAGGTGAGAGTGAATCATCTTGACATCAGGTACCACGAGAAACCTATTAATTGGTCATTTACTCAGTTGCTGTTTGTGGCCCCTTCCTGTATGCATTTGCCAACTGTGTCTGTATTTCAAAGTTAAATCATTGCCTGTAGAACATCCTGAATATAAATTCAGAGAGTCACGGCACAGAAGGTGGTATTTCGGCCCACTGAATCCATGCCCACTCTCTACGGAACAGTCAGCCCCACTTCCCCACTCGATCCCTGTAGCCTGCAAGTTTATTTCCTTCAAATGCCCATCCAATTTTCTTTTGAAGTCATTGATTATCTCTGCTTCCACCACCCTTGTAGGCGAGTTCCACGTCATTACCACCCGCTGCGTAAAAAAAGCTTTTCCTCGCATTCCCCCTGCATGTCTTGCCCAAAACCTTCAATCTGTGTCCCTTAGTCCTTGTAACATAAGTTAATGGGAACAGTTTTTCCTTGTCCAATGTATCTGAGCTTGTCATGATCTTGTACGCCTCTATTTGATCTCCCCTCGTCTTCCCTGTTCTAAGGAGATCTCCAGTTTTTCCAGCCTAACCTTGTAACTAAAATCCCCCATCCTGGAACCATTCTGGTAAATCTCCTTTACACCCCATCAAGGACTCACACATCTTTCCTAAAGTGTGGGGACCAGAACTGAATGCAATACTCTACTTAGTGCAAAACCAGAGCGTTATAAAGGTTCAGCATAACTTTGCTGCTTGTGAGTAATATGTTGCAAATAATGTGTTTGTCATTGAATCATTCAACTGTGCTGGGCTAGATAGTGCTTGCACTTCAACAGTATATGGAATGGATTGGTTAAAATGTTATCTAGATTCACGAAGTTATGAAGGGAAGGCGGTGGCGTAGCAGTATTGTCACTGGACTGGTAACTCAGAGACCCAGGGTATTGCTCTGGGGACATGGGTTCAAATCCCACCACAGCAGAAGGTGGAATTTGAATTCAATTAATAAATCTGGAATTAAAAAGCTAGTCTAATGATGGCCATGAAACCATTGTCGATTGTTGTAAAAACCCATCTGGTTCGCTAATGTCCTTTAGGGAAGGAAATCTGCTGTCCTTACCTGGTCTGGCCTACATGTGACTCCAGACCCACAGCAATGTGGTTGACTCTTACATGCCCTCTGAAATGGCCTAGCAAGCCACTCAGTTGTATCTAACCACTACGAAGTCAATAAAAAGGAATGAAACCGGACAGAGAACCTGGCATCGACCTAGGCACCGGAAACAACAACAGCAAACCTGTCGTTCCTCATAACTTCTGGGGGCTTGTGCCAAAGTTGGGAGAGCTGTTCCACAGATTAGTCAAACAACAGCCTGACATAGTCATACTCACGGAATCATACCTGACAATGTCCCAGACACTGCCATCACCATCCCCAGGTATATCCTGTCGCACCGGCAGGACAGACCCAGCAGAGGTGGTGGCACAGTGGTATACAGTAGGGAGGGAGTTGCCCCGGGAGTCCTCAACATCAACTCTGGACGCCATGAAGTCTCATGACATCGGGTCAAACATGGACAAGGTAACCTCCTGCTGATTACCATCTACCGCCCTCCCTCAGCTGATGACTCAGTACTCCTCCATATTGAACAGCACTTGGAGGAAGCACTGAGGGTGGCCAGGGCACTGAATGTACTCTGGGTGGGGGACTTCAATGTCCATCACCAAGAGTGGCTCGGTAGCACCACTACTGACTGAGCTGGCCAAGTCCCAAAGGACATAGCTGCTAGACTGGGTATGCAGCAGGTGGTGAGGGAACCAAGAGGGAAAAACATACTTGACCTCGTCCTCACCAATCTGCCTGCCGCAGATGCCTCTGTCCATGACAGCATTGGTAGGAGTGACCACCGCACAGTCGTTGTGGAGACGAAGTCCCGCCTTCACATTGAGGATACCCACACCTTCATGTTGTGTAGCACTACCACCGTGTTAAATGGGATAGATTTCAAACAGATCTAGCAATGCAAAACTGGGCATCCACGAGGCGCTGTGGGCCATCAGCAGCAGCAGAATTGTACTCAACCACAATCTGTAACCTCAAGACCCAGCATATCCCCCACTCTACCATTACCATCAAGCCAGGAGACCAACCCTGGTTCAATGAAGAGTGCAGGAGGGCATGCCAGGAGAACAAAGAACAGTACAGCACAGGAACAGGCCATTCGGCCCTCCAAGCCTGCGCCGATCTTGATGCCTGCACCGATCTTGATGCCTGCACCAGGCATACCTCAAAATGAGATGTCAACCAGGTGAAGCTACAACACAGGACTATCTGCGTGCCAAACTGTATAAGCAACATGCAATAGACAGAGCTAAGCGATCCCATAACCAATGGATCAGATCTAAGCTCTGCAGTCCTGCCACATCCAGAAATGAATGGTGGTGGATAATTAAACAACGAACTGGAGGAGGTGGCTCCACAAATATCCCCATCCTCAATAATGGGGGAGCCCAGCAAATCAGTGCGAAAGATAGACTGAAGCATTTGCAACAATCTTCAGCCAGAAGTGCCAAGTTGATGATCAATCTCGACCTCCCCCTGAAGTCCCCAGCGTCACAGATGCCAGACTTCAGCCAATTCGATTCACTCCGCATGATATCAAGAAATGATTGAAGGTACTGGATACTGCAAAGGCTATGGACCCTGACAATATTCCGGCAATAATATTGAAGACCTATGTTCCAGAACTTGCCGCGCTCCTAGCCAAGCTGTTCCAGTACAGCTACAACACTGGCATCTACCCTGCAATGTGGAAAATTGCCCAGGTCTGTCCTGTACACAAAAAGCAGGACAAGTTCAACCCGGCCAATTACCGCCCCATCAGCCTACTCTCTCACATCAGTAAAGTGATGGAAGGTGTCATCAACAGTGCCATGTCGTGGCACTTGCTTAGCAATAACCTACTCAGTGACGCTCAGTTTGGGTTCCGCCAGGGCCACTCAGCTCCTGAACTCATTACAGCCTTGGTTCAAATATGGACAAAAGAGCTGAATTCAAAAGGTGAGGTGAGAGTGACTGCCCTTGACATCAAGGCAGCATTTGACCAAGTATGGCATCAAGGAGCCCTAGCAAAACTGAGGTCAATCGCAATCAGGGGGAAAACCCTCCGCTGGCTGGAGTCATACCTAGCGCAAAGGAAGATGGCTGCGGTTGTTGGAGGTCAATCATCTGAGCTCCAGGATATCACTGCAGGAGTTCCTCAGGGTAGTGTCCTAGGCCCAACCATCTTCAACCTGCTTCATCAATGACCTTCCTTCAATCATAAGGTCAGAAGTTATCTATAAACATTCACTCCCTCCACCACCGACACACAGTGGCAGCAGTGTGTACCATCTACAAGATGCACTGCAGCGCACCAAGGCTCCTTCCAAACCCGCGACCTCTACCAACTAGAAGGACAAGGACAGCAAATGCATGGGAACAGCACCAGCTGCAAGTTCCCCTCCAAGTCACACACCAGCTGGACATGGAACTATATCGCCGTTCCTTCACTGTCACTGGGTCAAAATCCTGGGAGACCCTTCCTAACAGCACTGTGTGTGTACCTACCCCACATGGACTGCAGCAGTTCAAGAAGGCAGCTCACCACCACCTTCTCAAGGGCAATTAGGGATGGGCAATAAATGCTGGCCTGGCCAGAGATGCCCACATCCCATGAATGAATTAAAAAAAAACGAAGCAACATTAAGGAGTATGAAAATACTACTTGCTTTAGGTTTGGTAATGCCAACACATTGCGGTTACTAAAGAGATTTGTAATTCCATGTAAAATAGCTAGAGTTATCCACTTTATCAGTACTGATATAGTTTCTAGTGAGATAGCTATGATATTGAGTAAACCTTCCATGAAAAAATGTAGAAATGAAACTTGACATAGAGCTTAATACGGCAATTATTTTTGGAAAGTCAGTGGATCTGTAGTTGACCCAATCTGGACATTACTGCATGCCCTTAACGAAACCTGATGTTTCTCGTTACAGTGTTAGACAAGTATTAATGGCATCAGGTGAAAAGAATCAGAGGAAAAAAAAGCAGATTGTCTTAAAATTATATATACAATTTGCTCACCCTGCATGTCAGAGGTTAAAAACCCTGCTGAAGGATGCAGGTGTGGTTGAAGCATAGACAAGGCTAATAGAAGAGATTAGTCAGAAGCATGAAATCAGTAAGAAGTATTAGAAGACACCACCACACCCCATTGTAAGCCTTCCATTGGTAAGTGACTTTAACGAGGTAGTTGCCATGGATCTAAAGTATGGGACAGACACAAAAATATTTTCTTTCTACATTTTGTAGACCTGGCAACCAGATTTAGTCTTTTGACAATAATACTTAGTAAGGATAAAAGGGTGGTGATAGATAAAATCATGGAGAAACGGATAGGGACCGGACTGATAATGGAGGGGAATTTAGCAATGGCGAGCTCAGAGACAAGTGGGAGAGGGCGATCTCACATAGTCGTATCAACAGACAGAAAAGTGCAAATAGAGGCCATTGCTTGCATAGACTGTACAATGAAATAGAGGCCATAGAACAGTCTCTGAACAGGACTACAGGGCTAGAAACAGAAGTCCTCACGACTCTGAAATTCTGGTGGCTGTCAATACACTTGAGGATAAACTGATGAGACACAAAACAAAGAGAATTAGATAGTTGCAGAGAATTTGGATTTTTCTCTGAGGTACCATATAAGGGCAACCAGCCATGTCATATAGGTGGATTTATACTGATAAGTCCTTGCAAATGGAACTTATAAGGTTAAAGTGGGACTAGCTGCTTGGAGTTTTGAAAAGTGATTAGGTGATATAGATGGACTCACCAACAGCTGGAAAAGTAATCTTTTGGCCACATATTCATGGGAGTGTAGATCAGTCAACATAAAAGCAGTGCTCCTGCAGGGCGATATTTTTCAGAGAGATGTGATTCTGAAACTTCCTAAAGAAACAACAGATGCAGAAGGGAAACAATGGAAACTAAATGAGTGCATCTATGGCCTGAATGATGCTGCCAGGGTATGGTATTTTTTGGTGAGACCTGTTTTGCTGAAAATCGGTTGTATTCAACTAAAAGCAGATCCCGCAGTGTTTTATTGGTATCATAAAGGGAAATTTTCAGGCATTTCCATGGTGCAGGTTGATGATTTATTATGGGATGGTACAGTGGCATTTAAGAAATGTATTATTAATAAGATCTAGAGTAAAATTTAAAATTGGGAGTCAGGTTTGTGGGGCTTTTAAATATTTTGCTTTAGATATTAAGCAAAATAGGACTGAACTAACTTTAAATCAACAATCCTATTTGGAGAGTGTTACTCCCATTCCAGTTAATCATACTAAGTAATCACAGAAAGATAATGTTATATCTAAAGAAGAGACAGAACTCCAGGATATCACTGCAGGAGTTCCTCAGGTTAGTGTCCTAGACCCAACCATCTTCAGCTGCTTCATCAATGATCTTCCTTCAACCATACGGTCAGAAGTGGTGATGTTTTCTGATGACTGTACAATGTTCAGCACCATTCGCGACTCCTCAAATACTGAAACAGTCTGTGTAGAAATGCAGCAACACCTGGATAATATCCAGGCTTGGGCTGATAAGTGGCAATTAACATTTGCACCACACAAGTGCCAGGCAACTGACTATCTCAAAGAAGAGAGAATTTAACCATCTCCCCTTGACATTCAATGGCATTAAAATCGCTGAATGCCCCACTATCAACATCGTGGGAGTTACCATTGACCAGAAACTGAACTGCAGTAGCCACATAGATACCGTGGCGCAGGTCAGAGGCTAGGAACCCTGTGGCGAGTAACTCATCACTTGACTCCCCAAAGCCTGTCCACCATCTACAAGGTACAAGTCAGGAGTGTGATGGAATACTCTCCACTTGCCTGGATGGGTGCAGCTCCAACAACACTCAAGAAGCTCGACACCATTCAGGACAAAGCAGCCCGCTTGATTGGCACACCATCCACAAACATTCACTCCCTCCACCACCGACACACAATGGCAGCAGAGTGTACCATCTACAAGATGCACTGCTGCAACGCAACAAGGCTCCATGGACAGCACGTTCCAAACCCACGACCTCAACCACCTAGAAGGACAAGGGCAGCAGTTGCATGGGAACACCACTTGCAAGTTCCCCTCCAAGCGACACACCATCCTGACTTTGAATTATATTGCCGTTCCTCCACTGTCGCTGGGTCAAAATCCTGGAACTCCCTTGCTAACAGCACTGGGGGTATAACTACCCCACATGGACTGCAGCAGTTCAAGAAGGCAGCTCACCACTGCCTTCTCACGGGCAATTAGGGATGTCCTAGCCAGCTATGCCCACATGCCATGAATGAATAATTTTTTAAAAATTGCAAAACTTAATTGGTCAGATGAACTGGTTGGGCAATCAGACGAGACCAGATGCTAGTTTCGAAACACCCTAAAGTGGAGAGTGTTTTAAGGGCAAATAAAACTTTAAAAAAATTAAATCTGAAGAAATGCGTACTTAAGTTCCCATCCTTAGGTGATCAAAGAACATGAACTAAATTATTTTTAGCAATGCTTCACATGCCAAACTTCCAGATGGGTATTCTAGTGCAGCTGGTTTCATAACATTTCTTATGATAATGGGAGATGTTGTCCTTCAGCTTGGGAAGCTGAGAAAATTAAAAGGGTTTTTAGAAGTACTTCAGCTGCTGTAACAATGGCTCTTGTGGAGGCAGTGGATATGGGATTCTATCTGTCAAAGATTTTAAGTGAGATTTTATACAGGGTGTATACAGAAGAGTATACCTATTGAATGTTATGCAGATAATCATTCATTGTAGAATTATGTACACTCTACAATAAGTGTGAGTGAGGTAAGATTACAGATTGACCTTGAAACTAATGTTGGAGAGAAAGGAAACCTCTAAAATTAAATGGATGGATGCAAGTCATCAACTGTCTGTTTTACAAAAAGAAATGCTTTTACGAAGAAATTGTTAGGGGTCCTAGAGGGGGGCATCTTGCAATATAATGCTTTGTACAGAAAATGGAAGTTTTTGATTTAATTTTTATTTGAAGTAAAAAAAGGGAATCTGTTGATTGTATATATTGAGCACGTATAATAAATAGGATTGTTGAAACGGATTGATTATTGAAACTGTGAGGTGGCTGAGTTAGGATGTGTGTAATACTTGTGATGTTTAACTCTATAAATAAATGTAAGATTGCATAAAAATTGGCTCCAGTACAATCCTTCACTAACTGCCTTTCCAAAAATAATATTTACTGATTAACATGAAGGGTTGCCAGGGTTGGGGCCGACCATGACTCATGGCCCTCCTGCCTTGGGCGCTATGGCGTTGGAAGGATGAATGAGAACGGGCAGAGACTGCTTGAGTTGTGTACCTATCATAACCTCTGCATCACCAACTCGTTCTTTCACACTAAACCCTGTCACCAGGTTTCATGGAGGCACCCAAGATCACGTCGTTGGCACCAGCTAGACCTCATTGTCACAAGGCGAGCCGCCTTAAACAGTGTTCAAATCACACGCAGCTTCCACAGTGCGGACTGCGACACCGACCACTCCCTGGTGTGCAGCAAGGTTAGACTCAGACCAAAGAAGTTGCATCATTCCAAGCAGAAGGGCCACCCGCGCATCAACACGAGCAGAATTTCTCACCCACAGCTGTTACAAAAATTTCTAAATTCACTTGTAACAGCCCTTCAAAACACTCCCACAGGGGATGCTGAGACCAAGTGGGCCCACATCAGAGACGCCATCTATGAGTCAGCTTTGACCACCTACGGCAAAAGTGCGAAGAGAAATGCAGACTGGTTTCAATCTCATAATGAAGAGCTGGAACCTGTCATAGCCGCTAAGCGCATTGCACTTTTGAACTACAAGAAAGCCCCCAGCGATTTAACATCCGCAGCACTTAAAGCAGCCAGAAGTACTGCACAAAGAACAGCTAGGCGTTGCGCAAACGACTACTGGCAACACCTATGCAGTCATATTCAGCTGGCCTCAGACACCGGAAACATCAGAGGAATGTATGATGGCATGAAGAGAGCTCTTGGGCCAACCATCACGAAGATCGCCCCCCTCAAATCTAAATCGGGGGACATAATCACTGACCAACGCAAACAGATGGACCGCTGGGTTGAGCACTACCTAGAACTGTACTCCAGGGAGAATGCTGTCACTGAGACTGCCCTCAATGCAGCCCAGCCTCTACCAGTCATGGATGAGCTGGACATACAGCCAACCAAATCGGAACTCAGTGATGCCATTGATTCCCTAGCCAGCGGAAAAGCCCCTGGGAAGGACAGCATTACCCCTGAAATAATCAAGAGTGCCAAGCCTGCTATACTCTCAGCACTACATGAACTGTTATGCCTGTGCTGGGACGAGGGAGCAGTACCCCAGGACATGCGCGATGCCAACATCATCACCCTCTATAAAAACAAAGGTGACCGCGGTGACTGCAACAACTACCGTGGAATCTCCCTGCTCAGCATAGTGGGGAAAGTCTTTGCTCGAGTCGCTCTGAACAGGCTCCAGAAGCTGGCCGAGCGCGTCTACCCTGAGGCACAGTGTGGCTTTCGTGCAGAGAGATCGACTATTGACATGCTGTTCTCCCTTCGTCAGATACAGGAGAAATGCCGTGAACAACAGATGCCCCTCTACATTGCTTTCATTGATCTCACCAAAGCCTTTGACCTCGTCAGCAGACGTGGTCTCTTCAGACTACTAGAAAAGATCGGATGTCCACCAAAGCTACTAAGTATCATCACCTCATTCCATGACAATATGAAAGGCACAATTCAACATGGTGGCTCCTCATCAGAGCCCTTTCCTATCCTGAGTGGTGTGAAACAGGGCTGTGTTCTCGCACCCACACTTTTTGGGATTTTCTTCTCCCTGCTGCTTTCACATGCGTTCAAATCCTCTGAAGAAGGAATTTTCCTCCACACAAGATCAGGGGGCAGGTTGTTCAACCTTGCCCGTCTAAGAGCGAAGTCCAAAGTACGGAAAGTCCTCATCAGAGAACTCCTCTTTGCTGACGATGCTGCTTTAATATCTCACACTGAAGAATGCCTGCAGAGTCTCATCGACAGGTTTGCGTCTGCCTGCAATGAATTTGGCCTAACCATCAGCCTCAAGAAAACGAACATCATGGGGCAGGATGTCAGAAATGCTCCATCCATCAATATTGGCGACCACGCTCTGGAAGTGGTTCAAGAGTTCACCTACCTAGGCTCAACTATCACCAGTAACCTGTCTCTAGATGCAGAAATCAACAAGCGCATGGGTAAGGCTTCCACTGCTATGTCCAGACTGGCCAAGAGAGTGTGGGAAAATGGCGCACTGACACGGAACACAAAAGTCCGAGTGTATCAGGCCTGTGTCCTCAGTACCTTGCTCTACGGCAGCGAGGCCTGGACAACGTATGCCAGCCAAGAGCGACGTCTCAATTCATTCCATCTTCGCTGCCTTCGGAGAATACTTGGCATCAGGTGGCAGGACTATATCTCCAACACAGAAGTCCTTGAAGCGGCCAACACCCCCAGCTTATACACACTACTGAGTCAGCGGCGCTTGAGATGGCTTGGCCATGTGAGCCGCATGGAAGATGGCAGGATCCCCAAAGACACATTGTACAGCGAGCTCGCCACTGGTATCAGACCCACCGGCCATCCATGTCTCCGTTATAAAGACGTCTGCAAACGCGACATGAAATCGTGTGACATTGATCACAAGTCGTGGGAGTCAGTTGCCAGCATTCGCCAGAGCTGGCGGGCAGCCATAAAGACAGGGCTAAATTGTGGCGAGTCGAAGAGACTTAGTAGTTGGCAGGAAAAAAGACAGAGGCGCAAGGGGAGAGCCAACTGTGCAACAGCCCCAACAAACAAATTTCTCTGCAGCACCTGTGGAAGAGCCTGTCACTCCAGAATTGGCCTTTATAGCCACTCCAGGCGCTGCTTCACAAACCACTGACCACCTCCAGGCGCGTATCCATTGTCTCTCGAGATAAGGAGGCCCAAAAGAAGCTCAACAGGTCATAGAGTTATACAGCACAGAAACAGGCCCTTCGGCCATCAAGCACCAACTATTGTAGTCCCATTTACCAGCCCGTGGCCCGTAGCCTTGCATGCTATGACATTTCAAGTGCTCATCTGAATACTTCTTAAATGTTAAAAACAGGTGCAAAAACATCAGATTCAATTGCTTTTTAGCTATATATGAATGACTTGGATTCTGGAATACAGAGTAGAATTTCAAAATTTGCCGATGACAGTGAGAATGATACAAACTGCCTGCAACAGGACATAGATAGGCTAGCAGAATGGGCACACATGTGGCAGATGGAATTTAATACAGACAAGTGTGAGGTAATGCATTTTGGCAGAAAGGACAGGGTGAGGCAATATTGACCTAATGGCATAGATCGAGTATACAGGAACAGAGGGACCTCGGGGTACATGTGCTACGAGCTTTGAAGGTGGCGGAACATATCGAGAGAGGGGTCAGCAAAGCATATGGGATCTTGGGTTTCATAAATAGAGGCACTGAGTACAAAAGCAGGGAAGTTATGGTGAAACTTTGCAAAGCTCTGGTTAGGCCCCAACTAGAGTATTGCATCCAGTGCTGGTCACCACACTTTAGGAAGGATGTGACGGTGCAGAGGAGATTTACCAAAATGGTTCCAGGGATGAGAGATTTTAGTTACAAGGTTAGGTTGGAAAAGCTGAGGTTGTTCTCCATGGAACAAAGGAAACTGAAGGGAGATTTTATAGAGGTGTACAAGATTATGACAGACTTAGTTAAATTAAACAAGGAAAAACTGTTGGTATTAGGACTAGGGGACACAGATTAAATGTTTTGGGCAAGAGAAGCAGGGGGAATGTGAGGAAGAACTTTTTTTACGCAGCAAGTGTTAATGACCTGGAACTTGCTGCCCACGAGGGAGGTGGGAGCCGAGACAATCAATGTTTTCAAAAGGAAATTGGATGGGTACTTGAAAGAAATAAGCTTGCAGGACTATGGGGAACAAGCGGGGGAGTGAGATGGGCTGGATTGCTCCGCAGAGTGTCGACATGGACTTGATGGGCCGATAGGCCTCCATCTATGCTGTAAATAACTACGACTCAAGCACCAAGAAGATTCGCTGATGAACCCAATTTTGTTTTTCAAGTTTTCAAGATTAGGCATGTAAGAAGGAGGGTATTCAAGAAATCAAGTCGAGATAATAAAACACAGATAAGGGTTTCAACATGGGAGGGAATGAGATCGAAGCAAATGCAAACAATCTTGTGATGGGGGAATTAAGCTGTCATGGCAATTGAGATTTGAAGCTCACTTCATAGTTGAACAGGACAACAGCACTGCCTGAGTGATGGCAACAAAAATAGGAGCGTACATAATGAGATTTTTACAGGGGTCAAAGTAAGATAAGGTTTTCCCAATATTCAACTGGAAGTAGTTCTGGTTTATTTACAACTTAATATCAGAAAAGCAGTCTGACAACAAGGAGGTAGTTTTGCACTTATGGGAATACTTCACATGATGGATTAGTGATTTCTTCTTAACTTGGATTTCAGGAAAAGTTACTTCAAATAAAAATGATGATTACACTCAGAATGAGTTCTTTTCCAGATTATGATTTGTAGAATATTCACCCCACGGTTGAACGATTCATTTATGCTCAGGTACTACACAAAGTACATTTCTAAACAGGCCACACTAAAACTAAAATTAATCTGAAACATTCTGCACTAAAACTCGAATACATCTAACTTCACACTTGAATTACAGTGTATTCCCAGCATTTTAGCAACATACTAAATACTGGAATAGGTACCTGAACAAACTGAGCACCAGCATTTATAGTTAGCATTATATAAACTGAAAATTAAACTATAAAGCATTTAGAAGGCATTGTATGTAATTTAATCCCAACAAGGGATGAGCTTTTAGAGTTAAATAGCTCAGATGAATAAGTTTTAAACCATTTTGCTCTCAGCACTGAATTATGCTTCTGGGAGACACTACCATTTCACTTCCAGTAGAGCATTACAGGAACATTTTGTTTCTGGCACCAATGGCTAAACATGCAATTGTACAGTATTGTAAGATGATCTTTCTACCCACATGTGAAAACCAGATAAAAGATTAATTTTTTTCTATTTTCCAATTTTTCTTTGTTGGCTGTTCACAGCTTTGTGCAGGTATTAAACATGAAGTTTACAAAGAACTCACTGAATTTCTCCATTAAACAATCATAAAAGAATTTAAAACCAATACAAGTGGCGCTGCTTTCATTTCATTAATGCCAATAAGAAAGCATAAAAAGTGGGGCAAAACCCCTTTTTTTTTAAACAGCTAAAGTCAGAATCTCTGTGGAAGATCAGGCGATGGCATAAAGATAAATACATTCAGCGAGTATCTAACGTTTTATCTGTATAGGAATGTTATGAGGGAGCAATATCATAAGGTCAATAAATGATGTTTAGTTCAAAAAGCGGTGAGGTTTATTGGACTTTTTCCCTATTCATTGAAGTTCTTAATTTTGTATGTATTTAATTAAGCTCCTTCTCCTGCCCCCATTCTCCCTCCTCTTCCTCTCTGCCACAGCTGAATGGGTCAGTGTACTATGTGACATAGGACCCAGACATACATTTTTGTTCAGTTAAGTAAACTCAGTCATGGGTCGATGCAATTAGATTCAAAATCTCCGGGTTTAGAATGGGGAAATTTCCAGAGTGTCTGCTCCTGATCAGCATCCAGCCCCTCTTGATAAACTGCACAATCATTCATGTCCGATAGAAAACAAAAGCATGTTTCTGATATTTGGTCATGGAAGGATTTCAGTGTAATTAATGTTAAAATGTTGAAAATATTAAATTTAGCTAACAAGGGATTAAGACAATAACAACATGCATTTACATAATGCCTTCAACGTAGAAAAGCATCCTAAATATTTCACAGAGATGCAAGGAAACAGGTCACCAATCCAAAGGAAGAGATATTGCATGGAATGATTAAAGGGGTGATTAAAAGCTTGGTTAAAGAGGTGGATTTTAAAGGGAAACAGGGCTGTAGAGAAACAGACGCGTTTAAGGAGAAAATCCCATAGCAGCCAAGTGCTGGGAGACAAATATAAAACCCTCTCCCCACCTCTATACATCCTTAAAACTTGTTATATATCTAACTTTGTCCAGTTTTGATGAAAGATTAACTTTGTTTTTCTCTCCATAGATGCTGCCTGACTTACTGAATATTTTCAACATTTCCTGTTTTTATTTCAGATTTCCATTCCAGCATCCACAATATTTTGCTTTTGTACTGGAGGATATAGATTCAATCTAGCTGAACCAGTTTGTGAAGTGGAGCCTCCCACACACCCCTTTAACCCAAAGCCATGGTGGTTCATTTAGATATCTCAATAAACTGCTGTACCCATTATGCTTGTTTGGCGAATTCATTTGACAATAGCAGCTTTCACCTGGGGGGGATGAAGGGTGAGGTTTGGAGATGGACAGTAGAACAGTTCGATTGCTGGTCAAACTTTGTACATGTAAAGAGGGAATCAGAAGTGAACCCATGGCTTCCTGGTGAGCTAGGAAAAAAAAGTCAAAGAAACGCCTGACTTGGGTCAGTTTAGAAGATACAGTAAGGAAAACAGACTGAGGAAGTGAGTACTTTCTCCTTAAGATAGTACTGACCAGACGGTACTGGTCAGAAAACGGACCAATGTGGCATATTTTGTTAATTTCTAAGTTATGAGGGGCATTACAAAACAGGATGTAAATTCTAATAATTATTTTTCTGCGCTTTCATTAATGGTTTGGAAAATAAACCAGCTTGTGAACTTATATTTTTCCTTGTCTTATTAAGCAGTTAATCAATCTACATTTCAGAGATCAAAGATGCACACATTAGAGATTATCGTATTTAATTCATATAAAAAGGGTTTCATTATTACAGCTCCTCAGGTTACATGATAGTATGATTAGATATTGGACAAGGTATGCAGGATCTGCTTACAGGCGCGTCTGTGGTGAACCTGAGAAGATATCTAGTGCAGACCAAAATCCGCAACACTTGACGTTCACTGTCCAAGGTTGCAAATGAAGCATGGAGACTTTCCTCCTGTACTGGAGGGCTACTATAAGTTGTGGCTCAAGCCCATTGTTATGGCCTACAGGAGAGGACACAGAGAAGAAAACTGGAAGCGAGGCAGCATTTATTTTCATTCCTGTATAATGACATTGTAGTGATTTGGAAAAACTATTAAATAAAATGATGAGTGAATTACTAGTTTATCCCCCAATTCCCTCCTGGGAATACACTGTTCTATAACAATAATAACAGATTTATATAGCACCTTTTAATGTAGGAAAAGTCTCAAGCACTATCAAAATTTCACACCGAGCCACAGGAGGAAATATTAATGCGGTTAACCAAAAGCTTGTTCAAAAAGGTAGGTTTTAAGGAGTATCTTAAAGGACGAGAGAGAGGTAGTGAGGTAGAGAGATTCAGGGAAGGAATTCCAAAGTTTAGGGCCTAGGTAACTGAAGACACCACAGCAAATGATGCAGCAATTCAAACCTAGCCAAGCTGTTCCAGTACAGCTACAACACTGGCATCTACCCGGCAATGTGGAAAATTGCCCAGGTATGTCCTGTACACAAAAAGCAGGACAAGTACAACCCGGCCAATTACCGCCCCATCAGCCTACTCTCAATCATCAGTAAAGTGATGGAAGGTGTCATCGACAGTGCCACCAAGCGGCACTTGCTTAGCAATAACCTGCTCAGTGACGCTCAGTTTGGGTTCTGCCACGGCCACTCAGCTCCTGACCTCATTATAGCCTTGGTTCAAACATGGACAAAAGAGCTGAACTCGAGGTGAGGTGAGAGTGACTGCCCTTGACATCAAGGCAGCATTTGACCAAGTATGGCATCAAGGAGCCCTAGCAAAACTGAGGTCAATAGGAATCAGGGGGAAAACCCTCCGCTGGCTGGAGTCATACCTAGCGCAAAGGAAGATGGTTGTGGTTGTTGGAGGTCAATCATCTGAGCTCCAGGACATCACTGCAGGAGTTCCTCAGGGTAGTGTCCAGGGCCCAACCATCTTCAGCTGCTTCATCAATGACCTTCCTTCAATCATAAGGTCAGAAGTGGGGATGTTCGCTGATGATTACACAATGTTCAGCACCATTCGTGACTCCTCAGATACTGAAGCAGTCCGTGTAGAAATGCAGCAAGATCTGGACAATATCCAGGCTATGGCTGATAAGTGGCAAGTTACATTCGCGCCACACAAGTGCCAGGCAATAACCATCTCCAACAAGAGAGAATCTAACCATCACCCCTTGACATTCAACTGCATTACCATCGCTGAATCCCCCATTATCAACATCCTAGGGGCTACCATTGACCAGAAACTGAACTGGAGTAGCCATATAAATACAAGAGCAGGTCAGAGACTCGGAATCCTGAGGCGAGTAACTCACCTCCTGACTCCCAAAGCCTGTCCACCATCTGCAAGGCACAAGTCAGGAGTGTGATGGAATACTCTCCACTTGCCTGGATGGGTGCAGCTCCAACAACACTCAAGAAGCTCGACACCATCCAGGACAAAGCAGCCCGCTTGATTGGCACCCCATCTACAAACGTTCACTCCCTCCACCACCGACGCACAGTGGCAGCAGTGTGTACCATCTATAAGATGCACTGCAGCAATGCACCAAGGCTCCCCAGACAGCACCTTCCAAACCCCTGACCTCTACAGCCTAGAAGGACAAGGGCAGCAAATACATGGGAACACCACCACCTGCAAGTTCCCCTCCAAGTCACACACCATCCTGACTTGGAACTATATCACCGTTCCTTCACTGTCGTTGGGTCAAAATCCTGGAACTCCCTTCCTAACAGCACTGTGGGTATACCTACCCCAAATGGACTGCAGCAGTTCAAGAAGGCAGCTCACCACCACCTTCTCAAGGGCAATTAGGGATGGGCAATAAATGCTGGCCTGGCCAGCGTCGCCCACATCCCATGAATGAATAAAAAAAAAATACAAGAGGCCAGAATTAGAGGAGTGCAGGGGATCTCGGAGGCTTGTAGGGCTGGAGGAGATTACAGAATTAGGGAGGGGTGAGGCCATAGAAGGAATTGAAAACAAGGATGATAATTTAAAAAAATCGATGGGTTGTCAGACCGGGAGCCAATGTAGGTCAGCAAGCACAGGGGTTATGTGTGAATAAGACTTGGTGCGAGGTAGCATATGGGCAGCAGAGTTTTGGATGAGCTCAAGTTGGGGTAGGTTGGAAGATGGGAGACGGCCCAGAAGAGCATTGGAATAGTCAAGTTTAGGAGGTAACAAAGGCATGAAGGTGAAGAAGAATTGGGTGATGTCATGGAGTTGGAAGTGGTTTCGGTGATGGAGCGAATCTGTGATTGGAAGCTCACTCGGGGTCAAATACGACACCAAGGTTGCAAATGGTCTGACTCAGTCTGACAGTTGCCAGTGTTACAACCAAGGCGGGAGGAGTACACTGTCTTTTCTAGTTCCACTTCTTCACAGGTCGCAACATCTATTTAACCATCTACTTGGTTACTGATACAGCCAATTGTATACAGTATTTTTTATCCCAGAATAAAATACACCAACCAGGTTTCTTTAATAAAAACAAAATTATCAGTTTATTATAAAAGACTTAACCAGTAACAAAGCAAAGCATTAACACACTGATTAAAATATAAAAATTCCCTTTTTAAAAAAATCCTTAATTATACTCACACACATACATATTGGAAAAAATACAGAGATTCATTCACCAGTGGTCTGTTACAAAAAGAGACACAAAAACTACTTTGGCCAAATACCTGCTAATTCTTGACGGAAAAAAGAACATATGGAAGGAAGTCAGTTGTCCCTCTGGCATCCGGGTATACGGAGACAGGTCACTGGGTTTACTTAAGAAGCAGTCCGTTCTGGAGATGTCGAGAATTGTTCTAGTATGCTTTCTAAGAGAAATGTGACTACAAGGTATTTCCGCCAGCACACACTTGAATCACAGGATTTAATTTCCAGCTCCTCAGGAGCTATGCGGCACCAGGGATTTTTCTCCCACACTGGATATTGACAGGATTTCATCAAAGTGGTAGAGAAGGAGGTGAGCCAGGTGAGTGTCTTTTCTCCTTGGCAGGAAAATACCAACTGTCTTCAAACAGTTCATACCACAACTAAAACTGAAAACAATGTTCAAACCGCAAACAGTGAGTCAACCTCCTGACCGCCGTAAACTTTGACATGTGGTGGCTTCTCGTTAACCATTTTTTTCCAGGTCACCAAGAGTTCTGCTGTTTTTTGGAGACCAAATCATAGGTGGCCTCCAGCACAGGTGGGTTTCAAACATCATGTCCTGTCAGTGAACTTCGTAAAAAAAAACACATTCCCCTGGAATCTTTTCAGTTTTAACACAAGTTCTCAAAAAATAAAAATATTAAAAATAATAGAAGCACTTTCGTAACACCTCCATCCTTGGAGGAATGAAATGCCATTTTTAAATACGTTTTGTTACAAAGAGTGAAATAACAGATGAAGAATATTAAGATACATTGACACACTCATTCTTATTCACTCTTTACCTGCAGCTAATACAGTTCGGCTTTGTACCATCTTTGCATTCAGATAACTCAAAGCAAAGTTAGATTCTACACAAAGCATCTGTATCACATTATTTTTTCCCACAATGTGGATAATCTTTAAGTAATAAAGCTGTTACAGTAAACTCCAGTCTAGCATGCTGGTTTTTGAATTTTTCCACAAAGTCTAGGGGGTACATATACACCAGTGTGCCTCTGTAGTCATGGCAGACATTGACTTCAAACCGCTTAAGAGCTAGTAATAAGCCTAGGGTTTCTTTTTCCACAGTTGAATATCTTTTTTAGTGTTAATTTAGCTTTTTGGAAAAGTATTCAACTGGCATTTCTATAGAAGGGTCTCTGACCTGAAACGTTATCTCTGCTTCTCTCTGCACAGATGCTGCCAGACCTGCTGAGTATTTCCAGCATTTCTTGTTTTTATTTGGCATTTCTATACCTGACTCATTGTCTTGTAACAGGACTGCGCCAACCCCCTGGTCACTATCAACTGCCATCTTGAAGGGCTTAGTGAAATTTGGAGCAGCCAACACTGGTTCATTAACCAAAATGGCTTTCAGCCTCTCAAAAGATGCTTGGCACTTCCCTGACCACACTACCTTGGTTTTCATTTTTGTACCAAACCTGTCAGTGGAGCAGCTCTAGGACTAAAATTTGGTACAAACTTGCGATAGAAACCACACATCCCCAAGAACCTCATGATTTCTCAGTTAGTCTTAGGATTATTGAACTCCACCAATGCTTGTACTTTTGCTGTCCTGGGCAACACCTATCCTTGCCCTACTATATGCACGAATTAGGTTACTCTTGTTTTTGCAAATTCACTTTTGGAAAGGTTTATCACTAAATCAGACGATGTTAATTTCTAAACAGAGCTTCTAGTTGTCTCAAGTGGTCCTTCCAAGTGTCACTGTATACCAGCACATTGTCAAGGTAAACTACAGTTAGGAACACTGGCTACCATTTGGTACATTAGTCTCTGAAAAGTGGCTGGGGCATTTTTTAGCCCAAATGGCATCACTCGGCATTGGAAAAGACCGTCTAGCATGACGAAGGCTGATATTTCTTTAGCTCGAGGTGTTAAACGGACCTGCTAGTATTCCTTTAACAAATCAATATTGGTAATAAAAGTGGCACTGCCCACTCTGTCAATACAGTCTTCCCAGCGAGGAATCGGGTAGGAGTCTGCCTTTGTTACTTCATTAACCTTTCTGTAGTCTATGCAGAATCTAGTTGATCCATCAGGTTTAGGCTTTAACACCACTGGGGAACTTCAGCTGCTTTGACTGGGCTCAATTAGGTGGTTTTCCAACATGTGATGGATTACTGCTTTCTACCTGGGCCTGTTTCCCTGGACTTAAGCAACAAGGATGCTCTTTTATAGGAAAGGATTCCCCTATATCCACACCATGTGTGGCTAAAGTTGTACATCCTGGCTTGCCCCTACAGACTTCTTTAAATGCTGTGAGTAGCCTTGTTAGATCTTCTCGTTGTTTTGCATCTAAATATGCAAGCATAGTGTCCAATCTCCCTAAAAATTCAGTATTAGCTAACTGGATAGTAGGAGGTTCAATTTGAGAATGGTTTAGGCCTCCTTCTGCCTCATCCTCACTAACCCTTTCATCCTTCACTGTCCCTATCTGGCATACCTGTGCTTGCTTATCCTCCTCCCGGCGATTATATTGTTTCAATATATTGATATGACACAGCCGATTCTTTTTCCAGCAATCTGGGATATAAATCAAATAATTTACTTTACCAATTCTTTTGACCACTTTATATGGACCACTTCACTATGCTTTCAGTGGTTCACCCTGTAAAAGCAGTAATACTGGCATCTCATTCCCTGGTTGAAATGTACGTGTCTTGGCATGCTTGTCTTCCCAGTTCTTCATGGTTGTTTGGGGAGCTTTATGGTGTTCCTGAGCCACTTTGCTCGCTCTCGTGAGCCGTTCCCAGAACACAGATACATAATCTAAAACAGAAGATTCGTCCCTCTGTTCTAAAAACCTCTTTTTAATTAGTTTTAGAGGACCTGTTATCTCATGTCTGTAAACTAATTCAAAAGGACTAAAACTGGAAGACTCATTAGGTGAATCCCTAGTGGCAAACAATAGAAATTCTAGCCCTTGATCCCAATCATGGGGATATTCACGACAGTATGCCCTGATCATCCTTTTGAGGGTCTGATGGTAGCTTTCTAAAGCTCCTTGTGTCTGTGGGTGGTAGGCTGAAGAATGTTATACCCAAATTATTCAAAATTTCCTGGAAAATTTTCGACATAAAATTGGAACCTTGATCTGACTGAATCTCAATCAGTAATCCACATCTAGTGAAGAACTTGGTTAACTTCTCTACCACTAACTTGGCAGAAACTGTTCTCAAGGGAATGGCCTCTGGTAACTGAGTAGCCATATCCACGATAGTAGGTGTATATCAGTGTTCCGCTTTTGTTTTGGAGATGTCGAGAATTATTCTAGTAGGCTTTCGAGGAGAAATGTGGCATCAAAGTTTTTCCGCCAGCACACAGAATCGCAGGATTTGTTTTCCAGCTCCTCAGGAGCCAAGTGGCACCAGGGATTTTTCTCCCACACTGGATCTTGACAGGATTTCTTCAAAGAGGTAGAGAAGGAGATGAGAAAGGTGATGCTTTTTCTCCATGGCAGGAAAACACCAACTATCTTCAAATAGTTCATACACAACTAAAATTGAAAACAATGTTCAAATCCCAGTGAGTTGACTTCGCGACCTCCAAAAACCTTGACATGTGGCTTTTCTGTAACCATTTTTTTTTTCCAGGTCACCAAGGGTTCTGCTGTTTTTTGGAGCCCAAATCACAGGTAACCTCCAGCACAGGTGGCTTTCAAACAACTTATTGTCCTGTCAGTGAACTTGGTAAAAAAAAAACACATACATGGAATCTTTCCAGTTTTAACATAAGTTCTCAAAACAATAAAAATATCAAAAATAATGGAAGCACTTTCGTAACACCAGGGAGAAGGATGGTATCAGTGACTAGGGAATGCATTTTGTGGCAGGGACTGAAGAAAATGGCTTCCGTCTTCCCAATATTTAGCTGGAGAAAATTTCTGCTCATCCAGTCCTGGATGTCGGACAAGTACTGTGACAATAGGGGTGTTATGAGGGGGAGTTAAAATTTGTTTGGTCACGTGATTATTTTTTAAATCGATGCTTTACCATTGAATTTTGCAACTGTTCATTTTTTTTAACCAAAAATATAAATCAGTAGTTTTGATCATCATTGTATGCATAATACTCATAGCCTTTATTTTATACACATCAAGTCCCCTATGTATTTAATTTTTATCTTTGCCATTTTTAAAGCTGAGGATACACAGAAGGAAGGAAGACGACGGGTAGATTAAGTTAAGATACAGTTCGGCTATAATGTAATTTAATGGCTGAGGCGTTGTATTGCCAACTCCTGTTCTTATGTTCCAATGTAGATAGGGAAGAGAAAGGGAGGAGAGATGGGGCAGGTGGAAAAGGAGGAAGAAGGATGGGGAAGTGAAATTGTGACCATGGTAAATTATCCCCCCTCATCCCTCTCGACCTTCCTGAATCTTCAACAAAACATCCTCATCCAGCACTTCTCCTTTAACATCCAGCTGGGTGGAATTGTCCATTCTTACCCATCGAATCAGAGCCAGAGAATCACCTTTCGATGATTTCTCTTCAGACTCCTGCACAATTATCTCTGGTGTCCCTCAAGATCAATCCTTGGCCTCTTCTATTTCTCATATACATGCTGCCCCTTGCCGATATCATCAAAAAACACACCAGGATTCACATGTAGACTGACAGCACTCAAGTCTATCTCACCATCACCTCCCCTGACCCCGCCACTGTCTCTGATTTGTCACACTACTTGTCTGACATCCAATACTGAATGGGCAGAAATTTCCTTTAACTAGATGTTGGGAACACCGCGTGCCCACAACAAACACTGTTCCCCATCCACCATTTCCATCCCTGGCAACTATGTGAAGCTGAAGCAGACTATACACAACCTTGATGTTGTGTATGGCCCTGAAATGGGTTTCTGACCACATATCCACACCATCACCAAGAGCTCTTATTTAACCCTCTGTAACACGGTCGAACCCTGCCTGTCTCAGCTGATATCCTGCTGAAACTTTCGGCCATTCTTTTGTTATTCCTAGACAATTCCAATGTCTTCCTAGCCGACCTCTCATCTTCCACCCTACACAAACATGTGTTCATCCAAAACTCTGCTGACTGTATTTTAACTTGCACCAAGTCTCATTCACTCATTACATTTATGCTTGTTCAGCTATGTTGGCTCCCAGTCTGACAATCTGCCAATTTTAAAGGTGAAGGAGGATAGGAAGAGGAACAGAACCACTGTCAGAGTTGTATAGGATGTCACGACTGATCAATGCAGTCTTAATGCTGGTGGCAGCCGAAAGCCATATTCGATGATCGCAAACAAGGAGAGGTGGGAGGGCAGGAGCAACACAATAAATGTTTCAAAGCTTTGGAAAGGGGAAGTTGGGAGTCAAGGGGCGAAGTCTTGAGGGGACAGGGTAACCATAGCTATAGAAACTTACAGTACAGAAGGAGGCCATTTGGCCCATCATGTCTGTGCTGGCTCTTTGAAAGAGCAGTTGGCTTAGACCCACATCCCTACTTTGTGTCTGTAACCTTGCAAGTTCCACATCCTCAAGTAGCTGTCAAATTCTCCTTTAAAATTCACGGAATCAGCTTCCACCACCTTCTCAGGTACAGCATTCCAAATCCAACAGTGAAAAACAAATTCTCACGTTTCCTCTATATCTTTTGCAATGATTTTAAATCTATGACCTTTGGTTATTGATTCACTTGCCAGAGGGAAGTTTTTTCTCTAACACCTCAAATGAACCCTCTCATCTTGAAAACCTTGTTTAGGTCACCTCCTAATCTTAACCTTTGTAATGCCATAGGAGTTAGGGGCAGTGCCAGAGGAGAAAAATAAGTTGATTTTTGCAAGCATGGAACTGAGGTGGTGAATTTTGGTAGTCAGCAGCTGGGATCAAGGGAGAAAATGGTAACCTCTATGGACAAAATGAGGGGAAGGTGAGGTGACAGTGACTACCCTTGACATTAAGGCAGCAGTCGACTGAGAATGGCATCAAGGAGCCTGAGCAAAACTGGGGTCAATGGGAATCAGGGGGAAAACTCTCCGCTGATTGGAGTTATACCTAGTACAAAGGAAGATGTTTGTGGTTGTTGGAGGTCAATCATCTCAGTCCCAGGATATCACTGCAGGAGTTCCTCAGGGTACTGCCCTAGGCCCCACCATTTTCAGCTGCTTCATCAATGAACTTCCCTCCATCATGAAGTCAGAAGTGCGGATGTTCACTGATGCTTGCACAATGTTCAGCATCATTCGTGACTCCTCAGATACTGAAGCAGCCTATGTCCATATGCAGCAAGACCTGGACAACATCCAGGCTTGGGCTGATAAGTGCCAAGTAACATTTGTGCCACACAAGTGCCAGGCAATGACCATCTCAAACAAGAGAGAATCTAACCATCTCCCTTTGACATTTAATGGCATTACCATTGCTGAATCCCCCACTATCAACATCCTGGGTGTCACCATTGACCAGAAACTGAACTGGATCAGCCACATAAATGATATGGTTACAAGAGCAGGTCAGAGGCTTGGAATTCTGTGGCGAGTAACTCACCTCTTGTCTCCCCAATGCCTGTCCACCATATACAAGGCACAAGTCAGGAGTGTGATGGAATACTCTCCACTAGTCTGGGTGGGTGCAGCTCCAACACACTCAAGGTGGTCAACACCATCCAGGACAAAGCAGCCCGCTTGACTGACATACCATCCATCACCTTAACCATTCACTTCCTCCATCACAGACGCACAGTGGCAGTGTGCACCCATATACAAGATGCACTGAAGCAGCTCACCGAGGCGCCTTCGACAACGCCTTCCAAACCCATGACCTCGACCACCTAGAAGGACAAGAACACCACGACCTGCAAGTTCCCCTCTACGCCACATACCATCCTGACTTGGAACTATATCGTCATTCCTTCACTGTAGCTGGGCCAAAATCCTGGAACTCCCTTCCTAACAGCACGGTTGGTGTACCTACACCCCAAGGACTGCAGCGGTTCAGGAAGGCAGCTCACCACCACCTTCTCGAGGGCAATTAGGGATGGCCAATAAATGCTGGCCTAGCTAACAATGCCCACATCCCCTGAACGAATATAAAAAAACCCTGTTACTTCAAACTGCATCAGCCATCATTCTGCCAACTCAGCTTATCAATGTGCTTTGGCAATTTTCTGCACCCTTCTTGACCATTTCCTATGTCGCATAAAATAATTTGAAAACTTGAATACTTTTGGAAATATTTCCATACCAATATATGGAGTAAAAATTTCAGACCCTAGCACTAATTAAAGGGGATAATACTTGTCATCATACACCAATTGGAGATTGTCCCAATTCTATGCCTCCCAACTACTTTCCTACCCATGCCATATGGCTGCCACCAATCTCTTGTGTGGAAATGCACCAAATGCCTTTTTGAAATTTATGTATAACATCCAATAATCTTCATCTATCTATCAACTCTTTGATTCTTGTCAAAGAACCTTGAGATTATTGATCAATGGAGTTAACTTACACCTGTAATACAAGGGTGATTTTAAAACCATTTGCCTAGTGGAAATCAGATGAGCAGGCAGTTAAACTCAGTCAGGATGCATACCCACTGATGCCATGCTCTGTGCCCACTGTCTTCTAACTTAACTTACTTTTCTCAGCCAGGGTGGGGGTGGGGGGGGGGGGGGTGGTGGGGGGGCGGGAGAAGAGAGGACCTTAGCCTAAAACCATAATGCACATCAAGATCCAATGACATCATTGGGACCCTATTACTATTATAACTGGTGGTCTGAAGCACTGCAGCTTTTCCACCATGTAAAGCTAGCGAGAAGAGGAGCTTGGGCCAGACAAGACCCAAAGTAGTAAGTTTTTTTTTGTTACTTTCCTTGCGAGATCAGGAGGAGAGGTGTACAAGGAAAGTTTAGGCCTCCTCTGCCAAGGCTGTCCCACTTCCCGATCAAACGAACCCCTCCCCATTACTTTAAGTGCCAGGGACCTTTCCTTTGATCCTAGCCGGCTGCCACCCACCATATTGCTGTCCACTGGCCATTTCTTACTTTCTGCCAGTTTAGGACAGGAAACTGACCAGGTTTATGTAGATGAGGCCTGGGAGTTAAAATTGCCTATGACTCTCACTGTTGAGGTAAGGGAGGCGGGGCGGGGGGGGGGGGGGCAGAGGGGGTGATTAGTGCTCACCCTTGCTTACATGATTCCCACTCCAAGTTAATTAGGACCATGCTTGTGGTTATGGGCATCGGCTTTGCAGTATTTAACATGACTTTTGAAAGTTATTTTTTGGTACTACAATGATAGAAGGGAACAATATGATGCATGGAAAGGACCATCATCAGCCCTTTTCCTCTACCATACACAAAACAGCCAAGTTTAAGTCTTGCCAGAAAATTCTGAAAGTGCACCACTCAATGCTTGTACTTAACCAAATTCATGTTAGACTTGATGTAGGGCAACAAAAAAGTGTTGATATTGAAGCATAACAGTCTCCAAGAAGTTCTTCTGCCCATATTGCTTCATTTGTTATTTTCACAATTTCATCTCCCATGGTCTCCTTTTTACTTACAAGCTGTCCCTGCTAGGAGGATAATAAATTCTAACCATTTGCATTTTCACAGGCACCATCTCTTTCCCAGTCAACAATGTCAAAATGGACATGCTCACTTGTCTTGGGAATCCAAAGTGTCTGTCATTTGGGGCTGGAATTCACACTGGAATTTCCATACTGCGATTCATTTCATGTTGTGAATAGTCGACCAAGTTTCAGTTGATTTTGAATCAGTTATTCTTTATTGCAGTGCGTTTAAAAACCAGGTAGCATCAATTTTATGAATTGCGTCATGCATACATTTTCGGGCCAGAAATCTCTTGATCTGACTGACAGCAAAATTATGCTGAGATTTACACCAATCTTGCCAATGGAAATTTCATGAGAATTTCATTAGCATACGCTGAAGCATTAAAGCTGGTGTGAAACAAACAAAAATCAGCATAAACAATCGGGGCCCAAGGAAAGGGTAGAATATATGTTATCTTCCTTCTTTCAGCTCCTCTTTACCTTCTTCATGTTATGAAAATTCAAGTCTGAAGTCATCAAACCACCATTTGTGCACATTAAGCGCAGTATATTTCGGGAAATGCAATTGCGGAAGCTTTTCTATTATTATTACAATAGATTTCATTGCCATGAAAACACTTTCAAATATATAGAAAATCTAGTGCACGTCCCAACGAGGAGAAATTTTTAAAATATGTTAAGAAAAAAATCGCAAAACACCAGAAAGAGTGATTTCATGTCTTGCTGCACTTAAAATCTAAAAACATACATTCCCTGGGTTTTTGCATGGGGGATTTCCGCGCATGTAATTCGGGGCTGCGCAAATGACGAGGAAAATTGTATGTAGGCAAGTTTAAGCCACTTATGTATAAAGTTCCTCAGAAGACCAGCACAGCACAGTTCTTATGCTGTTGTTGAGCCGCAAATTACAAGGAAATTTCAGGCCATTATATGCTGTGCCGCTTTGATTTTTTACAAATTAACTGACATGTTAATTTAAGTCTGTTAAAAGCCTGTTACAATCACGTTTCTGAAGACTTCCTAATTTATTCATGCTCTCTATTATATTTCTTGCACTTCAAAAGTAATTAGTTAGAAAGTGCTTTGGGATGTCCTGAAGTAATGATAGGCACTATATAAATGTAAGTTTTTCCTTTTCTTTACAATCCCAATAAAATTGCCGTTTTTCAGGTAAGCTGTAAGTTGATTCGTTGGTGAGTAACGGCTGTTAGCGAGTATCTATAAATAGCTAAGTTAGTACACTAGCGTTAGGGTGCGTATGTAAATAGCTACAAATTTTTTTAAAACTTCAAATTAAAATTGATGTAACTACCTTATAATTAATTAAGACACACAAGCAGAAGGGAACAGCTCGTAAGTCTATTGTTCTGTTTTGCTGGCTTTTGCTAAGTAAGTGCCTCGTGTAATGGACAGTGTGTTAGTAGCTAGCTTAGGACGCCAGAGTTAAGGTGGAGCTATAAAAAGAACAAACACTTTAAAATAAAATAAATAAAAGATAAAATAAAATAAATTCCTAAAACACATATTGTGTAATTAAGAAAAGTATAACTATAGTTGTAGATGGTACTAGTATTTAATTAGCCCAGTAAATTCTATAGTACATAAGAATAATTCCGAGTTAATTAAAAAGTAATTCAACTAAAATAACTAATAGTATAAGTAACAATGGCAGGACATTTGATAAGGTGCCACATCAAAGGTTATTGCAGAAACTAAAAGCTCATGGTGTAGGGAGTATCATATTGGCATGGATAGAAGATTGGTTAGCTAACAGGAAACAGAGAGTAGGCATAAATGGGTCATTTTGTGGTTGGCAAGATGTAACAAGTGGTGTGCCACAGGGATCTGTGTTGGGGCCTCAACTTTTGACTTGCATGAAGGGACCGAAGGTGTGGTTGCTAAATTTGCTGATGACACAAAGGTAGGTAGGAAAGTAAGCTGTGAAGAGGACATAAGGAGGCTACAAAGGGATATAGATAGGTTAAGTGAGTGGGCAAAGATCTGGCAAATGGAGTATAATGTGGGGAAGTGGGAAATTGTCCATTTTGACAGGAAGAATAAAAAAGCATATTATCTAAATGGTGAGAGACTGCAGAGCTCTGAGGTGTAGAGGGATCTAGGTGTCCTAGTGCATGAATCGCAAAAGATTAGTATGTAGGTACGGCACATAATTAGGAAAGCTAACAGACAGTTTTTGTTTATCGGGAATGGAATACAAAAGTAGGGAGATTTTGCTTCAGCTATACAGGGCATTGGTGAGACCACATCTGGAGAACTGTGTACAGTACTGGTCTCCTTATTTAAGGAACGATGTAAATGCATTGGAGACAGTACAGAGAAGGTTTACTAGACTAATACCTGGAATGGGTGGCGTGCCTTACGAGGAAAGATTGGACAGGCTAGGTTTGTATCTGCTGGAATTTAGAAGAGTAAGAGGCAACTTGATTGAAACATAAGATCCTGAGGGGTCTTGACAGGGTGGATGTGGAAAGGATTTTTCCCCTTGAGGGAGAATCTCAAACTAGGGGTCACTGTTTAAAAATAAGGGGTTGCCCATTTAAGACAGATATGAGGAGAAGTTTTTTCTCTGAGGGTTGTAAGTCTTTGGAATTCTCTTCCTCAAAAGGCAGTGAAAGCAGAGTCTTTGAATATTTTTAAGGCAGAGATAGATAGATTCTTGATAAGCAAGGGGGTGGAAGGTTATCGGGGGGAGGTGGAAATGTGGAGTAATCAGTTCTGCCATGATCTTATTGAATGGTGGAGCAGGCTCAAGGGGCCCAGTGGCCTACTCCTGTTCCAATTCGTATGACAGGTGTTACGTTGCAGCTGTGGTATGTGGGAGCTTTTGGATGCCAAGGTGATCCAGGACAAACACGTCTGCAGAAAATGTAAGCAGCTAGAGGAATTCCGTATCAAGATTACCGATCAGGAAGCCAAACATCATACACTTGCAACATAAGGGAGGGGTGAAATACCTGGACACTTTGTTCCATAAGATGGTCACACCTCTTAGAGCAAGGTCATCTGTTTTGGTCAGCAGTGAGGGACAGGAGGATGTGACTGTAAGTGAGGCAGGTAAGGGGACCAAGCAGACAGTAGTGGAGGAGCCTCAGACTTTGCAATTGTCAAACAGGTTTGAGGTGCTCTCAACCTGTGTAGACAAATGGAAGGTCTGCAAGGTGGATGAGCAGACTGGCCATGGCACCGTGGTACAGGAAGCCATTCAAATGGGGAGAGCAAAAAGGAATGTAGTGGTAGTAGGAGATCGTATAGTGAGGAGGATTGACATTGCTCTGTGCAGTCAAGAGCATGAGTCCAGAAGGCTATGTTGAATACCCAGTGCCAAGGATTGGGACATCTGTTCAGGGCTGGACAGGAACTTGAAGTGGGAGGGGGAGGATCCAGTTATCGTGGTCACTGTAGGTACCAACGACATAGGTAGGACGAGGAAAGAGGTTCTGCTTAAACAGTATGAGGAGCCAGGCACCAACTTGAAGAGCTCAAAGATAATAATCTCTGCATTGTTAACAGAGTCATGTGCCAATTGGCAGAGCACACATAAGATTAGTGAAATGAATACATGGCTCAAAGACTCGTGTGGGAGAAGCGAACTTCGGTTTGTGGGGCACTGGCACCAGTGTTAGAGAAACTCCTAAGCCTGTTTGTGGAGACAACACTGAGACTAGGATACTTTGGTGGAGATTGTTTATAGCTTGCCACAGAGCTTACTACTGTTCTCCAAACAACACCCAACAGCCAGTGCTGGCTGGCTCTTCTGCATATATACATACTTGAATACAACTGACTAATTAACACCCAACACCTGTTCACCCTATTATCTTGAACTAACATTCATTAACAGCCCCTAAAAGAGTCCCCTTTTTTTCTTTAAATTAAATACATATAAGAAAAATAAATTTTAAAAAAATAATGACACATTCTTTACATTATCTATTAACTTTCAACAGCACCAGCCATTAACATGCTGTATATACCCCCTAAAAAAAACCTGTTTTTTAAAAAGGTGATCTTATCATTAAAAAAAAAGTCCACGTTTTCCTAACTTATAACACAAGACGGCCCTCTTCGAGGACATCCAACAATTTTTTTTCGAACAAGCACCTGTCTTAGTAAAACAATCCGACAACTGATGGCTTGCGTCAACCCATTTTACTTTCGAAATTTCTTTTCTTTCCAACATTTCTTTTATACTTGCGAGATCAATCCTCAACCTCTTTTCTGCGACACTTTTTGTCGAATAGACATTGCCCCAAAGAGGATGGTTATCTACGTAGCATTCTATAGGAAAACTTTTCTCCGATTGCCCCTTATACAAGTGTTCCTTTAAAATGCTCGATAAATACATACCCATATCTATTGCTTCTATCAATGCAAGTGTCTCAGCAGCTAAGGTGCTTTTAACTATCCTCTTTATTTTCTTTAATTCCCAGGCTAATAGACAACATTTATCATTTCTTCCCACTGAAAATATAATGAAACCTGCTGTGCTCGAATAATCATCAGGAAGATTAACGTGTGAGGCGTCATTAAAAATTAGCAATTTCATTTCTTCTGGGTCACCCAATGCTGGAAACTTGAATGTATATTTGTCAAAACTCAATTTCATCAATGTCTTATTTTCTTTCAGCACTTCCCCAACAGTAGCATGTTTCAGCATGGTGCTCAATTCCAATACATCATAGCAAGCACCGGCCTAGTTTGTGTGCACAACCAGTTCAACTGCCCGATTAAGCTCCTTAACTGGTCTGCTTCTTCCTTGATTGCAGAGTCTTTCTTTTGTGAGGCTCTAGCCTGATTTATTGAGATCCTATTAACATTCTTTAGGTAAGACTGTTGATTTAGGGTTACCCCCAACTTAGTCAGCCTAATATTCAACCCTATATCTTTAAAAGCTCCTGAAGTCTGACTTCTAATTTTAAACTCCTGCAGAACCTTATCTACCACAAATTGCTCAAATGACTCAGATACTCTCCACAGAAAATCGTCCATCTGCATCAAGAAAATGCCTGCTAGTTTTTCTTCACCGTACCAATAAAACATTTCTGGATCCACCTTTAGTTGAATACAGCAGCTTTTAGTAGGATGGACCTAACTGAAAAATACCGCATCCTAGATGCATCATTTAGCCCATAAACACACTTGTTTAGCTTCCATAATTTCCCTTCTATATCTCCAGCTTCTTTTGGTGGCTTTAAAAATACTTCCCTTTGAAATCTCTCCCCTTTCAGAAATGCTGCTTTGATGTCAATGGACTAGCATTCCCATGAGTGTGTCGCTAAAAAGGCTAGGAAAATCTTCAAACTTGCTTTTTCTGCTGTTGGGGAGTTCACTCTACCTTCCTGGTTGCCTAGTCGTTCCTCAAATCCCTGAACTACAAGTCTGGCCTTTGTTTTATACGTACCATCAGGAAGTATTTTTCTCTGTACAGATCCATCTATGGGACAATGCTGATTGTCCTCTATCTGGCACCTCGGTGTATATGCCAAACTCTCTCCAACTGTCAAGCTCTTTTTGCTTGGCATCCTTTATCAATTTACCATCTAATCTGTTAGTAACCACTAGAGCTTCTCTATCGGAAGGGCTCCTACTTCTTGTGGTGCCCCTCGCCTGCTCTCTGGTCCTTGCTCCAGTGAAACCACGTCCCCTACTAGAGTTCCTATCCCTTCCTGGACTGCTACTACTCGACCTGTCCCTCCTACAAGCAGATTTTCTTTCACAAGTTTGTGACCACCTCCTTGGACTATGGTCATCTTCAGGCCCACTGTCTGAACTTATACTACATTTTCTGGCCTTCCACATTTTCAATTCCTTCTGCCAATCTATAGGTCTGATATCCTGTCCCTTGTCTTGCACATTCAGCCAATGTTTGTATTTCCCTGTGGCCTTTCCTGCCCTCCTTATAATGGTGGCATCCCTCCATTTACTAGTCCCTTCTGGCATATATGTCACTCTAGTCCCAACTTTCGGTAGTTGACCTTTGGGATAAATGGCCTTATCTGGATCTTCATTCACTTGGTCCACTCTCAGTCAGCCCATTATCTGCCACAATCTGTTGCTCGCAAAGGTCCAACATATGTGCATGTGAAGTATGTTTGTAAAGAAGGCACTGAGTCTAGGATGCTTTGGTGGAGATTGTTTATTGCTTCCCGCAGAGCTTATTGCTGCTCTCCAAACAACACCCACCAGCCAGCGCTGACTGGTTCTTTATATATACATAATTGAATACAACTGACTTATTAATACTCAACACCTGTTCACCCTTTTATCTTGAACTAACATGCATCAACAGACCCTAACAACCAACACTGGGAAAAGTGGGGCTGTACCGTTGGGAAGGTTTTCACCTGAACCGTGCTGGGACCAGTCTTCTAGCAAACTAGGGAAGTAGAGAGGGCTTTAAACTCAACAAAGGGGGGAGGGGGGAGGGGGGAGGGGGGAGGGGGGAGGGGGGGGGAATGTGAGGGATCAAGCTTGGGTAAATGTAACAAATCAAGGGATAGAGTCAAGGCAGGAGAACAGAACAGTAATATGGGAAATGAAGGTGAGAGAATGGCAGGAAGGGACAGAGTAAAAGGAAAACTAAGAACGTAAGAACACACCAACAGTCAAAACTAGATGTTACAAAGTTAACAAAAAGACACAACTAAAGGCTCTGTATCTGAATGCACATAGTATTCATAACAAAGTAGACAAACTGATAGCGCACACTGAAGTAAATAAATATGATCTGATAGCCATTACGGAGACGTGGCTGCAGGATGACAAGGATTGGGTCCTCAATATTGAGCGGTATATGACAGTTAAGAAGCTAGGTTAAGGTGGAGGGGTAGCACTGTTAATCAAGGATGGCATTGGCACAAAAATTAGAAATACCTTGGGTCAGCAGATCAGGATACAGAATCAATTTGGGCAGAGATGAGAAATAGTTGGGGAAAGAAGCCACTGTGTGAGTGGTCTACAGGCCCCCTTAACAGTAACCACAATGTAGGATGAAGTATACAAGAAGAAATATTAGGTGCTTGTGATAAAGGGACGGCAATATTTATGGGTGATTTTAATCGGCATATCAACTGGAAAAATCAGATTAGCAATAGTTGTCTGGATAAGGAGTTCATGAATGCTTTCGAGACAGTTTCTTAGAGCAGCACGTTCTGGAACCAACTAGAGAGCAGTTTATATTAGGCTTGGTATTGTGTAATGTGATAGGATTAATTAATTAATGACCTCAGAGTAAAGGCACCTCTAGGTAGCAGCGACCACAATATGATTGAATTTTACATCCAGTTTGAAAGAGAGAAGAGGGGGTTCAAGACTAGTATTTTAAACTTCAATAAGGGCAACTATGTGGGCATGAAAGCTGAGTTAGCTGAAGTGAACTGGATTACTAGGCTAGGAGACAGAACAATAGAGAAGCAGTGGCAAACATTTAAGGGGATATTTCAGAATACTCAGGTTAAATATATTCCTACTGTAAAGAAAAATTCTAAGGGGAGGACCCACCATCCATGGTTAACTAAGGGAGTAAAGGAAAGCATCAAACTTAAGGAAAAAGCATATAATTGTGCTAAGTGGCAGGTCAGATAATTGGTCAGAATATAAAGAACGGCAGAGAATGACTAAAAGGTTAATCAGGAGAAAGAAATAAGAGTATGAGAGGAAGTTAGCTAGAAATGCAAAAAACGGATAGCAAGAGTTTCTACAGGTATTTAAAAAGGAAAAGAGTAAGCAAAGCGAGTGTTGGTCCTCTAGAGAGTGAGAACGAGGAGTTAATAGTAGATAATAAGGAAATAGCGGATGAAATGAACAAATATTTTGCTTCCGTCTTCGCTATAGAGGATACAAAAAACATTCCAGTAGTAGCTGTAAATCAGGAGGTGGAAGGAAGAGAGGAACTTAGTGAAATTACAATCATCAGGGAAGCAGTACTGAGCAAACTGATGGAGCTGCGGGCTGACAAGTTGCTGGGTCCTGATGGACTTCATCCAAGGGTCTTAAAAGAGGTGGCTAATGAGGTAGATGTGTTGGTGTTAATTTTTCAAAATTCCCTCAATTCTGTAAAGGTTCCATCAGACTGGAAAGCAGCAAATATAACCCCTCTATTCAAGAAATGGGGGGGGGGCAGCGGGTGGTGATGGGGGAAGAGGCAGAAAACAGGTAACAATAGCCAGTCAGCTTGACATCTGTTGTGAGGAAGATGTTAGAATAAAATCATTAAGGAGTCTATAGCTGGGCACTTAGAAAAACTCAAGGTAATCCGGAATAGTCAGCATGGTTTTGAGAAAGGAAATCATGTTTAACCAATTTATTGGAGATCTTTGAAGGAGTAACATACGCCATGGATAAAGGGGTGCTTGCTGACGTATTGTACTTGGATTTCCAGAAGGCATTTGGCAAAGTGCCACATAAAAGGTTATAGTGCAAAGTAGGAGCTCATGGTGTAGGGAGTAACATATTAGCATGGATAGAAGATTGGTTGGCTGCAGAAAATAGAGAGCATGCATAAATGGTTCCTTTTTTGAGTTGCAGGATGTGATGAGTAGCAGGATATGACGAGTGGAGTCCCGCAGGGGCCTGTGCTGAGGCCTCAACGTTTTACAATTTACATCAATGACTTAGATGAGGGGAGCGAGGGCATGGTAGCTAAATGTGCTGATGACACAAAGATAGGTAGGAAAGTAGGTAGTGAAGAGGACATAAGGAGGCTACAAAGGGATATAGATAGGTTAAATGAGTGGGCAAAAATCTAGCAGATGGAGAATGTGGGAAAGTGTGAAGTTGTTCACTTTGCAGAGTATTACTTAAACGTGGAACATCTGCCGAATTACGAGATGCAGAGGGATCTAGATGTTCTAGTGCATGAGTCACAAAAAGTTAGTATGCAGGTACAGCAAGTAATAAAGCAGGCTAATGGAATGCTATCCTTTATTACGTGAGTAACTGAAAATAAAAGGATGTTACACTTCAGTTATACAGGGCATTGGTGAGCCACATCTCGAATACTGTGTGCAGTTTTGGTCTCCCTAGTTAAGAAAAGATGTAAATGCATTGGAGGCAGGTCAGAGGATCTTTACTAGATTGATACCTGGAATGAGCGGGTTGTCTTATGAGGATATAGCTCTTGGGTTTAAAGGGATCAAAGGATATGGGGCGAAAGTGGAAACAGGTTACTGAGTTGGATGATCAGCCATGATCATAATGAATGGCAAAGCAGGCTCGAAGGGCCGAATGGCCTACTCCTGCTCCTATTTTCTATGTTTCTATGAAAGGTTGGATGGACTGGGTTTGTTTTCACTGCAGTTTGGAAGAGTGAGGGGAGACTTGATTTAAGTATATAAGATTCTGAACGGTCTTGACAAGGTGGATGTGGAAAGGATGTTTCCTCTTGTGAGTGAGTCCAGAACTAGGGGGCACTGTTTTAAAATTAGGGGTTGCCCTTTCAGGACTGAGATGAGGAGAATTTTTTTCTCTGAGGGTTGCACAACTTTGAAACTTTCTGCCTCAGAAGGTGGTAGAAGTGGGGTCACTGAATACTGTTAAGGCGGAAGTAGGTAGCTTCTTGGTAGGCAACGGAATCAAAGGTTATTGAAGGTAGATGGGCGTGTGGAATTCAAAATGACAGACAGATCAGCCATGATCTTATTGAATGGCAGGCAGACTCGAGGAGCCGAATGGCCTACTCCTGCACCTCATTCGTATGTTCTAAGCTAAACATATTTCCCCCAAAAAAGTCAGTGAATTCAGCAGAAAATGAGAAACAGGAATACTGGAACAAGACACTATAAATAACTTATCTCCCCCTTCATAGAACTATTTTATGAAGTGTAACTGACATTTTTACTATGATGTATTGGGCCTGACTGCAAAAGCTTTGAGACACCCAAATCTGCATGATTCACAAGCAGGCTTTTCTTGAGCTTGCTCTATGATACTTTAAAAACAGAGCTTTTTTCCGGTATTAACTAAGCACCCCATATTTTTCTCATTGTTGACCAATAAAGGACATTTGAATATTTCACTAATTACATAAGCTGTAGCCAATGATTGTGTTTTCTGTGCAGTTTACCTTTTCAGAAATTTACACCCAGTTAGAATATATGTTTCAGATCACAATATAAGGACACTTTTCTATCTTAACACTTAAAACTGCAGAAGAAATCAAGGGCTGATGAACTTTTATTTTTACAGGCTGTTTTCCAAAACTGTATTTAATTTTTATGAAAAACCATACTGTCATTATTGGGAACTAATTATTTGACCTTGTATTTCAAAACGGTTTCCAGAAAATCTATTACTGGAAGAAAAGATTGTTTTTTAACAAAAAAAATTACCCAATAGCAAAAAGGAAATTCAAATCCATTCCAGTCTGTTGATAGCAAATGTAGAATTCTGCACACACTTCTGAAATACTCTCCTCAATTAATCATTTCATGCCCTTTGTACAAATGTTGGTGTTTTTCTCATATCCCTAGAGCTTGTTCCCTGGAAAATTTTGATTTCTACATTAAAAATAATACTTTCTAGCAAATTTAATGCACTTTAACAATTCATAAATTTTTAATCTAAGAACCAGGAAAATAAAGTGACATGTAGGTTTTCAACTGACCAAAAAGACCACAGAAATACCCACCTAAGGCCTACTCAGTCCATGCTGCCAATCTCACTTGCATTCCTACTTTATCTATTCATTCTTGGGAAATGGCTATCACTGGCAAGGCTGCATTTATTACCCAATCCTAGTTGCTCTAAAAGACAGTGGTGGTGAGCCTTCTTCAACCATTGGAAGTTGGTGCCATACAATTATATGGCTTGCAAGTCACTTCAGAGAACAGTTAAGAGTTAATCGTATCGGTATGGGACATAAACCACATATAGGCCAGACCAGGTAAGGAGGGCAGGTATGCTTCTGCAATGGATAATAACGAACCATGCTGTTTTCCTTTATGACAATCCGACAGCTTCAGGGAGGCAGGGAGAGAGAAAACACAAAACTGTAGGCCAGTTAACCTGACATCATTAGTAGGAAAAATTCTACAATCTATTATTAGGGACGCAATAACAGAGCACTTATAAATAATATAGTTGGGCAGAGTCAACAGCCATAAAGGCGGGGCTAAAGTGTGGCGAGTCGAAGAGACTTAGCAGTTGGCAGGAAAAAAGACAGAAGTGCAAGGAGAGAGCCAACTGTGTAACAGCCCCGACAACCAATTTTATCTGCAGTGCCTGCGGAAGAGTCTGTCACTCTAGAATTGGCCTTTATAGCCACTCCAGGCACTGCTCCACAAACCACCTCCAGGCGCTTACCCATTGTCTCTCGAGACAAGGAGGCCAAAGAAAGAAAAAAGAGTCAACAAGGATTTATGAAAGGAACATCATGTTTGACAAAGCTATCATAGTTTTTTGAGGTTGTAACTTGCAGGATGGATGAGGGGGAACCAGTGAATATGGTGTTCAAAAAGCATTTGATAAGTGCCACGCAAGAGGCTATTAGACAAAATTAGGGCTCACAGATTGGGATTAATATGACACAGAATGAGGACTGGGTTACGGACAAAAAACAGAAAGTAGAAATAAATGGATAATTTTCAGGTGGCAGGCTCTAACTAGTGGGATTGTGAAAGGATCAGTGCTTGATCCTCAGCTATTAACAAGCTACATCGATGATTTAGATGAGGGTGCCGGGTGTAATGTGTCCAAATTAGGTGGGAAAGTAAATTGTGGGGAAGATACAAAGAGGTTACAAAAGGATACAGATAGGCTAAGTGAGTGGACAAGAATGTGGCAGATGGAATATAATTTGGACAAGTGTGTGCAGTTATCCACTTTGGTAGAAAAAAAAAAACAGAAAATATTTTTAAATGGTAATTAGAACATTAGAATTAGAACATTACAGCGCAGTACAGGCCCTTCGGCCCTCGATGTTGCGCCGACCTGTGAAACCATCTGACCTACACTATTCCATTTTCATCCATGTGTCTATCCAATGTCCACTTAAATGCCCTTAAAGTTGGCGAATCTACTACTGCTGCAGGCAGGGCGTTCCACGCCCTTACTACTCTCTGAGTAAAGAAACTACCTCTCACATCTGTCCTATATCTATCACCCCTCAACTTGAAGCTATGTCCCCTCGTGTTTGCCATCACCATCCGAGGAAAAAGACGCTCACTATCCACCCTATCTAACCCTCTGATTATCTTATATGTCTCTATTAAGTCACCTCTCCTCCTCCTTCTCTCCAACGAAAACAACCTCAAGTCCCTCAGCCTTTCCTCGTAAGACCTTCCCTCCATACCAGGCAACATCCTAGTAAATCTCCTCTGCACCCTTTCCATAGCTTCCACTTCCTTCCTATAATGCGGTGACCAGAACTGCACGCAATACTCCAGGTGCGGTCTCACCAGAGTTTTGTACAGCTGCAGCATGACCTCGTGGCTCCGAAACTCGACCCCCCCTACTAATAAAAGCTAACACACCATATGCCTTCTTAACAGCCCTATTAACCTGGTTAGCAACCTTCAGGGATTTATGCACCTGGACACCAAGATCTCTCTGTTCATCTACACTACCAAGAATCTTCCCATTAGCCCAGTACTCTGCATTCCTGTTACTCCTTCCAAAGTGAATCACCTCACACTTTTCCGCATTAAACTCCATTTGCCATCTCTCAGCCCAGCTCTGCAGCCTATCTATGTCTCTCTGTACCCTGCAACATCCTTCGGCACTATCCACAACTCCACCGACCTTAGTGTCATCTGCAAATTTACTAACCCACCCTTCTACACCCTCTTCCAGGTCATTTATAAAAATGACAAACAGCAGTGGCCCCAAAACAGATCCTTGCGGTACACCACTAGTAACTAAACTCCAGGATGAACATTTGCCATCAACCACCACCCTCTGTCTTCTTTCAGCTAGCCAATTTCTGATCCAAAGCTCTAAATCGCCTTCAACCCCATACTTCTGTATTTTCTGCAATAGCCTACCGTGGGGAACCTTATCAAACGCCTTACTGAAATCCATATATACCACATCCACTGCTTTACCCTCATCCACCTGTTTGGTCACCTTCTCGAAAAACTCAATAAGGTTTGTGAGGCACGACCTACCCGTCACAAAACCGTGCTGACTATCTCTAATGTACTTATTCTTTTCAAGATGATTATAAATCCTGTCTCTTATAACCTTTTCCAACATTTTACCCACAACCGAAGTAAGGCTCACAGGTCTATAATTACCAGGGCTGTCTCTGCTCCCCTTCTTGAACAAGGGGACAACATTTGCAATCCTCCAGTCTTCCGGCACTATTCCTGTCGATAATGACGACATAAAGATCAAGGACAAAGGCTCTGCAATCTCCTCCCTAGCTTCCCAGAGAATCCTAGGATAAATCCCATCTGGCCCAGGGGACTTATCTATTTTCACACCTTCCAAAATTGCTAACACCTCCTCCTTGTGAACCTCAATCCCATCTAGCATCGTAGCCTGAATCTCAGTATTCTCAACAACATTTTCTTTCTCTACTGTAAATACTGACGCAAAATATTCATTTAACACTTCCCCTATCTCCTCTGATTCCACACACAACTTCCCACTACTATCCTTGATTGGCCCTAATCTAACTCTAGTCATTCTTTTATTCCTGATATACCTATAGAAAGCCTTAGGGTTTTCCCTGATCCGATCCACCAATGGCTTCTCGTGTCCTCTCCTTGCTCTTCTTAGCTCTCCCTTTAGATCCTTCCTGGCTAGCTTGTAGCTCTCAAGCGCCCTAACTGAGCCTTCACGTCTCATCCTAACATAAGCCTTCTTCTTCCTCTTGACAAGCGCTTCAACTTCTTTAGTAAACCACGGCTCCCTCGCACGACAACTTCCTCCCTGCCTCACAGGTACATACTTATCAAGGACACGCAGTAGCTGCTCCTTGAAGTCAAATGAACACATGACCAGAGCTCTGAAGCCGTAATCAAATGACTAAAAGAAATTTTCGCCATACATGGCATTCTGGACCTAGTGATTTCCGATCATGGTCCACAATTCGCGAATGAAGCCTTCAAAGATTTTGCAGAAACCTATGGGTTTGCCCATGTTACAAGTTCACCAAGGTATCCCCAGGAGAAGCGGAGAGAGGTGTTCGAACCACGAAAAATAGACTGGGAAATGTTAGTATTCAGAGGGACCCAGGTGTCCTTGTACACAAATCACAGAGTGTTAAACATGCAGGTATAGCAAGCTATTAGGAAAGCAAATGGTATATTATACTGCAATCTCTTTGTAATAAAGGCCACGAGTAAAGAGGTCTTACTGCAATTGGATAGGGCCTTGGTGGGACCACACCTGGAGTACTATGCACAGTTTTGGTCTCCTTGCCTAAGGAGGAATATACTTGACTTCAAGGGGGTGCAATGAAGGTGCACTAAACCGAGTGCTGCTGGAGGGCACAGAGCGTGAAGAAGGGAGTTTGATAAGTGAGGCGGTTTGGTAAGGAGGGGAACTATAAATTAATTAAGAGAAAATAAATTTAATTAAAGTAACACAATAAAAATGGCAGGTCAGGTGATGTGTCACAGCTGCAGTATGTGGGAGCTCCTGGGTGCCATGGCAATCCAAGGCAACCACGTCTGTGGCTTGACGAGCTTCGGCTCAGTCGTTGAGCTGGAGGCCGAGCTGCAGACTCTGCGACACATCAAGGAGGGAGAAAGTTACCTGGACACTTTGTTCCAGAAGGCCTTTAGGTTTGTGTCATTTGTTTTGGTCAGTGGTCAGGGACAGGAGGGTGTGACTGCGAGTCAGGTAGGTAAGGGGATCAAAAAGGTGGGAGTGGAGGAGCCTCAGCCCTTGCAATTGAACAAGAAGTTCAAGGTTCTTGCAACTTGTATGGACAAAAGCGAGGGTTATAGTGTGGATGAGCAGACTGACCATGGCACCATGGTACAGGAAGCCGTTCAAGTGTGGGGAGCAAAAAGGAAAGCAGTGGTAGTAGGGGACAGTACAGTGAGGGGGATTGACACTGTTCTCTGCAGCGAAGAGCATAAGTACAGAAGGCTGTGTTGCCGCCTGGTGCCAGGGTTCTGGACATCTGCTCAGAGCTAGACAGGAACTTGCAGTGGGATGGGGTTAGTCCAGTCGCTGTGGTCCATTTAGGTATCAATGACATAGGCAACACAAGGAAAGAGGTTCTACACAGTCAGTATGAGGAGCTAGGCACCAAATTAAGAAGCAGAACCTCAAAGTATTACCTGAGCCATGTGCAAATTGGAATAGGACAAATAAGATTAGAGAAATTAATGTGTGGCTCAAAGACTGGGTGTGGTAGAAGTGGGTTCTGGTTCGTGGGGCACTGGCACCAGTACTGGGAAAAGCAGGGGCTGTACACCTGAATTGTGCTGGGACCAGTGTTCTAGCTAGTCGCATAACTAGGGAAGTAGAGAGGGTTTTAAACTAAATAGCGGGGGCAAGGGATCAAATTTTGGAAGATGTGGTAAATCAATGGGTAGGGACAAGGCAAGAGGAAAACGTATTAATATGGGAAAAGATAAACAGACCGTGACACGAAGAGACAGTGATTACAAATCTAAGAGTAAATCAGTAGACAAGGCTAGAGGTTACAAAAATAATAAAAGGACATAACTAAAGGCTCTGAATCTGAATGCACGTAGCATTCGAAACAAAACAGATTAACTAATAGTGCAAATAGAAATAAATAAGTACGATGTGATAGCCATTACTGAGACATGGCTACAGGATGGCATAGATTGGGACTTGAATATTGAGGGGTACATGACATTTAGGAAGGACAGGAAGCTAGGAAAAGATGGAGTGGTGACTATGTTAATTAATGATGATATTAGCACAACAGAGAGGGATGATAAAAGTTCAGGAAAACAGGATATAGAAGTGGTTTGGGTCGACATGAGAAATGATAAAGGCAAGAAGTCACTTGTGGCAGTGGCGTACAAGCCCCCTAACAGTAACCACATGGTAGGACAGGGTATAAAGGAAGAAATAATGGGTGCTTGTCAGAAAGGTACAGTAATAATCATGGGGGAATTTTATCAACATATGGATTGGAAAAATCAGATGGGCAGAGGTAGCCTAGATGAGGAGGTCATAGAATGTGTTTGGGATAGTTTCTTAGAACAGCACTTTCTGGCGCCAACCAGACAGGAGGCTATAATATACCTGGTATTGTGCAACGAAATAGGATTAATGACCTCATAGTGAAGGCACCCCTAGGCAGCAGCGATCATAATATGATTGAATTTTACATTCAGTTTGAGGGAGAGAAGAGTGAGTCCAAGACTAGTATTTTAAACTCAAATAAGGGCAATGATGAGGGCATGAAAGCAGAGCGAGCTAATGTAAACTGGTAAAATAGGCTAAGGGATAGGTCAATAGAGATACAGTGGCAGACATTTAAGGGGATATTTCAGAATACACAGAAGATACATTCCAACGGGAAAGAAAAATTCCAAGGGGAGGACCCACCATCTGTGGTTAACTGAAAAAGTTAAAGATAGTATCAAACTTAAAGAAAAAGCATATAATTATGCAAAGATGAGTGGCAGGTAAGAAGATTGGACAGAATATAAAAAGCAGCAAAGAACGATTAAAAGATTAATTAGAGGAGGGAAAATTTAGAGTATGAGAGAAAGCTGGCAAGAAATATAAAGACAGATACTAAAAATTTCTTTAGATATTTAAAAAAGAAAAGTAACAAAGTGATCGTTTGGTCCTATAGAAAGTGAATCTGGGGAATTAATAAGGGAAAATAAGGAGATGCCAGATGAATTGAACAGGTATTTTGCATCGGTCTTCACCATACAGGATACAAGTAACATCCCAGAAATAGCTGTAAATCAGGAAATGGAAGGGAGGGAGGAACTCAAAAAAAATTTACAATCACTGGTCAATACATGTGCTGGGATTTTTATGGTTCCACGCGCTACAACATTGGCCTCATTGGCAACTTCAAATAGGGCGCGAGCCATTTGCTCACCATGCAAGCTTGATGCTGAAATAGGGCAAATCATGCATCCTGCATGACAATGGCTACCCCGAACGAATCATTTCTCGCTGTCTAGCACGCAAACTTATGAATGGGCCTAAGGCCATCATTTTCGGCCCTGAAAAGGGCCCAGTCTACCTCAAATTAACGTAGAAGGGTAACATATCATAAATTTGAGCAACAGATGAAGCTGGCTGTTTCACGCTGCTATTATGCAGGAGCAACACATATGGTGTTCGCCACCAACAGGGTGATGCCGTCAAGCTAAAAAGACGTTCTGCCTATCACACAAATGAGTATTGTGATATATGAATTTCAGTGCTAGTGTGATGCTAGGTATATAGGCCATACAAGGCGGCACAGTGGCGCAGTGGTTAGCACCGCAGCCTCACAGCTCCAGCGACCCAGGTTCAATTCCGGGTACTGCCTGTGTGGAGTTTGCAAGTTCTCCCTGTGACTGCGTGGGTTTCCTCCGGGTGCTCCGGTTTCCTCCCACAGCCAAAAGACTTGCAGGTTGATAGGTAAATTGGCCATCATAAATTGCCATTAGTGTAGGTAGTAGGGGAATATAGGGACAGGTGAGGATGTGGTAGGAATATGGGATTAGTGTAGGATTAGTATAAATGGGTGGTTAATGGTCGGCAGTGGGCCGAAGAGCCTGTTTCAGTGCTGTATATCTAAATCTAAAATCCCAAAGACTGGTGGATCGTATCAAACAGCATGTCCCTTCCACTGTTCGTAACGGGCAAGGTACATGCTGTACCCAGCCAGACTGTGCTTGCAAAACTCAAAACACAGGGTCCAACATTAGATGTGATTACGCAATTGGATAGCATTTGCTAAATAATCCTCAGTGTGCTAAAAATTACACTGACAACCAATTTAAGATGGTCAGTCAGGCTTCCAATGTGGTGCATTTGCGCCTACTGGAAGCTACATATATAAATACACAGGGCCCTGCTCTTTGCAGACAGAAAGAACATGTGTGCACACATTGAGCCTGTTTCAGCTAAACAAAATAAATGACAGCCATTCGCTGGTTCATTCCTCAGGTAATGCGTCGACCAGAGTCAAGCTGCCTGGTTTAAATTTCAAACAAAGCTTGGCAGTTAACTCTCAGTCACCATAAACTGGTGCACTCTCCATGGCAACACTTCTACCAATCATAGTTCATTTGCCAACCAATTAGCACTCTCTTCTCATACAGTATAAATTTGTTGCGTCTCTTACATTGATATTCTTGCGAATTGTCCTGATGAGTGCAAGACGAAAAGCTTCAACAAAATGCCTGTTTTCCGAAATACTCAAAATTACAATCACCAGGGAAGTGGTACTGAGCAAATTGTTGGAGCTGCGGGCTGACATGTCCCCAGGTCCTGATGGACCTCATTCTAGGGTCTTAAAAGAAGTGGCTAGTGAGAGAGTTGATGCACTGGTATTGATTTCCAAAATTACCTAGATTTGAGGAAGGTTCTATTAGATTGGAAAATAGCAAATGTAACTCCTTTATTCAAAAAGGGAGGGAGACAGAAAGCAGGAAACTACAGGCCAGTTAGCTTAACATCTGTCATAAGGAAAATGTTAGAAGCTATTATTCAAGATGTTATAGCAGGGAATTGAGAAAAATTCAAGGTAATCAGGCAGAGTCAACATGGTTTCGTGATAGGGAAAACTTGGATGAAGGGACCAAAGGTATGGTTGCTAAATTTGCTGATGACACAAAGATAGATAGGAAAGTAAGTTGTGAAGAGGACATAAGGAGGCTAGAAAGGGATATAGATAGATTAAGTGAGTGGGCAAAGATCTGGCAAATGGGAGTATAATGTGGGAAAATGTGAAATTGTCTATTTTGGCAGGAATAATAAAAAAAGAAGCATATTATCTAAATAGTGAGAAATTGTAGAGCTCTGAGGTGCAGAGGGATCTGGGTGTCCTAGTGCACATATCGCAAAAGGTTAGTATGCGGTTACAGCAAGTAATTACAAAAGCTAATAGAATGTTATCATTTATTGCGAGGGGAATTGAATACGAAAGTGAGGAGGTTATGCTTCAGTTATACAGGGCATTGGTGAGACTTCATCTGGAGTACTGTGTACAGTATTGGTCTCCTTATTTAAGGAAGGATGTAAATGCATTGGAAGCAGTTCAGGGAAGGTTTACTAGACTAATACCTGGAATGGGCAGGTTGTCCTTTGAGGAAAGGTTGGACAGGCTAGGCTTGTATCCACTGGAGTTTAGAAGAGTAAGAGACGACTTGACTGAAACATGTAAGATTCTGAGGGGTCTTGACAGGGTGGATGTGGAAAGGATGTTTCCTCTTGTGGGAGAGTCTCGAACTGGGGGTCACTGTTTAAAAATAAGGGGTCACCCAATTAAGACAAAGGTCAGGAGAAATTTTTTCTCTGAGGATTGAGTGTCTTTGGCACTCTCTTCCTCAAAAGGCAGTGGAAGCAGAGTGTTTGAACATTTTTAAGGCAGAGGTAGATAGATTCTTGATAAGCAAGGGGGTGAAAGGTTGTCAAGCCCTTTAAAAAATTTTATGTTTCAATGAGGTCACCTCTCATTCTTCTAAACTGTAGGGATTATAGGCCTAGTCTACTCAATTGCTTCTCATAGGACAATCCACTCATTTTAGGAATAAGTTTACGAACATACTAATTAGGAGCAGGAGTAGGCCAAGCAGCTCCTCGAGCCTGTTCCACCATTCAATAAGATCATGGCTGATCTGATTGTAACCTCAACTCCACATTCCTGCCTACCCCCAATAACCCTTATTTTTAAACAGTGACCCCTAGTTCTAGACTCTCCCACAAGAGGAAACATAGCTGTGGAGTCTAGGACTAGAGGTCACAGTCTCAGTATAAGGGGTCAGCCATTTAGGACTGAGATGAGGAGAAATTTCTTTACTCAAAGGGTTGTGAATCTTTGGAATTCTCTACCCTAGAGTGCTATGGACGCTCAGTCATTGAGTATATTCAAGACAGAGACCAACAGACTTTTGGATACTAAGGGAGTCACAGGATATGGGGATAGTGTGAGAAGATGCAGCTGAGGTATATAATCAGCCATAATCTTACTGAATGGCAGAGCATGTTCGACGGGCCGAATGGCCTACTCCAGCTCCTGTTTCTTATGTTCATGGGCACTTTTACTGATACCTGCCTTTTATTTCCAGATTTTTAAATGCTTTAAAAATTTCTAAGTGGCACGATGGGATTTGAACTCGTATTTGTCAATGCCTCTAGATAAGTAGCCCAGTAACATAATCAATACACTATTGGACCCAACATAATTCATATTTACCCTCTCCTGTGCATCCTCCAACCCCCACTTCAATCAACTGAATATGAGTACACACTGTGAGTGGGTTTCCCTGATTTTAAAAATATTTTCACCCATGGTGTGCAGCCATGATCAATCACATCATCTTACAACAGCAGCAGGAACAGGACCTGGGTAGGAGCCCCATCATGGCACCATCTTTTGCCAGTGAATGTGGGCAATGGACAGTTCCCTCAAAAACCCTGATGGCTGGCATGTATGTTTAGCTGCAGCAGGATCATAGCAGATAATTCCATGCGATATCGAAGTATTATTTCCCAAATAGAAGAGTCAAATTAAAGGTCTCAGCAAATACTTGGCTTCCAAACCCTGGCTAACTGTTCCCTGTATATGAATAAACGCATTATTAGCCACCGTTTGTGTATAAATCTGCGCAGACCCACAATAATAACTATGCCATTTCAGCAAACAAATCACAAATTTAATTGCGTTCAGCCTGCTTACATCAACAATCCTTAAACTGCACAATGAGTGTAATATCACCCCAGTGTAAGCATAAGGGACTTCTGCAGATCCAGTATTGTTTAATCTCATTATGTTATTGTTCTCTCAAACAAATCAAACCAAAATCAATGTTTTCTTTACCATGATTCATTTATATTATCAACACATCTTGTAATTGCACTGCTTTTGTAATCCTTTAAACTAAAGTGTATCTCGATTATGGAATACCCTCCCCAGCAAGCTTTAAGGTGTGTCTTAAAGGTGGAAAGTGAGAGAGGCGGAGAGGTTTAGGGAGGGAATTCCAGAGCTTAGGACCTAGGCAGCTGAAGGCACAGTCACCAATAGAGTAGCAATTAAAATTGGAATGCTCAAGAGCAGTGCAGATATTTCAAAGAGTTGTAGGGCTGAAGGAGGTACAGAGATAGGGAAGGGCCAGACCAGCATTTAAGAGCAAGGATGAGAATTTTAAAAACAAGGCATTGTTTAACTGGGAGACAGTGTAGGTCAGCAAGCATAGGAGTGATGGGTGAGCAGCATTTGGAGTAAGTTATGACACAGGTAGTTAAGTTTTGGATGACCTCAAGTTTACAGAGGGAGGGCGATGAGAGGCCAACCAGGAGTGCATTGGAATAGTCAAGTCCAGAGGGAACAAATGAATGGATATGGGTTTCAGCAACAGATGAGCTGAATCGGGGTGGAATCAGACATTGTTCAAGACAGAAATTGATAGGTATCTGGATACTAATGACATCAAGGGATATGGGATAGCGCAGGAAAGTGACGTTGATGTAGTGTTCAGTCATGATCCAATTGAATGGCAGAGCAGGCTCGACAGGCTGAATGGCCTACACCTGCTCTTATGTTCCTATTTAACAAGTATGAGATTGTTATATTACAGACAAATGAAGATTATGAAAGCGACAAATAAAGGTATTCAGGATGTTGCACCAGGAGTATGGAAAGGAGTAAGGAAGCATTGATTTCTCACTGTTCTCTTAAGTCATTGCACCACTAAATCAGATTGTTGTTCAGCCTATTTACATGTGAACTATCATTGTTTCATTTCCTAATTGGTAAAAATAAGGAAGTGTGAAAAAGGACTCAAGGCAATCAAGAGCACATTTCACTGGTAAAGTGAAGTTAAGCAGTACGCCAGAAATTAAGTTTTAGCTTCATAATGGCTCCTTTAACAATCACAACACTAAAAGAGTTTAAAAACTGCCTCCAAAATCATGTCCCCAGTCTACTTTAATAATAGACAATGAGCTAAAGGAGGAAATAGTGGGAGGAATGACCTAAAGCTTGGTCAAAGAGGTGGGTTTTAAGGTACAGAGGAGGAGGGAGAGATGGAGGAGCTGAGGTTGGATATTCCAGAGAATGAAGTCTAGGCAGTTGAAGGCACAAGGTGGGACAAAGGGAGCCAGGATGCATAAAAATCCAGAGTTTGGTAGATGGGTGGGTGGGGAGCAGGGGAATCAGTAGGGTTGAGGGAGGTTACAGAGAAGGGGAGGGAAGAGGCAAGCAGACAGGATTTAAGCACAAGTATGAGAATTTTAAATTTTGAGGGATTGGGGAACTGGCAGTCAAAGTGATGGGTGAGTGGGCCTTAATGTGGGATATAATCTGGATAACGCAGTTTGATGAGCTAACGTTTATGATACAATTAAGCAGTCTTTGTGATGGTAAGGACATGCAGCAAGAAACTCAGCTCTGGGTCACAAAGAATACCTCCGTGGGGGAAGTGGTGGCATAGTGATAACGTCACAAGACTAGTTAGCCACAGCTCCATGCTAATGCTCTGGAGACATGGGGTTGAACCCCACCATGGCAGATGGTGGAATCTGGTATTAAAAAGCTAGTCTCGTGGTGATCATGAAACCATTATCGATTGTTGTAAAAGCCCATGTGGTTCACTGATGTCCTTTAGGGAAGGAAATCTGCCATCCTTACCGGGTCTGGCCGAAATGCAACTCCAGACCCACAGCAATGTGGTTGACTCTCAACTGCCACTCAGTTGTATCAAACCACTACAAAGTCTAAGAAAAGGAATAAAACCGGACGGACCACTTGGCATCGACCTAGGCACCAGAAATGACGAAGGCAAACCCTGCCCTGTTGATTCTGCAAAGTCCTCCTTACTAACATCTGGGGGCTTGTGCCAAAATTGGGAGTGCTGTCTAACAGTCTAGTCAAGCAACAGCCTGACATAGTCATACATGTGGAATCATACCTTGCGGGCCGGGCGGGTGGGCGAGCGGGGGCGGGGAGAGCGGGCGGGATGGGGACAGGGGGATGGCGGGCAGGGAGGGGGAGAGTGAGGGGGCAGGCAGGGAGAGGGAGAGAGGGTGAGGCAGGGCGGGTGAGGCAGGGCGGGTGGGCGGGGAGGGAGTGATGGCGGGGGAATGTGCACGGGAGGCATAAGAGCAATGGACGAGAGTGAAGGGGTCATAGAATCTAGTGTGGTGTGGGAAGAGAAAGGTGGGAAAACAGCAATGTGAAAGCAAAAATAAATTTGTTGCTGTAAGGTTTGAAACAAAGAACTGATTGTTAGGGTAATATAAACTCATTACCACATATTGTCTTAGTTGGCCATAAGAACATAATTCTTAGCTGGCCATAAAAACAATAATCAACAATCATAAATTATTTCTTCATAAATTTGTACTAAGAATGTAGAATTATTCTTGCTGCGGTGTAAATAGCATCAAAAATCAAGCTGAAGCATAGAGTCACAGAGTCGAGATTGGTATCAACCACTAAGGCCTGCACAAATGCTCAATAAAATTAACTTCCTAAAACTGGAAAAAGGTTTACATCAGAAAGGATCTAATTACAAAGCTGTAATATAATTTTAGGGTTCAGTTGATTTAAAAAAAAAAAAATTTCCCACTTCACATAATATCTAACCTAATTAGTCCACTGCTTTGTGATTATTCTTAGATCTCCATATTAAATATTGTATCTTCTGTCTATTGCTCTAATGCACATTAATTTCAGTTCTATTAATGACCCTTTAAATATTTAAACCAATCTTTAGCATATTCCATGAGCAAACTTTCAGAAGTGTAGGCATCCAGGAAAGGCATCCATAAAATACCTTGGCAAGGTGGATCCTAAGACCAGCATCCATTCTGATTCTAGATCAGATCTGTAAGTGTCTGAACTGGAACAATTTAGTACTGCCTTGGTACACAGCCGTCATAAAACAATTGTGTCATGAGCTCTTGCCAAAATTGTCAATATATACATTCTTTATGTAATCAACTAAATGTTGGAATAATTAACAAAACAAATTAGGAGACACATTAAGAACATCCAGACCTACCCAGCTGTTGAAAAAGAAGAGCCACACTTGTGCTCGTCACAGGAAGACCATCATACAAAGGAGTTTGAATCAATTGTCTATCTCCAGCTCCCAATGAAAACAGTTTCTATAAGAAAAAATTAAAATATAAAATCAAAATAATGTTTTTACTCAATTAAAATAAACAAAAGGAGTAGGTGACAGGGCTAAAATGAGCCAGTTCAGCATTGCCCATCGATAGACTGCATGGTGATAATACTCAACACTACTTCAATGAGGGTTTACACACTAGATTTCAAAGAATGATGACTGTTTAAACAAAAATGATCCAGGTGTCCCGATTAAGAAAAAACTGAAGCTATTGCAACAATGTTTGGTGGCAGTGAACAAAGCAAATCATATGCTGGGATGTATTAAAAGGTCAATATCGAGCCAAAATAGAGGTTATCCTACCTTTCGAAACCATTGGTTTGACCGCACTTAAAATATTATATACAATTCTGGCAGCCACAGTACAAAACAGATATTGCAACTACCAATGGAAGGAATAAATAATCATGAGCAATTAGTGAATTGGGAATAAAAACAGAAATTGCTTGAAATATTCAGGAGGCAGCATCTGTGGAGAGAAAAACAGATGCTGCCTGACCTGCTGAGTATTTCCAGCAATATTTGTTTATATTTCAGATTTTGAGCATCTGCAGCACTTTGCTTTTGAATTAGCAAATTGGGCATGTTCTCACTGGAAAAATGAGGAAGCTGAGAGGTGATTACAATTGAAATTTTTAGGATTCTAAACAGACTAAATAGTGTAGACCATGACCAGCTGTTTCACCTTATCCAGAGTAGTATAACCAGAGGGAACGGCCATGCTTGAAATTCAAAACTAATCTGCAGAAACATTATTTCAGTGAGTGAGTGGTAAATCTATGGAACAAGGCTGCCCAGGAAGCAAATAGCATTGATTCATTCAAAAGTACATTAGATAGATTTCTTTCAGAAAATATTTTGGGATATGAGTAATTTGAGACATGGCATATGTTAAGTGTACCATACTTGGGAAAACCAGGGGGCTGAATCTATGGTTTCTAAAGGTTTTCACCAAAGCGAGGTTTTCTTGCTTCATGTCTAATACTGTTCTAGACTGATTGATAAAGATTGGTTGCCATGATTAGTCGACAAATCCATTATCGTTGTATCATGCAACAACCAGGATGGTAGGTGGTGAATTAGATGGACCTTGGTCTTTCTCTGTCTTGCAATTTCTATGTTCCAAAGGAAAAATGCAATCTTGAGATAGTTTTGTATTTTGGATAAGATTTGTGTTTTTCAGGTAATTCTTTTTAATGCATGACATAATTTGTGCTTAATAACCTAAAATCTACTATACAATTATTTTGAACTTTGTACATACAGACTATTGATAGTTTCAAAAGAATTTTTGGTAGTTTTCAATCTCTTTAAAATTGAAAAAAAAAATTCAAATGTTGTTTTCTGCCCACAATTTAAACTCAGTGTTAAATACTGGTATACATCATTTGTTGTCGGGTGATTTCTATTTTTTTCCCATATTTCTAAACTTACCATGCTATTCAGGTTGCTGTTGCTAATAAGTTTTGTGCAATAACTGATTCTTTGGGCAGCTGACATCAGTTTTAACAGGGAGACCCACGTATTTGTAATTATTTGGAGGTGGTCTTGTGATCGAGTAGTGCACAAATATTGGAATCCCCATGTGCAGAGGCTCTCCCCACTCTTAGGTGTTTGAATCTCCAGTAATTCAAATCTAGAAATCTGAAGACTGAATTTAGATAAATGTTTTTCCCTAGAAGTTAAACTCAGCATAATATTCATTGTTTCAATTCTTTCTACATACTTAGCTAACTAACATGCTCTGAAAATCGTATTCCTGGAAGAAAATAAAAATGAAGCAAGTGTTACTGCGTCATATGGGAATTTGGCTTTGTAATGCCTACATGAATTGCTGGGCTTTAAGGTTTTACTTTCTTTTTGGCAACTGTGATTTCTTTACCAGTAATTTCATGAATGAGGATTTTCCGTCTTTCATTAATGATTTGTCCGGATACCCTAAAGGATTATTTAGCCTTCCTTAATATGATTCTACATCAAAACAAAATGACAAGGACTCAAAAAATCATGTTAGAACTGACAAATCTAAAATAATTCAATAGATTGTTGTTTATTATAGTGCTGTTATAGATATTTACGGATTAAGTAACTAATGCATCCTTATAGGACTGTAAACTACAATGCATTTCAGAAATTTCATTCAAGTGGTTCCTTTAATAATTTAATACATTAGTTGTAAAGTACAAAACATTTTCATTCTAGCAGTACTTCAGGTGTTTGAGTTTGTGAAATCAGAAATGCATTTAGTCTTAGTTACAGCTTAGCTATTTTTAAAGTCATATGAAGAGCTACATTTATAACATTGCCAAAAGACGAAAGAGACAGGATAAAAAGCTGCAGCTTCCCATGAAATCCCCGATCTGCATTAAATGTGAATAATAAAAAAAACTAAATGAACATTAAACATACAGACTGAATTAACAATCTACAATCATATTATTCTGCAATAATCATAACCATTACAGAAAATACATAAATCGTTCTTCACAGCACATGGTGTAGTTTTGGTAGCTGACAACTCTCAAACTAAGTATTTGTAAACGCTATCCAATTTCCAACTTCAGGTCCAGAAATTATCCTGTTGAAACCAGAATAAATTGGACTAAATTTTATTATGCTGCACACTTACTACTGAGGACTAGCAACATGAGCATGCTTTAACACATAATAATATTGAAACTAAACTTATTCTTGATTTTACTACTCCTTCAACAATACAAATTGTACATAGAAATGTTAAGTGCAATTTCTGCTGCCTATCTTAATAATTATAAGAAATCAATTAGTATTCCAATGTTATTGGTATAAACCTTCACAATTAACTAAAATTCTTCTTCCACCCCAAAATGTATTTATTTATTTTCTTTTTTTACAGATAAGTTCTTGCTGCCTATAGTTATCAGAACACATACATAGAGTTGTAAGATTTAAAGTACGCTTGTTTAACAATATACTCTTAATAACCTTTTGCAGCAATATCATACATAGGAAGATAGGAACAGGAGTAGGCCATTCAGCCTCTCGAGCCTATCCCGCCATTCAATGAGATCATGGTTGATCCGCAGCCTAACTCCATATACCTGCCTTTGGCCCATATCCCTTAATATCTTTGCTTAACAAAAATCTATCTCAGATTTAAAATTAACAACTGTTCTAGCTACAACTGCTGTTTGTGGGAGAGAGTTCGAAACCTCTACCACCCTTTGCGTCAAGAAGTGCTTCCTAACATCCCTCCTGAACGGTCTGGCCCTAATTTTTAGACTTTCCCCCTAGTTTTAGAATCTCCAAGCAGTGGAAATAGCTTATCTTTATCTAGCCTGTCTTTTCCTATTGAAGACTTCGATCAGATCACCCCTTAACCTTTGAAATTCTACCGAAAACAGGCCTAATTTGTGTAATCTCTCCTCATAACTTAACCCCTGTAGTCCAGGTATCATTCTTGTAAACCTACATTGCACTCCCTCCAAGGCCAATATATCCTTCCTAAGGTGTGGTGCCCAGAACTGCTCACAGTACTCCAAGTGGGGTCTAAACAGGGTTTTGGACAACTGCAACATAACCTCTGTGTCTTTATACTCCAATCCTCTAGATATAAAGGCTAGCATTCCATTAGCCTTTTTGATTATTTTCTGCACTTACTCGTGGCATTTTAAAGATCTATGCACCTGAACCCCCAAGTCTCTTTGGACATCCACTGTACTTAACCTCTTCCCATTTAGAAAGTACCCTGCTCTATCCTTTTTTGGTCCAAATGGATAACCTCACACTTGCCCACATTGAAATCCATCTGCCACAGTTTTGCCCATTCACTTAGTCTGTCAATACTCTGTAGTTTTATATATATATTAGAGCATCCGTGAAAGCTACTCTCTGTGAAATTTGATTAGGGTATAGAACTGGTAATGAATAATTTGAGTTCTGCAGAATAAACAAACAGCAAAGCCATATGCCAATGTGCTTGAACACTGACTTTAAATATACTTTTAAAATAGCAGAATTCAATATGAAATACAAGCTGGCTTATTTGCATATAAACTTTAATATTATAGTGAAGAAAAACAAGTTCACTGGTAGTTGTTCATTTAGTAGGACTCTGATGCATGTAAATGCTTAAATATAATTGCAACCATATCTTCGGGCTTCTTGTCAAATGCTGTGCATGATCCAGTTTAAGGTATAATGACATTTCAGCTGGGCTTCCTCTGATTCAAACATCAATGTATTTACAAAATGAAAGCTATTACAACTTAATTGGATTATAAACAACCCCCAATCCCCGCATATATTCCATTTCAATAACAGTATGCCCAGTCTTGAATTTGAGAGCAACTTGCATTTATATAGCATTTCTCATATGAAGCAATATCACAGAGCATTTTACAAGGGGAGCAGATGGACATCAAGCAGGAACTTAATGAACTGAGAGAAAAAACTGAATGCACAAAGAAGAGAACATTAGAGAATCTAACCATCTCCCCTAACATTCAATGGCATTACAATCACTGAATCCCATACCAACAACATCCCAAGAATGACATTGACCAAAAACCTAACTGGTCTATGCTGGTATTTCTGCTCTGCAGAAGCTTCCTCCCACCTTACTTCATCTAATCCCATAAGCGCAGACTTCTATTCCTTCTCCTTCTGTTACGACTGAGGCGAGAGGAGGGCACTGTTTATTTGAGTTTCACTTCTCCACGGGTCACAACATATATTTAAAGTTTTTCCCACTTACCGGCACAGTCAATCATAGATTCTATTTTTATCCCAGAATAAAACACACCAACCAGGTTTCTTTAATAAACAACAAAATTATCAGTTTATTATAAAACAGTCTTAACCCAGTAATGAAATAAAGCATAAACACACAGATTGAAATATTAAAGTTCTCTTTTTACCTGAGCCCCTCACACTCACACCGGTTAACCAGAAAGAGAAAGAGATTTTTGATTTTAGAGCTCTATTACAGACAAAAAACACGTGCTGAATACTTGCTCCTTCTTGAAGCAACAGCAGATGTTTTAGGTTGTGTTCCAAAACTGGCATACAATCTGGCCTCCGAGTACATGTAGACGGGTCACTGGGATCTTTTAGAACTGTTCTTTTCAAGGCGGCATTGAGAATTAATTTAGTAGGCTTTTCTTCAAAGACAGGAGATGAGATGAGTTGGCACAGTGGATTTCTCAGGGTCTTTTAGAGAAGTGCTGGAAAGCTGAGCTGGGTTGTGGTCTCTCCTCTCCTTGAAAGGTCTCTTCTCACCTTGAAAGGTCTCTCCCTTTTTACACAGTTCAACCCCAACTCAAAATAATTCAAAAGCAAAACCGACAACAGGTGGTCAACCTTTTGACCTCCATCAATCTTGACCTGTCATTTCTTTGCAAACAACTTCGTCAAGTGTCCAAAGTTCTCTGTTGTTTATTGAGCTGGAAGGCAGGTGGTTTCCCGGAAAGGCTTGTTGTTGTTGCTGGAAGTCAGGTGGTTTCCCGGAAAGGCCCATTTTCCTCACAAGACCTCTCAGTGCCCCTTTTAAAAAACATTTCTAGGGACTGTTTTTCAAAGTCAAGTGACCTTTACATGACTCCTTTTGAAAACCCCAAAGTTTAACATTGCTTCTATCTTTCAGCAGAATTAAAATGTTTTAAAATGTTTATTTTTAGTAAAAATTGTGTTGAACAGCTTACTTTAGTTGCATTGGATTAATATTACAAATCATTAAGCTGTCCCTAACGCTGTTATAACTTTACTAACAGGGCTGTGTTCTCACACCCACACTTTTTGGGATTTTCTTCTCCCTGTTGCTTTCACATGCGCTCAAGACCTCTGAAGAAGGAATTTTCCTCCACACAAGATCAGGGGGCAGGTTGTTCAACCTTGCCCGTCTAAGAGCGAAGTCCAAAGTACGGAAAGTCCTCATCAGGGAACTCCTCTTTGCTGATGATGCTGCTTTAACATCTCACACTGAAGAGTGCCTGCAGAGTCTCATCGACAGGTTCGCGGCTGCCTGCAATGAATTTGGCCTAACCATCAGCCTCAAGAAAACAAACATCATGGGGCAGGATGTCAGAAATGCTCCATCCATCAATATTGGCGACCATGCTCTGGAAGTGGTTCAAGAGTTCACCTACCTAGGCTCAACTATCACCAGTAAGCTGTCTCTAGATGCAGAAATCAACAAGCGCATGGGAAAGGCTTCCACTGCTATGTCCAGACTGGCCAAGAGAGTGTGGGAAAATGGCGCACTGACACGGAACACAAAAGTCCGAGTGTATCAGGCCTGTGTCCTCAGTACCTTGCTCTATGGCAGCGAGGCCTGGACAACGTATGCCAGCCAAGAGCGACGTCTCAATTCATTCCATCTTCGCTGCCTCCGGAGAATACTTGGCATCAGGTGGCAGGACCGTACCTCCAACACAGAAGTCCTTGAGGCGGCCAACATCCCCAGCTTGTACACACTACTGAGTCAGCGGCGCTTGAGATGGCTTGGCCATGTGAGCCGCATGGAAGATGGCAGGATCCCCAAAGACACATTGTACAGCGAGCTCGCCACTGGTATCAGACCCACCGGCCGTCCATGTCTCCGCTATAAAGACGTCTGCAAACGCGACATGAAATCCTGTGACATTGATCACAAGTCGTGGGAGTCAGTTGCCAGCGTTTGCCAGAGCTGGCGGGCAGCCATAAAGACGGGGCTAAAGTGTGGCGAGTCGAAGAGACTTAGTAGTTGGCAGGAAAAAAGACAGAGGCGCAAGGGGAGAGCCAACTGTGCAACAGCCCCGACAAACAAATTTCTCTGCAGCACCTGTGGAAAAGCCTGTCACTCTAGAATTGGCCTTTATAGCCACTCCAGGCGCTGCTTCACAAACCACTGACCACCTCCAGGCGCGTATCCATTGTCTCTCGAGATAAGGAGGCCCAAAGAAGAAGAATGTAAGAATTGAACCAAAACAAACAGTTAGTTGGAATTTCCTTCAACCCATTAGCTTCCTGCAACTTAAATATTATTGTAGAATTGTACCTAAGAAACATACATTAAATTGTTAAAATACTCCATTAGAAAAAATCCTTATCCAATAGGCTGGACAAGATTAATCTCATGCCCCTGCACTGAAAAATGCATGTGCAACCCATGACATTTTGACTCAGTCCCTGTATAAATACATATTGATCTGGCAAGAAAGAAACAAAATGATGTTTTTTTGGCATAAAAATGATTAACTATAAAATCTTTACTGTGCTGTTGAATTCATTTAATAAAATGTATTAAGTTTTTCCTTAAATTAAACCTTTTTGGTAATGCACACAAGAACTAGGAGCAGGAGTAGACCATACGGCCACTCAAACTTGCTCCGCCAGTCAATACGATCAGGGGTGATCTTCTACCTCAACTTCACTTTCTGCACGCTCGCCGTATCCCTCGATTCCCTGAGATACCAAAAATTTGTCTATCTCAGCCTTACATATATTCAACGATGGAGTATCCACAACCTTCTGGGGTACAGAATTCCAAAGATTCACAACCCATCTCAATCCTCCTTATCCTGATACTATGCCCCCACATTCTCGATTCCCCAAGCCAGGGTAAACAACCTCTCAGTGTCAGCCCTAACAAGCCCCTTTAGAATCCCATAGGTTTCAATGAGATCACCTCTCATTCTTCTAAACTCCAGAGAGTATAGACCCAATTTGTTCAGTCTCTCATCGTAGGATGACCCTCTCATCCCAGGAACGAATCTAGTGAACATTCTCTGTACCACCACCGATGTAAGTATATCTATCTTAAATATGGAGACCAAAACTGTGCATAGTACTCCAGGTGTGGTCTCACCAAAGCCCTGTACAATTGTAATAAAACTTCCTTATTCTTGTAATCCCCTTGCAATAAAGCCAACATGCTATTTGCCTTCCTAATTGCTTGCTGTACCTGAATGCTAACTTTCTGCTCCTTGTGTTACGATCCCGTTAGGGGCCATTAACGTTTAAAAAGAGAAAGTCAAATTCCCAGTTATTCTCAAAGAATTCCGCCACAGGATTTTACGTTTTAAACAAAAAACTTTACTGTACAAAAGTTAAACAAAGCAAAACACTACGACTTGGAAACACATTTTAAATTTAAAATCTTAACAGTACTTGAAGATGTATACTTCAAACGCTAAATCTCAACCAGAACACTCCTATTCAACTGTTACTTCCACGCCCAAGAATTTCCCCATACATTATAGGATCTTGGTGGGCCAATCCAAAATGTACCCCAGCTCTTGGGAATTCACTTCGATTTCCTTAATTTCTTAGCCGTCTTAGAAGTTTGAGATTTCCCGGGGTTCTCCCTCCAGCTTCGGCTAGGCAAATCCATTAGGTAGGCAAATTCAACACAAATCTGGATTTTCCAGCTTGAGCAGGGGCTTGCCTCAAAGCAGAAACATTCCCAATGGCTTCTTTGCTCCCGAGTCCAACTGACTTCCAAAAGCCAACTGCTAGCCTGAGGCCACAGCTTTCCCAAAAGCCAACTGCTTTTCCAAAAAATAACAGCATTCCAAAAGCCAACTGCTTGTCTATGCCAGCAAGCACACAGATCAAAAAAACAAGATACTCCAGCCTCATCTATCGTCAGTGCCATGTGGTAGATTTGGGATGTCCCAGATTGCAATTTAAACTAATTACTTCCAACTCCAAATCTGGGAAATTATACGAATAATTTAAACCCCTGACTGAGGTAGCTGCAGACACACCATTTCCACCAACAAGTTAAGAGGGGTTCCCATTGTTTAGTGTCTTTACCCTTCCCAATGACCTTGCTAAATAAACATGGGCCACGCTGTGACTTGTTTGCCAGCTTCTCAAACCAGGTGTTTTCATTTATCTTGCAGTAAAAAAAATTCAATCCCCAAATTAAAAATTACCTCTAGAAAATTAATACAAACCATATACCAGTTGATCATAACACTTCTACAAGTACACCCAAATCACTCTGACATCAACATTTCGAAATTTCACGCCTTTTAAAAAATATGCTGCTTTTTTATTCTTACTACCGAAGAGAATAACCTCACAATTCCCCACATTATACTCCATCTGCCACCTTGTTGCTCATTTGCATAGTCTGTCTACATCTCCTTGCAGCCTCTTTGTCCTCCACATAGCTTACATTCCCACCTAGCTTTGTATCATCAGCAAACTCAGATACATCACTCTCGGTCTCTTCGCCGAAGTCATTAATATAGATTGTAAATAGTTGAGGCCCCAGCACTGATCCTTGCGGCACTCCAGTAGTCACGGCCTACCAACTTGAAAATACTCTGTTTATTCCTACATTCTGCTTCCTGTTTGCTAACCAATCCTCTATCCATGCTAATATATTACCTCCAGCTCCATGAGCTCTGATCTTGTGCATTAACCTTTTGTGGCACCTTTTAGAATGACTTTGGGAAATCCAAGTATAGTACATCTACTGGCTCCCCTTTATCTAACCCACATGTTACATCTTCAAAAACCTTTCGCAAAACCATGCTGACTCTGCCTGATCATACTATGATTTTCTAAGTGTATTGTTAAGACTTCCTTAATAATACATTCCAGCATTTTCCTGACCACTGATGTCAGGCTAACTGGCCTGTAGTTCCGTTTTCCCTCTTCCTCCTTTCTTGAATAGCAGCGTTACATTTGCAAACTTCCAATCAGCTGGGACCGTTCTAGAATCTAGGGAATTTTGCAAAATCATAACCAGTGCATTCACTATCTCTGCAGCAACCTCTTTTAGAACCCTAGAATGTAGGTCATCAGGTCCTGGTGATTTGCCGGATTTTAATCCCTTAAGTTACTCTAATACTTTATCTCTGCTGATATTCATTACTTTAAGTTCCTCACTCTTATTAGTTCCTTGGTTACTCTCTATTTCTGGTCAGTAATTTGTGTCTTCTGAAGACGGACATAAAATATTTGTTCAACATCTCTGCTATTTCCTCATGCCACATGATAATTTCTCCTGTCTCTGCCTCTAAGGGGCCAAATGTTTACTTTAGCTACTCTCCTCCTTTTTATATAGTTGTAAAAACTCTAACAATCTGTTTTAATATACCTGGCTAGTTTACCCTTATATCCTATTTTTTCCCTTATCAACCCTTTGCTGGTTTCTAAATCACTCGCAATCCTCAGGCTTACTATTCTTTGCTACATTATATGCTTCTACTTTTAATCTAATACAATGCTTAACTTCCTTAGTAAGCCTTTCTTGCTTAACTTTTTGTTTTTTAATGAAATGTATTTTTGGTGAACATTTTAAATTGCTTCTTTAAATGCTTCCCACTGTTTATTTCCGGCCATATCTTTTAGTCAATTTACCTAATTAATCTTAGTCAGCTCTCCCCTCATACCTATGTAATTGGCTTTGTTTATGTTTAAGATTCTTGTTTGAGACTGGAGTACGTCACTTTCAAACTTAATATGGAATTCAATTGTACTGTGATCATTTTCTTCCAGCAGAACCTTTACTATGAGATTACTATTGAACCCTACCTTATTGCGCAATACTAGATCCGAAATAGCTTCATCCTTAGTTGGTTCCACAACGTATTGCTCCAATAAACTGGCACAAAAGCATTCTACCAACCCACCTTCCTGACCGCCTTTACCAATTTGATTGGTCCAGTCTATGTGAAATTACATTGCCTTTGTTACACGCTCTACTTATTTCTGTCTTAATGCTCTTTCCAACAGTATAACTACTTTTAGGGGCCTATAAACCACGCTCACCATCATTTTCTGACCCTTGTTATTCCTAATCTCCACCCATACTGATTCTCCTACTTCATCTTCTGAGCCAAGACCCTTTTTCTCATTACTGGCCTTATGTCATCGTTTACTATCAGACCTACTCCTCCTCCTTTTCTATTCTGTCTATCTTTTCAAAATGTTGTGTACCCTGGAATATTTATTTCCAACCTTGGTCATCCTGTAACCATATCTCTGTAATCGTGATTAGATCTAAACCATTTATCTCTATTTGTGCCACTAGTTCATCTATCTTATTGCAAATGTTTTACACATTGTTACGCCAATGTCCTTTGTTGAATAATAATTTTCTTTAATCTAATGACTGGAGATCTGAATTTATATTTTTTAAAACCCATTTAAAGGAGAAAATCTACAAGGATGACTTTGCTGGCAGCTTAGGATGGTCATCTAATTTGGAACACTGTATCCTACATTGCAATGGACTGTGAAGAGGGAGATGAAATGTCTGCTCATATCCCAGCAAGAACCAAGACCCAGAAAGTTTAAGGGAGCTGCTTGTTCTTTTTAGCAAGAGATAAATAATGCTAACTGCTATGTTTTGAATCACTGAATGACAGCAATGTGACAAGCCCCTCCCCGACTGTGGTTCTAAGCTTGTGTCTTTCTGCAGCAGTGAGGGGAAGCTTTTGGACTCTGATATGTGCACACCCTAAGTTGGAGGGGGGGGGAAGAGGCGGGGAAGGAGAGGACAGTCCCTCTCTCTCTATTCCAGCTTGAAAGCTTTCAAATCCTGCTTGTTGATTGGCCATTTTTGCATACTCCAGCTACAATCAGAAACCCCGCTGGAGGAAATCATCTGCATCGCTGTCTCCAAGAGACCCATCAAACCAGTCATCTACCTCTTCAAACTAAAAGCCTCAGGACCACCGATTTTAGCTAGAAGCCAGCCAAATCCCTGAACTCCACAGACTGCATGCCCCTTTTTCTATCGACTCTAATTCAACCAATCTACCTTTCCCCACTCTGTAACCTATTTGTGTGCATGCAAACCTCTAGTGTTTGTGCGTGAGTGAAAGTTGGCACGTTGTTTATTATTTTTATTAGTTTGGTTTAAGTACAATAAGGTTAACCTCTTTCTTTGTTAACTCAAGAAAACTTATCCGATTGGTTCTTATGATCATAGCAAGTTAGTAATCAAACACCTACTGAATTGGCCAATACATCGACTTTAAGAAAGGATTAAATCTGTTGTAGTCAAAACAAGGAAAGGGAAAAGAGGGAAGCCCTCTGATCCCTCCTCACTTGATCGTAACAGCATTCAGATAAAGAGCCTTGAATTTTATTTTGTTACTACTATTATTTGCATGGACCTTATTCACTGATGCACTTTTACCTTTAAACTCTGTCCCTTCCTGTCCCATCCTGCTGGTCTTTACCCAAATCAGTATACTGATGTCGCACTTTACTCTTTAGATTTCTAAATTTCCCTTCATCTGAACCTTATCCCCTGGCCTTTTAGTTTAAAGCCCTATCCACAGCCCTAACTTTATCCCAATGACCATCATCAATCTTGCCAATTTCCATTTTTGCACTAAGCACCCCCACCCAAAACCTGCGATACATCGAACACAGAATCCTGCATTCACAAGTCACTCCAGGATCTCCTACAGTACCTCTGCGACCACTTCCAGTCCTATAACCCAGCCCATGCTGGTCCTCCAACTCTGACTGCTTGTGCATATCCTTTCCTTCTGATCAACCATTTGCAGTTGGGCTTTCAGCTGACGTGTTCTTAACATCTAAAATTTACTCCCTAAATCCCTCCATTTGGCTACTATTTTTCCTGTCGATTAAAACCTACTTATAACATATCTTTATAGCATCTCTCCAAATTCTTCAACTAGAGCTCAGCATTTTTTCTCAATTTCTATCTGTCACTGATGCTTTGAAGAGAAAACTATTCTGTGGAATGCAAGAGAAATGGTTATGTGCACAGCTGGTTATTTTCATTTATCTAGTTTTCATTAGCAGAATTCCATAGGCTATATTTAGACAGCATATACTTACAGCTCAACAGTCTTCCATTCAATTCTAGAAAATAAATGTTATTTGCAAAACAACTTGACATAGCTTCATTGCAAGACAGAGTGAATGATCTGCCAGGTATTATTTTTCAATTAAACAAACCAAATCAATTTTGCATTTGTTATTCAAGAAGCTTGCTGTTAGATATGATGCCAGAAAATCATAATTACAGAATATAATTACAGAAATACTGAATCAATGAGATTAGTTGCATTGTGTTAATCAGGTGAGCATTATACCATCACTATTGCTTTGTACGTGTGAGATTTTTATTTTTCCGCCTCAGCAGCTGAACATATATAGAGTATTTTAGTTTTAGCAAAGCATTCAGCGGGTAACAGGGCTTCCAATTTTGTACTGGAAAAGCTTTCACAAATAATAAGCTTTAATGATCAAAAAATTTCTGAAATGCTGAGGCTTTGTACAACAAGCTTTCACAATGAGGCAATACATGTTCAGAAAAGGAACAATATATCTGCATTAAAAACAAGAAATGCTGGAACCACTCAGCAATTCTGGCAGCATCTGTGAAAAGAGAAGCAGAGTTTACGTTTCGGGTCAGTGACCCTTCATCTGAACTTCCCTTCCGATGAAGGGTCACTGACCCGAAACGTTAACTCTGCTTCTCTTTTCACAGATGCTGCCAGACCTGCTGAGTGGTTCCAGCATTTCTTGTTTTTATTTCAGATTTCCAGCATCCGCAGTATTTTGCTTTTAATATATCTGCATTATCCATTAAAACACTGCAGATAATTTTTTAAAATTATACACTGGAACTAAGGAATCTTCCGCAAATGTCACCTTTTTCACAAAGTATTGAATATTTTTGTGGCTACCACCTATCAAAAGCATAACTTAAAAATAATAATTTGCATGTGTATTTATTAAAAAGCAAGTAATAACCTCTCTTCCTTTTCTCCCCAAAACTCTGCATTTTTTTTTTAAAGCAATGCAACATAATTAGAAAAGGGTTTAAGTTACTTTACCAGGTGGAAAATGTACCAATCCTGACAGCATATGCTGCTAAAAATTAGATTATTTCCAAATAGTGTTTTCACTGAATTTTCAAGTCTATATTTTATGTTAGCTACATTTGGGTTTTGCAGAGCTATTAGCTGCAGGTCAATATTGCAAGTTCTGGAATTAACTGAAGTCCTGATCAACTGAAAATTTCAAAACAGAAATGAATAGATTTGTGTTAGGTGAAGGTATTAAGGGTTAGCGAACCAATGCAAGGTAAGGCATATTTAAGATATAGATCAGCCATGATCTAATTGAATGGCATAACAGGCTCAAGGGGCTGAATGGCATACTCTTGTTCCTATGAGAGATGAAGTATGAAACCAGTTTTTCCCTTTCATTTTGGAAAAACAATGATTAGTTTGCAGAATAAATTTTTAATTTTATGCCAGCATTATTGCATAGTATGACTTTTATCTTTTCCACCGTACCAGCTAAACATATAAAGAATGCTTAGGAGAAACAGTTTCCAGTGGCAGAAGGGTCGATAAGCAGAGGAAACAGATTTAAGGTAACTGGCAAAAGAAGCAACGGTGAGATGAGGAGTTTTTTTTTTAAACTTAGCGGGTGGCACAGTGGCTAGCACCACAGCCTCACAGCTCCAGCGACCCGGGTTCAAACAGCTCCAGCGACCCGGGTACTGCCTGTGTGGAGTTTGCAAGTTCTCCCTGTGTCTGCGTGGGTTTCCTCCGGGTGCTCCGGTTTCCTCCCACATGCCAAAGACTTGCAGGTTGATAGGTAAATTGGTCATTAGAAATTGCCCCTAGTATAGGTAGGTGGTAGGGAAAATATAGGAACAGGTGGGGATGTGGTAGGAATATGGAATTAGTGTAGAATTAGTATAAATGGGTGGTTGATGGTCGGCACAGACTCGGTGGGCCGAAGAGCCTGTTTCAGTGCTGTATCTCTAAACTAAACTAAACAATCTGGAATGCATTGCCTGAATTCTCCCCCAATGCTCTCATAACATGCAAGATCCTCACTTAGACATTGCAGACAATTAGCATATTTAGCAAGTGATAAGCATGCACAGCTCCTCCAACAGCGTCTCACATAACAATCATTCCCTGTACGCTCTTGGTTCAATCTCTGGCCATGATGCCTCAAGCAACAGATCTACTCCCCCTGCTCCTCCAGGTAGCCCATGATAATCAAGAATAGGGGAATGGCCAGTAGATAGGCCATTGCAAAGCATTCACCTTCCTAACCTGTAGATACAGGCAAGTCCTGAAATTCAATACCTTCAGACAATAACAACACTCAGTGAAGCAAAAAATTCTTCAGGGGCTTAACAGGATAGATCACGGAATCACAGAATAATACAGTGCAGAAGAGGCCCTTCGGCCCATCGAGTCTGTACCTATGCATTAAAGACACCTGACCTGTCTACCTAATCCCAAGATGCTGGGGGAATGTTTCCCCTGGCTGGTGAGTATAGAACTATGGGGTCACAGTCTCAGAATAAGGGGTTGGCCGCTTAGGACTGAGGATGTGAAGAAATTTCTTCACTCAGAGGGTTGTGAATTTATGGAATTCCTTATCACAGGGAGCTATGGATGCTCAGTTGTTGAGTATATTCAACACAGAAATAGTGAGATTTTTGGATACTAAGGGAATCGAGGGAGATGGGATCATGCGGGAAGGTGTAGCTGAGGTAGAAGATCAGCTATGATCTTACTGAATGCTGGATCAGGCTTGAGGGGGCAAATGGCTTACTCCTGCTCCTATTCCTTAGTTTCTTAAAACTGGTAAGAAAATACTACCAAAAGCGACAGAAAACTGAGAACCATTTCTAGACTGCTGGAATAAGATTCCACAACTTTAATAATCCCTTTGTTGGCCTTCCAGGCTTGGAGTCATATGGTTGTAAATTGCATCAATGCCAAGTCACAGCTCCAGCGACCCAGGTTCGGTTCTGGGTACTGCCTGTGCGGAGTTTGCAAGTTCTCCCTGTGACTGCGTGTGTTTCCTCCGGGTACTCCGGTTTCCTCCCCCATGCCAAAGACTTGTGGGTTGATAGGTAAATTGGCCCCTAGTGTAGGTAGGTGGTAGGAGAATTGAGGGAAGGTGGTGATGTGAGAGGGAAAATGGGATTAATGTAGGATTAGTATAAATGGGTGGTTGATGGTCGGCACGGACTCGGTGGGACAAAGGGCCTGTTTCAGTGCTGTATCACTCTGTTACTCTTCCAATTATTCGTCACCCTAATTGACTGCAGCACAAATAATGGCGTAAATCCTGGAAATTGGCCATTGCCACTGACTGAACTGGTGGGGTGAAAGACAAGAATTATCTTTTAACAGTTTTGGTGAAGCTATCAGCGGAGCGGTACAAATGCCTGAGAAACTATGGAGCAATGCAAATAAAGGCATAACTTACCCGATTATGTTTTAGAACCTATACCTCTTAATAATGGGTGCACGCCATTCATACATTATTACTGTAACACAGGTTTCATGAAACTTCAAGCCCATCAAGTCGTTAAACAGACTGCCTTAGCAAAGGATTAGTTAGTTTATTTCATACTTTAAATTATCTATAAAAATAATATTGTTCTTACCTGTGACCCTCCAGCAACTGGCACCAAACAGGTAAAAAGATTGGCAATCACATTTTCCAAGTTCACGTTCAAACTGTCGACATACACCGTGTAAATGAGGCCAAGGCAAGCCTGAAAAGGGTAGTGGTTAATTTTCACATGGCTTATTTCAAAAATCTTCTCTTAAAAACAATACCAAACATCATGCACAACCCGATTTGCATTTATCTTAAACCTTTAATCCTGCCCTAAACAGAAAATCACCTAGCTCTTTCTTTTAAAAAATATAAATGGCTGCTAGCTTTCCACATACTCTCAAATTTGTTGATGGGAAAGGAAACCTTTCTACACCAGTCTTGTTATTTTACAAGGCACCAAATCAGAGTTTTGTCCACTTATCACTACCATCCATTTTTACTAATTGTTACTGTTTTCTATCCAAATGGTTAATTTTCTATTAATCTATGTACCCTAATCTTCTCTATAAGTCTCATTAAATTAAACTCCCATTACACTGCTCATGGACAAAAATATTAAAAATTCCTTAACAAAATTACAGATAAAGACGGTGATTCGGCTCATTTTCGCATATCCACTGAGAAAAATCCTACAATCCCACCATGGTGACATCCAATCAATTCCAAGGTTTTCACCATCATTACTCTACCCCAAGATCTTTTGTGTGAAGAACTTCCTGAATCAATCCCAAATTTGCCTTTACCAGTTCGAATCAGTGTCCTGTCTTCATTCCATGTTTTAGTTTGAATTAGTATTCTGAATTTAGCTTCATCATTTAGAATTGTATACATGACAAAATACCGCTGCAGAATTGAAGTGTAATTGGCAAATTAATTTCAATACAGATAAGAGTGAGGTATTACATTATCCTTAAGAATAGCATTAGTTTTCATACGTACACTAACAACACCCAGCTTTACCTCACCGCCATTTCCCTCGACTCCTCCACTGTTGCTAAATTATCAGACAGCTTATCCAAATCCAGTACTGGATAAGCAGAAATTTCCTCCAATATTGGGCGGCACAGTGGTGAGCACCGCAGCCAGGGACCAGGGTTCAATTCTGGGTACTGCCTGTGTGGAGTTTGCAAGTTCTCCCTGTGACCGCGTGGGTTTTCGCCGGGTGCTCCGGTTTCCTCCCACAGCCAAAGACTTGCAGGTGATAGGTAAATTGGCCATTGTAAATTGCCCCTAGTGTAGGTAGGTGGTAGGGAATATGGGATTACTGTAGGGTTAGTATAAATGGGTGGTTGTTGGTCGGCACAGACTCGGTGGCCGAAGGGCCTGTTTCAGTGCTGTATCTTTAAGTAAGTAAGTAAGTAAAGACTGAAGCCATTGTCTCCATTCCACTCCAAACTCTATTCCTCAGCTACTGATTCCATCTCTCTCCCTGGCAACAGTCTGAGACTAAACCAATCTGTTCGCAACCTTGATGCCATATTTGCCCCCAAGATGAGCTTCTGACCATATAGGTGCACCATCGCTAAGACTGTCTATTTCTACCTCCGTAACATCATTTGACTTCGCCCTTGTCTCAGCTCATCTGCTCCTGAAACTCATTCGTGACTTCTTTACCTCTACACTCGACAATTCCAATGCACTACTGGCTGGTCTCCCACATTCTACCCTCCATAAACTTGAGATCATCAAAGCTCTGTTTCCCGTGTCCTAACTCACACCAAGTCCATTCACCCATCACCTGTGTGCACGCTACACTGGCTCCCAGTCAAGCAACGTCTTGATTTAAAAATTTTCATGCTTGTTTTCAAATCCCTCCATGGTCTTTCCCCTCCCTATCTCTGTAATCTGCTCCAGCCCCACAACCCTCCTCTAATTCTAGCCTCTTGAGCATCCACAATTTTAATCGATCCGCCACTGGTGACTGCATCTTCAGTTGCCTAGGCCCTAAACTCTGGAATTCCTTCCTTCTGTGAAACACCTTGGGACATTTTATTACGTTAAAGGCGCTAAATATGTTGTTACATTCTGGTGGGAAAATAAGGAGGCCACATATTGCTTAGATAATAGAAGTCTAAATGTGTTAGAGGAGTAAAGGGATCTAGGGATACAGATACACATCACAAAGTAGAACTACAGATTAATAAGACCATTAAAAAAAACAACCATGGGAGTTCATTTCTAGAGGAATAGAACTGAAAAGCACAGAAGTTGTGCTAAACTTGTATAGAACTTTATTAGGCTACTCTTGGAGTACTGTAAATAGCTCTGGTCTCCATATTATAACAATATCGAGGCACTGATGAAGGTCCAAAAAGGATTCATAAGATCGATAGCAGAACTGAAAGGTTCATCAGCTGTCCCTCGATTTGAGGACGACATCTACTCAGGGTCGTGGGTTTCTGCCATGGGTCTTCATTCGAATGAACAGGCCAATTTGCAACCCACAGATTAATGGGGAAGGACATCCCATGACGTAATGGGATCCGGAGTGCAGGATTTTCTTCATTTTCTTTCCTTCTCTGTCGTCATTCTGCCTCATCACTAAGGTGTTGAGAGTCGAAGCAGGATGCAACTTGGTGGACAAGTTGTCATCATTCTGAGCAGTTGGTAGCAAGCTCCTCATAGCCGTTAAGGTCAATGCAGCTGCACTTCAAGGAGAGCTGCAGAGTGCCCTTGAAGCATTTCCTCTGACCTCCCCTGGAACTTTGGCCATTTGAGAATTGCAAGAACAGGACCTGGCGGGGGTGACGATTTTCAGCCATGTGGACATGGTGGCCAGTCCATCGCAGTTGATTTTGCAGGAGTTTTGCCTGAATGCTTGTGGATCTTGAAACCAGATCTACTGAGAGGTTATAACTATCAGGAACGATTGAACAGGCGAGGGCACTTTTCTCAAGATAGAGGTCTTTAAAATAACTAAAGGATTTGATAGGGTAAGCAGTGGAGAAATGTTCCCACTTGTTGGGAAACCAAAACTAGAGCTTATTACAGACACTAATCCAATAGGGAATTCAGGAGGAACTTCTTTACCCAAAGAGTGGTAAGAATGTGGAACTCTCTACCACAAGGCGTAGCTGAAGTAAATGGCACAGATGCGCTGAAGGGAAAGCACATGGGCAGAAAGGAATAGAATGCTGATAGGGTTAGATGAGGGAGGGTGGGAGGAGGTTTGTGCAGAGTATAAATGCTGACATAGATCAACAGGGCCAAAATTAATATTTCAGCTTAATCACCTTTCACCAGAACTGGGAACCAGTCCCCATCCACCACTACCCTCCTCCGCCTGGCTGAACTTGTTCCGACATTGAACAACTTCTCCTTTAACTCCATTCACTTTCTCCAAATAAAAGGTGTTGTAATGGGTACCTGCATGGGTCCTAGCTATGCCTGCCTGTTTGAGGGATATGTGGAACAGTCCTTGTTCCAGTCCTACTTGGATCCCCACCCACCAACCTCTTTTTCCGATAGTCATCATCAATGTATCAGTGCCATTTCCTGCTCTTGCCACAAATTGGAAAATTTCATGAACTTTGTTTCCCATTTTCACCCTTCTTTCACGTTTACATGGTCCATCTCTGACTCTCCCCTTCCGTTCCACAACTTCTCTGTCTCCATTTCTGGGGATAGGCTATCAACAAATATTCACTATAGGCTCACTGACTCCAACAGCTACCTCGACTACACATCCTTAGACCCTGCTTCCTGTAAGGACTCCATTCCTGTCTCCCAGTTTCTCTGTCTCCGTTGCATCTGTTCTGATAATGTAACCTTCCATACCAGCATTTCTGATATGTCTTCCTTTTTCCTCAACCAAGGATTTCCCCCCACCACTGTGGTTGACAGGGCACCTGACTGACCATCTCATTTACCGCCCTTCTGCTCTCACCTCCTCCCCGGCCATGATGGGTTTGCCTTGTCCTCGCTTACAGCCCCACTAGCCTCTGTATTCAGTGGATCATCCTCCAGCATTTCCTCCACCTCCAGCTCGATGCCACCACCAAAAATATCGTCCTCTCCCTCCTTCCGCATTCCAAGGGGCTCTTCCCTCCGCGACACCCTGGTCCACTCCTCAGTCACCCCCAACAGCCCCTCCCCTTCCCATGCAGGCACAGGAGATGCAAGAGCTGTCTTTTTAATCTCTTGTCTCCTCACCATCCAAGACCCCAAACACTTCTTCCAAGTGAAACAGTGATTTATGTATACTCCTTTCAACTTAGTATATTGTATTTTCTGCTCACAATGCGATCTGCTCTACATCGAGGAGACCGAACACAGACTGGGTGACTGCTTTGAGGAACACCTCTATTCAGTCTGCAAGCATAACAGGTCCTGTCATTTTAATTTACTTTAAACCTATTACATTTCTGACTTTTCCCAGTTCTAATGAAAGGACCCAAAACGTTAACTAACTGCTGTGTATTTCCAGCATTTTCTGTTTTTAATTTCAGATTTCCAGCATGGACAATATTTTGCTTCTGTAAAGTACACCACCTTGCTTGGGAGCAATATGCAGACAGGTCAATGTTGGTGCCAAGCGGGGGAGGTTGTTGACCATGTTGATTATTGCTAAAACTTCCTCTCATGTATACAGAAGATAAAATGTGTGAAACCTTTTGAATGCCTTCTGGAATTGAACAAGATTGTCAATGGTTTAATCATCAAACCAACGATTTTCTTAAAAAGTAGAATCACCTATTTAAATCTACACTGGCAATTCTTTATGGGTTTTTTGTCACCTTAAGATTAATGTCATCAATTTGGCTAGTAAATTCAAAGGATGTGAGATGGCTTCACTTTAACAAAAGGAAAAAGAATGTCTGCACTTTGCCTTTGGCGATATGATTAAGGACTCCCTAGATGTAGCAAAGTGCTGGCCAGAAGCAATGTCTGACATTCCCTAAATTCTCCTAACAGCAGCAGACTCCATGTAAAGTACATGATGTGTATCAGGTGACATTAACATTCCATAATGCGGCTCAGTTAGGATCTTTCACATGTATGTTGTTTAGCACTTCCTAAATCATTTCGACTTAAATATTTATTAGAATAATTTTCATTTCTATAGTACCTTACACGTTATAAATGAACTTAAATGCTTCATAAAGGCAAAACTGGGCTGTGAGCAGTTGCAGAGAAATCATTTAAGACATGGTTATTGGTGAACTTTGAGGAACCTTTTGCTGGAATGGAGAGCGGTAGCTAAGAGCAGTGCAGAAAGAACTAACTTTTCTCAAAGTGTTCCACAACCAATGACATAATTTTCAAGTGTAATCACTGTTGTTATGTAGGCAAATGTGGCAGTGAATTTGTGCATAGCAAGGTCCCATAAACAAGATTAATGACTGGTTAATCTGCTTTGTTGGAGTTTGGTCAAGCATAAATGAAGCATAATTGTTGTCCAGTATACTGAGAGATAGGGCTTTGGTTTAACATGTCATCCAAAAATCAGCACATATTACAATGCAGCACTCCCACACTGCACAGAAGTATTATCATATATTATACACTTAAATCTCTTAAGTAGACTTGAACAACTGCCTTTTAGATTCAGAAGCAAGAGTTATCGCTGGCCCAGGTTCACACTTGAATGTTTCAGAGTGTGGGACCAAGACAGAAGAGGGAAGCAATGCAAAGGAGAACAGGATCCAAAAAGTAAAAGGTAACAGCTGTCACACATAGGATTGGAGAAGGTAGCAGATAGGGAGGGAGAGGCCTTGGAGGGACTAGAAAATGTAGACAAAGATTACAAATTCAATGCACTGGAGGATGGAGAGCCACTGGAGATTTGTTGAAGACATCAGTGATAAGGCAGCAGATGGAAATGATCATGTGTCATGTAATTTAGACTGGATGCGACAAAAGGATGGGCAAAAGTTTCAGAAGAGGGAGGGAGTAGGATAAAGGCAGACTATGTTGATGTGGAAACAGGCGCTCTTGGTAGTGGCTTGGATGTGGGGTTTGAAGCAGAGTTGAGGGTCACAAATGATACCAAGCACTATGGTTGTGCATTGAGTAAGCTGGATGAAATCTGGCATAGGATGCAGTTTTTGGTGGGAGCAGAACCTAATGGCTTCAGTTTCATTAGATTTAATTTCTAATAACTAAATCTCAACTTACAACTAACATTCATTACTGGGAAATTTGAACTGTTGGAAGTTAGAAGAAAATCAAGGCAGATACACACCCAAATTTGAAGTCTAAGTGATAGCGGCAGGAAAACTGGCTTAAATGTAGCAAAATTATGATGGTAACTTATTTTAATGGGGGCAGAGTTGTCACTATTAACTTGCAACAGTTTACAGTGAGGGTAATGGCAGAGAAGTCCACAACAAATTGGAGTGCCATAATTAATGGCATATAATTTCCTCCTTTTCTGAAGTAGCACGAAGTCCAGCTCGACGCAGTATGGCTTCAACAGAGTACTTAATTTAGGGATGAGATCCAGAAGGCAGAATTTAGGGAGCTAGGAGAAAGATTTAAAAGCAGGACCTCACAGGTAGTAATCTCCAGATTACTCCCAGTGCCACATGCTAGCGAGTACAGAAAAATAATGATACAGCTGATGAACACATGGCTGGAAAGATGGTGCAGGAGGGAGGGCTTTAGATTCCTGAGGTATTGGACTGGTTCTGGAGGAGGTGGAACCTCTACAAGCTGGACAGGTCGCACCTCAACAGGACCAGCACCAAAATTCTCACAGGGGGTTTTGCTAGAGCTGTTGGGGAGGATTTAAACTAACCTAGCAGGGGGATTGGAACCTGAGAGTAGATTCAGAAGGAGAAACAGAAAAGTTGGAAAGGGAAGGCAGAAAATTAGTAAGTGTGTTTGGAAGGCAGAGGAAACAAAGGCTGTTCCCCAACTTCGGACAGATTCAGGGTTTTTTAAAAGCCCGCTAGAAAACCCTGAATCTGTCCGAAGTTGGGGAACAGCGGTTTCCGCTGTCAGCAACTGTCAGCTGTGAAACTGACTTGCGATGTTTTTTTAAAAAGGCCTGACAGCGAGAAGAAGGCAAAGGGAAATTTCTCATCTCCAGTCACGGAGACCTGGTGAGGATGTACGGCCCCGGTACAGTTTACATCTGCAGGCCAGATGGAAACCTTTGGTGGGGCGAATCCTGGCCCGTGGGCCATATGTTGGACAACATTGCTATAGACCCTCAAAGAGTCAGAGGGAGATAGGAGAGGCACAGTGGCGCAGTGGTTAGCACCGCAGCCTCACAGCTCCAGGGACCCGGGTTCGATTCCGGGTACTGCCTGTGTGGAGTTTGCAAGTTCTCCCTGTGTCTGCGTGGGTTTTCTCCGGGTGCTCCGGTTTCCTCCCACAAGCCAAAAGACTTGCAGGTTGATAGGTAAATTGGCCATTATAAATTGTCACTAGTATAGGTAGGTGGTAGGGAAATATAGGGACAGGTGGGGATGTTTGGTAGGAATATGGGATTAGTGTAGGATTAGTATAAATGGGTGGTTGATGTTCGGCACAGACTCGGTGGGCCGAAGGGCCTGTTTCAGTGCTGTATCTCTAATCTAATCTAATCTAAATCTCTGAGATGTGCAAAAATAACAGGGCATCACTAGTGGGGGATTTCAACTACCCTAATATTAACTGGAACAGAATTAATATGAACGGCACAAAGGGAGCAGAGTTCTTAAATTGCATTCAGGAGAACTTTTTTTAGCCAGTACATAGCAAGCCCAACAAGAGACGGGGTGGTTCTGGACTTAGTTTTATGAAATGAAGCTGGGCAGGTGAAAGGAGTATCAGTTGGGGCGCACTTTGGTGGAAGCGATCATAATTCAGTTAGATTTGGGGTAGTTATGGAAAAGGACAAAGATAGACCAGGAATAAAAGCTCTGAAATTGGGGAAGAGCTAATTTTAATACGTTGAGATGTGATTTAGCTAAAGTGGACTAGAAACAGCTACTTGAAGTTAAATCAATGCCAGATCAGTGGGAGACCTTCAAGGAAGAGTTAGTGAGGGTTCAGAGCCAGTACGGTCCCTTGAAGAAAAAGGGTGGACCTAACAAATGCAGAACCCCCGCATGACGAGGGGCTTAAACTGGAGGATAAAGAAAACAAGGGAAGCTTATGACAGATACCAAGGGCTCAATAATGCAGAAAACCTAGAGGAGTATAAGAAGTGTAGGGTTGAAATTTAAAAGGAAATTAGGAAAGTAAAAAGAGGGAGCATGAGAAAATATTGGCAAGGGCAAGTAAAATAAAGCAAAACCCAATGTATATTTAATAAATACATAAAGAGCAAGAGAATAACTATACAAAGGGACCAAAAGGGTAACCTGTGTGTGGAGGGGGAGGACATTGGTACAGCTTATAATGAATCTCTGCGTCTGTTTTCACAAAAGAGAGGGACGATACAGACATTACAATGAGGGAGGAGGAGTGTGAAATATTAGATGAAATTACCATAGTGAGAGGGGAAGCATTAAATGGTTTAACATATTTGAAAGTGGATAAATCCCCATGCCCGGATGAAATCTATCTTAGGCTTTAAAGGACAGAAAGAGAAGAATTAGTGGAGGCTCTGACCATCACTTTCCAACCCTCTTTGACCACAGGCGTAGTACCAGAGAACTGGAGGACAGCTAATGTTGTACTATTGTTTGAGAAGGGAGAAAAGGATCGACCGAGTAATTACAGGCCAGTCAGCCTAACTTCAGTAGTAGGAAAATTATTGGAAAAAATTCTAAGGGACAGGATGAATCTTTATTTGGAAAGACACAGATCAATCAAAGACAGTCAGCATGTATTTGTTAAGGGAAGGTTGTGTCTCACTAACATGATTGACCCTCCTTGTTACCTCCTCAAAAAATTCAATGAGGGTAATGTATTAGATGTAGTCCATATAGATTTTAAAAAGGCTTTTGATAAAGTCCCACATGGCAGATTTGTCATGAAGGTAAAAGCCCATGGGATCCAAGGCAAAGTGGCATGTTGGATCCAAAATTGGCTCAGAGGCAGGAATCTAAGGGTAATGGTCGATGGGTGTTTTTGTGACTGGAAGGCTGTTTCCAGTGGGGTTTCGCAGGGCTCAGCGCTAGGTCTCTCGCTTTTTGTGGCATGTGTCAATGATTTGGACTTGAATGTAGGGGTTGGATTAAGAAGTTTGCATACGATAGAAAAATTGGCTGTGTGGTTGACAATGAAAAAGCAGTAGACTGCAGGAAGATATCAATCAATTCTTTAGATGGGCTGAACAGTGACAAATGGAGTTCAATCCGGAGAAGTATGAGGTAATGCACTTGGGAAGCATGAAGGTTGCTGGTCAGCTAGATAAGGTGATCAAGAAGGTATTTGGGATGCTTGCCTTTATTAGCCAAGGCACAGAATATAAGAGCTGGGAGCTTATGCTGGAACTGTATAAAACACTAGTTATGCCACAGCTGGAGTACTGCATGTAGCTCTGGTCACCACACTATAAGAAAGATGTAATTGTACGACAGAGGGTACAGAGGAGATTTATGAGGATGTTGCTTGAACTGGAAATTTTAGTTAGGAGGAAAGATTGGATAGGTTAGGGTTGTTTTCTTTAGAACAGAGAAGGCTGAGGGGAGACCTAAATGATGTGTATAAAATTATGAGGATCTAGATAGAAAGGTTCTAATTCCCCTTGGTTGAGGGGTCCATAACCAGGGACATAGATTTAGGGTAAGCGGCAGAAGGTTTCGAGGGGATTCGAAGGGAAATTCTTTTACACAGAGAGTAATGGGGATCTGGAACTCACTGAGTGAAAGGGTGATACAGGCAGAAAACCTCATAATATTTAAAAAGTACTTGGATATGCACGTGAAGTGCCATAACCTACAAAGCTATGGAGCAATAACTGGAAGGTAGGATTAGGCTGGATGGCTATTTGTCAGCTGACACTGGCACAATGGGCCAAATGGCCTCGTTCCGTGCCGCAAATTTCTATGATTTCTTATGCCGTTCATGGGTCCCTATAATTCAAATCAGCCACATTATAGTGACTCAAGTCCCCAGGAAAATCTGGGACACAGTTTGCAGCAAATACAATTCTTATCCCTGAATCACAACTACAAGGACAAATTAATTACATAAAAAATACAGTTTCTGGATCCTGAGGAACGTAGTCTGCCACATAAAAGATTATTGCACAAGATAGGAGCTCACAGTATTGGGGGTAATGCATTAGCATGGATTGAGGATTGGTTAACTCACAGAAGACAGAGAGTCGGAATTAATGGGTCTTTTTTCAGGTTGGAAAGACGTAACTAGTGGAATGCCACAAGGATCAGTCCTAGGTCCTCAATTATTTACTATCTATATTAATGACTTGGAGGAGGGAGCAGAGTGTAATATATCCAAATTTGCTGACGATACAAAAATAGGTGGGAGGGCATGTTGTGATGAGGACATAAGGAATCTGTAAGGGGATATAGACAGGTTGAGTGAGTGGGTAAAAACTTGGCAGATGGAGATTAATGTAGGAAAGTGAGAGGCCATGCACTTTGGTAGGAAGAATCAAAAGGCAGACGATTATTTAAATGGAGGGAGATTCCAAAAAGTTCAGCACAGAGGGATCTGGGTGTTCTTGTGCATGAAACACAAAAAGTTAGCCTGCAGGTGCAGCACGTAATTAAGGCGGCAAATGGAATTTTGGCCTATATTGCTAGGGGGTTGGGTTGGAGTTTAAAAATAGGCAAGTCTTGTTGCAACCTTACAGGGTGTTGGTGAGGCAGCACCTGGAGTACTGTGTACAGTTTTGGTCCCCGTATTTAAGAAAGGATATACTGGCATTGCAGGCAGTCCAAAAGAGAGTCACTAGGCTGATTCCTGGGACGAAGTGGTTGACTTATCAAGAATGGCTAAACAGGTTAAGCCTTTATTCATTAGAGTTTAGAAGAATGAGGGGTGATCTTATTGAAGCGTACAAGATTCTGAGGGGGCTTGACAGGGTAGATATTGAGAAGATGTTGCCACTAGTGGGGGAATCTCGAACTAGGGGACATAGTTACAGAATAAGGGGACACTCATTTAAAACTGAGATGCAAAGGAATTTCTTCTCTCAGAGGATAGTGAATGTCTGGAATTCTCTACCCCAGAGAGTTGTGGAGGCTAGATCACAAAGTATTTAAAGAGGAGGTAGATAGATTTTTGAAATATCGGGGAGTTGAGGGCTATGAGGAGCTGGCACGAAAGAGATGAGGTCTGGGGCAGATCAGCCATGATCTTATTGAATGGCAGGGCAGGCTTGAGGGGCCGAATGGCCTACTCCTGCTCCTATTTCTTATGTTCTTATGTTGTCAGCCACGGTTTAGTCGGCAACACTCTCGCCTCTGAGTCACAAGGTTCCGGGTTCAAGACCCTCTCCAAGGCTTGAGCACAAAAGTCAAGGCTACCACTTCAGTACCATACTGAGGGAGCACTGTGCAGTTGAAGTTGCTGTATTTCAGATGAGACATTAAACAGAGGCCCTATCTGGTTGCTCGGTTGGATGTAATAGATCTCCTGGCACTATTTCAAAGAAGAGCAGGGGAGTTATCCCCAGTGTACTGGCCAATATTTATCCCTCAATCAACATCACAAAAGCAGATTACCTGGTCATTAGCACATTGCTGTTTGTAGGAGTTTGCTGTGCACAAACTGGCTGCCACATTTCCTATATTACAACAGTGACGACACTTCACTGGCTAAAGCATTTTGAGAAGTCCAGTGGTTTTGAAACATACTGGATAAATGCAAGTCTTTCTTGTTATAATTCGCTGTGAAAGTGTTAGAAGGGACAATGATATTTTTATAAATCATAATAATAGTTATCAAAGCATATAAAATGTGAAATAAAAACAAAGTGCAAGAAATGCTCACCAAGTAAGGCACCATCTTTGGAGAGGGACAAAGAGTTAACGTTTCGGGTCTTATGACCTTTCGCTATAACTGGAAAAGGTTAGTGATGTAATAAGTTTTAAGCAAGTACTGAGGCAGGAAAAGGGTGGGGGTAAAGAACAAAAGGGAAGGTCTGTGATACGGTGGAAGACAGAAGAAATTAAACAACAAATGGGATGATGGTGCAAGGCAAAAGGAGATGGTAATGGAACAAGTAAAGAAACAAAAGATGGATCTCGAGGTGTAAATGGGCACAGCAGAATCATTACTAACAGTTGCTATCCAAAAAAAGGCTGCATAATGCCTAATTGAAAGATGAGATGGCTTCACAAACTTTCTCTTTTGTTCCTTCTCCCCGCTCCCTCTGCACTTGCTTAAAAACTGGTACATCTCTAACCTTTTCCAGTTCTGGCAAAAGGTCATCAGCCTAAAACATTAACTACTTCTTTTTCCACAAATGCTGCCTATCCTGCTGCATATTTCCAGCAGTTTCTGTTTATATTTCAGGTTTCCAGCATCCGCATTATTTTGCATTACATGCAAACAGTGTACTGCAATTGGGAGTAATCAATAGTCCTGGCTCACGCAGCAAATTTAACGGGTTGCATCCGAGCAGGACCAGGACTAATTCCCTCGGAAGGGTTTTTGCTAGTGCTGTCGGGGAGGGTTTAAACTAGAATGGCAGGGGGATGGGAATCTGAGCAGGGAGACAGAGGAGAGGGAAACAAGGATAGAAATGAAAGACAGAAAGGTGAGAAGCACAAGTGGAAGGCAGAGAAAATAAGGGCCATAGTAAAAAATAAAGCTAAGATGACTAACAATGTTAAAAAGACAAGTCTAAAGGCATTCTGTCTTAATGCGCGGAGCATTCACAATAAGGTAGATGAATTAACAGCGCAAATAGATATAAACTGTTATGATATGGTAGCGATTACGGAGGCATGGTTGCAAGGTGACCAAGGATGGGAACTGAACATCCAGGGGGATTCAATATTTAGGAAGGACAGGCAAAAAGGGAAAGGAGGAGGGGTAGCGTTGTTAGTAAAGGAGGAAATCAATGCAATATAGTGAGGAAGGATATTGGCTCGGAAAATCATGACGTGGAATCTGTATGGGTGGAGCTAAGAAACACCAAAGGGCAGAAAACGTTGGTGAGGGTTGTCTATAGGCCCCCAAACAGTAGTGGAGATGTAAGGGATGGCATTAAACAGGAAATTAGAGACATATGCAATAAGGGTACAACTGTTATCATGGGTGACTTTAATCGACATATAAATTGGTCAAACCAAATTAGCAATAATACTGTGGAGGAGGATTTCCTGGAGTGTGTACGTGACGGTTTTTTAGACCAGTACATTGAGGAACCAACTAGAGAACAGGCTATCTTAGACTGGGTATTGTGCAATGAGAAAGGATTAATTAACAATCTTGTTGTGCGGGATCCCTTGGGGAAGAGCGACCATAACATGATAGAATTCTTCATTAAGATGGGGGAGTGAAATAGTTGAACCCGAAACTAGGGTCCTGAATCTAAATAAAGGAAGCTACGAAGGTATGAGGCAGGAGTTGGCTGTGGTAGAATGGGGAACTTTACTAAAAGGGTTGATGGTGGATAGGCAATGGATAATATTTAAAGCACGTGTGCATGAATTACAGTAATTATTCATTCCTGTCTGGTGCAAAAATAAAACCGGAAAGATGGCTCAACCGTGGCTTACAAAAGAAATTAGGGATAGTATTACATTGAAAGAGGACGCATATAAAGTTACCAGAAAAAGCAGCAAGTCTGAGGATTGGGAGCAGTTTAGAATTCAGCAAAGGAGGACAAAGAGGTTGATTAAGCGGGGGGAAATAGAGTGTGAAAGTAAACCTGCGGGAAACATAAAAACTGACTGTAAAAGCTTCTGTAAATATGTAAAGAGAAAAAGATTAGTGAAGACAAATGTAGGTCCCTTACAGTCAGAAACAGGGGAAATTATAATGGGGAACAAAGAATGGCAGAACAATTAAACACATACTTTGGTTCTGGCTTCACAAACAAGGACACAAATAACCTCCCAGAAATGTTAGGGAACCAAGGGTCTAATGAGAGGGAGGAACTGAAGGAAATCAGTATTGGTAAAAAAAAAATAGTGCTAGGGAAATTATTGGGGTTCAAGGCTGACAAATCCCCAGGGCCTGATGATCTGCATCCCAGAGTACTAAAGGAAGTGGCCCAGGAAATAGTGGATGCATTGGTCATCTTCCAAAATTCTGTAGACTCTGGAGCAGTTCCTACAGATTGGAGGGTGGCAAATGTAACCCCACTATTTAAAAAAGGAGGGAAATAAAAAACAGGGAACTACAGACCAGTTAGCCTTACATCAGTAGTGGGGAAAATGCTAGAGTCTATTCTAAAGGATGTGATAGCAGAACACCTGGAAAGCATAAATGGGATTGGGCAAAGTCAGCATGGTTTTACGAAAGGGAAATCAGGCTGAACAAACCTACTTGAGTTTTTTGAGGATGTAACTAGTAGAATGGATAAGGGAGAACCAGTGGATGTGGTGTATTTGGATTTTCAGAAGGCTTTTGATAAGATCCCACATAAGAGGGTAGTGTGCAAAATTAAAGCACATGGGATTGGGGGTAATGTACTGGCTTCTTCTTTGGCCTCCTTATCTCGAGAGACAATGGGTAAGCGCCTGGAGGTGGTCAGTGGTGTGTGGATCAGCGCCTGGAGTGGCTATAAAGGCCAATTCAAGATGACAGGCTCTTCCACAGGTGCTGCAGAAAAATTTGATTGCCGGGGCTGTTACACAGTTGGCTCTTCCCTTGCGCCTCTGTCTTTGTTCCTGCCAACTGCTAAGTCTCTTCAACTCGCCACACTTTAGCCCCGCCTTTATGGCTGCCCGCCAGCTCTGGCGATCGCTGGCAACTGACTCCCACGACTTGTGATCAATGTCACAGGATTTCATGTCGCGTTTGCAGACGTCTTTAAAGCGGAGACATGGACGGCCGATGGGTCTGATACCAGTGGCGAGCTCGCTGTACAATGTGTCTTTGGGGATCCTGCCATCTTCCATGCGGCTCACATGGCCAAGCCATCTCAAGCGCCGCTGACTCAATAGTGTGTATAAGCTGGGGATGTTGGCCGCCTCAAGGACTGGCAAGGATTGAGAATTGGTTGACAGACAGGAAACAGAGAGTAGGAATAAACTGGTCTTTTTCCAGGTGGCAGGCAGTGACTCATGGGGTACCGTAAGGATCAGTGCTTGGGCCCCAGCTATTCACAATATATATATATTAAAGAAAAGCAAAATACTGCGGATGCTGGAAATCTGAAATAAAAACAAGAAATGCTGGAACCACTCAGCAGGTCTGGCAGCATCTGTGGAAAGAGAAGCAGAGTTAACGTTTCGGGTCAGTGACCCTTCTTCGGAACTATGTTCCGACCCGAAACGTTAACTCTGCTTCTCTTTCCACAGATGCTGCCAGACCTACTGAGTGGTTCCAGCATTTCTTGTTTATATATATTAAAGACTTGGATGAGGGAACTAAATGTAACCATTTCCAAGTTTGCAGATGACACAAAGCTGGCGGGGGGGCTGTGAGGAGGATGCAAAGAGGCTCCAATGCGATTTGGACAAGCTGGGTGAGTGGGCAAATGCATGGCAAATGCAGTATAATGTGGATAAATGTGTGGTTATCCACTTTGGTAGCAAAAACAGGAAGGCAGATTATCAGAATGATGATCGATTGGGAAAGGGGGAGGTGCAACAAGACCTAGGTGTCCTTGTACACTAGTTGCTGAAAGCAAGCATTCAGGTGCAGCAAGCAGTTAGGAAGGTGAATGGTACATTGGCCTTCATTGCAAGAAGATTTGAGTACAGGAGCAAGGATGGCTTACTGCAGTTATATAGGGCCTTGGTGAGACCACATCTGGAGTATTCTGTGCAGTTTTGATCTCCTTACCTGAGAAAGGATGTTGGTGCCATGGAGGGACTGCAAAGAAGATTTACTAGGCTGATTCCTGGGATGGCAGGATTGACATATGGAGAGAGATTGGGTCGACTAGGCCTATATTCACCAGAGCTTAGAAGGATGAGAGGGGATCTCATAGAAACCTATAAAATTCTAACAGGACCAGACAGGCTAGATGCAGGGAGGATGTTCCTGATGGCTGGGGAGTCCAGAACCAGGGGTCACAGTCTCAGGATATGGGGTATGCCAATTAGAACCAAGATGAGGAGAAATTTCTTCAGTCAGAGGGTGGTGAACTTGTGGAATTCTCTACCACAGGAGGTAGTGGAGACCAAGTCATCAAATATATTCGAGAAGGAGATAGTTACATTTCTTAATGCCAAAGAGATCAAGGGATATGGAGAGAAAGCGGGAATAGGGTACTGAATTAGATCGAACAGCAATGATCTTTTTTGAATGGCGGAGCAGGCCTGAAGGGCTGAATGGCCTAATCCTGCTCCTATTTTCTATGTTTCTATGTTTTTTTAAGGGCAATTAACATAAAAAATACATCATGAGGATTAGATCTGTTTATAGAATATATGGAGAACAGTTGAGAAAGAATTGTAGCTATATAAAATAGTTAAAATCTCTACTATAACAGCATTATCACACTCAGGGTTTGAGGTGAAAGGCTATTGTTCAATCCATTGCACTACATAGGTCCCTAATGCTTTGTTTTTTTATACAAAAGAAATTTGCACTTCATGTTCTATAAAGATAAAATAAGGCTGCTGGTTCATGCAAGTCAGCTCCTCTCCCTAAGAAACTGATAGCCACCTGTCATCCGCTACCACTTAGAAGAGCTCATCACAACAAATTGCTAGATACATGAAGTCTGACCTCCAGCAGGTCCCAACATCGCACATTGTTTGCAAAACATGCCAAGCAAATGCTGAGCACCATTAGTATATTAACTCGGTAGCAAGGAACTTGCCACTTGTAAAAACAGGAAGCATTGAAGGGTCTTCTGTTTTTAATACACTGCTTTTATTATACATAATATATGAACAAAATACAAAAAGTGTAATGTTAGATTATCTACTTTATTCAGCTCACAAAGAAAATCTTCAAACAATATTTATGACTATCACTCGTGAGAATCAGGTTTGTGTCAGGTCTGTAGCTTCCAAGGATTCAATGTGAATTAGATAAATAATTAAACACATGGGCTATCAGAAAATCATATGTAGAAAGTTAACAATAGAAGTCCATTTACCTTGAATATTTCTGGGTAATCCAGTTGGGACACCAGCACCAAACTTTTTGGTGCAAACACCTGTGCAGGTTGGATTAATCCTGTATCCTCCTCTTCACCTTCTGTTTCATCACGTTTAGCTCCCTAAAGCATATTCAAGAAACTGAAATAAATTTGATACAATACACAATGAAATCCCAAGAGCATCAAGTAGAAACTTGCATTTCTCCACATTCGAAAGCTATAAATTAAAATTTAAAGCTAAAAAAAAAACACATTTTCTTCATGTTTTGTCAAAATACTAAAGCTGTGAAATAAGTTGTGATAGCTTGTCATACAATACTATGCTGTCAACATTTCTAGAAATGTCAATTTTGTCTATTCTGATGCAATCAGATCCAGTTGAAATTTAAATATTTTTCTTTTGACCATTGTTGACCTATCAACTCAAAGGCTAATCAGCATTTACATTTCACCTCAATACCTCCCTCAGAAATGTTCAAAGCACTGCACACAAATTACATTTTGAAGTACAGTCATTACTGCTATGTAAGGGAATGAGGTAGCGAAGACTTCAGAAACTGCACTGGAATGAATGATCAGAGAATTTAGGGTTGTTTTGGTGGTGTTGATCAAAGAAAAAATAAAGATATCAGGACTACTCACTGCTTTTTTAAAAAAATGTCCAACTGAATGGGCAAATAGACCTCAATTTAATCTCTCATCCGAAAGACAATATCACCAACAATCAGCATCCCTCAGTACTGCATTAAGGAGTCCAGTCCAAGAGCTGTTGTTCATTTATGAGAGTGAAAGGCGAGAGGCATATTGATGCTCGCACCTCATGTGATTAAAACTGGCAAGAAGGGTCTCCTAGGCAAGTTTACTAACACCAGAATTGGTCAATGCAAAAAGCATCGCACCCAGGACCTAGGCGCAATGCAGAAGGTTTCATGATCGGAAAGGCCTGCTAAGACAAGAAAGCTAATGTATACCTTTCATTACTCTCTGCTTAGCCCTGTACCACTGTAGACCTAGCACTCTCAGCCTTCCTTCCCCAACTTCCCATCACTCTCCTGCAATTATTGTGGCACACTTCATGGACAGCTTTCTACTCCTGTGCAGCACTTTGTGCCTGTTACTATCCTCGCAACTACTTCCCTTATTTCTTCACACCAGTGTCACCTTTTACATACCATCCACACTATTCTACTCTTGGAGACATATTTAAAACATCCTATCAAACTGCTTTTTTTCTTGCATGGAAAGATGGTACACAACACAAGGGAATAGGCAAGAGCACTGTCAATCTGCATACTATCGCCATTAGAAGAGGTGGTTTTACACATTGTGGGTAAGAGCATATCAGGAATGTAGCAACTGGCAAGAACTGGCAGTGTTCTGGGACATCTTGGCCTCTTTCCTCTCACTAAAATCTCAGCCCCAACACACTATGCATGCCATCGCTCTCTGCTTACAGAATCTCACAGTCACACAGCACAGAAGGGAAGCGATTCTGCCCATCATGTCTGTGCCAGTTCTCTGAAAGAGCAGTCAATTTAGTTCCACATTCCAGCAAAGAACTCAATCAGGTTAATCAGACACAACTTACCTTTAACAAATCCATGCTGCCTGTCCCTACTAACCCATGCTTCTCCAAGTGAGATTTAATTTTGTCCTTGACAACGGTCTGTAGTAGTTTTCCCTGATGTAAGGCAGACTGGCCTGCAGTTACCAGGTTTATCCCTCTCCCTGTTTTTAAACAGGGGTGTAACATCTGTAATCTTCCATTTCTCGGTCATCACTCTCACATTCCAAGAGGATTGAAGGAATGTGGTCAGAGCTTCTACGAGCTCCATCCTAGCTTCCCTCAGCAACCTAGGATGCGTCCAACCTGGACCAGGTGACTTGTTAATTTTGAGAGATGCCAACCTACTTAGCACCTCCTTACAACTCTTTTTATCCTTTTGAATATCACTACTCTCCCCTCCTCTACTGTGACATTAACATCCTCCTTTTTTGTGAAGGCAGATTCACAGTACTCAATCAGTACTTCAGTCATGCCCTCTGCTTCCACATGATGATTTTCATTTTATCCCTAATCAGCCCCACCATTCCTTTAACTATCCTTTTAGTTATATATGTTTATAAAAGGTTTCCACTAAATGTCCCTCTCTTCCAATTCATGCCCAGCACAGGTGGAAGGTCCAATGGGAGCAGTGAAAGAGGAACACAGCCCTCCAGATGATCAAGTGTCACTCAACAAAAATCTAGCAAGCAGCAGCTCAGAGACTGGCACACTGCATTGTTTAGAGGGTCAGATTTAGTGGTCTGCATTGGAAGATTCACCCTGAATAAATGCACACGAACAAGAGCAGGGAGACAGAACAGCTAAGGAACCAGTTCACCATAGGGTGAGCTTGCATTTACCCCAGCTGCAGAGAGCACATATGTAGATTTCAAGGGCCCAGTCTACAGAAGACGACTGGCATCTACACAACAGAAACTTCTAACTGCACTCATTTGCCTGCCTATTGGCCTGTGAGCTTGCACACAATGTCAGAGAAGATAGAAGAGTTCAGCTCCAACTGTGTAAGGTCCTCAAATACAACATCAAAACTGTGTAGGCAACCACGGAGTAAGTGTGAACTGCAGTGAGGTCCCCACTGATGGAGCCTCTGATGGCAGCTTTGATGGGAGCGCAGACTCCTGCCATCTTGAGTCTGGGGGCCAGCATACACTCAGACATTTGTAATCGAATCTATGGTTGCAAAGCTTGTTTTTATTTAGACCCTAACTGAGAGGGAAAGTAGAATTCAAAAGAAACTAGAACCGAAACAGAAACCAAAACAGAAACCAAAACTGAAAAAGAGGCTGACAAAAGAACTTCAGGTTTCTGGGGAAACTGACACTAGTTAGAAACAGATAAAAGGAGACAGACAGGCAAACCAGACAGACTAGGCAGGAGTGGAGTTCTGGCAAGCAGAGGAAAGTGAAGACTGAATCCAAGAGCTGTTTCTGTAACTTAAAACGAATGCGTTAGTGGATGCGGTTGAGACAATTTCGGGAGAAGACGTATTGATCAATAAACAATTGATTTTCTGTTCTTTAAACCTACAAGAAAACCTATCGCTGTTTGTTTATTTGAAAAATAAAACACCAAGGGGTTAAACCCCAATAACAAAACACACTTGCTGTGGTCAGGTGGGGAGTTGACTAGTGGGAACAACCCACATCGCACCACGTGGCTGTAACAAGGTCCTTAAGATGATGCAGAGGAAATTTACCAGAATGCTTCCAGGGATGAGGGAACTTGGCTACCATTTTAGGTTGGAGAAGCTGGAGTTGTTCGCCCTGGAGGAGAGGGGAGATTTGATAAAGATGTACAGGATTATGACAGGTTTAGAAAAGTTAGAACAAGAAATGCTGTTCTCATTAGTTAATGGTACAAGGACTAGGGGACACAGATTTACGGATTTGGGCAAGGGATGCGGGAAGGAATGTGAGGGAGAACCTTTTTATGCAGTGAGTGGTAATGACCTAGAACTTGCTGCCCATGATGGTGGTGGAAGCGGAGACAGTCATTGATTTCAAAAGGAAACTGGATAGGCACTTAAAGGTAATAGACTTGCAGGGCTACTTGGTTAAAGCGGGGGTGTGTGACAGATTGGATTGCTCTACAGAGAGCTGGCATGGACTCGATGGGCTGAATGGCCTACTTCTGTGCTGTGATGACTAACCAGACCCAGCCATACCTTCTAAGACAAGAAAGCTAATGCATACCTTTCATTACTCTCTGCTTAGCCCTGCACCACCTGTAGACCCAGCACTCTCCGCCTTCCTTCCCCAACTTATTATGGTACACTTCATCAACTGCTTTCTACTCCTACGCAGCACTTTGTGCCTGTTATTATTCTCGCAACTACTGCCCTCACTTCCTCACACCAGTGCCATCTTTTACACACCATCCACACCATTCTATTCACAGGTCTTCACTGTCGGATAAAGGGAAGACTGGTAACTCCACGCCATCAAGACTGTTGTGAGCAGAGCTGAGGAAGTGCGCCTGTGGTAAAGACTGCACCTGTGGAGTTTGGATTGAGAGGGAACTGCTGTCGGAAGAAGAACAGCAGCTAAATCCTTGAAGTAAGGAGCTGAAAATCTACCTGAGGAACTTCAGAGTTGTGAAGAACTGTGTGACGGTAATTGTTGCCATATATGCTGGGTGGACTGCCCAGTGAAACTGTGAGACACATCTCTGTTGTATCTGACAATTCAGGTGTAATTTGTAATATATATCAACTGTGATCTGACTGTTGCTCACATTTAATTTATGTTTGTTTTGGTTTGAGCATTAAAGTGAAATTTATAAAAGTGAAATCTTGTCCATTTGGTTTGGTTTCTTAATTTGGGGTCAATTGGTGGATTCGATTCTTTTGATTTATTTGTGGTCTCCACAGGGATCATAACACTTTCAAAGCATGAAGTAGAGCAACACAGCACATCTGCATTCTGTTCTAGTGCAAAGGTGGTAAGAGTGCTTAGGCCCAGCACAAGGGTGGAACTGGTTCTGTGGGAGAGGCACGTGCTGTACTCTCTCAGGATGACAGCACGTCTGCTCCCCCTCAGCCTCTCAATCAGTGTTGACATCCAGTCAGCTGTATCAGACTGCCCTTGCTGAAGTCAAGTTACTGCAGCTGGGCACCCTACGGCCAATGCTCTTTGAGGCTATCCGCCACAGCCATCACAAGTGGATGATCAGCAGCATTCCATCTCCTTTGCTGTAACCACTGGGTAATAAGGTGGCCATTCATCTGGTTTTAATACCGGACAGTCCGGTTTTTAGCCAGTCTGTCCACTGTCTGGTACCAGATGCCTTTATATCAGGTATAGTAGGGTTAGGACGGAAGAATCATTTAAAGAGGCATGTACCAAAAGTAATTTCGTAAAATACAGCAATCTAAAATACAATGACTAGTGAGAAATACACTGATTCAGTTTCCTCATCAACGTTTTTCACTTGAAAGTGATCCATTATTCTCAAACACAGGTGGTTCTGGTGCATTTTTTTTTAAATGCGGGCTTGTGGATGGGAGGCCCATGATGACGTCAGCTCTTTGAATGCTGGCGATGCCATCTCCGTGAACAGTGATGTATTCCCCTCTGCACCACAGTGCTGCTGGTCTGCCAGGTTTGGTGTCCAGTATTCTTGGCCTCTGGCAGTGACCATCCTACTGGGTAACCACCTCATGGGAGCACCAGAATAGACAAACGAGCGGAGAAAAAAGGCATTAAGGGTTTGCACAATGGTGATTTTTAGTTCTCTATGGTCAATATATGGAATTCTCAAAGGAGTGTAGTAGTATCTTGGTGTCGTAGATTTATTTTTTGGATTGCTGGTGGTCTTAATATCCTTAGTAATCTAAGTACAACACATGTGAACATGTACGGTTATGGGCTTTCAAATAGTAGGAAGGACTGTTGGTGCATTCGGGGATGGAAGGATTCTTTGTGAACCTCTCAATTATTTGTTGTCATAGCGCTCTAGCAACTGGAAGGATTGTTGTGCCTTGATCTTCCCTCTGGGCCCTCTGCTTCCTGATCTTCTTACAGTTCCTTCTCCAGTTCTTCCTCCTCTGGCTGCTCCAAGGCTTGCCCCCTTCACAGAGAAAAGCCGTGTAAGCATGCAACATATGACGACAAATCTTGAAACTTGCTCAGGACTTTATTGAAGGATGTCCTGACAGCAGACCTTAGTTTTAAAATCCCAACTGTCTGCTCTGTCTGAGCTCTGGTGGAGGCCTGACTCTGATTGCAGTGCATCTCAGCACCGTTCAAGCTCCTGACCAAAGTCATGAGCCAGATGTTGTGGAGATACGCCTTGTCCCCAAGTAGCTATCCTGATACCTGGTGGTCTGGGTGGAAGAGGAGCACTGTGGGCTGGCACAAGATGTAAGCATCATGACTACTGTCAGGAAACAGCACACAAAGCAGCATGATTCTCTGCCTGTGATCATACAAGTTTCACATTAAAGGAATGGAAGTCTTTTCTGTGTAGTATATTGCTGGTTGTTCATAGGAATTGTGCAGGACTGCATGGTTCCAATCTATGATCCCTTGTTGGCACCCTTCTAGCTAACGAAGATGATGTACACGCAGCCAACAATCCATTTAGGTGAGGTGTCTTCTCTTGGCACACCTTTGCTAATCTCTGCACTTGAGGAAATCCAGCAATTCAGACAAATCTCTCAGTCTTTCCACTTGTTTGGCACCCTCCCTGGAAAAAGTTGATGAAATCCTGCAATTAGCAAACAATGCATCTGATGGAACTGTGCACAGCAAACTCACATATTGCTTATGTCACCTGCTGTAGTCTGGAATGAATCAGGCATAAAAGTTGCGAGCAAAAGTGACCTTAACAGCCAGAGGCAGTGCTGTGCATGCCCTCGTTCAGGGCTCCAACTTCCAGATGTGGGTGACGATGGTAGGATCAACAAGTTTTTCCCATCCCAAGTTGCCTGAGAGGGTGATGGCAGGCTTTCTTCCTGAACCACTGTAGACTACATGATTCACTGTAATACATCAATGCAACTGAATGGCTTCCTAGGTCTTCATAGAGCACTTAATATCAAGAAGGAGTTAGATATAGCTCTTGGGTTTAAAGGGATCAAAGGATATGGGGCGAAAGCAGGAACAGGTTACTGAGTTGGACGATCAGCCATGATCATAATGAATGGCACAGCAGGTTTGAAGGGCCGAATGGCCTACTCCTGCTCCTATTTTCTATGTTTCTAGTGTTAAAAGTCAACCATATTGGTGTGCGACTGGAGTTACATACAGGCCAGAATGAGTAAGAACAATAGATTTCTTTCCCTAAAGGACATTAATGAACTATGTTGGGTTATAACGACATTCTGAGCTTCATGATCACTGATATTAGCTTTTTGTTTGCAGAGTTTAATTGAATTCAAAGTTTCAAACTGCCGCAGTGGGATTTGAACTCTGATTCTCTGCCTTACTAATCCAGTAATTTCAACTGAGGTGAGGAACCCTTTGAATACTGCTAATGCATATTGTATCAATTGGAAAGTATATTTCCTTCTCCGATTGCAGAACTTTTCAAAGCATTTGTATCCAATCCAATAATATCAGGAGCTTCTTCTGAAAAGTGACTCTACCACAGGTGAATTCTCAAAACTGCAATTATTTTCTTACCATATTATTCATTGCTCTTAGTTCACATAGTCCTGTAACTTTTTTTTCCCAGAGAAGCAGACAGAATTCTCACCTCTCATTTCTCAGCTCTTCTTTTATATAAGCTAACATTTATTTCTTGTTTTATATTGTCTTCAAAGACAGGTTTGCAATTCTTTTGGCCAAATCATAAACTTGCCACTGTTCAAGCATTTGCATTCAGCAAACCTTTGCTGGAAAATATACCACAAACAGAAAAGCAAGTTGTTTTGTTGTCAAAATAGCAGCTAAATAGTTTTTAAACTATCCATATATTATGGAGACAAAAATGCCCAAAATACATAGTGGTGGAATATAGTGTAGCTTCAAGCAGTTAAGCCAAACTAGTATAGCACAGGATACTAATATAGCAAAGGATATTAAACTTATCAAACATCCCATTCCCACATGTACTTGCTTTACAACTGTAAATTGATGATTGAATTACTGATTGTTTGGAAATATATTGTTCATCCATGTTGTGAGGTTGTTCCTGAGACACATGATAAACTTAGCACTTGAGAGAAGAGCACTAATGACAAATATACTGCCATCTGCTGGCCTACTGTATTATTTTGAATAAAATTATGACTTGTGATTTGCTTCTGCTGGGACAAACAGTGTCACCTTATTGCAAATATCACCATACATTTACCATGGAAATATACTGCACTGAATTCTATTTTATAATATCCAGCAACATTATAGCTTTGATACTTTTCAATTTAACACAAATTAAAGCACCAGACACTGGACATGAATTTGTTTTCAACACCTATTGGTCAAATAAAATATATATCACATACCGTGAAAACACAATATATTGGGTGGGTGCAATTCCTGTTCTTCCTTCCGCCACTTCCAGACGGAAAACCTATTCTACAGTATCCATCATTAGAAATGAACAGAGAGGTTAGGAGAAATTTATTTATGTAGAGTCGCTGGAGCATGAGTTACTTTGCAGCAGAGAGTAGTAGATCTTTTCATGTTTCAAAGGAAACATGGTTAACCTTTGAAGCAAAGGCTGGGCAGGGCCATGGACAGAGTAGGGTAGTAGAAATAACTCTGAATTGGTCAAGAAAAAGCAGTTACAGACATGATCAGAGTATCTAATTGGCTGTTTCGGAAAGTGGGAAAATTCATCGATATGCTGTGACCTGTGGAGAAGTGGGATTGAATTAACAGTGCACTCCTCCCACCTTGGTTACAACAACAGATGATTGATTTCAAGAGGAAACTGGATGGGCACTTACTGCCAATGGGATGACGATCTCCAGGAATTGCAAGCAACAGGTCTCAGCTGCCCATCCAGGATCTAAAAAAATCTCTATTCCCTCTTTGAACCCTCTTTCATATGTTTTTTAAGTGGCGCTGGTGACGACACCTTGAAGGAGTGCAGTCCATACCATGGCACCAATGGACAGTGGGCTGCACAGAGGGAACAGCAAAGAGTAGAAATGCAGTTGTTAAAGGAGATTTCATAGTTAGGGGGACAGACAGGCATTTATGTAAATGTCATCTTGAGTCCTGCATGGTGTTTTACCCCCCTAGTGCGACAGTAAAGGACATCAGAGAGAAGGTGCAGAATATTCAGCAGGGTGAAGGAAGTGAGCCAGAAGTTGTGGTACACTTCGGTACCAATGAAATACGGCAGATATTGAGATCAATAAAATTATGATAGTGTTACGGGATTGCTTCTATAAAACATGTGTTAAGGACTTATATTTGAATTATGGACACTGATTCATCTGGAATCTTGGAGATGGCTGAACTTTGTGTTTTTTTTTAAAAACAAGTTACCAGAAGGTTCCAGAATTTGGCTGTGTGTGGATTTTCGACCAGCAGGGGTTGTTTTTGACTTGAGGTGACGTTTACAAAGATTTGACATGCCAAGATTTATAGATGTCAGGAGACCTGACTTCTGGAAGGTTTTAGTTTCAGTTTGAACTGTTACAACAGTGTTGATTTTTGCCTGCCAGAAAAAGAACAGCTCAGTTTTCTCTCTCTTGAAAACTAACCCTGCATGCAGTTTGGCAGTTTCCTATTTCCTCCTGTGGTTGAAGAAACCCTGCATGTTTGAAGGAACCTTGCATCAAATGCGTGGATTGAAACCTTGTTGCTGCATTCCTGCTTTAAGACCTATTCAGAGCCCCTGTAGCTGCATCTCTTGGAAAGCCTACCCAAGCTGATCTTCAACATCACCTGAAAGCACTGTTCTAGGAAGATCCCAGTGACAGTCATCGATACACATTTGGGACACCTAACCAAAAGAAAGGACATCTTTCCATACCTTCTTTTCAGCCTAAGTGTTTTTTTTTTATTCCTTCTCTTTTCTTTGCAACAGTTGTAAACAAAAATCCTTTTTTTTTTTACGGTTAACCAGTATGTATGTATGTGTGTGTGTGAGGGCCTAGGATAAATAAGGGGCTTTAATATTTTAACTTGTGTGTATGTTTTACTTCATTATTGGTTAAGACTTGGTTTATAATTTTTGCTGTTTATTAAAGAAACCTGGTTGGTGTGTTTTATTCTGGGAAAAATAGAGTACATGATTGACTGTATCGGTAAGTGAGAAAATTTAAATATACGTTGTGACCTGTGGAGAAGTGGGACTAGAACAAACAGTGCACTCCTCCCACCTCAGTCGTAACAACAGTTAGTTCATCTGTATAAAGAACTCCCTTGATCTACTTTAAAAGAGCAACATTATCCATTATGTCCAAAGGAACAGGCAAACAAGGCCTCAGTTTAATATCTCATTCAAAAGGCAGCACCTCAAGTGTCAACCTAGACTAGAATTATAGAATGATAGAGCACAGTAGGAAGCTATCAAGCCTGTGCCAGTTCTTAGAATGAGCTATCCAATCAGGCCCACTCCCCTGCACTTTCTCCATAGCACTGTAATATTTTTCCCTTCAAATATTTATCCAATTCCCTTTCGAACGATCCTACTGCATCTGCTTCCAACACACTTGCAAACAGTGCATTTCAGGTTACAACTCATCGTGTAAAAAAATGCTTCCTTATGTGCCTCTGGTTCTATTACCTTGAAACTGCCCCTCTGGTTACCAACCTTCTTCCACTGGCAACAGTTTCTCTTTATTTAGTCTATCAAAACCGCTCATGATTTTGAGCATCTCTGTCAAATCTTCTCTTAACCTTCTCTGCTGTAAGAACAACCCAGCTTCTTCACTCTATGCACTTTACTGAACTCCCTCGAACTCCAGTGCCATTAAATCTCTTCTGCACCCTCTCTGAGGCCTTGATATCCTTCCTAAAGTGTGGTACCAGAATTGAACACAATACTCGAACTGAGGCCTAAAGAGTGTTCTAGAAAGGTTTGGCAAAACTTCCTTGCATTTGTACTCTATCCCTGGATTCATAAAACCAAAGACCCCACATGAATCAGCAACTTTCTCAAATTATTGTGCCACATTCAAAGACTTGTGTACATACAGCTCCAGCCTCAAGTTTGAGAGGATGTTTTAAAATGGAAAAGTATGGATATAAATCTAAATTAAGTAATTTAATTTAAATTATGATTGTAGAATCAGAGAAAGCCATGGTAAAATGAACAAAGCTCAAGTGGACAAGGGGAACAGAGGGTTGTTAAGACATGGAATGTCTTATCAGGAACAGTGCTCAAGGCAGAATCTGTAATAGCCTTTAAAAGGTAATTGGGTTTGAATATTGTTATGACTGAGGCTGAGGAGTGTACTGTTAATTCAGTCCCACTTCTCCACAGGTCACAATATATATTTAAGTTTTCCCACTTACCGAAACAGTCAATCATATATTCTACTTTTCCCCAGAATAAAGCACAGCAACCAGGTTACTTTAATAAACAGCAAAAATTATCAGTTTATCAACCAAGTTTTAACCAATACTGAGGTAAAACATACACACAAATTGAAATATTAAAGCCCCTTATTTATCCTAGCCCTCAGACATATGCATACACAACCAGTTAACCAGGAAAAAATACAAGGGATTTTTGTTTACAGCTGTTGCAAAGAAATAGAAGGAATTGAAAAAAACACTTAGGCTGAAAAGAAGGTATGGAAAGATGTCCTTTGTCTCGGTGAGATGTCCCAAAGGCGAATAGGCAGCTGTCAATGGAATCTTTCCAGAATAGTTCTTTCCAGGCGATGTTGTTGATCAGTTTTGGGTATGCTTTCCAAGAGATGCACTACAGAAAGCTTCAGTCAGGTCTTAAAGCAGTAATGCAGCAACAAAGATTTTAGTTCCACACATCTGACATGCAAGTTCTTTAATCATGCAGGATTTCTTCAACTACAGGAGGAAATATGAACACTCAATACAGGATTTCTTTTCAAGAGAATGATGGACTGGTAGCCTCCTGGCAGGTCAATAAGCAAACTTCTTCTGTTTCAGGCCAAACATCAACTGGCTTTAACAGTTCAAAATGAAACTATAACTTTCCAGAAGTCCAGTCTCATGATCTCGATAAATATTGGCCTGTCACCTCTCTTCAAACATCTCTCCAAACCAAAATAACCACTACGGAGTTTTTATTTGAAAGCAGATGCCTTCCAGTAACTGTTTACCATTCCAGCCTCAGTCCAAACCTTCTGGTGACCTTTTTTTAAAAAAAAACCCCAGAGTTCAGCTTCTATGAAATCCTTTCCAGTTTAAAAATACAAATTCTCAAATTTTAACAGAAAATGGAAACCCTCGTAACAATATGAAAAAATGAGTTTGTGGAAAGAGTAGGGGAATGGGACTAAGTGGATAGCTCTTTCAAAGAGCTGACACAGGCCAAATGACCTCCATGAGTACTATTAAATTCCACTAACTTTACATAGTATCCCCAATAGGTTTGCTTTAAAGTCCTCTTATTCCTTAAACTCAGTACTATCTGGGTACTATTGAAAAAAACTTAATAGCACTCAGTCTTTAAAAATTACTCCATGAGAAACTTATACTGACACAAGTAACCTTTTTCAATTCACAGACTCTCAGAATTGTTACAGTGCAGAAGGAGGCCATTCGGCCCATCGTGTCCACACCAGCTCTCCAAAAGAGCAAATCACTTAGTGTCATTCCCCTGCCTTCTTCCCATAACCCTGCACATTCTTCCTTCTCATAACAGTGCAATTCCCTTTTGAATGCTTCAATTGAACCTGCCTCCTCCACACTCTCAGGCACTGCATTCCAGACCTTAACCACTCGCTGCGTGAAAAAGCATTTTCTCATGTCACTTTTGCTTCTCTTAGCAATTACTTAAAATCTGTGCCCTCTCGTTCTTGATCCTTTCATGAGTGGGTGCAGTTTCTCCCTATCTATTCTGTGCAGACCCCTCATGATTTTGAATACCTCTAACAAATCACCTCGCAGCCTTTTCTGATTGCTTTATTAAAGCTCGTGGATACTAGACAGCATAATGTGAATTTCCCATCAGTCTCTCACTGTTGCATTAACTCACAAAGAAGCAATGGCATGCAGAGCTCGCAGACTTGTAAATTAGCCCATATGTACCATATCAGGTGGGGTCAGACGAAGAGGGAATGCAATAAGGTCTAAATTAGATTTACTATGCATGTCTGTGAACACAGAGAGTGGTAAATAAGGCTGGTGAGCTGCAGGTGCAGACAGCCATGTGTGATTATGATCTTGTGGCAATAACAGAGACCTGGCTCAAAAATGGGCAGGACGGGATACTAAATATTCCTGGATACAAGGTGTTCAGGAAAGAAAGGAATGCAAAGAAAGGAGAGCAGGTGGGAGTATTGATTGGGCAGAATATCAGAGTGCTGGGGAGCGAGGATGTCCAAGAAGGATCAAGGACAGGATCTATTTGATTACAGCCAAGAAACAATAGAGGTCCCATTACATTACTGGGTGTATTCTATAGGCCACCAACTAGTGGGAAAAATATAGAGGAACAAATTTGCAGGGAAATTACAGAGACGTGTAAAAACTATAGTTATAATGGGGGATCTTCAATTATCCTAATATAGACTGGGATAGTAATAGTGTAAAGGGCAGAATGGGTGAGAGTTTCTGTAGCATGTTCAGGAGAATTCTCTAGATCAGCATGTTATCGGCCCAAGAAAGGAGGCATTGTTGGATCTGGTTCCAGGGAACGAGGTGCATCAAGTGGATCAAGTGTCAGTAGTGGAACATTTAGGGGACTGACCATAGTATAAGATTTAGATTAGCTATGGAAAAGGACAAGGAGCAATCCAGAGTAAAAATAACTAATTGGGGGACAGATAATTTCAATGAGGTGAAAACGGACCTGGACCAGGTAAATTGGAATTAAAGCTCGACAGACAAAACAGTAACGGAACAATATGCTGCTATTAAAAAGGAACTAGTTCAGGTACCGTCGAGGTACATTCCCATGGGGAAAGGTAGGACAAACAAAGCTGGAGTTCCTTGGATGATGAAAGAGATAGAGAGTAAGATGAAACAGAAAAAGGGAAAAAAAAATGACAGGTATCAGGCTGATGATACATATGAGAACCAGGCTGAATACAGAATGATCAGAGGGGAAGTGAAAAGAGAAACAAACAGCAAGTATGAGAAGAGATTGGCAGCTAACATAAAAGGGAATCTATGCTTCTAATCGGCACATAAATAGTAAAACAGTGGTAAAAGGGGTGCAGCTGATTAGGGATCAAAAATGGGATTTACACATGGAGAAAAAGGCATTAAATGAGTACTTTGCATCAGTCTTTACCAAGGAAGAAGATGCTGCCCAAGTCATAGTGATAAAGGAGGTAGTACAGACACTGGATGGGCTAAAAATTGATAAATAGGAGATATTAGAAAGCTGGCCATACCTAAAGTTGATAAGTCACCAAGAACAGATGGGTTGCATCCAAGGAAACTGAGGGTTAAAACTGCAGAGGCACTGGCCATATTCTTCCAATCCTTACTTGATAAAGCTATATTGCCAGAGGACTAGAGAAGTGCAAAGGTTACACCCTTGTTCAAAACATTTGTAAGCATAGCCCAGTAAGTACAGGTGTGTCAGTTTAACCTTGGTGGTGATAAAGCTTTTAGAAACTATAATCGGCAAAATATCCGCAACAAAATTAATTACTTGGCCAAATGTGGATTAATTAAGGAAAGTCAGCATGGATTTGTTAAGGGAAAATTGTGTTTAACTAACTTGATTGAGTTTTTTGATGAAGTAACACAGAGGGTTGATAAAGGTAATGCGGTTGATGTGTTGCACATGGACTTCCAAATGGCGTTTGATGAAGTGCCACATAACAAGCTTGTCAGCAAAGTGGAATACCATGGAATAAAAGGGATAGTGGCAGCATGAATACAAAGTTGGTTGAGTAATTTATTGAGGACTTTAGATTGTAGTGGATGGCGTTTGGAGTAGAACAAGACACCTAGTGTAATTAGTATTTTTTAAAAGGAGTAACTAAATTAATTTAAAGGTAAGTCATGGCAGAAGAGCTCAGCCCCGTGGTATGCTCCTCCTGCACTATGTGGGAAATCAGGGATGCTTCCAGTGTCCCTGACAACTATGTGTGCAGGAAGTGTATCCATCTGCAGCTACTGACTACCCGCATTACGGAGCTAGAGCTGCGGGTGGATTCACTATGGAGCATCCGTGATGCTGAGGACGTCATGGATAGCACGTTTAGAGAGGTGCTCGCAGGTGATAGCAGCACAGGCAGAAAAGGAATGGGTGACCACCAGGCGGAGTAGTAGGCGCAGGCAGCTAGTACAGGAGTCCCCCTGTGGCCATCCCCCTCTCAAACAGATATACCGCTTTGAATACTGTTGGGGGCGGGGGGGGGGGGGATAACCTCCCAGGGGAAAGCAGCAACAGCCAGGTCCGTGGCACCAAGGATGGCTCTGCTGCACAGCAGGGGGGGGAAAAGGAGTGCAAGAGCTATAATGATAAGGGATTCTAGGGTGAGAGGTACAGATAGGCGTTTCTGTGGTCGCAAACGTGACTCCAGCATGATATGTTGCCTCCCTGGTGCTAGGGTCAAGGATGTCACGGAGCAGCTGCATGACATTCTGAAGGGGGAGGGTGAGCAGTCAGAGGTCGTGGCACACATTGGTACCAACGACATAGGTAGAAAAAGGGATAAGGTCCTGCAACAAGAATTTAGGGAGCTAGGTAGCAGATTAAAAAGCAGGATCTCTAAGGTAATCTCTGGATTACTCCCGGTGCCACATGCTAGCGAGTTTAGAAATAGGAGGATAGAGCAGATGAATGCGTGGCTGAGGAGATGGTGCAGGAGGGAGGGCTTTAGTTTCCTGGATCACTGGGTCTGTTTCTGGCAAAGGTGGGACCTGTACAAGTTGGACAGATTGCACATGAACCGGAATGGGGCAAGCATCCTTGCCAGGAGATTTGCTAGCTCTGTTGGGGAGGTTTAAACTAATTGGGCAGGGGGGCGGGATACAGAGTGGAGGTATGGGCAATATAGAACAGAAAGTGAGTCTGCCTGGAAGGCAGAGAAAATATAGACCTGGTAAGGCACAAGGGAAAAATGCAAGGTTGGATTGCATCTATTTCACTGCAAGGAGTCTTACTAGTAAGGCAGATGAATTGAGGGCGTTGATTAGCACATGGGAGTATGATATTATTACTATCACAGAGACATGGTTGAGGTAGGGACAGGACTGGCAGCTGAATATTCCAGAGGATCTTCAGGCGCGACAGGGGAGGGGATAAAAGAGCTGGCGGCATTACACTGCTGATCAAGGAGTCAATTACTGCAGTAAGGAGGGATGACATCTTAGAAGGTTGCTCAAATGAGGCCATTTGGGTAGAACTTAAAAACGAAAATGGGGCAATCACTTGGCTGGGTGTCTACTACAGGCCTCCAAACAGTCAGGAAGAGATAGAGGAGCAGATATGTAGGCAAATCTCTGAGAAGTGTGAAAATAATAGGGTAATAATAGTAGGGGATTTCAACTTCCCCAATATTAACTGGGATAGTCTTAGTGCAAAAGGCTTAAAAGGGGTGGAATTCTTAAAATGCATACAGGAGAGTTTTTTGAGCCAGTATGTAGCAAGTCCTACAAGGGAAGGGGCAGTACTGGACCAAATCCTGAAGCCGGTCAAGTGGTAGAAGTGTCAGTGGGGGTGCATTTCGGGAATAGTGACCATAACTTTAAGATTTAAGGTAGTTTTGGAAAAGGACAAAGATGGACCAGAAATAAAGGTACTGAATTGGGGGAAAGGCCGATTTCAATATGATAAAACAGGATCTGGCCAAAGTGGACTGGGAGCAGCTACTTGTAGCAAAGTCTACATCACATCAGTGGGAGTCATTCAAAGAGGAAATAGTGAGAGTCCAGAGCTAACATGTACCCGTTAAGGTGAAGGGTAGGACTAACAGGCCCAGGGAACCCTGGATGTCAAGGGATATAGAGCATTGGATCAGGAAAAAATAAGGAGGCTTACGGCGGATCCCAAGCGCTGAAAACAGCGGAGGCACTAGAGGAGTATAGAAAGTGTTGGGTGGCACTTAAAAAAGCAATTAGGAGAGCGAAGAGGGGACATGAAAAAACACTAGCGGGCAAGATAAAGGAAAATCCCAAGGTGTTTTAGAAGTATATTAAGGGTAAGAGGATTACCAGGGAAAGAGTAGGGCCCATTAGGGACTAACGTGGCAATCTTTGTGTGGAGCCGGAGGACATGAGTGAGGTTTTAAATGATTACTTTTCATCGGTGTTCACTATGGAGAAGGACGATGTAGGTGTAGAGATCAGAGAGGGGGATGCACTAGTCATCAGAGAATGGGAGAGCACTAGTCATCGGGGACTCGATGGTGAGGAGTACGGACAGGCGGTTCTGTGGGCGCAGGCGAGACGCACGGATGGTTTGTTGCCTCCCTGGTGCCAGGGTCCGTGATGTTTGTGATCGCGTCTTCAGGATCCTTAAAGGGGAGGGGGAGCAGCCAGAGGTCGTGGTGCACATTGGCACCAACGACGTAGGAAGGAAGGGTGGCACAGATGTTAGAAGTGAGTTTAGGGAGTTAGGCTGGAAGCTGAAAGCTCGGACGGACAGAGTTGTTATCTCTGGTTTGTTGCCGGCGCCACGTGATAGTGAGGCTAGGAATAGGGAGAGAGCACAGCTGAACACGTGGCTGCAGGAATGGTGTAGGAGGGAGGGCTTCCAGTTCTTGGATAATTGGACTGCATTCTGGGGAAGATGGGACCTGTTCAAACAGGACGGGCTGCATCTGAACCAGAGGGGCACCAATATCCTGGGAGGGAGGTTTGCTAGTACTGTTCGGGAGGGTTTAAACTAGTTTGGGAGGGGGATGGGAACCGGACTTGTAATCCAGGGACCAGTGGGTCCGCTCAGAAAGACAAAGAGTGTAGTGAGGTATTGGGGAAGGTAGCACTGTCACAGAGGACAGATGGGCACGGAGAAGGGTTAAAGTGCGTATACTTCAACGCAAGAAGCATCAGGAATAAGGTGAGTGAATTGAAGGCGTGGATGGGCACTTGGGACTACGATGTTGTGGCCATCACTGAAACGTGGATAGGTGAGGGGGAGGAATGGTTTTTGGAGGTACCTGGTTATAGATGTTTTCATAAGATTAGGAATGGTGGTAAAAGAGGTGGGGGGGTGGCATTGTTAGTTAGAAATAGTGTAACAACTGCTGAAAGAATTTTCGAGGAGGATCTGCCGACTGAGGCACTGTGGGTTGAGGTCAGGAACAGGAAAGGAGCAGTCACCTTGATGGGAGTTTTCTATAGGCCCCCCAATAGCAGCAGGGAGGTGGAAGAGCAGATTGGGAAACAGATTTTGGAAAGGAGCAGAAGTCACAGGGTAGTAATTATGGGGGATTTCAACTTCCCAAATATTGATTGGCAACTCTTTAGATCGAATAGTTTGGATGGGGTAGTGTTTGTGCAGTATGTCCAGGAAGCTTTTCTGACTCAGTATGTAGACTGCCCGACCAGAGGGGAGGCAATATTGGATTTGGTACTAGGTAATGAACCAGGGCAAGTGATAGAGCTGTTGGTGGGCGAGCACTTTGGAGATAGTGATCACAATTCTGTAGCATTCACTGTGGTAATGGAGAGGGATAGGTATGTGCAACAGGGCAAGGTTTACAATTGGGGGAAGGGTAGATATGATGCTGTCAGGCAGGAACTGAGGAGCATAAGTTGGGAGCATATGCTGGCAGGGAAGGGCACGGTCGAAATGTGGAACTTTTTCAAGGAGCAGATAGTAGGGGCCATTGATAAGCATGTCCCTGTCAGACAGGGAAGGGATGGTCATGTGAGGGAACCGTGGTTGACAAGAGAGGTTGAGAGTCTTGTTAGGAAGAAGAAGGATGCGTATATAAAGTTGAGGAAAAAGGGCACAGGCATAGCTCTGGAGGGATACAAGATGGCCAGGAAGGATCTGAAGAAAGGGATTAGGAGAGCTAAGAGAGGGCATGAAAAATGCTTGGCGGGTAGGATAAAAGAAAACCCCAAGGCCTTTTACGCGTATGTCAGAAATATGAGGATGACTAGGGGGACCATAGGTCCGGTCAAGGACAATAGCGGGAGACTGTGTGTTGAGCCGGAAGAGATAAGTGAGGTTTTGAATGAGTACTTCTCTTCGGTATTTACGAATGAGAAGGGGTGTATTACTGAAGAGGACGGTGTGAAACAGACTGGTAAGCTCGAGGAAGTGCTCGTTAGGAGGGAAGATGTGTTGGGGTTTTTGAATAACTTGAAGATAGACAAGTCTCCCGGGCCTGACGGGGTATATCCAAGGATGTTATGGGAAGCAAGGGATGAAATTGCAGAGCCGCTGGCAATGATCTTTTCATCTTCTCTGCTGACGGGGGTGGTACCAGGTGATTGGAGGGTGGCAAATGTTGTGCCCCTGTTCAAGAAAGGGAATAGGAACAACCCTGGGAATTACAGGCCAGTTAGTCTTACTTCGGTGGCAGGCAAGTTGATGGATAAGGTGCTGAGGGATAGGATTTATGAGCATCTGGAAAGACACTGCTTGATTCGGGACAGTCAGCACGGTTTTGTGAGGGGTAGGTCTTGCCTCACAAGCCTGATTGAATTCTTTGAGCAGGTGACCAAGCAAGTGGATGAGGGTAAACCAGTGGATGTGGTGTACATGGATTTTAGTAAGGCATTTGATAAGGTCCCCCATGGTAGACTTATGGAGAAAGTCAGGAGGCATGGGATAGTGGGGAATGTGGCCAGTTGGATTAAGAATTGGCTAACTGATAGAAGGCAGAGAGTGGTCTTAGATGGTAAATACTCAGCCTGGAGCCCAGTTACCAGTGGCGTGCCACAGGGATCAGTTCTGGGTCCTCTCCTGTTTGTGATTTTTATTAACGACTTGGATGAGGAAGTCGAAGGGTGGGTCAGTAAATTTGCAGATGATACAAAGGTTGGTGGAGTTGTGGATACCGAGGAGGGCTATTGTCGTCTGCAAAGGGACTTGGATAGGTTGCAGTGCTGGGCTGAAAAGTGGCAGATGGAGTTTAACCCTGAAAAGTGTGAGGTCGTCCATTTTGGAAGGACAAACATGAATGCAAAATACTGGGTTAACGGTAGGGTTCTTGGGCATGTGGAGGAGCAGAGAGACCTTGGGGTCTATGTGCATAGATCATTGAAAGTTGCAACTCAAGTGGATAGGGCTGTGAAGAAGGCATATGGGGTGTTAGCGTTCATTAGCAGAGGGATTGAATTTAAGAGCCGTGAGGTGATGATGCAGCTGTACAGGACCTTGGTAAGGCCTCATTTGGAGTACTGTGTGCAGTTCTGGTCGCCTCATTTTAGGAAGGATGTGGAAGCCTTGGAGAGGGTGCAGAGGAGATTTACCAGGATGTTGCCTGGAATGGAGAATAAGTCTTACGAGGAAAGGCTGAACATTCTAGGCCTCTTCTCATTAGAAAGGAGAAGGATGAGGGGTGACATGATAGAGGTTTATAAGATGATCAGGGGAATAGATAGGGTAGACAGTCAGAAACTTTTTCCCCGGGTGGAGCAAAGCGTTACAAGGGGTCATAAATTTAAGGTGAAGGGTGGGAGATATAAGGGGGATGTCAGGGGAAGGTTCTTTACCCAGAGAGTGGTCGAGGCATGGAATGCCTTGCCCGGGGAAGTTGTTGAGTCAGAAACTTTAGGGACTTTCAAAAGGCTTTTGGATAGGTATATGGATAAAGGAGAATGATGGGGTATAGATTAAATTGTCCTTGACAGAGGACAAAGGATCGGCACAACATTGTGGGCCGAAGGGCCTGTTCTGTGCTGTATGTTCTATGTTCTATGTTCTATGTTCTATAACATATCAGCATTGAAAGGGAGGAAATATTAGCTGTTTTAGCGGGCTTAAAAGTGGAGAAATCCTCAGGCCCAGATGAGATCTATCGCAGGCTGTTATGTGAGGCAAGGGAGGAGATAGCAGGGGCTTTGACACAAATTTTCAGATCCTGTCTAGCCACAGGAGAGGTACCAGAGGACTGGAAGACAGCGAATGTGGTACCATGATTCAAGAAGGGTAGTAGGGATAAACCAGGTAATTACGTCTAACATCAGTGGTTGGGAAAATATTGGAAAAAATTTTGAGGGACAGGATTAATCTCCACTTGGAGAGGCAGGGATTAATCAGGGATAGTCAGCATGGCTTTGTCAGGGAGAGATCATGTCTAACCTGCTAGATTAAGTAATTCAAATTCAGTTAGTGATCAGGGACAACAGGGTGTGATTGCAAGTGAGGCAGGTAGGGAGATCCTGAGTTCAGGAGTGGAGGAGCCTCAGCCTTTGACCTTATCCAACAGGTATGAGATACTTGCTCCCTGTGTGGATGAGGAAAAGGGCTGCGTGGAGGATGAGCCAACTAACCATGGCACCATGGTGCAGAAGGCCATTCAAGAGGGGGGAGCAAAAAGACAAGTGGTAGTTACAGGGGATTCTATAATTAGGGGGATAGATAGTATCCTTTGCAAGCTGGATCGGGAGTCCCGCATGGTGTGTTGCCTGCCCGGTGCCAGGGTGCAGGACATCTCTGACCGGCTTGAAAGGATATTGGAGCGGGAGGGGGAGGATCCAGTTGTTGTGGTCCACATTGGGACTAACAACATAGGCAAGGCTAGGATGGAGGACCTGTTTGGGGATTATAAAGCACTAGGATCGAAATTAAGGAACAGGTCCTCGAGGGTCATAATCTCCGGATTACTGCCCAAGCCACGTGCAAATTGGCTTAGGGATAAGAATATTAGGGAAGTAAACACGTGGCTAAGGGAGTGGTGTGGGAAAGAGGGGTTCCATTTCATGGGGCATTGGCATCAGTTTTGGAACCGGGGGGATCTGTACCGATGGGACGGTCTCCACCTGAACCTATCTGCAACCAGCGTTCTAGCGAAACGGATAAATAGGGTGGTCTCTAGGACTTTAAACTAGTGACTCGGGGGGAAGGGAAAGGGAAAACAGGGAGTATGATGATAAATAAAAAGGTAAGCAGCAGGCTAACATGTGTGCAGGAGGGTTTAGGTTCAAGGCAGACGATGAAAGAAGCAAAAAGGAAGGATAACTCAGGAGTTATTATTAGAGATGTTGGGAATCATGAGGGTAAGAAAGCTAGCATAAAGGCACTTTACCTGAATGCTCGTAGCATTCGTAACAAGGTTGATGAGTTAACGGCACAAATCATCGCGAATAAATGATGTGGTAGCCATTACGGAGACGTGGTTACTGGTTGGTCACGACTGGGAGTTAAATATCCAGGGGTACCAGACTATTCGGAAGGACAGACAGGAAGGTAAGGGAGGTGGTGTAGCTCTGATACTCAAGGATGACATCAGGGCGCTGCTGAGAGATGATATAGGTTCTATGGAGAATGAGGTTGAATCCATTTGGGTGGAAATTAGAAACTCTAAGAAGAAAAAGTCATTGATAGGCATAGTCTATAGGCCACCAAATAATATCACATTGGGGCGGGCAATAAACAAAGAAATAACTAATGCCTGTAAAAATGGTGCGGCAATTATCATGGGGGATTTTAATCTACATGTAGATTGGTCGAACCAGCTCAGTCAGGGTAGCCTTGAGGAGGAATTTGTTGAGTGTATCTATGATAGTTTTCTTGAACAGTATGTAATGGAACCGACGAGGGAGCAAGCTATCCTAGAGCTAGTACTGTGTAATGAGACAGGAATAATTAATGACCTCATGGTTAGGGATCCTCTTGGAAGGAGTGATCACAGTATGGTTGAATTTAGAATACAGATGGAGAGTGTGAAGATAAAATCCAATACCAGGGTCCTGTGCTTGAACAAGGAGGACTACAATAGAATGAGGGAGGACTTGGCTAAAGTGGACTGGAAACAAAGATTTTACGGTGGGACAGTTGACGAGCAGTGGAGGACTTTCAAAGCAATTTTTCAAAGTGCTCAGCAAAAGTATATTCCAGTGAAAAGGAAGGACTGGAAGAAAAGGGGTAATCTGCCATGAGTGTCTAAGGAAATAAGGGAGGCTATCAAATTGAAAAAGAAGGCATACAAAGTGGCCAAAAGCAGCATGAAACTAGAAGATTGGGAAAACTTTAAAGGTCAGCAGAAAGCTACAAAAAGAGCCATAAAGAAAAGTAAGATGGAACATGAGAAAAAGCTAGCACAGAATATAAAGACAGATAGCAAAAGTTTCTATGAATATATATAACGAAGAAGAGTGGCTAAAGTAAACGTTGGTCCTTTAGAGGATGAGAAGGGGAAATTAGTTATGGGATATGATGAAATGGCTGAGGCATTGAACAGGTATTTTGTATCGGTCTTCACAGTGAAGGACATTAATAACATGCCAGTAATTGACAAAGAGACGAACGTAGGTGAGGACCTGGGAACAATCATTATTACGGAAGAGGTAGTGTTGGGCAAGCTAATGGAGCTAAGGATTGATAAGTCTCCTGGCCCTGATGGAATGCATCCCAGGGTTCTAAAAGAGATGGCGGGAGAAATAGCAGGTGCACTGACGGTAATTTTCCAAAATTCGCTGGACTCTGGGGTAGTCCCAGCAGATTGGAAAACAGCAGATGTGACGCCACTGTTTAAAAAGGGAGGTAGACAAAAGATGGGGAATTATAGACCGATTAGCTTAACCTCTGTAGTGGGGAAGATGCTTGAGTCTATCATCAAGGAAGAAATAGCAGGGCATCTCGATAGAAATTGTCCCGTTGGGCAGACGCAGCATGGGTTCATGAAGGGCAGGTCATGCTTGACAAATCTTTTGGAATTCTATGATGACATTACGAGCAAGGTGGACAATGGGGACCCAGTGGATGTGGTGTACCTAGATTTCCAAAAGGCCTTCGACAAGGTGCCGCACAAGAGGCTGCTGCATAAGATAAGGATGCATGGCGTTAGGGGTAAAGTATTAGCATGGATAGAGGATTGGTTGACGAACAGGAAGCAGAGAGCGGGGATAAATGAGTGCTATTCTGGTTGGCAATCAGTCACTAGTGGTGTGCCTCAGGGATCGGTGTTGGGACCGCAATTATTTACAATTTATATAGATGATTTGGAGTTGGGGACCACGTGTAGGGTGTCAAAGTTTGCAGATGACACTAAGATGAGTGGCAGAGCAAAGTGTGCAGATGACTGTGAAACTTTGTAGAGGAACATAGATACATTGAGTGAGTGGGCAAAGGTCTGGCAGATGGAATACAATGTTAGTAAATGTGAAGTCATTCATTTCGGTAGGAGTAACAGGAAAAAGGATTATTACTTGAATGGTAAAAAGTTGCAGCATGCTGCTATGCAGAGGGACCGAGGTGTCCTTGTGCATGAATTGCAGAAGGTTGGTCTGCAGGTACAGCAAGTAATTAGGAAGGCAAATGGAATTTTGTCCTTCATTGCTAAAGGGATTGAGTTTAAAAGCAGAGAGGTTATGTTGCAGCTGTATAAGGTACTGGTGAGGCCGCACCTGGAGTAGTGTGTGCAGTTTCGGTCTCCTCACTTGAGAAAGGATATACTGGCAATGGAGAGGGTGCAGAGGAGGTTCACTAGGTTGATTCCGGAGTTGAGGGGGTTGGCTTATGAGGAGAGATTGAGTAGATTGGGATTATATTCATTGGAGTTCAGAAGAATGAGGGGGGATCTTATAGAAACATATAAAATCATGAAGGGAATAGATAAGATACAAGTAGAGAGGATGTTTCCACTGGCAGGTGAAGCTAGGACAAGAGGGCATAGCCTCAAGATTAGAGGGAGCAGATTTAGGACTGAATTAAGAAGGAACTTCTTCACCCAGAGGGTTGTTAATCTATGGAATTCCTTGCCCAGTGAAGTAGTTGACGCTTCTTCAGTAAACGTCTTTAAAGCTAAGGTAGATATCTTTTTGAACAATAAAGGAATTAAGGGATACGGTGGGAGCGCGGGTAAGTGGATCTGAGTCCACGAAAAGATCAGCCATGATCTTATTGAATGGCGGAGCAGGCTCGAGGGGCCGGACAGCCTACTCCTGCTCCTAGTTCTTATGATCTTATGAACTAAACTTGATTGAATTTTTTGAGGAGGTGATTAGATGTGTCGATGAGGGTAAGGCATTAGATGTAGTATACATGGATTTCAGTAAGGCTTTTGATGAGGTCCCGCATGGGAGATTGGTTAAGAAGGTAAAAGCCCATGGGATCCAGGGCAATTTGGCAAATTTGATCCAAAATTGGCTTAGTGGCAGGAGGCAGAGGGTAATGGTCGAGGGCTGTTTTTGCGATTGGAAGCCTGTGACCAGTGGGGTACCGCAGGGATCGGTGCGGGGACCCTTGCTGTTTGTAGTGTACATTAACGATTTAGACGTGAATATAGGAGGTATGATAAGTAAGTTTGTAGATGACACGAAAATTGGTGGTGGTGTAAATAGTGAGGAGGAAATCCTTAGGTTACAGGGAGATGTAGATGGGCTGGTAAGATGGGCAGAGCAGTGGCAAATGGAATTTAATCCTGAAAAGTGTGAGGCAATGCATTTTGGGAGGACTAACAAGGCAAGGGAATACACAATGGATGGTGGGACCTTAGGAAGTACAGAAAGTCAGAGGGACCTTGGTGTACTTGTCCATAGATCACTGAAGGCAGCAGCACAGGTAGATAAGGTGGTTAGGAAGGCACATGGGATACTTGCCTTTCGCCGAGGCATAGAATATAAGAGCAGGGAGGTTATGGTGGAGCTATATAAAATGCTAGTTAGGCCACAGCTGGAGTACTGTGTACAGTTCTGGCACCACACTATAGGAAGGATGTGATTGCACTGGGGAGGGTGCAGTGGAGATTCACCAGGATGTTGCCGGGGCTGGAGCATTTCAGCTATGAAGAGAGTGTGAAAAGGCTCGGGATTTTTCCCTTGGAGCAGAGAAGGCTGAGGGGGAACATGATTGAGATGTATAAGATTATGAGGGGCATTGATAGGTTAGATAGGAGGAAACTTTTTCCCTTAGCGAGGGGTCAAGAACCAGGGGGCATAGATTTAGGGTAAGGGGCAGGAGGTTTAGGGGAGATTTGAGGAAACATTTTTTCACCCAGAGGGTGGTTGGAATCTGGAACGCATTGCCTGAAGAGATGGTGGAGGCAGGAACCCTCACAACATTTAAGAAATATTTAGGTGACCACTTGAAATGCCAGAGCATACAGGGCTACGGGCCAAGTGCAGGAATATGGGATTAGAATAGTCGAGTGCTGTATGGCCGGCACAAACACGATGGGCCGAAGGGCCTGTTTCTGTGCTGTATAACTCTATGACTCTATGAGTGACAGGAAACAGAGAATAGTTGTGAACTGCTGTTTTTCAGATTGGAGGAAGGTGGGGTTCCCCAGAGACTGGTATAAGGACCGCTGCTTTTCTTGATCTATATTAATTACCTAGATATCGGTGTGCAGGGCACAATTTCAAAATTTACAGATGACACAAAGTTTGGAAATATTGTGAACTGTGAGCAGGAGAGCAAAAGGCTTCAAGAGGACAAAGACAAGCTGGTGGTATGGGCAGACAAGTGGCAGATTAAATTTAATTCAGAGAAGTGTGACATGATACATTTTGGTAGGAAGAACAAGGAGAGGCAATACAAAATAAAGGATACAATTCTAAAAGGGGTGCAGGAGCAAAGGGACCTTGGGGTATATGTGCACAAATCACTGAAGGTGGCAGGGCAGGTTGAGAAAGAATTAAGACATATGGCATCCTGGGCTTTATAAATAGAAGCATATAGTACAAAAACAAGGAAGTTATGATGAATTAGAATTAGAATTAGAATTCACTTGGTCGGCCTCAACTGGTGCACTGTGTCCAATTCTGGACACTGCACTTTAGGAAGGACATGAAAGCATTCAAGATGGTGCAGACAAGATTTGCAAGAATGGTTCCAGGGATGAGGGACTTCAGTTGCATGGATAGAATGGGCAACCTAAGAGATTTGAAGGCGGTGTTCAAAATCATGAGGGGTCTGGACTGTATAGATAGGAAAAAACTGTTCCCATTGGCGGAAGGGTCGAGAACCAGAGGGCACCCATTTAAGGTGAACGGCAAATGAACCAAAGCTGACATGAGGAAAAACATACATTTTTTTAAAGCGAGTGATTAGGATCAGGAATGCACCGCCTGAGTGTGTGGTGGAGATAGATTCAAACGTGGCTTTCAAAAAAGAATTAGATAATTATCTGAAAAGAAACAATTTGTGGAGCTACTGGGAAACAGCTGGGGAGCGGGACTAGCTGAGTTGCTCTTACAGAGAGGCAGCACAGATACAACGGGCCGAATAGCCTTCTTCGGTACTGTAATGATTCTTTGAATCTATGATATGATAATGGATGTTGACCTTTCAACATACCCACAAAGAATACTGGGATGGAGACATCGGGTGGAATTTTATGAGCGCCGCAGTGTTCCCAATGGTGGAAGCAGAAGTTTTTGTAACTTCCACTTTCGCCACAATTCCCGTTTCCCACACAATTTTCTATGTAATTTAGCCATGCGGTGACAGGCATGGGGGACACATGGGATCTTGCAGCGGGAGCCGACTTTCATTGGTGGAACCCACCATCACTGCCCCAAGTGCCATGATTGTCACAGATATAAAACATTCCATGCTGGCGGCCTCAAAGAGAAGCAACCTTCCTTTCATGTAAGTATCTTCAGAACAACTCAAATTGAACCTTTTGCTTAAATCAAAATGTTTTTGCCTCCCTTATTTTGTGAAAGTCACCACGAACTTCATATCATTTATTTTACCTGAAGCCAAAGTGAACCACATGGCAGCTAGCGACCCGCCCCACTGTTCAGCGATCCCTCCCTGCAGGGAAAGGCGGGAGGTCCTCTTCCCTGCAGAAGAAGTGCGAAGACCTGATGTGAGCTGAGGAGGAGGTGGCAGCGATCACGAGAGGAGGGTAGCAGGGTGAGTGGTAATGGTGAGGCAGGGAACACAAGGCGTAAGCATGAAGTGTCATCTCCACTCTTGCAGCCATATGTGGAAACAGCAGGAAATCGTGTGAACTCGTGAAGCACATGCATAAAGTGCCTCTGTTCGTGTCTCCACTGCAAGTACCGACATTCGAGTCATGGAACACCAGAGGCCCAAGAATCCTCCTCTGGGGAGGAAGAAGAAACCAATGCCCCAAAGGATGTACCGTCACATGCCTCTTCTTCCACCTCTGCCAGTGCAGATATATCCACACAGCCCGCGGGGGGTTTAAGATTAGAATCTGGGTCACAAGCTGGTGGTCATGACACAGACACCTCCCAGCAGCTGAGGGAGCATGTGCCAGCCAGGTCCCCTGACAATCGGAGGTGCTGGGGACCAGGTCCCTGCTCAGCCCCATGCTCACGATGAGCCTCTGTTTGTAGCTACAAGTAGTCTTTTGGATAGCAGGAAAACCATGTGGAAAATATGTCGGTGATAGTGGCGTAGAGATAATTCTTCTCCTGTGGTCCCAAACCAGTTGCACGTTTAAAGAGTGGAAGCCTCTGCAATTGGCAAAGACAGCAGGCTGGTCCCAGGGAGCTCTAACAGCCACATGAGTAGAGTCAGTCAATCATCCCTTGCACCTAGGGAATGTAGTGATGGTGCCGAAGGCCGCAAATCTTGCTGCCTTGCTGTCCTTGTCGTCAGGTAAGTTGATGAAGTCACTGGCATGTCAAAAAAGAGCACTGGGCACCTCTTTGATGCACCTGTGGGTCGCAGAATGCGAGATGCCATATACGTCACCTGTGGATCCCTGGAAGGAGCCACTGGAAAAGGAACTGAATGCAGCAGTCACCTTGAGGACAACTGGCATGGGAAGTCCACCAAAGCCAAGTGGCTGCAGGTCATGCTGCAGGATCCGACAAATTTCTGTGACCATTTCACGTGACATCCTTAGGCGTCTCTGGCATTGCCCCTCTCACATTTGTATGTAATTTGTCCTTGTCCTGAGGATGCAGTGACGTGTCAGTGCCCGTCTTTGATAAGGCTGTTCCTGGATGTTATCATTCAGAGCATCCTCACCTTCTTGTTCTGCCTGTTGCTGGTGCGCAGACATCATGTGTTGAGGGAAAAGAGCACTCCTTAGTCTCTCCCTTTGCTCTTTTTCCCATGGTACAAATTGGGTGTATGAGACTCATGTCGCTGCTGCTTTTCTGAACAATAAATATGCAGAGCGTGGCAATTCAGCCTTCTGTTGCCAGTGAGCTGAAGCATCGAGGCAATGATGTTCCCTTTTCTCTGCCTTCAAATTGCAACCAGGTAGAAGACACACCCATTGTTGTTTGCCTCCTCCCACTCTCCTTGAATGTCCACATTATCATTGGAGAAAATTGTGCGCATGAAATTCAGGGCAAGTCTCCCCACTTTCCAACCTCCCTCTTCAACCTTCCAGCTTGAGCCCATCACCCTTGACCCACCCAATGTTACCATTACCCTTTGCTCCACAACTACTGAGTCTCCCTCATTACCGTACACAGCTTAATCATCAATTTATTAATGCCATCCCTCCCCCCTGTTCCTACCCCAGTTACTATCAATATGCCAACTCTTACACTTGAACCTCTTCACATCAAACTGACCATTGTTGCCAAGTCTCGTTCCCCTCCATATGAAGCTGTCAAATTAGTCTTGACTATCCCCCCTACCGAATCCATTTGCCCCCATTGACTGACCGTTCCCTCTGCAAGCCAGTACCCTCAATTTGCCCCACAGATCCCCGATGTTGACAGCACTCATCCCTCCCTTTAGGCCCTTCCCAAATATCTTCACATTGTACTGATCTAATCCACCCACCAACCCTGCAGCCGACAACATGCATCTTCATCATCAATATCAACCATTCAGCAACCAGGACGCTCCACTCCACCCTTCCCTGCTCTTCAATGCACCCAACTGTCCCACCCTCCCCTCCCCGACTAACCTGCCCTGCTCCTCTAGGCACCCGATCGCCCCACCCTGCCCTCCCCGAGTACTCTGCGCTGCTCCATGTAGCTTCCCCCCCCCCCCACCACAACCCCATGCCTTCGCCACCATACCCCAAGAAGATTCACCCTTGCTGGTGCCGAATCTGAAGGCAAACATCCATTCCAGTGCTGGTGTGGAGGCAAACATCCATTCTAATGCTGGCATTCGTTTAGTAGATGAATTAAAGACAGAAGAGCACAGACCTGAGACTCAACTACACCAATCCGACTGCTGCATGCCTCATTGAAACAATTGTGAACCGGGTGGCACAGGAATATCGTTCACTGTTCACTTAATCTGGCAACTAGGACTAAACTGTAACTATGTATATGCTATTTAAATGAATGCAAAGCTGCAATCTGCCACCACTCTGGGGGTACCCCAGAATGCTACAAACCACCGCCAATTTAATTCCTCTAAAATATCCCGCTGTCGGGAATCCGAAATACACCTCCCACCTAATTATATCACCCCGTATGCCACCAAATATGCCACGACAGACAACATTAAAACTCACCCTGTCTTTTCATTATTTCCATGTATATATAGTCTAATGGGGAAAAAAAGTGTTTTTACTAAATAACTAGCAATATATAATTTGTAAATAAATGACACTGTACTTGAAGTTGGTTCTTAGTTTAGAAATTTAAGCTCCAACTACCAGTATGAGTAACATACGACATGTGTTCCATCTCACTGGCTCCACATCATATAAGTATGGCTACAACGAAAAGATCAAAAAATCTTTCTAAGCTTACTTGCACTAGTTATACGATTTGTATATTAACTTTGCTTTTTTTTTTACCAAGTCACATTTCTGACTACATTCCTTCATGTCACAATCTTTACGATTGTTGTTTATGCAAAATGTTCTGTTTCTTCATGCAATATAAGGACAACAATAGAGTTTGCCAAACTATTTGGTCATTAGAATGGAATTCAATACATGTACTTTATCTTAATAAATTCATAATTGTGGTGTCTGACCAGAAGAACCTTGAACTTTATATGTTTAGCAACTGATGTCTACAAGACTGATTGTCTGGCAAGACAAGGAAATGAGTGTTATCTGTAAAGGTTACCAGAATGTCAAATTTCAGGGCTAACTGTGCAAGAGGAAGATCAATCTGCTAATAAAAACATTGCAATATTACAACCAATTTTGTCTTTTATAATTTAGCATAGAAACAAACTAAAGGTCTTAACCTCAGATTTACATTTGCAAACACAGACCTTTGCATAACACTGTGTTTATAATTACCATCTGAAAAAATATTTAACCCAGCCTTAGCTTTAACTTAGAGTCAGAGAGATACAGCACTGAAACAGGCCCTTCGGCCCACTGAGTCTGTGCCGACCAACAACCACCCATTTATACTAATCCTACATTAATCTCATATTCCCTACCACATTCCCACCACCCACCTACACTATGGGCAATTTACAATGGCCAATTTACTTATCAACCTTCAAGTCTTTGGCTGTGGAAGGAAACCGGAACACCCAGCGGAAACCCACGTGGTCACAGGGAGAACTTGTAAACTCCACACAGGCAGAACCGAACCCGGGTCGCTGGAGCTGTGAGGCTGCGGTACTAACCACTGCACCGCCCTTGTTTTGGTGCAATTCAATTAAGTGTTAGGTCAGCTGCCAAAATTGCTTTATGCACAAATGGGCTATCGTAAAGTTCTTGGAGCTTTATTAACATTGATTAATTAAAAACCTATTACAGTTGGTGACTAACTGCATATGATAGTAGCAACCGTGGTAGTAGTGCACGCCTCTTGGAATTGTACTGCAATTTTCTCTACTTATCAGTCGTCTAGTAGCAGACATGAATATTTTACAAAAGACAATGAGAATGTTATTTTTAAAGTTCAATGTAAATATAATGCATTTTATTTATCCAAGTCAAGCTGGCAGCTTGCAGCAAATCAAATAATTTTACAGGGCTATTTGCATTGCTGGTATACATATTTTAGTTTATGGAAATTCTGTTCATGGGATAGTCATTAAAGAGTAAGGTGAATGTCTAAAGTATACTGTGCTCCAAGCTCTCTATTGCTACACGAACAGCCTTCTAAAAGAGAATGGTCCACATCACAATGGGTTATAAATTGCCAGTCCACTGAACAAGTTCATTTGTCTAAGTTTTGAAAGGAAATGCCATATTACATCGAAATGAGCCAGCATCTACACCAGAAATCTACAATAATAGGCTTTAAAAATCAACAGAGCTATTTGTGCCAATGTTGTACCCCCGAGGTGGCAAGGATTCTCTTCAACACTGATCTCACCATAAATTACAGAGTCAGCTCATTCGTATAATCACTGGTATTGGTCTGCCCAACTCCAATGTAACATGGAAGCACTAGAGTGGAGGAATGGAAATTGCTGATACAGGACTTTAAAAAGCTGAGAATGGTTAAGATTTCAGCAACAGGCTCAGGGAGTAGCATGTAAGCATTGAATATTTTTAAAGACTGGAATAACCTGTTAGGTGTGTAATAGATGGCTCATGTGGGATTTTGAAAGCATATATTCAAGAAACTGATAAAGGAAGGTTGATATGTCCCCAGGACCTGATATTCTACATCCCAGAGAGTTGTAAGAGGTAGCTATGGAGATTGTGGATGCATTGATCATCTTCCAAAATTCTATAGATTCTGGAACGGTTCCTGCAGATTGTAAGGTAGCAAATGTCACCCCACTATTTAAGAAGGGAGAGAGAGAGAAAATAGGGAACTACCGACCTGTTGGCCTTACATCAGTAGTAGGGAAAATGTTAGAATCTATTCTAAAGGACGCGATAAATGGACACTTAGATAATAACTATCTGACTGGGTATAGTCAACATGGATTTATGAATGGGAAATCATGTTTGATGAACCTGATGGAGTCTTTTGAGGATGTTACTAACAGAATTGATAAAGGGGAAATCGGTGGACGTGGTAGACTGGGATTTTCAGAAGCTTTTGATAAAGTCCCCCACAGGAGGTTGTTTAGCAAAATTGAAGCACATGGGGTAGGAAGTAATATACTGGCATGGATTAAGAATTGGTAACGGGCAGAAAACAAAGTAGGAATAAACGGGTCATTGTCACGTTGGCAGGCTGTGAATAGTGGGGTACCGCAAGGATCAGTACTTGGGTCCTAGCTGTTCACAATATATATCAATGATTTGGATGTGGGGACCAAATGTAGTATTTCCAAGTTCACAGATGACACAAAACTAGGTGGAAATGTGCGTTGTGAAGATGCAGCAAAGCGGCTTCAAGGGGATTTGGACAGACAGTGAGTGGGCAAGAACGTGGTCCTTGGAATATAATATAGAAATATGTGAGGTTATCTACTTTGGTAGGAGGAACAGATGTGCAGAGTATTTCTTAAATGGCGCTTTGAAGTTGCGGCCGGGGGGGCCGTTCGTGGATGTTTTGGGTGTTCGGGGCACCTTTTCACAGGACTTCTCTCGGGTCCCGCAGCTCCTTCTTCACCTCAATGGACTTACCGCATGCCGTGGCTGCAGACACTCTGGACTGTGTAGACAGCAGGATCGGAGATTAAAGTATCGGCAGCTGTTCTCGTCAGTTTCATCCGGATCAATTTCATTGAGAAAACAAAGAGCAGGTGTGGCTGGGGGAGGGCAGTGGGCCCAGGTAACATACACTAAACTAACTGTTAACTTTTAGATAGGGCTAAAATGAACTTAAACCACTACAAAAAAAAAAAAAACCCTTAGCAAATGTAATCACCTCTAAGTCTGCCAAATGATGCTTCACCTCCCGAAGGACGTGGATGAGCTTTCCGGACGTCGATGGTGGGCACTGAGGAAATGGCTTATTACCTGCACCAGATTCCACCCCCCCTCCCCCCCCCTTTACCCCCCTTCCACCCCCCCCCACCCCCGTCCCCTTCCCTGCTCCACCCTCTCAGCTCACCCCCTCACAACCCCGTCCCAGCCCGCCCCCCCCTCGCACCATCTTCACCCCGCACCCCCTTCCCCTGCACCCCCCCCCCCACCCCCTCCCTCTACCCCTCCCCCTTGCATCCCCTCCTCCCACCGGCACCATCCTACACCTGTGTAGGGGCCCCAACAGCCCCACTGCCTTGTGGGCGTCTCGGGAGAGACCAAGGCTAAGGGAGTAAACCCTAACAGAAAATCCGGAGCGGAACCCCGTAGGCGGTCATGTGTCACCTTTGGCATGTTTCCGGCAGTTCCTGCAGCCATACTGGTGCCAAACGTCGTGCACTGCACTCCTTTGGACCCCACCAGAAAGGCCGAGAGGGGGGTTTTGACGACTGGGCAACTCTCAACCTCCATAAATTTGCCCAGGCATGCGCCATGGAGAGGTCACTCCATAGTTGCCTCACAGCGACTGAAACAACACGGAAGGCAGCAGTTACGGGTTATAAGTCCAGATAAATTGGCGTAGAAACTGGGCGCCACGGGTTGCCTTTGTCGGTGGGAGAGGTCATTGCACCTCACTGGACAGCTACTGCCCGCCTCAAACCGGGCAGCCCCCGGTCAATAAGGTTCTGTCCCGCCACAGTCTGCCTGCTTCAATGGGTGCTTGGAGCTCAGGGTCATTGCCCGAAAGGTGGACTGATACACCGCACCAAACAACATGAAAAAAGGAAAGAAGGTACCAGCCCTTCGCTTTGCAAGCTGGAACGTCAGAACTATGTGTCCTGGCCTGTCGGAAGACCTTACACAAATCAACGATTCTCGGAAGACCGCCATCATTAACAACGAGCTCAGTAGACTCAATGTGGACATTGCAGCACTTCAGGAGACTCGCCTCCCCGCGAGTGGCTCTCTAGCAGAGCAAGACTACACCTTCTTCTGGCAGGGCAGGGATCCTGAAGAACCAAGACAGCATGGAGTGGGCTTCGCCATCAGAAACTCCTTGCTCAGCATGATAGAGCCTCCCTCAAATGGCTCGGAACGCATACTGTCCATCCGACTGCTCACCACCTCTGGTCCAGTACACCTACTCAGCATCTATGCTCCAACACTCTGTTCCGCACCTGAAGCTAAAGACCAGTTCTATGAACAACTCCATAACATCATTAGCAGCATCCCCAACACCGAACACCTATTCCTGCTGGGGGACTTTAATGCCAGGGTTGGGGCCGACCATGACTCATGGCCCTCCTGCCTTGGGCGCTATGGCGTTGGAAGGATGAATGAGAACGGGCAGAGACTGCTTGAGTTGTGTACCTATCATAACCTCTGCATCACCAACTCGTTCTTTCACACTAAACCCTGTCACCAGGTTTCATGGAGGCACCCAAGATCACGTCGTTGGCACCAGCTAGACCTCATTGTCACAAGGCGAGCCGCCTTAAACAGTGTTCAAATCACACGCAGCTTCCACAGTGCGGACTGCGACACCGACCACTCCCTGGTGTGCAGCAAGGTTAGACTCAGACCAAAGAAGTTGCATCATTCCAAGCAGAAGGGCCACCCGCGCATCAACACGAGCAGAATTTTTCACCCACAGCTGTTACAAAAATTTCTAAATTCACTTGTAACAGCCCTTCAAAACACTCCCACAGGGGATGCTGAGACCAAGTGGGCCCACATCAGAGACGCCATCTATGAGTCAGCTTTGACCACCTACGGCAAAAGTGCGAAGAGAAATGCAGACTGGTTTCAATCTCATAATGAAGAGCTGGAACCTGTCATAGCCGCTAAGCGCATTGCACTTTTGAACTACAAGAAAGCCCCCAGCGATTTAACATCCGCAGCACTTAAAGCAGCCAGAAGTACTGCACAAAGAACAGCTAGGCGTTGCGCAAACGACTACTGGCAACACCTATGCAGTCATATTCAGCTGGCCTCAGACACCGGAAACATCAGAGGAATGTATGATGGCATGAAGAGAGCTCTTGGGCCAACCATCAAGAAGATCACCCCCCTCAAATCTAAATCGGGGGACATAATCACTGACCAACGCAAACAGATGGACCGCTGGGTTGAGCACTACCTAGAACTGTACTCCAAGGAGAATGCTGTCACTGAGACTGCCCTCAATGCAGCCCAGCCTCTACCAGTCATGGATGAGCTGGACATACAGCCAACCAAATCGGAACTCAGTGATGCCATTGATTCCCTAGCCAGCGGAAAAGCCCCTGGGAAGGACAGCATTACCCCTGAAATAATCAAGAGTGCCAAGCCTGCTATACTCTCAGCACTACATGAACTGCTATGCCTGTGCTGGGACGAGGGAGCAGTACCACAGGACATGCGCGATGCCAACATCATCACCCTCTATAAAAACAAAGGTGACCGCGGTGACTGCAACAACGACCGTGGAATCTCCCTGCTCAGCATAGTGGGGAAAGTCTTTGCTCGAGTCGCTCTGAACAGGCTCCAGAAGCTGGCCGAGCGCGTCTACCCTGAGGCACAGTGTGGCTTTCGTGCAGAGAGATCGACTATTGACATGCTGTTCTCCCTTCGTCAGATACAGGAGAAATGCCGTGAACAACAGATGCCCCTCTACATTGCTTTCATTGATCTCACCAAAGCCTTTGACCTCGTCAGCAGACGTGGTCTCTTCAGACTACTAGAAAAGATCGGATGTCCACCAAAGCTACTAAGTATCATCACCTCATTCCATGACAATATGAAAGGCACAATTCAACATGGTGGCTCCTCATCAGAGCCCTTTCCTATCCTGAGTGGTGTGAAACAGGGCTGTGTTCTCGCACCCACACTTTTTGGGATTTTCTTCTCCCTGCTGCTTTCACATGCGTTCAAATCCTCTGAAGAAGGAATTTTCCTCCACACAAGATCAGGGGGCAGGTTGTTCAACCTTGCCCGTCTAAGAGCGAAGTCCAAAGTACGGAAAGTCCTCATCAGAGAACTCCTCTTTGCTGACGATGCTGCTTTAACATCTCACACTGAAGAATGCCTGCAGAGTCTCATCGACAGGTTTGCGTCTGCCTGCAATGAATTTGGCCTAACCATCAGCCTCAAGAAAACGAACATCATGGGGCAGGATGTCAGAAATGCTCCATCCATCAATATTGGCGACCACGCTCTGGAAGTGGTTCAAGAGTTCACCTACCTAGGCTCAACTATCACCAGTAACCTGTCTCTAGATGCAGAAATCAACAAGCGCATGGGTAAGGCTTCCACTGCTATGTTCAGACTGGCCAAGAGAGTGTGGGAAAATGGCGCACTGACACGGAACACAAAAGTCCGAGTGTATCAGGCCTGTGTCCTCAGTACCTTGCTCTACGGCAGCGAGGCCTGGACAACGTATGCCAGCCAAGAGCGACGTCTCAATTCATTCCATCTTCGCTGCCTTCGGAGAATACTTGGCATCAGGTGGCAGGACTATATCTCCAACACAGAAGTCCTTGAAGCGGCCAACATCCCCAGCTTATACACACTACTGAGTCAGCGGCGCTTGAGATGGCTTGGCCATGTGAGCCGCATGGAAGATGGCAGGATCCCCAAAGACACATTGTACAGCGAGCTCGCCACTGGTATCAGACCCACCGGCCGTCCATGTCTCCGTTATAAAGACGTCTGCAAACGCGACATGAAATCGTGTGACATTGATCACAAGTCGTGGGAGTCAGTTGCCAGCATTCGCCAGAGCTGGCGGGCAGCCATAAAGACAGGGCTAAATTGTGGCGAGTCGAAGAGACTTAGTAGTTGGCAGGAAAAAAGACAGAGGCGCAAGGGGAGAGCCAACTGTGCAACAGCCCCAACAAACAAATTTCTCTGCAGCACCTGTGGAAGAGCCTGTCACTCCAGAATTGGCCTTTATAGCCACTCCAGGCGCTGCTTCACAAACCACTGACCACCTCCAGGCGCGTATCCATTGTCTCTCGAGATAAGGAGGCCCAAAAGAAAGAAGAGGTTAGAAAGTGTAGATGTACAAAGGGACCTGGGTGTCATCAATAAGTCAATGAATGCTAACATGCAATTAGGTGTAGCAAGTAATTAGGAAGGCTAATGGTATGTTGGCCTTTATTGCAAGAGGATTTGAGTACAGGAGTAGTGATGTCTTGCTTCAATTGTATAGAACCTTGGTTAGACTGCACGTGGAGTACTGTGTGCAGTTTTGGTCCCCTTACCTTCGGAAGGATATTATTGCCATAGAGGGAGTGCAATGAAAGTTCAGCAAATTTGTTCCTGGGACAGTGGGACTGTCCTATGAAGAGAGATTGGGGAAACTGGTCCAGTATTCTGTAGAGTTTCAAAGAATGAGAGGTAATCTCATTGAAACCTACAAAATACTTAAAGGGATAGACATGGTTGATGCAGGTAAGATGCTTCTCCTAGTTGGGGCATTTCGAACCAGGGGACACAATTTCAAAATAAGGGGGAAGCCACTTAGGACCGAGATGAGGAGAAATTTCTTTCCTTAGAGGGTTGTAAATCTTTGGAATTCTCTACCCCAGAGGGCTGTGGAAGCCCAGTCATTGATTATGTTTAAAGTAGAGTTTGACAGATTTCTAGGGGCGGCACGGTGGCTAGCACCGCAGCCTCACAGCTCCAGCGACCCGGGTTCGATTCCAGGTACTGCCTGTGTGGAGTTTGCAAGTTCTCCCTGTGACCCCGTGGGTTTCCGCCAGGTGCTCCGGTTTCCTCCCACAGCCAAAGACTTGCAGGTTGATAGGTAAATTGGCCATTGTAAATTGCCCCTAGTGTAGGTAGGTGATAGGAGAATTGTGGGGATGTGGTAGGGAATATGGGATTAATGTAGGATTAGTATAAAATGGGTGGTTGATGGTCGGCACAGACTTGGTGGGCCGAAGGGCCTGTTTCAGTGCTGTATCTCTAAATAAATAAATACGGGGATAGTGTGGGAAAAAGGCATTGAAGTGGATAATCAGCCATAATCGCATTGAATGACGGAGCAAGCTCGATGGGCTGAATGACCTACTCCTGTGTTCCTTAATGAAAGACCCGGCACAGACAGCCAAAGAAGACAGCAGGGCATTAAAACGAGGCAAAAACGATGATCACACAATTCTAATGACACCAAATTTCTGACACTCATAGAAATTGCAAAGGAGAGAGAGAAACAAATGGGTTCCCAAGAAAACTGTCTTTCATGCCACGTGGAGCCAAGTACCACTTCGATAACTCCTAAAACTCTGTACTCTGGATAGTGCCTCAGGTTGAGCAAAATTACTTGCAACCTGGGTGTCTTATTTGAATCCAGAACGAGCTTCCAACTGCATATCCTCTCCATCACAAAGACCACCTACTTCCACCTCCATTATGCCATCGTTTCTGCCCCTATCTCAGACCATCTACAATTAAAATCCTCATCCGTGCGTTTGTCACCTACAGACTCAACTATTCCAATGACCTCCTGGCCAGCCTCCCATTCTCATAAACTTTAATTATTCCAAAATTCTGCTACCTAATTTTCTATCCTGCACCTATCACTCCTGTCCTTTCTGAAGCAAATTCGCTCAAATTTAAAAATCTTATCCTGGTGTTTAAATCCCTTCATGGCCTTGCCCCTTCCTATCTCTGTAATCCTCCCAGCCCTAATACTGCCCTCAGAGCTCTCCATTCCTCAGACTCTGTGCTCTAGTGCATCCCCTCTCTCTTCACACCAATCGTACCTTCAGCCGTCGAGGGCCACGTTATGATGTAATATGAGGCAGATAGGAAATTCTCTGAATGTACTTACCTGTAAATTAATTTCCGCTTCATAAAAAGTTAGACATGCACAGTAGTGGCGATCTGAGTCAATGTCTGTCAGAACCACAACAAAATACGTCGGCTGTTTTCGTTCCGTGGACAGTTGCCAGCCAGCAGGTTGACAAAACTAGAGTGAAAAACAAATAATGAACAGTTAGGACACAATATTGTTCCGCCAAAACATCCAAAAAATCATCTGAAGAGTTTTATAAGCCTGAATGTCAAACATTATATGCTGCTTGGCAATTTTGTTAATGAGAGTGAAAAATACAAGTGTCTGGATTAAACTGCATTTTTCAACAAATGCAAAATACTGCAGCTGCTGGAAAGCTGAAATAAAAACAAAGGAAGTTCACAATACTCAACAGTTCAGACAGCATTTGCGGAGAGAGAAAGAGACTTCATGTTCTAGTTTGATGATCTTTTGTGTTTTTCAAGTTTTGAAGAAAGTTCATGGAACTGAAGAATTAACCATGTTTCTCTCTCCACAGATGCTGCCTGACTGGCTGAGTATTTCCAGCATTCGCTGTTTATATTTCTTAACAAATGGTCTTTCACTTCCTGTCTCTTTCTCAAGGCCAGCAACACAGTTTTTACTGGTTGTACAAGTCTTTCCAGCCATCAGGAAGCCTGCAACAGTTACAGCTGAAAGTTGAGATTCACAATTTTCAAACTTCCTAAAATTTGCTATCAGTAGTGTGCAAATTTCCCAACATAAACGAGACAGTTTCCACAACACCAATGGCCAAGATTATGATGAAAGTATTTCAAGTAATTCTGTAGTATAAGTGCAACATTAGATGCAACTGATTTGAAGGACAGAGTGAAACATGAACATACAACAGTTGAACTCGAAATCAAGAGGGCAAAATTCAATTGCCCCTGAAGACAGGTGCAGGCGACGCGATGTGCAATCAATCCACAACCGTTGCTTCCAATACAGGCGGCACACCAAATTTATGCTGCCTGCTAATTTGCATGACTACTTGTGTGCAGCCAGCACTAAATGCGTTGTTGTGACTACACGCCTCAGAGGAGACCAAGTTCGTGCAAGGGTAGCACCACCTTAAAGCCAACCTGAACCACTTAAGGTGGGGGTGGGGGGGCAGGGAAGAGAGTCTAAGCAGTGAAGAGGAGCAAGTTACGGCACAGCAGAGTGCGCACGCTCCAACATTCTCCGACGCTGTACTAAACGCTTGGTGGAGGCGATGTACAGGAGGAGAGATGTGATCTATCCACAGGGGAGCCAACAGGCCCTCTAGACAAACTTTGCGAACACAGTGACACCAGATAACCATGTCAGAAGTCTACCCCTAAGGACCTGAGATGCAGTGCTACAAAAAGTTCAATGACCTCACGTGAGTGGTAAGGATCAGTGAATGTATTTTCAAATATCATATCCCACCAACTGCACCAGTGGTCTTACACTGATCAATGCACCAAATCCGCAATCTCTTATCAATCAGGACCCATCCCTATCATAAATAGCTTCACCTCATGCTCACTTGTTTTTTGATTCTATCATGGGATGTGGGCATCACTGCTATGCCAGCATTTATTGCCCATCCCTAATTGCCCTCGAGAAGGTGCTGGTTAGTCGCCACCTTGAACCGCTACAGTCCATGTGGGGTAGGTACAGTCTGGTTAGGAACCGAGATCCAGGATTTTGACCCAGTGACAGTGAATGAATGGCTATATAGTTCCAAGTCAGGATGGTGTGTCGCTTGGATGGGAACTTCCAGGTGGTGGCGTTCCTATGCATCTGCTGGCCTTGTCCTTCTAGGTTTTACAGGTCGCGGGTTTGGAAGTTGTTGTCGAAGGAGTCTTGGCGAGCTGCTGCAGTGCATCTTGCAGATGATACATACTGCTGCCACTGTGCATCGGTGGTGGAGGGAGTGAATGTTGAAGATGGTAGATGGGGTGCCAATCAAGCAGGCTGCTCTGTCCTGGATGGCGTCGAGCTTTTTGAGTGTTTTTGGAGCTGCACCCATCCAGGCATGTGGAGAGTATTCCATCACACACCTGACTTGTGCCTTGTAGATGATGGACAGGCTTTGGGGAGTCAGAAGGTGAGTTATTGGCCACAGAATTCCCAGCCTCTGACCTGCTCTTGTAGCCACTGTGCTTATATGGCTGGTCCAGTTCAGTTTCTGGTCAATGGCAATCCCCAGGATGTTGATAGTAGGAGATTTAGTGATGGTAATGCCATTGAACGTCAAGGATAGATTCTCTCTTGTTGCAAATGGTCATTGTCTGGTACTTGTGTGGCACGAGTGTTACTTGCCACTTATCAGCCCAAGCATGAATGTTGTCCAGGTCTTGCTGCATACGGACAAGGGCTGCTTCAGTATCTAAGGAGTTGCAAATGGTGAACATTGTGCAATCATCAGTGAACATCCCCACTTCTGACATTATGATGAAGGGAAGATCATTGATGAAATTGCTGAAAATGGTTGTGCCTAGGACACTACCCTGAGGGACTCCTGCAGTGATGTCCTTGGACTGAGATGATTGACCTCCAACAACCACAACCATCTTCCTTTGTGCTAGGTACGACTCCAACTAGTGGAGAGTTCCCCCAATTCCCATCGATTCCAAATTTGCTAGGGCTCCTCAATGCCACGCTCAGCCAAATGGTGCCTTGATGTCAAGGGCATTCACTCTCACCTCACCTCTGGAGTTCCGCTCTTTTGTCCACGTTTGGACTAAGGCTGTAATGATGGCAGGAGCTGAGTGGCTCTGGGGGAACCCAAACTGAGCGTCAGTGAGCAGGTTATTGCTGAGTAAGTGTCAACTGATAGTACTGTCTCCAACACCCTCCATCATTTTGCTGATGATCGACAGTAGACTGATAGGGTGGTAACTGGCCTGGTTGGATTTGTCCTGCTTTTTGTGGACAGGACATACCTGGGCAATTTTCCATATCATCGGGTAGATGCTAGTTGGCACAACAACGTGTTTTGTTGAATGATAATTTTCATTAATCCACTGACTGGAGACCTGAATTTATATTTTCAGTAATTTCAAAAGGGACAGATAAATAATGACTTTGCTAGCAGCTTAAGATGGCCACCTAATTTGCAATACTGTATCCTACATTGCAAGGCCTGTGAGATAGAGACAAAATGTCTGTTCATTCCAGCCAGAGCCAAGACCCAGAAGTTTAAGGGAACTGCCTGCTCTTTTTAGCAAGAAGAAATACGCTAACTACCATGCTTAAATCACTGGGGGAGTGTCATGTGACAAGCTGGTGTTTCTCTGCACCAGAGAGAGAAGCATCTGGACTCCGACAGGTGCAGACTCAAGTGGGGGTCCCTCTCTCTCTCGCTCTCCATTCCAGTTTGCAAGCTTCGAACTCTGCCTGCTGACTAACCACCTCTGCATACTCCAGCTACAATCAGAAACCTCTTTGGAGGAAGTCATCCACATTGCTGTCTCCAAGAGATCCAGCAAATCAGTCATGTATCTCTTCAAACTAAAAGCCTCAGGACCACCGAATTTAGCCAGTAGCCAGCCGAATCACCAAACTCTACAGACTGTATACCCCTTTTTTTTTCTATGGACTCCAGGTACATAAATCCCTGAAAGTTGCTACCCAGGTCAATAGGGCTGTTAAGAAGGCATATGGTGTGTTAGCTTTTATTAGTAGGGGGATTGGGTTTCGGAGCCACGAGGTCATGCTGCCGCTGTACAAAACTCTGGTGAGACCGCACCTGGAGTATTGCTTGCAGTTCTGGTCACCGCATTATAGGAAGGATGTGGAAGCTTTGGAAAGGGTGCAGAGGAGATTTACTAGGATGTTGCCTGGTATGGAGGGAAGGTCTTACGAGGAAAGGCTGAGGGACTTGAGGTTGTTTTCGTTGGAGAGAAGGAGGAGGAGAGGTGACTTAATAGAGACATATAAGATAATCAGAGGGTTAGATAGGGTGGATAGTGAGAGTCTTTTTCCTCGGATGGTGATGGCAAACACGAGGGGACATAGCTTTAAGTTGAGGGGTGATAGATATAGGACAGATGTTAGAGGTAGTTTCTTTACTCAGAGAGTAGTAGGGGTGTGGAACGCCCTGCCTGCAACAGTAGTAGACTCGCCAACTTTAAGGGCATTTAAGTGGTCATTGGATAGACATATGGATGAAAATGGAATAGTGTAGGTCAAATGGTTTCACAGGTCGGCGCAACGTCGAGGGCCGAAGGGCCTGTACTGCGCTGTAATGTTCTAAAAAAAACTCAACCAATCTACTCTTCCCCACTCTGTAACCTATTTGTGTGTGTGAACCTCTATCGCGTGTGTGTGTGTGTGTGTGTGTGTGTGTGTGTGTGTGTGTGTGTGTGAGAGAGAGAGAGAGAGAAAGAGAGAGAAAGTTGCTGCATTTTTTATTATTTTACTTAGTTTGGTTTAAGTACCATAAGGTTAAACTCTTTCTTTGTTAAACTCAAGAAAACCTGTCCGATTACTTACTTGTTATGATCATAACAAGAAGCAAGCAAACACCTACTGAATTGGCCAGTACATCCACTTTAACAAATTAAACCTGTTGTGATCAAACAAGGAGGGAAGCCCTTTGACACCTCCTCACCTGGCCATGATACAGTGTTGTAGGTGTACTGGAACAGCTCGTCTAGGTGCGAAGCCAGTACTGCAGCAGAAGTCTTCAGTACTATTGCCTGAATTTTGTCAGAGCCCATAGCCTTTGCAGTATCTAGTGCCTTCAGCCATTTCTTTTGATATCACAGAGTGAATCGGATTGGCTGAAGACTAGCATCTGTGATGCTGGGGACCTCAGGAGGAGGCAGAGATGGATCGTCCACTTGGCACTTCTGGCTGAACATGGTTGCAAATGCTTCAGCTGTGTCTTCTGCACTGATGTGCTGGGCTCCTCCATCATTGAGGATGGGGATATTTGCAGAGCCTCCTCCTCCTGATACTTGTTTAACTATCCACCGTTCACGACTGGATGTGGCAGGACTGCAGAGGCTTAGATCTGATCCATTGGCTGTGGGATCGCTTCGCATGCCACTTCCTCTGTTTGGCCTACAAGTAGTCCTGCATTGTAGCTTCACCAGGTTGACACCTCATTTTTAAGTGTGCCTGGTGCCGCTCCTGGCATGCCCTCCTGCACTCTTCATTGAGCCAGGTTGGCCCCCCGGCTTGATAGTAATGGTAGAGTGAGGGATATGCCATGAGGTTACAGATTGTGGCTGAAAACAATTCTGCTGCAACTGATGGTACACTGTGCCTCATGGATGCCCAATTATGAGTTGCTAGATTTCGAAATCTATCCCATTTAGCATGGTGGTAGTGCCACACAACACAATGCAGAGAACCCACAATGTGAAGATGGGACTTCGTCTCCACAAGGACTGTGTGGTGGTCACTCCTACCAATACTATCAACTGATGCATCTGCAACAGGTTGTTTGACGAGGACGAAATCAAGTAGGATCTACCCTCTTGTTGGTTCCCTCACCAACTGCCGCAGACCCAGTCTAGCAGCTATTTTTAGGACTTTTAGGACTCAGCCACCTCAGTCAGTAGTGTGCTACCAAGCCACTCCTGGGGATGAACATTGAAGTCCCCCATTCAGGGTACATTCTGTGCTCTTGCCACCCTCAGTGCTTCTTCCAAGTGGTGTTCAACATGGAGGAGTACTGATTCATCAGCTGAGGGGGTGCAGTATCAGCAAGAACTTTCCATGCCCATGTTTGACCGGATGCCATGAGACTTCATGGAGTCCGGAGTCAATGTTGAGGACTCCCAGAGCAACTCCCTCCCAACTATATATTACTGTGCTGCTACCTCGAGTGAATCTGTCCTGTCAGTGGACATTGTACAATCATCAGGGATGGTGATGGTGGTGTCTGGGACATTGTCTGTAAGGTATGATTCTGAGAGAAAAACTATGTCAGGCTGTTGCTCCCAATTTTGGCACAAGCCCCCAGATGTTAGTAAGGAGGACTTTGCAGGGTCCTTTCCGTTGTTTCCGGTGCCTAGGTGCATGCCAGGTGGTCTGTCTGGTTTCATTCCTTTCAGACTTTTCTCTAGCAGTTTCAGTACAATTGAGTGGCTTTCTAGACCATTTCAGAGAACATTTAAGAGTCAACCATATTGCTGTGGGTCTGGAGTCACAAGTAGGCCAGATCAGGTAAGGACGTTAGATTTCCTTTCCTAAAGGACATTCATGAACCAGATGGGTTTTGACAACAATCGACAATGGTTTCATGGTCACCAATACTGAGACTAGCATTTTTTAATTCCAGATTTATTAACTGAATTTAAATTCCACCACCTGTCATGGTGGGATCTGAACCCCTGGCCTTGGGATTGCTAGTCACTGCTGCAAGCCTCACTGCCACATCGGACAGTTTATACGCACTGCCAACTATTTTGACCATGACAGACACATTGCACCACATTCACTGACACAATGTTCTCTTTCTTAAAGGACAAGGTGGTACCTAACTGGAGGCAGCAGGACCTAACAGGCAGGGATAAGTGCGGCTGCATGTCCTTACTCCCATGGAGTGAACGGTGCTCGCCATCATTGAAGCAGCCATCACTGAGACCGTGGCCAGCAAGGGGGCTGAAACCAGCAAAGACAATAGCATCCTCATACCTCATCCCCCAGTTCACAACCCACTTTCTTTCATTGCACAATCTCTTCTGATTTACAAGCTAAAAATGGTTTATGTATGCACCTCTTGCTTTCCCTTACCCCCACCCTCCCATGCTCGTGTCTTTCTCTTTTCAGATACCTAAGAATTGCCACCTCACCAGCCAGTGGTGAAAGCGAAACAGGTAGACGAGCAAGAAAACAATAACGCAGAACCAATATCATCACTCGATTTCATATTGAAATGGTGCATAATTTTGTCATCGTAGAGGTGGTATCTGCATATGCTAGAAACACCAGGCATGAGTGGCCTGCAGCCAGGGTAGGAGACAAGAGTAGCGCAGGTGCCAGCTCATAAGAAGGTGGGTTCTGCAGCAGAAGACTCCGATGAGGACTGTGATGGGGTGCTTTACATAAAACTAATGGTTATTGTGCACAATAAACAGGAAACAAGGGAGGAGGGGTAGCTGTAATGATTAAGAAAAATATTACGATGCTGGAGACAGAGAGGATGCCCTCGAGGAGTCAATGAATGAATCTGTTTGTTTAAAGTTAGTAAAAAATACAGGGTATATTCTATAGGCTGCCAATTAGTGAGAAAGATATGGAAGAGCAGGTTGCAGGGAAATTGCACAGAGGTGCAAATGGGGGCTTCAATTATCATAATATAAACTGAGATAGTAACACTGTAAAGGACAGAGAGCGAGAAGAGTTTCCAAAGTGTGTTCAGGAGAATTTTCTTGATCAATATGTTTCCGGCCCAATGAAGAAGGAGGCTTGCTGGATCAGGTTCTGGGGAATGACGTGGATCAAGTGTCAGTATGGAAAAACATTTGAAGGATAGCGATCACAGTATCATAAGGTTCAGGTTAGCTATGGAAAAGGACAAGGAGCAATCTAAAATAAAAATACTAAATTGGAGGAGGGCCGATTTCAGTGGGGTGAGAACAGATCTGTCCCAGGTAAATGGGCAGGCAAAACTGTAACAGAACAATGGACTGTCTTTAAACAGGAGATGGTTCAGATACTGTCACGGTACATTCCCACGAGTGGAAAGGTTGGGCAATCAAAGCCAGAGCTCCCTGGTTGACAAGCGAGATAGAGAATAAGATGAAGCAGAAAAAGTGGACATATGACAGGTTGATTATACATGTGGGAACTAGGCTAGAAAGTTCAGAGGGGAAATGAAAAAATAAATCAGACAGGCAATGAGAGAGTATGAGAGGAAACTGACAGCTGACATAAAACAGAATCCAAAAGTCTTCCATAAGCATATGAATGGGAACAGGGTAATAAGAGGATGGGGTGAGGCCAATCAGGGACTGAAAAGGGAACTACATATGGCAGAGGTACAAAGTGAGTGCTTTGCATCTGTCTTCATTAAGGAAGAAGATGCTGCCAAAGTCATAGCAAAAGAGGAGGTAGTCAAGATACTGGATGGGCTAAATACTGATGAAGAGGAGGTATTAGAAAGGCTTCCTATACTTAAAGTTGATGTCACTACAACCAGATCAGATGCATCCGAGGGAGGTAAAGATGGAAATTGCAGAGGTACTCACCATACTCTTCCAATCCTCCTTAGATACAGGGATGGTGTCAGAGGACTGGAGAACTGCAAATATTACACCCTTGTTCAAGAAAGGATGTAAAGATAAACACACCAACTGCAGGCCAGTCAGTTTAACCCCGGTGGTGGGAAAGCTTTGAGAAACAATAATCGCAACAAAATTGACAGTCACTTGGACAAATGTGGATTAATTAAGGAAAGGCAACAAGGAGTTGTTAAAGGCAGATCGTGTTTAACTGAAGTGATTTAATGTGATGTACATGATGTGGTGTACATGGACTTCGAAAAGGCTTTAGATGATGAAGTGCCACATAATAGGCTTGTCAGCAAAGTTGAAGTCCATGAAATAAATGGGACAATGACAGCATGGATATGAAATTGGCTAAGTGACAGAAAACAGAGTAGTGGGGAATGATTGTTTTGCAGACTGGCGGAAGGTATATAATGGAGATCCCCAGAGGTTGGCATTAGGACCACTGCTTTTCTTGATCCATACTAAATGACCTAGATTTGAGTGTGCAGGGCACAATTTCAAACTTTTCAGATAACACAATACTTGGAACTATTGTGAACTGTGAGGAGGATAGTGATGGACTGAAAGACGGTGTAGACAGGCTGGTGGAATGGGCGGACATGTAGATGATGAAATTTAATGCAGTCAAGTGTGAAATGGTACAGTTTGGTAGGAAGAATGAGGCAATATAAAATTAAGGATACAATCCCAAAAGGGGTGCAGGAACAGAGACACCTGGGGGTATATCTGCACAAATTGTTAAAGGCTCAGGGCTGGTTGAGAAAGTGGTTAAAAAGGCATACAGGATCCTAGGCTTTATAAATAGAGGAATAGAGTACAAAAGCAAAGAAGTTAAGACGAATCTTTACAAAACACTGGTTCGGCCTCAACTGGAGTGGTGTGTCCAAATCTGGGCATCGTACTTTATGATGCAAAGGCTTGAGAGAGAATGTAGAATAGATTTACAAGAATGGTTCCAGCAATGACAGACTTTAGTTACATTGATGGATTGGAGAAGCTAGGGTTGTTCTACTTTGAGAAGAGAAGGTTGAGAGGAGATTTGACAGAGGTGTTCAAAATCATGAGGGGTCCAGGCAGAAGAGAGAAACTGCTCCCACTGGTGGAGGAGTCAAGAACCAGAAGACTCCGATTTAAGGCGGCTGGCAAAAGAATCAAAGGTGACGTGTGGAAAAACCTTTTCACACAGCAAGTGGTTAGGATCTGGAATGCACTGCCTGAGTGTGTGTTGGAGGCAGATACAATTGTGGCTTTCAAAAGAGGGCTGGATATCACCTGAACATGGAAAAAAATGCAGGGATACTAGGAAAGGGCAGGGGAGTGGGATTAGCTGAACTGCTCTTACAGAGAGCTAGCACAGACAAGACAGGCCAAATAGCTTCCATCTGTGCAGTAACCATTCTATGATTCTATGAAATGCTTGGTGTGATGGCAGGCCTGTCAGAAAGCCTGTGTGCATCGTCAAGGAGCATGGAGTCGTCTGGCACCAACTTGGCACAGTGCTTGGTCGACAGTGTGCAGCCCACCTTTTCCAGTGTGGAAATGATAGCCAACTCCATTAGCATGCTTGCAGATCCAACCATGATGCAGCATGTAATGTTTCAGCTTCCCAGTCAGCACAAGTAGACTCCACTCAAGATCTAGGTGCGACGGTGGAAATTTAGCTTGCTGCTATGCAAGCTCAGACTGTTGTCATCATGGCTGTGGATACCAGTGTTTGAAGGGGTTGGCAGAGTGTCACAGCAGTCCAACAAACTATCTTTCAACAGGATTGCTGAGGCACCAGCCGGGAGAAGTCACAGTGGCCTCTGTGGACCATGAACCTGCGTTTTTGGTCAGGGTGACATCATTCATCATCCCACCCCTGCCACTCCACCAATGCCCTTGCTGTTCAACTAGCCAGCCTAGACTGCTGCTGCCTAGAATAAGATGGTGCTGTCCGAAGCTGGGCCTTCTAGGGTCAGGGCTGTTCAAAGTCATTTCCCCCATTGAAAGTTAACAGTTTTCCACCAGCTATGTTGCAGATAGACAAGGTACACAGAACACAAGCACTGAGGGAATGCACAATGAAGGCTAGTTGGCATTTGTATGCAATATGACATTGTTTTATTTATAAATTTGGTTTGGAATGTTTATTTTGTGAAGGCTTTTATCTTGCACTACGGCCAGGCAGCCGCTGTAATGGTGAGTAATGAGGGAAAGTAAGGCGTGGGAATGTTAGCGAACAGGAAATTGGGGTTGCGTTTACTGGTATGGCAATGGAATGAGTCGTTCACAGACAGCCCAACCAGAAAGTGACTGTGTTGGTCGCCTCTTTCCTTGCTCCTCCTCCTACTTCCAGCTCTCGCTGTATAGCTGGTGGCAAGATCTGTGCCCTCATGATGGCGAGGTTGCACAGCATGCAGCAGATCACCGTAAATCTGACAGCTGCTCTGTGGAGTATCACAGGCCTCTTCCAGAGCGATCCAGGTAGTAAAAGCATTGCTGCAGCACGTCATTGGTCAGTTCTATCACATTTCGTGTAGCAGCATGGCTCTCACAGTATGTATGCTGCCCTCGTGTGCATGGGTTGCACACCGCAGTCATTAGCCATGTTGTCAAATGATAACACTATGGTTTATCATGATGGCTCAAATTCAATGGTACAATGGAGTGCCACAGAATGAAGGCATCATAACTGCTACCAGAATACTGGGCATTTCCCTGCATGATTCTCTGTGTATGGTCACACACCAGCTGACGTTGAGGCAGCAAACTTCCTTTTTGTTGTGGTGCATCTCAGAGTTGACATGCAACAGTTGCAAAATAATGTGTGCGCAGCCAATGGCAATGCTGTCCTAGCCCTGTTCTGAAGTTGCAACTGTGGTAGATTTCAAAGAGGATGGACTTGATGGGCCGAATGGCCTCCTTCAGTGCCATAAATTACTTTATGAATAGGATGTCCTTGATGAAACGGAGATATCTGACACACTGCTCCTCGCTGAGGTTCAGGTAGGAGAATCGCTCTCTTAACATCCTGGGAGGATATGGCTTCCTGCTGAGAGCCCGTCGCTCCGTCCCTCTTCCAGAAGCTTGTCCTGATCTGTGTCACCTCTGCTCATTTTTCCCATCATGCTATAGTCCAAGGGGAATACCTACTAGGACACCCATGTCTGGGAGAAAGTAGTTTGTGCAGAATCCTTGAAGTGAAGACCAAGTTCTTCAGCACATGCCTCACTGCTCTATGCAGACTTCAGCACCAAGCACTTCACAATCACAGCAAAGAGCCAGCTGAAACCAATCAGCAACTAACCAGTAAGTATCTGACGATCACTTTAAATAGCGCTAGCTGAGTGGGGTTTGGGGGAGGGTTTGCTTCGTGGTGCTAAACGCATGTTCAGCTGTGTATGTTTAAGAGATGACAGCTGGAGTGCTGAGCCCCAAAGTGGCAGGGCTAGCATTAAACCAGTGTCACTCATTGATTGACGTCACGATCCGCCTACTCTGCGTACTTCTGGCGGTCATTGTGTCTCCACCAAAATGGTGTCCGGCACAGCTCACGCCATAACGGTATACGCACCCCACAGATATCACTTTGGAGCCAAAACGGCACCCACATAGCTGAAAATATGGTGCTAAGGAGCTGAATTTTGCAGCCTCAGTATCCTGTAACAGTTAAGCTATTCAGTTAGTATTCGCATTTTACTTCAACATAGGGTCAACAATAGATAAATGCATATTGGTCAAATCACTTTTAATGCCAGTAATTTAAAAGCTAAAAAATGCTGCCCACTGTTGGTTTATAAAGGACTGTAGATGATAGTAAAACTGCTGCTAAATTTCATCAGAAATACAAATTTAGAAATTTCATTGCAATACAGACTTCTAAACATTTTCAGTTTAGATCTAAATTGATTGGCTAAATGAATAATTTCAGCAAATGAACTGTCAGACAAAAATTTTCAAATTGGCTATTTTTATCTATGGTTTATAGAAATCTTGATCCAAGCACATTTCTTAGCAAAACAGATGATGGGTTTATCGAGATTCAACTATAGCACTTCATATAAATATGCTTCATTAGTGAGTAAAATAACATGCAAGTTACCCAAGATACATTTATCAACTACATTTGTAAGACACGGCACAATATGCATAACTTATTAATAGCATTTCAGTGAAATACCTAAAACACTGATATAAAAATCCTTAGTTAATTTATCAAATTATAAGCATTAGATTTTGAACTGTAAAAAGACATTTGGAAAATATTATGTGACAATTCCTTTCATGTCAAAATTTTAACCTGATTTTAATGAAAATAACTGAAGCTTCGTGCTTAATTTATTTTTCTTCTCTAAGAAAAAAGTGCAGTCTACAAATAAACACCACCTGTAGAAGTTCACCATATTCCTTTCTGCTCTGTACCATCCAGTTCATAGAAAAATCTGAAACAATCTTATGTGGAATTATTATTTAAAAATATTCAAACAATGCAATGGGTTCACGTGTTGGCAAGTTTCAATGGAGAATGTTCGGACCCAGGTTAAAATCAGAGGTTCTCAACATGTTCCTCATTTAATCTTGAGTATTTGTATACCCCGTCAAAACTAATGACAGCATACGGCCAACCCCATCTCTGATACAATGCAAGCAGCGAATAAGAACCCAAGAAATACTCAGTTATGCAGCATGGTTACATTTTGAGAAAGAGAGATTGGTTAACAAAACTCCACTTGAGCATGCAAATGCAGAGTCCAAGATAACAGACTCCTGCATTATTGACTGAGAAAAGCTAACTCTATGGTCAGCTCTTGCCAATCAAAATATATGCAAACAGTATTAAATTAAGATTGAATAATGAGCATTGTGTTGTTCGCAGTTACAATGACAAGAAGAAAAATTTCAGTTAGTCAAGCACAGCCAAATGCTATACTACATTTTGCAAGCTGGAATAGGGAAGATCATATCGCAGCACCAGGTCTAAAACGGCAATATTATAGGTTAATTAATTTTTAGGGTTATGGAAGCAATAACAGATAATGATAAATAGGGTCTTTATACTTATTCTTCAGGATGTTGGAGCTGGAGCATTTCAACTATGAAAAGAGACTGGATAGGCTAGGGTTATTTTCCTTACAGCAGAGAAGGCTGAGGGGGGACCTGATTGAGATATACAAAATTATGAGGGGCACAGATAGAGTAGATAGGAAGAAACTTTTTCCCTTTGCGAGGTGTCAATAACCAGGGGGAATAGATTTAAGGTAAGGGGCAGGAGGTTTAGAGGGGATTTGAGGAACATTTTTATCACCCAGACGATGGTTGGAATCTAGAACACACTGCCTGAAGGGGTGGTAGAGGCAGGAACCCTCACAACATTTAAGAAGAATTTAGATGAGCACTTGAAACGCCATAGCGTGCAAGGTACAGGCCAACTGCTGGGAAATGGGATTAGAATAGAAAGGCTTGATGGCCGGCACAGACACGGTGGGCTGAAGGGCCTGTTTCTGTGCTGTATGACTCTATATGGTCTAAGACAGATTTCAATAAATATTAAATAGAATTTTCAATATAAGCAAAATCATGTTTGACTAGGTATTGACAAGTTCTAGTTTTTTTCCTTTACAAAGCAGGCAATAGCATGTGTTGTATTTTCTGCACTGTTTTATCCACTCTGATGTAGCACATAAGGTAAATAAAATAGGTGTTGCATGTTGCAGTTATAGTGCAATAAGAGAAAGAAAAATTCCTCTAAGTGGCCTTTGTTAAGGTCCCTTGCGTTTGAGTCCACAATGAAATACAACAGTTTTTGAGGGCTAGTACCACTCTGATTTTCCTCATGCTGGCTGATCTTGACTTCATCATTTCTGAATTGGAATGAGGTGAGCATTCCAAGCATCAGTTGCAAAAGTGCACCACACCCGGAGTATGTAGAGGCAACAAATGAAGATAGATTACTTCCCCAAGACAAAAGAAAAACAAATCAATAGGTTAAGTAGATTCATAATGCTCACACACACCTCCACAGAGAAAACTGTCAGGAGCAGAAAGTCGTCATTACACGTCCGTTTAGAGGGGAAAACATTACATGAAAGAGAAAATATTTCAAGTACTATATTTGCAAGTACTTTGGTGCGCAATATGTTGAACAGTTAACTTCCATATATCTGTTACATAATGCTCATTCTACCATACGATTGTCGGTTTGTATCTGTTACTTGCACATGCACAAGAAAGTAAAGACAATAAAAATATATTTTAAACAATGCCTTGATATAGTAAAAGTAAATTAATCACATCACATTTTTCACATTTACGACTATTTTGTGTAAATATACACTTGTGGTAGTCAAGACTGAAAGGCAGAAAGTAAGTTACCCAAATGTGCAGCCATTATAAAGCATATTTTTCAAACATATTCCTCACTTTGAAATACCAGTTGTCAATTTTGTGCTGTTTCCTGATGCCAAACATTGACCAATCTACAAAGCAAAGGATGACGAAGAGTAGGGGTAGGATTGGAAATGTTTAATTTGCTACTGTCACCGTAAGTTTTTTTTTGGAAGAAGTACATTTGCTTTATTGTGCGCAAGAAGCCTGGAAATGATCTCCCATCATCTTGGTAAAATGAGCTCAATACTTTTTTAAAATCAGGTTGATGCAGGGCTCCTAGCAGTCCCCAGCCATCACCTCTTCAGTTCCTTATACACAGCCAATCAGACTTTTTTTTTTGATATACCTCCCTGATCTTCAGGGGTCCAGGTCACTCCCCTGATAGGAGTGACCTTGTGGGGCCCAGGCACCAAATCTTGAGGCCAGTACATCTCAGCTCACTCACCTCACCAATCTCCAGTCCTATGTGGTGGGTTCCTTCTGAGCTAATTAAGTGCAAACTACTGACGTTTCTGGACTTGTAACGGGCTAGTGGAGATTCCATGCCAACCAGAAAATCCCACAATATCAAGGGTCCAGCTATACCATTTTGCAGTGGGTTCTAATGTTGAAAGTTCTGTGGAACTCCCAAGGAAATTAAGAGCCACACAATTCTTGAAAGTTGGTGTGCAATTATGATATAGGTGTTTCAAACTAAAAAGTGAACAACAGAGATTGCTCTGAAGGTGAAATACATTGAAGTGAGTCTGGCAAGATTTTGTAATTTAAAAAACAGAAACAGGCCTGGATTAATATTTTGATGAGGCCATTTCATTTTCAGATATCGGTTTGAATTCATCTACCAAATGTCAGCCTTAGCTCAGTGATAGCATTCTCACTTCTGAGATAGAGGCTGTGGGTTCAAGCCCCAGTCTAAGACCTCAGTACACTCAGTTCTGCATTGAGGCAGTGCTGTAGTGTTTGAATGTGCCACCTTTTCAATGAGACATTAAATCAAGGCCCAATCTGCCCTCTTAGACAGCATAAAAGATGTCATGGCACCCTTGAAAGAAGAGCAGGGGAGTTCTCCTGCTGTCCTGACCAATATTTATCCCTCAACCAACTAAAATAGATTATTTGGTCAGTTATTTCACTGTTGTTTGTGGGCCCTTGCTTTGTAGAATTTGGCGGAAGCATTTCCCTACCTTACACCAGTGATTACACTTTGAAAACACTTTGTTGGTCATGAAGTGTTCTGGAATGTCTTGAAGTCATGAAAGGTGCAATATAAATGCAAGATTTTTCTTTCACCTGTTACAAGTGTTTCCTTTTTTTTTCTTAAAATTTGAGAATTTATATTTTAAAACTGAAAATAGATTCCATAGATGCTGGAACTGTAAAAGTTACTGGAAGGCACCTGTTTTCAAATAAAACCCAGCAGGGGTTGTTTTGACTTGGAGAGATGTTTACAAAGACGTGGCAAGCCAAGATTTATAGACGTCTGGACTTCTGGAAAGTTTTGGTTTCAATTTGAACTGTTTAAAAAAAAAGCCAGTTGGCGTTTGGCCTGAAACAGAAAAAGACCCTGCTCATCTCTCTCATGAAAACCCATCCTGTATCGGCAGTATTTCAGATTCCTATTTCCTCCTGTATTTGAAGAAAGCCTGCACATTTAAAGAACTTGCACGTCAAATGTGTGGAACTGAAACTTTGATGCTGCCTTCCTGCTGTAAGACCTATGTGGAGCCTCTGTAGCTGCATCTCTTGGAAAGCCTACTCAAACTGATCAACATCGCCTGGAAAGAACTGTTCTAGGAAGATCCCATTGACAGCTGTCCACACACATTTGGGATGCCTAACCAACACAAAGGACATCTTTCCATACCTTATTTGCAGCATGCGTTTTTTTTTATTCCTCCTATTTCTTTGTAACAGTTGTAAACAAAAATCCCTTTCTTTTTTTCCCTGTTAACCAGTGTGCATGAGAGAGAGGGGGAGGGCTAGGATAAATAAGGGGCTTTAATATTTAAATTTGTATGTTTTACATTATTATTGGTTAAGACTGTGTGTATAATAAATGGATAATTTTGTTGTTTCTTAAAGAAACCTGGTTGGTGTGCTTTATTCTGTGGAAAAATAGAGTATAAGTTGACCATAACGGTAAGTGGGAAGATTTAAATATATGATGTGACCCGTGTAGAAGTGGGACTGAATTAACAGTGCGCTCCTCCCGCCTCAGTTGTAACATATTAACTGAGGGCTCACGTCAGGATTAACTCAACGCCGCCGAAATTCAATTGTAAGTGGGGTAATAATATTTGGAAAAGGAAAATAAAAGAATCAGGTTTCTTGGGTAATAGAGTAAAGTCTACACCACCGGAATGTCTTTAGCAGTTGCTGCAACTTTTATGGGGAAGGAGGATGTATCCCTGAGTGACATGCGGAACTTAACTAAGGTTAAACATTGGCAGCACAATTGGGGTTAGAGTTAAAGCCAGGAGCAAAGAAAGCAGATATAAAATTGAAGTAATAGCACAACATTTGGAATTGGACGAAGAAGAAACTAAACCACAGGGCAGTGCAGTTGAATTAGCTAAAATTCAATTACACATGAAGCAATTGGAGCTTCAACAGGAAAAAGAAAAAACAGTAGAAATGGAAAAACTTAAGCTTCAACAAGAAAAATAGAAATAAGAAAACTTGAGCAGGAAAAAGAATTGAAAAAACTTCAGTTTGAATGTGAAAAAGACGTGACAATGAAAAAACCTGAATTTGAGGAAAGAGGAGAAGGAAAGGAATTCAAATTTAAAAAGATGGAACTAGGACAAAAGAGTGGTCTTGATGCCAGTGAAGATTCTGGTGAGGAAGCATCTGACTCCAGTCCAGGACCCAGAGGAAAGCTGTTTAAATTTAAACGAGCACTTCCAAGGTTTGAGGAAAGGGCATTTTTCATTTCTTTTGAAAAGATAGCCAAACAAATGAAATGACCAAAGGAAAGCTGGATGCTGCTAATGTAAAGCAGGTTGATGGACAGAGCTCGTGAAGTTTATGCCATGCTTTCTGAGGAGGCTTCTGCAGATTCTGAGATGGCAAAAAAGGCTATTCTTGCTCTGTATGAGTTGGTCAGTGAAGATTAATGACAGAAATTTTGGAATTTCCGGAGATTGTCTGGTCAGACTTGTATAGAATTTGAGAGTGTAAAGCAAATCAATTTTGAACATCCGATATGGGCACTAAAGATGGAAGCCACGTATAAGAACCCTAGCGAACTAATTCTCCTGGAAGAATTTAAAAATTCACACCTAGAGCGTGACTTAATGTCTGGAATGGTAACTGTAGGAGTTGTCCATAGTCTGCCAGTAGACGGAGTTGACCTACTCCTGGGGAATGATTTGGCCAGAGCGAAGGTAATAGCTTCTCCAACAGTCATGGAAAAACCAAGTGAAGTTAAAGAGATAGAACAATTACAGGAAGAGGTTCCAGGAATTTTTCCTTCATGTGTAGTAACCCAAGCAATGGCTAAACAAGTTCCATTGACGGAAGTAAACTTGACGGCACAGACAGATAGCCGAAACTTCCTTTGGGGATTTAGAAAATCCAAAGGAAATATTTAGTAAGTCTTCTCTGATCACAGCTCAGCAAGCTGAACCTGAGTTAATAAAGTGGCACAATCAGCTCTAACAGAAGCTGAGGCAAAAGGAGATCCAAAAGGCTATTATATTAGAGATGGGGTTCAGATGAGGAAGTGGAGACTCCTGACAGACCTGTGGACAAAGAATGGACAGTTGTTAATCAGTTAGTGGTACTGCCAAAGTATCGTGGGAACTATTAAGGTTAGCGCACGAAATTCCTATAGCAGGACATGTGGGGATCCAGAAGAACAAATCACCTATAAGTCAACATTTTTACTGGCCAGGTCTTTCCAAGGACGTCGTACAGTTTTGTAAAACATGCCATACGTGCCAGATTGCGGGAAAACCATAACCTGCCATAAAAGCTGCATCTCCAATTCCCACACCAGTTACTGGAGAACTATTTAGTAGGGTGTTGGTAGACTGTGTAGGAACTTTACCGAAAACAAAAGCGGGACACCAATATATACTCACTATTATGGATATGGCTACTCGGTTCTCAGAGGCAATTCCCTTGAGAACAATTTCTGCTAAGGTAGTGGTAGAGAAGTTAACCCAGTTCTTCACTAGATACGGATTATGGATTGAGATTCAGTCAGATCAAGGTTCCAATTTTATGTCTAAAATTTTTCAGGAAGTTATGGGTAATTTGAGTATAACACAGTTAAAGTCTTCAGCATACCACCCACAGACACAAGGAGCTTTAGAAAGGTACCATCAGACCCTCAAAACAATGATCACGGCATACTGTCATGAATATCCCCATGATTGTGATAAAGCGCTTGAAATTCTTCTGTTTACCACTCGGGATTCACCTAATGAGTCTACAGGTTTCAGTCCTTTTGAATTAGTTTACGGACATGAGATAAAAGGTCCTCTAAAACTAATTAAAGAAAGGTTTTTAGAACAGAGGGATGAATCTTCTGTACTAGATTATGCATCAATGTTCTGGGAATGGCTCACGAGAGCCTGCAAAGTTGCTCAGGAACAATGTAAAGCTTCCCAAACAACTATGAAGTAATGGACAGACAAGCATGCAAAGACCCAAACATTTCAAACAGGGGGTGAGGCCTTTACAGCGTGAACCATTGAAAGCACGTTTCAGTGGTCCATATAAAGTGGTCAAAAGATTTGGCAAGTAAATTACTTGATTGACACTCCAGATTGCCAAAAAAAGAATCAATTGTGTCATATCAATATGTTAAAACAATATTATCGCTGGGCGGAGGATAAGCAAGCATAGGTATGTCAGGTAGTAGAGACAGTTAAGAATGAAAGGGATAGTGAGGATGAGGCAGAAGGAGGCTACGGCAACTCTCAAATTGAACTTCCTATTATCCGGTAAGCTAATACAGCATTGCTAGGGTGATTGGACACGATGCTTTCACATTTAGATGCAAAACAACGAGAAGACCTAACAAGCCCTACTCACAGCATTTAAAAGAGTCTTTTGGGATAAGCAAGGATGTATAACCTTAGCCACCCATGATGTGGATGTAGGGGAATCCGTTCCTATAAAACAGAATCCTTAGCGCTCAAGTCCAGACAAACATGCCCAGGTCAAAGCAGAAATCCAATACATGCTGGAAAACCACCTAATTGAATCCAGTCAAAGAAGCTAGAGTTCGCCAGTCGTATTAGTGCCTAAACCTGACAGTCAACTAGACTTTTGCATAGACTACAGAAAAGTTAATGCAGTAACAAAGGCAGACTCCTACCAATCCCTCACTTGGAAGACTGTATTGACAGAGTTGGCAGTGCCATGTTTCTTACAAAAATAGATTTGTTAAAGGGACAAAAACAAGAAATGCTGGAAATCTGAAACAAAAACAAGAAATGCTGGAATCACTCAGCAGGTCTGGCAGCATCTGTGGAAAGAGAAGCAGAGTTAACGTTTCGGGTCAGTGACCCTTCTTCGGAACTGGGATTAAAGGGATATTGGCAAGTTCCTTTAAGAGTTGAAAAAATATGAGCTCTCGTCACACTGGATGGTATTTCCAGTGCCAAGTGATAGCATACAGGCTAGGGGGAACTCCAGAAACTTCTCAGAGACTAGTGAACCCAGTGGTAGCCAGTGTTTCTAACTATGTAGTCTACCTTGTTGATGTGCTGGCCTATAGTGGCACTTGGAAGGAACACTTGGAACAACTGAGGACCTCTGTTTGGAAGGTTGCAACTGGCTGATTTGGTGATAAACTTTGTGGAAAAATTTATAAACCAGAATGACAGGCTGTTCCGATGGACTTTACTATTACAGCCCGATCACTTAAAGATTATCCACAATGCGGGCAAAAATAATGTTACGGTAGATGCTTTGTCATGAATTTAACGTTGTTTGAGGTATACAAGTACAAAAATGGTACAAAGCAAAATTGTATTAACTATAGATAAGGAGTGAATGAGGATGAGTGTGAAAATGTGTTTAGAATGTTTTCAACTTCTGCTTTTTTAGACATTGTAATGAAACGCATTTTAAAACGGCATTTAATTTCCGAAAGGTTGAAGGTGTAACGAGTGTTTCCTTTTTTTTGTTAAAATTTGAGAATTTGCATTAAAAAACTGAAAAGGGATTCCATAGATGCTGGAACTGTAAACAGTTACTGAAAGGTATGGACTGAGAGTGAAGTGTAAACAGTCACTGGAAGGCACCTGTTTTCAAATAAAAACCCAGCAGGGGTTGTTTTGACGTGGAGAAATGTTTATGAAGAAGTGACAAGCCAAGATTTATAGATGTCATAGGACTGGACTTCTGGAAAGTTTTGGTTTCAATTTGAACTGTTTAAAAAAGCCAGTTGGTGTTCGGCCTGAAACATAAGATGACCCTGCTCATCTCTCTCATGAAAACCCATCCCTGTATCTCCAGTGCTTCAGATTCCTATTTCCTCCTGTATTTGAAGAAAGCCTGCACGTTTTAAAAACTTGCATGTCAAATGTGTGGAACTGAAACCTTGTGGCAGCCTTCCTGCTATAAGACCTATATGGAGCCTCTGCAGCTGCATTGCTTGGAAAGCCTATCCAAACTGATCATCAGCATCGCCTGGAAAGAACTGTTCCAAGGAAGATCCCATTGACAGCCGTCCTCACACATTTGGGATGCCTAACCAACACAAAGGACATCTTTCCATACCTTCTTTTCAGCCAGTGTTTTTTTAATTCCTTTTTTTTTGATAACAGCTGTAAAAAAAAATCCCTTTTATTTTTTCCCCAGGTAACCAGTGTATACGTGTGTGTGAGGGATAGGATAAATAAGGAGCTTTAAAATTTAAATTTGTGTGTATGTTTTACTTTATTATTGGTTAAGAGTTGATTTATAATAAACAGATAATTTTGTTGTTTCTTAAAGAAACCTGGTTGGTGTGCTTTATTCTGGGGAAAAATAGAATATAGGGTTGACTGTATCAGTAAGTGGGAAAATTTAAATATATGTTGTGACCTGTGGAGAAGTGGGACTGAATTAACAGTGCACTCCTGCTGCCTCGGTCGTAACACACCAATGAACAAGTCACAGGTAGCGATGCAGTTCTATTTTGATCTATTATATTAATTAATTTTAATTACTAGCTAAAGATTGCTCTTTCTTATGTTTTCCCAATAATGTGCATATCTCAAACTGATAGAACAACAAAGAACTATAGCCATCTTTGGTTTCAACACTTGTTTTTATCCACTGGCCTAGATTTTTTGGTAGGAACATGAGGCTACATGAGCAAGTGTAAAGTATCATTTCTTCAGATTTTCATTATTGTTGGAACTTTTAAACATGTAAATTTACTTTTCCATTCAGTCTCTTATCCCTCTCCCAATCCCATATTTCTTTCCCTCTCTTTATTTTGCTTTCAGTACATGATTTTACATTGAATTAAATATTCTAACTTACATTTCCTGGTTTCGACTTTGCACGCCTCAGTAAGAATCTTCCAATCTGATGGGTTGAAGGTGCAAACCATTGTTTTGCCCTGTTCACACAAGTCCCAGATTCCTAGAGAGGGCACTGTGCTGTTTTGATGATCTGATAACCGCCAATTGCAATGTAAAAGCTCACAGAAATTCCGTTCATTCACTGCTGACTGCAAAATCCAAGCCATTATCTCCCAGCTAGGAAATCATCAAAAACTGGAGCAGCAAAACTGGAGTCAAAGGGAATTGGGGGAAAACTCTCCACTGGTTGGAGTCATACCTAGATGGTGTTGTCCTACTCTTCCAATAACAGAGTATGGAGGTGCCCTGGATAATCCTTGTAAGTGAAATGTATTTTCAGCTCGCATTTACAGGAGTCAGACTTCGGACAGCAAAATTAAATGTCAGCCATTCAGTCCTTCATAATTTATCCATCTAGGGAGATCCCAAAAGCACTTATTTTGGCATCCAATTGATTCATAAAGGACGCAAGTTTTCACCTCCACCAGTTTACTATTGTACAGATAATCCTTAAATTCATACCGGATATCTGAAGCCATTATTTATGTTGCACAAAATGCAAGTTAAGACTAACAGTTCTGTAATTTCCCATATCTGTTTTGTCATCCTGCTTCCAGTCTACTGCCTCCCCAGCATCCAGTGGCTCACCAATGATTGTCAACACCTCACAAATCTCCTTCCTAGTCTTGCTCAGCACTCTGAAATAAAATACCATCGATCCATGAGTATTATTTGTTTTGATCCCTGTTCACTGGCATCTACCCAGCAATGTGGAAAATTGCCCAGGTATGCCCTGTACACAAAAAGCAGGACAGATCCAACCCGGTCAATTAACGCCCTATTGGTCTATTCCCGATTATCAGCAAAGTGAAGAAAGGAGTCATCGACAGTGCTATCAAGTGGCACTTGCTCAGCAATAACCTGCTCACTGATGCTCAGTTTGGGTTCCGCCTGGGCAACTCAGCTCCTGCCATCATAACAGCCTTGGTCCAAACTTGGACAAAAGAGCTGAACTCCAGAGGTGAGGGGAGAGTGACTGCCCCCGACATCAAGGCAGCATTTAACCGAATATGGCATCAAGGAAACCTAGTAAAATTGGAGTCAAAGGGAATTGGGAGAAAACTCTCCACTGGTTGGAGTCATACCTAGATGGTTGTGGTTGTTGGAGGTCAATCATCTCAGTCCCAGGACATCACTGCAGGTGTTCATCAGAGTAGTGTCCTAGGCCCAACTATCTTCAGCTGCTTTATCAATGACCTTCCCTCCATCATAAGGTCAGAAGTGGGGATGTTCGCTGATGATTGTTCAGCACCATTTGCGACTCCTCAGATACTGAAACAGCCCATATCCAGATGCAGCAAGACCTGGACAACTTCCAGGCTTGGACTGATAAGTGGCAAGTAACATTCACGGCACACAAGTGCCAGGCAATGGCCATCTCGAACAAGAGAGAATCTAATATCTCCCCTTGATGTTCAATGGCATTACCATCTCTAAATCCCCCACCATCAACATCCTGGGGATTACCACTGACCAGCCACATAAATACTGCAGGTCCGAGGCTAGGAATTCTGCAATGAGTAACTCATCTCCTGTCTTCCCCATGCCTGCCCACCATCTACAAGGCACAAGTCAGGAGTGTGATGGAATATTCTCCACTTGCCTGGATGGATGCAGCTCCAACAACACTCAAGAAGCTCAATACCATCCAGGACAACAAAGCAACCCGCTTGACTGGCACCCCATCCACCACCTTCAACATTCACTCCCTTCACCACTGATGCACAGTGGCAGCAGTGTGTACCATCTACAAGATGCACTGCAGCAACTCACCAAGGCACCTTAGACAGCACCTTCCAAACATGTGACCTCCACCAGCTAGAAGGACAGGGACAGCAGATGTATGGGAACACCACCACCTGCAAGTTCCCCTCCAAGCCACATACCATCCTGACTTGGAACCATATCACTGTTCCTTCACTGTTGCTGGGTCAAAATCCCTTAACAGCACTGTTGGTGTACCTACACCCCAAGGAGTGCTGCAGTTCAAGGAGGCAGCTCACCACCAACTTCTCAAGGGCAATTAGGGATGGGTAATAAATGCTGGCAGAGCCAATAACGCCCATATCCCATGAATGAATTTTTAAAAATCACTGACTCATTCATTGATTCTAGAAAGGTCATCTCCAATTGAGGAGGAAGTGTTATGCATGTCTTCCTTTGTGAATAATTAGAAAAAAATTCTGTTTTTCTTGCCTTCATTCTCATTTTTAAGACCATTCACATTTTTAAGGGCATTTCTTCTCATTGGCCTCTCACTGTTGCATGCATTACTGAGAGAGTATTTTGCTATTATCTTTAGCTTCTGGTGCTTTGGTTTTTCTAGATCAGTCTTTGCTGCTTCTCACTTTTAACATGTTGCTGCATTTCCTTGTATCCATCCCAGTGAGCTCCTTCCCCTTTTTTCTGCAGAAAGGTTGTTTGACCACTTTATTTCATTTTTGTTTGTTAATCCATTTATGGTCACATTTATTTTGACTGATATTTTGTTTAGGAATATATTTATCCTGAATGCTGATATTAATTCCTTTCAAGGTGTTAAACAACATACCTCAAATCAGTTGTTTTTAGTTGTTCCCCCCTTTCTTTGAATTTGACCTCTTTGAAGTTATAAAGCTGGTTCCCAGTCTCAAGTAAGTCAGACTCCCAGATTGTCTTCATTACAGCCACTGTGCGCAGTACAAATAAGTTTATGAAAAATCACTTCACAATGGCTATGACAAGTTTGACCATTTCTAAATCTTTACATCTTGCCTTTTATAACCTTGTCTAAACAGCAAGTGCAGTCTCTTTCCAAATACAGAAAGACAGAAAATCTCAATGCCAGTAAAGACCATAGGTTTATCCAGATCACCTTCCGACAATCCTAGCAACTGTAACCAATGACAAGTGTCTTGAACCAAAACATATAACTTGAAGAGATCCAAACCATTTGCCACCACAACCACCTTTGGTCAGCTATTTCAAAATCCACCCACTCTTGGGGAACTAATGCTTTCTTACCACCTGCTTGAAACTAACCGCTCTCAGGTTATGCTCAGGTTCCTTTAGTCTGATAGCCTGCATCAAACATCAAGAGTTATGCTCTACATACTTGAGCCTTATTAGTTTAAAATACCACCATAATACTCACATTCAGCTTTCCCTTCTTCAGTAAGAGCTTCAGACCTGTACTTCCATCTTCATGTGCTTTATTCTCTAGTTATCTCATAATTCTAGCTGCTCGTTTCACTTTTTTCCAGTTTAACTACATCCTTCCTCTACTGAAAGTTCCAGAACTAAATGTAATACTTCCAGGTGTAGTACAACTCACGTTCCATACAATCATAGGTGAACCTCCTTTAATTGACTGACTATTCTTTCTATGGAGCCCAACAACTCATTTACTTTGACAGCAGCATTGATTTATCCGATTCTCAGATCCTTTTCCCAATTCATTTTTGTCAGTATTTTCCCACTAATCCCAATAATCACTCTACTTTTTTATACCCCAAGTGCATGACTTTACATTTACCAAAATTAAACTGCATTTGCCAATTGTTGGCCTACTTCCACAAAGAATCTATTTTTTTCTGTATCTTGCCCCCATCTGCCACAGTATTAACTACCTGGCTAGTCTGCTATTATATTGCAAGCTTAGAGATGAAGTTTCTGCCTTTCAGATCATTTATGAAAATGTAGAATACCAGTCCTAATGTCAAGTCCTGTGGGACTTTACTCAGCACACCCCTGCGACCCCCAGATACCTATGATTTACACAGACTTTGCATTTCCTATCATGAGGCATGATTCTATCCATCCCAAGACACTGCTGCCAAGATCTTGCCTGCTAATTTTCCTACTTAGTTTTTCATGAAATACTGTGTCAAAGTTGCAGAAATCCAAGCAAACAACATTGACATTGCTATCTATATCTTAATTACTTTATCATACATTCTATTAGATTGCTCAGGCATGACTTCCTTTTTAAGTTCATGTTGACTTTGGCCTAAATAATCAACCAGCTTACCCTTGATAATCGATTTCAAAATGTTCCATGGGACCAAAATGAGATCAGTTATAAAAGCTCACATCTCAGAGATCTCTTTTTAAATAACGCCCTTAGGTTTGCCACTCTATCTATATATCTGTTTTAATACCACCTGCTCCCATTTATTCAAGACCATCCAGTTCATATATTTGACATACAAAGCATCAATATATTTTTTTCTTAATGCTACAATAGACATTTTGTTCTTAAAAGTCAGCAATTTATTATTTTGAATTCCAATTTCAATCATTTATAAAAGAAAAGACTTGCACGACCTCAGAATATCTAAAAGCACTTTACAGCTAATGAAGAACTTTTGAAGTGTAGTCACTGTTGTAATATAGAAAGCGCAACAGCCAATTTCTGCACAGCAGGCTCCCACAACAGCAATCTGTTTTTGTGATCTTGATTCAGGGATACATATTGACCAGGATACTGGGAATAACTCCCCCATTCTCCTTCAAAATAGCGTCATGAGATCTTTTATGTTCACCTGACAGGGCAGATGGGGTCTTGGTCTAACGGTCACCTCTCATTCAAATGACAGAACCTCTGACAGTGCAGAGGGAGTACTCCAATGGAGTGTCAGCCTAAATTTCTGTGCTCTAGTCCTGAAGTGGAACTTGAGAAATTGTTAAACATGTATCATTCAATTTTGAATCCTTAAATTTATGATAGTCATTTTGCTTCCCACATAAATTCAAAACGTAATAAACTGTGTTCAACTATTCCAGGTACAGTTTGTGCATCGACATTTGTTGCCCACAGATGCAAAGATTTTAGCTTGCAAAACAAAAAATTCTTCTACACTCAAAAACAGTGTACCTTACTGAAAAATTACACTGCTTCAAATTAGGATTAATCTAAACAAACTAGACAGGTCTTAATATTACAACATTGCACAGCTAGGGGAAACATGCTGATGCAAACCAAAATTTTAATGAATCCCGGGTTTATTCTCAAATTTGGAGTGCAATTTTCCAATTGTCAACCACCCAGTAATCTATCTGGAATCAACAAACTGTGATATGAATTATAGTAGGCAACAATATATATATTATTCAGAAAGAAACATATCTGGTACATTTTACTATCCAGAATTTCTAAATCACTAAACTCAGCTCAATAAGCCCATTTAGCTATTTAAATACCCTTTTACCAATTGCTATGGCTTGTTCAGATTTTCTTAGTTCAAAAATAATTGTTTATCATGGAAATTTCTGCGACAGGGCAATCCAGAAACTGCACCTGAAATTATGCCCATTCTGCCAATGTCAATTTCATTAGCATACATCTGAACAGAACAATGGGCAGAAATTAGCATAAACGATCTGGGTCCAATGAAAGTCCTGAACTCTCACCATCTAGCCCTTCTTTTGAGTATGAAAATTTAAGTTTCAATTAACCATCACTCATGCACATTAGGTACAACGTACTTAAGGACCAACATTCAGGAAAGCTTTTCAATTTTTAATGTGACTTATATTGATGGCATAAAAAGAAACATAAAGATTGTACCGGTGTGAGGATAAATGAAAAAACACCTCAAAAAATTGCATCTGCACCTGTTTTTTGCTTTGTGCCTCATGTGTCTCTGAGTGCAAATACACAGGAAATTCCAGGCCTGTATATTTACCTGGATAAATCACACAATCTGCTGTCTACATCTCCAAAACCAAATCAATTCATCCTCCCAATACTTTTATTGAATTTGGTTGAGATTATTTTTAAATTGCAGCTGATCTTAAGTATCTTATTTATTTTGACTGGAATTAAAGAGACTGCCATCATGGCAAACCTTGACACATCTAACAATACAGTTTTGAAACAATTATTCCAACAGTTTTATCCATACACACGTTCCAAATTTATTTAAGCACTGCGCATTTATACAATTTGTTTTCAATACCAGCAGACAAATCCTCGTCTGTAATTTTAGCAGATTCATACCTGTCTTTTTATTTGTCACTGCTCCGTGAAGGACCTTGGAATGTTTTTCTAGTTTAAAGAAGTATAAATGCAAGTTACTGTTGTCATAACTTTCAATTTAAGGCATTTGAATGGAATTAATCCAGAATAAATGACTGGACAGTTTCATACATGAAGCTTGTAATTTAGAGTATGTTATTTTAAGTGACCTCAATAAATAATAGCTATTTTCATTAAATTTTATGCAAAGCTACATGTTCAGTACAACAGACATGCAGATGTTTAGTTATTCAAATATTTATTAAAACTTATTTATGCTATTTGTAAAAAAAATGTGATAGATGTACTAGCAAACATATTCATGAACACATTTTGAATTTGGCAATAATGAGCAAATGTCTAGGGAGGAATTAATAAAAGACAAGTATTAAAAAGATTATTTGGCTCATTATTATTTTGCTTCAGCCTAAAAAAAAATTCATTAACTTATAATGACAAGAAAATTAAATATACCTTGCAAAAAGTATGCATTAATCCACTAAGAGGCCAATGGCAACTGCTTAAGTTTATAACTGCAATATTTTAGTTCATTTTGCAATATTTCTCTAACATGCCTATCAGAGCAAACAGGTGATTTCTCCTAAATATCAAAAGTTTCAAAAAGGAGGACTTACATGACTATCCTGTACCATCAGCTCAACTACGATACCTATTGACTGTATAAGCAGCATGAAGAAATTCAGTAATGTTGATTGAAATACATGCATGTACTGCACAGTAAATTCTACTGGTTGGAAAAAATAACTGATAAGTTTAATTATGAATTAATGAAACCATTTGTCCATTTCTTAAAACAAGTACTGATGCTACTTGTAGAAAACGATGCAGAAGCAAAAAATGCAACTAGAATTTCTGAGGTTGAGTTACTTCCAACCTAACATTGGGAGATTGGAACTGTGTCAATCCTCCATGGCACATTACCTGAGGCAACAAATCTGCAGTATTCTGTGGTCCAGTTCGTTACCAAGCAGCCAGTTTGATCTGGTATGTACAAGTCACTGGAGCAGGGATTATAACTCTGCAAGCCAATGCCCTAATAGGTAGGATAAACCAACGTTATCAAGCTGTAGAGAGCTTACCAGAGCCTGCTGCTAACAAGATATGCAGTTTTAATCTCATAAACCCCAGTACGATCCCCAAACATAGTGTGCAGCTTGACCCGTAGATGATTATATTGCTCTTGCAAAGTAAACGTTCATTCACTGCAGGAGCTCTTGCCAGCTAATACAATGCACACAGTATTTTGCAATTAATTTCTACAATAAACTCAGCTAGATTAAATGTAAGGGCTGATATCTGAACTGGCTCGCACAAAGTGAATTACTTTGAAGTGCAGTGACTATTTATGGACAAATGTAGTAGTTCCAAATGTGCAGTGCAGGATCCCATAAACAAGAATGCTGGCAAATGTTTTCCCCCATCCAACAACCAAAACAGGTTATATGATCATTTTGCATTGTTATTTGTGGGAACGTCAATGGGCGCAGATTGGCTGCCAGGTTTCCTACATACAACAGAGACTAAACTTCATCGGCTGTAAAACGCTTTAAGATGCCCCAAGGTCATGAAAGGCGCTTTTTAAATGCAAGTTTTTCTTTTAGTGAGTTAATTGTGAAATCAATCTGTTTTCTGGTGATGGTAGTTGAGCAAGAAGTGTTGGTCTTTGAATAATGCTTTAGGGTCTTCAATGTTCAAATGAGCTGGCAGACTGGGCCTTGAACTAAAATCTCACCTGATGCATGGCTCTGTCAATAATGTAGCACTCCCTCATGCTGACTGTACAAACAGCCATAACAGCCTTCAATTGAAGCATTCAAGACGGAATTGGATTGTTATCTGAAAAGAAAGAATGTGCACAGCCAAAGAGAGAAGGTGGGAATGTGAGACCAAGTAAACTGATCTTTCAGAGACCCATCACAGACATGGGCCGAATGATCTCCTTCTGTGCTGTAACGATTCTGTGATAATCAATTGATACTACAGATTCAACGTATGTTCAGCTCCAATTTGCTCCATTTCTTAAGGGAAAATCATGTTTGACTAACTTGGAGTTTTTTGAGAAAATAACAGAGAGGGTTGGTGAGGACAATGCTGTTGATGTGGTGTACATGGACTTTCAAAAGGCATTTGATACAATGCCAAACAACAGACTTGTGAGCAAACTTGTAGCTAGTGGAATAAAAAGGACGGGAACAACATGGATACAAAACTGGCTGAGTGGCAGGAAACAAACAGCAGTGATTAATGGATGTTTTTAAGGCTGGAGGAAGGTTTGTGGTACAGTTTCCCAGGGATCAGTGTTGGGACCTTCAAAAGGACATAGACAAGTTGGTGGAATGGGCAGACAGGTGGCAGATGAAGTTCAATGCAAAGAAATGCGAAGTGATTCATTTTGGTAGGAAGAACATGCAGAGACAAAATATAATAAAGGGTACAATTCTAAAGGGGGTGGAGGAGCAGAGGGACCTAGGTGCATATGTGCATAAGTCATTGAAGGTGGTAGAACAGGTTGAGAGAGCGGTTAATAAAATATAGTATCCTGGGATTTATTAATAGGAGCATAGAGTACAAGAGCAAGGAAGTTATGTTGAACTTGTGTAAGACACTAGTTCAGCCTCAGCTGGAGTACTGCATCCAGTTCTGGGTGCCGCACTTTAGGAAAGATGTGAGGGCATTGGTCAGAGAACAGAAAAGATTCACGAGAACGGATCCAGGGATGAGGAATTTCAGTTATGAAGATAGATTGGTGAAGTTAGGACTGTTTTCCCTGGAGAAGAGAAGGCCGAGAGGTGATTTGATAGATGTATTCAAAATCATGAGGGGTCTGGACAGAGTAGATAGAGAGAACTGTTCCCACTCATGAAAGGATTGAGAACGAGAAGGCACAGATTTAAAGTATTTGGTAAGAGAAGCAAAAGTGACATCAGGAAAAACTTTTTCACGCAGCTAGTGGTTAAGGTCTGGAATTCACCGCCCGAGAATGTGGTGGAGGCGTGTTCAAGTGAAGCATTCAAAAGGGAATTAGACAGTTATATGAAAAGGAAGAATGTGCAGGGTTATGGGGAGAGGGCTGGGGAATGGAACTGAGGGAACTGCTCTTTCAGAGAGCCAGTATGGACATGATGGGCTGAATGGCCTCCATCTGCACTAACAATTCTGTGCTCACTAGCACAGAATTCAAACTTTGTGTTTTAAGCAGTGTTAGTAAGAAGCTGGAACTAAGCAATAGCTAAGACTGCAAAATCAACTGTGTTGGCAACTAGTATGAAACTTTCCTCTCTCATGGCCAGAGAGGCGGAATACTTACACTTCAAAACACGCACTTGAAACCTGAAGTATTCGACACGCTTCTTACCATGATTACAACCACATGAAAAAAAGCATGCACTTAGATAGTGCCTTAAATATAGAAAACTGTTCTAATGTCAGAGGCCTGAGGAGAAAAAATAGGCAAAGAAGGAACAATTAGGAGAGATGACCAAAAGCTTGGTCAAAAAGATGGATTCAAGGATGAGAATCTGGAGGAAAGGCAGAGGGATTTAAAGATGGAATTTCAGAGAGTCCTAAGCAGCTAAAGACACTGTCACCAATGATGGGGCAAAGGGAAAGGCATGTACAAGAGGCTGGAAAATGCGGAACAGAGACTTTGGAGAGAGGAGTTGCGTGGCAAGAGGAAGTTTCAGAGATAGGGAGGAAAAAGAAAATGCAAGAATTTAAAACAAAAGAATTAAAATTTTAAATTTGAGCTGTTGGGAGATTGGGAGACAATGTATGTTAGTGAGGATCGATGGGATGAGTTAGCGTCTTGCTGTAAGATAGATTACAGGCAACAGTTATGGATGAGCTGAAGTCTATGGAGTATAGCAGATGGAAGGCCAGCCAGAAGAGTATTGGAACGTACTGCAAGTAACAAAGACCTGAAGAGTTTCAGCAAATGTGTTGAGGTGAGGGCAAAGGAGGACAACATTACGAAGGTGGAAGTGGGTAGTTATTGTGAAGGAGAAGATATGGGGTCAGAAGCTTAGTATCACCAACAACAAATAAAAATGTTTCAGAAGAATCTTCGCTGCAAAGTGTCTTAAAGTGATTTGGGAAAATTTCAACTAAAATTTGATCACATGGGAGTCCTTGAGAAATTACAAGAAATTATTTAAGATACAGCTCAAGTTGTAAATTGCAAAAGGTATTTTCCTTGGCTCTGCCAATTTTTTTTTAAAAATTCAACATTGAGAAATGATTTGTAAAAAGTAGGCCTGATGTGTACTTCAAGAGAGAAGCTTAAATGACAGAGGCTATCATTGTTACTTGCAGGCACTAATCAGATAAAATTTCATCCGACAAGAATTTAGCATTACTTAGAATATCCCAGTGCACTCTCGTTCTTGCTCCTGTCAGCGTGTTATTATAGATGTTGAGGAGAAACTTGAAAAGAGAGCAGCAGCTAACAAGAAACAAGATATTGCCATACAAGACTAATCAACTACAAAATTGTTTTAAAAAGCCAGTCATGTGCCATGTTGGGAATAACACCAAAGTTCTTTGGCATTATGCCAGATAACTGTGCAATATTATGGAATAAAGCAGGTCAGGTCATATTGCTCCATAATCCTGTGTGATAATGTCAAAGGTATCAGCTATAGCTCCACTTGAATGTGTCTGAGAAATGTCAGAACAGTGGAAGTTGTGAGAATAATTGTGGGAAGCAACAAAATGGGATATCAGTTCCACAATACCAATGGACAGAAATTACTAGAATCCTGCAAAGATTTTAAATAATTTTAGGATTTGAGTTCTTGATTCCATACAATAATGATCAAGTAGCTCTGATATGACGCCTGGGTAATATCTTGGAACATGTAATGTCCTTAACTGGACCTTTCTTTAGAAAATGTAATCTAATTTAAAAAATTAAAAATGTAATTTGTTGCTGCCATTACACAATATTTAGCCATGGTGCACTGCATAGGATTGGGAATTTTTCAACAATAGCAATGCATTTCCACTGACTTTCATGATATGAACTTCAAATGATTTTACACAATTGAAACTTTGTCTGGAGCAAAACACATTTAAAATCAGAACTGTTTAGGACCCTAGTTCTATAAAAGATTACCCAAAACTAGAACATGTAAAACAAAACAGGATTCAAAGTTCACATGTCTAGGGGGCCTCAGCAACATATATGATCAAACTGCTGTGGTAACAGAAAGTCACCATTTTGTCCCATTAAGGACAATACATGCTCCAAGGTGTCTTTTCAGAGCTATAATAAAAGCAAAATACTGCGGATGCTGGAAATCTGAAATAAGAACAAGAAATGCTGGAAATACTCAGCAGGTCTGGCAGCATCTGTGGAGAGAGAGAAGCAGAGTTAACATTTCAGGTCAGTGACCTTTCTTCAGAGATGAAATTAGTATCCTTATTGCAACAGTACTTCTTTAAATCCCCATCCCATGTTACTCCATCCTTCCCCTGCCATCCCTCTCATGCCATACCCATCCCATTCCTCTCATAACATCCCAAACTCATCCTCTATCCCACCCCTTCTTCCTATACCATCCCCATCCCGTACCTCCGATACATTCCCACACCACCGCCCTCCCCTATCCCCAGCCATAGTGGATGGGCTCTCCTTACCTTCCGCTGGGGGTGGGGGAGGATGAGAGACGGGACACCTCACCTAATCGTACCCCGGCCGGGTCGGGGGGGTCGGGGAGAAAGAGAGAGAGACAGAAAGGGGATGATGCTCCCATATATCAAAGTTTAATTTAATGTAATAAACAGAATCCAAACTGTCCAGACAGATAAAAGCTGTGTATTATTATTATAGATTTGTTTTTCAATCAACTAGACCATCTCCTTGTTGGTAATTACATATTTGTCTGACAAACAAATCAGTGCTATTGGATACGTATATTTTCAAGTTATTGCATATCATTCAACATCATTTGAAATTATACCAAATTTCTATTAAAAACACAAAAATTAAAAATATTAACCAGCTCAAGTATTACCATCTAGATTATTTAAAGTAATCTGACTGGGATATCCAAGATTTACAATAATGATTTATTTTTTATGGAAACCAATAACAGAATCATAGAACAGTTTACGGCACAGAAAGAGGCCACTTGGCCCATCGTGTCTGCACTGGACACATTGACATTGAGAATACATTTATTCGCCCAGTTCAAAGTTCCTGGCTCAACACACCACTTAAGATGTTCCAACTTGGTGTCAAATTGCTTGCTGATCTATAATCTGAAGTAGATCCTGAAACTACTTCATATGCAACTTTACATAGAAGCAACATTCCCTAAAAAGACCATAATATTTACCAGCTGAAAATTGTCGAGACAGTGACCTCCCTGCACCACTTTCCACCCTTCCATCTGGTGCCAGTCTTTGTAGTGACGTCCATCATTTAATTACTTTAGGATGTGGATATTGCTCCCACAGGATAACTTACATGAGTATTGCTGGAAATACAGATATTTTGTCGAAGTTTTTTATCTTGCACTCATCAGGACAATTCGCAAGAATATCAATATAAGGGAAGCAACAAATTTATACTGTATGAGAAGAGAGTGCTGATTAGTTGGCAAGTGGACTCTGATAGAGGCGTTGCCATGGAGAATGCACCAATTTATGGTGACTCACAGTTAACTGCCAAGCTTTGTTTGAAATTTAAACCAGGCAGCTTGACTCTGAATGGTCAAGGCATTGTCCTGAGGAATGAATCAGCAAATGGCTGTCACTTATTTTGTTTAGCTGAAACGGGCGCAATGTGCGTCTAGGTTCTTTCTGTCTGCAAAGAACAGGGCCCTGTGTATTAATATATTTAGCTTCCAGTACACCCAAATGCGTCACACTGTGAGCCAGACTGACTTAAATTGGTTGTCAGCATAATTCTTAGCACACTGAGGATTATTAAGCAAATGTGTCCATTCCGAAATCACATCTAATGTTGGACACTATGTTTTGAGTTTTGCAAGCATGGGCTGGCCGAGTATGGCCTGTACCTTGCCCGTTGCGAACAGCAGAAGGGACATGTTGTTTGATACGATACACCAGTCTTGGGGATGTACGGCATATACAACTAGCATCACACTGGTACTGAAATTCGTATATCACATTACTCATTTGTGTGATAAGCAGCACGTCTTCTTGGCTTGACAGCAGCATCCTGTTAGTGGCGAACACCAAACGTGCTGCTACTGCATAGTAGCAGCATGAAACAGCTAGCTTCACCTGTTGCCCAAATTTTTGGGATACATTACCCTTCCAGCGTAATTTGAGGTAGACTGGGTACTTTTCAGGGCCAAAAATGATGGCTTTAGGCCCATTCATAAATTACACGATATACAACAAGAAATGATCTGATCAGGGTAGACACTCAGCATCATTCAAGTGGGGGGAGAAAAGAGAAATGTAGTCGTAATAGGGGATAGCATAGTTAGGGGAATAGATACTGTTCTCTATAGCAAAGACAGGGAGTCCCGAAAGCTGTGTTGCCCATCTGGTTCCAAGGTTAAGGATATCTCTTCTGGGTTGGAGAAGAACTTGGAGTGGGAGTGGAAGGATCCAGTTGTCATGGTCCACGTAGGTACCAACGACATAGGCAGGACTAGGAAAGAGGCTCTGCTGAGGGACTATGAGCAGCTCGGGGCTAAATTGAAAAGCAGAACCACAAAGGTAATAATCTCCGGATTACTGCCTGAGCCACGTGCAAATTGGGGTAGGGTAAATAAGATTAGAGAGGTAAACGCGTGGCTCAAAGATTGGTGTGGGAGAAATGGGTACCGATTCATGGGGCACTGGCACCAGTACTGGGGAAGGAGAGAGCTGTTCCGTTGGGACGGGCTCCATTTGAACCATGCTGAGACCAGTGTCCTGGCAAATCGTATAACGAAGGTTGTAGATAGGACTTTAAACTAATTAATGGGGGGGGGCGTTCTATTGAAGGGAAGTTTAAAAAATCAAAAAGAACGAGAGAGCAGAGGTGCAGTGTAGTGAAAAGGCGAATGGTAATCAAAATGAGACAGGAAGGGGCAGAAAATATAAGCAGAAGAGTGCAGCAGAAATTAGAACCAGAATGAGTAATAATGGCAAAAAGTCAAACTTAAGGCTCTTTCTCTGAATGCCCGCAGCACTTGTAACAAGATAGATGAGTTGACGGCACAAATAGAAATGAATGAGTATGACTTGATAGCTATTACAGAGACGTGGTTGCAGGGTGACCAAGACTGGGAACTCAATATTCAAGAGTATTTGACATTCCGGAAAAATAGGCAAAAAGGAAAAGGAGGTGGGGTAGCTTTGTAAATAAAGGAATGTATCAGTGCGGTGGTGAGTAGTGAAATAGGTGCAATAGATCGTGATATGGAATCAGTTTGGGTGGAAATAAGGAATAGCAAGGGGAAGAAGTCATGGGTGGGAGTCGCCTATAGGCCTCTGAAGAGTTGCCTCACTGTAGGACAAAGTATAAATCAGGAAATAATGGAGGCGTGTAAGAAGGGTGCTACAATTGTCATTGGTGATTTTAATCTGCCTATTGACTGGACAAATCAGATTGGTAGAGGTAACTTGGAAGGCGAATTTGTCGAGTGCATCAGGGATTGTTACTTAGAGCAATATGATACAGAATCCACCAGGGAACAAGCTATTTTAGATCTAGTAATGTGTAATGAGGTAGGATTAATAAGACATATCATAGTTAATCATAGATCCTCTAGGGGTTAGCAATCACAAAATGGTAGAATTTCAAATTCAGTTTGAGGACGAGCAACTCGGGTCTAAAACCTGAGTCCTCAACTTAAACAAGGTTAATTACAGAGGTATGCAGAAAGAGTTGTCTAAAGCAGGCTGGGAAAATAGCCTAAGGGGAAGGTCAGTGGATGAGCAGTGACAGACATTTAAGCAGATATTTCATAACTCTCAGCAAAAGTTTATCCCTGTCAAAAAGAAGGACTTTATAAGAAGGATGAACCACCCATGGTTAACAAAGGTGGTCAAGGAGAGTATCCAATCAAAAACTAAGTCATACAAAGTGGCGAAAACTAGCGGTAGGACAGAGGATTGAGTTTTTGTTTTTAGGAACCAATAGCAGATGACTAAAAAGCTAATAGAGGGAGAAAATTGATTATGAAAGTAAATTGGCAAGAAATATAAAAACAAACAGCAAGAGCATCTACAGGTATATAAAAGAGTGGAGCTAAAGCGAGCATGAGATCCTTGTAGGATGCGACTAGGAACTCGATAACGGGCAACAGGGAAATGGCAGATAATTTAAACCAATATTTTGCATCGGTCTTCACGGTGGAGGACACTATAAACATCCCACAGATATGTGATAAGCAAGGAGCTAATGGGAGGAAAGATCTTGTAACAGTCTCCTTCACGAGGGTATTTGACAAACTAATGGGACTAAAGGCAGTCAAGTTGCCAGGATCTGATGGCCTACATCCAAGGGTCTTAAAGGAAGTGACTGCAGAGATAGTGGAGGCATTGGTCAAAATATTCCAGAACTCACGGGATTCCGGGAGGGTTCCAGCGGATTGGAAAATTGCTCATGTGACGCCCCTGTTCAAGAAGGGAGGGAGACAAAAAGCAGGAAACAAGAGGCCAGTCAGCCAAACATCAAAGGGACAACTGACATCTTTCCATATCTTCTCTTTTTTTCTTCAAGAATTAGCAAGTATTTGGTCAAAGTATTCTTTTTTGTCTTTTTTTTTTGTAACAGAGCTCGAAAGAGAAAGTCTCTATTTTTTCGGTTAACCGGTGCGTGTGTGTGTGAAGGGCGAGGTAAAAGGGGAGTTTCATATTTCACTCTGTGTTAATGCTTTGCTCTGTTACTGGTTATGTCTCGTTTTACAATAAACTGATAATTTTGTTGTCTACTAAAGAAAACTGGTTGGTGCATTTTATCCTGGGATATAGAGCAGAGTCTATTATTGACCGTATCGGTAACTGGGTAAACATTAAAATATATGTTGTAACCTGTGCAGAAGTGGAACTAGAAAAGACAGTGCACTCCTCCGACCTCAGTTGTAACAAAATGCAGGTCTATATTTTTTTTTTCTTGTTATTGGTCTTCCTGTCTGCATTGCTACTCCTCCTCCTGCTTGCATCACTTGAATTTTTTATTTTTCTCAGCATTCAACATTTCTAATTGGAACACTCTTCCCTTGCCATTTTGTTTCATAACAAAAATAAGATACTCAATTGCCTGGATTTTACAGTAGAAATGATGGTGAGGGTGCACTGAGTAAATCGGACAGCACGTTCCAGTATCTGCACACGCACAGTTAAAGATTGAGATCAGGAGTTTGTTGTCCGAATTGCCCTGCTGCTCCACAAGCTGCATTCTAACAGTTTCTCAGCATTCACATACATGGAAGGCATGAATTTGAGGCACTTATCTACTAGACATTGACTAAACACACCAGAAAAAGTTAAGAGTTTGTCCATTCAAGTGTAAGCTAATTTTTAATAGCACAATGTGTCTTAATTAGGGTAGGCGGTGGCATAGTGGTATTATCACTGGACTAGTAACCCAGAGACCCACGGTATTTCTCTGGGGACATGGGTTCGAATCCCACCACAGCAGAAGGTGGAATTTGAATTTAATTAATAAATCTGGAATTAAAAGCTAGTCTAATGATGGCCATGAAACCATTGCCGATTGTTGTAAAAACCCATCTGGTTCACTAATGTCCTTTAGGGAAGGAAATCTGCTGTCCTGACCTGGTCTGGCCTACATGTGACTCCAGACCCACAGCAATGTGGTTAACTCTTACATGCCCTCTGAAATGGCCTAGCAAGCCACTCAGTTGCATCTAACCGCTACGAAGTCAATAAAAAGGAATGATACCGGACGGACCACCCAGCGTCGACCTAGGCAACGGAAACGACAACGGCAAACCCAGCCCCGTCGATCCTGCAAAGTCCTCCTTACTAACATCTGGGGGCTTGTGCCACAGTTGGGAGAGCTGTCCCACAGACTAGTCAAGCAACAGCCTGACATAGTCATACTCACGGAATCATACCTTACAGACTATGTCCCAGACACTGCCATCACCATCCCCGGGTAAGTCCTGTCCCACCGGCAGGACAGACCCACCAGAGGTGCTGGCACAGTGGTAAACAGTAGGGTGGGAGTTGCCCTGGAGTACTCAACATCGACTCCGGACCCCATGAAGTCTCATGGCATCAAGTCAAACATCGGCAAGGTAACCTCCTGCTGATTACCACCTACCGCCCTCCCTCAGCTGATGACTCAGTACTCCTCCATGTTGAACACCACTTGGAAGAAGCACAGAGGGTGGCAAGGGCACAAAATGTACTCTGGGTGGGGGGACTTCAATGACCATCACCAAGAGTGGCTCGGTAGCACCACTACTGACCGAGCTGATCAAGTCCTAAAGGACATAGCTGCTAGACTGGGTCTGCGGCAGGTGGTGGGGGAACCAACACGAGGGAAAACATACTTGACCTCGTCCTCACCAATCTGCCTGCCAAAGATGCTTCTGTCCATGATAGTATTGGTAGGAGTGACCACCGCACAGTCCTTGTGGAGATGAAGTCCCACCTTCACATTGAGGATACCATCCACTATCACCGTGCTAAATGGGATAGATTTCGAACAGATCTAGCAATGTAAAACTGGGCATCCATGAGGCACTGTGGGCCATCAGCAGCAGCAGAACTGTACTCAACCAAAATCTGTAACCTCATGGCCCAGCATATCCCCAACTCTACCATTACCATCAAGCCAGGAGACCAATCCTGGTTCAATGAAGAGTGCAGGAGGGCATGCCAGGAGCAACACCAGGCATACCTCAAAATGAGGTATCAACCTGGTGAAGCTACAACCCAGGACTACTTGCATGCCAAACTGCGTAAGCAGCATACGAAAGACAGGGCTAATCAATCCCATAACCAACGGAGCAGATCTAAGCTCTGCAGTCCTGCGACATCCAGCCGTGAATGGTGGTGGACAATTAAACAACTAACTGGATGAGGTGGCTCCACATATATCCCCATCCTCAATGATGGGGGAGCCTAGCACATCAGTGCGAAAGATAAGGCTGAAGCATTTGTAACAACCTTGAGCCAGAAGTGCCGAGTTGATGATCCATCTCGGCCTCCTCCTGAAGTCCCCAGCATCACAGATGCCAGACTTCAGCCAATCCGATTCACTCCGCGTGATATAAAGAAACGACTGAAGGCACTGAATACTGCAAAAGCTATGGGCCAATATTCCGGCATTAGGACTGAAGAACTTGCCACGCCCCTAGCCAAGCTATTCCAGTACAGCTGCAACACTGGCAGCTACCCTGCAATGTGGAAAATTGTCCAGGTATGTCCTGTACACAAAAAGCAGGACAAGTACAACCCGGCCAATTACCGCCCCATCAGCCTACTCTCAATCATCAGTAAAGTGATGGAAGGTGTCATCAACAGTGCCATCAAGCGGCACTTGCTTAGCAATAACCTGCTCAGTGACGCTCAGTTTGGGTTCCACCAGGGCCACTCAGCTCCTGCCTCATTATAGCCTTGGTTCAAACATGGAGAAAAGAGCTGAACTCAAGAGGTGAGGTGAGAGTGACTGTCCTTGACATCAAGGCAGCATTTGACTGAGTATGGCATCAAGGAGCCCTAGCAAAACTGAGGTCAATGGGAATCAGGGGGAAAACCCTCCGCTGGCTGCAGTCATACCGAGCGCAAAGGAAGATGGTTGTGGTTGTTGGAGGACAATCATCTGAGCTCCAGGACATCACTGCAGGAGTTCCTCAGGGTAGTGTCCTCAGCCCAACCATCTTCAGCTGCTTCATCAATGAACTTCCTTCAATCATAAGGCCAGAAGTGGGGATGATCGCTGATGATTGCACAATGTTCAGCACCATTCGTGACTCCTCAGATACTGAAGCAGTCCGTGTCGAAATGCAGCAAGACCTGGACAATATCCAGGCTTGGGCTGATAAGTGGCAAGTAACATTCGCACCACACAAGTGCCAGGCAATGACCATCTCCAACAAGAGAGAATCGAACCATCTCCGCTTGACATTCAACGGCATTACCATCGCTGAATCCCCCACTATCAACATCCTAGGGGCTACCATTGACCAGAAACTGAACTGGAGTAGCCATATAAATACCGTGGCTCCAAGAGCAGGTCAGAGGCTCGGAATCCTGAGGCGAGTAACTCACCTCCTGACTCCCCAAAGCCTGTCCACCATCTACAAGGCACAAGTCAGGAGTGTGATGGAATACTCTCCACTTGCCTGGATGGGTGCAGCGCCAACAACATTCAAGAAGCTTGACACCATCCAGGACAAAGCAGCCCGCTTGATTGGCACCCCATCTACAAACATTCACTCCCTCCACTACCAACGCACAGTGGCAGCAGTGTGTACCATCTACAACTTGCACTGCAGCAATGCACCAAGGCTCCAGGGGCGGCACAGTGGCGCAGTGGTTAGCACCGCAGCCTCACAGCTCCAGCGACCCGGGTTCAATTCTGGGTACTGCCTGTGTGGAGTTTGCAAGTTCTCCCTGTGTCTGCGTGGGTTGCCTCCGGGTGCTCCGGTTTCCTCCCACATGCCAAAAGACTTGCAGGTTGATAGGTTAATTGGCCATTATAAATTGCCCTTAGTTTAGGTAGGTGGTAGGTGGAAATATAGGGACAGGTGGGGATGTGGTAGGAATGTGGAATTAGTGTAGGATTAGTATAAATGGGTGGTTAATGGTCGGCACAGACTCGGTGGGCCGAAGGGCCTGTTTCAGTGCTGTATCTCTAAACTCCTTAGACAGCATCTTCCAAACCTGCGACGTCGACCAACAAGAAGGACAAGGGCAGCAAATACATGGGAACCCCACCACCTGCAAGTTCCCCTCCAAGCCACACACCATCCTGACTTGGAACTATATCGCCTTTCCTTCACTGTCACTGGGTCAAAATCCTGGAACTCCCTAACAGCACTCTGGGAGTACTTATCTCACATGGACTGCAGCAGTTCAAGAAGGCAGCTCACCACCACCTTCTCAAGGGCAATTAGGGATGGGCAATAAATGCTGGCCTGGCCAGTGACGCCTACATCCCATGAATGAAAAAAAAAATTACTGCCAAACAACCTCTCTGGTACTGAAACGTTACGCTTAAAAGTATGGAGTTTCATTCCTTCATATGTTAATTATTATTGGAGATTTAAAACTTTTTTCCAACTTTTTCTTTCTGTCCCTTATCCCAATCCATCTTTCTTTCAGGCATTGAATTAAGTATGCTAATTTACACTTTCTGGTTCAGACTCTGACTCTCAATAGATTCTTCAATTTGATTGAATCAGGAGACATACCGTTTCTTTTGTTGTGCAAGTAGGTTCCAAATCCCCTGTTGAGGGCGCCATACTGTTTTGACACTCTAATACTAGTCGGAATGCAAAAGCCCACAAAATCTGTGAGCACCGTTCTTTCACTGCTGACTGCAAAACCCAGGTCATTGGCTTTGCCTTTTTTAATCTGGTCAATATTTTTAATTAATAGTTTCAGTTCAATTCACATTTAAATTTTAAACAATTAAAGTGCCTTCATGTCACCAGTGCAAATCCGAATTTGTAGTAACTGCTACCAATTGCTGCAAATTTTGCCTCTATATTAGGCTTACTCTCAGATTTAGAATCACTGGCCATTCCCATGAACATCCCTATTGTTACAGCCAAGTGAGGAGGGGGTCTCAGGCTCCCCTCTTATTTGACCACAACAGGGTTTATTCTTTTTAAACAGTGATTGTGCTTACCACCTCTGTGAGCGTTTCATCTTTTTATCTTTACTGTGATCGTGAAAGAACCAACCGGACAGGTTTTCTTGAGTTAGAACAAGAGGCAAGCTTATTACACTTAACTCCGATTTAAAATAGCAAAATAAAGGCTACACATTCACATGAGAATCACACACACAAATAGATTACCGAGGAAAAAATAGACTTGGTGGATAAAGTCCAGAATAAATGGAAAGTAAATATACAGTCTGTGAAGTGGATGATCCGGTAGTCCTTGGCTGAAGCTCTATTCTTGAAGTCCTTGATGGTCAAATGCACTTTGTGATTGGCCTGCTGTGCTCAGGATTTTCTTGAAGGCAGAATTGTAGATGGCTCTCTTCCCCTGGTCGCTAGCTGTAGCAGTCTGTAGACTTGGAGGGTCCACAGTCGTAGATGGGTTTCAACTTTATGTTTTCTGGGGAGAGAGAAAGGGATGCATGCAGCTTTCTACTGCTGCACACTCGGTTCCTGCTCGTCTTCTGCAAGTGTAACAAAACTCCTGTTTTTGCAGATATGGACAGATGGTCACATGGTTCTCTCAATCCCCTTTATTTTTAATGAGATACAAGGTTCAAAATTGGCTCCACACATTCCAGGATGTATACACTTGAAGGGGTTTGCTCTTTCAAACTCAATGCATCAGGATGGCCTTGACTGCTCTGCTAATGAAACAATCCTAGGTAATTCAATTACTTAGAGCAAGCCATTGTTCTGTGTCCAGGGCTTCCCAGACTTCTGTCTGCAGATCAATCTCCTGACATTTCAGATGTAAATTGCAGTGGCCATCTTGGCTGCTAGTTTTTTTTTTAAGTTACTGTAGGATTTTTCCATTAAAAGTCTAACGCAAGTTTTCAACTGATGAAATTAATATTTCTCATTTGACATATGGGATTTTACTGACACTATTATCTGGCTGCAATGAATTTGGCCTAACCATCAGCCTCAAGAAAACAAACATCATGGGGCAGGACGTCAGAAATGCTCCATCCATCAATATTGCGACCACGCTCTGGAAGTGGTTCAAGAGTTCACCTACCTAGGCTCAACTATCACCAGTAAGCTGTCTCTAGGTGCAGAAATCAACAAGCGCATGGGAAAGGCTTCCACTGCTATGTCCAGACTGGCCAAGAGAGTGTGGGAAAATGGCGCACTGACACGGAACACAAAAGTCCGAGTGTATCAGGCCTGTGTCCTCAGTACCTTGCTCTATGGCAGCGAGGCCTGGACAACGTATGTCAGCCAAGAGCGACGTCTCAATTCATTCCATCTTCGCTGCCTCTGGGGAATACTTGGCATCAGGTGGCAGGACCGTATCTCCAACACAGAAGTCCTCGAGGCGGCCAACATCCCCAGCTTATACACACTACTGAGTCAGCGGCGCTTGAGATGGCTTGGCCATGTGAGCCACATGCAAGATGGCAGGATCCCCAAAGACACATTGTACAGCGAGCTCGCCACTGGTATCAGACCCACCGGCCGTCCATATCTCCGCTATAAAGACGTCTGCAAACGCGACATGAAATCCTGTGACATTGATCACAAGTCGTGGGAGTCAGTTGCCAACGTTCGCCAGAGCTGGCGGGCAGCCATAAAGATGGGGCTAAAGTGAGTCGAAGAGACTTAGTAGTTGGCAGGAAAAAAGACAGAGGCGCAAGGGGAGAGCCAACTGTGTAACAGCCCCAACAAACAAATTTCTCTGCAGCACCTGTGGAAGAGCCTGGCACTCTAGAATTGGCCTTTATAGCCACTCCAGGCGCAGCTTCACAAACCACTGACCACCTCCAGGCGCTTATCCATTGTCTCTCGAGATAAGGAGGCCAAAGAAGAGAAGAAATTATCTGGAGTACCTCTATCTACTCAATATTCAGTTATGTCATTATATGACCTGAATAGTACAACAAATAGTGTGTGTACTGGATACTGTAAACTCGTACATGCTGTTCCCCACCCCTCCACCATGCATTTCTCCTAACTTTTTGAAGCTATTGTCAAAAGCTCTAGTGTGTCAAGACCAATTCTAAATCCAGAACTGGCTTAAAGCGTTCAGTTAATTTCAGCTGGAGAGGATTGACTAATTGAGCTGCCAATCAAAACTGGAACCGATTCCGACCCCAGCTCCCGATAGCATCTTTCCAGCTAACATCCTGCTGTGCTGAATTACTAGAAACCATTCTAAAATTACAGCCGATTTCCTCTTTGGAAATTAGCATTCTCTCAAACCAATATCGGATACAAGAAACATTAATTCCAAATATTGGATCTAATCCTTATTCCCAGATAGTTTGTGCATTGAATTTAATTTAATAGCAGCATGTTATAAATTTATCAGAAATTCTTCCCAGGCCAAAAGACTAAAATCTCAACATCACAATTACCTTTATTACTGTCCTGTCTTCGGGACAGGATTTACTCCCATTTGGAAACAAATGAATTTATTAGCGAGAGGCAGCATGGTTTTGTGAAGGGGAGGTCGTGTCTCACTAACTTGATTGAGTTTTTTGAGGAAGTGACGAAGATGATTGATAAAGGAAGGGCAATGGATGTTGTCTATATGGACTTCAGTAAAGCCTTTGACAAGGTCCCTCATGGTAGACTGGTACAAAAGGTGAAGTCACATGGGATCAGAGGTGAGCTGGCAAGATGGATACAGAATTGGCTCGGTCATAGAAGAAAGAGGCTAGCAGTGGAAGGGTGCTTTTCTGAATGGAGGGCTGTGACTTGTGGTGTTCCACAGGTATCAGTGCTGGGACCTTTGCTGTTTGTATTATATATAAATGATTTGGAGGAAAATGTAGCTGGTCTGATTTGTAAGTTTGCGGACGACACAAAGGTTGGTGGAGTTGCGGATAATGATGAGGATTGTCAGAGGATGCAGCAGGATATAGATCGGTTGGAGACTTGGGCGGAGAAATGGCAGATGGAGTTTAATCCGGACAAATGTGAGGTAATGTATTTTGGAAGAAATAATGCAGGTGGGAAGTATACAGTAAATGGCAGAAACCTTAGGAGTATTGACAGGCAGAGAGATTTGGGCGTACAGGTCCACAGGTCACTGAAAGTGGCAACGCAGGTGGATAAGGTAGTCAAGAAGGCATATGGCATGCTTGCCTTCATCGGTCGGGGCATAGAGTATAAAAATTGGCAAGTCATGCTGCAGCTGTACAGAACTGTAGTTAGGCCATACTTAGAATATTGCGTGCAATTCTGGTCGCCACACTACCAGAAGGACGTGGAGGCTTTGGAGAGGGTACAGAAGAGGTTTACCAGGATGTTGCCTGGTCTGGAGGGCATTAGCTATGAGGAGAGGTTGGATAAACTCGGATTGTTTTCACTGGAACGACGGAGGTGGAGGGACGACATGATGGGTTTACAAAGTTATGAGTGGCATGGTCAGAGTGGATAGTGAGAAGCTTTTTCCCAGGGCGGACGAGTCAGTTACTCTGGACATAGGTTTAAGGTGCGAGGGGCAAAGTTTAGAGGGGATGTGCGAGGCAAGTTCTTTACACAGAGGGTGGTGAGTGCCTGGAACTTGCTGCCAGGGGAGGTGGTGGAAGCAGGTACGATAGCGACATTTAAGAGGCATCTTGACAAATACATGAATAGGATGGGAATAGAGGGATACAGTCCCGAGAAGTGCAGAAGGTTTTAGTTTGGACAGGCATCAAGATTGGCGCAGGATTGGAGGGCCGAATGGCGTGTTCCTGTACTGTACTGTTCTTTGTTAAGTGCATTCAGATGGTGTAATTCACTTAATAAATAAGTACAAACTAATTGTCTTCCACATCTCTCACATTCCCAAACACCAAGAGGCTGGCAAACACTGAGGTATTCCATTTGCAAATACCAGATCCACACTTCATTCCTTTGCTTTCTCAGCTCACCTTCACCCCTCAAAAATGAACTAAATATGTGAATAGATTTAAGTTAAATAATGGTTTAAAATATATTTTCTGCTATGCCTTCAGCCAGCTGCCGTGAGAAACTCGTGATAAATAGTATCAGGAATACAGGACCGCATTTGAATCTAAGTTGCAGCAAACTGTGCCAAATTCTTGCATGAATGAATAATGCTTTCTAACTCCGGTCAATTCAGATTTTTAAATTGGAGGTTTGATGCTATTCCTTTCAACTTCACTATCATTGTAATGTAAATAATTTACTGAGCATTCAAGAGTTAATTTCCAAATTGTTAGAGTGCACTGGTTTTTGGAAGCAAACAACAGATATGGTTGAAATTTAGCATGGTTCCGGACTATAAACATTTTGAAAACTTACAGTGGTCTGTGATTTTATATTAGTAAGTTATGAGTGGTCAAAGTTGGGTATGTTGTACTCTATCCGCATTATGTTTGGACTAACAGATTGTACTGTTACAATTCACTGATAAAAATCACATTAGTGTTAGAACAGTTGCTATTTTTCTAATAAATACTCATCTCCAATTGTGTTTATTAGTGCATGCTCTTCCTTAGAGTCCATATGCACTTCAGTGTTGCAGGCTCTAAACAAGAAAGTGCAATATAAAATTTTGTGAATTCCTGGTCAATCAGCAACATTATAGTTAAGTAGAACCAACTGACAAAAGGCATTTGAAGGAAGAATTTAGAATATTAGAAAGCTCAGCCTCTTGCCTACATGAAAACTGAAAAATTTGAGGGGTAACAAAATCCTTAAAATAGGAAACTCGATTGATTGTTGCTACATAATCATAATACACAGAGAACAACATTTATGCTAATATGTCTGGTATAGAAGATTGTTAACTCCTGAAAGCATTCAAGCACACGAGTGAATTACCTTTTGTAAGCACTGAATTGAAACAACAGTAACCTGGCAATGAAAGGAGCCATGTAAATGTTTGTAAGATTACTCGCTGCTTTGGGATTAAGGGGGAATGCCAATATCTCTGAAGCAGACAAAATACAGGACAGGAAGTAGGGAAATCTGCAACTGCAAAAAAATTTACAGAATTTGGATTCCAATCATGCACAATCAAGTTAGTCATAAATGCTGAAAAAAGATATGGTCATACATATTTAAGACTCAAAATACATCGGTGACAACATGCTCTAATCTGGAAGATGTAATTTTAGAATCAGAGGGGATTGTCTCACAAGCTAGGTTTGCAGCACTTAATTTATTTTTCAATGCAAAATATAGAGCATACATTTGAACGTTGTGCAACATCAGTCAAGTACATGTTCTCTGTCCACATGTGACATGCTTTGAGGAATTGTCCACAGTTCTGCTTTTGTGGACGGAAATCACAATGGATCAAATCCCTTCCAATCTCCTCCATGCTGATTTAATTGACCTTGCTGAACACTGAATGTGCTATTAGAAGTGTTTTTTTAAACTTCGAGAATCAATAGCCAAAAAAAATTGTCTTAATTCTACGCATCTTAAGTTATAGTTTGTTTTAAAAATGTCTTTACTGACTAAAGTATCGGATTTTACAGTAATTTTGTTTATTTTAGGTCTATTTTAATTTCTTTTTCTACAAATACATCTCTTTTCTTTATTATATATGCAAATTATGGATTCTACCAAAGACACGGCAATTTGCCAAGCATTTGGTTTAGAAATGCTGAAATTTCGTCTTGCAGCTCCCAATAGTATTTATTTTGGCAATTTTGTTTTCAAAGGCTGTTCAGGTAAAAACAAAGGTTGCTGATCCCTGATTCACCACACTGAAAGCAACAGTTCAAGAAGGTGGCCACCACCACCTTTTCAAGGCAACTGAAAATGGGCAATAAATTCCAATCTTGCCAACAATGCCCACATCCCAAGAATGAATTAAAAATAGAATGGAATATGCTGATTTTCTAATTTAGCTTCACCACACAAACTGTAACCCCAGGATAAATCTTTGGAGAATAAAGTATAAATCAAAAACTTCGCTGGCAGGAAGACCAAGCCAAGATTCTGAAGAAGTTTCAGGTTTACTTCAGCAAAGTGAACTGAAGACAATATGGCTGGTAAAGCATAAAACCATCTCTGAACTTATGGCTAACTATGATAGTGCCTGCATCATGTCAAAGTTTAAGATTTGGTTTTCTCTAAGAATTGGCTGCAACCACTACAAATGTTTCAAAACTATCTCCATGACTATATAAATGCACATTTTAATCACATTACTTTTTGCTCATCATTCACGGCATTGATTATCAGATTATATTATATATTTAGCCAAACCTAACTTTGTACAAGAAGATGGGGCACAAAACACAAGCTGCAATATCACGTAATGTTTAAAGCACAGCTAGTATGCAAATTGGAGCCTGAAAGACAGGCGTGATTACAATGTTCACGGTTCCTACAAACAATATGGCCATTTAATTGATGCTCAAATATTTAATCAATAAATCACTCAATTTAAAAAAAATCTGCAATTTTTTTTAACAATGTTTTTATATTGGATATATGCTTAAATGCAAGATTTGTCAGCAAAAGTAATGATTGTTTAAAAAGTATAAAATGTACATCAACTACCTGATTTGATAAATGATCTCCATAGTATCAGAGATGCAAAACAAATGTAACCAGACACCATAAATCAAAGGGAAGTTTGCTAACAGGAAGCTATTTTTAGCTTCTGGTCATATTAAGATTACTAAACAAAAGTCTATTTACGCAGGTGCACCAAATCCTCATAAACTCACTTATTATGACTTTAACCTTTCAATTAGACGGTTACTGTATTTTGTTGGCTCATGGAGGGGTTGGGCTTATAAAGGTCTGAAATTTAAATCAATAAAAACCCTTTTCCTTTCTAACCCAATCATATCAAACCACAATATTGTTCATAAAAATTGCTATTACAGCAGCAAAGGTTTTAGAAGAATGGGAATCCAAATATTTACTTTCATAATAGGTCAATGCAGACACTCTGGAATAATATATTCTGAAAAATGATATTCTGTAGCAATTCACAGGCGGACAATAATTAAAACTGGTACAAATGAACGCTTCTAGTTACAGCAAATCAGGCTGATATCTGACTGCCACAGCATGAGCAAGTAATTATGTAAAATTTATTGCAGCTTTGAATATTAATCTTTGTCAATGCAGTGTCTTTAAAACTTAGAAATAACCAGTAGTCCAGATCAGGACCAATGCACTTAGCTACATATTCGTTACAATGAGTATAACTGCTCAAGCAACTGATGGATGGGCAAAAGCACCTCTAAACTTAAAACTTAAAATCAACAACGGAAATCAGGAATGGAGTAAAGACAGTGGGTTGCTGTTTAAATATTACATCACTGGAGAAATTGTGTGCATTCCTGTCAGCTGTTGCTCTGCTCCATTGTAACCCTCTAGAAGTAAAACTTAAATGGTGGCTCACACTACACTAAAAGCCATAATTATCCCATATATCAAAATTTAAAGTCCAAACAAATCACAAGTGTAAACCGAAGTATGTTTGGTCTCAACTAATGTATCCAACGGTACTACGGATAACTCTACTAGAGTTCCTACAACCTTTCAACTGCCATGAAATGCTTAGAATTACCCTGCTAGTCTGTTATATTAGCATGGCAGTACAACAACTTATATTTATGTTGTGCCTTTAACATAATAAAACATCCAAATGTGCTTCACAGAAGCAGCATAAAACGAAGTATGACGTCGAACCACAAACGGCAATGTTTGATCAGATGATCGAAATATTGGTCAAAGACAGCCTTAAAAGGAGGAAAGGAATAGGGAGGGTATTGCAGAGCTTGGGGTCTAGGCAACTGAAGGCGCAGCCACTGCTGGTGGAGTGATTAAAATTAGGGATGCACAAAAGGCCAGAATTATAGGAGTGCAGATATCTTGGAGGATTGTGGGGCTGGAGGAGATTATAGAGATAGGGGAGGCCAAGGCCTCCTTGGGCGGCACAGTGGCGCAGTGGTTAGCCTCACAGCTCCAGGGACCCGGGTTCGATTCTGGGTACTGCCTGTGCGGAGTTTTCAAGTTCTCCCTGTGTCTGTGTGGGTTTTCTCCGGGTGCTCTGGTTTCCTCCCACAGCCAAAGACTTGCAAGTGATAGGTAAATTGGCCGTTGTAAATTGCCCCTAGTGTAGGTAGGTGATAGGGAATATGGGATTACTGTAGGGTTAGTATAAATGGGTGGTTGTTGTTCGGCACAGACTCGGTGGGCAGAAGGGCCTGTTTCGGTGCTGTATCTCTAAATAAATAAAATAAACAAAATAAATTTTAAAAGGCCATGGAGGGATTTGAAAACAAGGATGAGGATTTTAAAATCAAGACGTTGCTTGAGCAGGAGCCAATGTAGCACAGAGCTGATAAGGAAACAGGACTTGGTACGGATTAAGACACAGGCATCAGAGCTTTGGATTACCTCAGGTTTACAGAGGATAGAATGTGGCCAACCAGCTAGGAGTACGTTCAAATAGTCAAGTCTAGTGGTAACAAAGGCATGAATGAGGGTTTCAACAGCAGATGAGCTGAGATTTGGGCGAAGTCGGGTGATATTACAGAGGTGAAAATAGGCAGTCTTGGTGATGGCACGAATCTGAAGTCAGAAGCTCATCTTGGGGTCAAATGTGACATCAAGGTCATGAACAGATTGGCTTAATCTCAGCCTGTTGCCAGGGAGAGGGATGGAGTCGGTCGCTAGGGTAGAGAGTTTGGAGCGGGGACCGAAAGCAATAGCTTCGGTCTTCCCAATATTTAAGCGGAGGAAGTTTCTGCTCATCTAGTACTGGATGTCAGATAAGCAGTCTGATAATTTAGCAACAGTGGAGGAGTGAAGAGAAGTGGTGGTGAGGTAGAGCTGAGCATTGGAAAACCAACGCTGTGCTTTCAGATGATGTCGCCAAACACCAAAGTGTTCCAGCCATTCTAAAATATTCACAAAATATTCATAGCTTAAAACATGGGACACAAGAACGGATTTAAATAAAACCAGGTGGTCAGCAAAGATCAGGGGTCTGAAACCTGCGGCTCTTTCACATCACATTTGTAGCTCCTAACCTTTTCCGGTTGAGCTGTGAAAAAAAGTAAATCACTATGCTGTACAATTTCAAATGATTATTTTAAGGGGTTACGACCGACCGCTCCAGTCAAAGCCCCCAATCAAAATATACGATTCTGATTGTGGTGAGAGAAACACACTGTTAATCCGTCGCTCCACAGAAAGACCCAGCCAAATTGTACCATCGATTAACCCCCGAATGAGGCTAACCAAACCAGGTGTCTTTAAATCAACAAATTAACTGTTTAATCAGAAAAACTCAATTCTTAAACACTATGAAGGTATAAACATTTAAAGTAGAGAAAAATTAGAGTCCTTGCAAATTTACAGTCCAATGTTGCTTGAAGTCCTCACAGCCGTCCGATGGGGGAAAAAAGGTTCTTCCAGAACAGGCCGTAGTCCAATTCCAGCAGTAAGTGATGCTTTCCTTCTTCTGCGAATTTCAACAATTAACAACTTGCAAACACTTTCAATAGAATCAGTCTGACTTTAGAGTTTTTGAGGGATAAAAGATTGTCACAGTCCAACTTCCCTTCCTTCAGTTTAAATTATCAGAGACCTGTGTTTTGGCAAGGCTTTTTTAGAATTTGGAGAAATAATAATAATTGAACAGACAAAATTCTCTTCCTTCAGTTTAAATGGCAGAGAGCTTTATTTTCAGGTGCTAACACCAGCTGCCTGTCTGTGTACCCTGTTGGAACAGACTGTCTTCAACTAAAAGCCAGTTCAAAATTGAATTGCAACAAATATATTGCTTGATGCGATATCCTTGGTAACGAGAATGCACCCTTTGAATCACAGTCTCTGAATGACTGTATCCAAGGCGACGAAAATGCATCTTCTCGGTAACTTCGGAGGCCTGCTGGTTCTTAAAGCAGTGCTGATCCTTTGCAAGCCTTAAAGGTACAGCGCATATTCCCGGAAAAAAAGCTACAGGACCATGACAAAGGAAAAACGTCATTATCATCTAAATAAACCTGCTTGAGTGGTATAGCTACACCATGACTTTATGTTGCAACCATTAGTGTTTCTAATATAGATGAGACAATAAATTCTGAACATGCTATTAGAATCTATTTTTTTTTAATCATGAGAAATATAATGTATTGAATTTATGTACGAATATCCTTGCAGGAAGCTTTGCTAGGGCTGTTGGGATGGTTTAAACTAGTTTGGCAGGGAGATGGGAACCTGAGGGCAGTTTCAGATCGGACAATTTCAGGGCAGAAAATTAGCGAGTAACTCAAAGACAGAAGAAGCAAATGTTAAAAAGTGTGCAGCACAGGAATTTGACAGGGTTAACAGGTATTTATTTAAATGCAAGTAGGTTGGCAAATAAAGCTGATGAGCTGAGGGCAGAGATAGACACATGGCAACACAATATCATTGCTGTAACGGAAACTTGGCTTAAAAGAGGGGGAAAAAATGGATATAGAGTTTTCAGGCAGGATGGGGAGGGGGGATAAAAAAGCAGGGGGTGTAGCATTATTGGTTAAGGAATCAATAACAGCTGTGAGGAGGGATGATATGCTAAATGAATCATCAAATGAGGCCATATGGGTTGAGCTCAGAAATTAAAAAAGGGCAGCCACACTACTAGGAATGTACTATAGAGCCCAAAATAGCGAGAGGGAGATGGAAGAAAAAATATGGAGGCAAATTTCTGAGTGCAAATACTATAGGGCAATAATAGTTGGAGATTTCAACTACCCTAATATCAACTGCGATACAATGTGAAGGGCACAGAAGGCACAAAATTCTTGAACTGCATTCAACAGAACTTTTTTTAGCCAGCACACAACAAGCCCAACGAGAGCGGGCACAATTCTAGATTTAGTCTTCAGTAATGAAGCTGGGCGAGTGGATGAAGTAGCAGTGGGCGACCATTTTGGAGATAGTGACCATAATACAGTTAGTTTTAGCATAATCATGGAAAAGGACAAAGATAAAACAGAAGTAAAAGTTCTAAATTGGGAGAAGGCAAATTTTACGAAACTGAGAGGTGATCTGGCGTAAGTGGGCTGGATACAGTTACTTGAAGGAAAATCAGTGGAAGGCATTCAAAAGCGAGATTCTACAGGCACAGTATAGGCATGTCCCCACAAAGATAAACAGTGGTACTACAAAATCGAGAGCTCCCTGGTTATCTAGAAGCATACAGGCTAAGTTAAAGCAGAAAAAGAAAGCTTATGACAGTCACAAAAAATGTTATACTTTAGAAAGCCTAGAGGAGTGCAGAAAGTGCAAGGGTGAAATAAAAAAGGAAATTAGAAAAGCAATGTTGGGGTGGATAGCAAAGGGTCATTTTGAAATTGTATTTGGCCTTGGTGAGACCACATCTAGAGTACTGTGTGCAGTTTTGGTCTCCCAATTTGGAAAAGGCTATTAAGTGATTGGCGGGGCTAATGACATAAAAGAGCTGCATGATTGATCCTAGAACTTAACAACCACACATGAAAGATTGACTACCCTGAATCTTTTCTCTATCGAAAAGAGTAGTGAGAGTGGAAGCATGCTAGAAGTGTTTAAAATTATGAAATTGGATCCAAGTAAACTTATCTGTGTACAGAATTTAAGCATTAAGGGCCATATTTATTAATTAAGATCAAAAGAAAGTAGGAAATGGAACAGGAACTTTTTTTTATTGAAAAGGGTGCCTAGTATGCGGAGCAGATTACCAGCAAAAGCAGTGAAAACAAGAAACCTAAATGGATTTCAAGGAGGAGTTAGACTGCCTCTCTCCAACAAATGGAATTTGGTGTTATTAAAAATGCATGAGCAGAATACTGTAGATAGGTGGGCTAAAGGTACCAAAGGTCTTCTCTTGCATGAAACTGTTACAGCGCTAATTGAACATGATGGTATTCATACCTGTAGGTTTTTCTGACTGCGATAATTTGTCCTCTTCCCAAGAATAAGATGGGGATTTAAAGACAAAAATTCTCATTGAAATCAGGACGTGCCTATTTAAACTATCTTCCCATTAGGAGTGTGGGTCTGTAGCTTGAGAAGCACAGGTCAACTGAAACATAAATCTACCTTAGCCATGAATGCCCTGAAGTTGCTGTATTTATATGGTAGACAGGAGTTAAACCTGCCACAGATATGTAAGGGCCAATAATTAGTATGTGTAAACTTTCAACAATGCAAAAATTATTAATTACTGCTGACCTCTCTGGCACTGAAAATTAATTTATAAACGTATGAAGTCTCATCCCTTCGAGTTTTAATTTTTCAGAGTTTAAAAATGTCAAAATTAACTGTTTAAAACTTGTCCTTTATGTCTCTTTTCTTTCTCTCTTAATCCAATCTTTTCCCCCTTCTATTTCTGTAGATTTAACATTGAATGCATTCTCCTCTCGGTCCTTCCTGTTTATTTCCCAGTCCTCAAATCTAACTGGTTAAGGAGATACTCTGTTCACTCAAATCCTAGATGCCCTGTTATCAGCTCACAACTTGTGGGCAAAAAGCTTTGAACTGAAGGGTGCAAAGGTCAAATCTAATAGCAGACACATTTAGATGCCCTACGACAGCAAAATCCGGCCCTATGTTGGTTCCTCTGCAAGCTAAACATTTAAGCTTTAATCTATGTCTCTGTATTTTTATTTAGTATTTCATATTGATGTTAATTTTTTTTTAAATAAACTTTTCCCCCTTCTGGGCCTTATATCGATGATCATTTTTTGTCATGGACCAATTTGTTTTCTTGCCAACATGGAGTCAAGATGAGGAAGCTTAGAATTATCTCAGAGCTACCCAGTGGCCAGTGATGCAATTTAAATTATGAAAAGTTTTTATAGGTAGTATTCATTATAAATGTGGACATGGGAATTTACAATGGCAACATAAAAATAAGGTCAAAATATAGTACATCAAGACCCTGAATTAAGCCTGTACTTCCTGGTCCAATTATTCCCCAGCCTCTAACCCAGCTTCACCTGGCCTTGACTTCCCAAAGCAACAGGCAGATAAACACATACAAATTCAGCGGACAAGACCAGCTGGTCCATCTCACCTGTCCCATACAGCTGTAATGCCTTATGAATCATGTCAAGAGTTTTCCTACCCCTAGATGCCATGTAATCTCCTGGGATTTGCAAAAAGAAAAACGAGTTTGAAGTATTTATAAACTTGAAATATTTCACAGCTAGAATGCACTGTTACATGAAGCCTCCTTTCTGTGTGGTTATTGTTGGCATTGAGATGATCCAGTGAAACAGAGTTTCCACATTCAATTAACAAATTAAATTCCATCTTATGTAGGCATGAGGAGAGATTACGTATGTTTTTGGGGCAGGGGGGAAGAATTTATTTACTCTGACTGTATTTTAAGACAATGTTAAATGTGTAGTTCTTTACGCATCAAGGGACATGATCAATTCAAAGATTAGGCGGCACAGTGGCTAGCACCACAGCCTCACAGCTCCAGCGACCCGGGTTCAATTCTGGGTACTGCCTGTGCGGAGTTTGCAAGTTCTCCCTGTGTCTGCGTGGGTTTCCGCCGGGTGCTCCGGTTTCCTCCCACCTCCAAAGACTTGCAGGTTGATAGGTAAATTGGCCATTGTAAATTGCCCCTAGTGTAGGTAGGTGGTAAGAGAATTGTGGGGATGTGGTAGAGAATATGGGATTCATGCAGGATTAGTATAAATGGGTGGTTGTTGGTCGGCACAGACTCGGTGGGCTGAAGGGCCTGTTTCAGTGCTGTATCTCTAAATAAAAATAAATAAATTATAAAAAGAGCAGTCCACGTACAATTGTCAGAATGATATAACATGAGTTTGCATATTCAAGTCCTTCACATGGTGAGCTCCTCAGTTCAGCATTGCCAGCATCAAAACAGACAAATGACGCCAGTTTCTTAACTTAGGGCAGAATCAAAAGGATAGTCACAATTAATGGCTCTGTACATATCTTTTTTAGGGCAGCACTGAAAGACAACTGGCAGCAGGTGATGTGCCAATTGTAACTATGAGGAGAAAAAACTTGAGAACACCTTAGGCAGGATATATCGGAAAATACTGGAAATATTCAGCAGGTGTGGCAGCATCTGTGGAAAGAAACAGTGTTTTTCTCTCTCTACAGATGCTGCCAGACCTGCTGAGTATTTCCACCATTTTGTGTTTTTATTTCAGATTTCCAGCATCCACAGAATTTTGCTTTGTAAATCTTATCCAGGAAAAGTTTCAATCCCTCAATCAAATGAATTAGCAATCTCACTCAGATCACTAAGGGAACTGCAAATCAGGGAGGTGGTTAATAAATAAATTGCAAAAGAGAAAAATAAGGGTCAACCACGAAAAGCTGACAACCATAAAAAAAGCTGACATATCAGAGAACAGTGTCCGACTGAAAAACAGCTCTGATTAAAGTCTAAGCTTAAGGCACTACCTCAAAACAATTGAACAATTACAATTCTTTTTCATGACAGAATTTTAATTAGTATTTTGGGGTAATGGTCTGCAATGTCGTTGGGTTTCGGTTTTTACAGAAAAACAAATGGCCTCAGTATGACATAGAAAAATAGTACTAACAAAAATGCAATAGGACATGAGCTTGTTGTGGCTTAAGCTACAGCTATGTGCAAAAGTTCATCAGTCATATTATAGGTTATGTTCCAGGGTGGCACAATGGTTAGCACCGCAGCCTCACAGCTCCAGCGACCCGGGTTCAGTTGTGGGTACTGCCTGTGCGGAGTTTGCAAGTTCTCCCAGTGACCGCGTGGGTTTCCACTGGGTACTCCGGTTTCCTCCCAAGACTTGCAGGTTGTTAGGTAAAATTGGCCATTGTAAATTGCTCCTAGTGTAGGTAGGTGGTAGGAGAATGGTGGGAATGTGGTAGGGAATATGGGATTAATGTAGGATTAGTATAAATGGGTGGTTGTTGGTCAGCACAGACTCAGTGGGCTGAAGGGCCTGTTTCAGTGCTGTACCTCTAAATAAATTAAAAAATAAATTTAAAAAGGTGCAATTTTCACAGTGGTGGATTCAAAATTTTTTGATGAGGGCAGTGAGCTCTGATGGTGCCTGTCCCCTCCCACCCCACCGCCCATACCAGGAAATTTTGATAAACGACTACTTTTGGTGCATTTTCCAGCATTTGAGGTGAAAAGACAAATAATTCTGGAATAGGTTTTATGTACAATAAATGCAGTCGTCACAAGTCACAATTGTCAATTTTATGCACCGTTGGAAGATATAACACATAGAAGATTCATGTATGTAGGTATCATAGATGAATGAGATCACAATATTGTTGAGAGATCCCACCTCATAAATGCAGAGGCAGCAACTGGGCCGACTGGGGCTGGAAGCATGCAAGGTGTAAACCATCAATGGGGCAAGCATTCCGAAGCATGTCATATCTATTTCAGTGAATGTTTTTTCCACTCAGAAGCATTCTGTAATTTCCTCGTTACTGGACCCTGAAATTTTCTTAGCATATCAGTGACTCTCCATGAAGATTGAATCCAACATACCTACTAACCCTCGTTCACACATTGGCATAACATCTCCTAAAACAGACTCAGAAGAAGCAAATGACTATACGTTATGTAGCAACGATAATCAAGAGTTCTAGGAGTGACTACTCAAACAAAATAAACAGGAGGTCAAAGAACCGGATTGTCTGTTCCAAATACAGTCAGTTGGCAACTAAGATAAGCATCAGTCTGACTTCACATGGGACTGGCAAGACCAGGTTCAAAAAATAGGGATGGAAAGGACAGGCATAGTAACACACCTTTAAAAGTTAAGATCAGAAAAAGCTACCTAATTTCATTGTTACATTATTAAATCCAATCTGACATTATTAGAAAAGTAAATGGGTGAATGTACTTTTCCACCCAAGTATTTATTTATCAAAATTCGACTCCTGTATTATTAGCTTTCTTTTCATAACTGATAAAATGATAATATTACCAGTTGACTAAGTCAGAGAAAAATGTAATGAAAATGGGGGGAAGGAAGGTGGGAAACATAATGGGAAGGAAGAAAACTGCTTCCTGTGTATATTCGATGAGTTGTCTTCTACATGTCATTCAGATAAAGAAACTGAAATGTACTGAGTATAACAAAAGTTGTTTTTCAAATTAAACAGATGCAAATTTTAAAACCAAGACTTGGAGTCTGGTCAGAAAACTTGACGACGACAGGAAATCCTCAATGAATCAGTAGGAGCAAATGAAATACAATACTTGTGCTGCAAATAAATATGACTTGGCAGAGACAAGCTAACATAGAGTTTGTTTTTCTCCAAACAAAATACCTTCCTTTTCACTGAAGTGAAAAAAATGATGGATTTTTTTTGTGTTATGTAAGCATTGTATTGCTGTCGTCAAGATCAGAATCTTTATCCACTGTGTCTTATATTATCACTGTGCTAAGCACAACCTTTACTGCATAAATCCACTGCAGCTGGATTTGAAGCTACATTGTCTTGCCCTATTGCTACTCATGTGATGAAATAATGGTCAAGAATACACATCTTCAATTTGTTTTGTGTATTAAATATATAAAGCCAGAATGTTTGGTGTTCAACATTTTACACTTTTTAAATGCTGTTGCAACAAGACAAATTGAGTTACAAATATTTTGCCTTTCTAATCTCCACTTTGGACTTTCCAATGCTGCCAATTATAGCTATTGCATAAAGCAAGATCATGTCCACTGGGTATTTCACTGAAACAGCCAGAACACATTCCATTCCACATACTCTAGTTCATTTAAAATCAGAGATGAAGAGTGAAGCTCACGAACAGTGCTCTGGGGTATACTGTCATTCAATCCCCAAGAGTGTCTCGACAAGATAATTCTAGAATGCTTTAGCACAAACAACAATCACCACAAGACATACCATGCTAATAAGTATTGGCATTACTGCTTTTGTTCACTGTTTCCTAATTCTTTTTAGATTATTTTACTTGCAGAAACACAAACTAAAGATCAAATTGACAAACTGGAATACATCAACTTTCTACATCAAATAAACAAAGTGGTTATTACTTCAACAGAAAGTTAGTAATTACCATGAACTACAAAGATAGAGATCTTTCAAAGCTCTTGGGGTGGGGGGGGAGGGGGGTGCAGTTGTGGGCTGGAGTAAGTTACAATGATGGGCAACAGCAAGGCCATGAAGCAGTTTAAACATAAGAATGATCATTTTAAATTGGATACACTGTGAGACCAGGAGCCAACGTAGGTCAGCAAGGTCACAGCGAGACTTGGTGAGTGATAAAAGATGGACATCAGTGCTTTCGATGAGCAGAATTTTATGGAACATGGAGGATGGGAGAGGGGTCAAACGGAGTCAATGAAAAGTATATGGAGTAGAATGGGATGCTGAAATTGTGAACCGTCTGCTTTAGCCTAAGGCATTGGCCAGGGTGGGAATCAGTGGCAAGTGTAGAGTTTGTGGTGGTGTTAAGGGTGAAGATGATGAGCTTAATTTTACCAGCCCCTCGACGCAGCGGATCACAGCGGGGAGGCCCGTAAAATGCTAGCGGGAGAGGCCCGCCACAACCCACAATGCCGAAAAGGTCCCGCTGGATATTAGCGGCAGTGGCGAGGCCTCAGTGCACCCTCCCCCACCCCCGGCAGCTGGGCCTTCATTACAATATTAAAATGAGGATAATTAAAATTCATATTAACTTACCAGCTGGCAGAGGCCATCCCACGCCGATTTTACGGCCACTGATCACAACTCGTGCGCCTTCACAACTCCGAAGAATGATTAACGGAGTTCCGAGGCGAGACACTGGTGGGGAGGGAGGAGGAATAAAATTATCAGGGCAAGGGGGGTAAGCATGGAAAACCTTTTTCATTTGGTGTGGGGATGGTGGGAAGAGGTTGAGGGTCAAAGGGAATAAAGTTCTGGGGGGAAAGTTTGGGATATAAATAAAAGTTTTTCAGGGGAGACAGGGCAATTTATAGATAGATTACCAATTGGGGGGTGGGAGACGGGATTTAAAGTTGTATTAAAATTTTATTTTTATTTTCCGGAGACTGGGACCTTTAAAAATTTAAGTATCACTGGAGGGCTTGAAGCCCTTTAAAAATGTCACCGCGCCTGCACAGTGGTGCTGTACGCCATTGCCGGGGATGCAGCGGCCACCCCCTCTACGTCATCAGGGGCGGACACTCCGTCCCCTCCATTTAAATGAGCCCCCGCGCATAATATCGCGGGGACTCGGCAGCGGCACGTCAGTGTCAGAAGGCTGCCGACTTCACAGTGCGGCGCGCTGATAAAATTCAGCCCAATGGCTTCAGTTTTCCTAATGTTTATCTGCAGGAAATTGTAGCTCATCTGAAAATGAGAGGACTAAGAAATGATCTGATAGATGTCTTTAAAATTATGAGTGGGTTTGAAGGGGTGGGTGTTTAGAAACCTGTTCTGCTTTCCAGAACAAGGGTGCATAAATTTAAGATAGCCACTAACAGATCAAACAATGAGCGCGCTGAGAATGTGGACCTCACTGCTAAAGGGAGTGGATGAAGCAGAGAGCATTACTGTATTTAAGGGAAGGCTTGATGCATACATGAGAAGGAAGGAAATAGAAGAATACAGGGGCAGGGTGAGAGGAGGTAATTAGCGAGGGAAAGGTTGCCATATAGGTAGAATACCCTGTGACCTTCCCCTCTCTGACATTGAACAATCTGTTCTTAGCAAAGGTATCAGCTTCATCCCCTTATGCCCCCGGCCTCAATGAATTCCAAGCTCGACACAACGCTGAGCTCTTCTTCCACTGCTTTCTCCTTCGTGCTCACTTCGTCTTCCCCCTGCACAGCAGACCCTTTTATTGACTCCAGTATTCGGCCTCCACCTGGACCCCCTCCCTCTGGTCTCTTTACCCTCTCTTGATCTTTTCATTGAGAACTGCCATCATCAGCCGCCTCAATTTCTCTGCTCCCCTCACACTCTAATTTGTCTCCCTCTGAACTTGCTGCACTCCATGCTCCCTGAGATAATATCAAACCTGCTGATTCCCACAGCCAGCTCGACTACACTTCCTCATACCCTGCTTTCTGCAAGGACTCCATTCCTTTCTCCTAGTTTCTCTGTCTCAGTCACATCTGTTCTAATGTTGCAACCTTCCATACCAGCGCTTCTGATATGTCTTCCTTTTTCCTTAACCAAGGATTCTCCCGCCAGCCCCCATCCCTCGACTGTGGTCAACGGGGCCCTTAACTGTGCCCACCCCATTCCCGCACTTTTGCTCTCGCCTCTTCCCCTCCCTCCCAAGACCATGACAGGGTTCCCCTGGTCTACCCTACCAGCCTCCATATTCAACAGATCATTCTCTGCCATTTCTACCACCTCTAGCGTGATGCCACCACCAAACATCTTCCCCTCCCCTTTCAGCATTCCGAAGGAACAGTTCCCTCCATTCAATACCCTGGTCCACTCCTCAGTCACTCCCAGCACCCCCTCCCCTTCCCATGGCAACTTTCTATGCAAGCCCAGGTGATGCAACACCTGCCGTTTTACCTCCTCTCTCCTCACTGTCCAACATTCCAAACACTCCTTCCGGGTGCAACAGCGATTTCCGTGTACTTCTCTCAATTTAGTGTACTGCATTTGCTACTCACAAGGCAGTCTGCTGTACAATGGGGAAACCAAACGCAGATTGGGTGACCACTTTGCGAACACCGCCGTTCAGTTTGTCAGCATGGCCCTGAGCTTCCGGTCACCTGTCATTTTAAATCTCCACTTTGCTCTTACGCTGGCTTCTCTGTCCTCGTCCTCATGCGGTGTTCTAATGCAACTCAACTTAAGCTCGAGGCACAGCACCTCATCTTTCAATTAGACAATCTACAGCCTTCTGGCCTCAACACTGAGTTCAAGAATTTCAGACTGTAATTTCTGCCCCCTATTTTGTTTTCTTTTTCTTTAAAGATTTCAGTTTTAGTCTTGTATTTGCCTTTGAACAGCAGTAGTTCCTCATTCTGCCATTCACACCTCCTCTAGATGCATCTTTTGTTTCTTTTCTTGTCCCAAAACCGCTCCCTGTGGCCCTGCACCACAAACTCTGTCATTTAATCTCTCCTGTCTTCCACCCTATCACAAACCTTTCCTTTTCTTTTTTTTGATCTTACCCCCCCACCTTTCACTTGCTTACATCCTATTACATTTCTAACTTTTCCCAGCTGTAATTAAAGATCATCAACCTAAAACATTAACTCTGTTTCTCCCTCCACAGATGCTTTCTGACCTGCTGAGTATTTCCAGAATTTTTTGTTTTTATTTCAGATTTCCAACGTCCACGGGATTTTGCTTTTGTCGAAAGGAAGGTGGTTTGTTTGGAGTATAAACATTGGCATATATCTTTTGGGCCAAATAGCCTGTTTCTGTGTTGTAGATTCTATGTAATGCTATGTAACCTGCAACTGGATAAAGGACAAGCATTCTGACAAGGCCGATGCTTTGCAAGGCATTTTGAACAAGTGAGAAATTGCAGTAATGCAACTTTTTTTTTTAATGGTAGTTAAACTTAGCTACATTCTTGCTGTGATGCTAAGTAACTGCTACATTAGACTATGATATAAGGAATTCTTTATGTAGCAGTTCATTTTCCTTTATCCAGCAACTAGAAAAGCTATCTGATGTCACTGGTCTGGATTTTGCAGTCAGCAGAAAAGTGATTCTGTTCACTGCTGACCTCGAAAGCTGCCCACAAAGATCTAACTATCTCTGTACCATGGACTTCATCTTTCCCAGCATAAGATTGAATCTGGCACCAAATCAAAGGGACCTCCAGTTGTCCAGCAACAATGATGTAATCAAGCCGGGTAAACAGTCAATCACACTGAAATATTCTCATATACAGCAAACCAGGAAGTAAAATGCTCTGAATATTTCACTTTATGTTATAATTTTACAGAAGGCAAAATAAGTGATTGGGACATACACATGGAATTATGTTAGAAGCTGAAATATCAAACTTTTAAAAGTATTTTAAAAATATCATTTATCATACTGGAAAAATTTGGCATATATATATTTGACACATATAAAAATAATTTTTCAGTGACAGGGAGGCTGTTCAGTAGCAATGATGAACTTAGTACCCAGTTAAAAACCCAGTTGCACGTCATTCAACAAGGTATAAACAACAAGTGTTTTTACAGTGAGACAAATGATGTAAAAGGGCAAGTTTTTGCCAGTTCAGTGATCGCAACTTAATTGCAGTCTGCCGGGCAAGCAAAGAATCACTGACAGCAACTTCAGGATTTCCATGAGCTTACTCCAAAAGCTGCTGTTAGTTTCAGGGGAATAATTACAGCGAATGCTAATAGTTTTGCGGTCATTACTACTACAAAATCTGGTCGTTAACACTTTTCAAAGGCTCTGGACAGATTATTAATTTTTAAAAAGCAGTGATCAGAACCCTGTGAATTTGAATAACTGTTGATTGAAAAGAAGCTCATAATCAAAAATAAAATCCAGGAAAGGACAAACTGATCTGGAGAACAACTTGACCTGAGAGGGTTATTTAGAAGGCCAACTAAGGAGGAAAATAGCTTGTAGCTATCATTTTGAAAATCTATAAATAATTTTTGTCATACTTATGTTTTTTGATACAAAATTACCTTACTGTAAGTGAGGGGAGTCTGCAAAACATTTTTGTCATGTTCTTTCCAAGTATCGAACAGGCCAAATCAAGCCTGTAAGTCTTTTCATTCAGTGCCCATTTCTTCTCACATTAAGCACACAAGGACAGTTTTCAACTATGGCTTGTTTATTGGGAGCTTAATGAGAGAGGAAGCAAATGTCAGGTGAATGGTTCAACTGCAGTCCTTTAAACTCTATAGTCTGGGAGGACGATGAAAGGTTGTTCCCTGTACATAGGAACAGGAGAAGGCCATTTAGCCCCTCAAGCCTATTCCACCATTCAATGAGATCATGGCTGATCTGTGACCTAAAGCCATTGCCTCGCATCCCTTGGTTAACAAATATCTATTAATTTTAGATTTAAAATTAATGATTAACCCAGCATCAACTGCCATTTGTGGAAGAGAATTTCAAATGTCTCCCAGCTTTTTGCATGTAGAAGTGTTTCCTAACTGCATTCCTGAAAAGCCTGGCTATAATTTTTGAGCTATTTCCCCTTGTTCGAGATTCCCGACCCAACAGAAATAGTTTCTCTACCCTATCAGTTCCCCTTAATACCTTAAAAACTTCAATTAAATCACCCCCAATCTTCTAAATGCCAGGGAATACAACTCTAGTTTGAGTAATGTGTCATCATAATTTAACCCTTGGATTCAAGGTATCATTCGAGTAAATCTAAACTGGACTCTCTCCAAGGCAATAGATCTTTCCTACGGTGTGGTGCCCAGAACTGAACACAGTGCTCCAGGTGTGGTCAAACCAGGGGTGTGTATAGCTGTAGCATAACTGGTGGAATTAGACAGGGAGGGGAAAAGTGGAAAAAGGAGGGGGTCTCATGAATTTTGTGTATAGAATTTAAACTTTTGCAGTTTTTGAAACTTCTGTGCAGTGCTTGAATTTTCTGCATGTCAGGGCTCCGTAATCATGGGACCCACTCACTGGTTTTGACACAATTATCAAGCTCCAAAAGGCTGGACACGCTGAATTAAATCTTAAGTAATGCGAACAAAAATAAAGTTCCATACAAAAGTGAGGCATTTAATGGCATTTTTTAAAACTTGCATTTATATAATGCCTTTAATATAGTAAAATGGTCCAAGGCACTTCACAGAAGAATTATCAAATAAAACTTGACACCAAGCCACATAAGGAGATATTAGGGCAGATGTCCAAAACATTGGTCAAAGATGTAGATTTTAAGGCAGCACAGTGGTTAGCACCGCAGCCTCACAGCTCTAGCGACCCGGGTTCAATTCTGGGTACTGCCTGTACGGAGTTTGCAAGTTCTCCCCGTGAACTGCGTGGGTTTTCGCCGGGTGCTCCGGTTTCCTCCCACAGCCAAAGACTTGCAGGTTGATAGGTAAGTTGACCATTATAAATTGCCCCTAGTATAGGGAGGGGGATGTGGTAGGAATGTGGGATTAGTGTAGAATTAGTATAAATGGGTGGTTGATGGTCGGCACAGACTCAGTGGGCTGAAGGGCCTGTTTCAGTGCTGTATCTCTAAATAAATAAATCTTAAAGGAGGAAAGAGAGGGACAAAGTAAGAGAGATTTAGGGAGGGAATTACAGAGCTTATGGCCTTCGCAGCTGAAGGTACAGCTATCAATAGTGGAGTGATTAGATTAGGGAATGCTCAAGAGGCCAGAATTGAAGCAGCACAGCTATCTTGAAGGGTTGCAGGGCTACAGGAGTTTACAGAGATAGGAAGGAGTGAAGCTATGGAGGGATTTGAAAACAAGAATTTTAATATCAAGGTGTTTCTTAACTATGAACCAGTGTAGGTCAGCAAGCAGAGGGGTTTGTGTGCAAACCAGACGTGGTGAGAGTTAGAATACAGGCAGCAGAGTTTTGGATCACTTTAGGTTTGTGGAGAGTGGAAGGCAGGAGGCCAAGGAATGCATGCAAATAATTAAGTCAAGAGGTAACAAAGGCATGGATGGGGGTTTCATCAGCTAAGGCAGAGACAGAGTCGGGCAATGTTATGGAGGTAGGAATAGGCAGTATTAATAATGGCACAGATATGTGGTGCAAAGTTCATTGCATGGTGAAATAAAACACCAAGGTTGCAAACAGTCTCGTTCAGCCTCAGATAGTTGCCAGGCAGAGGGATGGAGTCATTAGCTAGGGAATGGAGTTTGTGACGGTGACTATAGGCAATGGCTTTGGTCTTCCCACTATAACATGTTAAACAAGGGGCAAGATCAACTGCAATGCAACTGTGGAACTTAAGGACTTGTAGTTCAATCATTTAAAAAATGGGCCATTAATTAAGAGAAATATAATACACTTAAAAACTGCAGTTTCCAAACCACCAGAGAAATTGCCACAATCAAAAATCTCATTCAACCTGAAGCATGCCTTACTACTAATAGATTCATGGAAATATTAAAATGGGAAACATTGTAGTTCATCAGCAATATCCTAAACAATATTCTAAACTAATTTTATTAAGCCTTACTTAGGACACTATATTCTGTTGTATATGTGGAATACACATCATGATTTTTGTCGCTTACATATGTCATGGACCTGTAGTTCTTTTTTTTGGGAAGATGCAGTTTGCCTTTAAGGCTTGCAAGGGATCAGTATTACGTTAAGAACCAGCAAGCCTCAGGAGTTGTAGGAAGGTGCATTTTCGTTGCCTTAGAAACAGCCATTTGGAGACTATGATTCAAAGGGTGCATTCTCGTTACCATAGATACAGCCACTGGGAGTGAGTCATGCGATACATTTGTTGCAATTCAGTTTTGAACTGGCTTTTAGTTGAAGACAGTTTGTTCGAATAGACAGAGAGCACAGACACAGCTGTGATGACAGCACATGGAAAAAGAGCCCTCAGCCATTTAAACTGAAGGAATAGGAATTTAGTCTGTTTAATTATCTTTCAAAATTCTAAAACATCAAGCCAAAACAGAGATTTCTGGTAATTTAAATTGAAGAAAGGGAAGCTAGACTGTGACAATCTTTTATCCCTCAAAAACTCAAAGTCAGATTGATTCTGTTGAAAGTGCTTGCAAGTCGTTAATTGTTGAAATTTGCTGGAGAAAGAAAGCAACATTCGGTGAGGACTTCAAGCAACATTGGACTGTAAATTTGCAAGGACTCTAATTTTTTCTATTTTAAATGCTTATATCTTCATAGTGTTTAAGAATTTAGTTCTTCTAATTAAAGAGTTAATTTGTTGATTTAAAGAAAGCTGGTTTGGTGAGCCTCATTTGGGGGTTAATAGATGGTACAATTTGGCTGGGTCTTTCTTTAATTTGGAAAGTTTTAAAATGATATGTTAGGCGATCTGTGGAGCGAAGGGATTGAATTATCAGTGCATTTCTCCCACCACAATCAAAACTGTATATTTTGATTGGGGGCTTTGATTGGAGCAGTCGCTCATAACACATATTTGTTTTAATAAAAATGTAACTTCAAGTCATTGAAGTAATTAATTATACTGTATTTCCTCCTGAATGCTATTTCAGATTCTAGCATTGTGTAAATCGATACTGCAATGGATTTAATTCTGCAATGATTAAAACATTAACCACAGTTAATCTCACAATATTAACATTTTTATCTGTTAACCTTGGTTTTAATCACATTTAATTAGCAGAATTATTGCACCCATTTCATTCAAGTTTATTTTATTCCTGATCCTATCTTCAAAATAAAAGCCAGCATAAAAACGATGTTTACCTCTTTTTGGTAAAATTCACATAAAAATCAATATTCAGGAAAATGCACATTTAGAGGGCATGGACAGGTTGGGACAGGAGAGGGTGTGCTGTTCTTGACCAGCCTTTCAATAATGCTGGCTCCTTTGGCTTTCCTGCAAACAGCTGCTGCCCAACCTCATTCACACTTGACACCTCACTTTTCCGCCAAGGCTCCTCCAACTGCACAAACGTCATCTCACTCCCACCACCAGGCACTGTTGCTGATTATCCAGCCAAGGACACAGCTAGCTGGCTCCCCAACAAGATGGCAGCCGCTGCCTGCAAGGCTAAATAGAATCAAAGTCATCACAGCACAGAAGGAGACCATTCAGCCCATTGAGTTCATGCCAGCTCTCTGTAGAACAATCCAGTCAGTCACACTAGCCCACTCTATCCTAGTAGCCCTGCAAGTCTATTTCCTTTAAGTGCCTATCCAATTTCCTTTCAAAATGATTTACTGTCGCTGCTTCCACCATCCTCATGGGCAGCAAGTTCTAGGTCATTACCACTCACTGCATAAAAACTTCTTCCTCACATTTCTTCCCGCATCCCTTTCCCAAATCTGTAAATTTGTGTCCCCTAGTCCTTGTACCATTAACTAATGGGAATAGCATTTCTTAGTCTAACTTTTCTAAACCGGTCATAATCTTGTACATCTCTATCAAATTCTCCCCTCAATCTCCACTCCTCCAGGGAAGACAACCCCAATTTCTCCAACCTAAAATTGCAGCCAAGCTCCCTCATCCCTGGAAGCATTCTGGTAAATCTCCTCTGCATCCTCTTAAGGACCTTGATACGGCCACGTGGTGTGATATGGGTGGTTCCCACTAGTCAACTCCCCACCTGCCACAGAAAGTGTGTTTTGTTATTAGGGTTTAACCCCTTGGTGTTTTATTTTTCAAATAAACAGACAGCGACAGGTTCTCTTGTAGGTTTAAAAAACAGAAAATCAATTGTTTATTGATCAATACGTCTTATCCCGAAATTGTTGCAACCACATCCACTCATGCATTCGCTCGCACGCACGCACGCAGGCACATATACACAGATAGAAAGGGCAAAAAAGGGAAAGTGATTTTTAGTGGTGGGGGGAGATAAACCTTTTGAACTCTCTTGGAAATTAAGTTCTTGATAGGTGCAGGCCTGAGATGATTGTAGATTTCTATCTTGAAAGTTCACTTGAAGACAGTGGATCACCTTTACTTCATTGCTGTCTAGTGTAGATGTAGGATTCTACAGCAGGGCACATGCCTTCTGGCATGCTGGAAAACAAGCTGCTGGATGTTGCTCTCTCTTTCTCTCTAGCCTCTCTCTCTAGGCTGTCTTTTTTTTTAAAAAAAGACAAAGCTGTTATTTCTCATCTCCTGGTGGGACATTCTCTGGTCCCTTCCCCATGTTGATCGCACAATTGCCCAGGACAGAACTACTTCACACCTCCTTTGTTTCAAAAGAAGACATTCAATTCTGGATTGTTTTAGGATGTGTGGAAGATGGGTTCAATTGACACCTCTTAGCTTTGAAGATTTGTCCTTTGTCTTTGTCAGCCAGTTGGAATACACAAAGGCCAAGCTTATTTCTTCGGTGGCCATTTTGGATGCATTGTTCACTGTTTAAAATAAAGGTTCATTTTTTGAAAGACAAAGTCAGTTTTTATACCTCTTCAGAAGTTTAGTTCATGATTTTAGTACCATCGCACCTCTGGTGTGCGTGACAACCTTCACATACTTCCTCAAATGTGGTAACCAGAACTAGACGCAATACTCTAGTGGTGGCCAAACCAGAGCTTTATAAAGGTTCAGCATAACCTCCCTGCTTTTGAACTGAATATCTCTATTTACGAAGTCCCAAGGTCCCATATGCTTTGCTAACCAAACTCTTAATACGTCCTGCCCCCTTCAAGGACCTGATCACATGGACCTCAGGTCCCCTGTCCCTGCACACTCTTTAGAACTGTGCCATTAACTGTATATTGCCTCTTCCTGTACCTTCTATCAAAATGCATCATCTCACACTTGTCCATATTAAATTCCATCTGCCACATGTCTGCCCATTATGCTAGCCATTCTATGTCCTGCCACAGTTGACTGGTATTATCCTCTTTGTCTACCACACGAGCTTGGCATCAACAAATTTTGAAATTTTACTCCATATTCCAATATTCAAGTCATTTATGTGTATCAAAAAAGAAGTGGTCCTAGCACTGACCCTTGGGAAACATCAATATCTACCATCGTCCAGTCTGAAAAGCAACCAATCACTATGACTTGCTCTTTCCGGTCATTAAGCCAATTTTACATCCAAGCTGACACTGATCCGCTGATTCCATGAGCCTCAGTTTTGTTAACCAGCCTTTTATGTGGTACTTTGTCAAATGCTTTCTTAAAATCCACGTCAACAACATACATTGCATTTTCTTCATCAACCTTCTCTATTACTTTATTAAAAAGTTCAATTAGATTAGTCAAGCATGATCTGCCTTTTACAAATCCATGCTGGCTCTCCTTAATTAACTCAAACCTCTCCAAGTGTCCATGGATATTTTTTCCCTGATTACTGTTTCAAAACCAACCACTGATGTTAAACTGGCCCGCCTGTAGTTACTGGGACTGTTCTTACACCCTTTCTTGAATAAAGGTGTCACCTTTGGCACTCTCCAATCCTCTGGCAGCTCCCCTGTACCTAGGGAAGATTGGAAGATTATGCCAAGTCCTTCCGCTATCTCCATCCCCACTTCCTTTAGCAACCTGGGATACAAGCCATCCACACCGGGACTTATCCACTCTAAGCATCACCAGCTGTTCCAGCACAGCCAATCAATTTTCACTCCATCCAATACCTCTACCATCTGCGCCTCTACCGATATTTTATCGATATTCTCTTCCTTACTAAACACTGAAACAAAGTACTCATTAAGTATTCTAGCCTTGCCTTGTGTCTGTAAGCACATATTACCCACTTTGTCCCTAATGGGTCCCCACCCGCCTCTTAGTACCAGCTTACTATTTACATGCTGGTAGAAGATTTGTGTGTTCCCTTTTATGTTAACTGCCATTCTATTCCCATCTCCTCTCTTTGTCGGTCCAATTTTTGCTTCACTTCCCCTCTCAGCTCATTGCATTCGGCCTAGTTCTCGCTTGAAGAATTCACCTGACATCCTCATTTTTCCCTCATATTCTCTCGCTCCCTCATCATCCAAGGAGCCCTGGCTTTGGTTCCACTACCTTTTGCCCTTGTTCAAATGTGCCTAGCCTGTACCAGAAACATCTCCTCCTTAAAGATTGTTCCATTACTGTCTTTTCAGTCAGTCTTTGGTTTCATTTTACCCTGGCGAGATATCCTTCTCATCCCACTGTTAGCCCTCTTCCAATTTAGAAGTTCTACTTTAGATTGTTCCTTTCTCTTCTCCATTACTAATCTAAACCTTATATGATGTTATCACTCTTATCCAAGTGTTCTCTCTCAGACACTTGGCCCACCTGATTTCCCAGCACCAGATCTAGCAATACGTCCTACCCAGTTGGACTGAGACCATACTGATCAAGGAAGTTCTCTTGACACATTTCAGAAATTCTTCCTCTTCCTTAGCCTTAAACTAACATTATCCCAATCAATATTTGGGTAATTAAAGTCTCCCAATATCACACTCTATCATTCTGGCACATTTCTGATTTCCCTGCAGATTTGCTCCTCTACCTATCTCTCTCTCACCATTTGGAGTCCTATAGAATACCCCCAGTAGTGTGATTATCTGCTTTTTGCTGCTCAGATCTAACCAAATGGATTCTCTCCTTGCCCCCTCAAAGATATCCTCTTCTTCCAACACTAAAATGCTTTCCCTAATCAGTACTGCAACCCTACCTCCCTTTCCTATCTTTTCTGAACACTTTGCATCCCTGAATATTAAGCACCCAGCCCTCACTATACTAATGCCACATTTCTGTTACTGCCACTGCATCATATTCCCACACAGCTATTTGTACTTGTAATTCACCAACCTTATTCAAAACATTTTGTGCATTTCCATACATGCATGTTAAACCTGCTCTAGTATTCCTCATAGCCCTTCTTAGTCTGTTCTTATTTAATATGGTACTACTTCCTTCTCTAGTACTATCCAACACTCAGTTCTTTATGCACCTTATTCCTCTTTTCTAATTCTACATGGTGCTGTCCATCCCCCCTACCAATTTAGTTTAAACCCTCCCTAACCACACTGGTGAGCCTCCCTGTGAGGGCACTGGCCCCAATCTTGTTGAGGTGCAACCTGCCCCTTTTGAATAGGTGCCTTCTGCCCCAGAACTGGTACCAATGTCCCAGAATCTGAAGCCCTCCCTCCTGCACCATGCTTCAAGCACATATTGATCCTCCCTATTTTCCTACTTCTATTCGCTAGCACGTGGCACTGGGATTACTACTTTCAAGGTCCTTCTTTTCAACTTCCTCCCTAGCTCCTAAAAATCTGACCGTAGGACCTCTCTATGTCGTGTGTGTACCACAACTTCTGGCTCACTCCCTTCCCCCTGCAGAAACACACGCTCCATGATGTCCTTAACCTTGGCACCTAATTGGAATGTCCTATAACGACTGCATTCCTATGCTTCCCTGTTCCCTCCTGGACAGTTCCTTGCCCACTGGTGCCATGCTCTGGTCTGCACACCTTCAAAATGTTGTCACTCCCAGCAGTCTCCAATGCTGAGTCTGGCACACACCCCAAAGACTCCTGCACTTCCTACTCTTCTGGATGGCCGCCCATCTAATATCCTGAACTCTCACTGCCTGTGGGGTGACCATCTCCCGGAACATACAATCCAGCAAACTCTTCATCCTCCCTGATGGGCTGCATTGACTCCAGATGCCCCTCAAGCAGGAAAATCCTGAGCTCAAGCAGATGGAGACTTCCTACACATGTGGTCACCCAGGACACATGAAGTGCCCTGAAGTTCCTACATGGTGCAGGAATTGCAAGCAACAGGTCTCAGCTGCCCATCCATGGTCTTAAAAAAAACTCTATTCCCTCTTTTAGAATCTAGTTAGTATCTAGTGCAGAGTTCTTCCATCCCACTTCCCCCTACAGACAAGCCTGCATGAATGGAGGGGAGAACAAATGGAGGGTGATTCACAACGATCTTCCACCACCAAATCAAAGAGCAGCTAAATCATTTTGCCACTGGTCTTTCCCATATTCATTACCCCAGTTATCAAGATGGCTCATTCAATGGAATTTGCGTGATTAATGCACATTAAAAAACTCGGAAAAAATGAGAGTGTTAACTAAAAAACCTTTTTTTTTTTTAATTCTTTCATGGGATGTGGGAAACACTGGCAAGGCCAGCATTTGTTGCCCATCCTTAAATGCCATTGACAACTGAGAAGCTTGCTAGCCCATTTCAGAGGCCAGTTAAGAGTCAAGCACATTGCTATGGGTCTGTATGTCTATGTAGGCCAGAACAGGTAAGGACAGCAGATTTCCTTCCCTAAATGACATTAGTGAATCAGATGGGTTTTTTATGGCAGTCAATAATAGTTTCATGGCACCCTTACTGAGACTAGCTTTCAATTCGAGATTTTTATCAATCAAGTTCCACCAGCTTCCATGGTGGGATTTGAATCTGTGACCCCAGGGTGTTAGCCTGGACCACTGGATTATTAGTTCAGCGACATTACCACTATGACACCATCTTCCCACATTTTAAATACACAGTACTCTTCTGACTGCATAAATAAGTTTAGGACGAAAATATTTCTAAAAAGAACAGTTAGCATTTTCCACTGAACACATCACTAACCATTTATATTTTTTTCCTCCTGTTAAACAAATACTGATAACAGAATTCCAAAACAAATCATTCCCAAATTCAACTTTTTATCTCATTTTGGTCATGATATTGCCTGTTTAACTTCAAATTACTTCAGGTAAAAGTAACTTAGCTCACAAAAGCAATCAATTTAAAAAGTATATGTGCTTAAATTAGTTCATACCCACTTCATTCATGAATGATGATGTGATCAGTTTTATTTTTGAATACATTAGCAAACATGAACACAAGTTTTTTTTGATGGCATCAGAACAGCAGCAACGAATAAATAACAAAAAAAGCATCTCAAAGTTTGACCCTCACGACGTTTGGACAACAGTATGTCTGAAGTACCATTGGGCAAGTTACAGATTGCCCATAAATTCATGCATTGACCATCGACCATAATTCACCCTGCTTTGACCTTTGGGGGAAAAATGAACAGAGTTACAGGCAATGACACTCCAGCATTTATTGCCCATCCCTAATTGCCCCTGAGAAGGTGGTGGTGAGCTGCCTTCTTGAACCGCTGCAGTCCATGTGAGGTAGGTATAGCCACAATGCTGTTAGGAAGGGAATTCCAGGATTTTGAGTCAGCGACAGTGAAGGAACGGCGATATCGTTCTATGTCAGGATGGTGTGTGACTTGGAGGGGAACTTGCAGGTGGTGGTGTTCCCATGCATTTGCTGCCCTTGTCCTTCTAGTTGGTAGAGGTCGCGGGTTTGGAAGGTGCTGTCTAAGGAGCCTTGGTGCATTGCTGCAGTGCATCCTGTAGATGGTACACACTGCTGCCACTGTGCATCAGTGGTGGAGGGAGTGAATGCTTGTGGATGGGGTGCCAATCAAGCAGGCTGCTTTGTCCTGGATAGTGTCGAGCTACTTGAGTGTTGTTGGAGCTGCACCCATCTAGACAAGTGGAGAGTATTCCATTACACTCCTGACTTGTGTCTTGTAGATGGAGGACAGGCTTTGGGGAGTCAGGAGGTGAGTTACTCACTGCAGGATTCCGAGCATCTGACCTGCTCTTGTAGCCACGGTATTTATATGGCAACTCCAGTTCAGTTTCTGGTCAATGGTAGCCCCTAGGATGTTGATAGTGGGGGATTCAGCGATGGTAATGCCATTGAATGTCATGGGGAGATGGTTAGATTTTCTCTTGTTGTAGATGGTCATTGCCTGGCACTTGTGTGGGGCGAATGTTACTTGCCACTCATCAGCCCAAGCCTGGATATTGCCCAGATCTTGCTGCATTTCTACACGGACTGCTTCAGTATCTGAGGAGTCATGAATGGTGCTGAACATTGTGCAATCCATCAGTGAACATCCCCACTTCTGACCTAATGATTGAAGGAAGTTCATTGATGAAGCAGCTGAAGATGGTTGGGTCTAGGACACTACCCTGAGGAACTCCTGCAGTGATGTCTTGGAGCTCAGATGATTGACCTCCAACAACCACAACCATCTTCCTTTGCGGCACAGTGGCGCAGTGGTTAGCACCACAGCCTCACAGCTCCAGCGACCCGGGTTCAGTTCTGGGTACTGCCTGTGCGGGGAGTTTGCAAGTTCTCCCTGTGACCACGTGGGTTTCCGCCAGGTGCTCTGGTTTCCTCTCACAGCCAAAGACTTACAGGTTGATAGGTAAATTGGCCATTGTAAATTGCCCCTAATGTCGGTAGGTGGTAGGAGAATGGTGGGGATGTGGTAGGGAATATGGGATTAATGTAGGATTAGTATAAATAGGTGGTTGTTGGTCAGCACAGACTCGGTGGGCCAAAGGGCCTGTTTCAGTGCTGTATCTCTCTATGACTCTATGCGTTAGGTATGACTCCAACCAGCAGAGAGTTTTTCCCCAATTCCCGTTGACTAAGGCTCCTTGATGACATACTCGGTCAAATGCTGCCTTGATGCCAAGGGCAGTCACTCTCATCTCACCTCTTGAGTTCATATTTGAACCAAGGCTGTAATGAGGTCAGGCGCTGAGTGGCCCTGGCAGAACCCAAACTGAGCATCACTGAGCAGGTTATTGCTAAGCAAGTGAATGATTTTACATATTGTCCTTTATTGCAAGGGGATTGGAGTACAAGAATAAGGAAGTCAAGCTACAATTGTGCAGGGCTTTGGTGAGACCACACTTCGAATACTGCATGCAGCTTTGGTCTCTATATTTGAGGAGGATATACTTGCATTTGAAGCAGTACAGTGAAGGTTTGCTAGATTGATCCCTGGGATGAGGGGGTTGTCCTATGATGAAAGGCTGAATAAATTGGACCTATATTCTCTGGAGTTTAGAAGAATGAGAGGTGATGTCATTGAAACGTACCAGATCCTGAAGGGGCTTGACAGGGTCGACACAGAGGTTGTTTCCCTGGGGATCTAAAACATGGGGGCACAGTCTCAGGATAAGGGGACAATCATCTAGGACTTAAGATGAGGAGAAATTTCTTTACTCAAAGGGTTGTGAATCTTTGAAATTCTCTACCCCAGAGGGCAGTGGATGCTCCATCATTGAATATATTTAAGACTGGGGTTAATCAGATTTTTGGTCGCTCAGGGAATCAAGAGATATGGGGAACGTGTGGGAAAGTGGAGTTGGAGCCCAAGATCAGCCATGGTCATATTGAATGGCGGAGCAGGCTCGACGGGCCATGTGGTCCACTCCTGCTCCAATTTCTTATGTTTTTAATTTGGTTACAGCTTCAACTGATCATTTGTAACAAAGGTTTCCTGTCTCCTAAATATGTAAATGGTTGTCTCAAAGTTCCTTCCCTTCACTTACTTTTAAATTACATCTGAGAAAACTATGCACGGTCACACACTAAATGCAGAAATGGGAAGCTTTTTTGCGTTATGGTTCATAGCAGTCAGTTGGCTGCAATTGTGTTTGATCGGTAATTAATCATTTTGGGGGATAAAGGATCAAGAGGCAGCTTTTCACACCATCTGTCCAGAAAGATGTAAAGTTTTTAAAACTTGCTTACCAGGCTGCAAGGAGACAACAGAGTTAGAGTTATTAATTTGGGATTGCTGACCGACCATGAGCAGGAGTCTTCTGCAGCAGGCTTTTCAGCCAAGGCACCTGGAGCTGGTGTTGATCACTGACATCATATGCAAAGCCTAAACTGAAGGATACTATACTAGCTCTCTTTCTTGTGTGCTGCCACTCAAGTGAAGGCAAAAATTATTTCTCACATAAAGCACTTCATCTAGAACAGAAGTTGTTTGAAATAATCCAGAGAATTGCTGAAGGTTTTGTAATTTTTGCTTTGAAAGAGGCACTGAGAGATTGCGCTAAATATTATAATCTAATGAAATCTGCTGCGCTAACTCTGGCTCTGTTTAATTTTACTCCTTAACAAATCTGGTTGGCAGTTTATAGCTTAGGATACACAGTATGTCAGCATTTTTTCACCTATCAATGAGATTCAAGGAGTACAGGATGTCTTGTACTATATTTACCACAACAACTTGCATTTACATGTGAAGGTGATCGAGAACGCATCTGGCTCCTTCCATGCAGGAGCAGGGTATCTTTTTAACAACATTCTTTTCTTTTGACAAGGCTTATGACATCGGCGCACAACCCATGCACACATATGCAGCATGCATACAACAAAAGCCATGCAGCCACAAGAAAGGTGATAGAGTAGATCATTGTGGTACCACAACAATGCTTCTGTTGCCTGCACAACTCGGAAGGAACTCTGCAGTATTTTGAGGAAAACTTCTTGCACCCAGAGGGTGGTTGGAATCTGGAGCACACTGCCTGCAGGGGTGGTAGAGGCAGGAACACTCAACATTTAAGAAGTATTTAGATGAGCACTTGAAACGCCATAGCATACAAGGCTAAGAGCCAAGTGCTGGAAAATGAGATTAGAATAGATAGGTGCTTGACAGCCAGCATGGACAGGGTGGGCCGAAGGGCCTGTTTCTGTGCTGTATAACACTATGACTCTATATAGTGTTTTTAATATAGTAAATCATCAAATGCACTTCACAGTAGTGTAATCAGACAAAACGGACGCCAAGCCGAGAAAGGAAACGTTCAGACAGTTGTAGGTTTTAGGGAATGTCTTAAAGTAGTAGAGAGTGGCAGGGAGGTCTGTGAAGGGAACTGCAGAGCTTAGAACCTAGATGGTTGATGGCATGGCACCAACAGTGGGGTGAAGAAAGTGGAGAATGGACCAGAGAAGAGAATTGGAGAAATGCAAAGTTCTTAGAGGGTTGTAAGCCCTGGAGGAGGTTACAGACACAGGGAGAGGAGTCAACATGGAGAATTTGAACACGATGGTGAGAATTTTAAAATCAAGGTGTTTGGAGACGAGTAGGTCACAGGATGGGCGAACAGAACTTGGCGAGGTTAGGAAAACAGGTAGCAGAGTTTTGGATGAGCTCAAGTTTATGGAAGGTAGAAGATAGGATGCCAGCCAGCAGTTAAGTCTAAGAGTTTCAGCAACAGATGAGCTGAGGCGAGGCGGAGATGGGAGATATTATGGAGGTAGAAGTAGGCAGTGATGCAGAGGATATGGGGTCAGAAGTTCAACTCAGGGCAAAATTGTACACCGAGATTGCAAACAGGCAGTTTCAGCCTGAGATTGTGGCCAGGGAGCAGGATAAAATCAGTTCGAGCAAATACAGTTTTGCAATGTGGGACAAAGATAATGGTTAAGTTCCCCATTTTTAATTGGAGGAAATTTCAGCTCATCCAGGACTGGATGACAAGCCTCTGTCAATATAGACAGAATGAGGTGGTTGCAAGCGGTAGTGGTGAGGTACAGCTCTGTGTTGTCTGTGTGCATGTGGAAACTGATGTTGCCACCAAGGGGCAGCATATAGATGACAAACAGCAAGAGGCCCAAGGATAGATCCTTGATAGACTCCAGAGGTAACAAAATGGGGGTTGGAAGAGAAGCCACTGAAGGAGATTCCCTGGCTACAACTAGATAGGTCAGAGTGGAAATAACCAAGGACAGTCCCTCTCAACTAGACAACAGAGGAGACCAGTTGGAGGAGGATGGTGTGGTCAACCACTTCAAAGGCTGTGTATCTGTGAGGAGAGGGGGGACGACAGCAGATCTGAAAGGGAGGGGGCAGTATCTGATAAGGAGGAAGCATTTACAATATCAACTAATATGGGGGGACAGGAAGGAAGTTGGATGGTCAGTAGCTTAGTAGAAAGAGGGTCAATAAAGCAGGAGTCGAGTCTCATGGACAATATGAGCTTGGAGCAGGCATGAGGGGAGACAGGAGAGAAATTGGAGAAAGGTGTGGATTTAGGGCCAGGGCACAGAGGGTTGCAACAGAGACGACTAAATAATGATCTCAATCTTAGTGACAAATAAGGCCAGGGGCTCCATGATGATCATATATACAGCAGAAGTAGTCTGCTTACCCAAGACACACGACCTCCCAGATAGCTTCATGCATAAAATCATCTCTAATAGCATAACTTTTACAGTCTCTTGAAGGGACAGTCTGCCTGTTTTTACTGGGCAACAAACACAGTAGTATTATCACCATTTAAACATGTAATCCTACACATTCCGAATGGCAAGCAGTGACTAGTGGGGTACCGCAGCGATCGGTGCTAGGACCCCAGTTATTCACAATATATATTAATGATTTAGATGAGGGAACTAAAGGTAACAACTCCAAATTTGCAGATGACACAAAACTGGGTGGGAGGCGGAGTTGTGAGGAGGATGCTGAGAGGCTTCAGGGTGATTTGGACAAGTTAAGTGAGTGGGCAAATGCATGGCAGATGCAGTAATAATGTGGATAAATGTGAGGTTATCCACTTTGGGAGCAAAAACAGGAAGGCAGATTATTATCTGAACGGCCATAAACTGAGAGAGGAGAATATGCAACAAGACTTGGGGGTTCTCGTACACCAGTCGCTGAAGGTGCAGGTGCAACAGGCTTAAAAAAGGCAAATGGTTTGTTGTCCTTCATAGCAACAGGATTCGAGTACAGGAGCAGGGATGTCTTGCTGCAATTATAAAGGGCCTTGGTGAGGCCACACCTGGAATATTGTGTGCAGATTTGGTCTCCTTATCTGAGGAAGGATGTTCTTGCTATCGAGGGAGTGCAGCGAAGATTTACCAGACTGATTCCTGGGATGGCGAGACTGACGTATGAGGAGAGATGAAGTCGGTTAGGATTATATTTTCTGGAGTTCAGAAGAGTGAGGGGGAATCTCATAGAAACCTATAAAATTCTAACAGGACTTGACAGGGTAGATGCAGGAAGGACATTCCCAATGGTGGGGGAGTCCAGAACCAGGGGTCATAGTCAAAGGATACAGGTTAAACCTTTCAGGACTGAGATGAGGAGAAATTACTTCACCCAGAGAGTGGTGAGCCTGTGGAATTCGCTACCACAGAAAGCAGTTGAGGCCAGAACATTGTAAGTTTTCAAGAAGGAGTTAGATATAGCTCTTGGGGCCAAAGGGATCAAAGGATATCGGAAGAAAGCGAGAATAGGTTACGAAGTTGGATGATCAGCCACGATCATAATGAAAATCATATTTTCTATGTTTCTATTTTCTAACCTGTAAGAGAGCTTTCGTGCAATACTGAATTATGTCAACAAACATTTTGAAACTTTCTGAATGCTGGGCAATACAACTAGGGTGTTTCAGTAATAACAATGAATAAGTCGTAGATGCACTACTGATTGGTGGCTGGACATTTCAGAACAAAAATATTGGCCTGGAATTCCTCCTTGCTAAAGCTTAAAGTTTACATGGTTATTCGCCAAAACAGCCTAATATGATGATTGGACCGCATTTTTCAGAACTAAAATGCCTCAAATAGTCTAAAATCCATTGTAAAATTAAGTTTAGCCATCTATAATTGCTTCCTCAGTGACCAAGAATGAAACAAACAAAACAAACATAATATTTGATTTCAATTTTGCACCAGCCAACTGCAGTCATAAGACAAGCCAATTTCAGTTTCAGCTTACACACTGCAGAGAGCAATGCACAATAACAGGCATGCAGTTATTACAACTTGCGTAAATATCTCCCCCCACCACACAGGAACATTTCTTCTCGTGTGAGAGCCACATTATTTCCTGTGGCTAAAAGATCAATATCAATATCCCATGGTTGATTTTCATATTCCACTGGCCTTGCCTCAGGGTTCTGGCTCTGTAATGGGGTGGAAGCCTGAGAGAAATATAGAGAACTGGGAAAGAGCCCAAACCACATAACATTAAATAAAATTGCTGCTGGGAAAAAATTAAAACCTATGACAGATTTCTTCATTTTCCCTCTTCCGACGGAAGGAGACTGTATGGTGATATGCCTACAAGAGAAGAAAATAAAAACCCTGCAAAATTACAGTTTTATTTAACTCGTGAAGGAGTTGCCGCAGAAGAATTATGGCTAGCATAGTTTTAAATAAGCAGCAGCTCCTTTTAGATTAGAAGAGTGTAACATTTTTGCTGTACTTTTAAGTACTTTTGCAGGGTCTTTCAATTTTCTTCTCTACAGGCAGATCATATATTCTCTTCCAACTAGGAAGGGAAGCAAATGAGACCCTTCATATGACTATTTGTGATTAAAAATGAAGTTTTAGCATCCAAATTTTGCTTTGCTTAATTTTAAGATTGTGATTCTTTAATATATCAAAAGTATACTTGGATTGTTACAATAGAGATGCCTATTTGACATATTTCTCCCCCTCTAACTCAGTACTTACCAGAATGATACAAGAACTTAGAGGGTTAAATTATGACGACAGATTGCATAACTTGGCTTGTACTCCCTTGAATATAGAAGACTGAGGGTTGATCTGAGGTGTTTAAAATGTTAAAAAGATGCGATAGTCTCTCCCTATCAACGCTATTTCCTCTGGTGAAGATATGAAGAGCAAAGGGACATAATCTCAAAATTAGAGCTAGGCCATGCAGGAGCAAAATCAGAAAACGTTTTTTTTCCACACAAAGGGTAGTAGAAATCTGGAATGCTTACCTCACCACCCCTAACACCCCCAAAAGGCAGTGGATGATAGGACAGTTGCAGATTGCAAGACTTAGATGTATAGATTTTGTTAGGTAAGGATATCTAGCAATATGGTGGATAACTGGAATTGAGGTGCATATCAGCCATGATCCAACTGAATTGTGGCTCATGGGGCTGAATGGCCTACTGTTGCTCATGTTTCTATTCTCCATTGCGCATCCCTTCCAACCACTAAAGAGTTCATGCCGGCAATCACTCTCCCCACTCCCTCTCGGTTAATACCCCACACTCCTTCCTTCACCAGCCAAAGTGGTGCCACTACTTTCTCCCCTGTCCCCACTGCCCCCCTCCTCAAAAGCACCTCTCTTAGCTCTGCTCCTTCCCTTTCTCCTTCATTACCATTCATGTGCCCTCTCTAGCACAATCAATTTAGCTCTCCAGCGATTGCCATTCATTTCCCCCTTTCACAGCCATCCATTTGCTCTGTGACTACCATTCACTCATGTAAGACTTCCTGCCAACAGCCTACAAGACAATCCTGCTCATTCATGCTGGGTACTGAGAGTAGGTCAGGGTTCAGGTAACAGATGGGGATCCAATGCAGATTTTTGTCCAGAGAACTCTGACATGTTGACCAGGCCCCACAAGGCTGATGGTAGGCACGTAGAGACATTTCTTGAATTTTTCAGCTATTACAAATAAATATGAACTTACATAGTACCTCAGAACATCTTTCAGAAACTTCTCAAGGCATTTTATATTCAAGAAATTGCTTTGAAATGTAACCATTGTTTTGCAAGTAAATGCAGCAGCAATTTTCCACATGACAATTCTACAAGCAGCAACAATCTATTGCTGATGATGATAGATGAATGTTGGCCAGGACACTGGGCAAATTCTCTGTCCTCATTCAGCATGTGTCTGGGGATCTTTAATGAACCACCAGAACCAGATGACAAACGCTGAACTTGGTGTCAGCCTTGGCTCAGTCATTGCACTCTTGCACTGGAGACAGAGGTTGCGAGTTCAAGTCTTACTTCAGAAAATTGAGCACATAATCTAGGTTGGCACTGCAGTACCGAGCGTGCGCTGCACTGTTGCAGATGCTATCTTTTGGGTGAGATATTAAACTGAGGCCCTTACTGCCCTCAAGTGGACACAAAATAACTATTGACAGTATTTGTAGAGCTCGCCCAATGTCCTTTCCAACTTTTATCTCTTGACCAACATTTAAAACAGATCATTTATTTCATTGCTATTTATGGGGCCATAGTGTGCACAAATTGGCTGTTAAATTTCCTATATTATGTTAGTGACAACATTTCAAAAGTACTTAATTGATTATAAATCACTTTAGGGAACTCCATGGTTGCAAAAGGAGTTATGCAAACGCAAGTCTTTGTTTTTAACTTTTCATCCAAGGTGCAGCACCTCAGATAATCCAGCACTCCCTCATTAAAATATCAGCCTACATGATTAGCTCAAGTACAGGAGCGGGGCTTGAACCCACAACCTTCTGCATCAGCGGTGAGGGTGTCACCAACTGACCCAAGCTGCCACTTAGAAAGGAACTTAATTTCATAAAATCCTGTGAACTTGGGAAATAAAATCAAAAATCTTCTCCAGCATTGGAAACTATACTGGAAATGTGCATCATTTGGAATTCCAAGAACCTCTAGTTGAAATTTACAGGATTTTAAGACAGACTGAAAATCCCACAAGAGTGGGGGAATTCCAGACACTAGCAGCTATTCCAGGATTTATAGGGTTAACAGTGAGTAATTCACGGGATCCCTTCCAGGTTCAAATATTTCATCTCCCATGATAGATAATTGTTAATGCAAATATCGCTCTGGGAGGAAGTGATGTTGCAGGTCAAAAGTTTTCATTCTTAAATACCCTTAGCTAAAGGACATTTTGGCAACTAATGTCCTGTCTACCAGCAGCTCATGGTAGCAACGTGCAAGTCCACATGTCAAACGCAGTGCATCTATTCACTGCAGAAATTGTAGTCTCCCTCCAGCTGTCTGCAAAACAAAAGAAACAAACATAACCTCTCCACAGTTCCTGCTCCAATTCTTTTAACAATGTTCACCTTCCCTTCCACCTCTCGATGGCCAATTGCCAAGTGCCTGCTTTATCCCATGACAGGATCTTCGGAGACTAAGTGAGCCTAGAAAACTATCTCAGGCTCCTCGGTCAATATCTGACTTCTCTTTTCCTATATTTCAGTGATATTTCTGTCCTTCCCGGAAACTTAGACTGCATTTTTCATTACAACAGGGACTATAGTACAACGAAAAGAATTTAGAAAGATCCAGATGAGGATAAATGAGTACTATATCTGGAGGCGCGCCAGATTACTGTCTTTCATTTAAGGAAATGAGTTTAATTGTTAAAAAAGGACTTATTTTCTTCAGAAGAGTTACATGTTACTGCATACATAGAATATATATTTATCTAAATCTTCTCTAGATTTCACAAGTTGTCTACTGTTCTTCGATAGCAAACCTAAACAGGTTAATACCACACATGCCAAACATTTGGAAAAAAAGGAAATTCTGGAGACAATTCCTAAAATTAGTATCAGTATTAAATTTCAATGCAGTGCTACAGCCTTGCTATAAAACTATACTTATGCCATATGTTCTTTTATTCCTTATTTACTTTAGTGCATATGAAACTGCATTGTCCTAGAAACTAAAACTAAAATAATCTCTGTGCAATATAACCCAAGTTAAAGTTCAAAATATTACATCTAATCTTTTGTATGTCAGAAGTGGCTGGGTACAAATCATTTAACTGGTCTGTTTATTAGGAGCAGATAATTCAAAACTCAGCAATTTTAAAGGCTGCAGTACAGAAAACAGCAAGTAAAAGCTACCTCCCAACTTATTCTCGTATCATGAACTCACCATGGATTTTCCTTTCTATAAGCAAAGCATCTGGTAAGTACTCAACACAACTTTGTGGTTTTACATCAATACAGTAACTGCACCATGCCGCCACATACTGGGCTTTGACTTCCATAAATACATGGAACGTAAAGAACTTTTGCATCAGTATCCCTATCTTCTTGAGAAATTCTGAAAAGGACACTGGAGAAATCAGAGTCAGAGTTACACAGCAAAGAAACAGGCCCTTCAGCCCATCATGTCTGTGCTGGCCGTCAAGCACCTAACTATTCTAATCCCATTTTCCAGCACTTGGCCCATAGCCTTGTATGCTATGACGTTTCAAGCGCTCATCTAAATACTTCTTAAATGTTGTGAGGATTCCTGCCTCTACCACCACTTCAGGCAGTGCATTCCAGATTCCAATCACCCTCTGGGTGAAAATATTTTTCCTCAAATCCCCTCTAAACCTCCTGCCCCTTACCTAAAATCTATGCCCCCTGGTTAGTGACCCCTCCGCTAAGGGAAAAAGTCTCTTCCTATCTATCCTATCAATGCCCCTCATAATTTTGTATACATCAATCATGTCCCCCCTCATCCTTCTCTGTTGTAAGGAAAACAACCCTAGCCTTTTCAGTCTCTCTTCATAGCCGAAATGCTCCAGCCCAGGCAACATCCTGGTGAATCTCCTCTGCACCCTCTCCAGTGCAATCACATCCTTCCTATAGTGCGGTGCCCAGAACTGTACACAGTACTCCAGCTGTGGCCTAACTAGCGTTTTATACAGCTCCATCATAACCGCCCTGCTCTTATATTCTATGCCTCGGCTAAGAAAGGCAAGTATCCCATATGCCTTCCCAACCACCTTATCTACCTGTGCTGCATCCATGGACAAGTACACCAAGGTCCCTCTGACCTTCTGTACTTCCTAGGGTCCTACCATCCATTTTATATTCCCTTGCCTCATTAGTCCTCCCAAAATGCCTCACCTCACATTTCCCAGGATTAAATTCCATTTGCCACAGCTCCGCCCATCTTACCAGCCCATCTATATCATTCTGTAATCTAAGGCTTTTCTCCTCACTATTTACGACACCACCAATTTTCATGTCATCTGCGAACTTACTTATCATACCTCCTATTTAAATGTCTAAATCATTAATGTACACTACAAACAGCAACGGTCTCAGCACCGATCCCGGTGGTACACCACTGGTCACAGGCTTCCAATCGCAAAAACATCCCTCGACCAACACCCTCTGCCTCCTGCCACCAAGCCAATTTTGGATCAAATTTGCCAAATTGTCCTGGATCCCATGGGCTCTTATCTTCTTAACCAATCTCCCATGCGGTACCTTATCAAAAGCCTTACTGAAGCCCATGTAGACTACATCAACTGCCTTACCCTCATCTACACATCTAGTCACCTCCTCAAAAAATTCAATCAAGTTAGTTAGACACGATCTCCCCTTGACAAAGCCGTGCTGACTATCCCTGATTATCCCCTGCCTCTCCAAGTGGAGATTCATCCTGTCCCTCAAATTTTTTCCACTAGTTTCCCAACCACTGAAGTTAGACTCATCGGCCTGTAATTACCTGGTCTATTCCTGCTGCCCTTCTTGAATAATGGTAGCACATTCACTGTCCTCCAGTCCTCTGGCACCTCTCCTGTGGCCAGAGAGGATCTAAAGATTTGTGTCAGTCCCCCTGCTATCACCTCCCTTGCCTCACACAACAGCATGGGATACATCTCATCTGGGCCTGCGGATTTATCCACTTTTAGCCCGCTAAAGCATCGAATACTTCCTCCCTTTCAATGATAATATGTTCAAGTATATCGCAATCCCCCTCCCTGATCTCTACACCTACATCATCCTTCTCCACAGTGAAAACAGATGAAAAGTAATCATTTAAAACGTCACCTATGCCCTCCATCTCCCCACACATATTGCCACTTTGGTCCCTAACAGGCCCTACTCTTTCCCTGGTTACCCTCTTGCCCTTAATATACTTATGAAATGCCTTAGGATTTTCCTTTATATTGACCGCCAGTGTTTTTTCATGTTCCCACTTCACTCGCCTAATAGCTTTTTTAAGTACCCCCCTACACTTTCTATACTCCTCTCATGCCTCTGCTGTTTTCAGTGCTCTGAATCTGCCATAAGCATCCTTTTTTTCCCTGATCCAATACTGTATACCCCTTGACATCCAGAGTTCCCTGGACTTGATGGTCCTACCCTTCACCTTAATAGGAATACGTTGGCCATGAACTCTCACTGGACTGATGTAGACTTTCCTACAAGTAGCTACTCTCAGTCCACTTTGGCCAGATCCTGTTTTATCAAATTGAAATCGGCCTTCCCCCAATTCAGTATCTTTATTTCAGGCCCGTCTTTGTCCTTTTCTATAACTACCTTAAATCATACAGAGTTCTGGTCACTATCCCCGAAATGCTCCCCACTGATACTTCTACCACTTGTCCAGCTTCATTCCCTAGGATTAGATCCAGTACTGCCCCTTCTCTTGTAGGACTTTCTACGTACTGGCTCAAAAAGCTCTCCTGTATGCATTTTAAGAATTCGTCCCCCTTTAAGCCTTTTGCACTAAGACTATCCCACTTGATATTAGGTAAGTTGAAATCCCCTACTATTATTACCCTATTATTTTACACCTCTCTGAGATTTGCCTACATATCTGTTCCTCTATCTCTCCCTGACTGTTTGGAGGCCTGTAGTACAGCCCAGCCAAGTGATTGCCCCCTTTTTGTTTTTAAGTTCTACCCATACGACCTAATTTGAGGAGCCTTCTAAGATATCATCCCTCCTTACTGCAGTAATTGACTCCTTAATCAACAGTGCAATACCACCTCCTCTCTTATCCCCTCCCCTATCACGCCTGAAGATTCTATACCCTGGAATTTGAGTTGCCAGTCCTGCCCCTCCCTCAGCCATGTCTCTGTGATAGCAGTCAAACGGTAATTTGGACCAACATTAGAAAGGAATTAGAATTTAGAAAGGAAGATACATGGTGGATTACGACAATGACAGGCAGTAAGGAGGAGTAAATAAGGAGAAACTGTTTCCACTGGTAGGTGGGTCGATCACCACAGGACAGAAGAACCAGAGGGAAAATGAGAATTTTTTTTAAAAATGCGGCAGGTTATGATGATCCGGAATGCACAGCCTGAAAGGGTAGTGGAAGCAGATTCAATAGTAACTTCCAAAAGGGAATTGGATGTATACTTGAAAAGGATTTTAAAACAATGCATGGCTATGAGGAAGGACCACAAGAGTGCAACCAATTGGACAGCTCTTTCAAAGAGTCGGCACACAGTGTGTCCAATGGCCTTGTTCTGCGCTGTAAGATTTTAATATTCAATGAAACTTTATTTTAAAAGTGGCTCGGTCAAAATATTGTACAACATTAATAAAAATCCTTGAACGATGTAGTATAAGTAACCAGTATATACTTTTAATCTGTACTCAAAGCCTTAGACACGAATTATATAGTAAAATAAAACACATGCAAAAGTGATAAATGTGAAAGGTCAGAACTACTTCAGGTGCAAACTGTACAAAAAGGATTACCTACTTAAAATAGATTATACTCAAATACTTAAACCAATTAAGTCCAGTTTAAAGTGCATATTAAAAATATATGATCCTCAGTGGAATAACCAGAAAATTAGCTAGCACTAACAAATATCATGTTTCACTACCTTTTATGCAATATTCTACTTGTAATATTACTGAAGTGCTTAAGGCTGGTCGTATTTTCTGTTTTTGTATTTTTCCAGTGAGGACCTGATGGAGTCTGTGCCATCCCAGTCTGACCTTAGCCCTGATGAGCTTCGGGGCAATCTATAAGCTTTAATATGGGCAACATTAGGCACAGTGGCGCAGTGGTTAGCACCACAACCTCACAGCTCCAGCGACCCGGGTTCAATTCTGGGTACTGCCTGTGTGGAGTTTGCAAGTTCTCCCTGTGTCTGTGTGGGTTTCCTCCGGGTGCTCCGATTTCCTCCCACATGCCAAAGACTTGCAGGTTGATAGGTAAATTAGCCATTATAAATTGCCCCTAGTATAGGTAGGTGGTAGGGGAATATAGGGACAGGTGAGGATGTGGTAGGAATATGGGATTAGTGTAGGATTAGTATAAATGGGTGGTTGATGGTCGGCACAGACTCGGTGGGCCGAAGGGCCTGTTTCAGTGCTGTATCTCTAAACTAAAATTTTGGTTGCAGTCCACTTTGAGTTGCACCATAAACGTGTTCATCCATTATTGGCCAGAGATCAAACTATTCTCAGCTTGTCACACAAGCTCAGACTGTTATCATGACTGCAGATACCTATGCTCAAAAGGGTTTGCAGGGTGTCACAGCAGTTAAGCAATCTGTCCTCCAACAAATTACAAGGACTGCTCAGGGGATGCCCCAAGGGCAATTAGGGATGGGCAATAAATGCTGGCCTGGCCAGCGACGCCCACATCCCATGAATGAATTTTTAAAAAGTGAGTGGCACTGGCAGCATGGAGTGTGAACCTATCGTCTTCTCTCAGGACAGCATTCATGCTCCGACCAATGCCATTCCACTAATGCCCTTGTTGCTGCCTCTCAGCCAGCCAGCCCGCCTGCCCAGACTGCTACCACTCATGCCGAAGTGGTGCAGTCCAAAGCCAAGCCCTGAGCTTCCTGAGGGCATCCTAAAACCATCTGCAGTTTCCACCAGTGAAAATCAGCAGCCTTCCACCAGCCGTGCTGTAGTTACTGGGGGTAACACAGCATAGAAGCATTAGGCCAGCCAAGGGCAGCAAGACAGGGACTAAGGGGATCCATAAGGGTTATGGGTTCTGGGTTTTCTCTCATTATTGATGAGTTGCTGAATCAAGTTGACTGAAGGTTTGCTTTTAGCTTTTATTGAATGATGTTGGTCAAGGGGACTTTGTGATGGGGAGTCTGAAATGAATGTACTGTTAACAATGGTAGGTCCAAGTGAGGGATGGGGAGGTTCCTTTTCACTGAAGCGAAGCCTCAAAAAGCAGTCCCCCCTCACTCCACCCAGTTGCATGTGATGGATGAAGTCTCCTCCATTCCTCCGCCTCCCGAGATGGTATCTAGACCAGGAGGTAATGGCTGGGCCCTCATAATTGCCATGTCGTGGAGGATGCAGCACATCACCAGAGACATGGAGACCCTCTCAGGCATGCAGTGCAGAGAGCTCCACAAGTGATCTAAGCAGCAAAACCCCTGCTTTAAAGGTGTTGCAGGTGGGTACATGCCTTTTACTCAAGGCCCTCTGTGCTCGTGAGGCAAGCTGGCAGAAGGGGATCACTAGCCATGTGTGAAGGGGATAGCCCTCATCGCCAAGCAGCCATCCTGTGGTGTGTCTTGGAAGCCTGAAGATGGTAGGAATTGCTGACTGTTTCAGGATAAGAGCATCATGGCTGCTGCCAGGATAGCAGGCATTCACAGAGATGAATTTCTTGGTGTGGTAGCCCTTGCCATTGAGGTGGGGAGTCCACAGAGCCACGTGTGTGAAGCCGATGGCACCCTGCACCATCGGGAAGTCTGCTATCCTGGTGAACCCTTTCATCTTAGACTTCCCACCTCAAGGAGAGATGGATGACGTCCTCTCTCCTCCTGTAGAGCACCTCTGTCACTTTCCTGATGCTTCTGTGAGCTGCAACACGTTGCTGATGTCGTCAGTTCCCAACTGGAAGAATACTGTTGCATAGAAAGAAAGGCTAACAATGATCTTCGGCCTGGTTTAAGGCTCCAGTTTGTCCAGGTGGCACAACTCCAACACGACCTCTTTTGTCAAGTGAAGTCTCCTTAGGCACTGCTCCTGGCTCATTGCAATGTAGGAGTGGTGCTCCCCAAAGCCTCTTTTGGGGTAGTGCCTTCTAAGAAGAGCCCTCTTTCTCTTCCCTCCTTGCAGAGGTTCCCCTCTCTACATCCTCCTTGGCATGCCCTGATGTTGTACAGCAAGTGGCATTGTAACTACTGTCCCAATACCTTTGCAAGGTATGTTATTTTCTGCCTTTCTGTGAAAAGCAAAATCCTCCAAATTCCTCCAGCAACTCACCACAGTGCTTCTACCAACTTTGCCTGAACACAAGTCAAAAGCACCTCAGCTGCCACTTGGTAAGTGGCCCTTCAAATATCCCTGAACAGGGCTCATCTTCATCCTAATACTTCTTGTTTCAGGACTGAATAAGGAAGACATTGCCTGCACAGTGACCAATTTTGATATTCCAGCCTTTCATCAATCCGTTGATGTTCTGCATGCGCCAATCCAGATGAATTATACTGCGCAGGCTGCACGAGAAGTGGCTGGTGATGCCTCCTGCGCTACAAGTTTTCAGATAGGCCTCCGAAGCAATTGGATTTTGCGCCCTATATGTTACAGATGAAATTTTCCAGCAAATATAGCCGGTATTTTATGGCCCCCCACCCACCCTGTAGTATCGCAATGAGTGGCAGGGGAGCAGCGGGCCCATCGCCCAGCAATCTTCCCAGGGGAGGAAGAGGCCAACGACAGCCTTCCCACCCAGAGGCAAATTAAGGGCCTCTTCTCAACGCTGCTTGAATTTTACCGGGCTGGGGTGGGGGGGGCGCCTTCACCATTTAGGGAGGACGCCTTGTATAACAAGGCACCCTCCCTGTGGGCTTGGGGGTGTGGTCCGTCCTTTGTGGACAATGTGTGGTCCATGCAGGACCTCCACCGGAAACAGTGCTAACCTCCATGACCCCCCTCCCCTCGGACTTAACCACACCTCCACCCTACCTCACCGGGGCCTTCCAGACTGCCCCCGACCCTGCCTCACCTACCTCTTCTGTGGGCCTCCAGCGCTGGGCAAGGATCTCAGGCCTCTGCAGTACCAGCAGTGGCCACCACTTCCAGTGACACTGTCAATACTGCTGAACTGCCAGCCCTGAGGTTGGCCGGCAGCTCTTGGAGGCGGGATCCCCATTCCTTTAAAGTCTTTAAAGGCAGAGGTGGATATCCCCCTGCCTTTATGGTCCGGCGCCAGGAGCTCAACCTCCTTCGAAAAATCCAGCCTTATGTGTTTTAATTTAAAATAAAATGCACCAAGGGTCGCACACGTACAAAATCAATACAGTGGTAAAGTAAAAACAGAGCATACATGGAGATTTGCAATCCAATATATGAAGTAATTTTGAAACTAGTTTGTTCAGAAGAAAACTGTCCAGAAGCAAAACTTCTTCCAACATACAACTCCTTGGTATTGCTTTCTCCTAGTTTCAGTGATTTGTTGCAATGCAGGCATTACGGTCAATAGTTTCTCCTCCTCCACCCCACGTAGGTACTTAGGAGATTATCCTTTCACTCCTCCTCTTCATCATTGACAAGCTCATCTTTATCAATATCATCCAGAAACATGGGATCACTTTCCATCTGCATGCTGACAACATCCAGTTCTACTATTAAGCTTCATTTATCAAATGTCGCTGCACACTCCAACTGAATGTGCAGCACCAAGACCTGTGTGAGATAAGATCTCACCAATGCACAGGAAACCCAATGCCTGCAAATCATCTTAAGGCTCAGGTTTTCCAATGCTCTCCTGCCCACTTCAACCCCTCAGAAAAACTTGTTCCGAGCACCACATTTCGCATGATCATCTAAAATGCCACATCATCCCACTTCACCACCTCTGCTCCAAGCTTCACTTGGTGCCTTTGTCTTAATGAGGTGACTTAAAAATTCTCATCTTCTGTCATGCACCTTGGGATGATTTCTATATTATATAACTGCAGGTTGATGTCTCAAATCCCTGCAGGACCTTCATCCAGCCTATCTTAATAATACTCAACAATCTTTCATTCATTCATAGAAGTGACAGCACAGAAAGAGGCCATTGAGCCCAATTGGCCTATGTCAGTGCTGCTATTCCACATGAGCGTCTTCCCATTCTAATTCTTTCTTTTCACCCTACCAAACTCTTATATCCCTCTGTTCTCTTCTCCCTCACGTACATGTCAAGCCTCTTCAATACATCAATGTATCTGCTTCAACACCTCCATAAAGATACGAGTTCTAAATTCTTACCACCAGCTGTGCAAAGAAATTTCCCCTAAATTCTTCATTTGATCTGTTAATCTTATACTTATGCCCACTTATCCTGGACTCACCTAGAAGCAAAGTGTTCCACATCCACCCTGTAGAATCCCTTCCTTATTTTAAATTCCTCTATCAGGTATCCTGAGTCCTAAGCCTGCTCAACTTTCCTGAAATCTGCATCCTCTCAATTCAGCTAACATCCTTGCAAACCTTTTCAGTCCTGAGCTACCCCACTCAATACTTCCCCCATTTTGACGTAACTCCTCTAACAAGGACTTATGGTTTCCTGCCCTTCATCCAGCTCCTTATCCATTAGAAACATAGAAAATAGGAGCAGGAGTAGGCCATTCAGCCCTTCAAGCCTGCTCCGCCATTCATTATGATCATGGCTGATCATCCAACTCAGTAACCCGTTCCTGCTTTCGCCTCATACCCTTTGATCCCTTTAGACCCAAGAGCTATATCTAACTCCTTCTTGAAAACATACAATGTTTTGGCCTTAACTGCTTTCTGTGGTAGTGAATTCCACAGGCTCACCACTCTCTGGGTGAAGAAATTTCTCCACATCTCAGTCCTAAAAGGTTTACCCCGTATCCTTAGACTATGACCCCTGGTTCTAGACTCCCCCACCATTGGGAACATCCTTCTTGCATCTACCCTATCAAGTCCTGTTATAATTTTATAGGTTTCTATGAGATCCCCCCTCAGTCTTCTGAACTCCAGCGAATACAATGCTAATCGACTCAATCTCTCCTCATATGTCAGACCCGCCATCCCAGGAATCAGTCTGGTAAACCTTCTCTGCACTGCCTCTACAGCAAGAACATCCTTCCTCAGATAAGGAGACCAAAACTGCACACAATATTCCAGGTGTGGCCTCACCAAGGCCCTTTATAATTGCAGCAAGACATTCCTGCCCCTGTACTCGAATCCTCTTGCTATGAAGGCCAACATACCATTTGCCTTTTTTAAGCCTGTTACACCTGCATGCTTACCTTCAGCGACTGGTGTACAAGAACACCCAGGTCTCGCTGCATATTCCTCTCAGTTTATAGCCGTTCAGATAATAATCTGACTTCCTGCTTTTGCTACCAAAGTGGATAACCTCACATTTATCAACATTATACTGCATTTGCCATGCATTAGCCCACTCAATCAACTTGTCCAAATCACCCTGAAGCCTCTCTGCATCCTCCTCACAACACACCCTCCCACCCAGTTTTGTGTCATCTGCAAATTTGGAAATACTACATTTAGTTCCCTCATCTAAATCATTAATATATATTGTGAATAGCTGGGGTCCTAGCACCGATCCCTACGGTACCCCACTAGTCACTGCCTGCCATTCGGAAAAAGACCTATTTATCCCTACTCTTTGTTTCCTGTCTGCCAACCAATTTTCTATCCATCACATCCTAAATCCAAAAAGCTATGAGTGAAAGTCGAGGTACATCGTGCCATATGGCTGAAGATAGGTCACTTGGATTGTAAGTTCCTTAAAGAAGTTGAAGCGGTTGGTCAAGCAGTGTCTTCTCCTCTCTGAATCCATGCTGACTGTTGTGAACTAGATCACTCTTGTGGCAGATGATCCTTAAGTTAATTTTTGATAGGCAATTCCATTACTTGATATGGAATGAAAGAAAGACAGGGGAGACAATGGCATAGCGGTAATGTCACTGAACTAGTAATCCAGAAGCACAGGCTAATGCCCTGGGGACATGGGTTCAAATCCCACCACAGCACCTGGTGGAGTTCAAATTCAATTAATAAATTCAAGTAATTAATAAAAATCTCAAAATGAAAGCTAGTCTCAGTAATAGTGCCATGGAACTGTCATAAAAACTCTGGTTCACTAATGTGGAGGAAATCTGCCATCCTTACCTGGTCCGGGCTACAAATGACTCCAGATCCACAGTAATGTGGTTAACTCAACTTCCCTCCGAAATGGCCTAGCAAGCCACTCAGTTGATAAGGGCAATTAGGGATGGCAACAAATACTGGCCTTGCCAACAACGCCCACATCCCATGAAAGAATTTTTAAAAAGCTAATGACTTGTGCACTTGTTTTGTGTCATCCTTTCTGAATACAAGATATCACATTTGCCTAGTTCCAATCCCCATTATTTCTGCAGTCTCCACCGACTCCTTCATTGATCATCAGTGTCTCATAAATAACTTCTCCAATCTTTCATAGCACACGGAGATAAATACTATCTATCCCTGGGGATTGATTTCTTTTGAGCTCCATTAGCCTGTCTTCAGCTCCTTCACACTACCCCTGCTCCTCTAATTCCAGGCCATATCTTGATCCCCACTCCAGTATTAGGGACCGCCTGTCCTTGTGCACTTCATGATCCAGTTCCCATCAACTCCACTTTCAAAAATCTAAATAGTTTTGTCTTTGACCACGCCCCCGATACATTAATCCTCTGAATTTTTTCTTCTTTATACATTCCTGCTTGGCATACATTATTTTATTCTCCTTAAAGTACTTTCAGAAGTCATTCTGCACACAGAGTGCTATAGAAATGCACGTTGTTTTAAATGCTTTCTGAAAATACAATGAGCCACTGATCAGTGGCGCAGTGGTTAGCACCACAGCCTCACAGCTCCAGGAACCCGGGTTCGATTCTGGGTACTGCCTGTGCGGAGTTTGCAAGTTCTCCCTGTGTCTGCGTGGGTTTTCGCTGGGTGCTCCGGTTTCCTCCCACATCCAAAAGACTTGCAGGTGATAGGTAAATTGGCCGTTGTAAATTGCCCCTAGTGTAGGGAGGTGATAGGGAATATGGGATTACTGTAGGGTTAGTATAAATGGGTGACTGTTGGTCGGCATAGACTCAGTGGGCTGAAGGGCCTGTTTCAGTGCTGTCTGTATCTCTAAATAAATAAATAAGGAGTACTGCACTACTATGCAACAGAATTTTGCAATTCATGCAAGTATTTTCAAACTGCAGCATAACTATATATCTTTCTGGGGGGCGTATTTCATGAAAGGCACAAATCCTTTGTTTGGTTCCCCATACAGGAAACCCTAAAATATAGTAGCTGAGTCAATGATTTTGTGAGCTGTGTGTTTTCAGGGGATTTGGGAAAAAATGAAACGACTCTGTTCTAGTACAACAATAAATGAGGTTGTATTATATATTAAGGTTGATTTACATATTAGCACTGGGACAGAAAGGGCAGAATACTTTTCTGTTTTGTATTGCTAACATTTTGGACATAAATTAATTTAGAAGTCAAATGTACCATTTACCGAATATCATAATAATGATGATGCATGCAGCAAAACATTATCAAACAGAACCGTAACACAATGTTCAAATTATGCAATATTCTAGGACATGTATACCTTGCTACCAATTATTAAATGACATTTAACATTCTTATTTTCATTGCTAACAATGGGAATGATAACACGGTGGATGTGTTACTGGACTCGTAATTCAGAAGCCTGGACAATGCTCCAGAGACATGAATTCAAATCCCACTACAACAGTTTAGGAATTTAAATTAATTAATAAATCTGGAATAAAATGCTAGCATCAGGAATGCTGCCCATGAAACTACCAGATCATAAAAACCCATCTGGTTCTCCTTTAGAGAAGGAAATCTGCAGTCCTCACCCAGACTGTCCTACATGTGACTCCAGATCCACAGCAATGTGGTTGACTCAAACGTCCTCTGAAATGGCCTAGCAAACCAGTCAGTTGTCCCAAACCGCTACATAAAAAGAGTCAAAGAATAATAAAACCAGACAGACCATTTAGCACGAGTAGACACTGGAGACGACAAAAGCGCACCCTGCCCAGCTGATCCTGCAAAGTCCTCCTCACTAACATCTGGGGGCTTGTACCAAAATTGGGAGAGCTGCTCCACAGACTAGTCAAGCAACAGTCTGACACAGTCATACTCAGAGAAACATACTTTTCAGCCAGTATCCCAGACACCTCCACCATCACGAGGTGGCAGCACAATGCTATACAGTCAGGCGGGAGTGGCCCTAAGAGTCCTAAAAATTCACTCCAGACACCATGAAGTCTCATGGCATCAGATCAAACATGGGCAAGGAAACCTCCTGCTAATTACCACCTACCTACCTCCCTCAGCTGATGAATCAGTTACTACTTTTCCACATTGAACAACCATTTGGGTATACTCTCGGTGGGGAACTTCAATGCCCAGCACCAAGAGTGGCTTGGTAGCGCCACCAGTGACTGAGGTGACCAAGTCCTGAAATACGTATCTGCCAGACTGGGCCTGCAGCAGGTGGAGTGCGCACAAATACAAGGGAAACCTACTCCACCTCACCCTCACTAATCTACCTGTCGCAATGAATCTATCCACGTGGAGACAAAGTCCCATCTTCATGCTGAGAACACACTCCAGCGTGCTGTGTGGCACGACCATCGTGCTAAATAGGATAGATTTGGATCAGTTCCAGCAGCTCAAAACTGACAATACGTGAGGCACTGTGGGCCATCAGCAGCTGCAGAATTGTATTCCACCACTATCTGTGACCTCATGGCCCAGTACATCCTTCAATCTACCATTACTATCAAGTCAGAGGACCAACCCTGGTTCAATGAGAAGTGTATGACAGCATACCAAGAGCAGCATCTAAAAGTGAGGTGCCAACCTGGTGAAGCTACAACACAGCAGAACATGCTATAAACAGAGTAAGCAATCCTACAAACATTGGATTCGATCAAAGCTCTGCAAGTCCTGTCACATCCAATCGTGAATGGTAGTGGACAATTAAGCAACTGACGGGAGGAGGCTCCACAAACATCCACATCCTCAATGATGGGGGAGCCCAGAACATCAGTGCAAAAGACATGGGTGAAGCGTTTGCATCCATCTGCATCCAGAAGTGCCAAGTGGATGATTCACCTTAGCCTCATTCTGAGATCCCCCCATCACAGATACCATTCTTCAGACAATTCAATTCACTCCACTTGATATCAAGAACTATCTGAGCGCATTGCATGCAGCAAAGGCCAATGGACAAGACCATATTCGGGCTGTAGTGCTGAAGGTTTGTGCTCCAGAAAATGCCACGCCCCTAGCCAAGCTGTTCCAGTACAGCCAAATCACAGGCACCTACACAACAAAGTGAAAATTTGCCCAGGTATGTTCTGTCCACAAAAAGCAGGACAAATCCAATCCAGCTAATCATCACCCCATCAGTCTATGCTCAATCAGCAACAAAGTGATGGAAGGTGTCTTCAGCAGTGCCATTAGGCGACACTTGTTCACCAATAACCTGCGTACCAATGCAGTTTGGGTTCAACCATGACCACTTGGTTCCCGCCCTCATTATAGCTTGGTCCAAACATGGACATAAGAGCTGAATACCAGGGATGGAGAGAGAGTGACTGCCATTGACATCAATGGCAACATTTGGCTGAGTGTGGCATTAAGGAGCTGCAGTAAAACTGAAGTCAAGGGGAATCGGTGGAGGACTGGGGGAGGAACTCTCCACTGGTTTGAGTCATACCTAGCACAAAGAAAGATAGATGTGGTTGTTGGAAGCCAAGGACACCACTGCAGGACGTCCTCAGGGTAGTATCCTAGGCCCAACTATCATCTTCTGCTGCATCAATAACCTTCCTTTCATCCTAAGGTCAGAAGTGGGGATGTTCGTTGATGATTGCAGAGTATTAAGTCCCATTTAGAGCTCCTCAGATACTGAAGCAGTCCATGCCCACATGCAGCAAGACCTGGACACCATTCAGGCTTCGGCTGATAAGTGGCAAATAACATTTTACATGGCGTAAGTGCCAGGTAATGACCATCTCCAACAAAAGTGAATATAACCATCTCCTCTTGATATTTAATTGCATTACCATCGCTGAATTCCCCACCATCAACAACCCGGAGGTCACCATACACCAGGAACTTAACTGGATCAGTCACATAAATACTGTGGCTACAAGAACAGGTCACAGACTGGCTATTCTGTGGCGAGTAACTCACCTTCTGACTCCCCAAAGCCTTTCCACTATCTACAAAGGTCCAAATGAGACCTGAATAGAATACTTTCCAGTTTCCTGGCGAAGTGCAGCTCCAACAAGACTCAAAAGACTTGACACCGTCCAGGACAAAGCTTTCCTGACTTGGTAATATATCGCATTTCTTCATCGTTGCTGGGTCAGAATCCTGGAACTCCCTCCCTAACAGCACTCTGGAAGTACCTGCATCACATGGACTGCAGTGGTTCAAGAAGGCAATTCACCACTATCTTCTCAAGGGCAATTAGGGATGGGCAATAAATGCTGGCCTTGCCGGTGATGCCCACATCCCCTAAAATGAAGAAAAATACTGCAGGTGAGGTGTAAACCTTTCCTTGTAGCTGACCTTAAACTGCATCTGACTTTTATTTTCATGCAAAGGGTTGCCACTTTCCTACAATATATTAAAGACCTATTTGGATTTCTAATTTTTTAAACTAAAAAGCTGATAATTATATTCCAATGCATATGCAACTCAGCATTGGGTCAGATCCAGTATAGATTATAGATATTTTTTAAGTTGGTGAATTTTATTTTTCAAATAAACAGAACACACCTGTTTTAACAGACAGTGTAAGCATCAATCACACTCTTGTCAGGTACAGCACATGTTAGATGTAAAATAAGGATCTCTGTTTGTGCAGCACTGACAACATGCCTTTCCCAAACCTTATCATAGCACCCCTATTACACCGATACAAATCTTCCCAGTTCCGACCTTGCCAAATACAATCCATTTAAATCTCATATAATCGTCCAGGAAATTGGATTTTTGTTCCATCAGGAAGAATATCATTTGAACTTAAATAATGGAAGGAAAAAACAACAGACCACCCAAGTCCTATCTGCTACCTCATTTCTAATTCAACATGAAATCCGTGTCTTAACTACATTTTGCTCAACTTATGGTTGAACTTAATACAAATATAAAAATTAACTCTCACTACTAACACGTTCAATATTCATGGTCAATTTACTTTAAATTTTCCTGTTATCTATGCTCAATTTATCAAATATTTGGAACATAACCCATTTATAATCTGTAGAGAATGCTGCGGTGTCAACAAATAAAGTGTGAAACTACTATAACTTTGGACAAGAGATTATCTTAAGGGAATTCAACATAACAAAAGTCACAAATTCAGAAAAATTGTTCTTGTAATGTCATCTGTGAATAAATACTTACTTAAAACTATTTCCTGGAGTATTAGCACTAAAGAGGAAATCACCTGCACAAACAAGCATTTCACAGTACCTTCACACCAGTTATTATTCAGTGTGTGATGAATTTGTTGCCTGATAGTACCTTATCTTACTAAAATAATGTTTATGTATTTTTGTCCTATCAATCATAGAGCATAAATGATTCAGCCATCTGTGTGTATTTCACTACATTTTACAGGGGTAAGAATATAGAAAACATAAACATTAACCAGAACTATACGCACTCGTTGGGAAAACAGGAGCATATCACATCAAACATTAAAACACTTTATATGTTGATGGAAGGAATTTCCATTAATGTTGATAAAAAAATCAAACAATACTTGTAACATGCTTCTTTACTCTGCTCCAATACACGCGATACTATACAATTGATGCAACTTTGATTAAATCTTAAATTATGATTTTCTTTCTCAACCATACTAAGCTCTCAGCATGGAAATGAACAGTCATACTACATCACCTTTGACAACTCCATGCTGAGATCTTAGTATGCTTCCTATCAAATATTGTTATAGTTTTACAGTCATTCAACTGAGTTAGCATGTTTTTTGTTTGCACTCGTACGAGTGTGAAATCGAGGATGGCAGAGCTCTCTCCTGACAACCTCTCCAGCACACATGAACAGATGCATGCAGCACTCACTGGCTTTCACTATCAGTGAGATTCTCAGTCATAGGGGATGTGATGAGGTAATAAGTGCTTTTCAAATATTGAAATATTAATAGCAGTACAGCTGATTGCCAGAGTTAGTTTTTACTTTTTTGGCAGGGATATGCACTGGTTGATCTTTATAGCCACTGCACTGGTGACAGTGTAACACTCACTTTGTTCAGGTTATCTTCAGGCCACCGTGCCAAGATACATTATTTGTTCATTATATTCAGCACTTTTGATATCAGAGAATACCAGACAGGTACTAATTATTCACTATAATAGCAGTCCTGACTCAGAAAAATATATCCACTAGCAGTAAAACCTTTAAAAAGTACTGTTAATGTTTATTTATGAGTAGAACTTTGTTTGCTACTTTCTATTAGAACATAACAATTTGCATTTAACACCCCGAGGTGCTTTACAGGAGTATTTGCAAACAAAATTTGACATTGAACCACATATGATATCAGGACAGGTGCCCAAAAGCTTGGTCAAAGGGGTCAATTTTAAAGAGCGTCTTAAAGGAAGAGAAAGAGCTAGAGATCCTGAGAGGTTAGGGCTCAGGCAGATGAAGGCACAGCCACCAATGGTGGAACAATAAAATCAAGGAGGCAAAAGAAGCCAGATTTGGAGGCGTGCAGCTATCTTGGAGGGTTGTAGAGCTGGAGGGGGCTAGAGAGATAGAGGTGCGACCATAGGAAAATTAAATATTTGACACAGATCACTCACAAGCAAGTCATAACACTGGGAACAAAAATGAACTATGTAGAAACCAAATTATGGAAACATTGCTAATCCAACTGTTCAAAAGTCTTCCATTTATTAGTAAGTTCAGCTCTGGAGGAATTCAAGCAGTGAAATAAAAAGTATTTAACTATGGTATCACAATATAACATCCAGATGTCATCTGGTTGCAAAAGTCTTCTGCCCATTCCGATACCAAAACTAAATTGTGGTTTCCTGTTATAAATTTATTAGGATTTTTAAAGAGACAACTCCACAACTGTGTCACCACAGGAAAGATTAAAAGTCTTCACAATACCAAAGTGCAAGTAGATCTCTCTTTGCACTGTTTATGAGAAATCAACCACTATGTTGTTGCAAGGTAAAGGGGGGAGGTGTTGGGGTTTGAAGTGGGGATGGGAGCACAACTCGACTCAAATGAGTTGCAAGCATTCTCCCCAGGGACAGTAAAATGTTTTTTTTTTAAACTAGCAGAGACCTGCAAAACATTTGCAGTCAAATTAGTATCTTTATTGCAACAGTACTTCTTTAAATACAGGATTTCTAGTTACTCTTTCAACAAAGACTGAACAGAATCAAAACTTCTCACTCTGCAAAAAGCTACATAAAGCTGCCCATTTGTAAAAACAGACCTAGGAATATAAATACAAATTTTGTCATAAGTATAGCTTTACTCCTTGATGAAAGTCTAATTGAGAACTGTTTACTCCCGAGCTGAAAAGGCAGGTTTACATCTGATGGGCTCTTCTGACTTTGGGGGAAGACGGTGGTGTAGCTGTAATGTCACTGAACTAGTAATCCAGTGGCCCAGACTAATGCCCTGGGAACAGGGTTCAAATCCCACCATGACAGCTGATTGAACTTATTAAGTAATTGAATTTAAATTCCATTAATTAATACAAACCAGGAGTTGAAAGCCAGTCAAGAAAACTATCAATTGTTGTAAAAACCCATCTGGTTCACTAATGTCCGTTAGGGAAGGAAATCTGCTGTCCTTACCTGATCTGGCTGACATGTGATTCCAAATCCACAGCAATGTGGTTGATTCTTAACTGCTCTATGAAATCGCCTAGCAACCACTCAGTGGTAAAGGGCAATTAGGGACGGGCAACAAACACTGGTCTTGTCAGCGATGCCCACATCCCATGAAAGAATAAAAAAAAGACTCTGGAAACAGCTACATTAAGCTGTGCATGTGTGAAAACATTGGGTTTAACATAAAGTGCAGTTAGCAACTGCTTCCCTGAAACGCTCTCAAATCTCAAAGTTTAACTGAATGCAATAAATGGAATTGGGTTTGGAAAAAAATCAGTGCATCAAAATCTAAATGTGCCCCACATGGTCGACACTCACATATCTTAAAATTTAATTCAATGCAATAAACAGAACTGAACTTAAAAAATGCATTCCAGTCCTCCACGCGCCCCATGTGCTTCCGCGTGCACCATAGCAGAGACCACCAAACCATCTGCAGTCAAAGTAGTACCTTTATTGCAATAGCACTTCTTGAAATACAGGATTTCTAGGTGAGAGGGAAGAGGTTTAAAGGGGATCAAAGGGATAAATTTTTCACACAAAGAATACTGGGTATCTGGAATGAGCTGCCTGAGGCGGTGGTGGAGGAAGGAACAGTAGCAACATTTAAGAGGCATCTGGACAGATACTTGAATGAGCAAGGCATAGAGGGATATGGAATTAATGCAGGTCGGTGGGATTAGAATAGATAGGCATTATGGTCGGTATGGACGCAGTGGGCCGAAGGGCCTGTTTCTATGCTGGATGACTCTATGACTCTATTTCTAGTTATTCTTTCACCAAGGACTTCAACAGAATCAAAACTTCAGACCCTGGAAATAGCTACATAAAGCCTCCTGGTGTTTCCACATGGAAACACTATGTGCATGCCACGGGTCTGAGATGCCCTGCCACGCCTCTGTTTATTAAGATTATTGACTGACTAATCAAAAATAAACTTAAGACTTCAGTCTTATCACTACCATCAGCTGCTTCCCTTGTGCTGACGTCACTTCATTTTATAGGGAGTTAACTTTAATATTTTTTACTTAACTCTTAATATCTAAATACCTCCAATTTTAAATTTACCAAAAAATTCGGAAGCCTTCGTGTTACTATCCCTGGCTATTTAATTTTAACCTCATCCCCTAGGTCTGATTAATTAAACACAGTTTAACGATATTGTAAATTATCACATTGGATAGATTTAGTCTTACTTTATAGTTGATTAGTTTAAGTTAAATTAAAAGCTCCATAGTAGACTCACACCACTTGACCTTTTTTCCTGTGATGTCACTTTGAGATTCTTTTCCTTGTCCGTTTCAGACTCTCAGTCCATTCACAGTGCTGCTCCTCTCCCGGCCTCTCCTTTCACGCTGCTCCTCTCCCAGGCCTCTCAGCTCACCAACCTTATTTACCATGCTTTGTCCATTTATATACATGCACTGTAGAACTAATTCAGACCCATTGCATTCCCACTTAGTCTGATCCCACCCAATATCTTACCATTTCTTACTCTAGGGCTGTCTCTCCCAATCCTTCCTACACCTGCTTTCTCCTTTCTAATGCTACATCCTGGTTCCCATCCCATTGCTAAGTTGGTTTAAAACCTCTCCAACAGCATTAGCAAACCAACTCATGAGGACATTGGTCCGGGCTTTGTTTAAGTGCAATCCGTCTGGCCTGTGCAGCTCCCACCTTTCCCAGAACAGGTCCCAATGTCCCAGGAATCTAATGCTCTCCCTCCTAATACGTCTCTCCGGCCACGCATTCATCTGCTCCTTCTATTTCTATACTCACTGACGTGTGGCACCAGGAGTAATCTGGAGATTAGTACCCTTGAGGTCCTGATGGCTAGTCTCCTTCCTAACTCCCTAAAATCTGCCTGCAGAACCTCATCCCTCTTTGTATCTACGTCACTGGTACTAATATGGGCCACGAGCACTGTCTGTATACCCTTCAGCCTCAGAGTACTCTGCAGTGACTCAGGGACATCTAATAACCATCTCAAACAAGAAAAAGCCCAACCATCTTCCCAAACTCCAACACCACAACCACTTTCACTAGGTCCTCCATCATCAATATCTTAGGGGGTCACAAATGACCAGAAGCTTAACTAGATCAGCCATGTGAACACATGAATGCAGTAGTTTGCCTCCTGATCGCTCAAAGAGTCTCCATTCTCTATAAGGCTTTTCAGGAGTGTGATGGAATTCTCGCTACTTACCTAGAACTGCAACAATATCATGAAATTCTTCACCCAACAACAATGTGGGAGCACTATCAGCACGGGACTACAGCAGTTCAAAGAGAAGGCCCACCACCAGATTGTTAGGATGACTAGGGAACAATAATAAATGTGGCTTTACCTGCATAATTACGTGCAGTCAACAAATTTTTGACAATCAACTCTATTTTAAGAGGGGAAAAATAGTAGACAAAAAATATATTTTTTGCAATGGTGGATTTTAGAAACTTGTCATGCAGGCCCCACCTGCCAAGAATGAGGGGCATTAATTTCATCACATGGACATTAAATTTCAAATTGATGCTGGGAAGAAGAGAAGGCCTGATACAAGGGGTTGCCAAGCCCCTGGCTGGAAAGACATTTTTGCATATTAATAGACAGTATTTGTAGGCAAAGGACCATTCCCTGACCCACCCAATACACAAAGCCAGAAGTGGTTATACCAGTCACATGACTACTCTGCTGGCCAATTTGGAGTGTTCTAAATTGTAGAGAGAGTGTTTGAACTGGCAGAAAGCTGTTTGCTCCTGGATTGAAAAGACCTCTCATGGCTGGCTCGCCACAGCCTCTCCTGTCTGCTCCCATCTCTTTCTCATGGAACTCCAAAACCCCACTGGAGACACATGAACCCTAAAAGAGAAAAGTCTCCTACAGTGAACAAGGTTTAAGAAGAATACTGGGCCCCAAGATAAACAAGAACTACCTACAAAAGGACTCTACAGTGAGCTCGAAGAACTGTAACAACAACCCTTCAGATATTGCCTCAAACCTTTTCACTTTATTTCTTCTGCTCTTTTCTGTCTATCTGCATGTGTGTATCGCGTATGCATGCAAGTGTGGGGCACGTTATTACAGTTTAAATTTAAGTTTTAATAAATTTCACTCTTTCTTCTTTAAACCTAAGCAAACTTGTGTGTGTGTGCTGGTTTCTTTGCCTTATAATTGGAAAGCAGTGAACAAGGATTCACCAAGGAGGAGCTAAAAACACTGTTTAAAAATAAAACCCTGTTACAGTAAGGCCAGGTGAAGGCTGAAAGGGAACCCTAGACCTCTTTCTCACCTGGTCGTAACAGGGAAAGTGAGCTCCAATAATGTAAATTTACTTCCTAGTTTAGGGCATGCTTGGACACAAACAAATTTGATGTTGACACTTATTTGGTGCATTTTCCAGCAGTTTCGTCTACACATTTAAGAAAGGATATACTTGCATTGGAGGCAGTGCTCCAAAGGTTCACTAGATTGGTCCCACGGATGAGGGGGTTGTCATATGGTAAGAGACTAAGTAAACTGGGCCTGCATTCTCTGGAGTTTAAAAGAATGAGAGGTGATCTCATTGAAACGTACAAGATTCTGAAGGGGCCAGATATGGTAGAAAGAGATTATTCCCGCTGGTCGGGGTATCTAAAACACAGGGGAATAGTCTCAGGATAAGGGGCCTATCATTTAGGACTGAGATGAGGAGAAATTATTTCACTCAAAGGGTTGTGAATCTTTGGAATTCTCTACCCCAGAGGGTTATGGATGCTCCATCGTTGAATAAATTCAAGGCTGGGATAGACAGATTTTTGGTCTGTCAGGGAATCAAGGGGTATGGTAAGCAGGCTGGAAAGTGGAGTTCAATCCTAAGATCAGCCATGATAGTTTTGAATGGCACAGCAGGCTTGATGGGCCATATGGTCTACTCCTGCTCCTATTTCTTGTGTTCTTGTATTTTGAAATGCACGGTGATTCAAAATCTAATGTGCAGTGGTCTTGTATAGAAATATGTACTACCATCAAAACAGAGACAATAAATGGTAAGTTCTACTTCTCATAAACCATAGTGCAATATGCACATGTTCTAACACCATTATCCTCTTTGAAGCTAATCAATTTATGAAGTTGATTTACATTAACTTGAAACTGTCCATTTTGGGGGGAATTTGAGAGGTAGAAAACAATGAGCTAAGGAAAAAAATTTAAACAAGCCCCCAAATCAGACCCCAACAAATTTCTGTAACATTCATCTGTTATCTCATAAGATGGCAAAAAATGAGAAGGAATAGGCCATATCAACCCTCAAAAGCCTGCTCCACCATTCAATATGAATTCTACATGAATTCCATTTTTCCATCCAATCTTTCTATCTCTTGATTCCTTTAGTGCTCAAGAATCTAGCAATTTCAGCCTTAAATATATTCAATGACTGAGCACCCAGATTCTTCTGGGGTAGAGAATTTGAGAGTCACAATGTTCTGAGTGAAAGAATTTTGCCTCAGCTCAGTCCTAAATGATTGACACCTTACGGCCCCTATAGAGACATTTACAGCACAGAATGTGACCATTCAGCCCAGAGTCCACGCTGACTCTCCACGGAGCTATGCAGGCAGTCCCACTCCCCGGCTTGATCCTCGTAGACCTACAAGTCTATTTCTCTCAGGTGGCCATCCAGCTTCCTCTTGAAGTCATTGATTGTCGCCGCTTCCACCACCCTTGTGGGCAGTGAATTCCAGGTCATTACCACCCGCTACATTAAAAAGTGCTTCCTCACATTTCCTCCGCATCTTCTGCCCAACACTTTCAATCTGTACCCTTTAGTCCTTGTACCATTTGTTAATGGGAACAGTTTTTCCTTGTCTAACTTATCTATGCCGGTCATAATAATCTTGTACACTTCTATTAAATAACCCCTCAATTGCCTTTGATCTATGGAGAACAAACCCAGCTTTTCCAACCTAACCTTGTAACTAAAATCCCCCATCCCTGGAAACATTCTGGTAAATCTCCTCTGCACCCTCTCAAGTATCCTCAAGCCCTTCCTGAAGTGTGTAACCAGAAATGGACACAACATTCCAGTTGGGGCCTAACCAGAGTTTTTTTTTTAAAGGTTCAGCATAACTTCCCTGCTTTAGTACTCAATGCCTCTATTTATGAAGTTCTAGACTCTCCAGCCAAGGGAAAACAGCCTCTCAGAATCTTGTATGTTCATTCTTCTAAATACCACAGAATGTAAGCCCATTCTACTCAATCTTTCCTCATAGGACAACCCTCTCATTCCAGGAACCAATCTAGTGAATCTCTGTTGCACCCCCTCTAAGGTAAGTGCATCCTTCCTTAGGTAAGGAGAGTAAAACTGTACATGGGACCAAAATATCGGCGAGCTTTATTGTAGATATTTTCAAAGCCTCAATAAAGAGGTAATTACCCATAAAAATAGAATTATATCTACTTGATAAAAGGATGGATAACCTGACAGAATTTTTTTTAACGTTACATATAAAAATGCTATTAACCAGACTGGGAATGAGATTCTAAAGTTCTTTACATCTTCATTGTGTGCTTAACATGGAATTTCTTCTGCTTATTTTGCTTCAATATCAGCTGTAGCATGAAGAAACTGGAATAACTTCCATTTGTCTTGCTTTCTCCCACACAATCTCATCTACATCACAGTTCTGGCACCAGTGTGTAAGGTAGGCCAGGATATCTTATGAACTATGTTTTCTCCACATTCACTACATCAAGCATGCACAGAAGAGACAGCTCGTATGATATTCTGGTAATTATACAGGTTTCAGTGGAGCCAAGCCATAGGTTGCATAAACAGATATAGAGAACATTCAAGCATGAGTGATAGGTAACTAAGTTTCATGTGCTTTCCTTTGCATTATCTATAATAAGGTTTGTTGGCATTCATACTTGGTAAACAATGGCCACAAAACCAATATTTATCTCAAAGTAAGTTTGTATCTTAAGGCATTTTGTTTTAATTTGCAATTGTTACAAAAATGCTTCTTTTTTTATATTTTCTTTTTTTGAGGACTTGTGTTAAAACTGAAAAGATTCCATGGATGTGTTTTTTTTAAACCAAGTTCACCGACAGGACAAAATGTTGTTTGAAAGCCACCTGTGATTTGGGCTCAGTAACAGAAGAATCCTTGGTTACTTGGGGAAAAATGGTTACAGAGAAGCCACATGTCAAGGTTTGTGGAGGTCAGGAGGTCACACTGTTTTCAGTTTTAGTTAGGGTGTGAACTGTTTGAACACAGTTGGTGTTTTCCTGCCAAGGAGAAAAGAAATCACCCAGCTCTTTGAAGAAATCTTGCCAAGATCCAATGTCGAAAAAAAAATCCCTGGAGCCATACAGAGTCATACAACACAGAAACAGGCCCTTCGGCCCACCGTGTTTGTGCCGGCCATCAAGCCTTTCTATTCTAATCCCATTTCCCAGCACTTGGTCCGCACCTTGTATGCTATGGCGTTTCAAGTTCTCATCTAAATACTTATTAAATGTTGTGAGGATTCCTGCCTCTACCACCACTTCAAGCAGTGCATTCCAGATTCCAACCACCCTCTGGGTGAAAATATTTTTCCTCAAATCCCCTCTAAACCTCCTGCCCCTTACCTAAAATCTATGCCCCCTGGTTATTGACCCCTCCGCTAAGGGAAAAAGTCTCTTCCTATCTATCCTATCAATGCCCCTCATAATTTTGTATACCTCAATCATGTTCCCCTCATCCTTTGGGGCTCGAGTCCGGGATCATAATCCCAACATCAGTGGTCAGGAAACGAGTGGAAATAATTCTGAGGGACAGGATTAATCTCCACTTGGAGAGGCAGGGATTAATCAAGGACAGTCAGCATGGCTTTGTCAAGGGGAGATCGTGTCTAACAAACTTGATTGAATATTTCACGGAAGTGACTAGATGTGTAGATGAGGGTAAAGCAGTTGAAGTAGTCTACATGGACTTCAGTAAGGCTTTTGATAAGGTCCCACATGGGAGATTGGTTAAGAAGGTAAGAGCCCATGGGATCCAGGGCAATTTGGCAAATTGGATCCAAAATTGGCTTAGTGGCAGGAGGCGGAGGGTGATGGTCGAGGGCTGTTTTTGCGATTGGAAGCCTGTGACCAGTGGAGTACCACAGGGATCGGTACTGGGACCCTTGCTGTTTGTAGTGCACATTAACGATTTGGATGAGAATATAATAGGCATGATCAGTAAGTTCACAGATGATACGAAAATTGGTGGTGTCGTAAATAGTGAGGAGAAAAGTCTTAGATTACAGGATGGGCTGGTAAGGTGGGCAGAGCAGTGGCAAATGGAATTTAATCCTGAGAAGTGTGAGGTGAAGCAGTTTGGGAGGACTAACAAGTCAAGGGATTAGACAATGGATGGTAGGACCCTAGGAAGAACTGAGGGTCAGAGGGACCTTGGTATACGAGTCCATAGATCACTGAAGACAGCAGCACAGGTAGATAAGGACCAAAGATAATAGAGGCAGAACTCAGTGCTGCGATCAAAAAGATGAAAGCAAAGAAAGCACCTGGAATGGATGAGATACCAACAGATTGCCTGAAAGTCCTGAATGATGTTAGCATTGGGAAACTGACAGACCTCTGTAACAAAATTTACAGAACATGATTCATAACTGTGGATCTTATGCAGTCAGTGTTCACTAAGCTCTCAAAGAAACCAAAGGCCCTTGAGTGTTCAGAGTACAGGACAATTAAGCCTCATGAGCCATATGATGAAAATGATTTTAACAATCATATATAAATCATATACACCAATCTATAGAAGCAGAAATAGATGATAGTCAATCAGGATTCAGACCAAAGAAAGGAACAAGAGAGGGCATCTTTAACTTGAGAATAGTAATCGAAAGATATCTGGAAGTACAAAAACCTGTAAAAATATGATTTATAGACTATGAAAAGACATTTGATCGCGTCAACCATCAAAAAATAATGGAGTGCTTAAACTAACTAGAAATTGATAGAAATGATAAAAGGATAATTCAGAATCTATATTGGAATCAATCAGCGGAGATGAGACTTGATAGAGGCTGGTCAGACAGCTTCCCAAAGGAGGAGTGCGTCACGGCTGTATTATGTCCCCAAAACTGTTCATGCTGTGCACTGAAACTATCTTCAGAGACACAGAACATCTACCAGGTTGCAATATTGGTGGGTTGAATATTAACAACTTGAAATACACAGATGATACAGCACTGATTGCAGAGTCAAAAGAGGCCCTGCAGGAAATTGTGAACAAAGTGAATGCAAGGAGTGTGGAATATAGATTAAGAACAAATATGAAGAAAACCAAGACAATGGTGACAAGTAGTGACCTAACCCTGGAAGAGAAAATTCAAGTAAGTGGACAGGTCCTGGAACAAATGAAAAGGTTTACATACCTTGGGCAGTTTATCACAGATGATGGTAGATCTGGCTGAGAGAATGAAGGACTTGTTATCAAAGAAACTGACCTTGGGAAAAGAATGCTGAGGTTCTATATTTTGTCATCTATGTTATAAGTCTCGGCGACATGGACAACAAATAAAGAGACTATTGATAAGCTGCTTGCATTCAAGATGTGGCCATGTTGGAGGATATTCCGCATACCTTACACAGCCAGAAAGACGAATGAGGAAGTGCTGGAAATGGCTGGAGAAAAGAGGAAGTTAGTGCACAACATCAAAAAGAGAAAGATACAATACTTCAGTCACATCATTAGGGCAGAGACAATTACTGGAAGACATAGGAGAGGGAAGCAGAGAAGAAAATGGATGACAGATATAATGGACTGGATGCAGTTGACCTATGCAGAATGCGTAAGCACAGCACAGGGCAGACAGAGGTGGAGATCCATGACAATCAACCTTCTGGGATAAAGATGACATCAACGAACGAACAAACGAGCTGTCAGGCCAAATTTTCTTCATAGGATACAGTTTTAGACACTTAACACAAAACAAAATACCCAATCAACTTTAGAAGTAAGCTATGCTGCATACTTTACACTGATGCAAGGCCAAATCCATTTCAAAAGAAAGTCATCCTGTTAACTTCATATCCAACACAGTATAACTGTAGCTGGCACCAAATGCACTTTTAGGATAGCATCATTTTAGTTATTTTACTAGTAGAGATCCACAAACCATTTAGTGAAATTAGTATCTTTTTATTGCAACGGTACTACTTTAAATCCCAATCCCACACCGTTCCATCCTTCCCAAGCCATCCCTCTCATGCCATACCCATCCCATTCCTTTCATCCCTCTCATAACATCCCCATCACATCCAAACTTCCTATACCATCCTCATTTCCCACCCCACCGCAATTTCCTATGCCATCCCCAACTCACATGCTGCCCCCCCCCCCCCCACCATGCCATTCCAACCCCCCACCTCCTTGCCTTAACCCCCACCCTCCCAAGCCATTTCACCCCCACCTCCCCAATCCCTCCATTCAGGGTAACTCCCCTTACCTTCTGCTGTTTCTTTTCCCTCTGCCAACACCACCCCCACCCCCCAAAGCCACCCCACAGTCCACTGTGGATGGCACCCTCACAATTCATGTCGAAAATACCACTTGGGATTTATGTTTCCAAATGTATTTTCTGGGGGTGGGGACAGCATGTGCTCAGTTTCAATCTCCAAACCTCGCATGTTGGGAGGAACAGAGGTGACTTTGTGGGAGTCAGGACACCTCGCCTGACCGTAACCCGGGGAGAGGAGGGTCGGCACCTCGCCTGACCGTAACCTGGGGAGAGGACCATCGGCACCTCGCCTGACCGTAACCCGGGAGGGGAGGGTCAGCACCTCGCCTGACCGTAACCCGGGGAGGGGAGGGTCAGCACCTCGCCTGACCGTAACCCGTGAAGCTTATGTGCTCGCATTTTTTCTCACAGTTGGCAAACACTTCCCTGAAACAACATTTTTACAAATTTATCATGCATCTTATCCTGCTCGAAAAAGATTTAATTTCCACTATTCACTTCCATCCCAGTCGAAAATGGCACAGATAACTAAACCCATGCACCGTCCATCAAATTAACCAAACAGATGCACCCCTTATTGTAACATATTAGGTTCTGAATGTGAAATAATTTTTGAGCTATTTGATAGTAAGGGGGGGCGGGGGGGAAAAGAGTCCTAAACCAACAGTCGCACTCATTCACTTGCAGGTTCGCAAGTATGCGTATTTTCCATTTTACTACAGCGCCATTTCCAACAGACATCAGTTGCAAACCTGTATAACAATGCTCTTCGTCTTTTCAAGATAAAAGGTTAGCGTACATAATGTCTATTATGATAGATAATGTGATATAATAACTTTATCATACAAAGTGCCATTCATTGCTCAATCCACTGTCCTGAATTTTTTTAACTTATTTTTTGATTACTGTACAAAAAAATGTCTTTCATTTTAATGAATTAAAACAACATCTTTGGAAGTGGTAAAATACTATGCAAATATGAACTAAATTCATACCAAAATCCTCAGTAACATATTGAAGCTATTTTGGAAAATTACTTCTTATACCCTTGATACTTAGACAAAAAAAACCAAAAGAATGGGACTCGAGAAACAATTCTCAACTGGAGATTTTTTCCAGCCAAACATTTATAGTTTTTGCCAAAATGCTTTCCTTTCAAATATTTTCCTAATGCAGTTCATGACATTGCAGATCTCACAAAGGTCAATTTAGTCATTTAAGCACTTTCCCTGACACACTGGCAGTTGAAGGTGAGATCAACTTTACAGCAGGGTTTTCAAGTACAAAAAGACCCTTCTGTAATTGTCACCAGGAGCTGCTCACACTTACCAGGGAGACGAGAGACGGACGGGGCAAACAAAGAAAGCACGCGCATCATCGATTGTTTCATAGTAATCACAGCTGGCCGCAATATTCAAGGTGTGGTCTAAGCAGATAGTTATGTAGATTTATCATTAACGCCTCCAACATATATCCTTACAGATTTGGCTATGTAGTTTATCATTATAGGTTTTGTTGATCGCTGTTCTGCATTGGTTGCACAAGAGCAACGAATCAACAAGATTCCAAGGTCCCTTTCAGGTGCATCTTTCTTTCCAACGTCTAACACTTGACAATTATCTGCATCAAATTTACGACGGTCTCCAGACAACAGAGTGATCGCCAACGTCATCAGTGCGGCCAAATATTTGCCAGCTTGACAGTATGAATCCGTGCATGCACGTACTGACATCACCACATAATTACATCAGATATAATGATGCCAGAGCGTTGCCTCACCCCTCAATGGCAGCGATCGCTGCTTCCACCTCCACCACTCCCCCACAACAGTACCGTTCCCTCCTGCGATCGCTGCTTCCTCCCACGCCCATCTGCTCGCCGTTCCCTCCCTCCACTCCCCACTGCTTGCCACTTCTGCCTCTCGCTGCTTGCTCTCTGCCTCGGTACCCAGAGAAAAACGGTGAGGGGAGCAAGCAGACTGCAAGCAATCGGAATAGGCGGGAGGGAATGGCGAGCAGATGGGCGCAGAGAGAGCAGCAAAGAGAAGCGACAATCGTGGGAGGAAGCAGGAAACTGAATGCAGCGATTGCGGAAGGAAGCGGGTTACTGCTGGGGGCGTAGAGGCGGTGATCATAGCCATTGAGGGGTGAGGGGGTTTGGGTTCAATTTACTTTTTTTGTATCAAATTGAGCAGCACCATCCTTACTACTGGTAGCTGCCGGAGATGTTGCAGACAGTGACGTTTCAGTCAATGAGGCTATTTGCACATGTGCAAGTAATGTGCCAAGTGGTTGCATTGTCAGCAAATACAGCCTTAAATTTGATGTCATTATTCTGTTCACTTGTCTATTTTGCCCAATTCATTCTGTAATGTTTGAGCTACATCCTCAAATTCTACTGCCTCTCCTATTTTAATATCTGCAAATTTTACAATTTTACACTGACTTTCTGTACCCAGGTCATTTATGTGTAAATCAGAAACAGCAGTGGTTACATACATTCATAGAATCTGCAGCACAGAAACAGGCCATTTGGCCCAACTGGCCGACACTGATGTTGGTACTTCACACAATCCCTCTCCAATTCCTTCTTCCCAATCAGCCTCTGTATCCCTCTATTTCCTTCTCCCTCCTGTATGCTTCAAGTGTTCTCTTCAATACATTAAAGCTATCTGCTTCAACTACTCCATGCAGCAGTGAGTTCCACATTCTCACCACTCTTGGTGTAAAGAAACTCCTCCTAAACTTTTTTTTAAAATCATTCATGGGATATGAGCATCACTGGCTAGGCCAGCATTTATTACCCATCCCTAATTGCCCTCAAGAAGATGGTGGTGAGCTGTCTTCTTGAAATGCTGCAGTCCATGTGGTGCAGGTACACCCAGTGCTGTTAGGGAGGGAGTTCCAGGTTTTTGACCCAACAACAGTGAAGGAACGATGATATAGTTCCAAGTCAGGATGGTGTGTGACTTGGAGGGGAACTTGCAGGAAGTGATTTTCCCATGTGTCTGCTGTGTCAAGAAAACACCGTTTGCCAAATGAGAAAAATTAATTTAATCAGTTGGAAACTTACATTAGACTTTTAATGGAGAAAATCTTGCAGTTAACGTTTAAAAAAAAAACTGGCAACCAAGATGGTCACCACAATTTGCATCTGAAACATCTTTTCATCTTCAAAAGATCCACCCGGAGCCAGAGGGTTGAACAGCATGGACCCAGGACAATGACTTGCTCTAAGTGATTGAATTACCTAAAATGGCTTCATTACAACTGCAGTCAAGGCAATCCTAACATATTGGCTTTGAAAGAGCAAACCCCCTCCAAGTGTAAATTGGCATTCTGGGGCATGTGGAGCCAATTCCTAATCTGCAATTTAATTAGAAGGTTCCAGAAAACCTGAAGCAACCATGTGACCATCTCTCCATCTCAGGGGAAGCTGGTTTTGTTTCCTTTGGAAAAAGCGAGAAGCAGTAACTGAGTGTGTAGCAGCAGAGAAGGCCACGTGCTTCCCTTTCTCTCTCTCATTTGCTCTCCCCAGAAAACACCAAGTTTGAAAACCGTCTGCGACTGTAGACAAGCCTACAGACTGCTACAGCCAGAGACCAGGAAAAGAGAGCCACCCACAAGTCTGCCTTCAAGAAAGTCCTGAGCAAAGCAGGCCAAACATAAAATGCACTTTGAACAGTGAGGACTTCAAGAAAACAGCTTCAGCTGGAGGCCACTGGATCATCCACTTCACAGACAGTGTATTTAAGTTCCATTTATTCTGGACTTCAATCCAACCACCAAATATATTTTTCCCTCTGTAATCTATTTGTGTGAGTGTGAATGTGTGCGTGAATGTGTAGCATATTTTTAATTATTTTTAAATCGAGGTTAGAGCGTTAAATATAATAAATTGACCTCTTGTTTAAACTCAAGAAAACGTGTCCAATTGGTTCCTTCACAATCACAGTAAAGGTGATTTTCCACAGAGCAGAGAAGGCTGAGAGGGGATATGATTGAGGTATACAAAATTATGAGGGGCACAGATAGGGTAGATAGGAAGAAACTTTTTCCCCTAGCAGACTCAATAACCATGGGGCATAAATTTAAGATAAGGGGCAGAAGGTTTAGAAGAGAATTGAGGAAATAAGTTTTCACCCAGAGGATAGTTGGAATCTGGAACACACTGCCCGAAGGGGTGGTAGAGGCAGGAACCCTCACAACATTTAATAAGTATTTAGATGAGCACTTGGAACGCCATAGCATATAAGGCCAAGTGCTGGAAAATGGGATTAGAATAGATAGGTGCTTGATGGTCAACACGGACCCGATGTGCCGAAGGGCCTGTTTCTGTGCTGTATAACTCTATGACTCGATAACAACAAATGAGAAATTGGAAATAGCTAACCAAATTGATGCCTCGTAAAACAAAAAAAACTTCAATACAGGTTTTCTTGTGGCTTTTTGCTGCCAGAGTACTGTCACAGCTATGAAGTTGACAGCATGATGTTTTTAAACAAACTAACCAACCACAAAGCTGGTGTGCTGAGCGTTCCCACCCCCTGCAACTGTAGGGGGAGGGGGGAGGGGCGGAGAGCGCATGGGGGCACAGAGAGCAGGGGCGGGGGCAGAGAGAGCAGGGGGCTCTCTGTCTTTCTCTGCGAGAGAGAGGGACAGAGAGGGAGAGAGAGGGAGAGGGAGGGAGAGAGAGGGAGAGGGAGAGGGAGAGGGAGAGGGAGGGAGAGAGAGGGAGAGGGAGAGGGAGAGGGAGAGGGAGAGGGAGAGGGAGAGGGAGGGAGAGGGAGAGGGAGAGGGAGAGGGAGAGGGAGAGGGAGAGGGAGAGGGAGAGGGAGAGGGAGAGGGAGAGGGAGAGGGAGGGAGAGGGAGAGGGAGGGAGAGGGAGGGAGAGGGAGGGAGAGGGAGGGAGAGGGAGGGAGAGGGAGGGAGAGGGAGGGAGAGGGAGGGAGAGGGAGGGAGAGGGAGGGAGAGGGAGGGAGAGGGAGGGAGAGGGAGGGAGAGGGAGGGAGAGGGAGGGAGAGGGAGGGAGAGGGAGAGGGAGAGGGAGAGGGAGAGGGAGGGAGAGGGAGGGAGAGGGAGGGAGGGAGAGGGAGAGAGGGAGAGGGAGGGAGAGGGAGGGAGAGGGAGGGAGAGGGAGGGAGAGGGAGGGAGAGGGAGGGAGAGGGAGGGAGAGGGAGGGAGAGGGAGGGAGAGGGAGGGAGAGGGAGGGAGAGGGAGGGAGAGGGAGGGAGAGGGAGGGAGAGGGAGGGAGGGGGAGGGAGGGAGAGGGAGGGAGAGGGAGGGAGGGAGAGGGAGGGAGAGGGAGGGAGAGGGAGGGAGAGGGAGGGAGAGGGAGGGAGAGGGAGGGAGAGGGAGGGAGAGGGAGGGAGAGGGAGGGAGAGGGAGGGAGAGGGAGGGAGAGGGAGGGAGAGGGAGGGAGAGGGAGGGAGGGAGAGGGAGGGAGAGGGAGAGGGAGAGGGAGAGGGAGAGGGAGAGGGAGAGGGAGAGGGAGAGGGAGGGAGAGGGAGGGAGAGGGAGAGGGAGGGAGAGGGAGGGAGAGGGAGAGAGAGGGAGAGAGAGGGAGAGAGAGGGAGAGAGAGGGAGAGAGAGGGAAAGGGCAGAGAGAGAGGTCACTCCTGACAGATAGGTATCTGTCCAGAATATTCTGCACCGCCACAAGTGTGCAGGCGGACATTGACAGCTTGTGCAGGCAAAAAAATGCCAAGTATCACACCAAACCAGTATCCAACATACTGATGAGAATTAAGCCAATAACTTGATCTTCTCATTTAAAGCTTCTTCACAAAAGTACACATTTGTTCTTTTTATTAATAGTAAGATAATTTTTTAATGCCTTTACCTTTCCGAAGTTGTCTCACCGGCACCCCCCATATAAGACAAAAATTGTAATATGGCCCTCCCACACAAGGTTGGACAGCGTTGTTCTATAGGTATGTAGAAAGGAAAAGATTAACAACTAACACTACAGGCTGAAACAGGCAAATTTATAATAGGGAATATGAAAATGGCACAGAAACTGAAATACTTTGTCTCTCTCTTCACGGAGGAAGATACAAAAAAAACTCCCAGAAATACTAGAGAACCAAGGGATTAGTGAGAATGAGGAACTGAAAGAAATTAGTATTGGTAAAAAGGTAGTACTGGAAAAATTAATGGGACTGAAAGCTGATAATCCCCCTGAACCTGATGATCTACATCCCAATGTTGAAAGAGGTGCCTATAGAGATAGTGGATGCATTGGTAGTCATCTTCCAAAATTCTAGAGATTCTGGAATAGTTCCTGCAGATGGTAAATATAACCCCACTATTAAGCAAGGAGGCAGAGAGAATACAGGGAACTACAGACCTGTTAGCCTATCAGTAGTAGGGAAAATCTATTATAAGAACTAGGAGCAGGAGTAGGCCGTCCGGCCCCTCGAGCCTGCTCCGCCATTCAATAAGATCATGGCTGATCTTTTCGTGGACTCAGATCCACTTATCCGCGCTCCCACCATATCCCTTAATTCCTTTATTGTTCAAAAAGATATCTACCTTAGCTTTAAAGACGTTTACTGAAGAAGTGTCAACTACTTCACTGGGCAAGGAATTCCATAGATTAACAACCCTCTGGGTGAAGAAGTTCCTTCTTAATTCAGTCCTAAATCTGCTCCCTCTAATCTTGAGGCTATGCCCTCTTGTCCTAGCTTCACCTGCCAGTGGAAACATACTCTCCACTTGTATCTTATTTATTCCCTTCATAATTTTATATGTTTCTATAAGATCCCCCCTCATTCTTCTGAATTCCAATGAATATAGTCCCAATCTACTCAATCTCTCCTCACAAGCCAACCTCTTCAACTCCGGAATCAACCTAGTGAACCTCCTCTGCACTCTCTCCAGTGCCAGTATATCCTTTCTCAAGTAAGGAGACCAAAACTGCACAGCACTCCAGGTGCGGCCTCACCAGTACCTTATACAGCTACAACATAACCTCTCTGCTTTTAAACTCAATCCCTTTAGCAATGAAGGACAAAATTCCATTTACCTTCCTAATTACTTGCTGTACCTGCTGACCAACCTTCTACGATTCATGCACAAGGACACCTAGGTCCCTCTGCATTGCAGCATGCTGCAACTTTTTACCATTCAAGTAATAATCCTTTTTACTGTTACTCCTACCGAAATGAATGACTTCACATTTATTAACATTGTATTCCATCTGCCAGACCTTTGCCCACTCACTCAATGTATCTATGTTCCTCTGCAAAGTTTCACAGTCATCTGCACACTTTGCTCTGCCACTCATCTTAGTGTCATCTGCAAACTTTGACACCCTACTCGTGGTCCCCAACTCCAAATCATCTATATAAATTGTAAATAATTGCGGTCCCAACACCGATCCCTGAGGCACACCACTAGTGACTGATTGCCAACCAGAATAGCACTCATTTATCCCCACTCTCTGCTTCCCGTTAGTCAACCAATCCTCTATCCATGCTAATACTTTACCCCTGACGCCTTGCATCCTTATCTTATGCAGCAGCCTCTTGTGCAGCACCTTGTCGAAGGCCTTTTGGAAATCTAGGTACACCACATCCACTGGGTCCCCATTGTCCACCTTGCTCGTAATGTCATCATAGAATTCCAAAAGATTTGTCAAGCATGACCTGCCCTTCATGAACCCATGCTGCGTCTGCCCAACGGGACAATTTCTATCGAGATGCCCTGCTATTTCTTCCTTGATAATAGACTCAAGCATCTTCCCCACTACAGAGGTTAAGCTAACCGGTCTATAATTCCCCATCTTTTGTCTACCTCCCTTTTTAAACAGTGGCGTCACATCTGCTGTTTTCCAATAAGCTGGGACTACCCCAGAGTCCAGCGAATTTTGGAAAATTACCGTCAGTGCACCTGCTATTTCTCCCGCCATCTCTTTTAGTACCCTGGGATGCATTCCATCAGGGCCAGGATGTGATAACTGGACACTTAAAAATAATGGTAGGATTGGGCAGAGTCAACTTGGATTTATGAAAGGGAAATCATGTTTGACCAACTTGTTGGAGTTTTTTGAGGATGTAACTAGCGGAACAGATAAGAGGAAACCAGCGGATGTGGTCTATTTGGATTTTCAGAAGGCTTTCGATAAGGTCACACACAGGTTAATTTTGTTTACTAGAGCACATGGAATTGGGGGCAATATTCTGACACGGATTGACAATTGGTTAATGGACAGAAAACAGAGAGTAGGAATAAATGGGTTATTCTCAGGTTGGCAGTCAGTGACTAGTGGGGTACCACAAGGATCAGTTATTCACAATCTATATCAATGATTTGGATGTGGGGGCCAAATGTAATATTTCCAAGTTTGCTGATGACACAAAGCTTGGTGGGAATTTGAGTTGTGTTGCAAAAAGGCTTCAAAAGGATTTAGACAGGCTAAGTGAGTGGGCAAGAACATGGCAGATGGAACACAATGTGACTAAGTGTGACATTTTCCACCTTGGTAGGAAAAAGAGAAATGCAGATTATTTCTTAAATGGTGAGAGATTGGGACGTGTTGATGTCCAAAGAGTCCTGGGTGTCCTTGTTCATAGGTCACTGCAAGCTAACATGCAGGTGCAGCAAGCAATTAGGAAGGTAAATGGTACACTGGTCTTTACTGCAAGTAGATTTGAGTACAGGAGTAAAGAGGTCTTCCTGCGATTGCACAGAGCCTTGGTGAGACCACCCCTGGAGTACTGTGTGCAGTTTTGGTCTCCTTACCTAAGCAAAGATATACTTTCCATAGAAGGAGTGCAACTAAGGTTCACCAGACCAATCCCTGGGATAGCAGGATTGTCCTATGAGGAGAGATTGAGGAGACTGGGCTTATATTCTCTAGAGTTTAGAAGGTGAGGTGATCTCATTGAATAATACAAAATTCTTACAGGGCTCGACAGGGTGGATGCAAAAAGGATGTTTCCCCCTGGCTGGGGAGTCTACAACCAGGGGACACAGTCTCAGACTAAGGTGTAAGCCATTTAGGATGGAGACGAGGAGGAATTTCTTCAAACAGCGGGTGGTGAATCTTTGGAATTCTCTAGCCCAGAGGGCTGTGGAAGCTCAGCCATTGAGTATATTCAAGACAGAGATCAATAGATTTCTAGATGTTAAATATATGGAATAGGGGGATAATGCAGGAAAATGATATTGAGGTAGATGATCAGCCATGATCTATTTGAATGGAGCAGCAGCCTCAATGGGTCAAATGGCCTACTCCTGCTCCTATTTCCTATGTTCCTAAGACTGTAATGAGGTCAGGAGCAGAGTGGCCCTCTTACATCCTACCTCCTCCAAACTCCTGTTCTAGACTCCCACACAAGTGGAAACAGTTAATCCGCATCCACCCTATCAAATCGCTTCAGAATTTTAAACACCTTGATCAGGTCTTCTCTTAGGTAAAGAAACAAGGCCAACAGTACAGATCACCTTGAAACAATGAGAAGGAAAGGCATGACAAGTCACAAATTAGTGACTTGGTGAGGCCTTAAGTTGTAAAACATAAATTGTAGGGGGAAGGCAATACTGAGGGCAATTAGCAGCTCTGCTGTTTTAAGGTCCTCAGAAAAAAATACTTCTGGATTAGGAAACAGTGCTCAGTATCACTTTTCTACTTGCATGGCATATACTTAAAAGAATATTCAACTTTTCATTTTAGCTCCTTTATGCAAGCATCAAGCGATTCTAAAACTAGCACGTCATGCATCATTATTGAACTAGAGTAATGTTACAGTAGCCACTGTGAGATGAAGAAATTTCAAAGAAGCTAAATACATTCAACAGCTTTTTTTTGTGCACTATAGAATGTGAAAATATAACAAATACATTCTGGCCGGCGGCATGTCAGAATGCATGAAGAATGGCATCATCACCCTCATCTACAAGCGGAAGGGGGAACAGGAAGAAAATCAGGAATTGGCAGCCCTTCGCACTGTTTAATATGGATTACAAAATTCTGTCCGAGGTCATTGCCAATCGGGTCAAATCTGCTCTGAAGTTGGTAATTCACCCCGATCAGACCTGCACTGTACCCGGAAGGAAGATCTCAGGGATATCATCGCCTCTATATGGGACAGGAGGGTGGACACCTGCCTCATCAGCTTGGACCAGGAGCAGGCCTTTGACAGAATATCACACACTTACATGATCGAAATGCTCTCCAAAATGGGATTTGGGGAGGGAATCTGAAATTGTATCCAACTGCTCTGCACAAACATCCATAGCGCAGTCTCAATCCATGAGTGGGAATCGGAAAGTTTTCCGATCAAATGTGGAGTCAGGCAGGGCTGTGCTCTCTCCCGTCTTGTTCATTTACTGTATCAAACCTTTTGCTGAGTCCATAAGGAAGGATGCGGGCATAAGAGAAGTGACAATCCCAGGCAGCTGTGGCACTCAGGTCAAAGCCTCCCTGTACATGAATGACACCATCTTCTGCTCGGATCCAATGATGAGCATCTGCGACTAGCCTGAACTGGCCTCAGGAGCCAAAGTAAATTGCAGCAAGAACAAGCTTTGTCCCCTTCACCATCAGCTCAGACTACCTGAAAGTGCTAGAGATAAGGTTCAGAAAGGCTCGGGCGTGCACCAAAAACTGGAGTCAGCGAGAAGCCATGGTGAAACAGAAATTGGGCTTGTGGCAGCGATACTCCCTCTCCATTGCAGGTAAAAACTGGGTCATAAGGTGTGAGGCGCTCTTGACTTTGCGGTATGTGTCGCAGATCTGGCCCACATCCCGCTCCTGCGCACTGGCGGTTATCCGAGTCATCTTCCACTTTATCTGAAATCAAACATGGACCGTGTCCGCAGGGACACAATGTTTAAACTGCTAGATAAAGGGGCAAAAACGTACCCAATGTCACCCTCATCCTGATAGCCACCTTTGTCTGTGGCTGCATCAAGTTGTGCGTAGACCCCTGGTACACAAACACCAAGTGGCACTGCATACTGAGGTGTTAAGTGTCTAATAAGTTCTGTTAATGGATGTTAAATACCTAGTAGTTGAAGGTGAGTGAACAGGTGTTGTAGAGTAGATTTTCACCTAGTAGAGTGAACAGGTGTTGGGTGTTGATTAGTTAATTGTACACAGATGTACATATAAAGAGCCAGCCAACACTAGCTGGGTGTTGTTAGAAGTAAGCTCTGTGGCAAATAATAAACAGTCTCCACCAAAGCATCCTAGTCTCAGTGTCTTCTTCACAAACAGGCTTGGAAATTTCTCTCACATGAGGTTCTATCTGTCCCCGGTGTTATGAAGGATGGGGTCTGGCCACATTGCTGCGGAATGCTCCATTCAGTTGGACCGTTCCTGTTCCTCGTGGAAAAGTTTGGACAGGAAAACACCTTTGACCACAAGTCTATCAGGCAGCGTTCCGCACACAATGTCCTAGAGGCCCTGCGGGAAAAGGAGATGGTGGATCCTGTCGGCTGGTTCCAAGCAGACTGTCAAATTTATTTGGCAGAATGCCTTATCCCCCGAACTTTCAAACAAGCACCGAGACATAGCTTGGCTGGTGGTGAGAAGGGCCCTCCCAGTCAGATCCTTCCTGCATGCCTGGAGCACCACCATCTCTGCACGCTGCCCTCGAGGCAGCTGCTGTGAGGAAGAGACTATAACCTACTTCCTTCTGGAATGTGCTTTTTCAAAGCAGGTCTGGAAAGAGATGCAGTGCTTTTTGTCAAGGTTTAACCCGAGCAGCTCTAACATAGGACTCAGTGCTTTATGGCCTTTTTCTAGGGATGCACAAGGTAAACATCAACTGCTGCTGCAGGACCATTAACTCGGTGAAAGACACTCTTTGGTCTGCCCGAAACTTGCTGGTCGTTCAGTGCAAAGAGCTATCCACGACCGAGTGTTGCAGACTGGCACATTCCAAGGCCCAGGACTACATGCTGAGGGATGCACTAAAGCTTGGGGCAGCCGCCGCAAGGGCTCAACGGGAAAAGGCCACTGCATAAGGCCCTCCCGCCACAGTATACGGAGAGGCTGGAACCTGGATAAAATTCCTCAGGCTGCAATACCAGAGAATATTTTTTGGTATGTAATGTACATTGTAAATATAACCTGAAATGGCAAGGGTAGTGAGACACCTCATACTGTATTGAAAAGAAACTGATTTGTACTTCACTTTACGAAATGTCCAATCTGAATTGTTTTGTAATGTATTTTTTAGAAACTTTATGAATAAAGCATATTTTTGGAAAAATATAACAAATGCTTTAAAATCCAGTAACAAACTAACATGTTAATATTTTGTAACTGCCCATATTACTTTCTAGTAACTTTTCAGGATTAGGGGGTCTGGGGAACTGGGACTCAAATCCATCTCAAACCAATGACAATTAAGGTCATCTGTGAGATGAGCTTGAGCTATCTCCACTCAGTTCCTAGCAGGCATCAGCCTAGTCAGCAGTCCTTTCTTGGAGGTGGAGATAAGGCAAAGTTTTGTTCCAGCAGACTATGAAAAACTTTGTTCTGCAGCTAATTATACGTATCCCTGGCCTGGGTTGCTAAAATGAACAACACTCCATTCTCCAACATGGAGTACATAAATTCAGAAGCAAGGCCATTAAAAATAAAGTACACCAAATAAAATAAATCACTACTTTGTTGAAATGTGTTGATTAGAGTCACCGATTTTTAAAAACAACTGTACAGTGAATCGTTCAGATGTTGACCAGAATGCTACAGCCCCAAAGTTATGCCAGGATCATGCCCATAAGCAGTCTCCCACACTGACCCTTGAGTTTGCAGGGACCGTGTGGGGGGAGGAGTGGCAAGGGGCGAGAATTTGCAATGCAATTGTGGGCACATCTCAGACACCCATGCACCCCATCATCTGGATTGCATCGACCAACCAATATGTCCCACTTCTGCCCTTCTAAATGTCAATATGCCTCAACTCAATCAACATACAAACCTGAAGTCTTATGTCAGATCTTTTATGGATTGGGAAAAGGGAGCTCTCAACCTACATCAGGACCAATGTTCCCACTAAGCTGTGTGGTGTATCCACGCATGTGCAATCTGGAAGGTACTGCGCAGGCCAATAACAAGTTGTTCCCTGTAAGACAACATAGGTGCACAGCACACGAAATAAACAGATCGTGTACAAAGAAAATTTAAAAGGAATATTGGTCAGGAATGGGGGTATCCGGGTTGAGGCCTTTATGCCTTTCGCTAAGCCCCATCATTTTCCTGATAGAGTTACGTCAGGAATCTGGAGGACATGTCAAGTAGGTTCACCCCTACGTATATTTCATAAAAACTTCCAGGTCCTGTGACAGCCAAAGATTTCTAACAAAAACATCCTCTTTTCTCAAGATACTTATAGTCAAGGGATGCCATTCGGCTCAACTTAATTCCATTATTTTACGAACAAACGGAGTCAATTTGTCAAAAACAATACATTCAAAACAATTTGAATTTTAACCCAAATCTCAAAAGCTATACCTGTCCAAGTAAACCTTTCACTAAACTGTAAATCAGTTTTGACAAGGACAAAATTACGAATTTCTTCCCCCCTCTTCAGAAGATGCTTTTGATGTTATATAGTTTCACTAGCACATCTTGCAAGTAGCCATTACTCACATGTGAGTCTTGACAATGAGTGCTGATTATTTAAACTAGGACCATTTATGTCAACCACTGTGCCCTATCAGTGCCGCAGCTGAAATCAGCTAACTCAACATAAATCAAAAATTACGGAATCTTACTGGGCTATATGGCTTAGTAACTCACTGAATAACCTTGCTGAGCCATCAGGGAACACCAAGAATACAAATCCAAAGCAGTGATACTGCTGCTCTACATTACAACAGCTTTTGTTTTCATTACAGCAGTTGAAAAGTACTTGATTGGCTGTGAAACATTTTGGAACATATGAAAGGCAAGTTCTTTCTTTAGTATTACCAAGATCTCATACATAGTGAATAAAAAACGTGCATTTCCCACTGCTCTGTGCTTCACATAAAATGATTTACTTTATTTTTTAAAATTCATTCATGGGATGTGGGCGTCGCTGGCTAGGCCAGCATTTATTGCCCATCCCTAATGGCCCTCGAGAAGGTGGTGCTGAGCTGCCTTCTTGAACCGCTGCAGTCCATATGAGGTAGGTACACCCACAGTGCTGTTAGGAAGGGAGTTCCAGGATTTTGACCCAACGACAGTGAAGGAACGGCAATATAGTTCCAAGTCAGGATGGTGTGTGGCTTGGAGGGGAACTTTCAGGTGGTGATGTTCCCATGCATCTGCTGCTCTTGTCCTTCGAGATGGTAGAGGTCACGGGTTTGGAAGGTGCTGTCGAAGGAGCCTCAATGCGCTGCTGCAGTGCATCTTGTCGATGGTACACACTGCTGCCACTGCGCGTCAGTGGTGGAGAGAGCGAACATTTGTGGATGGTGTGCCAATCAAGCGGGCTGCTTTGCTCTGGATGGTGTCGAGCTTCTCGAGTGTTGTTGGAGCTGGCAGGCAAGTGGACAGTATTCCATCTAGTCCTGACTTGTGCCTTGTAGATGGTGGACAGGCTGTGGGGAGTCAGGAGGCGAGTTATTCGCCACAGGATTCCTAGCCTCTGACTAGCTCTTGGAGCCATGGTATTTATATGGCGACAAAAACAAGAAATGCTGGAATCGCTCAGCAGGTCTGGCAGCATCTGTGGAAAGAGAAGCAGAGTTAACGTTTCGGGTCAGTGACCCTTCTTCGGAAGTGACAAATATTAGAAAAGTCACAGATTATAAGCAAGTGAGGTGGGGGTGGGGCAAGAGATAACAAAGGAGAAGGTGCAGATTGGACCAGGCCACATAGCTGACCAAAAGGTCACGGAGCAAAGGCAAACAATATGTTAATGGTGTGTTGAAAGACAAAGCATTAGTACAGATTAGGTGTGAATACACTGAATATTGAACAGCAGCAAGTGCAAACCTGAAAAAAAACCTGAAAAAAACAGTGGGTAAGCAAACTGAATAAACTAAGATGAAACGAAATAAATGCAAAAAAAGATTGTAAAAAATGTAAAAAAGAATGTAAAACAAAAAAGGAAGAAAAAAATAACTAAAAATGAAAGCAAAATGGGGGCTGTCATGCTCTGAAATTATTGAACTCAATGTTCAGTCCGGCAGGCTGTAGTGTGCCGAATCGGTAGATGAGATGCTGTTCCTCGAGCTTGCGTTGATGTTCACTGGAACACTGCAGCAATCCCAGGACAGAGATGTGAGCATGAGAGCAGGGGGGAGTGTTGAAATGGCAAGCAACCGGAAGCTCAGGGTCCTGCTTGCGGACTGAGCGGAGATGTTCCGCAAAGCGGTCACCCAGTCTGCGCTTGGTCTCCCCAATGCAGAGGAGACCACACTGTGAGCAGCGAATACAGTATACTACATTGACAGAAGTACAAGTAAATCGCTGCTTCACCTGAAAGGAGTGTTTGGGGCCTGGGATAGTGAGGAGAGAGGAGGTAAATGGGCAGGTATTACACCTCCTGCGATTGCAGGGGAAGGTGCCCTGGGACGGGGACGAAGTGGTGGGGGTAATGGAGGAGTGGACCAGGGTGTCGCAGAGGGAACGATCCCTTCGGAATGCTGACAGGGGAAGGGAGGGGAAGATGCGACTGGCAGTGGCATCACGCTGGAGGTGGCGAAAATGGCGGAGGATGATCCTTTGGATATGGAGGCTGGTGGGATGAAAAGTGAGGACAAGGGGAACCCTGTCACGGTTCTGGGAGGGAGGGGAAGGGGTGAGAGTAGAGGTGTGGGGAATGGGTCGGACACGGTTGAGGGCCCTGTCAACAACAGTGGGGGGAAATCCTTGGTTGAGGAAAAAGGAGGTCATATCAGAAGCACCGTCATGGAAGGTAGCATCATCAAAGCAGATGCGTCGGAGACGGAGAAACTGGGAGAATGGAATGGAGTCCTTACAGGAGGTAGGGTGTGAAGAAGTGTAGTCGAGGTAGCTGTGGGAGTCGGTGGGCTTATAATGGATATTGGTAGACAACCTATCACCAGAGATGGAGACAGAGAAGTCGAGGAAGGGAAGGGAAGTGTCAGAGATGGACCATGTAAAGGTGAGAGAAGGGTGGAAATTGGAAGCAAAGTTGATAAAAGTTTTCTAGTTCGGGGCGGGAGCAGGAAACGGCACCGATACAGTCATCAATGTACCGGAAAAAAAGTTGGGGGAGGGGGCCTGAGTAGGACTGGAACAAAGAATGCTCCACATATCCCACAAAAAGACTGGCATAACTAGGACCCATGCGGGTACCCATAGCAACACCTTTTACTTGAAGGAAGTGCGTGGAGTTGAAGGAGAAGTTGTTCAATGTGAGAACAAGTTCAGCCAGGCGGAGGAGGGTGGTGGTGGATGGGGACTGGTTGGGCCTCTGTTCCAGGAAGAAGCGGAGAGCCCTCAAACCATCCTGGTGGGGATGGAGGTGTAGAGCGATTGGACGTCCCTAGTGAAGAGGAGGCGGTTGGGATCAGGAAACTGGAAAGTGTCAAAATGACGTAGGGCGTCAGAAGAGTCACGGATGTAGGTGGGAAGAGACTGGACCAGCGGAGAAAAGATAGAGTCTAGATAGGAAGAAATAAGTTCAGTGAGGCAGGAGCAGGCTGACACAATGGGTCTGCCGGGACAGTCCCGTTTGTGGATTTTGGGAAGGAGGTAGAAGCGGGCTGTCCGGGGTTGTGGGACTATGAGGTTGGAAGCTGTAGAGGGAAGATCTCCAGAGGAGATGAGGTCAGTGACAGTCCTTTGGACGGTGGTGGGGTCATGGTCCAGAGGGAGGTAGGAAGAGGTGTTCATATGGCTACTCCAGTTCAGTTTCTGGTCAAAGGTAGCCCCTCGGATGTTGATAGTGGGGGATTCAGCGATGGTAATACCATTGAATGTCAAGGGGAGATGGTTAGATTCTCTCCTGTTGGAGATGGTCATTGCCTTGGACTTGTGTGGAGCAAATGTTACTTGCCACTTATCAGCCCAAGCCTGGATATTGTCCAGGTCTTGCTGCATTTCGACACGGACTGCTTCAGTATCTCAGGAATGGCTAACTGTGCTGAACATTGTGCAATCATCAGCGAACATCCCCACTTCTGACCTCATGATTGAAGGAAGGTCATTGATGAAGCAGCTGAAGATGGCTGTGCCTCAGACACCACCCTGAGGAACTCCTGCAGTGATGTCCTGGAGCTCAGATGATTGATGTCCAACAACCACAGCAATCTTCCTTTGCGCTGGATATGGCTCCAACCAGCAGAGAATTTTTCCCCCAGATTCCCATTGGCTCCAGTTTTGCTAGGGCTCCTTGATGCCATACTCAGTCAAATGATGCCTTGATGTCAAGGGCAGTCACTCTGACATCACCTCTCGAGTTCAGTTCTTTCGTCCATGTTTGAACCAAGGCTGCAATGAGGTCAGAAGCTGAGTGGCCCTGGCGGAACCCAAACTCAGCGTCACTGAGCAGGTTATTGCTAAGCAAGTGCTGCTTGATGGCACTGTTGATGACACCTTCCATCACTTTACTGATGATTGAGAGTAGACGGACGGGGTGATAATTGGCCGGGTTGGACTTGCCCTGCTTTGTGTGTGCACGACATACCTGGGAAATTTTCCACATTGTCGGGTAGATGCCAGTGTTGTAGCTATACTGGAACATCATGGCTCGGGGTGCAGCAAGTTCTGGAGCACAGGTCTTCAGTACTATTGCCGGAATATTGTCAGGACCCATAGCCTTTGCAGTATCCAGTGCCTTCAGTCGTTTCTTGATATCACGCGGAGTGAATCGAATTGGCTGAAGTCTGGCATCTGTAATGCTGGGGACTTCAGGAGGGGGCCGAGATGGATCATCAACTCGGCACTTCTGGCTGAAGATGGTTGCAAATGCTTCAGCCTTATCTTCTGTAATGATGTGCTGTGCTCCCCCATCATTGAAAATGGGGATATTTGTGAAGCCACCTCTTCCAGTTAGTTGTTTAATTGTCCACCACCATTCATGACTGGATGTGGCAGGACTGCAGAGCTTACATCTGATCATAAGATCATAAGAACTAGGAGCAGGAGTAGGCCATCCGGCCCCTCGAGCCTGCTCCGCCATTCAATAAGATCATGGCTGATCTTTTCGTGGACTCTGATCCACTTATCCGCGCTCCCACCGTATCCCTTAATTCCTTTATTGTTCAAAAAGATATCTACCTTAGCTTTAAAGACGTTTACTGAAGAAGCGTCAACTACTTCACTGGGCAAGGAATTCCATAGATTAACAACCCTCTGGGTGAAGAAGTTCCTTCTTAATTCAGTCCTAAATCTGCTCCCTCTAATCTTGAGGCTATGCCCTCTTGTCCTAGCTTCACCTGCCACTGGAAACATACTCTCTACTTGTATCTTATCTATTCCCTTCATGATTTTATATGTTTCTATAAGATCCCCCCTCATTCTTCTGAATTCCAATGAATATAATCCCAATCTACTCAGTCTCTCCTCATAAACCAACCCCCTCAACTCCGGAATCAACCTAGTGAACCTCCTCTGCACCCTCTCCAGTGCCAGTATATCCTTTCTCAAGTAAGGAGACCAGAACTGCACACAGTACTCCAGGTGCTGCCTCACTAGTACCTTATACAGCTGCAACATAACCTCTCTGCTTTTAAACTCAATCCCTTTAGCAATGAAGGACAAAATTCCATTTACCTTCCTAATACTTGCTGTACCTGCAGACAAACCTTCTGCGATTCATGCACAAGGCCACCTAGGTCCCTCTGCATAGCAGCATGCTGCAACTTTTCACCATTCAAGTAATAATCCTTTTTACTGTTACTCCTACCGAAATGAATGACTTCACATTTATTAACATTGTATTCCATCTGCCAGACCTTTGCCCACTCACTCAATGTATCTATGTTCCTCTACAAAGTTTCACAGTCATCTGCACACTTTGCTCTGCCACTCATCTTAGTGTCATCTGCAAACTTTGACACCCTACATGTGGTCCCCAACTCCAAATCATCTATATAAATTGTAAATAATTGCAGTGTTTGAAGCTCAAATTCCAGATCATCAACTCTGAGCCGGAGCTCTTCCAGCAACCAACACTTGCTGCAGATGTGGTCCCTGCCGTTCACAATGGGGACAGCCAGCTCCCACATCATACAGCTACAGCACATCACCTGCCCAGCCATCTCTACTTAGTTAATTACTTTATTACTTGATATAAATTTATGAGTTAAATACTTTCTGATACTTCTCTGCTATGGTCTTTTTCAAATAAGCAATTAATAGATAAATCATAAAAAGTAAGTAAAAAAAGAAAGTAAATTTTTAACCAATCACACGATACAGAAGAAATAAAAAAGCTTACCTTATCAACACACCAGAGTCCTTTTTCTTGGTTAGAGGAGGAGGGCGGGTGGGTACATGTCTAGTGTCTCGGGTTCAGCCACTGCCCAAATATATACGTTTTTTCTTACCCAGCAGTTCCCTGGTCCACCGAAACAAACGGTAATCTACTTTAAGCTGAAGCTGACTTCCCAGCTGATCACTCGCTCGCACTGTCTCTACTTCTGAAAAAGCTGCTGCACAAAAGGGATGGTTATGGGATCGCTTAGCTCTATCTATTGCATGCTGCTTATGCAGTCTGGCATGCAAGTAGTCCTGGGTTGTAGCTTCACCAGGTTGACACCTCATTTTGAGGTATGCCTGGTGCCGCTCCTGGCATGCCCTCCTGCACTCTTCATTGAACCAGGGTTGGTCTCCTGGCTTGATGGTAACGGTAGAGTGGGGGATATGCCGGGCCATGATGTTACAGATTGTGGTCGAGTACAATTCTGATGCTGCTAATGGCCCACAGTGCCTCATGGATGCCCAGTTTTGCATTGCTAGATCTGTTCGAAATCTATCCCATTCAGCACGGTGATAGTGCCACACAACACGATGAATGGTATCCTCAAGATGAAGGCGGGACTTCGTCTCCACAAGGACCGTGCGGTGGTCACTCCTCCCAATACTGTCATGGACAGAAGCATCTGCGGCAGGCAGATTGGTGAGGACAAGGTCAAGTATGTTTTTCCCTCATGTTGGTTCCCCCACCACCTGCCGCAGACCCAGTCGAGCAGCTATGTCCTTTAGAACTCAGCCAGCTCGGTCAGTAGTGGTGCTACCAAGCCACTCTTGGTGATGGACATTGAAGTCCCCCACCCAGAGTACATTTTGTGCCCTTGCCACTCTCAGTGCTTCCTCCAAGTGGTGTTCCACATGGAGGAGTACTGATTCATCAGCTGAGGGAGGGTGGTAGGTGGTAATCAGCAGGAGGTTACCTTGCCCATGTTTGACCTGATGCCATGAGACTTCATGGGGTCTGGAGTCGATGTTGAGGACTTCCAGGGCAACTCCCTCCCTTCTGTCGACCACTGTCCCGCCACCTCTGCTGGGTCTGTCCTGCCGGTGGGACAGGACATACCCGGGATAGTGATTGCAGTGTCTGGGACATTGTCTGTAAGGTATGATTCCGTGAGTATGACTATGTCAGGCTGTTGCTTGACTAATCTGTGGGACAGCTCTCCCAACTTTGGCACAAGCCCCCAGATGTTCGTAAGGAGGACTTTGCAGGGTCGACAGGGCTGGGTTTGCCGTTGTCGTTTCCGGTGCCTAGGTCGATACCGGGTGGTCCGTCCGGTTTCATTCCTCCTTTTTATTGACTTCGTGGCGGTTAGGTACAGCTGAGTGGCTTGCTAGGCCATTTCAGAGGGCATGCAAGAGTTAACCATATTGCTGTGGGTCTGGAGTCACATGTAGGCCAGACCAGGTAAGGACAGCAGATTTCTTTCCAGAAAGCACATGAGTGAACCAGATGGGTTTTTACAACAATCGACAATGGTTTCATGGCCATCATTAGACTAGCTTTTTGTCGTGCAATCACTGCTGTTGTCGTGAATGTCGGAATTATTTACGCACATCAATCGCACTGGTTCAGGGACAAATTCTGGCTCGGTCATAAGAATATAAGTAGCAGCAGGAGTAGGCCATATGTCCCCTCGAGTCTGCTCCACCACTCAATAAGATCATGACTGATCTGATCTGGGCCTCAACTCCACTTTCCAGCCTGGTCCCCACAACCTTCGACTCTCCTATGGTTCAAAAATCTATATCCCACCTTTGAATAAATTCAATGACCGAACCTCCACAGCTCTCTGGGATACAGAACCTTCTCTGAACTTCTTCCAATGCACGTATATCCCACCTTAAATAAGGAGACAAAAACTGTACAAAGTACTGCAGGTGCATTCTCACCAACACCCTGTACAGTTGCAGCAAGACTTCCCGACTTTTATATTCCACCCACCTTGCAATAAAGGCCAACAATTCATTTGCCTTCCTAATTGCTGTACCTGCGTGCTAACTTCTTTGTGTTTCATGTGCAAGGACATCCAGATCCCTCTGTCCCGCAGCATTCTGTAGTGTCTCTCTCTATTTAAAATATCTTCCTATTCCATTCTTCCTACCAAAGTGGATAACCTCACATTTTCCAACATTATACTCCTTCTCCCAAATTTTTTGCTCACTTAAATAACCTATCTATATCCCTTTGCAGACTCTGTGTCCTCTTCACAACTTGCTTTTCCACCTATAAGAACTAGGAGCAGCAGTAGGCAATTCAGCCCCTCGAGCCTCCTCCGCCATTCAATACGATCATGGCTGATCTCATCTTGGCCTCAACTCCACTTTCCTGCCCGTTCTGCATAACCCTTCAACCCATTTCTAATTAAAAATCTGTCTATCTCCTCCTTAAGTTTACCCAATGTCCCAGCATCCTACACACTCTGGGGTAGTGAATGCCACAGACTCATGACCCTTTGAAAGAAGTAATTTCTCCTCATCTCTGTTTTAAATCTGTTACCCCTTATCCTAAAACTATGACCTCTCATTCTAGATTGCCCCACAAGAGGAAACATCCTCTCGATGTCTACTTTGTCAATCCCCTTAATCATCTTATATACCTGAATTAGATCTCCTCTCATTCTTCTAAACTCGAGAGTAAAGACCTAAACTGCTCAATCTCTCTTCATAAGACAAGCCCCCCATCTCTGGAATCAATCTATCTCCTCTAAACTGCCTCCAAAGCAACTACATCCTTTCTCCAGTCAGGGGACCAAAACTGTACGCAATACTCCAGGTGCGGTCTCACTAATGCCTTGTACAGTTGCGGCAACACTTCCCTACTTTTAGACTCTATTCTTTTCGCAGTAAATGCCAAAATTCCATTTGCCTTCCTCATCACCTGCTGTCCCTGCAAACTAGTTTTCTGCGATTCATGCATGAGGACACCCAGATCCCTCTGCACCGAAGCACTCTGAAGTGTCTCTCCATTTAGATAATAACTTGCCTTTCTATTCTTCCGACCAAAATGGATAACATCACACTTATCCACGTTAAAATCTATCTGCCAAATTTTGGCCCATTTATCTAACCTATCCATATCTATTTGTAGATTTCTTATTTCTTTATTGCAACTTACTATCTCACCTATTTTAGTGTCATCTGCAAATTTGGCTATAGTACCTTCTATCCCTGCATCCAAGTCATTAATATCGATTGTAAATAGTTGGGGCCCGAAGACCAAACCCTGTGGTGCCCCACTAGCTACATCTTGCTAACCAGAAAAAGACCCATTTATCCCGACTCTCTGTTTTCTGTTGGTTAGCCAATCCTCTATCCAAGCTAATAAATTGCCCCTAACCCAATGTGAACTTACCTTGTGTACTAACCTTTTCAAATGCCTTCTGGAAGTCCAGATAAACTACATCTACAGGATCCCCATTATCCACTTTGCTTGTTACAGCTTCGACGAACTCTAGTAAATTAGTCAAACACGATTTACCCTTCATAAAACCATGCTGACTCTGATGGATTGCGTTTTGACTTTCTAAATGTTCTATTACTTCTTTAATAATGGATTCTAATAATTTCCCAACGACAGATGTTAAACTAACTGGTCTATAGCTTCCTACTTTCTGCCTCCCTCCCTTTTTGAATAAGGGCGTTAAATTAGCTTTTTTCCAATCCACTGGAACCTTTTCCATGTCCAGAAAATTTTGGAATATTATAACCAATGGATCCACTATCTCCACTGCCACTTCTTTTATGACCCTAGGATGTAGGCCATCAGGCCCTGGGGATTTGTCTGCCTTCAACCCCAATAGTTTGCTCAGTACTTTTTCCCTAGTTATGATGATTGTTCTAAGTTCCTCCCTTTCTATAACCTCTGCATTATTTGATACTATTGGGATGGTAGTAGTGTCCTCCACCATAAAAACTGAAGCAAAATACTGATTTAGTGTCTCTGCCATTTCTGTGTTCCCTTCTATTAACTCTCCAATCTCATCCACCAAAGGACCAACATTCACTTTAGCTACTCTTCCCTTTTATATACTTATAGACGCTTTTGCTATCCATTTTTATATTTTGCACTAGTTTTCTTTCATAATTCACCTTTGCTCTTTTTATTACTTTTTCAGTAACTCTTTGTTGATCTTTAAAAGTTTCCCAATCTTCCAGCCTGCCACTGGCCTTTGCAATATGGTATGCCTTAGTTTTTGTCTTTATGTTATCCTTAACGTCCTTGATTAGGCATGGATGTTTTTTTCCCCCTCTTTGAATCTTTCTTCCTCTCCGGAATATATTTTAGTTGGGATAAATTGAATATCTCCTTAAACATCTGCCATTGCTCATCAACTGTCCTACCTTGTAGTCCTCCTGCCCAGTCCACTCGCGCCAAATCTGACCTCGTGCCTATGTAATTACCTTTCTTTAACTCCAGAACGCTTGTGCAGGACTCCAGCTTCTCGCCCTCAAACTGAATTTGAAATTCTAGCAAGCTATGATCACATTTCCCTGGAGGATCCTTAACAATTAGACCATTTATTAATCTCACCTCATCATACAACACCAAATCTAGAATAGCCTGCTCCCTGGTTGGTTCCACAACATATTGCTCCAAAAGACAATCTCCAATACATTCAATGAACTCTCCCTTGAGGCTACCCTTGCCAATTTGACTAATCCAGTCTATGTGCATATTAAAATCACCCATGATTATTGCCATACCTTTCTTACAAACCCCCAGTATTTCCTGGTTTATACTGTGCCCCACTGCAGAACTACCGTTTGGGGACCTATAGTTTACTCCCACCAGTGACTTCTTTCCCTTGCTATCTTCATATCGTCAGCAAATCTGGATACAATACATTTGGTTCCTTCATCCAAGTCACTAATATAGATTGTAAAGAGTGGAGCCCCCAGCACTGATCCTTGTGGCACCCATACTAGTTACAATTTGCCAACCTGAAAATGCCCCATTTATCCCAACTCTGCTTCCCGTTAGGCAGCCAATCTTCTATCCATGCTAATATATTACCCTCAACACCATGAGCTCTTATCTTGTGCAGTAACCTTTCATGTGGCACCTTGTCGAATGCATTTTGGAAATCCAAATACCTTACATTTACAGGTTGCTCTTTATCCACTCTGCTCATTACATCCTCAAAGAACTCTAATAAACTTGTCAAACACTATTTTCCTTTCATAAAACCTGTTTGATTGTATTAAGATTTTCTAAATGCCCTGCTACTACTTCCTTAATAATGGATTCCAGCATTTTCCCAATAAAACATGTTAGGCTAACTGGTCTGGAGTTTCCTGCTTTATGTCTCCCTCCTTTCTTGAATAGGGGTGTTACAATTGCAGTTTTCCAATCTACTGGGGTCTTTCCAGAATCCGGGGAATTTTGGAAGATTACAAACAATGCATTCACTATCTCACTTCTTTTAAGACCTTAGGATGCAGGCCATCAGATCCGGGGACTTGTCAGCCTTTTGTCACATTAGTTCTCCTAGTACTTTTTCTCCAGTGATAGTTTCAAGTTCCACCCTCCATTTAGCCCCTTGATTTTCTATTATTATTGGTGTCTTTCATGTCTTCTACAGTGAGGACAAATGGTCACGCTCACACAAGGAGAAATTATGAACTATAAAATGAACTGATGAACTGAGCTCAAAACAGACACCTTCTGCTCCAAAAGAAGATGGAGTAAGTGGTCAGGTGACCCCTGCTGTACTGCAAATACACATGGTAACTGCTGGAATTCTGAACCAATCGTCATGTCTCGTCAAGTAATGAAGAAAGCATTAGAAATGTAAATGACCCATTCAATGGTAATGGATACCCATATTCAAAACATTGGTCTAAAAATGTGCTCCAGAACTAGCCACACACCCAGCCAAGCTGTTCCAGTACCGCTGGAACACTGGCATCTACCCGGCATGAGGAAAATTGCCCTGGTATGTCCTATCCACAAAAAACAGGACAAATCCAACCCAGCCAATTACCACCCCATCAGTCGACTCTGAATCATCAATAAAGTGATGGAAGGTGTCGTCGACAGTGCCATCAAGCGGCACTTCCTCAGCAACAACCTTCTCACTGACGCTGTTTGGGTTCCACCAGGACCACTCAGCTCCTGACCTTGTTACAGCCTTGCTTCAAACATGGACAAAAGAGCTGAACTCAAGAGGTGAGTTGAGAGTGACTGCCCTTGACATCAAGGCAGCATTTGACTGAATATGGTGTCATGCAGGCCCCCACCCGCCAAGAATGAGGCATATTAATTTCACCACATGGGCATTAAATTTCAAATTGTTGCCGGTGTTACAACTGACTGCTCAAGTCAAAGCCCCCGATCAAAATATACTATTTATATATATATATATATATATATATATATATACTATTTTGATTGTGGTGGGAGAAACGCACTGTTGATTCAGTCCTGTCCCTCCACAGATCACCTAACATATCATTTCAAACATTCCAAATTAAAGACCCAGCCAAATTGTATAATCTATTAACCTCTGAAAGAGTCTAACCAAACCAGGTGTCTTTAGAACAACAAATTAACTGTTTAATTAGAAAAACTAAATTCTTAAACACTACTAGGATAGAAACAGCATTTAAAATAGAAAAAATTAGAGTCCTTGCATATTTATGTGAAATCTTCCAATATGAAATAGTCCAAGGTTGCCTGAAGTCCTCACAGCTGTCTGATGGGGGGGAAAAAGGTTCTTCAACAGAAGAACAGTCCACAGTCTAATTCAGCGGTTCAACTGATGCTCTTCTTTTCCAGCAATGAATTTCAGCAATTACAGTTCATGAGTTAAAGAAATTGGTTATTTCCTTTTAAGAAATTAATCTGGCTTGACATCAGAATTCTGAGAGTATAATAAATAGGGTTTAAATAGACCGAGAGAGAGCTCTCCTTTCCTTCTATATATGCTGGTACAGCTGTCTGTCTGTGTCCGTTTCCAAAGCCAGTTTTTCAACTAATTTCAAATGTCAATCGGCAACAACATATCTCGTGTCTTTGGTCGTAAATGGCAGTATGCCGGGGCAACAAGAATGCATTCTTTGACTCAGTCTCTGGAGCTTGTTGCCTTAAGACAGTACTGCTCCTTTTCCAGCCGTAAAGGCACACCGCATTCTTCCCGGGAAAAAAAAACTATAGGATCATAACACTGGGAAGAGGTGAAGGCCTGTTACAAGGACTGCCAGACCTTGGTTAGAAAAAAATATTGACATACCAACAGACATTGAAGGCAGGGAAGCGCATTCCATTCCCTAAGATGATACAATACAAAGAGCCAAGATGTGGTCAACCTGGGGGGTTTCTGAATTGTACAGTTTGAAATGAGAGCCTGCAGAAAGCAGAATACTCCTTGACTGAAGACCACCTCCTGTCTGTCTGCCTGCTCCCTTTCTCACATGCCTCTAAATCCACTGAAGACACACGAACCCCGAGAGAGAAAAGTCTCCTACAGCAAACAAGGTTCAAGAAGAATACTGGGCCCCAACGAAAAGCAAGATCTACCTACAATCAAGGACTCGACAGTGAGCTCGAAGAACCCTAACCAAAACTCTTCAGATGATATTACCTCGAACATTTCCAATTTATTTCCTCTGTTTTCTTTCTATCTCTATCTGCATGTGTGTATTACGTATACATGCTCACGTGGGGTGCGTCGTGTATCCGTAGGCGTCACCTGAATTAGAGTTTGTTGAATAAAATTTCACTTTTCTTCTTTAAACCAGAGAAAGCCTGTTTGTGATGGTTTCTTTGCCTTACAATTGGAAAGCGGTGAACAAGGTTTCACCAAAAGGGGAGCTAAAAACAGTGTGTGTTGAAAATTATACCCTGTTACACTAAGACCGGGTGAAGGCAGAGAGAAACCCCGAGACACCTTTCTCACCTGGTCGTAACAGAAATTTGGGTGCTACCATCTGTGATTTTTACCCACAAACAAGAGAAATTGAAAGTGAGAAGCCAAATCGTTCCCAATCAAAAAAAAGCAAGATTTCAATACAAGTTTTCTTGTGGTTGTGTGTGATTGAATACTAACACGTCCTCAACTGAAGTTAGTAGCTCCCTAAGCCAGGGTGAAGTAACTTAGGATAAGTTAAAAGTACTGTCTATGGAGAAATTGAGGAAAATGGCTGAGCAGTGTGGGACCACTGTATATGGCAAGGCTATGAAGTCTGAATTCCTAAAGTTAATGGCCAACCATTTTTCCCTTGAATCTGAAGAAGTACTTGAACCAGAAAGGGTAGTGCCAGCAAAGATACATGAATTAGCAGACAGGGAAAGAGAAAGGGAGAGTCAGGAAAGAGAGAGAGTGAGAGTGAGCGAGCAAAGAATATTCCAGAAAGAATGCGCGGAAAGAGAGCTGAAGTGGCTTCAGTTAACTCGGGGGTGACACAGTAACCCCAGTGAAAGCATGGCCAATATGGAGGAGTGTAATTCAGGGCCGGGTACAAAATTGTTAAAACTAGCTCAACTAATTCCAAAATTCAATGAGGATGATGAAGCACTTTTTGTGTCCTTCGAGAAACTGGCAGGGCAGCTAAGATGGCCAGCTGAGATCTGGTCTCTTTTACTACAAAGCAAGCTAACTGGAAAAGCCCATGAGGTTTATTCCCTGTTGCCAGCTGACAGTTCATCAAATTATGAACTGACCAAAAATGCTATCCTCGGTGCATACGAATTAGTACCCAAAGCCTATCGCCAAAAGTTTAGAACCCTCAAGAAACAAGCTAATCAAACTTATCTGGAGTTTGAAAGAAGTAAGTAGCTGGCTTTTGACCAGTGGGTGAGGGCTCTTAAAATATAGCTCAGCTATGAGAATCTCAGGCAAGTAATTCTGTTAGAGAAATTTAAACACTCTCCCACTCTCCATAAAGACCCATAGAGGATCAACGGGTCCAAAGGGCCTGGCAAGCGGCCGTTCTGGCTGATGAGTTTGCTTTCATTATAAGTCGGTTCTCCAGGGGAAAACCTTTCCTCGTCAGCCCCACAAATCCGAAAAGGACCAAGCATGGGAAGGTGATAGGAGCCAAGCAGTCCTAGGAGAGAAAGGAAAGCAGAAGACACAGGGGGCCCTCCTCCAGCCAAAAAAGAAGGTGCAGTGAGCAAGAGTGAGACTCGGACACCTGTGTGCTTCTATTGTAATAAAGCAGGGCATTTAAAAGCTGACTGCTGGAAACTAAAGGGATATCTGGTAGAGCTGATCAGGGCACACCCACTCAGTGAAGACAGGACCCTGATGGAAAGCACAGCAGAACAAGCCGTGGCTTGAACTGCAGTAAGAGTGAGACCCAGGAAGCTTACTACTGCAAGTGCAGGAAAATTTAATAGGATTCCTGAGAGTCATCAAGGTATTGTGTCTGAAGGGAAAGTAACCCCATACCCTTCGAGTGGGGCAAGCAAGCCCATAGTGATTCTCAGGGACACGGGCCACCAGATCCCTTTTACTGGGAAAAGACCTGACCTCTCCCTCTGAGAGTGGAGTGAACACCAGAATGGTGGTGAATGGTATTGGAGGGCAGTGTATGCCTGTACCTTTACACTGGGTGCACTTGGAGTGCGACCTAATTTCGGGACCGGTAACCACCGGGATTGTCCCTAATTTGCCTGTGGACGGGGTTGACCTGCTCCAAAGTAATGATCTGGCGGGGGTGAAGACCCCTTCAGTAGTGAAAGAAAGACCTAAGGAGGTCACAGAGACAGAGCAGTGGCAGGACATGGTCCCCTGCAGTTGCCCTGAATGTGTAATGAATCAGGCCATGATCAAACCAGCTCCCCCAGAGGAGACTGCATTGGCACTGCAGGCAGACGACCATGAAGTCTGACTGTCCGAGACATTCTTTGTAAAGTTAGACGACCCACGGAATGAGTTAAATGAATCTTCCCTAGCTGAGGCTCAGTGAACTGACCCAGTACTGCTAGAGTTAGCACAGGCTGCCCAGTCTGAAATTGAAGCAGCGGGAGTCCCTGATTGCTATCTAAAGAATGAGGTACTGATGAGGAAATGGAGTTCTTCTCCTCAGACCTGAGAGCAAGGAGTGGTCAGTAGTTCACCAGTTAGTGGTGCCGCAGAGGTACCGGAACAAATATTAAAAAAGGCCCACGAGACTACAGTGGCTGCACATGCCGGTATACGAAAGACCAAAACCTGCATAAGACAGCAGTTTGACTGGCCACAACTCCACAAAGATGTGGAGGAGTACTGCAGGAGTTGCCACATGTGACAGGTTGAGGGGAAACCCCAACCGTGAAACCTGCACTCCTCTGTCCTGTACCAGTGTTAGTAGGACCCTCCAGCAAAGGGCTGGTGAACTATATGGGACCCCCCACCGAGAACAAAAGGGGACAGGCAGGCACAAGGCTAGCAAAAGTTTAGAAAGGGAAGGGGGAAAAATGACCAAGAGGGCAGGTCAAAGGAAGTCCTGGAGAAATCCCAGATGAAAACCCTTACTGTCCAGTCCTAGAGGCCTGCTACCCAACCCAAAGCCGACGGGACCTGGCGACGTGTCGGGTTCAGGTCTGGTCAGGCCCATCTTCAGGGTATGGCTTTCGGGCTCAGCTCGGCTCGGGCCAAGCCAGGCCGGACACGCACAGTAACTGCTCTGCTGGCAAGTACTGAAATTAAAAAACTTACCTAAGCTGGGAGTCCGGGACGAAACTGAGTCTGCACAGTGAGCGAGTGACGTCACTATGATGTCATCGTGCATGCGCTGCAGCTTCGTGGAGCTTCCCAGTCAGAAGGTAAGTAAAGGGATGGTCAGGTCGGGTCATGTCGGGGCGGATTCGGCTCGGGTGGGGCTCGAGGCAAAATCGGAGGGACTCAGGCCGGGTCGGGCTCGGGTCCGCTGTGGTTTTGAGAGGTTCGGGTCAGGTTCTTTTTTCCCACCCTGAGCAGGCCTCTAAGCAGTCCCCCAACCCCGAAAAATGTGAAAAGTTAGACCCCACTTCCTCCTACGTAAATGCAGACACTAGAAGCACCCCACCAGAGTTGCTAACAGCATTTAAAGGAACTTGCAGAGACAAAGTAAGACCTCTTGGGGGCAGAGAAACCGTGAAGGTCATGCCTCACCTCAAAGTGCCACAGGGGAGTGCAATGGAGTCTGCACAAATACCTGCAGGCAGGAGTGTCCCCGAGGACAAAGGAGAGATTAGCAAAGAATCCTCCCACACAGTCAGAAAAAAAAAGAGAACCATCTCTGCACCTCAAGTCAAAAGCATTCGCATGATTCAGCAAAGCACTGAAGGAGGGTTCAGTATAGACCCGCCCACCTGAAAAAAAAATTACCTCAGATGGAACAAAGACCCTAGGCGTCCATGGGAATGAGCAAATGGAAGAAAAACGTCCCCAAAAATGAACGTTTATTGGGATGCCAAAAAAGCGGGAGATTTTAACAAGCTTTAGGATTTATGAATGAATGGAAATGAATGGAAGAAATGCATGTTTTTTTTCTGTATCTTATAATTTCTCTCAACCCTTTTCATGAAATGCGCTTTTCTCAAATCGCATTTCATTCCCCTGGGTGTGGAGGTGTCATGCAGTCCCCCACCTGCCACAAATGAGGCATATTAATTTTGCCACATGGACAGTAAATTTCAAATTGTTGCTGGGAAGAGAAGGCCTGTTACAAGGACTGCCAGACCTAGGCTAGAAAAAAATTTTACATACTAACAGACATTGAAGGCAGGGAAGCACATTCCATTCCCTATGATGATACAATACACAGAGCCAAGATGTGGTCAGACCAGTTAGTCACATGACTAGCCTACTTGGCAACCTGGGGGTTTCTGAATTGTACAGTTTGAACTGAGAGCCTGCAAAAAACAGAATGCTCCTGGACTGAAGACCACCTCCTGTCTGCTCCCATCTCTTTCTCACAAGCCTTTAAATCCACTGAAGACACATGAACCCCAAGAGAGAAAAGTCTCCTACAGGGATCAAGAAGAAAACGGGCCCCTGCTAAAAGCAAGATCTACCTACAATCAAGGAGTCTACAGTGAGCTCGAAGAACCATAACAAAAACTCTTCAGATATTGCCTCAAACTTTTCCACTTTGTTCCTTCTGTTTTCTTTCTGTCTCTATCTACGTGTGTATCGCGTATGCATGCTCGCGTGGGCGCTTCGTGTATCCGTAGGCGTCAACTCAATTAGAGTTTAAGAATAATAAAATTTCACCTTTCTTCTTTAAACTTGAGAAAGCCTGTTTTTGATGGTTTCTTTGTCTTATAATTGGAAAGCAATGAACAAGAATTCACCAAGGGGGAGCTAAAAACACAATGTGTTGAAAATTAAACCCCGTTATAGTAAGACCAGGTGAAGGCTGAGAGGGACCTCTAGACAACTTTCTTACTTGGTCGTAACAATGGCATCAAGGAGCCCGAGCAAAATTGGAGTCAATGGGAATCAGGTGGAAAACTCTCCGCTGGTTGGAGTCATACCTAGCACAAAGGAAGATTTTTGTGGTTGTTGGAGGTCAATCAGCTCAGCTCCAGGACATCAATGCACGATTTCCTCAGAATAGTGTCCTAGGCCCAACCATCTTCAGCTGCTTCAACAATGACCTTCCTTCAACCATAACGTCAGAAGTGGGGTTGTTTGCTGATGACTGCACAATGTTCAGCAACATTCACGGCTCCTCAGATACTGAAGCAGTCCATGCAGAAATGCAGCAAGACCTGGACAATATCCAGGCTTAGGCTAATTAGTAGCAAGTAACATTCACGCCACACAACTGCCAGGCAATGACCATGTCCAAAAAGAGAGAACTTAACCATCTCCCCTTGACAATCAATGGCATTATGATCGCTGAATACCCCACTATCAACATCCTGGGGGTTACCATTGACCAGAAACTGAACTGGAGTAGCCATATAAATACAGTGGCTACAAGAGCAGGTCAGAGGCTAGGAATCCTGAGACGAGTAACTCACCTCCTGACTCCCCATAGCCTGTCCACCATCTACAAAGCACAAGTCAGGAGTGTGATGGAATACTCTCCACTTGCGTGGATGGGTGCAGCTCCAACAACACTCAAGAAGCGCAACATCATCCAGGGCAAAGCAGCCCGCTTAATTGGCACCCCATCTACAAACATTCACTCCCTTCACCACTGCTGCACAGTGGCAGTGTGTACCATCTACAAAATGCACCAAGGCTCCTTCGACAGCACCTTCCAAATCCATGACCTCTACCAACTAGAAGGACAAAGGCAGAAGTTGCATGGGAACACCAACACCTGCAGGTTTGCTCCAAGTCACGCACCATCCTGACGGATCTATATCGCTGTTCCTTCACTGTTGCTGGGTCAAAATCCTGGAACTCCCTTCTTAACAGCATTGTGGCTATATCTACCCCACATGCACTGCAGCGGTTCAAGAAGGCAGCTCACCACCATCTTCTCAAGAGTAATTAGGGATGGGCAATAAATGCTGGCCTCGTCAGTGATGCCCATATCCCATGAACAAATAAAAAAATTGACTTTGCAGACATGGAGATTCCAGACTCAAACTCAGGATAATGGGTGTGAAAACCACCACTTTATCAAGATGGCACAAAGAACCGCAAACAAACCCATTGTCTAATAATGGCCACACCAGCTAACACCATTTATGAAAACACAATGGGAGAGAAAATTGGGTCACATGATAGAAACCAAGTCTCTTATAGGGAGTTTTTAAGAAGAGACATTTTTGTACAGGAAGCCAGAAGGGAGAGAGCCCCACCCCAGCAAGGAGGAGGACCCTGCCAGAATACCATCTTTAAATTACCTAGAGGCAGAGACAAAAGGTGACCTTGAAACTCCTTGCCTGAGAAATTTTAAGAGGATTTTTGCTATTGAACTGTGTCTGCTGCAAAGCATACGTCCACCTGAAACTTTCCAAAGTCTGATGTCAGTGAACCAGGAAAAAGGAAAAATAGGCCTGCACCATTTTTAAATCTTCCTCCTGGGGAAGCAAACGAGGTGTTGGCCAGGGGCTGCGAGAAATACAGAGTCTGTTACAAACTGCTGGATTGTTTGTGAACTATAGTAACCTGGAGCTCAGACACTGGCCTGTGCTGGTAAAAACCAGTTTGAACTAATTAATTTATATGACAAGACAAAGGAGAGATCACAGGAAAAGAGCCTTATTTGGACACGGTGTGATACCAGGGTCTTTGGGCCTGGGCCAATTAGGAGACAATACGAACGAGGTGAGCAGGCTTAAACCAACCGGAAAGAGACAGCTCAGTTTTGGAGAGATAGGAAGGAGAATAAGAATAGAGAATCTCGGGCATAGAGCCAGCGAAAAACTCCAGAGACCAACCATCGTGGAAGTGGAAGACCCTGCGTGAGCAACGCGGCGACGACGTAAAAGAGAGAGAGAATGGAACGCCTGGCCAGCGTCAGCTCTCCCCTTTTTCGGGTATTATCCTTTGTTTTCTGTGACTAGGTCAGGGAAAGGTCAGAGGAACCTAGTGGGTGTGCTTATCAATTCTAGCTAGCTTTGTTATTAACTGTGTAACCCAGTTTGAGTTGCATGTTTTTCTCCAAGTGTATAAGCCTTATTCTTACATTGTACAACAACGTGAATAAAGTAAATTGATAGTTAAAGGAAGGACTGAGTTTCCTCCTCTTTGTACTAAGCCATTAACTGCAGCCGGTGGATTAGGTGGAGGGTGGCTCTCCTGTAACCCGATATCCCAAACATCCAGCCTGAGCCTGAATTAAGAGGACTTAGTCCCACGTGACTTCCAGGATCAAGTGGGTGAAGGGAATAAAGGGACCAAGGGGGAAGTTGACTCCGCGCCACAGTTTACGAGGGCCGGAATTTTACGGTGGACGGACGGGAGCCGGCCTCCAACATAAAAATCGGTGCCGATCCCGCTTCCGCCTCGCCTGGGGATCCGTCCCGTATTTTACGGGTCCTCAGGAGGAAATTCCGCCTCACTGAGCTGCTGGTCAAACAACGGGCTGGCAGCTCTTAGTTCTAGCAGTGCCACTGGGAGCGGTGGCCACTGCTGGGAATGCAGCCCAGCATGAAGAGAAGATGGTTGGGAGCTGGGAAGATTGGCTGGTTTTGGTTGCCTCACCGGGGGTAATTGGTCGGGCCCCGGCAAGGCAAGGGTGGTCGGTTGGGGAGGGGCGTGTTGGGTGCTGGGAGTGGTTGGAGTTGCAGGGTCAGCCCTCCATTGGGCACAAGGTGCCCGATGAGCAGGGCCCTCATCTCCCGGGGGTAGCATAAAATTCCAGCAGCCACTTAAGGGCCTTGAGCGAGCAAGCGGGCGGGCCACCCCCCTCCATGTAAAGGGGGGCGGATGCAGGAGCAGGTCGGGAAAGCCTCCCAGAGACTCCCACTCCATTTTATGCCACCCTCCCACACCAACCACGCCCCCCCGCCAACCCCCAAACTATCCGGCCCGTTGGGGTAGCATAAAATTCCGGCCAAGGTTTCACGATGAACTCTTCTTTTATAAACCATGTAATCTAAATACATGCTTTTTAAAATCTCTATGGTTTCTTGTGTGTGCACATGTGTGTATGAGTGGGTAAAGCTGCTAATATTTTCAGGTATTGGTTAATAAACATTCATCTTTCTTTAAACCATTATGAAAGTGACTCTGTTTGTTAAAAATGTTTTTAAGGAATTCATAGTCAAACTGAAGAAACGTTGGACCAGTTTTTTTTTTCAGAAGGGTCATCAAGAGGACTCAAAGAACTGTTTTAGCAACAATGTTTACTGGTTGTCACTTGACTCAAGTTAAAAATAGAATAGAAACCTGGTAATTGGGCAAGATGTGGGCAGAGAAATGACAGTTGCATGCCCCTTTTGACAGAACAAGCCCGGGAGCGCGCGCGCCTAAGAGAGCAGCAAACTCACAAGCTTTTGGTTGTAGTATCAGTGTTTACCTTCTGGAATGAGATAAAGAGTCAAGCCTGCTGAAGAAGTATCACAGAAGAAGAGACCAGATTCTTGCTGAGTGTTTAAAGAGTCAAGCCTACAGAAGGAGAAGAGAATTTCCAAGAAAGACCACAACCCAGCTTGGCTTCCCAGCAGCTCTCTAAAAGACCCTGAGAAGTCCACTGTGTCAACTCATCTCATCTACTGTCTTTGAAGAAAATCCTATTGAATTAATTCTCAATGCTGCCTGAAAAGAACTGTTTTAAAAGATCCCAGTGACCCGTCTACAAGTACTCAGAGGCTAGACTGTATGCCAGTTTTGGAACACAACATATCTCATCTTCAAAAATGAGCAAGATTTCAGCCCAAGTGTTTTTTTGCCTGTAACAGAGCTCTGAACAAAAATCCTTTTTATTTTTCCGGTTAACCAGTGTGACTGTGTGGGGCCAAGGCAGAAAGAGTACTTTAAAATTTCACATCTGTGTGTTTATGCTTTGCTTCATTACTGATTAAGACTTGTTTAATGAACAACAAAATTATCAGTTTATTATAAAAGAAACCTGGTTAGTGTGTTTTATTCTGGGAAAAATAGAGTATATGATTGACCGTATCAGTAAGTGGGAAAATTTAAATATATGTTGTGACCTGTGGAGAAGTCGAACTAGAACAAACAGTGCACCATTCCCGCCTCAGTCGCAACAAAACCTACGAGAAAACAAAAGCAAAATACTGCGGATGCTGGAAATCTAAAATAAAAACAAGAAATGCTGGAACCACTCAGCAGGTCTGGCAGCATCTGTAGAAAGAGAAGCAGAGTTAACGTTTCGGGGCAGTGACCCTTCTTCGGAACTAGCAAATATTAGAAATGTCAAAGGTTATAAGCAAGTGAGGCAGGGGTGGGGCAAGAGATAAATAGAAAGCAATGAAGGTGAACAAGGTAAAAGAGACAAACGAAAATCCCGTCAGAGAGAAGAGCAGAACTTCTTCAAGGTAGGCATTCCTGGAAGAGAAGTGGCAGCGAATTAAACACTAAAATAAAAGCAAAATACTGCGGATGCTGGAAATCTGAAATAAAAAGTAGAAATGCTGGAAATACTCAGCAGGTCTGGCAGCATCTGTGAAAAGAGAAGCAGAGTTAACGTTTCGGGTCAGTGACCCTTCTTCGGAACTAGCAAATACGAGAAAACTTGTCATTTGTCTGTTTATTGACCATTAAAACACTCAAGGTTTAAAACACAATTTTCGGTCAGTTGAGGGGTGAAAAGTGAAAATCATCCCGATCATTTCCCACCTGTCCGTAACAAGATACAAAATATCTGTTCAAAGTCTGCCATTTCCTTTTTTCCCCATTATTAGTTCTCCAGTCTCATCTTCTAAGGAGCCAACATTTACTTTAGCTATTCTCTTCCTTTTTATTTACTTGTAGTAGCTCTTACTGTCTATTGTTATATTTCTTGCTAGTTTATTCATAATCTGCATTCTTCCTCTTTATTTTTAAGATGTACCCACTCTGGCGTTCTCTTTCAATTTGATACCATCCTTAACTTCCTTAGTTAGCCATGGATGGTTCATTCTTCACGTAGTCTTTTTTCCTTAATGGAATATATCTTGTTGAGAATTATGAACCTTACATGGCAGCTGCTGCTTATCTACCATCTTATCTTTTAACCTATTTTCCCAGTCCACTTTAGCCAACTCCGAAATCACTAAGAGAATCCCATGCTCTTCTTTGTATTGTACCAGGGAGTCTTAAAGTCCACCCGAGACTCACTGAAAAAGGCAGAAGGTGTCATGCAAAGGACAGCAACACAAGACAATAGAGCACTCCCTGAAAGCTGCACTGAAATCCCAGCTTTCTATCATCGAGATACTGTTTTTTCACTAATTAAAAATAGTAGGATACATTTAAAGAGCAAGGATTCCACATTTTAGCTGGACAGAAGCTAAACCTGCTACCACTTGGAGAGATTATGAGTGAGATAATCCAGGTTTCTAAAATAGTGATGGGAAGAAATTATTTATTTAAAATTAGTCGCAGGATTGATCTGCCCAACTGCAAAACAAATGTTCCACAGTGACATGAATCTGATCCATTTTTTCTTTTTAAAAAGGTGATTGTGAGAATATCTACCAAGATTATATTTGGAAGTTTTGCATAAAATTATTTCAGTACTTTTGTTCCTTTAATAACTTTGAATAAAACAAAGGGAAACTTTTAAACAAAACTATAATTATTCCTGGTGTCCACAAAATATGCCAGTCCTTACTATGTTACCAGTCACAGATGGCCTCAAGTGTACCAGTGAATACCACATGCACCTTCTGCAGGACCACACAGGTAAGGGCAAGACTGCGGCACAGGAGGCAGGCAAACAGAGCAATCCCTTCACCCCCTCCTGGGCCGTGTCCAAGCTGGATCGATAGACAGCCACCTTGACGTCATCCAGGAGCATACCTCAGAAAGCAATAGGATAAATAGCAGTATGAGTGGCAGCTTGGGCAAGAGAGCAGGTGGGCATCTAAGCTTCCAGCAGTCATCAACAGGGGAGCACAATAGATACATCTAAAATGATCACTGCACACACCTGACCCGTGCAAATGAAGTGCCCGCCCATTTTCCCTACAAAATCCAGCAGAGTCACAAGTTGCTAGAGGACAGTGTCGAGCATGATCCCAGCTTAACCAAAGGGTTTGCAACCCAAGGATTTTAGAGCCAATACATCAAGATATAATTCACCAGGAATTCAGTCAACAAAACAATCATACTCAGTTTCTCCTCCCCAGAATAGCAGGGCCAAAAAGCTTTCTCACAGTTCAATAAACCAAGTGCCACCCATGGAATTGCATAACAAGTTGAAAATTACACAATTATAGCACTTTATGAAAGTCCTTACACTACATATAATGTTGTCCTGACTGGTCATGAACAAAAAGACTAAACAGCTTAACTCTGATTTATTTCCATCTTCTATTTAAGTGCTTTTACCATGGAAATAAACAGCAGTCATTCTGGTTCATCATTGTCTAATGCAATTGAAAAGCAGGAGCACAGTTGTGTGTCACAGAGGCACAGTTAATGATCTGGAAGCAATAAACAGTGTCCAAACATTGCTATCAGGACACTGGCATGTGCTAATGGCAATGTACGTGGAAGCTAGATAATAATGCTTTAAACGTTTACATTAAAATGTGGAACATGACAAGTCATTGTACCCTTATGTCTTAAAACACTCAATTAAGGCAGGAGATTTGAATGGCAACATTTTACAATAATTAATGAGTAAACATTACTGTGCCCTTGTAGACACAGGAAATACCAACAATAGTTTCTAGCTAATGGGCAACATTAACCCACAAATGACTAAGGTGTTTTAATTGATATTTTTTTTTAATCTGAATTTTCCACATTTTTAGGAATTAATATAAAATATCAACAAGTTTACTGCTCAGTTTTTATTTTGGATTATATGCAATACAATGCACTTTATAAATGTTAATTTTGTGCCTCAACATGATGTATATACATTCAATGTTAAAATAAACTAATCAACTGGGTCATGAAAAGACAACAATATCACTTCCAGTAAATGGAACATTTTTGTACTTTCTTAACCAAATGTGCAGGTTAAGCACTTCCAGATAAAAATTTAAGGGAACACTCCATCAATACGACTCCAACAATGCTCTACAACTGCCCATCTATAAAAAGCCACCAACTACTTCACCATTGCAACATTTAAACTTGCCACACAACAGCCTTGTGTCCTATCCAATTCAGATTTTTAATTTAGTACTGAATTATGGACAATTTTGTATTCTGCATTTGAGAAAACTGGGAATTGGTTGGACAACCAAAATTAATTTCATGCAGAAGCTTATAACAATCATGGAGAAGAGACTCTTAAGAAAATTGGTCCTAACCCACTTAGCCATATTTATTTTTCTAAGCTTTTCTCTCTCTACCATTGAACGTACCACCATACAAATTTCTTTCACCAAGAAATTTTCTAATGCAACTTTACCATACAGGATTGGAAAGAGTATCAAAGAACTCAGCACCAGCACCATCAGAAAATATAAAAGCCAAATACTGCTGGAAATCTGAAATAAAAACAAGAAATGCTAGAAATACTCAGCAGGTCTGGCAGCATCTGTGGAGAGAGAAGCAGAGTTAATGTTTCTGGTCAGTGGCCCTTCAAAGTATTTTTCTGTCTGCCTTAGCCAGCAAAAAATACGAGCAATGGTAAACATCACCATTATTTCTGCTGAGGTTACTGTCCGGATTTTGGATATTGGAGGAGGAAACCCATTGCTGAGCTGCAATAATTATGATAATTTTCAAGCAACTGCCACGCACTCTTTAGTTATTTATAGTGCGTGGAGGTTAACTGCATAGTATGAAAGAGAAAAAAAATCACTGCTGCTCGTTGCTTAGCAGAAGCAAGCAGACACTTAATACTGGAAAGCCATAACATCAATTTTCTCTCGTATCTCAGGGAGAACGCACAGAATGATCACATTTGCTGATTGACGGCTGTGTTTCGTGGCACCAAGAAACAAAATCACATGTAAAAATAGAATATACCCAAAGGTTCTTAGCTAATTTAGGAGTAATATGATTTAATTCTATTCAAACAAATTAAAAAATATTCCTCAAGCTAACAAAACATTTACAATATTTTACTTCATAATATCCAAATATACAAGTGTTTGAAATGATTTAAAAAATGGGAAACACCCTGAAATTTTTAAGAATAGAATCATGTAGCACAGGAGGCCGCCATTTGGTCCGTTATAACAGTGCTAACTCTTTGAAAGAGCTATTCAAATAATGCCACTCCCACAGCCCTGCAAATTTTTCATTTTCAAGTGTATATCCAATTTTCTTTTGCAAGTTACTATTGTATCTACTTCCATCACTCTTTCAGACAATGCATTCCAGATCACAGCAACTCGCTTTTTAAAATAAATTTTCATTATCTGCGCGGTTCTTTTGTCAATGATCTTCAATCTGTGTCTTCTGGCTACCAACTCTGTTGCCAGTGACAACAGTTTCTCATTATGTACTCTACCAAAACCCTACATAATTTTGAATACCCCTATTGAATCTCCCCCTTAACTTCCTCCACTCTAACTTGAACAATCCCACCTTCTGCAATTTCTCCACATAACTGAAGTATCTCATCCGTGTGTCCATTCTAGTAAATGTCCTCAGCACACTTTCCAAAGTCTTGACATCAGTAAGACAGAAATAGAATCCATGTGAATAGAAATTTCAAATAATAAAGGATCAAACTAGGAATAATCAAAAGACCACCAAATAGTCTAAGGGAGGTGGAGGAAGAAATATGCAAATTAGGGAAATGAGTTTTTAAAAAATATAAAATAACAGGGGACTTCAACTACCATAATTTTAATTGACCAGAAAAGGTAGGTGAAGGGGCTAAGATAATGCAGTTCTAAAATGTGCACAGGACTCCTTTCTAACCCTGTGTGTAAGAAACCCAAAAAGGGATGATTTACTACTGGATCTAGCAATGGGGGACGAATGAGAGCAGATGAGAGAAAGGAACATTTAGGCAACAGTGATCATAAAATAATATGGTTTAAGATAATAATTGAGAAGGACATAAGCATGACAAAAGACCAGGGAATAGATTAACAAACAAAATAACGGGAGAAAAATTGGCAGTTAAATCATTGGCTGCAATTTTTTTAATCACTGCAAAAATTGCTGTTTTGCAGAACATAAAAGTGACAAACGATTCCAGAATCAATTCAGGACCCAATGCAGGAACAATGGGAGATCAATTAGAATAAGACGTCTCATACTCCTTTGGTTTGATGCTGCATGGATTATTTCGCAGACATACTCAAGACATCTCACCTTACTTAGAGTTTATTTAAGTGTTTTCAAAATGCAGAATCGCCCACCCAGTTTCAAAACATTAAAAATGCAATTGCCAGGAGTGGAGTTCTGTCTGTAAAAATGGAACACGCAGAACTCTCTCCTGGACCATAGAGGTCCAATTTCAACCAGGTAGCAATTACACACCAAGATAGATCTGAAACAATTCCCAAACTAAAATAGATAAATAGTCGTTGCTTAAAAATATTAGTCATTTTCCAGCTTCAAATTCCAGATTCCTACAGCTGGACAGAATAGGTTAATAATTATTTGTGAATACTGTGGCTCATAACTGGAACTAAACATGTTTACATCTCATTTTTAGGGGAGGGAAGAGGATTGGTGGAAAGAATCCATTCAACAGCAAAAGAGAAACCCACATAAACAACATTTGCCAAAGTCTAAGAGTATCTAAGACAATCAGAAACAGTAACTATTTCAAAGAGTGTTCTCAAATATCAAACAGAATGAAACAATTCCCACAAAGTTTCACAATGCTGCAGTATTATTAATATCACAATTAAGCAGTCTGATTGCAACCTGTGTGTTGATGTGGCCCATGGAATGCTTTTCAAGGTAATTTCTTAAACCTGATTGCTTTCTAATTTGCAGATATTGCAATGTGAAGCAGATACTCAAGTTTCATGACACAATTTTTTTTTAAATTATCTTTTTGCAGCTACGTTGTTTACCCGATTCATTAAAGAGTAAAAATTCTACATACTGTGAAATCTGATGTAAAAGTGATATTTTGACAGTTTTATTTCCTCCAAATAACAGTGTGTAATTTATTGGATCCAATTTTTCAGTAACCATGGCAGGCAGCACCAAAGCACAACTTTCTGTCTGCATAGTTCGGATTGGCATGCTCACTCCTTTTACAAATACTGAGTGACCTGAGGAGAGTTCCATGTGTAATGGAACTCTTCAAATGGCTGGAGGCTTCTTGGCCTTTCGTTATTGCCAGTTTTGCAACCTTTTGGGGCACATTAATGAAAACATTTTAATTTTTCCTAATTTTTGAAGCTTTTCTATCATAACAGCAGACAATGTTTGTGAAACCTAAATCGCCAACTGATTCAGCAAGAAATCAAATTCAATTGGTGCGCTTACAAGACTCCTCTAAAATATATATAAATAAAGATGTACAATATAATTTCCACAGGAGCCGAGAGACTGACAATACCTGCGTATGCCAGCTAGAGTCCTGTAAAAGAACAAATTGATGAACCTGCATTTGCATCAAGTGATAAATAGCAAATTCATGACTGGGGTTGGTTCTGAAGCCTTCCAACAAATGTTTTTTTTAAATTCATTCTTGGGAAGTGAGCTTGGCTGACAAGGCCAACATTTATTGCCCATCCCTAATTGCCTTTGAGAAGGTGGTGGTGAGCTACGTTCTTGAACCACTGCAGTCCATGTAGTGTAGGTACACCAACAGTGCTGTTAGGGAGGGAGCGCCAGGATTTTGACCCATTGACAGCTAAGGAACGGCAATATAGTTTGAAGCCAGGATGGTTTGGAACTTGATGGGAAATTGCAGGTGGTGGTGTTCTTATGTGTCTGCTGCACTCATCCTTCTAGTGGTAAAGGTCGCAAATTCCCAAGGTGCAGTCGAAGCAGCCTTGGTAAGCTGGTGCAGTGCATCTTGTAGATGGTACACACTGCTGCCCCTGTGTGCCAATGGTGGAGCGAATCAATGTTCAAGGCAGAGTGTCGATCAAGTTCCTGTTCAATGTTACCCCCCCCCCCCCCCCACCCCCTACAGCATGTTGATGGTGGGGGATTCAGCAATGGCAATTACTTTGAACATCAAGGGGAGATGGTTAGATTTTCTCTTGTTGGAAATGGTCAATGCCTGGCATGCGTGTGGCACAAGTTTTACTTGCCACTTATCAGCCCAAGCCTGAATGTTCCCCTGGTCTTGCTGCTTGCAGGCACGGAATGCTTCAATATCTGAGGAGTCATAAATGGTGCTGAACATTGTGCAATCATCAGCGAACATCCCCACTTCTGACCTTATGTTGGAGGGAAATTCATTGATGAAGCAGCTGAAGATGGTTGGGCCTAAGACACTACCCTGAGGTACTCCTGCAGTGATGTCCTGCAGCTGAGAAGATTGGCCTCCAACAATCATAACAGTCTTTCTTTGTGCTAAATAGGACTGCAACCAGTGGACAGCTTTCCCCCTGAATCCCACTGACTTGAATGTTGCTAGGACTCCTAGATGCCACACACAGTCAAATGTTGCCTTGATGTCAAGGGCAGTCACTCTCACCTCATCTCTGGAATTAAGCTCTTTTACCCATGTTAGGACCAGGCTTGTAATGAGGTCTGGAGCTGAATGGCTCTGGTAGAACCCAAACTGAGCATCAGCAAGCAGGTTGTGGCTGAATAAGTGCGGCTTGATAGCACTGTCAATGACACTTTCCATCACCTTGCTGATGATTGAGAGTAGACTGATGGGGCGGTAATATGGCCGGATTGGATTTGTCCTGCTTTTTGTGGACAGGACGTACCTGGGCAATTTTCCACATTGGTTAGTAGATGCCAGTGTTGCAGCTGTACTGGAACAGCTTGGCGAAGGACACAGCTAGTTCTGGAGCACAGGTCTTCAGTACCACTGCCAGGGCCCATAGCCTTTGCTGTACCCAGTGCCTCCCAGGGCCACTCCCTCCAGCTGTATACCACTGTGCCGCCAGCTCTGGACGAGGCATCTGAGACATTGGTTGTAAAGTATGATTCAGTGAATATGACTATGTCAAACTGTTGCTGGACTAGTCTGTGGGACAGCTCTCGCAATTTTGGCACACGTCCCAAGATGTTAGTGAGGAGGACTTTGTAGGGTCAACTGGGTAGGGTGTGCCTTTGTCGCATCTAGTGCCAGGGTCAATGCAGATGGTCCATTCGATTTTACTCTTATATGACTTTCCTGTAGCAGTTTGATACAACAAAGCAGGTCATTAGGCCATTTTAGAGGGCAGTTAAGAGTAAACTACGCTTCTGTGGGTCTGGAGTAACAAGTAGGTCAGAACAGATAAGGACAGCAGATTTCCTCCGCTGAAAGACATCAGTGAGCCAGATGTGTTTTTGTGACAATCCTGTAGTTTTCATGGTCAATATTAACAAGACTAGCAATTTATTTCAGGCTTATTTCATTAACAGAATTTAAGTTCTCCAGTTGCCACGGTGAGATTTAAACTCATGTCTACAGTGTTAGTCCGGGCCTCTGGATTACTAGTCCAGTAACATTGCCACTATGCTACCGTATGACACGACTGAAGTGATACAAGATGATTGGTGCCATGCGATGGAGATCACCTCCTCTACATGGGAAAGACCAAACACAGATTGGATGAACGCTTAGCAGAACACCTCTGCTCAGTCTGCATCCATGACCCCGAGCTTCTGGTTGCTTGCCATTTCAACACACATCCCTGCTCTCATGCCCACATGTCTGTCCTTAGCCTGCTGCAGTGTTTCAGTGAACATCAACACAAGTTCGAGGAACAGCAGCTCAGTTTCCGATTAGGCACTGTACAGCCTTCCAGACTGAACATGGAGTTCAATAATTTTAGAGCATGACTGACCCCTTTATTATTTTGTTTTGTTTAATTATTTTTTTTAACCATGTGCCTGCCTTAAACTGGGTTTTTCATGTTTGAGCATTTGGCTAAGGCTGTTCATTATGCTGTCATTAACACTATCTGCATTAATGCTTTGTCTTTTGCCACACCATTAGCACACTCTCTTTGCCATGACCTCCTTGTCAGTAATCTCTCCGGCCCTCTGTCCTATCAACACTTCCCCTTTTGTTCTCTTCCCCCAACCCCCGCTTTACTTGCTTAAAACCTCTGCCAGTTCTGATGAAAGGTCACAGACCAGAAACATTAAATCTGCTTCTCTCTCCACAGATGCTGCCAGACCTGTTGAGTATTTCCAGCACTTTGTTTTTATTTCAGATTTCCAGCATCTGCAGTATTTTGCTTTTAATTTACCAGAGTTGGGTTAACTGCATTCACTATCTGCAAACATATTTGCAGGCAGCACCATCCCTGTTTGGCAATGCCCAAGTGCAGTTACCTCCACAGATTCCAGGTTAGCAAACAGCCAGCTGCAGAGCTATGCCATCTACTGCCAGGTCACTATACCCAATGTGCACCAAGGGCAAAGCAATGATATGGCAAGTTTTTCTGGTTCCAAGAGGGATCCAGAGTTTCCTAGGTTCCAGAACAGTCCCCATCGATTGAATGGTAGTAAATGTAACCCCATTATTTAAGAAAGGATGGAGAGAGAAAACAGGGAACCATAGGCCAATTAGCCTGACATGAGTAGTGGGAAAATTTTAGAATCCATTGTTAGGGACGCGATAACAGAGCAAGTAGAAAAGCATAATATGATTATGCAGAGTCAACATAGTTTTATGAAAGAGAAATCATGTTTGATAAATCTATTCCAGCTTTTGAGGGTGTAACTAGCAGGATTCATGAGGGAGAACGAGTGGATGTTGTCTGAATTTTCAAAAGACATCTGATAAAGTACTACGCAAGATGTTGTCACAAAATATTAGGACTCATGGAATTGGGGTAATATATTAGATTGGATTGAGGATTGGTTAACAGACAGAAAACAGAGAGTAGAAACAAATGAGTCATTCTTCCGTTGGCAGGTTGTTACTGGTGGGGTGCTGCAAGGATCAATGCTTGGGCCTCAGCTACTTACAATCTATATCAGTGACTTAGACGAGGGGACCGAGTGTAATGGATCCTAGTGTGCTGTCGATACAAAACTAGGTGGGAAAGTAAGCTCAGAATGTAAAAAGGCTACAAAGAGATACAGTCTGGTTGGGTGGGATTTTTATTTCAATGTGAGAACAGGGACGAGGGCGGGCGGTCGCTTAAACCCACCCTTCAGGTCAGCGTGCCAATTTCCCGAAGCAAAACTGGCACACTCAAATTTTAAAAGGTTCGTCAATAACTAGAGGAGCCAACCCGACCAAGATCGCTAGATAGCGTGGTGAGACACTTAACGAGCTAGTCAGCTCATTAAGGGCCAGTTTTGAATTTTTTTTCTAAGGCATGGGATCCATGCAGGGTCCGAACCACAAAAGGAAGGAGGCGGCGCAAGCAAAGTGGGAAGCCAATCAGAACGGCGGGACAGCAAGAGGCTCCACCAAAGACAGAAGGCTCAGAAACGGTCCTCATTCACAGATAACCAGTTGTACAGAGTCAGAAGAATTATCTGTCACACCTCCTCACTCTTGACAGGGGCATTTTGGGGGTGGGGGGGGGGGGGGTGGTTGTGGATGGGTCCCTTGGCTTACAGTCCTCACAGATTCATGAGAGGGGATTTCAGGAAGACTGCACATTCCAATAGGAAGGACAGAACAGAAAATGGGATTAAGCTACTCCAAGATAGGATCGACAAGTGATGAGGAGCACCATCTGCAGGAGCAGAGACAGACCCTTGGCCAACAGGGGCGCAGGGGTCAGGAACAATGACCAGAAAGGCAGAGGGTCCACCGTCATAGCAGAAGCTACCTGGACACGTCAAAGTATGAGTGCCACAAAAGGTTTGCCTTTCCAGGCAGATGGTTGCCAACTTGTGAGTCCTTGTTGAGGACCATCCAAGGGTTCACCGGAACCATCGCCATGGCCTTCCCATGACTGTAAAAGTCACAGTGGCCTTGCATTATTTTGCAACCAGATCCTTCCAAACAGCGGCAGCTAACATTGGTGGCATCTCACAGGCAGCAACACATCATTGCATCACTGAGATAATGGACGCTCTGTTCAAGAGGGCAGGGGATTACACTGAATTCAAAGTGGACAACGCCACTCAAGTTCAAAGGGAAGTGGGATTCCCTCAGGTGCAGGGGATCGATTACAGCCATGTGGCCATCAAGGCACCAACTGACCAGCCACAGCGAAATTCCTCAATAGGAACGGATACCACTCCCTAAACGGCCAGCTAGTATGTGACCAAAGCAAGAGCTTCATGCAGGTGTGTACACACCATCCTGGAAGCTGCCATGACGCCGTCATCCTTTAGCAATCACAGGTGCCACAGCTCTTCATGGAGTCATCAGAAATCTGTTGGTGGCTGTTAGCGAATATGGCTTATCCCATGAGGAGATGGCTGATGACTCTAGTGAGTTACCCCACCAAGGAAGCGGACAAACACTACAACGGCTGCCACCTCAGCACAAAGGTTATCACTGAGCAGGCCATTGGCTTCCTGAAGATAAGGTTCAGGTGCCTTGACCAGTTGGGTGGTGCCCTCCAGTATACTCCCTCAAGGGTCTCGCGCATTGTGATGGTCTGCAGCACATTTCATAATGTGACCCTCCAGAGAACCGTGGATCTTGAAGAGCTGGTACGGCACAGCTCCTCGAATGCCAAAGATGAGGACGAGGAGGCTGAAGGAGAACTGAAGAACAGTCCCCATGCTTTGTAGGGATGTCACTGTGATAGGCTCAGGAGGCGGAGCACTTATCAGGATGGCAGGGACACCAGGGCCACTGATACAGACACATTTCACCTGAGCGCTATTAAGTCTGCAGGACATGTGGAGCGGAGATTTGCCTTCATCTGAGTGACAGCAAGTATCCATTAAGAGCAAATGTCAGCAACCTCCCAATGGTGCAATTACTGCAATCAGATTCTCCAACTGACACACAGTTCCCCAACACATTCCTTTGCTAACCCTTATTTCCACTTCCCCTGCCTTTTGCCATAATGAAACGAAGACGCACAAGTTTGTCTTAGCGCAACATGCCCAGTGCTTTATGGAAATACGGTGTAATATTATTTACATCATAAACACCCAAGTGACCCACAAAGTGGCATTACCAACGAGGTGGCCTCCACTCATAAAGACTCCTATGAGGTAATGCCCCTGTGGCTGAGGATGATGTGGAGCAAGACTGCTCATTAGTGTCTGTCTGGGACTGAGATGCCGATGGCAGTCAACCTAGTCAAGGGGTTACCAGAAGGGGGGAGCAACCCCAAGGGCTGCTGCACAAGCATCATTGCCAAGGCAGCCTCCGTCGGAGGGTGTAATTCTACAGTTGCTTTGTTTGGCAGGCCCATGGAAGCACATGACAATGACGGAGTCCCATGAGGGGTGCCCCCCACACACCCCCCATCACCACCTCAGCCCTTTCATGGTGCCCTTAATCACTACAGGATACCACCAGCTGGGGCGCAGCTAGCACTCACTCCATGCTTCATTGTGCCATTTGCGCGATTGACTGTGGCTGCATTCCGTGCATGTCAATGTGCTGTTCGTGCATCCATGCTGAGTTGATGTAGTCTACATGGACTTCAGTAAGGCTTTTGATAAGGTCCCACATGGGAGATTGGTTAAGAAGGTAAGAGCCCATGGGATCAACGGCAATTTGGCAAATTGGATCCAAAATTGGCTTCGTGACAGGACGCAGAGGGTGATGGTCGAGAGTTGTTTTTGTGATTGGAAGCCTGTAACCGGAGGTGTACCGCAGGGATCGGTGCGGGGACCCTTGCTGTTTGTAGTGTACATTAAGGAAGAATATACTTTCCTTAGAAGAGATGCAACAAAGGTTCATCACATTGATCTCTGGGATGACGGGGTTGTTTTAGGAGGACAGATTGAGTAGGATGGGTTTATATTCTCTGGAGTTTGGAAGAATGATCTCATCAAAACTTATAAAATTCTTAGAGGGCCTGACAAGGTATATGCTGAGAGGCTGTTTCCCCTGGCTGAAGAGTCTACAACTGGGGTTACAGTTTCAGGATCAGGGGTTGACCATTTAGGTCTGAGATCTTTGCACAATAAGGGAAATCAAGGTCTAGGGCGGAAAAGTGAAGTTTAGAAAGGTCAGCCATGATCTTGTTGAAAGGTGGACCAGGCTCGAGGAGCTGTATGGCCTACTCCTGCTACTATTTTTTATGACTATGTCCAATCACAGTACTAACCAATGTGCTGCACACGACCATGTCAAATAAGTGACTGATCCATCAGTCAAAATGACTAGCTGTTTTGTCTTTCCCACAACAGTAACATAATGTAGCTTCCCAGTGTCACAGAACAGTTGCATTTCCCGAAGTAAAGGGGTCACTGATGATAGCCATGCTGTCATCTTTTGCTATCGCCACTTGCTGCTTCACATCTATGCAATGTGTCTCACCCAATGTTACTTCATAGCTTCTAGTAGTTTCAACATTATTTGAAGAAAAGCTTGAGGTCAAATTTCAGAAGTTTTACTGACGTAAAATTCTTATTTTTTTTTAAAGAAGCAAGTTATGTGCATCTGGGATATTTTAGCCTTTGCTTTGTGCTCCATAAACTATATGGAGAACAAGGGCTGAGAGAGAGGGGCGACAGATGAGAAGGGTAATTGATGAGTGTGTGGAAGAAAGAGCGCAAGAGGCAAAAAGGGTGACAAGAGGAAGGGGCCACAGAGGGTAAAGAACACAGAAGATAAAGAGAGACTTAAGGGAAGTGTCATGCTAGGCCCCTACCTGCCAAGAATGAGGCACATTAATTTTGTCATGAACACTAATTGTAAACTGTTACTGGAGTGAAGAAAGGACATGTTAAACAGATCAGCCGTGGTTGGAAAAGGCATTTGCATTAAAGACCCACTCAGGTCAGGAAAAAGAACCAGACCGAGTCCAACCGAACCACAGCAGACCCGAGCCCGACCTGGCCAGAGTCCCTCCGATTTTGCCCTGAGCCCAACCCAGACTCGACCATCCGACTTGGAACCTCCAGGAGGCTGCAGCACATGCGTGACGCATGCACAGTGGCGCAGTGGTTAGCACCGCAGCCTCACAGCTCCAGGGACCCGGGTTCAATTCTGGGTACTGCCTGTGCGGAGTTTGCAAATTTTCCCTGTGACCGCGTGGGCTTTCGCCGGGTGCTCCGGTTTCCTCCCACTGCCAAAGACTTGCAGGTGACAGGTAAATTGGCCATGTAAATTGTCCCTAGTGTAGGTAGGTGGTAGGGAATATGGGAATACTGTAGGATTGGTATAAATGGGTGGTTCTTGGTCAGCACAGACTCGGTGGGCTGAAGGGCCTGTTTCAGTGCTGTATCTTTAAAAAAATAGTGACGTTACTTACTCACTTCGCAAACTCAGTTTCATCCCGGACTCCCAGCACAGGCAAATTTTTAATTTCAATACTTACCAGCAGAGTACTTACTGTGTGTGTCTGGCCTGGCCCGACCTGACCCCGAAAGCCGGACCTGGAAAAGAGGCCCGACCCGACCAGAACTCGACACGTCGTCGGGTTCGGGTCAGGTTGCAGGCCTTTAATTTGCATATTATCAGACAGTGGTTGGAGGACAAAGGACCATTCCCTGACACAATCAACCCACAATGGACCTTGATCACCAGTTATCGGGTTTAAGAGAAGCATTCCAGAGACTGCGAAAGTGATACAATCCAAGACATGGTCAGACCAGTTAGTCACATGACTAACCTGCTTGGCAACCTGAGTTTTTCTGAATTGTACAAACGATTTGGATTGAGTGTCTGTTTGCTCCTGGACTGAGAAGATCTCTCTTGTCTGCTCCCATCTCTTTCTCACAAGCCTCTGAATCCACTGAAGACACACGAACCCCAAGAGAGAAAAGTCTCCTACAGTGAAGAAGGTTTAAGAAGAATACTGGGCCCCAACGAAAAGCAAGATCTACCTACAATCAAGGACTCTATAGTGAGCTCAAAGAACCATAACAAAAACTCTTCAGATATCGCCTCAAACATTTCCACTTTATTTTTCTTCTGCTCTTTTCTGTCTCTATTTGTATGTGTGTATCGCATATGCATGCTAGTGTGGGTGCGTCATTTATCCAAAGGCATCAACCGAATTAGAGTTTAAGTTCAAGTTTAATAAATTACAACTTTTCTTCTTTAAACCTAAGAAAACCTGTTTGTGTTGGTTTCTTTGCCTTATAAATTGGAAAGCGGAGGACAAGGATTCAATGTGGGGGAGCTAAAAACACGGTGTGTTTAAAAATAAAAACCCTTGTTACGGTAAGACCAGGTGAAGGCTGAAAGGGAACCCTAGAACTCTTTCTCACCTGGTCATAACAGAAGTGATACAGAAGAGAAAAGAGCCATGCTGTCATCTGGGTATCAGGTTCCTGTCCCTCTTTTGGCATCACCACTTGCTGCTTCACATCTGTGCAATGTGTCTCACCCAATGTTACTTCATTACTGCACCCTTCAAAACAATGTGTAGCTATTCTGGTGTTTGCAAGCATTAGGGAGAAAGATAAATTGTAATTTTACTTCTACACCAGCTGGGTGGTATGCTAGTGGAGCAGATAGTCTACATCGTAGAACCCACTGAATTTTCATTCCATCATGTTCTACAATAGACAGGCACTCCACACCATCAGATTACTATCCAAGCAGTGAAAACAAAGGTTTATCCTACAGAAACAGAAAAGACACAGAACCAACAAAACAAAAATATTGGATTCAGGTAAGACAATAATCATATTCTCAGCTATACTGAGTGCAATGCCATAGGACATCAACTAATGATAAAAGAAAGTAAAATGTTTGAAGTTGGGTGTTGGAGCTAACATTCCAATAGAGCTCATGTTACAAAATACTAAAATACAAGCAATATATTGCAGATGCTGGAAATCTGAAATAAAAACAAAGTGCTGGAAATACTCAGCAGGTCAGGCAGCATCTGTAGGGAGAGAAGCACAGTTAATGTTTCAGGTATGTGACCTTTCATCAGAACTGGCAACGGTTCGCAAAGAATTAGGTTTTAAGCAAGTGAAGGGGGGTGGGGATGGTAGTATTTAGTAGGGAAGAGAACAAAAGGGAAGGTGTGTAATAGGACAGAGGGCTGGGGGGATTAAATAACAAAGATGTATCGGGAGAAAAGGCAAAGACAGTGTTACTGCTTGTGGTGAAAAGCAAAGCATTAGTCTAGACAAAATGTTAATGACAGAGTAATGAGCAGCTCTGTCCAAAAGCAAGTGAAAAACAGACACATGATTAAAAAAATAATAAAAATACAAAAAGATCTTTAAAAGGCCAGTCATGCTCTGAAATTGTTGCACTCAATGTTGTGTCCGCAAGACTGTAAAGTGCCTAATTGAAAGATGAGGTACTGTTCCTCGAGCTTGCATTGATGTTCACTGGAACACTGCAGCAGGCCAAGGACAGAAATGTGGGCTTGAGAGCAGGCGAGTGAGATAAAATGGCAAGCAACCAGAAGCTCGGGGTCATTCTTCCAGACTGAGCGAAGGTGTTCCGCAAAACGGTCACCCAATCTACGTTTGGTCTCCCCATGTGGAGGCAACCGCATTGTGAGCAGCACGAATATACAATAATATTCGTTGTAAGCCCACCGACTCCCACAGCTACCTTGACTACACTTCCTCACACCCTGTTTCCTGTAAGGACTCCATTTAATTCTCCCAGTTTCTCCACCTCCGCGCATCTGTTCTGATGATGCAACCTTCCACAACAACACTTCTGACATGTCTTCCTTTTTCCTCAACTGAGGACTCCGGCGCCCACCCCACCCCACAGAGGTTGACATGGCCCTCAACTGTGTCTGACCCATTTCCCACACTTCTGCCCTTGCCCTTTCCCCTCCCTCCCAGAGTTCCCTTGTCCTCACTTTTCACCTCACCAGCTTCCACATCCAAAGGATCATCCTGCACCATTTCCCCCACCTCCAGAGTGATACCACCAGCAAACACATCTTCCCTTCCCCTCCAGTCAGCATTGCGAAGGGATCGTTCCCTCCACAACACCCTGGTCCACTCCTCCATCACCCCCAACACCTTCCCATGCAATTGCAGGCAGTGTAATACCTGCCTTTTTACCTCCTCTCTCCTCACAATCCATGGCCCAAACACTCCTTCCAGGTGAAGCAGTGATTTACTTGTACTTCATTTAATTTAGTGTACTGTATTCGCTGCTCACAATGTGGTCGCCTCTACACTGGGGAGACCAAACGTAGATTGGGGGACTGCTTTGCCTAACACCTCCGCTTGATCCAAAAGCATGACCTCCAGCTTCTGGTTGCTTGCCATTTCAACACACCACCCTGCTCGCATGCCCAAATTTCTGTCCTTGGCCTGCTGCAGTGTTCCAGCAAACATCAATGCAAGCTCAAGGAGCAGCACCCCATCTTTCGATTAGGCACTCTACAGCCTTGTGGACTCAACGTGGAGTTCAAAAATTTCACAGCATGACTGGCTTTTTTTAAAATTTTATTTCATTTCATTTTTTAACCATGTGCCTGTTTTTTATGTGGTGCTTTTGGACAGAGCTGCTCATTACTCGGGCATTAACACTCTCTGGACTAATGCTTTGTCTTTCACCACAATCATGAACACTCTCTTTTCCTTTGTCCCATGACATATATGTCATTTAATCTCTCCTGCCCTCTGCCCTATCACACACCTTCCCTTTTGTTCTCTTCCCCACCAGAAACTCCACCACCACCACCGCACACACCCACCACCACCCGCCACCCCCCCCCCCCCCCCCACTTAACTTGCTTAAAAACTAATTCTTGTCTAGCCTGAAAACTGATTGCATTCATTTGGATTGCCTTGCATTTAGAAGGCTGAGTGTTGTCCTAGTCAAGGTACTTAAAATGGTAAAGGTACTCATTAGGGTAAATAAAGAAAACAATTTCCTTTGGTGTGGAATCCCATAGAATGGCCATTATCTTAAAATTAGAGTTAGGCTAGTGAAATAATTTTCTACACATAGAATAGTGTAATTCTGAAACTCATCACTTCAAAAGACAGTGAATGCAGACTCAATTGAAATTATCAAGGCTGAAATCGACAGATTTCTCTTGGGTAAGAGTCTCAAAGGTGAAATGGTGAGTAAACCAAGTTGAGCTACACATCAGCCATGCTCTAATAGAATGGCAGAACGGGTTCAAGACAGTGAATGGTCTACTTCTATTCCAATTTTCAGACTACATCATTTGCTTGCCTTTCTCAATTGGGATATAAAACAGCAGATTTCAGGAAGTAGGGAAAGGGAAGAAATATATAATTCTTCGTCCTTCCTTTCCCCAGTATGTTACAGAATATTAACCAAGTATTTAATAGGTTTTTTTTCATTCATGGGATGTGGGCATTGCTGGGCAGGCCAGCGTTTATTGCCCATCCCTAATTGCCCTCGAGAAGGTGGGGTGAGCTGCCTTCTTGAACCGCTGCAGTCCATGTGGTGTAGGTACACCCACAGTGATGTTAGGGAGTTCCAGGATTTTGACCCAGCGACAGTGAAGGAACGGCGACATAGTTCCAAGTCAGGATGGTGTGCAACTTGGAGGGGAACTTGCAGGTGGTGCTGTTCCCATGCATTTGCTGCCTTTGTCGTTCTAGGTGGTAGAGGTCGCGGGTTTGGAAGGTGCTGTCTAAGGAGCCCTGGTGCGTTGCTGCAGTGCATCTTGTAGATGGTACACACTGCTGCCACTGTGCGTCGGTGGTGGAGGGAGTGAATGTTTGTGGATGGGGTGCCAACCAAGCGGGCTGCTTTGTCCTGGATGGTGTTGAAATTCGTGTGTTGTTGGAGCTGCACCCATCCACACAAGTGGTGAGTATTCCATCACACTCCTGACTTATGCCTTGTAGATAGTAGACAGGCTTTGGGGAGTCAGGAGGCAAGTTACTCGCCGCAGGATTCCTAGCCTCACACCTGCTCTTGTAGCCACGGTATTTATATGGCTACTCCAGTTCAGTTTCTGGTCAATGGTAGCCCCTAGGATGTTGATAGTGGGGGATTCAGCAATGGTAATGCCATTGAATGTCAAGGGGAGATGATTAGATTCTCTCTTGTTGGAGATGGTCATTGTCTGGCACTTGTGTGGCACGAATGTTACCTGCCACTTATCAGCCCAAGCCTGGATATTGTCCAGGTCTTGCTGCATTTCTACACAGACTGCTTCAGTACCTGAGCAGTTGCAAATGGTCATTGTGTAATCATCAGCAAACATCCCCACTTCTGACCTTATGATTGTAGGAAGGTCATTGATGAAGCAGCTGAAGGTGGTTGGGCCTAGGACACTACCCTGAAGAACTCCTGCAGTGATGTCCTGGAGCTCAGATGATTGATCTCCAACAACCACAACCATCTTCCATTGTGCTAGATATGACTCCAACCAGTGGACAGTTTTGCCCCTGATTTCCATTGACTCCAGCTTTGCTAGGGCTCTTTGATGCCATACTCAGTCAAATACTGCCTTGATGTCAAGGGCAGTCACTCTCACCTCACCTCTCCAGTTCAGCTCTTTTGTCCACGTTTGAACCAAGGCTGTAATGAGGTCAGGAGCTGAGTGGCCCTGGCGGAATCCAAACTGAGCATCACTGAGCAGGTTATTGCTAAGCAAGTGCTGCTTGATGGCACTGTTGATGACACCTTCCATCACTTTACTGATGATTGAGAGCAGGCTGATGGGCGGTAATTGGCCAGGTTGGACTTGTCCTGCTTTTTGTGTACAGGGCATACCTGGGCAATTTTCCACATTGCAGGGTAGATGCCAGTGTTGTAGCTGTTCTGGAACAGCATGGCTAGCGGCAAGTTCTGGAGCACAGGTCTTCAGTACTATTGCTGGAACATTGTCAGGGCCCATAGCCTTTGCAGTATCCAGTGCCTTCAGTAGTTTCTTGATATCACGCGAGTGAATCGAATTGGCTGAAGTCTGACATGATGCTGGGGTCTTCAGGAGGTCAAGATCGATCATCAACTCGGCACTTCTGGCTGAAGATTGTTGCAAATACTTCAGCCTTATCTTTCGCACTGATGTGCTGGGCTCCCCCATCATTGAGGATGGGGATATTTGTGCAGCCACCTCCTCCAGTTCGTTGTTTAATTGCCCACCACCATTCACGACTGGATGTGGCAGGACTGCAGAGCTTAGATCTGGTCCATTGGTTATGGGATCACTTAGCTCTGTCTATCGCATGCTGCTTCCACAGTTTGGGACGCAGATAGTCCAGTGTTGTAGCTTCACAAGGTTAACACCTCATTTTGAGGTATGCCTGGTGCTGCTCCTGGCATGCCCTCCTGCACTCTTCATTGAACCAGGGTTGGTCTCCTGGCTTGATGTTAACAGTAGAGTGGGGGATATGCCAGGCCATAAGGTTACAGATTGTGGTTGAGTACAATTCTGCTGTTGCTGATGGCCCACAGCGCTTCATGGATGCCCAGTTTTGCATTGCTAGATCTGTTCGAAATCTATCCCATTTAGCACGGTGGTAGTGCCACACAACACAATGGAGGGTACCTCAATGTGAAGGTGGGACTTCGTCGCTACAACAACTGTGCGGTGGTCACTCCTACCAATACTGTCATGGACAGATGCATCTGCAGCAGGCAAATTGGTGAAGACGAGGTCAAGTATGTTTTTCCCTCTTGTTGGTTCCCTCACCACCTGCCACTTACCCAGTCTAGCAGCTATGTCCTTTAGGACTCGGCCAGCTCGGTCACTTGTGGTGTTACCGAGCCATTCTTGGTGATGGACATTGAAGTCCCCCCACCCAGAGTACATTCTGTGCCCTTGCTACCCTCAGTGCTGCCTCCAAGTACTGTTCAACATGGAGGAGTACTGACTCATCAGCTGAGGGAGGGTGGTAGGTGGTAATCAGCAGGAGGTTATCTTGTCCATGTTTGACCTGATGCCATGAGACTGCATGGGGTCTGGAATCGAAGCAGAAGACTCCCAGTGCAACTCCCTCCCAACTGCATACCAACACTGTGCCGCCACCTCTGCTGGGTCTGTCCTGCCGGTGGGACAGGACATACCCAGGGATGGCGATGGCGGCGTCTGAGACATTGTATGTCAGGTATGATTCCGTGAGTATGACTATGTCAGGCTGTTGCTTGACTAGTCTGTGGGACAGCTCTCCCAACTTTGGCACAAGCCCCAGATGTTAGTAAGGAGTACTTTGCAGGATCGAAAAGGCTGGGTTTGCCGTTGTCGTTTCCGGTGCCTAGGTTGATGCCAGGTGGTCCGTCCGGTTTCATTCTTTTTTATTGACTTCGTAGTGGTTAGATACAACTGAGTGGCTTGCTAGGCCATTTCAGAGGGCATGTAAGAGTCAACCACATTGCTGTGGGTCTGGAGTCACATGTAGGCCAGACCAGGTAAGGACTGCAGATTTCCTTCCCTAAAGGACATTAGCAAACCAGATGGGTTTTTACAACAATCGACAATGGTTTCATGGCCATCATTAGACTAGCTTTTTAATTCCAGATTTATTAATTGAATTCAAATTCCACCTTCCGCTGTGGTGGGATTTGAACCCATGTCCCCAGAGCAATACCCTGGGTCTCTGAGTTACTAGTCCAGTGACAATACCAATATGCCATCACCTCCCCTAAACTAACCGCCTCTGAAAAACTAACTCAGGATTCACAAGATATGTTAAACTTAACACAACAAATTTTTTTTTTTTAATTTGCATTCCTTTTATCTACGGTCACAATGAGCTTTGCATCTGTGCTCTGATGGAATTCTTTTTAAAAAATGACTAGCTACATTATTGCTTGCAACACTCTTGGGTATTTTGTTCAAAGTCCAAATGTCCACATGAACATAGTTTGCAAATTATTATAAAACTCCTCCAAAATGCTTACTGACTAAATCATTAGGCTTTAGGCTATTGCTCCACCATAGTTAATCAGAAGAAAATGGAATACACGCACGATGACTGTTTACTCTGCAGGCAACAGCATAAAACATTAGTGACGAGTTCAGAGCTGGTCACAAATTGAAGCACACTTAGCAACTTTAAAGATATGTGTTATCACATAAATGTTCCATTCTGTTACAATTTATCAACTGGTTACTCAAGAATCCATTTGGTGACACACACATTACAGTATTCAATTCTGGAAGGCAAATGATGCCATTACTGCAGTTGCGTGGAAAGACTAAAGTATAGCAAATACAAATATAATAGTAAAATGAATAGAATGAATTGGAATTGAAAGAGTTTCTAAAAATAACGGAATATAGAAATATTGGTAAATATTTCCCATTATTTGAATGCTTTTCTAAACATTCCCTGGGAAATATTTCTACAAAAATGGTTTCCATTTGGCCAATCCAGCAATGTAGTCACTGGTATGAACAATGCAAACATATATAGTACACAGCAGTATATACATGGCATAGCCATTTGCACATTTTGTTTTCATTCATGGGATGTGGGCATCGTTGGCTAGGTCAGCATTAATTGCCCATCCCTACTTGCCCTCGAGAAGGTGGTGGTGAGCTGCCTTCTTGAACCACTGCAGTCCTTGGGATGCAAGTACACCACAGTGCTGTCAGGAAGGGAGTTCCAGGATTTTGACCTAGCAACAGTTAAGGAACAGCAATATAGTTCCAAGTCAGGATGGTGTGTGGTTTGGAGGGGTACTTGCAGGTGGTGGTGCTCCCATGCATCTGCTGCTCTGGTCCTTTGAGGTGGTAGAGGTCACAGATTTGGAAGGTTCTATCAAAGGAGCCTTGGTGAGTTGCTGGAGTGCACCTTGAAGATGGTACACACTGGTGGTGTAGGGAGTTAATGTTGAAGGTGGTGGATGGGGTGCCAATCAAGCGGGCAGCTTTGTCCTGGATAGTGTCGAGATTCTTGAGTGTTTTTGGAGCTGCACCCATCTAGACAAGTGGAGAGTATGCCATCACATTCATGACTTGTGCCTTGTAGATGGTGGACAAGCTTTGGGGAGCCAGGAGGTGAGTTACTCGCCACAGAATTCCCAGCCTCTGACCTGCTCTTGTAGCCACAGTATTAATGTAGCTGGTCCAGTTCAGTTTCTGATCTATGGTAATCCCCAGGATGTTGATAGTGGGGGATTCAGTGATGGTAATGCCACTGAACATCAAGAAGAGATGGTTAGATTATCTCTTGTTTGAGATGGTCATTGCCTGGCACTTGTATGGTACCAATGTTTAGTGCCATTTGCCAGCCCAAGCCTGGATGTTGACCAGGTCTTGCTGCATATGGACACTGGCTGCTTCAATATCTGAGGAGTTGCAAATGGTGCTGAACATTGTGCAATCAGTAAACATCCCCACTTCTGACCTTATGTTGGAGGGAAGGTAACTGATGAAGCAGCTGAAGATGGTTGGGCCCAGGACACTACCCTGATGTACTCCTGCAGTGATGTCCTGGGACTGAGATGATTGACCTCCAACAACCACAACCATCTTCCATTGTGCTAGTCATGACTGCAACTAGCAGACTTTTCTTCCTGATTCCCATTGACTCTCTTTTTGCGAGTGCTCCCTGATGCCATATTTGGTCAAATGCTGCCTTGATGTCAAGGGCAGTCATTCTCACCTCACCTCTGGAGTTCAGCTCTTTTGTCCATGTTTGGACAAAGGCTGTAATGAGGTCAGGAGCTGAGTGGCCCTGGCAGAACTCAAACTGTGCATCAGTGAGCAGGTTATTGCTGAGCAAGTGCCGCTTGGTAGCACGGTTGATGACCCCTTCCATCACTTTGCTGATGATCAAGAGTAGACCGACAGGGCAGTAATTGGCCAGGTTGGATTTGTCCAGCGTTTTGTGTACAGGACATATCTGCGCAATTTTCCACATTGCCGGGTAGATGCCAATGTTGTAGCTGTACTGGAACAGCTTGGCTCGGGCCGCAGCTAGTCCTGGAGCACAAGTCTTCAGTACTATTGCCAGAATGTTGTCAGGGCTCATAGCCCTTGCAGCATTCAGTGCCTTCAGACGTTTCTTGATATATGTCTGTTCGGAAGTCTTTGGAAACATCGACAATAGCTGCTTAATTAAGTAAAGATCCCATATTACCAAGAGTAGTAGTAGCCCTGAGGATTGGGAGACTTTTAGAAATGTTCAAAATTTGATAAAGAGGGAGAAAAAATGAATGAAAGTAAACTAGCATATAAATATAAAACCAGACTATAAGAGCTTCTCCAAGATGTAAAAATGAAGAGAGTAGCAAAAGTAAACATGGATACCTTAGAGGCTGAGACAGGAGAAATTATACAGGATAAAAGGAAATGGCAGAGACACTAAACAAATAGTTTGTATCTGTTTTCACAGTGGAAGACAAAAATTTAGTGGGGAACTAAGGATCTAATGAGAATGAGGAACTTGAAGCAACTAGTAAGGACAGTTTGAGGGCTCTCCGCTTCTTCCTTGAACAGAGGCCCAAACAGTCCCCATCCACCACCACCCTCCTCTGCCTGGCTGAACTTGTTCTCAAATTGAACAACTTCTCCTTCAACTCCACTCACTTCCTTCAAATCAAAGTTGTTGCTATGGGTACCCACAGGGGCCATAGTTATGCCTGTCTTTTTTAGGGAATGTCGTCCATTCCTTGTTCCAGTCCTACTCAGGCCCCTTCCTTCAATTTTCATTTCGGTATACTGATAACTGTATTGGTGCCTTTTCTTGCTCCCGCCCTGAAGTTGAAAACTTGATCAACTTTGCTTCCAATTTCCACCCTTCTCACCTTTGCATGGTACACCTCCGACACTTCCCTTCCTCGACTTCTCTGTCTCCATCTCTCGGGATAGACTGTCCACTAATATTCATTTTAAGCCCACCAACTCTCATAGCTACCTCGAGTACACTTCCTCATACACTGCTTCCTGTAAGGATTCCATTCCATTCTCCCAATTTCACCGCCTCCAATACATCTGCTCTCATGATGCAACCTTCCACAATAGCACTTCTGATAGGTCTTCCTTTTTCCTCAACCAAGGATTCCCCCGCACTATGGTTGACGGGCCCTCAACCGTGTCTGATCCATTGCCCGCACTTCTGCCCTCACCCCTTCCCCTCTCTCCCAGAACCGCAACAGGGTTCCCCTTGTCCTCACTTTCCACCCCACCATCGTACTCATCCAAAGGATCATCCTCTGTCATTTCCGCCACCTCCAGTGTGATGCCACCACCAAATGCATCTTCCCCTCCCTTGTCAGCATTCCGAAGGGATTGTTCCCTCTGCGACATCCTGGTCCACTCCTCCATTACCCCGATACGTCGTTCCCTTCCCATGCAATCGCAGGAAGTGTAATACCTGCCCTTTTTTTCTCCTCTATCTTCACTATCCAAGGCCCCAAACACTACTTCCAGGAGAAGCAGAGTTCTACTTGTAATTCGTTCAATCTTGTATACTGTATTCGCTGCTCACAATGTGGTGTCCTCGACACTGGGGAGACCAAATGCAGATTGGGTGACCGCTTTGCCGAACACCTCCACTCAGTCCAAAAACAGGACCCCGAGCTTCCGATCACTTGCCATTTCAACACACACCTCTGCTCTCATGACCACATCGCTGTCCTGGGCCTACTGCAGTGTTCCAGTGATTTACCCAAGCTCGAGGAACAGCACCTTATTTGCCAATTAGGCACACTACAGCCTAGCGGACTGAACATTTGAATTCAATAATTTCCGAGTCTGACTGGCCCTTTTTTATTTTTATTTTATTCTGTTGCATATTTTTTTTAAACTATGTGCCTGCCTACTTTTTTTTTCACGTTTGTGCTTTTGGCTACGGCTGCTCATTGTTCTGTCATAAACACTCCCTCTGTAGTAATGCTTTGTCTTTCATCACGCCATTAGCACACTCTCTTTGCCTTTGTCCCATGACCTTGTCATTTAATCTCTCTGGCCCTCTGTCCTATCACACATTGTCCTTTTTGTTCTCTTTCTCCCACCCCCCACCCTCACTTTACTTGTTTAAAACCTATTACATTTCTAACCTTTGCCAGTTCTGATGAAAGGTCACTGACCTGAAATGTTAACTCTGCTTCTCTCTCCACAGATGCTGCCAGATCTGCTGAGTTTTTCCAGCACTTTGTTTTCATTAAAGTAATTAATATTAGTAAAGAAAAAGTACTGCAGAAATTAATGGAACTAAAAGCCAACAAATCCCCTGGACCGGACACCCTACATCCTAGAGTTCTAAAAAAGGTGGCTGCAGCGATAGTGGATGCCCTGGTTGTGATCGTCCAAAATTCCCTCTATTCTAGAATGGTCCCAGTGGATTGAAAAGTAGCAAATGTATCACCACTATTCAAGAAAGGAGGGAAAGGAAAACCGGGAACAGGCCAATCTGCCTGACATCAGTCATCGGGAACATGCTGGAATTCATTATTAAGGAAGTGGTAACTGGTCACTTAGAAAATCATAATATGATTAGCCAGATGGCTTTGTGAAAGGAAAATCATGTTTGATAAATCTATTAGTGTTTTTTGAGGATGTAACCAGCAGGTGAGATAAAGGGGAGCCAGTGAATGTCATATATTTGGATATTCAAAAGGCATTTGATAAGATGCCAGAACAAAGGTTGCAAAACAAGAGGACTCATGGGGTTCGCGTAATATATTAGCATGGATAGAGGATTGGTTAACGGACAGAAAACAGAGTACGAATTAACAGGTCATTTTCAGGTTTGTAGGCTGTTAATGGGATGCCACACGGATCAGTTCTGGGGCCTCAGCTAATTACAATCTATATTACTAACTTGAGTGCAATGTCCAAGTTTGCTGAGGATAAAAGGTTAGGTGGGAAAGTAAACTGAGAAGGATACAAAGTCAGCAAAGGGACATAGGTTATGTAAGTGGGCAAGATGGAGTATAATATGGGGAATACGAGTTTATTCATTTTGGTAGGAAGAATAGAGAAACTGAATATTTTTTAAATGATGAGAAACTATTAAATATTGGTGTTCAGAGGGATTTTGGTATCCTTGTACATGAAACTTGGCCATAGAGGGGGTGCAATGAAGGTTCACTAGATTGATTTCTTTGATGACAGGATTGTCCTAGGAAAATGGGTCTATAAGCACTGGAGTTTAAAAGAATGAGAGGTGATCCCATTGAAACAACTAAGAATCTGAGAGGGCTTGACAGGGTATATGCTGACAGCCTGTTTCCCCTGCTTGGAGAGTCTAGAAATAGGGGGCAGTCTTGGGATAAGGGTCAGCCATTTAAGACTGAAATGTGGGGAAATTTCTTCACTCAGAGGGTTGTGAAACTTTGAATTTTCTATCCCAGAGGACTGTGGATGCTCAGTCATCGAGTACATTCAAGGCTGAAATTGCTAGATTTTTGGACTTTAAGGGAATCAGGAGATATGGGGATTGGTTGAGAAAGTGGAGTTGCGGTTGAAGATCAGCCATGACTTTATTGAATAGTAGAGCAGGCTCAAGGGACTGTATGGTCTACTCCTGATTCTACTTGTTCTGCCCCTAATTTCTTCCATTAAGACTGAAAGTCAAATTTCTGACTGAATACTTAGATTCCATTTGATTTGAAATGCAAATGCCTATGATTTTTACACATCAAGTTAAATTGCTCCAGAACAACAGTGCTAGTAATTTCTATGAAGACATATTGATTAGTGCAAATTCAAATTCGGGCATCAGCTTACACTCAGTGATAGTTTAGGGCAGCACAGTGGTGCAGTGGTTAGCACTGCAGCCTCACAGCTCCAGCGACCTGGGTACTGCCTGCGCGGAGTTTGCAAGTTCTCCCTGTGACCGCGTGGGTTTCCGCCCGGTGCTCCGGTTTCCTCCCACAGCCAAAGATTTGCAGGTTGATAGGTAAAATGGCCATTGTAAATTGCGCCTAGTATAGGTACGTGGTAGGGGAATTGAGGGAAGGTGCGGATGTGGTAGGAATATGGGATTAATGTAGGATTAGTATAAATGGGTGGTTGTTGGTCGGCACAGACTCGGTGGGCCGAAGGGCCTGTTTCAGTGCTGTATCTCTAAATAAAAGAACAAAATAAGATAGCACTCAATCAGCTGAGTCAGAAGGCCATTGGGTCAAGACCCACCACAAAGGCTTGGGTATTTAATCTAGACTGACACTTCAGGCAGTATATAATATATAGTTGGAAATATAAAGCAGAACAGTAAAGCATGCAAGCATGACAACAGCAAACAAACGGTGCAGAGAGAGATTAGACAAATAAAAAATGGCCACGGGCAAGAGGCATCCGATGATGGAGAAACTGTTGAAGTATTTAACCATTTTTTTTAAATGATGTTCACAAAAAAATGGCAAAAGAAATGCTCGAATTAAGGTACAGTATAAAGGATAAATGATAAGATCACAAGTGAGGAGGTATTAGGAAAGCTGCTGAAGCTCAAGATAGGGCTCCTGGCTCTGACAACTTTCATCACAAAGGTCTGAAGGAATTAATATATTTTCATTAGATTACTGATTACCACTACTACTTTTGTATGAGAGGAAAAGCTTATGTTGGGATGTCTAGTTTCGCTATTCATTTGATGGCCTCCTGCGATGCCAAATGGAAAAATGAGGTGCTTCCTGCAAAAGATCTTAGTATGCAGGCTGATGTGATGCGTTCCATGGTCTGGGAATCATGGTCACAATTACACTTCAGGTCGTCCCTCATCAGCCACTTGGGAAGCAGGTGAGGAGTTGATGATAACCTACACATGGTCTCCCTGCGCATGCTAATTCATCAAGAACTTGCCAGCTAATGTCATCAAGATGACAAATGAAAATGGCCTCCCAGTCTGAATAGCACAAAAGAACCCAATTACTGACATGTGGTGTCAGTGAAACATCAAATGGCTTTCAGGAAATAATCAGGCAGGTTCTTGGCACTGGTGGTTACTAAAAATGCATCAGGGAAGTACTGTGGATAGGTGGACTAAAGGCCTGAGACATTGCTATGTTAACTGGGAGTGTTCTGCAGAGTGGCTGATGTCTTCTTTCAGGAGATTGTAAATTGAGGCCCATCTGAGCCATTGAGTCATTTACAGCACAGAAGGCCATCATTCGGCCCATCATGTCCATGTCAGCTCTCCATGGAGCAATCCAGTCAGTCCCATTCTCCCGCTTGTGCTCCGTCGCCCTGCAAGTTTATTTCCTTCAAGTGTCCATCCAATTTCCTTTCAAAATCATTGATTGTCTCCGCTTCCACCACCCTCCTGGGCAGTAAGTTCCAGGCCATTACCACTCGCTGCGTAAAAAGGTTCTTCTTCACATTTCCCTGCATCTCTTGCTCAAAACCTTCAATCTATGTCCCCTAGTTCTTGCACCATCAGTTAATGGGAACAGTTTTTCCTTGTTTAACTTATTTAAGACTGTCATAATCTTGTACACTTCTATCAAATCTCCCCTCAATCTCCTTTGCTCCAAGGAGAACAACCCCAGCTTCTCCAACCTAACCTTTTAACTAAAATACCCCATTCCTGGAACCATTCTGCTACATCTCCTCTGCACCCTCTCAAGGACCCTCACATACTTCCTAAAGTGTGATGACCAGAACTGGGCACACTATTCTAGTTGGGTCTAATCAGAGCTTTATAAAGGTTCTGCAGAACTTCCCTGCTTTTGTACTCAATGCCTCCATTTATGAAGCGCAAGATCCCATATGCTTTGCTAACCACTCTCCCAATATATCCTGCCCCTTCAAAGATTGATGCACATGCACCCCCAGGTCCTTCTGTTCCTGCATACTCTTCAAAACTATGCCATTAAGTCTATATTGCCTCACCCTATCCCTTCTGCCAAAATGCATCACCTCACATTTGTCTGTATTAAATTCCAACAGCCACCTGTCTGCCCATTCAGCTAGCCTATCTATGTTCTGTTGCAGGTGGATCACATCATTCTCACTGTTTGCCACCCCTCCAAGTTTGGCATCATCAGCAAGCTGTGAAATTCTACTCTGTATTCCAAGATCCGAGTCATTTATATATAGTAAAAAAAGCAGTCGTCATAGCACTGACCCTTGGAGAACAGTACTGTTTCTTCAAGTAGACATAAAAGATTCAAAGGCACTATTGGAAAAGGAACATGGAAGTTCTTCCAGTGTCCTGATAAATATTTATCCCTCAACCAACGTCACTGGAACATATTACGTGATCATCTATTTCATTGCTGTATGAAACTTTACTGTATGTAAATTAGTTGTCACATTTCCCGACATTACAACAGTAACTATAATTGAAAAAGTACTTCAATGGCTATAAAGCACTTTTGGAGCCCTAAATCGTGAAAGTTGCGATATAAATACAAGTTCTTTATTTCTAAAAAGCATGATCAAGATCTCACAGTCAATCGTGAATAAAGGTACGAAATAAAAAAACTTGCACTTGTAAATACACTCAAAAATAATTTCCAAAGAGCTTCACATGTAATTAAGCGCTTTCTTACTATTATAATGAAATGCAACATTTTGCTGAGAAACATACTTTGTAGTATTAAGTTTCACATTTATTTGAACATTTTCTCAAACCTCTGAAAATTCCCCATCAGATATTAAGTAGCACTTAAGTTTAAAGCAGATCATGTAAACATGCACAAAATAGTCATTCCAAAATAGTTTTTGTGTTTAAAAATGAACATGTCGAGTATATGGATTATACAGTTTATGGCTGCAGATTTTCTTCTGTGTTGCAACGCGTCCATACTAACCGCATAGTGCTTATCGGCCAAGTAGTCAACAAGGTCCAATCGCATTCAGGACAACCAATTCCAGAAAAATGTACAACACTGCCACATTGGCCTCTGTTCCCTTGTCACCTGTACTTCCAGGTCCCTTGTGCCCTATCCTGCTGGTTTCAGTTCTTGTTTGTTGTTAATTCTTTCTCAGTCCATGAGGGATGTAAATCATAGATATACTCGCTTCTTATAAACAATTAAATTCAGAGACATTACTGAGGAGTAAAGCACCAACATGCTCCTAGCAAAATAATATGGAACCTCATGTAGAGGGCTCTCAATTGTAAGAAACAACTCCGATCCCCAGCTTAAAAATCCTTTATACAAGAATACCAGCATAGGAGATAAATTAACTTCAACTTCACAGTTAGGAGAAGTTAAAATGAAATTATAGCTTTACAGCACTATTCTACATTTATTGCCCAGTGTTTTGCTATCATTTCCACTTTCATTTGCTCTGTCGCTATGTAACCGTGTAGGCAAGAACTTTGGATTTCTCTACATCTATCATTAATATCACTCAAGAATCAGACATTTTGCTTGATCAGACAAAATATGAGTTGAGAGTGCTTCTCTACCAGAACTGGAAAAACACCCATAGGAAACAGTGCCATTCAAATATCAATTCGGGTGGCAATTCAAGATCAGACTCTACAAATCAAGTTTAATATGCTTCACTCAAGCGACAGTGAGATTTTCCATTAATTGAGCCTGATAAAATGAATTATTGATTTATTACGTTTTTGAATGCTTTGAGTTAATGCATCTCTGACAAATATTTTTGTTTATTTACTAGGAATATCTGTCAGGTTCCATTCTCATACGCCAATGGAAGAGAATTTCCAGTTACTTAACTAACAAATCTTGTGATCTACTGCAAGTCATCAGGAAAGCTATGTACAAACAGTAGTCTACAAGACAAACTATTTTTATTACTCTCCTTGTTTCGGGCTTTTCCTATTGCAGGAATGAGCAGGCCCAACAACTGCATCTCCAACACAGTCCCATTGATATTCATAATTATATGTATGTACATTACTATGAGTACATTGTTATCGCATATTTTTAGACCTGTAATAAAATCAGGGACAGAGGTTGGGTACTAACAACTTACATGATAACACTAAACACTGCTCAGGTTTTCATATTAGTCAAGCCTCAAAACTAATATCTTTTATCAAAATATTATTTCCACTCCAATACAGCTAGAAGACATAGGCCTGGAGAAGGCCATGAACTACTAATGCCCGTCTCAGCTTAGCTAATACTTGCTCAAAATTAATTTTAAAACTCAATTCCCAGTTATGAAATGCAAAATGAGAGCTTATGTACATACCAATTCTATTCCCTGTGGAAAAGGTGCATCATCCCAGTCTTTTTGTGGAAAACGCTGAATTATCTTCCCTGAACCTTCAACAGATCCTGAGGGAAAAAGAAATTAACACATTACTGAAAATGCTTTACCACAGTAGTACTCAATAGGGTGATAGTGATTTTTGGCTTGCACATTTTATTACCAGTTATAATCAAGACTTCAATCAAGTTCTGCATCTTTATTAGTTTCCATAATGATCTACATTGTTGTATCATGGTCAGAAGGAGCAGTGCTGAAATAAACAATTAATTGGAGGAATTATGAAAATAAAAAGCCAACTGTTAAACTGAACCACAAGAATATGGACACCTGTACCACAGACAAAATGGAGTCGTGGTCACATGACCCCTCCTGTACTGACAATACACACCTCTATCTGTTGAGGATGAAACTTATTAACCTCGTCTGAAATAGCTCTGGGGAGAACCCAATGAAACTGAAAAGAGCACCATTGCATGTTGATGACTCCTAACTACAAGAATGAACTAATAAAGGGTTCTGGAGACAGAATGACTCACAGCTCAAACCAAAATGAACAGATGTGAAGTAGCACCATTATAACAGAATGGTCTCCATTCAGACATCAATAAATAGCCATGGTTTCCATATTCTGGACCATTGTGTGGTCACAACAGGGGAGAAGACCCTGTGACACCTGACAGCAACTCAAATGTGATGGATTTTTACCTTAAAAGGTAACCCTCTGGAGACAGAGGCAGATCAAGCCAACACCACAGAAAGCCAGTTTCCAACCTGAGGCTGTGAGACATCACAGAATTGTTACAGTGCAGAAGGAGGCCATTCGGCCCATCGTCTCCGCACCGGCTCTCTGAAAGAGCAATTCACTCAGTTCCATTCCCCCATCTTCTCCCCGTAACCCTCCACATTCTTCCTTTTCATATAACTGTCTAATTCCCTTTTGAAAGCTTCAATTGAATGTACCTCTACCACACTCTGAGGCAGTGCATTCCAGACCTTAACCACTCGCTGCATAAAAAAGTTTTTCCTCATGTCACTTTTGGTTCCCTTACCAAATACTTCAAATCTGTGCCCTCTCGTTCTCGATCCTTTCACGAGTGAGAACAGTTTCTCCCCATCTACTCTGTCCAGACCCTTCATGGTTTTGAATACCTCTATCAAATCACCTCTCAGCCTTCTCTTCTCCGAGGAAAACAGTCTTAACTTCTCCAATCTATCTACATAACTGAAGTTCCTCATCCCTGGAACCACTGTCATGAATCTTTTCTGTACTCTCTCCAATGACCTCGTCTTTCCTAACGTGCGGCGCTCAGAACTGGACGCAATACTCCAGCTGAGGCCGAACTAGTGTCTTATACAAGTTCAACATGACTTCCTTGCTCTTGTATTCTATGCCCCTATTAATAAAGTGCTTTATGAACCACTCTCTCAACCTGTCCCGCCACCATGACTGATGCACATATACACCCAGGTCCCTCTGCTCCTGCACCCCCTTTAGAATTGCACCCTTCATTTCATAATGTCTCTCCATGTTCTTCCTACCAAAACCAATTTCTCTGCAGTGAACTTCACCTGCCAACTCTCGACCCATTTCACCAACTTGTCTATGTCCTTTTGGAATTCTACACTATCCTCCTCACAGTTCACAATGCTTCCAAGTTTCATATCATCCACAAACTTTGAAATTGTGCCCTGTACACCAAGGTCTAGGTCATTAATATGCATCAGGAGAAGCGATGGTCCCAACACTGATCCCTGGAAAACTCCACTACAGACCTTCCTCCAGCCCAAAAAACATCCATTAACCACTACTCTGTTTCCTGTCGCTCAGCCAATTCCATATCCATGTTGCTTCCGTCCCTTTTATTCCATGAGGTATCAGTTTGCGCACAAGTCTGTTGCGTGGCACTGTAACAAACGCCTTTTGAAAGTCCATGTACACCACATCAACAGCACTGCCCTCATCAACCTTCTCTATTACCTCCTCAAGAAACTCCAGCAAGTTAGTGTAACATGATTTTCCCTTAAGAAATCCATGCTGGCTTTCCTTAATTAACCTGCATTTGTCCATGTGACTATTAATTTTGTCCCTAATTATTTATTCTAGAAGTTTCCCCACCACCGAAGTTAAACTGGCCTGTAGTTGCTGGGCTTATCTTTACACCCTTTTTTGAACAAGGGTGTAATGTTTGCAATTCTCCAGTCCCATGACACCACCCCCGAGTCTAAGGAAGAGTGAGAAATTATGGCCAGTGCCTCTGCAACTTCCACCCTCACTTCCCACTTGAATGCATCACATCTGGCCCTGGTGCTTTATCCACTTTAAGTACCTCCTCTTTCAACGTTGCCTGGGTTGCATCTTCTTTCTTAGTAAAGTCAGATGCAAAGTATTAATTTAATACCTCAGCTATGCCCTCTGCCTCCATGTGCAAATCCCCTTTCTGGCCCATAATCAGCCCCACTCCTCCTTTTACCATCCTTTTACTATTTATATGCCGAGAGAAAACTTTGAGATTTCCTTTAATGCTAGCTGCCAGTCTCTTTTCATACTCTATCTTTGCTTTTCCACTTCCTTTCTGGACCTTCCATATTCAGCCTGGTTCTCAATTCTATTTTCTACCTGGCATCTGTCATAAGCAATAATAAAAACAAGAAATGCTGGAACCACTCAGCAGGTCTGGCAGCATCTGTGGAAAGAGAAGCAGAGTTAACGTTTCGGGTCAGTGACCCTTCTTCGGAACCGAAGAAGGGTCACTGACCCGAAACGTTAACTCTGCTTCTCTTTCCACAGATGCTGCCAGACCTGCTGAGTGTCTCCAGCATTTCTTGTTTTTATTTCAGATTTCCAGCATCCACAGTATTTTGCTTTTATTATCTGTCATAGCACACTTTTTCTTCTTTACCTTAATCTCTACCTCTTTTATCATCCAGGGAGCTCTGAATTTGTTTGCCTGACTTTTCCCCTTCGAGGGCACTTGACTGCGCCTGAACTATCTCTTCTTTGGAGGTATTATTCATCTACCAGTTTTTCTGCCAGCTTTTGATTTGAATTTATTCGTCCCAGCTCCATTCTTATCCCATTGAAGTTGGCCGTCCCCCAGTTAATTATTCTTACTCTGGATTGCTTTGTCCTTTTCCATAGTCAAACTAAACCTTATGATACAATGATTACTATCCCCGAAATGCTCTCCTAGTGATACTTGATCCACTTGGCCCACATAATTCCCAAGAATCAGGTCCAGCAGTGCCTCCTTTCTCACTGCAGTAGCAACATACTGCTGTAGAAAATTTTCCTAAAAACACTCTAGGAACTCTTGCCCCTCACAGCCCTTTACACTACTACTATCCCAGTCTATGTTTGGATAATTGAAGTCCCCCAGTATAACTGCCCAATAGTTTTTGCACTTTTCTGTAATTTCCTTGCAAATTTGTTCCTCCATGTCCTTCCCACTAGCTGGTGGCCTATAGACAGCACTGAGCAATGTAACCGCACCTGTTTTGTTCCTTAGCTCTAGCCAAATTGATTCTCTCCTCGACTCCCCTGGGACATCCTTTTTCTCCAGCACTGCAATGCTCTCCTTAATCAATAATGCCATTCCTCCCCCTTTTTTCCTTTTCCTATCTTTCCTGAACACCTTGTATCCAGGAATATTTAACACCCAGTCCTGCCCTTCTTTCAGCCAGGTCTCTGTTTAAGCCACAACATCATATTTCCACATGGCAATGTGCGCCTGTACCAATCTTGTTAACCACAATCCATGCGTTCACATACATGCACATTAACCCTGATTTAGACTTTATTACTTTCTCCCTTACTTTGATCCCACCTAATAACTTACTATTCCCTACTTTAGTACTATCTACCCCAGTATTCTGTGCTCCTGAATTGAAAGCCAGTCTCAGTAATAGTGCCATGAAACTATCATCGATTGTCATAAAAACACATCTGGTTCACTCATGTCGTTTAGGGAAGGAAATCTTCCATCCTTACCAGGTCCGGCCTACATGTGACGCCAGACCCACAGCAATGTCGATTATTAACTGCCCTCTGAAATGGCCTAGCAAGCCACTCAGTTGTCAAAAGTAATGCTGGCCTTGACAATGACGCCCACATCCCATTAAAGAATTTTTAAAAACCTGGCATTATTTTTGCTTGCATTAGTAGCCAACGTCTGACCGCACACTTGATGTAGCAATGCAGAGTATTCCGGATAGATGTCCATCTGTCAGGAGTGATCTTGATCTCTTTCTCTCCCCACTCTTTCTCCCCCCACTCTTTCTCCCCCTTCCCTCTCTGTGTCCCTCTCCCCGTTCGTTCCCTCGCTCTGTCCTTCTCTCCATTCGTTCCCTCACTGTCCCTCTCCCTACATAGTTCACCACTCCTTGCCCCTGCACATGGTTTGCTGCTCCCTGCCACCCCCACAACCCCCCACCCATGGTTCGCTGCTCCTCACTGCCATTCTTGCCCACTCCCTGAACGCACAAAAGCAGGAAGGGCGGCCGATCCAAACGTGCCTTCACCGCCAACTGCCAATCAACGCTCACCCTGCATGGGCAGTCCGCTGTCTGTCACAGACAGTCACCAATCACAGACAGACATCCACCATCCCTCAGACGCAGGTCCCGCCTACCCCTCCGCTTGGCATACACGTACGGGGAGAGCCACGGTCAGTCACAGAAGGCTCGCAGGCCGGATAGAAACCTTCAGCTGCCCAGATTCTGACCCACGAACTGTATGCTGGATATCTCTGACCTATATATAGAGATGTTTGCCATTTGCAAGATCGGCTTCCTTTTGAATGCTTGTAATGAATCAACACTCATTGCATATGCCAGCAATGTACATCAGAGGTGAACGATTCTCTACAAAAAGGCATTATTTAGCATCTAGCCCAGTTTTAAATTTTCATAATTTATACTGAAGTCTCGCAGTCCTCCCTATCTTTTCCAGCTAAAATAGCCTAGCCACTTGGATCAAGTCTGATCCTTAAATTATTTTAAACACTTCAATTAAATCTCCAGGTTGTTCATGATTTTCCAAATGATAAAACTTCATCTGGGTAAAAGACAACCAGCTAATAAAAGTTGTGCAGTCAGTTTACTGATCCATTGACACCAGGGATGAGAAACTACAGTTGAGAAAGACTTAAGAAAATGAGACTGTTTCAACACAACAAATGTGGCTAAAACAAGACTTAGAGATATTTAAAATGATTTTCTCTGTTAACTCTGTCAAAACCTATATCCTCTGGCTGACGAATTTGTGACAAGGGAGCATCAGTTTAAATTGTTCACTAAAAGTGAGGAGAGAGGTTAGCAAAGATTGCTAGAACATGGAAAGCTTTATCAGAGGCAACGAATTGTATCTTTTAACAGAAAGGTAGATGAATATTTGAAGCAAAGATACAGGACTATGGGGGAATACCAGGATAATGGGGATAGTTTTGGATTGCTCTGTAAAAGAGCCAGCATAGACACTGGGCTGAAAGGTCTCCGTCTCTGCTGGAAATCCCAAATGATTCTAGTGACTACAACAGACATTCCACAGGGTCTTATTTATTTTAGAAATGACTCACAATTAATCTTATAGATGTCATTTTCACACCTCCCTCCACTCAAATGCAGCAAAGGAATACAATTACAAAGATAAATTGTCAACACATCATTAATATATTTTAACCAGCATATGGTGGCATATCAGCTGCCTGAACAGAAATGATCTTTTCTTTGCGATTACAGTATGTGCCAATAATAGTCAACAATCCAGAAGTATGGGTGGGAATTCACTGCCAAATAATCTTTCATTGCCCAAATTGCCTGTCCTGTTTACAATGTTATTCTGGCACGCATATTTTGGACCTTCCAAGACTTTAAAATCTGACAACTGGAAAAGCATAGAGTAGGAATTAAGAACATGGTGTTGCAGTGTTTGTTTGGGCAAACTTGAACATGAAATGAGTATCTTATTTTATTTGATAGCTGCTTTTAGGTTAAATGGTTTACAAAGATTTTCTTCATGCTTGCGAGGAACTCGTGTCACAATACCATATTCTACACTGTAAAAATTCTTATTGCAAATACAGTAAAAATGAGGGCAATCAAAAAGTTAACAGAAATGAGTTTTCAAACCATAAGTCCTGCATTATCTTTTTCACAATAACAGCATGTTTCAAACATTTTCTCAAATCTTCAGCATATTTTGGAGGTAGCCAGAATCCCAGATAAGTGCAGATAGCCAAAAGCTTTAAAGAATGCAGTGGATCCAAGACTGTTAGCACCTTAGAAATGTCACAACAAAGGTAGCAACTGTCGATGCTAGGTCATGTGGAATGCAAACCTAAGTAAATATTATACAGTTTTGCCTTTTTCCACTTTTTAGGGAGGGGTAGGAGGGATGACAGAGAGGGACTACATGGAACCATTCCTTCGGAATTAAATGGATTTGGCAGAATCCATCATCGAACCAAATCCACATGACCTGCAAATGGAACAGGTTTGATCTTATTCCAAGTTTCACAATATTGGGTGGGAAACTGATGACCTGAACCACAGGTTAGCTTGGAAGGCAAGTAAGAGCGACAAAAACCTTGTCCTGAGAACAGGCAGAGAAATATCCACATTTTAACTTCTTCCAAGGCCACATCACACACAGAATGGGCTCTAACCAATAATCACTAAAATTAAACAGCTTCCTACTTGAGGATACATCAACTTGCATTTATATAGCACCTTTAACATAATAAAACATCCCAAGGTGCTTCACCGCATTATAAAGCAAATTATGACATCAAGCCACATAAGGAAATATTAGGGTAAACAACCAAAAGCTTTGTTGAAGAGGTAGATTTTAAAGAAAGTTTTAAAAAGCGCAAAATAAGGTAGAGGTTTAGGGAGGAAATTCCATAGCTTCGGATCAAGACAGCTGAAGACACTGTCACCAATGGTGGCGCGATTAAAATCAGGGATGCTCAGGCGGCCAGAATTAGAGAAGCACAGATATCTTGCAGGATTGTGCAGCTGGATAAGATTACAGATATAGGAAGGGGAAAGGCCATAAAGGAATTTGAAACCAATGAGGAGAATTTTAAAAATTGAGGCATTGCTTAATTGGGAGCTAGTGTAGGTCAACGAGCACAGGCGGATGGGTGAATGGGATTTGGAGCAGGTTACGGCATGGGGAGCAGAGGTTTGGATGACCTCAAATTTAGGGAGGGTAGAACGTGAGGGGCCAGCCAGGAGAGCATCAGAATAGTCAAGTGTAGGGGCAGCAAAGGGATGGATGAGGGTTTCAGTAGCAGATTAGCTGAGGCAGGGGCAGGGTCAGGGTCAGGCAAAATCACAACGGTTGTCATGGATGTGTGGTTGTAAATTTGAGGAAAAAGTATATATTTCTATCCTAGAAAGAGACAACAATATTAAATCAATAAAACTGAACACTTTCCAAAAGAAAAAAATTACCATAAATTGCCAAGAACAAGTTACAGAACTAATCAGTTCAAATAAAACAGCCATTTTCAAAAACAAGATTGGGGAAAAGCTAAAAATACATAGAGAATATAGTCCTCTCTCTCCTCACTATCCCAGGCCCCAAACACTCCTTTCAGGTGAAGCAGCGATTTACTTGTGCTTCTTTCAATTTAGTATACTGTATTCACTGCTCACAATGTGGTCTCCTCTACATTGGGGAGACCAAGCGCAGACTGGGTGACTGCTTGGCGGAACACCTCCGCTCAGTCTGCAAGCAGGACCCTGAGCTTCCGGTTGCTTGCCATTTCAACACTCCCCCCTGCTCTCATGCTCACATCTCTGTCCTGGGATTGCTGCAGTGTTCCAGTGAACATCAACGCAAGCTCGAGGAACAGCATCTCATCTACCGATTAGGCACACTACAGCCTGCCGGACTGAACATCGAGTTCCAGAGCATGACAACCCCCCCATTTTACTTTTATTTTTAGTTTTTTTCTTTTTTACATTTTTTACAACCTTTTTTTGCATTTATTTCATTTCATCTTAGTTTGTTCAGTTTGCTTACCCACTGTTTTTTTTCATGTTTGCACTTGCTGCTGTTCAATATTCAGTCTGTTAACACCTTTTCTGTACTAATGCTTTGTCTTTCAACACATCATTAACATATTGTTTGCCTTTGCTCCATGACCTTTTGATCAGCTATGTGACCTTGTCCAATCTACACCTTCTCCTTTGTTATCTCTTGCCCCACCCCCACCTCACTTGCTTATAACCTATGACATTTTTAATATTTGTCAGTTCCGAAGAAGGGTCACTGACCTGAAACGTTAACTCTGCTTCTCTTTCCGCAGATGCTCCCAGACCTGCTGAGTGGTTCCAGCATTTCTTGTTTTTATTTCAGATTTCCAGCATCCGCAGTATTTCGCTTATATTTTATATTAGAGAATATAGTCAACTGCTGCATACTTCCATATCCCCAATACCCAATTATGCAAATGTGTGCGTATTATTGAATGTAGTTTCGCTCCCCCTCCACTGCACTGGATCTGCGTATCAGTAACAAGGGTTGCTATGTCTCTTACAGCACCGCTGTCAGGTGGAAGGACAGGATGCAAGTCGTGGGTCAGGAGACAGGAGTTTCTTCATAAAAAAATCCTAGCTATTCTCTCTGCCTGGTCTTCTTTCCTCATGACCCATCCCACTACTATACTGTTATGACCAAGATGGGGGGAGTGGGCTGTTTATTCTATTTCCACTTCTCCACAGGTCACAACATGTTGTAACGATCAAGGCAGGAGGAGTGCACTGTTAATTCAGTCCCAATTCTTCACAGGTCACAGCATATCAATAAATGTTCCCACTTACCAAAACAACCAATTAGATACTCTATTTGTCTCCAGAATAAAGCACACTAACCAAGTTTCTTTAATAAACAACAAAATTAACCATTTATAAAACCATGTCTTAATCAATAATGAATATATAAATATGAATTGAGATATTAAAGCTCCTTGTTTTTTTTCTAGCCCTCATACACATGCACATACATCCAAAAACTGGTTAACTGGAAGAAAAAGGATTTTTGGTTTCCAGCTATTTCATAGGAATAAAAGGAATTTAAAAAAAACTTAGACTACCATGATCTGGAAGGAAGTTCCTTGGTTTGGCAAGGTATCCCAAAGTCAAATAGTTGGACGCCACTCAAAGTCTTTCTAGGCGAGGTTGGTGAACTGTCTGTGATGGGTAGGCGTTCAAAGAACTTCAATGGTAGAAGGCTTCACATAGGTCTTCCATCAGGGGTGTAGCAACAGGTGTCAGTTCTCACATCCGATGCAAAAGTCCCTTTTTAAAGATGCAAGATTTCTGCAAATTCAAAATTTCTTCGAAAATGCAGGAGTCAACAGTACCACTTCATACAAGCTTTTGCTTTTCAAGAGCAAGGATTCTTTAGAGAGGGGAAATACGTTTCTGGTTCTTCTTCTGATCTCCAGGCAGATCAAAATTAAATTCCAATTGCCATCTTTAATCCAAACCCACTGGCTTTTAAACAGCTCAGAAATTAAACCAAAACCTTCCAGAAACAAGTCACATGTGAAGTCATAAATATTCTCTCATCACAACAGAGGGCAGTTCTGAGGTCAAACCCTCTGCTGGTTTCCTTGAAATTACCTGGTTTCCAGTAATTGTTTACTGGTCAAATCCAGGAGCCTCTTGTTGACCTGGCCTTCCTTCCAAAAGCATCCATAAAATTCAGCTATCTCCAGATGTCTCAATGTCCACTGAAATCCTTTTCAGTTTAAAAAAAGAGTCCCAGGTTTTAATCCAAAAATGGAAATCTTCATAACAATACATTTTTTTCCCCACTTATTGATATGATCATAGACTCTCTTTTTATACCAGAATAAAACACACCAATCAGGTTTCTTTAATAAACAACATTATCAGTTTATTATAAAGTCTTAACCAGTAATGAAGTAAAGCATAACCCCACAGATCAAAATATACAAGTTCCCTTTTTACTTTAGCAATCTCACACACACACACTGTCTAACCAGTAAAATAAAAGGGATTTTTAGTTTTAGAGCTCTATTGTCAGACAAAAAAAATACACTTGGGCTGAATACTTGCTTATTCTTCAAGAAACAGCAGATATGTTGTGTTCCAAAAGTGGCAGACAGTCTGGCCTCTGAGTGCACGTAGACCAGTCACTGGAATCTTTTAGAACAGTTCTTTCCAGAAGGTGTCGAGAATTAATTTAGCAGGCTTTTCTTCAAAGATAGGAGATGAGATGAGTTGATACAGTGAACTTCTCAGGGTCTTTTAGAGAGGTGCTGGAAAGCTGAGCTGGGTTGTGGTCCTTTCTCCTCTCCTTGGAAGTTCTCTCCCTTTTTATACAGTTCAACCCCAACTCAAAACAATTCGGAAGTGAAAATGACAACAGGAAGTCAACCTTTTCACCTCCATTAATCTTGACTTATCACTTCTTTGTAAACAAGTTCTACAAGTGTCTAAACTTCTCCATTGTTTATTGAGCTGAAAGTCAGGTGATTTCCCGGAAAGGCTTGTTGTTGTTGCTGGAAGTCAAGTGGTTTCCCGGAAGGGCTCGTTTTCCTCGCAAGACCTCTCAGTACCCCTTTTAAAAAACATTTCCAAGGACTGTGTTTCAAAGTCAAGTGGTCTTTACATTTTTGAAAACCCCAAAGTTTAATATTTCTTCAATTTTTCAAAAATGAATCCTCAAAAAATAAATTTAACAAGACACAGAGGCACGTTTCTAACAATACCAAAAAAAATTACAAGTAAAGTAAGAACGGTCATAAAATAGAATACTGCGGTGACTTACATATGTAAGAGTTAAAATTATATAATTAAGTGCATATTTGGATAAAGGCAAAATACAAGTTGAGTGATGCATTGCTGAAGGGAATAATAAATTGTTGAAATCCCCAAGTCCTCACAAAAAGTCTGAAATTAGATAAAAGACTGAAAAATTATATCGAGTGAAAGAATGCTAAACTTTGTGTGTCTGCAAAAGCCATCTGAGCTCCCACGCAGTACAATGTTTTGGGACACATTATTTTCTTACAATACTTTCAAAAGAAATCAAGGGTTGACAACAGAAAGTTAGTTAAGATTACCAATATATATTTGCAAAATAAGGTAACAATTTACCAAAAGGAAATTGTCACAAATGCCGTGAACAATTTGCAGAACCTAACCAGTTTCAAAGTCTACTCCTCCTCGAAAAATAATCAGCATGCTTGGACAGTTCTCAATGCAGCCACTTTCAAGAAATCCAGCATCTTTTGATTTCCAACCTGCCATCATCGTTTAAGTATATTACTCTTTGTAATCATTACATGTTTTATTAGTACATCTACATGGTACTTCTAGCTCTGATCTCCCAATTGATGAGAAGTTTTTTTTAAATTTCTTGGGTTATAATCTGGTCAATGCAACAGAAAATCTTGGATCTTCTATACAAATTACTTTTCAATTACTGTTGCGTATAATTTCCACGCAAGGATTTTGTATTTTTCATATCACTTCATAAAGGTCAGACTGGAGCAACACAATCGCATTAGAAAGTGATCACTACTATAAATGTAATATCTGTACAGAGCACTCAAGCCATGTTCTTTAACAAGTATACATGGCTGTTGCACAATGTACTCACTTGTTGAAGACAAAGAAGTCTTCACAGTCTGCTAACAGTTTCCTTTTCATTTTCGTATTTGAACAGGTAACATTGTAGTCCCATTCAAAATACAGACATTTTCCTTAGTTGATCAGTTAGGATGAACAGTTGGAATTTGCTCCTTCCAAAATTATGACCAAATTATAAAAGTACAAATTTATCAATCTGCTCTCTAATGGATTGGTGACAAAAGGATAATCTGAAAAATCTTGGGTTGGGGGGGGAGGGAGAGAGAGAGGGAGGTACAGAGAGAGACAGTGCATTATAAAATATTAATTCTATTCTGCAGAATACCACAAAACATTTATGAATTGGATCACAACGGAATTCTCATTGTAACCTCATTCTCTCAATACTGCACACAATTGTCAGATTATTTTTTTGATATTTCTGATGCATGCTTCTCAAAATTGCTGAAACCAAATTAATGGCATTTACATTCCAAATAAATAAGAAATGTATGTTCCCACTGGAAACAAAGAAAACTGCTTCCTTCTGATATACTTACAAGTGGTTTTGTGACTTGATGGCTCATACAAGAAATCACAATTATCTGCATTTTATTATATAACTGCCTGACCCACATAAAATCTTCAGTACTTTGAACTGCATCTAAAGAATACAAGATAGAGATTTTATTTTAAATTGAGAAACCAAGTTAAGGTTCAAGGTTATTGGGCAAGGAACCACCCAGGTTGAAAAGACTGGCTAAATCAGGAAACAGCGATCAGTAGTAAGTTCAGAGATGTACTGGTAAAAGTAGTAACAATACAGAAAGGAACAGAAAAAATGCTGCAAGAGATATAAAAGAAAAAGAATACAAAAGGGGAGCAAGCTCAAGGGGCCAAATGGCCTACTCCTCCTCCTATTTCTTCGGTTATGATCATCCTGAAATGCAAAGATTACTTCCAACTTCTTTTCCCTACTTTAAACCGTCCTCTTAAACCCCTCTCCCCTGTCTCATCCATCCTCACCTCCAACAAGTGCAAGGTGGTGAAAGACTTCTTTGCCACTAAGACCGAGACTGTCCATTCAGCTGTCTGTCACATCCCTCCTTTCCGCTAGCCCACCAGGCCAAACTTTCTCTAATTCCCCCCGTCTGAGTCCTGAACATGCATCTTTGTCTCTTTCCTATGTCCCTTCATGCCCTCTCTGAGCTCATCATGTCCACGAGACCCATCTCTTGCTCCCTCAACCCTATTCCCACTAAACTGCTGACCACCCAACTTCCCTTGCTGATTCCTGTTAGGTGACGTTAACAATTCTCTCCCCTCAGGAACTGCCCCACTCTCCTTCAAATCGGTCACCATCACTCCTCTCCTTTAAAAAAAAAATCAAGCCTTGACATCCTTGCAAATTACCACCCTATCTCCAAACTACCCTTTCCTCTCCAAAAGCCTCGAATGTGTTGTCGCCTCCCAATACATGCCCATCTTACCCGGAACTCCATATTTGAATCCCTCCAGTCAGGTTTCCTCCCCTGCCAAAGTACCAATACAGCTCTTACCAAGGTTACAAATGACATCCTATGTCACTGGGATAAAGGGAAATTATTCCTTTTTGTTATTCTCGATCTGTCTGCAGCCTTTGACATAGGTGACCATACCCATCCTCCTCCAATGCCTGTCTATTGCCATCTAGTTGGATGGGACTGCCCTCATCTGATTCCATTGTTATCTACTCACATCTAGCCAAAGAATTACCTGAAATGGCTTCTCTTCCCATTCCTGCACCAACCTCTGGTGTCGCCCAAGGATCTATCCTTGGTCCCTTCCCATTTCTCAACAAGTTTCCCATTGGTGACATAATCCAAAAATAGAGCTTCTGTTTCCACATGTGTGCAGACAACACCCAGCTTTAGCTCACCACTACATCGCTCAACCACACCACTGTCTTTAAATTGTCACACTGCTTGTCTGACATCCAGTACTGGATGAGCAGAAATTTTCTCCAATTAAAATTTGGGAGGTCATTGCCTTCAGTCCCCACTACAAACTCTGTTCCCCAGCCATCGATTCCATCCTTCTCTATGGCAACTGTCTGAGACTGAACCAGACAGTTTACAATCTTGGTGTCATATTTGACCCAGAGATTAGCTTCCAACCTCATATCCGTGTCTTCACTAAGACCGCCTATTTCAACCTCAGTAACATCGCCTGATTCCACCCCAGCTCTGCTGCTGAAACCCTCATCCATTCCTTTGTTACCTCTAAACTTGACTATTCCAATGCACTCCTGACTGGCCTCTCATTGCCCTCCCTCTGTAAACTTGAGGTCATCCAAAACTCTACTGTCCATGCCCTAATTTGCACTAGGTCCCATTCACCCATCACTCATGTTGTTCGAGCCTTAATCCCAAAGAACCACAGGTATCTCTCTCCATTAGAGAGTCAGTTAGTAGTGTATAGCTTGAGGGGTACCACTCCCCAAGTGTGGGGCAGGGTGAGGAAGCAGACTTCCATGAGTTACTCCATACGAATTAGAAGTCGGCCATTCAGCCCGTCGAGCCTGCTCCGCCATTTAATAAGATCATGGCTGATCTGTTTCTGTCTCAAATACCACACTCCCATCTACCCCGATAATCTTTGATTCCCTTACTTATCAAGAATCTATCTACCTCCGCCTTTAAGATATTCAAAGACCCTGCCTCCACCACCTTCTGAGGCAGAAAATTCCAAAGTCGCACAACCCTCAGAAAAATAATTTCTCGTCTGTGGCCTAAAAGGGCGACACCTAATTTTCAAATAGTGGCCCCTAGCTCTGGACTCACCTACAAGAGGAAACATCCTTTCCACATTCACCTTGTCAAGACCGTTCAGGATCTTACATATTTCAATCAAGTCTCCCCTCACTCTTCTAAACTCCAGTGAAAACAAGCCCAGTCTGTCTAACCTTTCCTCATAGGACAACCCACTCATTCCAGGTAAATGTTTTCCTATGTTCAAGATGCTATATAAATAGAAGTTTTTGTTACTGAGGCCTTACCACACTCTGAAAAGACCAATAAATGTACACGACACAAATGGCATAATAAATGTTAGCATTTTTCATGCTCAATTTTTTAGTACACAACAGATTCGCCAGCTGTGCCTCGTTTTTTAAATGTTAGCTATCAAGTGCAGCTTTGATTTTAACATTAGCGAAGGGGCGACAAAAAAATCAGCTCTGTTAATATCAAGGCATTTACTCTGTAGCTGAGCGAAGCTAAAGCAGTGCGAGACTGCCTCCTTGAGATGGGTCTTGTACTTGACAACTTCATAATTATACTGTAAGTTTTGAATCCATGCAATAAGACACAAAAGTATTTTTCACAACTGAAACATAACTCAGCGATCAGAATCTGAAATGCCCCATTTCTGCTTTTTAAACAACAGATCTAATTCTAGCAATTAAAATGTTCCACAAAATCAATCAATAATGCTGGAGCAAGCTCAACTGTTAACGGTTCTAGAACAACAATTTGCATTTATATAGCGCCTTTAATGCAGTAAAAAGTCCGAAGGCACTTCACAGGAACGTTAACAAGCAAAATCTGACACCAAGCTACACAAGATATTCAGGCAGGTAACCAAAAGCTTGGTCAAAGTGGTAGATTATAAGGAGCATCTTAAAGGAGAGAGGGGTAAAGGTAATTCCAGAGCTTTCTTGGCATACTGATACTGTATCAGAAAAGAAACTTCACACAGATACAGCTCCCATAAAAGAAATATATTATTTTCATTTTTCTTTAAAAGATCTTAATTGCTTCAAATCTCAACATTGTTTCACCTTCCTTTGATATTTATAGATTGTAAACAAATTTGTAATATTCAGCACTAAATTTACATACATTCACAATTGCAAAAAATTCTCTTGCATTGCCAGCCATGGGACAATGGAAGCATATATTTGTTGTACATCAATATGATTTTCTCTCAGTTTCTCCTTCCTTTCTGGTCTCTTCACGCCAGCCACATAATTCTTGATCAGCATAAGTGAACAATCTATTCCCAGCCTTCTGTCAATGTAGTTTTCAACCAGTTTCTTGATTTTGAACATCAGTAACCAGGGTAACTCCTCTTTCTCTCTCCTGCCCACTCTTTTTCTTCAAAAACCACCAAGGTATCTGCATGGCACTTCCCCAGTTGCAGTATGGCAGAGATCAGGAATTTAGCACAGAATAAACCAGAATGTTCTACTATTCCATGACATAGCATGCTGGTATTTCACCTCAGTTACCATGCTGCCAAAAGTGTTAAAATGTCTGGAGAGAAGGAGGTCAGGCAGCAAGCAGATTCTTGTGTTAGTATACTGCATCATGGATTTAGATGCACTTTCATTAAAGAGAGACATTTTGAGCCAAGCAGTTATTTTCTTTACAGGGAAGGGGAACAAACTGCTCATATACACTTCCTAGAAGCCAATTACACAGCACCACTTTCATAAGCACATATTAGATCACCTGACCTCTGGCAAACCTCTGGCTACACCTAAAATCCAAGAAAAAATTGCCTCTTGGCAACACAACTCCAGGGTAAAACCTGGCTCGGGGCAAAAATTAAAACTCTATCTGGCCCAACGCGACCACAGCCAACACGAACCTGACCCCTTCAATTTTTTTTTTGCGCCAGACCCGACGCGACCCAAACCTCCTTCATCTGTTCCAGCAGCAGGCTATTCCTGCAGCTGCAGTTGTGTGGAATCATGGGTAAGCCTGATCCCGTGACTTCCGGAAGCAGTGTCCAGCCCGACCCAACCCTGAATACTGGACTCGGAATTTCGACCTTAACCGGATACATGTAGTTGGGTTCAGGTCGGGTAGCCAGGCTTTACTCTAGGACCAACTTTAAGCCATTTGCAAATATCAGTACAATGAATTATAAATTTAGGTTTTATTATTTGGTGCAGCTAAGATGATTCCCTAGCCAAACAGTCCTTGCTGTGACTAACTAGTCTACTCTGTACGAACCATAGCAGATTAGATTAGATTAGAGATACAGCACTGAAACAGGCCCTTCGGCCCACCGAGTCTGTGCCGAACATCAACCACCCATTTATACTAATCCTACGCTAATTCCATATTCCTACCAAACATCCCCACCTGTCCCTATATTTCCCTACCACCTACCTATACTAGTGACAATTTATAATGGCCAATTTACCTATCAACCTGCAAGTCTTTTGGCTTGTGGGAGGAAACCGGAGCACCCGGAGAAAACCCACGCAGACACAGGGAGAACTTGCAAACTCCACACAGGCAGTACCCAGAATCGAACCCGGGTCCCTGGAGCTGTGAGGCTGCGGTGCTAACCACTGCGCCACCGTGCCGCCCTAAATATGAGTTTCTTTAATCCAACTTGAGAAGGGGAAGCAGTTAACCCCATTGTTATACCACTCTTTGCAATGAATTAAGTCTATATAGTGAAGCTGTCAAGTTTGGTGGGAAGTACTACATATTATTTTAAGTTTAAACACATTGCAGTAAAACAACATGAATAGTTAATTTTAGCAGTTGCTTAAAAGTTGGCCCCAAGTTACCCAGATTCACAGGGCACCACTAAGTGACCAGAACAATGCCTCTTTTTTTTTTGACTTGCCAGAATTTGTTCTACACCAGAGAGAATCAAGCTGCTCACTTGATAGCATCTAAGTGGTCTATGTATCAACGTATGGTCCTGAAAATAGAAGAAACTAATTAGACTGATGGTTACACAGTGGTCAATCAATGCTGGGACAGGTTACCAGGAACGGTTGACAAGATTGATAATCTGTAAAAGATTAAATCACAATATTTTAAAGCACCTTATTCCTCTCAAGTATCTTGTATTTATTTATTAATACATCTCCAAGTACACAATTCCCAAGTGATTAAGTTATCCTGAACATTGCGAATTAATATCTCAGGGTGGAACTCTCAAATCTATACCCGAATATGATCACAAATTAGGCTGCCCTGAACAATGGAGCGTGTACCTATGTCTAAGGTAATGAATTCTGAAGCAAGGGAACAGAAAATAGGAACAAAGCCTGCTCCATCGTTCAATTAAATCAGGGCTGATCACTATCGCAATTCCATTTACTCAACTTTGTTCCATATCCCCTCATCAATCTCAGTCTTAAAGATTTCAATTAGCCCAACATCCTCAGCCTTTTGGGGAGCAAGTTCCAGATCTCCACGACCTTCCTGATGTCACTTCGAAATGTCCTAACTAACTTTAAATTATGTCCTTCTGTTCAGGATTCCTCTAGCAAAGAAAATAGTTTATCTGTAGCAAGCCTACCAAACTCCTCTATCATTTTAAACACCTTGATTAGATCACCCCCTCAACCTTAATTCTGGAGAATACAATCCAAGTTTCTGCAACCTGTCATTATTTAATCCTTCAAACATTGGTATTCTGCTGAACCTCCACAGCACCCCTTTAATGGCCAATATACATGCATACTTAAAAGTAAAATACTGCGGATGCTGGAATCTGAAATAAAAAGAAGAAATGCTGGAAACATTCAGCAGGTCTGGCAGCATCTGTGGAGAGAAACAGAGTTAACGTTTCAGGTCAATGACCCTTCTTCAGAACTGGCAAATATTAGAAATGTAAAAGGATATAAGCAAGTAAAGTGGGGGTGGGGCAAGAGATAACAAAGGAGAAGGTGTAGATAGGACAAGGTCACAGAATAGCTGACCAGAAGGTCATGGAGCAAAGATATGTGAATGGCGTGTTGAAAGAAACACTCAAATACATGCTTACTTCCCATTTAGACAGAAATGAGGAGTAATTTCGTCTCTCAGCGAGTCGTTAGTTTTTGGAATTCTCTTCCCTAGCGCGCAGTGGCGGTTGGATCATTGAATACATTCAAGGCTGAGTTAGACATATTTTTGATTGACAAGGGAGTCAAGGGTTATGGGGGGGCAGGCAGGAAATTGGAGATATGGCCACAATCAGGTCGGCCATGATCGTATTGAATGGCAGAGCGGACTCAAGGGGCCAAATGGGCAACTCCTGCTCCTATTTCTTTCGTTCTTATGTTCTTATATATTGCCTGAGGTTGTGTCCAAAACTGAACGCTGTATTACATGGATCAAACTAAGGATCTGTACAACTGAAGCCTCACTTCCTCATTCTGAATTCCAACCCCCTTCAGATAACGATCAACATTCCACAGCTTTTCTGATTACTTTTAGTATTTGTGTACTAGCTTTTAGTAATTTGTATACGCGGACACCTAAATCCCTCTGCTCCTCCATTCTCATAGTCCCTCATCATTAATGAAATATTCTGATTTGCCTTTTTCAGATCCAAAATGAACAAACTCTTAGTTCTCCAAAATGAACTCCATCTGCCATAGCTTTACCCACTCACTTAGTTTATGTAACTTTGTAATTTCCTACTCCCATCAACACAATTTATTACACCTCATCTGCAAACGTGGATATAAAACATGCTTGATTGCTTCCTCCAAATCAATAATATACATATATGGTGAAAAGCTGAAGCCCCAGTCCAGACCACTGGCCAAAATCACTCATCACATCCTACCACTCAAAACAAACCCATTCTGTCTTCTACCTCCCAACTAATTACTGACCCACGTAACAAGGCAATCTCCAATTCTGTGCATTAACATTTTTCATAATAATCGCATGTGGAACCTTATCAAATGTCTTCTGGAAGTCCATATAGACAACATCCATAGATACTCCCCTACCCTACATGCTAGTGACCTCCTTAAAAAATTCAGCTAGATTTGTGAGACATGACCTATCTTTTACAAATTTGCATTGACGCTCTTTGATCAGCTGATACTTGTCCCGTGTTCAGTCACTGTCTCTGATGATAGATTCCAGCAATGTTCCCCCAATTGATGTTAGTTACCTGGATTCCCCCTCCTCCTTTCTTTAAAAAAGTGGAGTGATATCTGAAATTTTCCAAACCAAAAAGGTATGATTCTTGAATATAGGCGGCTTCGGAGAATTCTGACTCCTGCTGCTCCAATTTCTTCACGTTTCTTTTTTACTTGACTTATTTTTTAGGTTCCCTTGTACTGCTGTTATTTTATCCCCATTCTCCATCGTGAAAACTGATAGGAATGACTCACATAGTTTGCTGTCTCCACCTTATACTCTTGCATGCATCTGCCTTTAATGGGTCTATATTCTGCAATATCACTCTTTCTGTTAACATATTCATAAAAACATTTCTGGCAAGTTCTTTGTCCATATTCCCTTTTTGCACTTTCTTTGTTACTTTCTTTGCTGCTTCTAATAGCTCTTCCAATCCGCTGGTTTTGCACATTGCTTTGGATTTGTGCCTCCTTGATCCAAATTGCTTCATTTCAGCAGACACAGGTGGTTCTCAAAGGGCCTCAAGTAATCCTAACAATAGCAAAATTTTGGAAGCCCACTTTATGCAGACCTCCACCCAATTTCATTTGCTTGAAAGTTTGTCCATAAAGCACTTTTAAACTGTATTTAAACTGGTTAGACCACACCTGGAACAACGTGCACAGTTCTGGTCACCACATCTTAGGAAGGACATATTGGCCTTGGAGGGAATGGAGTGTAGATATACCAGAATGATAGCTGGACTCCAAGGGTTAAATTACGAGAGTGTACAAACTAGGGTTGTATTCCCTGGAATTTAGAAGGTTAAGGGGTGATTTGATCAAAGTCTTCAAGATATCAAGAACCACCAAGAGAGTGGATAGAGAGGAAATTTTATCGCTGCTTAGGGAGCCTAGGTCTCGGGGCCATAAAGATTAGAGCTAGACCTTTCAGGAGTAAAATTAGGAAACATTTCTCCTCACAAAGGGTGGTAAAAGTTGGAACTCTCTTCCACAATGGGCAACTAATACTAGATCAATTGTTAATTTTAAATCTGAGATTGACCGATTTTTGTTAACCAAAGGTATTAAAGGATATGGGGCAAAGGTGAATATATGGTTTTACGTCGCTAATCAACCATGATCTCATTGAACGATGGAACAGGCTCAAGAGGCAAAATGGCCTATTTCTTTTCCTATGTTCCTATTTTAAAAGGTCTGGAAACAGGGCTACTTAATTCGACCTCCTCTTAAGTTAGGATCCACCTACCCTTTTTTATCATTGGTGCTAATGAATATGAAGCTTGTAAGTGGGGAAATTTGAAACAATGCTGTTCTTGGAATGCACAAGAAGTTGGACCCTGGAGGTCCTTAGAGACATAGCAGCCACCTCATCTATGTTAAACCATGCCATGTATTGATGGTGGGAGAGGAGAGAGCTGTAGGCTTGTAACCAATTGCACATTATCAATATTAAAGTATTTAAGATGTTTTGACTTCATTGTCCCAAGCCTGGATCAAACCTAATGAGTTGGCAGCAACTGAAACTGCAAGTACCTCAGAGTCAAATGTCAAGACACAATTGATAACAATTGTTCTGGGCAGTCCTCACTAAAAAAATCCTTGTGACAATCTGCAAAGAGGATGGCAAGAAAAATGTCCAAAAGTCAAATCATTTTTTTTTTTAAAAAGGAGCTCATCTCCTCAAATGGAATTCTCTGTAGGTAAGAATTTCAAAGCTCAGGCTACCTTTACATTAAAAAACTACAAGGTTAAGGCAGAGGGGGACACTTACGCATGCCTGGTCTATGTAAATGTCGTTCTCTCCTGCTGACCTTACAAATTCTAGCAGAGTCAGCATTGGAGGGCACCATCAGTCACGCTCCTGGCATAACTGCTGGAATTGTAACCGATGAATTTAGGAGCCATTATATCTCATTATAATGTGCAGTTTTAAGTTTAATTAGTCTGAACAAGTTAGAATCTTACAGTCTCCATCCAATTTATCTACGTTATTAAAAATTGCTATTTTTGTTGCATAATTTTCACTGACGTTGTACAGTCCACTGGCCATGGGGATCTGAACGGAATCAGATGCTCGAGGTTTCAGATATTCAAAAGAAACCACTGAATTTCTTCAGTTTTGTAAGTACTCTTTTTAACAAAAGGGTCTAGTTTACATTAATGTGAATCCATGACCTTTTTGTTTTGATTCGACAAGAAAAGTGTGTATCAATTTTTTTGATATTCAAAGGCAATAAACGAATTAGTCTTAGGAATCATTAAGTTAAATACGTCAATAAGTTTTCATGTAATAAATGCCTACTTGTTATGTATTATCACAGTTCCTTGATGACTTAGGAATAATTGTCATGACATTTTTATTATAGACTCAGGGACAATCACCTACATGAAACCCATACTTCATAATGTAAATACAATCACACGTGTATATATATCCACAGAATCATAGAATGGCTGAATGCCTTTCTTCTGTGCTGTAACCAGTGATGTCCATGCCAGTTCTCTGCAAGAGCAACTCAGCTAGTCTCACTCTCCTACCCTTTTCACCTTAGCTCTGCAATTATTTCCTCTTCAGGTGCTTATCCAATTCCATTTCGAAAGCCACAGTTGTATCTGCTTCCACCACACTCTCCGGTTCCAGATCCTAACCGCTGCCTGATAAAAGTTTTTCCCCATGTCACCTTGGTTCTTTTGCCAACCACTTTAAATCAGTGTCCTCTGGCTCTCAACCCTTGCACCAATGGGAACAGTATCTCTCGATCCACTCTGACTAGATACCTCAAAATTTTGAACACTTCTATCAAATCTCTTCTAAACCTTCGGTTCTCTATGGAGAACAACTCAGCTTCTCCAAGCTATCATGTAACTGAAGTCCCTCTCATCCCTGGAACCATTCGAAAGCCCTCATCCCTGGAACCATTCTCATAAATTTTTTCTGCACCCTCTCGAAAGCCTTCATATCCTTCCTAAAGTACGACATCTAGAAATGGACACAATACTCCAGTTGAGGCTAAACCAGCATTTTGTAAGGATTCATTATAAACTTTCTTGCCTCTATTTATAAAGTCCAGGAGGCCACAAGCCTTTTTAAACCACTTTCTCAACCTGCCCTGCCACTTTCAACAATCTGTGCACATATATCTCCAGCTTTCTCTGCTCCTGCACCCCCTATAGAACTGCATCTTTTATTTTATATTGCCTTGCCTTGTTCTTCCTACCAAAGTGCATCACTTCAAGCATCTCTGCATTAAATTTCATCTCCCACATGTCTGCCCATTCCATATATGTATACTTTCCAGCAAGGGCCACTGGATAGCAATAAGGATGACATCACCCTCCCCCCCCCCCCCCCCCCCACCACCACCTAATGATACCGTAATCTTATAATCTATTTTGGTACTTCCACTTCACAAAAAGTGGAGGTGCAGCTTCACTGTTCGATGCTATTATAGGTAACTTTAAAAAAATTTTAGAAAATAAGATTCAACATCACACAACTGAGCAGTAAAAACTTAGGTCCAAATTTCTCGGTGTCCAAGGTCGGTTATGGAAAGAGGCTGAATTTCAATTTGTCACAGAACACAAAGTACCATAATCATAATTCTTGCCATCTGACCAAACACAGATGTTCAACTAAAATGTAGCCTTGAACAAACAGCATCATCTCCTGATAAATGAAGAGAAATCAGTTTACTAGAAAGGAAATAACTTGCCGAGTTCTCAGGAACACCGACAAACCCAAGTTCGTGCAAAAATTCTAGTTGTTACTTTTTTTGCTTTTTCTCAGTACTCTGCTCTTAACACACAAATAAGTTAGCTAGATAGTAATGTTGAGTTTACTGGACCCAAGAACATAAAAACATAAGAAATAGCAGGAGTAGACCAAATGGGTTTGGGTCCCTCGAGCCTGCTCCTCAATACAATCATGACTGATCTTCTGCTTCAACTCCACTTTCCTGCCTGCTCCCCATTTCCATCGATTCCCAGAGAGATCAAACATCTATCTCTCTAAGCCTTCAATATACTCACCGATGGAGCATCCACAACACTCTAAGGCAGAGAATTCCAAAGATTCACAACGCTTTGAATGAAGAAATTTCTTATCTCTATCTACTCATCTCAGTGCTAAATGATCAACCCTTTATCCTGAGATTGTGTTCGAGATTCCCCAGCCAGGGGAAACAACCTCTCAGTGTCTACTCTGTCAAGCCCCTGCATTCTTGTGCATTTCAATAAGGTCACCTGTCGCTCCACTAGACCTCAGAGTATAGGTCCAATTTACTCAGCTTCTCATCTCAGGACAACACTCTCATCCCAGGAACCAATCTAGTGAACCTTTGCTGTACCATCTCCAAGGCAAGTTCTACGCACAGTACTCAGAGGTGTGGTCTCACCAAAGCCCTAAACAATTGTAGCAAGATTTCCTTACTCATGTGCTCTAATCCCTTTGCAATAAAAGTCAATAGGTCATTTGCCTTCCTAATTGCTTGCTGTACCTGCATGCTAACTTTTTGTTCCTTGCATGAGTACATCCAAGACCCTCTGAACATCAACATTTAGAAGTTACATGCCTTTTTGAAAATATTGTTTTTCTATTCTTACTATCAAAGTGAATAACCTCACATTTCCCTACATTATATACCATCTCCCACCTTGCTGCTCAGTGACTTAACCTGTCTATATCTCTTTTTGCATCCTTCTCAGCTTTGTAACATCAGCAAACTTGGATAATTTCTCAGTCTCTTTGGTATAAGTCATTAATATAGGCTGTAAATAGCTGAGGTCCCAGCACTGATCCTTGCAGCACTCCACTAGTTACAGCCTGCCCATTTTAAAATGCCCTGTTTATCCCTACTCTCTGCTTCCGGTCCACTAACCAATCCTTCATCCATGGTAATATATTAGCCCCAACTCCATGAGCCCTTATCTTGCATATTAATCTCTTGTGTGGCAGCTTATCGAATGCCTTTTGAAAATCCAAGCACACTAAATCCATTGGCCCCCCCTTAGTCTATCCTACTAGCTATATCCTCAAAAATGTCTAACAAATGTTAAACACAATGCCCCTTTCACAAAACCATGTTGACTCAGTCTGATCTTATTGTTAACACCTTCCTTAATAGATTCCTGCATTTTCCTGACCTCTGATGTCAACCTAACTGACCTGTAGTTCCCAGTTTTCTCTCTGCCTCCATTCTCGAATAGCAGTATTACATTTGCAAATTTCCAATCCACCATTCTAGAATCTAGGGAATTCTGGAAAATCACAACCAGTGCATCCACTATCTCTGCAGCTACCTCTTTTAGAACCCTAGGATGCAGGCCATCAGGTCCTGGGGATTTATTGGCTGTTAGCCCCTTAAGTTTCCCTAATACTTTTTCTCTGCTGACATTAATTACTTTAATTTCCTCACTCTTATTAGCCCCTTGGTTACCCTCTATTTCTGGGATGTAATTTGTGTCTTCTACTGTGAGGACCGACAATATATGTTCAAAGTCTCTACCACTTCCTCATTCCCCGTGATAATTTCCCCTGTCTCTACCTCTAAGGGACCAATGTTTACTTTAGCTACGCTCCTCCTTTTTATTTTCTTGTAAAAGCTCTTACAATCCATTTTTATATTCCTGGCTAGTTTATGCTCATTCTTTTTTTCCCCCCTTTATCAATTTTTTGGTTGCACTTTTCTGGTTTCTAAAACTCACCTGTTCCTCAGGCTTACTACTATCCTTTGCAAAGTGAAAAACAAATTTTTTTAATCTAATAATATCCTTAACTTCCCTAATAAGCCAAGGATGGATCTTCCTTGTTGAGTTTTTTTTTTAAAAAAGGAATGTATTTTGTTGAAAATTTTGAATCATATTTTTTAAGTCAATTTACCCAAATAACCTTAGCCAGTTCTCCCCTCATGCCTACATCAATAGGGTTTGTTTAAGTTTAAGGTTCTTGTTTGGGACTTAAGTATGTCACTCCCAATCTTAATATGGAATTCAATTGTATTATCACTTTTTCTCAATCTTGTACTATGAGATTACTATTAACCCTGCCTCATTACACAATACAAGATTTGAAATAGCTTTCTCTCTAGCTGGTTCCACAACATATTCTTCAAGGACTGTCATGAAAGCATTCTACAAACTCATCTCCCAGACTATCTTTGCCAATTTGATTTGCCCAGTCTATGTGAAGATTAAAGACCTTACCCTCTCCCCGTACCCCCCATGATTATTACGTTGTCTTTGTTACAAGCACCAATTATTTCTTGCTTAATGCTCTTTTCAATGGCATATCTACAGTTAGGGGGTCTATAAACTACTCCCACCAGTGTTTTCTGACCCTTGTTCTTCTTAATCTTCACCCATACCAGTTTTACTTCCTGATCTTCTGAGCCAAGATCCTTTCTTACAACTGTCCTATGTCATCCTTGATTAGCAGGCCTACTCCTCCTCCTTTTCCGTTCTGCCGGTCTTTTCAAAATGTTACGCATCCTGGAATATTTATTTCCCAACTTCGGTCACCTTGCAACTATGTCACTGTAATGTAATTAGATCAAACCCATTTATGCCACGAGTTCACCTATCTTGTTAAGAATGCTTCATGCATTCAAATAAAGAGCCTTTAACATCATTTTACCACTATTCTTTGCATGAACCATATTCACTGATGCACTATTACAGTTAAACACTCTGTCCCTTCCTGTCCTGTGCTGTTTGTTTTTACCCAAGTCACTACAGTGCTCTATTGCCTCAACATTTCTCTTTAGATTTGTAAATTTGCCTTCACCTGACCCAACACCCTAACATAACCCTGCCTTTTAGTTTAAATTCCTATCCATAGCCATATTATACAATTTTCCAGGGCGCTGATCCCAACTTCAGGTTGTGTTATAAGAAGCTACAGCCAGAGTGAACCATTTTTGTTTACCTCCTTGGATTTATACATGATGAGGATAAAGTTAAAATCCAAAATTGAAACTGAAAGATGTTTTTGTGCAACATATAGGGGAAGCACACTATTTGAGGTCCACTGGGGAGGTGGTGGCGTAATGGTATTGGCACTGGACTAGTAACTTAGAGACTAGGGACACAGGTTTGAATCCCACCACGGCAGAACGTAGAATGTGAATTCAATTAAGAAACCTGGAATTAAAAGCTAGTCTAATGATGGCCATGAAACCATTGTTAATTGTTGTAAAAACCCATCTGGTTCATTAAAATCCTTTTAAAAAAACATTCTGTCTCTCTCTTTAGGGAAGGAAATCTGCTGTCTTTACCTGGTCTGGCCTACATGTGACACCAGACCCACAGCATTGTGGTTGACACTGAATGATCTCCGAGCTGGCCTAGCAAGCCTCTCAGTTGTATCAAACTGCTACAAAGTCAATAAGGAATGAAACCGGACAGACTAAAGGCCTGCTCAGGTCGGGAAAAAGAACCCAACCCGAACCTCAGCCCGACCTGGCCCGAGTCCCTCCAACCTTAGCCCGACCTGACCCAAGCCCGACTCCGACCTCGGTTCAATGAAGAATGCAGGAGGGCATGCCAGGAGCAGCACCAGGCATATCTCAAAATGAGGTGTCAACCTGGTGAAGCTACAAACCAGGACTACTTGCATGCCAAACTGCATAAGCAGCATACAACAGACGATCCCATAACCAACGGATCCAATCTAAGCTCTGCAGTCCTGCCACATCCAGTCATGAATGGAGGTGGACAATTAAACAACTAACTGGAGGAGGTGGGTACACAAAGATCCCCATCCTCAATGATGGGGGAGCCCAGCACATCAGTGCAAAAGATAAGGCTGGAGCATTTGCAACAATCTTCAGCCAGAAGTGCTGAGTGGATGATCCATCTCGGCCTCCTCCTGAAGTCCCCAGCATCACAGATGCCAATCTTCAGCCAATTTGATTCACTCGCGTGATATCAAGAAACGACTGAAGGCACTGGATACTGCAAAGGCTATGAGCCCTGACAACATTCCGCAACAGCGCTGAAGACCTGTGCTCCAGAACTTGCCGCACCCCTAGCCAAGCTGTTCAAGTACAGCTACAACACTGGTATCTCCCCGACAATGTGGAAAATTGCCCAGGAATGTCCTGTACACAAAAAGCAGGACAAGTCCAACCCGAACAATTACCGCCCCATCAGTCTACTCTCAATCATCAGTAAAGTGATGGAAGGCGTGGGCAACAGTGCTATCAAGCGGCACTTGCTTAGCAATAACCTGCTCAGTGATGAACAGTTTGGGTTCCGCCATGGCCATTCAGCTCCTGACCTCATTACAGCCTTGGTTCACACACGGACAAAAGAGCTGAACTCAAGAGATGAGGTGAGAGTGACAGCCCTTGACATCAAGGCAGCATTTGACAGAGTATGGCATCAAGGAGCCCTAGCAAAACTGAAGTCAATGGGAATGGCAGGGGGGGGGACTCTCCGCTGGTTGGAGTCATACCTAGCGCAAAGGAAGATGGTTGTGGTTGTTGGAGATCAATCAGCTCAACTCCAGGACATCACTGCAGGAGTTCCTCAGGATAGTGTCCTAGACCCAACCATCTTCAGCTGCTTCATCAATGACTTCCCTTCAATCATAGCGTCAGAAGTAGGGATGTTCGCTGATGATTGCACAATGTTCAGCACCATTCGTGACTCCACAGATACTGAAGCAGTCTGTGTAGAAATGCAGCAAGACCTGGACAATATCCAGGCTTGGGCTGATAAGTGGCAAGTAACATTCGTGCCACACAAGTGCCAGGCAATGACCATCCCCAACAAGAGAGAACCCAACCATCCCCCCTTGACATTCAAAGGCATTACCATCGCTGAATCCCCCACTACCAACATCCTAGGGGCTACCATTGACCAGAAACTGAACTGGAGTAGCCATATAAATACTGTGGCTACAAGAACAGGTCAGAGGCTAGGAATCCTGCGGCGTGTAACTCGCCTCCTGTCTCCCCAAAGCCTGTCCACCATCTACAAAGCACAAGTCAGGAGTGTGATGGAATACTCTCCACTTGCCTGGATGGGTGCAGCTCCAAAAACACTCAAGAAGCTCGACACCATCCAGGATAAAGCAGCGTGATTGGCACCCCATCTACAAAAATTCACTCCCTCCACCACCAATGCACACTGGCAGCACGGTGTACCATCTACAAGATGCACTGTAGCAAGGCACCAAGGCTCATTAGACAGCACCTTCCAAACCAACGACCTCTTCCACCGAGAAGGACAAGGGCAGCAGCTGCATTGGAAACACCACCACCTGCAAGTTCCCCTCTGAGCCACACACCATCCTGACATGGAATTACATCGCCGGTCCTTCGTGGATTACCCCACATGGACTGCAGTGGTTCAAGGCAGCAGCTCACCACCACCTTCTCGAGAGCAATTAGGGATGGGCAACAAATGCTGGCCTAGATTGCAATGCCCACATCCCATGAATGAATAAATACTATGAGGCGGTGGGGCCATATTCCCTGGGCAGAACTTTCCTTACTTTAAAATAATCACAAAGCAAAAGAAATAAAATAACTACCCCACCTCAAACAGAAGGAACTTTTCCTACACCACAAGCACACCTGCCAGAAGTCAGTCCTCTTGTGGCCTGAATGATCGATTCCTAATTCAAAGGGTGAAAATCAACTGAAAAGATCAGAATTTGTCAACCAGTCACTTGCATCCCCTGTACTACAGAAAATTAGGAATAGCATCACTGGAGGGTAGATGGGTTGAAATCATCAGCAAAGGAAGGTGACTTCCTGCTGGTTCTGTTCTGATGAAAGGTCACAGACTTGAAACATTAACTCTGCTTCTCTCTCCACAGATACTGCCTGATCTGCTGAGCATTTCCAGCTCATTCTGTTTTTATTTCAGATTTCCAGCATCTGCAGTATTTGGCTTTTATAACAGCGAAGAAATACCTGACATTATGGACTCTAGCACAGTATTGTCCAATATATTAGCCATATTTGGGAATCCAGATGTGACTAATTGTATTTTAGCTATAGCTGAAGTGTCGATAACCAGAGGGTACAGATCTGTGGTAATTTAAGTCAAAAGAACCAGGGCTGACATGAGGAAATCATTTTTTTTTAAAACACAATGAGTGATGAGGATTTGGAATGCATTACCTGATAGAGTAGTGGAAACAGATTCAATAGTAGCTTTCAAAAGGGAATTGGATAAATACATAAAAGAGAAAAATAATGTAGGAATATGGGGAAAGAGCCAAGGATTAGGAATAACTGGATTTCTCTTTGAAAGAGCTGACATAAACTTGATGAGCCAAATGACCTCCTTCTATGTAGTACTATTCGATGATTAAACTTTTAAAAAGTCAGCAGACATGTGATCTCAATAATCACATACAATTTTTTTTGAATTTTGTGTCAGCTTTGCTTCCTTAGTTACTGCTTATTGGGTATCTGGTAAATTAGTGTGCAACTCTGATGAAAATGCCAATCACAACACTACGGAACACCAGCAACATTGTATGTGAAGGAAGCTTTCGTTGTGATCAGTTCAGCCAATCAGAATAATGGCTCCAGGCCAAAAGAAAGCATGCCCAACTAATAACAATGTAAAAGAGTGTGGGGAAATGGGACCAAGTGAATAACTCAGCTTGTGAAGGTGCAATGGATCAATTACCTCATTCTGTGCTGTAAAATTCTAGGATTCTATCAACTCAATTTGAATACCTCAAACTTAATTTGTTTAAGCATTCCTAAAAACAAAGATTCAATTCGAATATTTATTACAACAAAAAAAATGGCAAGAATTTCTAGCATAGTAAACAGTTACAAATAAGCTAAGATACCTTAAGAGGCCACTCAGCTAAAAATGGTCAACAAAAAAAAATTGAATCAGGACCTGGAACTAAAAAAACATCTGCTGCTAATAGGCATAATCAGCTTGAATATATGCACACAAACAATTGTGTGCAAAAAACATTTACCATATAACCCGAAATAAACCACTAATGTAATAATTTGACTGGCGAAGGATGTTGCTGTGTAGGAGGGGAGGCTAAGAGTTCAGCATAGTTTTTGGCAAGAGGTTCAACCACAATTATGTTGCAGAAACTGTACATTCCAGGGCATCGAGCAATCTTTAAAAAAAGAATGTAGATGTATTGTACTTAGATTTGCAGAAGGCATTTGAAAAGATGCCACATCAAAGATTATTCCAAAAAATAAAAGCTCATGGTGTACGGAGTAACATATTGGCATGGATAGAAGATTGGCTTGCTAACAGGAAACAGAGTAGGCATAAATGGGTCATTTTCTGGTTGGCAAGATGTAACGAGTGGTGTGCCACAGGGATCTGTGCTGAGGCCTCAACTTTTTACAATTTAACTCAATCACTTGGATGAAGGGACCGGAGGTACGGTTGCTAAATTTGCTGATGACACAAAGATAGGTAGGAAAGTAGGTTGTGAAGAGGACAAAAGGAGACTACAAAGGGATATGGATAGGTTAGGTGAGTGGGCAAAAATCTGGCAAGTGGAGTATAATGTGGGAAAATGCTAAGTTGTCCATTTTAGCAGGAAGAATAACAAAGAAGCATATTAAAACCTAAATGGTGAGAGATTGCGGAGCTCTGAGATGCACAGGGATCTGGGTGTCCTAGCGCATGAATCGCAAAAGGTTAGTATGCAGGTACAGCACGTAATTAGGAAAGCTAATAGAATGTTATTGTTTATCGCGAGGGGAATTGAATACAAAAGTAGGGAGATTATGCTTCAGCTATACAGGGCATGGGTGAGACCACATCTGGAGTACTGTGTACAGTACTGGTCTCCTTATTTAAGGAAGGATGTAAATGCGTTGGAAGCAGTTCAAAGAAAGTTTACGAGACTGATACCTGGAATAGGTGGGCTATCTTATGAGGAAAGATTGGACAGGCTAGGTTTGTATCCGCTGGAATTTAGAAGAGCAAGAGGCGACTTGATTGAAACATACAAGATCCTGAGGGGTCTTGACAGGGTGGATGTGGAAAGGATGTTTCCCCTTGTGGGAGAATCTAGAACCAGTGGTCACTGTTTAAAAATAAGGGGTCACCCATTTAAGACAGAGATGAGGGGAAATATTTTCTCTCAGAGGGTCGTAAGTCTTTGGAACTCTCTTCTTCAAAAGGAGGTGGAAGCAGAGGCTTTGAATATGTTTAAGGCAGAGGTAGATAAATTCTTGATAAGCAAGGGGGTGAAAGGGTGGTGGTAATGTGGAGAAATCAGTTCAGCCATGAACTTATTGAATGGCGCAGCAGGCTCGAGAGGCCGAGTGGCCTACTCCTGCTCCTAATTCTTATGTTCTTATGTACTCCTGCTCCTAGTTCATATGTTCATATATCACCACCACATCTTCCTTTACTACTACTGCAGTATTCTCTTCTCTAGTGAAACCAGATGTAAAGTACTCATTTAGTACCTCAGCCATGCCCGCTGCATCCTTTTTGTCGCTCATTAGCCTCACTGTGTATGTAATACATTTGAGTAAAAATGACAAAGATCATACAATCCCATAGGTAATTAAATGCTTCCATAATATCTCTTTCTTGGGTAGAAATACACATTGTTACGACCTACCGCTCCAGTCAAAGCCCCCAATCAAAATATACGATTCTGATAATGGTGGGAGAAACGCACTGATAATTCAATCCCGGCACTCCACAGATCGCCTTACATATCATTTAAAACTTTCCAAATTAAAGAAAGATACAGCCAAATTGTATCATTTATTAACCCCCAAATGAGGCTCACCAAACCAGGTTTCTTTAAATCAACAAATTAACTCTTTAATTAGAAGAACTAAATTCTTAAACACTATGAAGATATAAACATTTAAAATAGAAAAAATTAGAGTCCTTGCAAATTTACAGTCCAATGTTGTTTGAAGTCCTCACCGAATGTTGCTTTCCTTCTCCAGCGAATTTCAACAATTAACGACTGGCAAACACTTTCAACAGAATCAATCCGACTTTTAAAGTTTTTGAGGGATAAAAGATGGTCAGTCTAACTTCCCTCCCTTCAGTTTAAATCACCAGAGATCTCTATTTTAGCTTGATGTTTTAGAATTTTGAGAGATACTAATTAAACAGACTGAGTTCCTATTCCTTCAGTTCAAATGATTGAGAGCTCTTTCTTCAGGTGCCAACACCAGCTATGTCTGTAGGTCTCTGTGTCAGTGTGTTCTGTTAGAACAAACTGTCTTCAACTAAAAGCCAGTTCAAAACGGAATTGTAACAAATGTATCGCATGAGTTTCACATCCAGTGGCTGTATCTATGGTAATGAGAATGCACCCTTTGAATCGCAGTCTCCAAATGAATGTTTCTAAGGCAACGAAAACGCACTTTCCTATAACTCCGGAGGCTTGCTGGTTCTTATAGCAATACAGAGGCAAACCGCATATATTCCCGGAAAAAAAAAACTACAGGACCATAACAACATTTATACAGGCTGCTCCAAAGAAAGCCAATTCAAATCGTCTGATAGTGCTAAAGTTGTGAACTAAGTTCCCACTATTATTTCCATTACAAAAAGAACCTTTGAATTATCTGGAGTCAACTATAATTTAATAAGAGATGACAGTAACTTCCTAAGATACCCATAACCCAACAACTGTAAACTTACTGTTGACAGATGATACCAGAACTATGAGGTCATAACCCATCAAGAAAGGAAGAGGCCTCTTACTCCATGGTTGCAAAATTTAGAAGTGTTAAATGCTAATGATATTAGTATGTAAGTTAAATAAAAAGCATGTTGAACATTCAAATAACTCTTTCACTTGCTCAAAACCTATTACATATCTAACTTTTTTCAGTTCTCATGAATGATCACAGGGACCTGCAACGTTAACTCTCTCCATAGATACTGCCGCATTTCCTACAACAGTGTACACTTCAAAAATACTCAATTGGCTGTAAATTGCTTTGAGACATCTGGTGATCATGGAAAAAAAAAACTCTATATAAATGCAAGTCTTCTTTCATTTTAATCTAACAAGTTCAGTTTAGTCTGTTTTTCAAGAACAAGAAAATTAATTAATTTCCACCCAAAATCTAGCTATGCCATTAACAAGAACTTAGTTAACTCAGGACATTATTTATCCTTATACTTCTGAAAAAATATGTTATAGCCTCAAGTTCTAGAACTTGCACTCTAAGCAATGTGAAACGCACATGAAATCATGCAAGTGTCTTTCTAACATTGTATTGGGAGAAAACTTACCCGTAAACAAGGCAGATTCACTCCATATATTCTTGTACATATTCAATAAAAATCCTGAATCAGATCAAACATATCCACTATACATTAATGGTGTTACGTAAGCAAAGTTTGTCACGCTTGCACCTGATTAATATCTCTAAGAAAACATGCAAATCACAAAACAAGCAGAATCTCAAAATTATATATTTTTTTAAAAAGATAAACGTCCCTGTACAGCAGCAATTAACCTCTAACAGGCTTACTTTCAGCGTTTCCCACCAGCAGCAGTTAGTTAGATTTTACACCCGAAAAAGTGCATGAAAAGTTAAACACCTTGTTAGAAAACTTGCATCAAGTCCTTTTATAATAATTAGGAAAGTATCAAGATGTGAACATTCCCCTATAACACATTATACATTGCCCGCTTAACTTTCCTGTCATTTTAAAACAGTGTATCCTCTGACTTGCAATGAACAATATCACAGGAGACCAGTTAGTCATTGCAATACACATCAGAGAATGCAGATTTTTAAAAAAATTCTAAATGCATCTTTGTATGAAATACTAAATTAGTGGTCTCCAATGTGGTTACTATTATTTTTTTTAAATCAGTCAATTCCCTTATATCTTAAGGCTATACTACTTAGATTAATGTTGAAATAAAATAGAATACACAGACAGATATCAATATAGCACACCCAAATCACGTGTGATAGTAGAGACCACACTTTAGAGTATTGTGCACAGTCTGGAGTTCTGGTCTCTGCCATAAAAAGGATATGGAAGCACTGGAGATGGTGCAAAAAGAACTGAGAGAATATAATTATCAGGAACAACTGGACCTCCGTTCTCTAGAAAAGAGGTTAAGGGTGACCTAATAGAGGTCTTTCAAATTTTGAAAGGGTTTGACAAGGGTAGCTGGAAAGAAGCCGCTTCTAAAACAAAAGCAAAATACTGCGGATGCTGGAAATCTGAAATAAAAACAAAATGCTGGAAATACTCAGTAGGTCTGGCAGCATCTGTGGAGAAACAGGGTTAACGTTCCAGGTCTGTGACCCAAAGGTACTCAGTAGGTCTGACAGCATCTCCACAGATGCTGCCAAAAACGGTTTCTATTTGGGGAAATAAAGTTAGGGGCCATAAATATAAGATAGTCACCAATAAACCAGGAGAAATTTCTTCAGCGAAACGGTGGTAATAATATGGAACTTGTGAGCACAAGGAATAGATGAGGTAAATAGTATTGATGCATTTAATGGGAAGCTAGATAAGCAGATGTGGGAGAAAGGAAAAGAAGGCTGTGCTGATGGGGTGAGATGAGGTAGGGTGGGAGGAGGCTTGTATTTTTTTTCGTTCATGGGATGTGGGTGTCACTGTCTAGGACAGCATTTATTGCCCATCCCGAATCGGCCTTCTCGAACCGCAGCAATCCATGTGGGGCAGGTACACCCACAGTGCTGTTGGGAAGGAAGTTCCAGGATTTTGACCCAGTGACAGTGAAGGAACAATGATATAGTTCTAAGTCAGGATGGCGTGTGGCTTGGAGGGGAATTTGCTGGTGGCGGTGTTCCAATGCGTATGTTGCTCTTGTCCTTCTAGGTGGTACATGTCGCAGGTTTGGAAGATGCTGTCGAATGAGTCTTGCTGAGTTGCTGCAGATGGTGCACACTACTGCCACTCTGTGCTGGTGGTGAAGGGAGTGAATGTTGAATGTTTGCGGAGGGGGTGTCCTGGATTTGTCGAGCTTAAGTAGGTATTGGAGTTACACCCATTCAAAAAGTGGAAAGTATTCTATCACACTCCTGACATGACTTGTAGATGGAGGACAGGCTTTGGGGAATAAAGAGGCGAGTTACTCACCACTGGATTCCTTGCCTCTGACCTGCTCCTCTAGCCATGGTATTTATATGGCTAGTCCAGTTCAGTTTATGGTCAATGGCAGCCCCACAAGATGTTGATAGTGAGGGATTCAGCAATCGTAATGCCTTTGAATGTCATGGGGAGATGGTCAGATTCTCTCGTTTCGAGATAATCATTGCCTGGCACTTGTGTGATGCAAATGTTACTTGCCACTTAACAGCCCAAGCCTGGATGTTGTCCAGGTCTTGCTGCATATGGACATGGGCTGCTTCAGTATATGAGCAGTCACAAATGGTGCTCAACATTGTGCAATCATCAGCAAACATCCCCACTTCTGACCTTATGATGGAGGGAATGTCATTGATGAAGCAGCTGAAGATGGTTGGGCCTAGGACACTACCCTGAGGAACTCCTGCAGTGATGTCCTGGAGCTGAGATGATTGACCTCCAACAACCATAACCATCTTCATTTGCACTAGGTATGACTCCAACCAGTGAAGAGCTTTCCTTCGATTCCCATCGACTTCAGTTTTGCAAGGGCTTCTTGGTGCCATACTCAGTCATGTTTGAACCAAGGCTGTAATGAGGTCACGAGCTGAGTAGCCCTGGCGGAACCCAAACCGAGTGTCACTGAGCAGATTATTGCTAAGCAAGTGCCGCTTGATAGCACCATCGACGACACCTTCCATCACCCTTTACCGATGATCGAGAGATGACTGATGGGGTGGCAATTAGCCAGGTTGGATCTGTCCTACTTTTTGTGTACAGGACATACCTGGGCAATTTTCCACATTGCCAAGTAGATGCCAGTGTTGTAGCTGTACTGGAACAGCATGGCTAGGGGCGCGGCAAGTTCTGGAGCACAGGTCTTCAGTACTATTGCCGGAATGTTGTCAGGGCCTTTGCAGTATCCAGTGTCTTCAGTTGTCTCTTGATATCACGTGGAGTGAATCGAATTAGCTGAAGACTGGCATCTGTGATGCTGGGGACTTCAGCAGGAGGCCGAGATGGATCATCCACTCAGCACTTCTAGCTGAAGCTGGCTGCAAATACTTCAGCCTTGTCTTTTTCTGTCTTTTTCACTGATGTGTTGGGATCCCCCATCATTGTGGATGGGGATATTTGTGTAGCCACCTCCTCCAGTTAGTTGGTCCAGTAGCATCTGTGGAGAAAGCAGCATTTACGTTTCAGGTCTGTGACCCTTCAACAGAACTAGCAAAGGTTAGAAATATAATGAGTTTTAAGCAAATGAAGTGGGGGTGGGGCAAGAGATAACAAAAAGCAAGGTGTTGAGAGGACAGGGTCACAGAGAATAACTGACCAGAAGGTCATGGAGCAAAGGCAAATTGTATGTTAATGGTGCGTTGAAAGGCAAAGCGTTAGTGCAGAGAGGATGTTAATGGGCAGAAAATGAACAGTCCTGGCCTAAAGCACAAACATGAAAATAACAGTGGGTAGGCACATAGTAAGAAAAATGAATATGAAATAAATTAAAATAAAATAAAAGAAAAAAGGAAAAAGGAAAAAGGAAAAAATAACTGAAAATAGAAAGGGGGAGCCTGTCACGCTCTGAAATTATTGAACTCAATGTTCAGTCCGGCAGGCTGCAGTGTGCCTAATCGGTAAATGAGATGCTGTTCCTAGAGCTTACTTTGATATTCACTAGAACACTGCAGCAAGCCCAGGACAGATATGTGAGCATGAGAGCAGGGGGGGTGTGTTGAAATAGCAAGCAACCGCAAATTCAGGGTCATGCTTTCGGACTGAGCGGAGGTGTGCCGCAAAGGATCATCCTCTGCCATTTCCACCACCTCCAGCGTGATACCACTACCAAAAGCATCTTCCCCTCCCCTTTTAGCATTCCGAAAGGATTGCTCCCTCCATGACACCCTGGTGCACTCCTCCATTACCCCCAACACCTCATCCCCTTCCCACTGCACCTTCCCAGGCAATCGCAGGAGCTGTACTACCTGCACTTTTACCTCCTCTCTCCTCACTATCCAAGGCCCCAATCACTCCTTTCAGGTGAAGCAGCGATGTACTTGTACTTCTTTCAATTTAGTATACTGTATTTGCTGCTCACAATTTGGTCTCTACATTGGGGTGACCAAATGCAGATTGGGTGACCGTTTTGCTGAACACCTCCACTCAGTCCGAAAGCATGACCCTGAGCTTCCGGTTACTTGTCATTTCAACACACCTCCCTGCTCTCATGCCCACATATCTGTCCTGGGTTTGATACACTGTTCCAGTGAACATCACCGCAAGCTAGAGGAACAGCATCTCATTTACCGATCAGGCACGCTACAGCCTGCTGGACTGCACATAGAGTTCAATAATTTCAGAGCATGACAGGCGCCAACACCACCTCCCCTCCCCCCCCCCCCCCTTTTATTTTCAGTTTTTCTTTTCTTCTTTTCATTTTATTTTATTTTAGTTTGTTTCATAACTCATTTTTCTTACCATGTGCCTGCCCACTGATTTTTCATGTTTGTGCTTTGGGCCAGGGCTGTTCATTTTCTGCCCATTAACAACCTCGCTGCACTAACGCTTTGCCTTTCAGCACACCGTTTGCCTTTGCTCCATGACCTTCTGGTCAGTTATTCTCTGTGACCTTGTCTATCAACACCTTGCCTTTTGTTATCTCTTGCCCCACCCCACATTATTTGCTTAAAACCCATTACATTTCTAACCTTTGCCAGTTCTGATGAAGGGTCACTGGCCTGAAACGTTATCTCTGTTTCTCTCTCCACAGATGCTGCCGGACCTGCTGAGTTTTTCCAGCATTTCTTGTTTTTGTTTCGGATTTCCTGCATCTGCAGTATTTTGCTTTTATTCCTCCAGTTAACTGTTTAATTGTCCACCACCATTCACAACTGGATGTGGCAGGACTGCAGAGCTCAGATCTGATCCATGGGATCGCTTAGCTCTGTCGCATGATGCTTGGCATGCAAATAGTCCTGGGTTGTAGCTTCACCAGGTTGATATCTCATTTTGAGCTATGCCTGGTGCTGCTCCTGGCACGCCCTCCTGCACTCTTCACTGAACCAGGGTTGATCCCCGGCTTGGTGGTAATGGTAGAGTGGGGGATATTCTGGGCCATGAGGTTACGGATTGTGGTTGAGTATAATTCTGCTGCTGCTGATGGCCCACAGCACCTCATGGATACCCAGCTTTACATTGCCAGATCTGTTCCAAATCATAAATGTTCCATTTAGCACGTTGGTAGTGTCACACATGATGGAGTGTATCCTCAATGTGGAGACGAAGTTCCACATTGGACTGTACGGTGATCACTCCTACCAACATTGCCATGGATAGATGCATCTGCAACAGGCAGATTGGCGAGGACAAGGTCAAGTATGTTTTTCCCTCCTGTTGGTTCCTTCACCACCTGCCGCAGACCCAGTCATGTTCTTTAGGACTCGGCCAGCTCAGTCAGTAGTGGTGCTACCAAGCCACTCCTGATGATGGACATTGATGTCTCCCACCCACAGTACATTCTGCACCCTTGTCACCCTCAGTGCTTCTTCCAAGTGGGGTTCAACATGATGGAGTACTGATTCATCAGCTGAGGGGGGGGCGGCAGTAGATGGTAATCAGCAGGATGTTTCCTTGCCCATGTTTGACCTGATGCCATGAGACTTCACGGGCCTCCGGAGTCAACGTTGAGGACTCCCAGGGCAACTCCCTCCTGACTGTATACCCCTCTGCCGCCACCTCTGCTGGGTCTGTCCTGCCGGTGGGAGTGTCTGTGACACTGTAAGGTATGATTCTGTGTGAGTGTGGCTATGCCAGGCTGCTGCTGGACTAGTCTATGGGACACTCTCCCAAATTTAGCACTAACTCTGGGGGGTTGTAAGGAGAGCTTTGCAGGGCTGAGGGGGCTGGGTTTGCCGTCATCGTTTACTGGGTGGTCCGTCAGTTTCATTCCTTTTTCTTAGACTTTGTAGCAGTTTGATACAACGGAGTAGTTTGCTAGGCCATTTCAGAGGCCCATTTACGAGTCAACCTCATTGCTGTAGGTCTGGAGCCACATGTAGGCCACTCCAGGTAAGGAAAGCAGATTTCCTTCCCTTATGGACATTAGTGAACCAGATGGGTTTTTACGACAATCGACAATGGCTAGCTTTTAATTTCAGATTTATTAAATGAATTCAAATTCCACCTTCTGCTGTGGCAGGATTTAAATCCATGTCCCAGAGCAATACCCTGGGTCTCTGTGTCACTAGTCCAGTGACAATGTCACTACACCACCGCCTCCCTCCCTTGTATGGAGCATAAAATACCAGTATAGATCAGTTGGGTCAAATAGAATGTATAGCACAGAAAGAGCCTATATAAGATTTGTAAGGCAAATCGGAGGTGCATCAAATTATAGAGTTCCATGCCTTTAACACAGCTTTCCTCTCACTTCAAAACAGTCCATTTGCAAAAAATGGAGTAATGGCAAAACATTTGACAATGTTACAAATTTAAAAATGTATTAATCCTCAGCACACCCCTGAAAATACACCTGACTATTTGTTGTATACAAGTTACAAAGCCACTGAATAAAACTTTTATCCAATATGTAGAACAGCACATAATGAAAACTACGAACACACCAAACAAATCCACAAATGTTACAATATTGTTATCCAAAATGGTCCTCAGTCTACTCAGCATAACAGAAAAGCACAGAAATATATAAATGATAACTTTCAGCCAATCTGAACATAGCAATTATGATACTACTTGCATTTCACTCGGTTCCAGCTGCTAATCAAATTATTTGTCCTTTGAAAGAAATGTGTAATTTTAGGTAACTCTACCAAAGAGTTTACCAAAGCCAATCAGACAAAGCTGTAGTTTTAATTGCAGGCAGGTGTTAAAACTGAATGGGCCATCAGTTGAGGGTCAGAAGATTATTGTTTACACCTCATTTACTTAATGATCCAACCAGTGAGAAGAAATTGCTTGATCAGCAAATAAGTATGCTTTTACATCAAGGTAAAGACAAATTCTGTGCCTAGTCTTCTGTGCTTCTGTGTCTAGTCTTGCAAATTTCAATATCAGTTTTCACCCTTCAAATTGGCCTAACAATTCTGTATTTGAGTGGTTTGATATATCACTTTTAGGGGTAATTGTTCATCACATGGTACGTTATCCCACACATAAAGGGCGGAATTTCAATTCGCAGGTTGGAAACCCAACGTCGCGATGACTTCTGGATCCCAACCCTGCACTGACCCGGCAATAAACACGCGCTGAGATTTTAAAATGACAATGACTCAATTGGCCAAAGGTCACATCGACCAGCCAATTAGCAGCAGTGAACGCAGGAAAGAGGTGGGACTGAGGCAGCAGCGGGCCCGATCTGGAGAATGGAAGAATGAGCAGAGCAGAGGGCAGTGGGCAGAGAGGGCCCCCATGCCAAGGCAGCCCTCCATTTTTCTTGTCGGGGATGCTGCTGAACGCAGTGACAGAGCAGTAACGTACTCTTTCCTGCCAGTGGCAACAGAAGGCCCAAAAGACTCACCAAGAAAGTGAGCTGGAGGCAGCTCATGAGGTCAGCAGCAGAGGAGTGGCGAGGAGGAACTGGGTGCCTTACAGGAAATGTTTCAATGATCTTCTTAGGTCTGGCAAGGTGAGTGCTAAGAGAGAATCAGATAGCATAACTCCTGGTCAACTGTCACCTGAGTGCAAATGAGAGGAGATTCCGGAGGGTGCATTGAGTTCTTCGGACCATGGGAGAAGGGTGTACTTAGGAGCTCTGATGATCCATAAGCATGGATCAAGAATCCTAGTGCTGTTGGGCAGGAGACTGAAGTGCAGACTGCAATGTCGTTTGCAAAAGAGATGGAGGGAGGCATTGTCCTAACAGCATCGTTTTACTCCTAGCAGGCCAAAAGGGAGTTGGGAGAATGAGGGGGCACACCTGGATGTGGGGTGCCCTAGTTTGCAGTGCTCATGCGTTTCAAGGAGCAGGCCCTCAATGTGGCCAGAGTTTGCCGCTACTGGGACGCTGGAGACAAAGAAGTGGGAGTCCACCGCAGACAGGATGAAAGCATCTCAACATCTTCAGGTTCAGGGGATGCATGGCAATGTTCCCCATGTATTGAGCGGTCGATGCATAAGCTTCTGTCTAATTACTTTAAGCATCAGATGCATCTGTTGACTACCTGGTTCTCTCATCACCATCTTCTCATTTTCCACATGGCCAGCTGCAGAGGGGCAGGAGGCCATTCGAAAACCACAAGTCCCTGAGGAGTCAGAGGAGGAAGATAACCCGAGGCTGCAGCATTACATCTTTCTAGCGCATCCTCCACCAGCAGAGAAAGTCTCACCTCAGTGGGTCCTCACACTATTAGAAATAGTAGCACAGGATGAAGCTCACATCACTTCAGAGCAGGACGATTCAGGGGAGGCAGAGTCGGCTGCAACCAGTCCCCTTTGGAGAATGGAGGACATGCACAGCCCTGTGCAGCAGGGTAGAGATGCCTCGAGAGGCACAGAGAATCAGCTCCGTGAGATGCATGCCCACATGTCAGGGTTACCTGAGACCCTGCAGAGTCATGGGATGAGGATAATGACTCAGTGCTTTGTGCACATGAGCTCCTAGGACTGAGGAGGCAACAGATGGTGATGACGGGACTACCCCGTCATGGGGCTCCATCTTCTTCATCATCCGCCTCCATGGCTTCTGCGACAGACCAAGCATCTCTAGAGGCACGCCCTGTGACAAAGGGTGGCCTCACACCGCTGGCTTTGCAGCAGTGCCTGTAGGTGGCCCCCGCATATCCATGCCAAGGACGTTCACCACAGGCATCTCAGTTCCAGATAGGCACTAGTGGGAAGACTGTTTCCCTGATTACCAGCCACAGCAAAGGTCTGCTCGGGTATGCAATTGGAGCCCGACCCGAGCCCGACAGAACCACATCAAACCCGAACTCGACCGAGCCAGAGACCTTTGATTTTTCCTGCACCCAACCCAACTCGACTACCGGAATGAAGTTGATTATATCAAAGAGGTTGTGCTCTACCTTGGATGGAATCACTCACTGCAGACCAGTGCGGAGTCCGATTGCACGTTTCCCGCCTTGACGTCCTGGCTGTTAAAAGTTTTGAAGCTTTTCCCTCCCTGACCAAAAGGCAGCACTGTGTCCGACCCGGCCCGACCCGAGCCTGAATGCCGGACTCAGAAGAGAGACCCGACCCGAACCTGACACATGTAGTCAAGCCTGGTTGGGTAGCCATGCTCTAAACCACAGGGGGAGGCTCTTGTAGAAGTGGCCTTCAGCAGAGGCCACCACGTTGATATCATCACTTTGTGGGCTACTTGGGTGTATCTGATGATGACACGATAAAGCAGTGGGAGAGTTGATGCACTAAGGCTAACTTGTGTGCTTCAATTTCACATTGGCAAAACACGGGAGAATGGGAAGTGAGGGCAGAGCGATGGAGTGTGATGTTGAGAAGTGTGTTTGGGGGAGACAGCAGAGCATTCCGTCACTCCCTCCTTACCCCTTCGACCCCGTTGCCCAGGGATATGCTCCTGCTTCGCCAGATGATGTTCTTTATCACTGATTGGAGAAAGCTCAAAGAAGCCTGATCCCATTCCCCCTTACGCCCTTCCTTCACTGCTATTGGACTGTGGAATCTGCCTGAATTACACCCCAAAAAGCCCTTGTGAATATTGCAAAGATATGAAGCATGATTCTTATCATTAAGCACAACTGCACGCCTTTGACTGAGGGCCATCTCTCAACCTTCACTGTTCGATGCTGCCTCCTGCCTCTGTACTGCCACTTAAGCTCACTCCCCGCCATTGCACCACCTCCTCCTCCCTGTCGTGGTTCCAATGGCACCTTGGAACGAAAATCCCATTGTGACCCTTAAATGAGCAAACAAGTGGCCATTTAATCAGCACGCAGGTTACCTCTTCCGTCTCCCAACATCGCCACTGAAAATCTGAACATGCCGGTTCTGGATCAGGAGTCTGGCACGCTGACCCGAGGGGCAGATTTAAGCCACCACCCACCCCACTTTCCCACCCTCAATGATGAGTTAAAATCCCGCCCAAAGATTCAGGTTTTAGTTTATGAGAGACTTGGCCTGCTTACAGAAATTGCTATTTTGCTGTCAACATGAAATTACCTTCAAAACGTAAACCTTAATTGTAACGGAACCATTAGTTGCAAAAAGCAAAAACCTGCAGATGCTGTAAATCTGAAATTAAAAAAATGCTGGAATAATGCAGATCAGGGAGCACTGTCAAGAGAACAGAGGAGTTAATGTTCCAGGTGTAGACCTTTCATCAAAACTGGAGGATATTGCGGGGGTGGGAGAAAAAAAAAATCCACAAATGGTCCATAACCAATACAATAATTCATCTGTTCTTTCCATGGATGCTGCCTGACCTGCTTAGTTTCTCCACAATTTTAACAAGCTCTTACCCTCCATTTTCCCTTCCCTCTTCTTAAAAGTATTAATTACTTGCTTTATTATGGTTTTACAGGTTGCCTGTCAACAGTACAAATCTCTCAGCACACAAAACACCAAGCAAACCGGATATGGTAGTATAGTGATTATTTTACTCAACAATAATCCAGAGAACATGAGTTCAAACTCCATCAGAATTTGAATTCATCTTCAAGAAAAAAAATCTGGAAATAAAAAGCTGGTATCAATAAAAGTGACTATGAAGCTGTTGGATTATTATTAAAACCCAACTGGTTCACTAATGCCCTTTAGGGAAGGAAACCTGCCACCCTTACCCTGCCCGGCTTATGTGCGGTTCCAGTCTCACATTGTGGCCTAGTAAACCAGTCAGTTGCATAAGACCACGATAAGTCAGCCGTTCAAGAAAGCAGCCCATCACCTTTCTTCAAAGGACAACTAGGAATGGGAAATAACTATTGGCCTTGCCAGCAACACCTACATCCTAAGAATGAATAATAAAAAAAGTCTACAAAACTGTTAAGGGAATTACCCAGTAAAGGATTGCAACTGCTAACACATGTCTCATTTAAACTGAAAAATCTGAAGTGGTTCTCCTGTGCAAATTTCCAATCTCATGGCTATTTATGTTGCAAGACAGTTAGATTCACCAGAAAAACAACTGCGAGCACAGACAAACTTGTGCATGCACAATTAATTTAAAATTACTGTTTGGCATTATTTACTTTTCCCAATGGAAACTACTTAATAGCATGTGTTCTTTGGTTTGTGAGGGGTCAGACTTGTGCCTCTCTGATTTCTGAAATGTTGGTTTTAAGGAGTGTCTTAAAAGAGGAAAGCAAGGTAGACAGGTGGAGAGGTTTAGAGAGGGAATTCCAAAGCTTAGGACCAAAGCAATTGAAGGGCCAGCCACCAATGGTGAAGCGATTAAAATGGAGGATACTCAACAGGCCAGAATTAGATGAGGGCAGATATCTTGGAAGGTTGCGGGGCTGGAAGAGATTACAGACGTAGGGAGGGGCCAGGCTATGGAGGGATTTTAACAGAGGGATACTTAACTGGGAGCCAGTGTAGGCCAGCGAGCACGGGGGTGATGGATGTACAGGACTTGGTGCAGGTTAGGACATGGGAAGCGGGGTTATAGATGACCTCAAATTTACAGAGGGTAGAATGTGCGAGGCAAGCCAGGAGTGCATTAGAATAGTCAAATTTGAAGATAACAAAGACATGAATGAGGGTTTCAGCAGCAGAAATGCTGAGGCAGGGCAGAGTTGGGTGATGTTACAGAGGTGGAAATAGGCGGTCTTAGTGACGGCACGGATATATAGTTGAAAGCTTCTTGAGGTCAAATATGACATCGAGGTTGCGAGCAGACTGGTTCAGTGTCAGTCGATTGCCAAGAAGCGGGATGGAGTTGGTGGCTAGGGAGCGGAGTTTGTGGCAGGGGCCAAAGACAATGGCTTCAGCCTTCCCAATATTTAAACAGAAAAAATTTCTGCTCATCCAATACTGGATGCCAGACAAGCAGTCTGACAATTTAAGGACAGTGGAGAGATTGAGAGAGGTGGTGGTGAAGTAAAGCTGGATGTTGTCAGCATACATCGGAAACTGACATTGTGAGCTGCATTTTCCTAAAGATGATCAAATTCTGCTGCTGGAGTCGAAAGCAGAAGCCGGAGAACCAGCAGCTCAGCTGTACCACCACTAGCAGTGACGAGTGCTGAGTTTGCATCACCAAGGAGAGGATGCCTCAATGCCGAGGCACCCTTGAAGACAGGCGAGCTTCATTTTTTGAGGAAGTCACAGGCAGGCAGGCCCCAGTGATCGGGGGAGGGAGTTGGGGGGATTATTTGGGCGGTGGCGCCTTAGGCACAGGGCTGGCCATTGCTGCCAGGGGACCACTCTATGGGCCATGGAGCATCCACCAAAGGAGGCCCCATCACCCCATCCCAGGAACCCAGCAGGGTTTACCTGAAGGTCTCCCCACACAGCAGCAGCCCCTCTCAACGTGGGTGAAATGCTGAGGGTGGGGTGGAGATAGCCCTTAATTGGGCAATTAATTGCATCAATTGGCTGCCTAATGAACGGCACACTGCTGAGGTTCCCACCACTGGCAATATGCCAGGGTGATGGGAAGAAGTCAGGCTCCCCTCCCAAAGCCTTACCCTGCCATACTGCCAGCCTTCCCTCTCTTCTCAGCTATTTCTCCAAAGGGCTGGTAAATTCAGCCCTGCGTTTTCAGATGATATTGCTGAGGGCAGCATATAGATGAGAAATAGGAGAGGGCCAAGGATAGATTCTTGGGGGACACCAGAGATAATGGTGCAGGAGTGGGAAGAGAAGGCATTGATGGCGATTCTCTGGCTACGATTAGCTAGATAGATAGAATGGAACCAGGTGAGGACAGACCCACCCAGCTGGATGATAGTGGAGAAGCATTGGAGGAAGATGGTGTGATCAACTGTGTCAAAGGCTAGAGCCAGGTCAAGAAGGACAAAGGGGGATAGCTCGCCTTTGTCAGTCACATAGAATGTCATTTGTGACTTTGATAAGAGCCATTCTGATACGGTGTTGGGAGTGGAAACCTGAGTGGAGGGACTAAACATGGAGGTCAGAGAAAAATAGACACGGATTCGGGAGACGACAACACATGCAAGGACTTTTGAGAGGAGGGGTAGTTTGCAAGGATGGAGGGATCAAGGTTTTTTTTTAAATGAGAGGGGAGATTAACAGAACCAGAGGAGAGAGAACTGTTAACAATGTCAGCTAACAATGGGAGCCAGGGAGGGAAGCTGGGTGGTCAGCAGTTTAGTGGGAATAGGGTCAAGAGAGCAGGAGGTGGGTCTCAAACAAGATGAACTTGAAGAGGGCATGAGGGGAAATAGGAAAGAAACTAGAAAAAGATGCGAGTTCAGGGCTAGGGCAGGCTTAGAGTAAATTTGGCCCAGTGGTCTAAGGGAAGGAAGTGACAAAGGCAGCTGATCGGATAGTCTCAATCTTGGTGACACAAATAAATTCACGAGCTCCTCATACTTGTTGGAGGTGAGCATGAAGGAGACAGAAAGAGGGGTTTAAGGCAGCAGCTTGCAGTAGAGAAAAGAAGCCACAGGGTTAACTTTGCATTACAGGAGGATCCTGGAACAGTAAGCAGTTTTCACAGTCGAGAGCAGAACCAATAGAGATTTATGTGGTCCAGTCAGATTTGGCATGAAACGATCTAAACCAGCTGTCCACCATATCCATTCAAATCTGCGTCTCTTGGACTTGAGAGTGAACATAAGAAACAGAAGCAGGAGTAGGCCATTCGGCCTCTCAAGCCTACCCCGCCATTCAATAAGATCATGGCTGATCTGCCCCAGACCCCAACTCCTCTTTTGTGCCAGCTCCTCAACACCCTCAACTCACCGATATTTCAAAAATCTATCTACCTCCTCTTTAAATGCTTTCAGTGAGCTAACCTCCACAACTCTCCGGGATAGAGAATTCCAGACATTCACTACCCTCTGAGAGAAGAAATTCCTTTGCATCTCAGTTTTAAATGAGTGCCCCCTATTCTGTAACTATATCCCCCAGTTCGAGATTCCCCCACTAGTGGAAACATCTTCTCAATATCTACCCTGTCAAGCCCCCTCAGATCTTGTATGTTTCAATAAAATCACCCCTCATTCTTCTAAACGCTAATGAATAAAGGCCTAACCTGTTTAACCGTTCTTGATGAGTCAACCCCTTCATCCCAGGAATCAGCCTAGTGAATCTCTTTTGAACTGCCTCCAAAGCCAGAATATCCTTTCTTAAATACGGGGACCAAAACTGTACACAGTACTCCAGGTGCGACCTCACCCTGTACAGTTCTAACAAAACTTCCTTATTTTTAAACTGCAACCCCCTAGCAATAAAGGCCAAAATTCCATTTACCGCCTTAATTACTTGCTGCACCTGCATGCTAACATTTTCTGTTTCATGCACAAGAACACCCAGATCCCTCTGTGCTGCACTTTTTTGGAGTCTCTCTCCATTTAAATTATAGTCTGCCTTTTGATTCTTCCTATCAAAGTGCATGACCTCCCACTTTCCTACATTAATCTCCATCTGCCAAGTTTTTGCCCACTCACTCAATCTATTTATATCCCCTTGCAAATTCCTAATATCCTCATCACAACATGCCCTCTCACCTATTTATGTATCAGCAGCAAATTTGGATATATTACACTCTGCCTCCTCCTCCAAGTCATTAATATAGATAATAATTGAGGCCCGAGGACTGATCCTTGTGGCATTCCACTAATTACGTCTTTCCAATCTGAAAAAGACCCATTAATCCCAACTCTCTGTCTTCTGTGAGTTAACCAATCCTCAATCCATGTTAATACATTACCCCCAATATGTGAGTTCCTATCTAGTGCAATGATCTTTTATGTGGCACCTTATTGAATGCCTTCTGGAAATCTAAATACACTACATCTACCAGTTCCCCTTTATCAACGCTGTTTGCCATATCCTCAAAGAACTCTAGCACATTTGTCAAACATGATTTCCCTTTCACAAAACCATGTTGACGCTTTTTGATTGCATTGAGCTTTTCTAAATGGCCTATTTCTTCCTTAATAAATGAACTCTAGCATTTTCCTAATGACCAATGTTAGGCTGACTGGCTTATAGTTTCCTGCTCTTTGTCTCCCTCCCTTCTTGAACAGGGGCGTCACATTAGCGGTTTTCCAATCTGCTGGGACCCTCCCGGGATCCCATGAGTTCTGGAATACTACGACTAATGCCTCCACTATCTCTGCAGCCATTTCTTTCAAAACCCTTGGATGTAGGCCATCAGGTCCTGGCAACTTGTCTGCCTTTAGTCCCATTAGTTTGTCAAATACTTTGTCCCTCGTGATAGAGACTGTTACAAGATCTTTCCTCCCATTAGCTCCTTGCTTATCTGATATCTGTGGGATGTTTACAGTGTCCTCCATCATGAAGACCGATGCAAAATATTGGTTTAAATTATCTGCCATTTCCCTGTTGCCCGTTATCAATTCTCCAGTCGCATCCTCCAAGGGTCCCACGCTCGCTTTAGATGCTCTCTTTTTATATACCCGTAGAAGCTCCTGCTGTTTTTATATTTCTTGCCAATTTACTGTCATACTCAATTTTCTCCCTCTTTATTAGCTTTTTAGTCATCTGCTGCTGGTTCCTAAATAATTCCCAATCCTCTGGTCCACCACTAGTTTTCGCCGCTTTGTGGAGTTAAGAGTTGGACTGGGAGAAACAGTCAGGGCGAAAAACAGTCATGGTTTTAATGGGAACTAGGGCTTCGAACATAGAAGTCAGGTTGCCAAAAGCTGCTGAAATTTCGTGGTGAATGGAGGGCCAAAGGCTAGATGGTTGGGACTGCCATCCTAACTATTGCTAGTCCTAGAAAAAGAATCCAGCTTGAATTCTAGCTTGAAAGTACTCCTGTCTGAGAATTTCAGACTGCCCCTTCGGTCCAGAAATGAAATTACCAGAAGCTTGAATCTCATGGAAGAATCTTAGTTGATGAATTTGTAAGGTTATCTGAAGATACTTCAAGAAATATTAATTGCAAGGGCAACTCTGGCACTCCTCCAAGAACAACCCATTGTACTGGGTGGAGCTCACATACGTCTGATAGAGGAAGAGATAGAGAATCCCAGAAGAAAATACTGCTCCTGTTCCACATTCTTGTATTATCTCCACCACAGTAGATTTCATAGCTGGGGAGTTAAATTTAACATTTTTCATCTCTACTACCTGAATAAGGGAGATTATTGAGCACCATTCATCTCATGATGAGTTGCACTACGTTTCAGAATTATTTTCTTAAATTATGATCAGGAAGAGGGAAAAGTCATTTGAATTTTAATCTTAACCTTACCATTTCCATCAACTGCTTCCAGAAATGCACTGTTTTACTCCTTAATCCCACTTTTAATTTTTTAGTCAATTGTGTTTCTTAAGTTATTCCATAAATCGATTAATTTTTGAATAAAAATGTTGACATTCCTTCTTATTCCTAACTTATAATTTGTGTCCTCTTCTATTAGCGAGCCTTTTGTTACAGTGGACAATTTGACTGGAACAACTTGGGTTAGTTTTCTTCAGTCAGAAAATTTAACTGAATTTTCTGAAGAAAATGTTTTTAACTCCCTTAAATTTAGATTCCAAATAACTGTGCTCTCTCTCAAAGGCATTAATACACATCCTACGAACAAGTGACCAGAACTGCACACAGGATATAAAGCTGGATGCAAGTGTTATCTTTCAAATGAATAGTGCAAGATATTTGCACTAGGGGTGCCAGCCCTGATTTTAAGCGAGGTCTCTGGAGTGGATGTGAAGGCACAGGAGAGGATGCAGAAAAGATTTACAAAAATGGTTCCAGGGATGAGAGACTTCAGTTACAAGGACAGATTAGGGAGGCTGGGGTTGCTCCCCTTAGAGAAGGTTGAGAGGAGATTTGATAGAGGTATGCAAAATCATGAGGGGTCTGGACAAAATAGATAGGGAGAAACTGTTCCCACTGGTGGAATGGTTCAGAACCAGAGGACACTGATTTAAAGTGATTAGCAAAAGTACCAGAGGCGACATAAGGACAAGTTTTCTGCAGCAAGTGGTTAGGATCTGGATTGCTCTACACTGTGATGCAGGCAGATTTAATCATGTCTTTCAAAAGAGAATTGATAATTATCTGGAGAAAAGATTTGCAAGGCTACAGGGAAAAAGCAGGGGAGAGGGACTAGCAGAGTTACTCCCAGAGAGTCAGCACGGACATAATGGGCCGAATTGCCTCCTTCTGCATTGTAACCATTCTATGATTAGATATGCATTGTCCAATATTTTTGATTAAATGAACCCTATAGAGTTTACCACTCACGACACTGTCCACATTATGCAAAAATCAACTTTCTTATACAATAATGAAAATAAGGTCACGACCAACCAAAACAGAGATTTCAAGACCAATAATATTATTGGACCAGCACAACAACCTTTTCTGCTGTCCTACTGGGCAACCCATGTTTCCCCTCACAGGGACAAAGGACACTCCACTGTCCTCTGCGCTTGTGACATCATTGATTTCATTATGGCACTGACGCCAATACCTTCCGACAATGCATTATGACAGTAGGTGCCTCGAGTACAGCTCTACCTATATACGCAAGCCAATATTTGCACAAGTAGCATTACCCGTAGACTGATCTTGAGACTACTTTTTAGGAACACAATTTATCAAGGTATTGCTACAGGATCATCAACAACAGTGCTGTGAAACTTGCCTGGGTAGGCAATTTTCTGCATACATTCCCACCACTTGCATTCATACTCAAGATCACTCACAAAAATCGAAGCAGTGGGGACAGCATTAATTCTGATAGCCTCCCTTTTAAGCTTATAGAGTTGTCACGAAAACCCTATATGCCAAATGGGAAATATTAATTTCATCAGTTGGAACCTTGCATTAGACTTTTACTGGAAATTCTTACAAGTAACTTTTTTAAAAAGTAAGCTGGCAGCCAAGACAGCCACTGCAATCTACATTTGAAACACCAAAAGATCAGACTGGAGACGACACAACTGACTCAACCTAGCCAGAACAGTGGGGTGCTCCCTGATTAAATTACCTGGAATGGCCATATCAGCACGGTTGTCAGGGGTCATCTGCATCCATTGACTTTGAAAGAGCCAACCCCTTTCCAAATGTGACTGGACAGTTTGAGATGTGGCCCCTTGAATGACAGAAGATTCCAGAAAGACCTCATTAAAATGCCAAAGGGGCTTGATGGTATCATGTGACTGCCTGTGCAATTCTGGAGAGACTACAAGCTTTGTCAGACAAAAAGCAGACAGGAGTAACTGAAAAGCCATCAACGAAGCAGGTCTCGCTCTCTCTCCCCCTCACTCCAGTAACTATCAAAAGACCCGGCTACAACTGGAAACCACCCCGCACCCCCCCCCCCCAAAGTCTACAGGCCGCCACAGCCAGCAACTAGGGAACAAGGATCGAACCCCTCTTCTGCCTTCAGAAACCCTGAGAAAAGCAAGCCCACTACCATGCACGTGGCCCAGCGAGGACTTCAGGAATATAACTAGCTAAGGACTGAGATTTAAAACTGCATTTAAATTCCATTTATTTCGGACTCTACTCCAACTACCAAAGCCGTTTTCCCTCTAATTTATTTGTGTGCATCTGACTGTTGTGTGAATGAATGTGTGTGTGAATGCTTAGCACAGTTTTAGTAATTTTAATCGGTTTAGAATGTTAAGAGTAATAAACTCACGTCTTTCTTGTTTAAACTCAAGAAAACCTGTCTGATTGGTTCTTTTGCAATTACATTAGAGGAACAGGAGCAAGCGCTCACTGAGGTGGTAAGTTCAATCACTGCGTTAAAAAAGGATAAACCCTTTTGCGGTCAAACCAGAGAAGGGGAGAAAGGGGAGCCTGAGACCCCCTCCTCACCTGGCCGTAACAGAGGCATATAATAAAACTGGGACTAACAATACTGAAGAAATCATGAAATTGTAGTGGGGATGTAAAAAAGATTAAAAGGCTAAAAAGGGAACATGGAAAAAGTTAGTAGATAATACAAAAGGAAACAAGAGTTATTAGACTCATAAAAAGAATAGTTTAAGAAAGGGTAAGAACACTCAGAGATGGAAAGCCCAATTGAGCAGGATGAAGATGCAACAGAGAAAATATATTAAATGAGTATGTCAGATTTTACAAATAGTGGAGAGAATTAGAACCTAGATGTACTACAGCAGGATGTGAAGCATCTGTTAAAGAAATGACAAAGGTAGGGAGGCTATGCTTCAGTTATACAGGGCATTGGTGAGACCACATCTGGAGTACTGTGCATAGTATAGGTCTCCTTATTTAAGAAAGGATGTAAATGCGGTGGAAGCACAGTCTTTGAATATTTGTAAGGCAGAGGTAGATAGATTCATGATAAGCAAGGGGATGAAAGGTTATCAGGGTAGGCAGGAATGTGGAGTTGAGGTTATAAATCAGATCAGCCACAATCTGACTGAGTGGCCTACTCCTGCTCCTAATTCGTATGTTTGTAAATTGGTTCTAAAAAATAAATGAACATAACTTAAGGTGGATAAGTCACCACAGCGTGATGGCATACACCTTAAAGTGAAGGAAGTCACAGTAGATTACAGAGGCTCTGATTACAATCTCAGATATGCAAATCGAGCCAAGACTCTGGAGGATAGCCAATGTAACGCCACTGTTCAAGATGATGATAAACTGGGAAACTATAGGCCAATCAACCTAAGAGGAGTTGTGGAGCAACGTAATGTGTTAAAATTAGAAATGTCTACATATGGTTTATTTGATTACCAAAGCAAATGGAGACAACAGAGCCATAAGTCCATTTCATTTGTTTGGGAGGGGGGAGGGATGCATCCACTGAAATTTTTCCTAAATGTGGCATCTCAATTTTTTATTGAAGACTTTTTATGTACATCAAATGATTCACAATTTTCAGCTCAATTTACCTTTAGATTTAGGTCTCACTGAATACTGTTACGACCAAGGTGAGAGCAATGCACTATCAATTCAGTCCCATCACTCCATAGGTCACAGCATATTATTAAAGTTTTCCCACCTAACTGGGAAACAGCCAAATTAAACACATTATTAACCCCAGAATTTAAAAAAATACCAAACCAGGTATCTTTAGACAGCAAATTAACTATTTAATAAACTAAATCTGAACGCTATTAAGATAAATTTATGTCCAAAGACCTTCTAACATCTTATTTAACCTAACCTCCATGCTCACACACATACATTCCAAAACTAACAGTTAACCAGTTTTTAAAAATGTTTTTAAAATTCACTGTTTAAGAATAAATAAATAACTGGGTTGTAAGTCTTTGTGGATTACGTTCCTGATGGGTGAGGTATCCTAGTGTAAAAATAATCAGATGCCACTAGAAGTCTCCACGTGGATTTGATGAACAGTCTTTACTTGATAGGCATTCAAAACACTTCGGCTGCAGCAGGTGTCACATAGTTCTTTCAACACGGGGTAGAACGACAGGTATATGCTTGGATTTTAAAATTGGTAGTCTTTCAGTCAAAACTTTACTCCAGCAATACAAATGTTCTCTTCAAAGTGTTTTTTTTTTCCTCCTTAAGCAATTCACACAGCCTGTAGCTCGTGGAATTTCTGAGAGAATTCTCTTCCTTCAAGGAAAGCCGCTTTGCTAGTGTTACACAGTTAATAGTTACAGTACACCATGTGACCTCCTCACTCTCCTGCTGCTGCCTAGGTATCAGATGCAGCTACTGCACATACTGTTCTCAGTCTTAAAGGCACACTGTTTTCAGACAGTCTTAAAGGCACACTGTTTTAAACAGAGGAGAAAATAAATAGTTCCGTAACAATACACAGAGCTGCACTAACTTCAACAATTGTTATTGCTCAATAGAAATAATCTTAAATCCACAATGCTTACATTACAGTAAAATTTACAGAAGTATTTTCATTCAACAACCAACTATTTTCCATTCAGACAAACACAGTATGTTGTTTATAAGGCTATTCAAAGCCTCCCAAGTTCTGAAAAGAAAGCATCAATTAACTTGGAGCACCTCATCGCTGGCCAACAAGTACTTACACCACACAAAAATTGCTTTTTCTCCATCCAAGTTTTATACTTCAACAAAGTTCTTTTTTCCTTATGACAGTACTGCTAAACAGCATTTCAGGAATTGGCATGCCTCCCTCAAAACATTAAGACAGAAGTATACTAAGTTTTTGATGCATCCATCTACAAATACATATTTCAATGATAAAGCTAACTACTGTAAAATAAAATAAACTAAGAAAAATGCCATTGACAGGGTCTTCTCTGAATACTTCCCACCATTTTTGGACCTATTTCATCAGCTAATCATTGCATCAAGTATTGGAGAGAGGGCAGAAAAGGGCAACCTAAAGTATCTGGCTAGGATTGTCTAAGAGACATTGTTCAAGCACTCAATAAACCTGTTTGCCAACTGCCAAGGCACTCAGATTGACGGGTAATAAAACATCCAAGCAGGCAGGCAAGGAGGCATTTATTTTGCTTTCTAATCCTTGTCTACATTCTATTGGCGGGGTCACTGCTGAATGGGGAAGATCAGGTGATTTTTTTTCAATAAATAGTTCTTTAGCGGCGTTATCAAGGCAGCCCCAAGATAAGATACAATGTGCACTGGTAGCAAGAATAGGGGCCTCAGAGCCAAGTTTAAAACCCAAGCCCCCGATAAAGGTTAGGCAGAAGGCCAACATTTAGACTTTTCAGCAAGAGACAATATTATAAGTAAACTATATTTGTTTATTCAATTTAAGTTTCTACACATTTGTTATATAAGTTGTCTTTATTACCCATGTGTAGTCATCTGGCTGAAGAAACAAAGCAAAGTATCTGGAGCTATTTCAAGGTTTGCTAACAGCCAATTTTTGATTGGAAATTTTTCTAAAATTGATGATTGGCAGTATTCATTCCCACTAATTATTCCACCCATACCCTAACCTGCACCAAGTTCCATTCACCCATCACTGCTGTGCTCACAGACCTACACTGGCCCCGGTCTAGCAACACATCAAATTTAAAATTCTCACCCGGAGCTCAAATTGCTCGATGGTCTCACCCTTTCCCTATCTCTGTAACTTCCTCCACCTCTACAATCCTCTGAGATCTTTGTGCTCTTCCAATTCTTGCCAGTTTTGCATTCCATATTTCCATTGCCCCACAATTGCCAGTCATGCCTTCATCCCCCTAGGTTCTAAGCTTTGGAATTTCCTCCCTACCTTGCTACCTCCCTCTCCTCCTTTAAAGGGTACTAAAACCCAACTCTTTGACCAAACGTTTGGTCACCTGCAAATTGTTGTGTGTCAATACCTTTCACACCTGCGGTTGCTCACTGATTTTACAAAAACAAAATTTCAGAAATCAAGTGTTACTGAAAATTGCATAAATAAAGCCAGGGTTTAACAGATAAAGTACATTCTAGAGAGTGTGTATGTACATATACACGGAAGGGTTAGCTACTGTGACTTGAGTAATACCCTATTTAAAAATGACTAGAAGTGTTATACTATCTCATACACAATGTATGTTTTTGCTGCTGAAATGGGATTGTATTCCTTCATGGCAACAAAGTCTAATTAATATTAAGTAAACAGACTCAGATCAATTAATTTAATTGTTTCTTGATCCATATCAGCTTGGTTCAGCATTTGTACACTCACCTCAGTGTCAGATGGTTGTGGGTTCAAACTCCACTCTAAGCACATACGTTGATACTTTTGTGCAGTGCAGTACCATGAGGAATTCCCATATCCTAGCCAACATTCAGCCTTCAAATCAATCAATGCCACTAACACAGATTAATTGGTTATGCTTCATTTGCAGGTTGCTTGCATTGGTATGATCAAACTGGCTAGCGTGTTTACCTCCAAATCAATGACTACGCTTGAGAAAGTAATTCATCAACTGTGAGATATTTTAGATTAGAGATACAGCACTGAAACAGGCCCTTCGGCCCACCGAGTCTGTGCCGAACATCAACCACCCATTTATACTAATCCTACACTAATCCCATATTTCCCTACCACCTACCTATACTAGTGACAATTTATAATGGCCAATTTACCCATCAACCTGCAAGTCTTTTGGCTTGTGGGAGGAAACCGGAGCACCCGGAGAAAACCCACGCAGACACAGGGAGAACTTGCAAACTCCACACAGGCAGTACCCGGAATCGAACCCGGGTCCCTGTAGCTGTGAGGCTGCGGTGCTAACCACTGCGCCACTGTGACATGTCCAGAGGACATCAAGGTTCTTTCAATGTGGCCTTGCCTTTCAGGTTGCAAGTCAAAAGCACCTAGTATTAAATGAGTACTTTTCTTTCATCTTATCCTTTTTAAGGATAGCTAATTTCAGAAGGAACAGACATTCCATGTCCTATCAGAATAGTTCTTCTATGGTTTCCTACACTGCAAATAATTTTTTTAATACTTTTCTCCTGAAACAGGACAGAAAAAAACTGCTTAAAAGACAGCTGTAACGATCAAAAATACTAGATCCTATGACATTGTTTTTGACACTGCTTTGTAATCAGCATCTTCCATGCAATTTCAATTTTGAATTATCAGCATCTTTTAACGGCCCAGTGTTCTGCCTTTTCCAACCTGTCTAACAGAGGGCATTTTCCAGCCAATTACTGTAACAGCTGCTCATACATGTTCTGCTTATTGGCAATTTAATCCAAACTCTAATTTTAAAACAGTGTCAGTGAGTGGAGCACTTGCCAACTATGGTAACTGCCTGAAAACCTACTTCATTTACCAAGCAGACAGAGAGATAAAATGCAGCTTTTTGAAAATCTTATCAAAAATTGAGTTTGTCGATAACTTTTTCAACTCTCATGTTATGCAAGTCTTGCATTAATTTGGTCTCTCTTGCATATCCCTAACAGAATTTTTACCTTTCTGCAGAGAAAAATAGGAACATAGAAACAGGAATAGGCTATTTAGCCCCTTGAGCATCTTCTGCCATTCAGTGAGATCATGGCTGATCTGCAAACTAACTCCATAAGTTCATCTTTGCCCCATATTAGTCATAGAGTCATATAGCACTGAAAGAGGCTCTTCGGCCCACCGAGTCTGTGCTGACCATCAACCACCCATTTATACTAATCCTACATTAATTCCATATTCGCTCTCACATCCCCACCTTGCCTCAATTCTGCGACCACCTACCCACAGGGAGAATTGCAAACTCCGCACAGGCAGTACCCAGAACTGAACCCGGGTCGCTGGAGCTGTGAGGCTGCGGTGCTAACCACTGCCTTGATACCTTTGGATAGCAAAAATCTATTGATCTCAGATTTAAAATTAACAGTTGACCTAGCGTCAATTGCCCTTTGTGGAAGACACTTCCAAACTTCTAAAACCCTTTGTGTGTAGAAGAGTTTCCCAATTTCACTTCTGAAAGGTCTGGCTCTAATTTGTAGACGGTGTCCCCTAGTCTTAAGACTCCTCAAACCAACAGAAATAGTTTCTCTCAAGTGACCCTACCTGTTCCTCTTAATATCTTGAAAATTTCAATCAAATCATCCCTAACCTTCTAAATTCCAGGGAATACAGCCCTAGCTTGAGTGATCTCTCCTCGTAATTTAACCCTTGGAGTCCATGTTTCTTTCATTCATCATATTTGGTTCTCTGTCATTTCATTGACATTCGCCATTTTGTGGGGCATGACGGGTTTCATCATCATGCTGTCTCTCTCTCCACTGTTCAGTGCTTTCCCATTGTTCCTTGGTCACCACCCCCACCCCCGTATCACATGTGCTTGCCTTCTCATTCTCGATTGCTCTCTTCTCCACTGTCACCTTTGCTCTCTATGTGAAAATAAGCCTTTGAACATAGCTTTCTTGTTAAAACTTACCTCAAAAAAGATTCCAAAGCTCATGCCATACCTTTTGAAATTTTATGGGGAAAAAAACATTAATTATAGCCTGTTTTTACAATTCAAGTACTATACAGATCACTGGCACAGAACCATGCAGACAGATATGCTAACTGTCTCCATTTTCAATGCTATATATTGGAAATTGAAGAGGAAAATGGTCATCATGAGTTGTAATTACCGTGTCGTTAGCAGACAGTGATAGCTCTGGGAAGACTCAGAGCTCAAGCCATACGCTTCTTAGATAAACAAAGATCTCCAAAGGAAAACTTTGTTAGGCACATTTTATACACTGAATTACTGTTATAAAGGTATTGTCATGTTGCAGGATTTTTTGACCAATTTTTCTCAAAAAGGATTTCAAAATAAGGGTTTCTCCTGATTTCAAGTTATTTTCGCCAGAGGTTAAACAGTAAGTAATATTAGCTAGTCTAGGTTTTTTTAAAATTGTTTCACGGGATGCAGGTGTCACTGGCAAGGCCAGCATTTGTTCCCCATCCCTAATTGCCCTGGAGAAGGTGGCGGTGAGCCACCTTCTTGAACTACTGCAGTCCATCTGGTGCGGGTACACCCACAGTGCTGTTAGGAAAGGAGTTCCAGGATTTCGATCCAGCAACGTAAAGGCTGGCTACCCGACAGGACCTGATGCCACGTGTCGGGTTCGGGTCGAGTCGCACTGCCGGGTACGGCATTCGGGCTTGGGTCAGGCCGGGTCGGACACGCTCTATCACAGGTAAGTGGCTCCAATGTTAATTTAATATTTGGACTAGAAAGGTGGTTTTGTTACAGTTATTTTAAGCTTGTGCAGATCAGCAAAGTGAAAAGCGGAAGGTAAGTTAACTGATGGTCGGGCCGGGTCAGGCTCAGGTCGGATGTGATTTTGTCAGGCTCCGGTCGGGTTTTATTTTTGCAAACCCGAGCAGGCCTTTACAGCGACAGTGGCGCAACGGCGATATATTTCCAAGTCAGGATGGTGTGTGGCTTGGGGAGGAACTGGAGATGGTTGTGTTCCCATGCATCTGCTGCCCTTGTCCTTCTAGGTGGAAGAGGTCGCAGGTTTGGAAGGTGCTGTCGAAGGAGCCTTGGCGAGTTGCTGCAGTGCATCTTGTATGGTACATGCTGCTGCCACTGCGCATCTGGGGCGGAGGCGTGAATATGGAAAGTGATGGGTGGGGTGTCAATTAAGTGGGCTGCATTGCCCTGCATGATGTCGAACATCTGGAGTGTTGTTGGAGCTGCACACATCCAGGCAAGTGGGGAGTATTCCATCACACTCCTGACGTGCTTGGACAAGCTTTGAGGTGTCAGGGATGGGTTACTTGCCACAGAATTTCCAGCCTCTGACCTGCTCTTGTAGCCACAGTATTTATGTGGCTGCTCCAGTTTCTGGACAATGGTAACTCCCAAGATGTTGCTAGTGGGGGATTCAGCAATAGTAATGCCATTGAATGCCATGGGGAGATGGTTAGATTCTCTCTTGTTGAAGATTATTGCCCAGCACTTGTGTGGCACGACTGTCACTTGCTAGTTATCAGCCCGATCAGTCTGAATGTTGTCCAGGTTTTGCTACATATGGACATTGACTGCCTCAGTGCCTGAGGAGTTGCAAATGGTACTGAACATCATATAATCATCAGCGAACATCCCCAATTCTGACCTTAGGATGAAGGGAAGGTTTTGATGATGCAGCTGAAGATGGTTGGGCCTAGGACACCACCCTGAGGAACTCCTGAAGCAATGTCCTGGGGCTGAGAGGATTGGCCTCCAACAACCACAGCCATCTTGCTATGTGCTCGGTATGACTCCAACTAGTCAAGACTTTGCCCCCCCCCCACCGATTCCCAGTCACTTCAATTTGGCTAGTGCTCCTTGATGTCATACTCAGTCAAATGCTGCCTTGATGTCAAGGGTAATCACTCTCACTTCATCGCTTGAGGTCAGTTCTTTTGTCCATGTTTAGACCTAGGCTATAATGAGGTCAGGAGCCAAGTGGCCCTGCTGAAGCCCAAACTGAGCATCAGTGAGCAGGTTGTTACTGTTTAAGTGGCGCTTGATAACACTGTCAATGACATCTTCCAGAGTGCAGAATGATGGGGCAGTAATTGGCCAGATTGGAATTGTCCTGCTTTCTGTATACAAAGAACACCTCAGAGTCAGTGTCAGAAAGCCCTATGATCTGAGCCTACCTAATTAGAAAAAGATAAATAGAGAGGGGTTTTTTTTAAAACAAAAAGACTGCTGAGATAGTTAACCACAAAGCTGCAAAAGCCAGTTATACTGGAAGTTCAGTTTGAAGACTTCATGTTCAAGTCAAATAACACGATCCCCTGATATGGGGAAGCATGTCAGAGTTCTTTTGTATCATTATAACATTGTGAAGATATAGTGTACTGTTTGGTCTAAGTGAATCCAATCGTAACTGTTGTTTTGTATGTTCACTTGCTGTGAAATAAAGCAGCTTAATGATTCATGTCAAGTTTCAGTTCACTAACTGTTAACTCAGTCCAGCTTCACAGATGTTGAAGTACAGATGCATGTTTTGGCCAGATCATGAGAGGTTATTTTTGTTCCACCTCCAGGTTATCTTATTGTGTAAGTAGATATAGGCAAGTGCGTGTCATTGCTCATCATAAATCAGAGAAAAGCTGGTTTTATAAGGATAGCAGCATTATACAATATCATCTTGTTAACGCGTATGTGTGTGTTCTTTTAAGGCTATATGGAGCAACTGCTCTGTATTCTTGAAATGAATGTTTGGGTAATTTACAGGTCAGTCTATGAATTTATTTCTAACTAAAAGTTTAATTGTTTTAAGTAAACGTCAGCTCGCTCTTAGTTTCCCTACAGTACAACAGTAACTACACTTCAAAAGTACTTCATTGGCTGTAAAGCACTTTGGGACATCCAGATGTCGTGAAAGGTGCTATATAAATCCAATTCTTTCTTTAATCATTGTTTTAGTTCGGAAATTGCAGAGACAGTGCTTATCAATTTTGATTGCAGATAATAAGCATGTAGCGACTTTAAATTGTTTTACATCGGTAACAAAATGTCAAAGTGTGATGTCCAAAATATTGTCACACTGTTTCTAATATATTATAAGATTCCGTGTCATTACTCAGATTTCTCATCATTTTTGGCTGGAATCTGGGAACACTAGAAAGGAAGTCCAGGATCTAGTGTCTCATCCTTAAGCCCCAAAAATAGTTCAGGGGAATAAGTGCTTTCTGAAAAATATTTTTCCAAAATGAACAGGGGAAGTGGACTATTCATAATAGAAAAGGGAGCAATTATTAATAATCTGATTGTGAAATTTGGCTGAAATAAAGCTTTGAGAATTTAATCTCCAGTCTGTTTTGAAAACCTTTGGAAAAAATCAAAAAACAGCTCTCAAAACTTTACAGGATAAAGGATACACCTTTCATCACAAAAATCTACTGAAACAGGTGAGCAAATTCTACCAACTGCACATGCTTGGGATGCACGGATTTCATACTGTTAAATTCTACAAACTGGACATGTTCAGTTGTGGTTGTTACTCAAACTATTCTGGGGAAAATATCCAATCAAAGCCCATGGTTTGGAGACAATTGAGACCTTGAAGAACAAACTTTGATGGAATACATTAAAAGACACAAAAATGTAATGGGTGCATTTAATCAAGTCATTGTGAAGAATTTCTTTTGTATTTTAAGTATTTATTTTGTACTAGAAATTTCAGTCAAGAAAAAAAAATGCAAGTCATTTTGAGCAACTTGATTGGAGATTTAGGGTTAGTCATTTCCATAAACCTTCAATAGTAAGGTGCTTAACCTGGTTATTGATGTTGCTTCCCTCTTCAATATGCGACTTTTTATTTTCAGCCAAACAACACACTGCAAAGGTTCTCTGTTGACACCTTATAAATGCTGTCATAAAAATCCTGAATTCAATATTCTAACTAATACCGCCCCCTTCAGACTATGCTACTCAAACAATTCTTCAATCTGATTGATGGCATCTGTCCGTCTTGGGAGACGATGGACTGCACCTGGAAGTCACTTCCAGATTGAACAGTGTTGTGGCTGTAGAGGCCAACTCGCAAGGCGCAATCCCTTGCGCAGCTGGCGGAGATGAATAGCGTTAGCCTGAGGTCAACTAATGTTTTTTTCCTTCTGCCGGGCTCGCTTTTCCGCCATCTAGTCAATTATTTTGTCCTCTGCTTTTTCCACGCCCTTCCTGACTGCTCGTCTCCACGCCGGTCAACTTGAGGTCTCGCTTGCAGACATCCTTGTATCATAGATGTGGGCGACCTGTTGTTCTCATGCCAATAGCAACCTCGCCACAGAGTATGTCTTTGGGGATGCAGCCATTATCCACTGGGCTCACATGACCCAGACAACAGAGTCACTGCTGACTCAAGAGGGCAAGCATGGGGATCCCTGCACGCTGGTGTACTTCCATATTCAGCACTCTGTCCTGCCAGGAGATACCCAATATTCATCTGAGGTAGCACAGGTGGAAGCTGTTCAGCTGTTTTCTTGGCTTGCATAAGTTGTCCATGCTTCTCTACTGTAAAGGAGGGTGCTGAGAGCACAAGCCTGGTACATGTGGAGCTTTGCATTTTCGGTTAGTTAGCTGTTGGTCTGCACTCATCTTCTCAACTTTGATATGACAGCTGCAGTCTTGGCAATCCTGGAGCTGATTTCGGCATCAAGGGACAGGTTGCTGATCCAAGGTATGTGAAGCTGTCGACTACCTCCAGAGTGAGGTTGTCAATGTTGATGGAAGGTGGAGTCACTACATCCTGGCCCATAACTTTGGTCTTCCTGATGCTGAAAGTCAGTCCAAACTCCTTGCAGGCCCAGGAAATCTGATCTACAAAGCTGTTGCAAGTGAACTTCAGTATGGGGTGCCAGCACAGCGTGATCATCTTACAGCATCTCATGAACTTGGACTTTACGCACTTTGGTCTTGATGTGTAGTCTTGCCAAGTTGAACAGCTTACTGTCAGCTCTGGCATGCAGGTCGACACCCTCATTTGAGTTGGCAAAAGCGTACAATAGCAGCATGGAGAAAAATATGCCAAAGAGTTGGCATCAAGAAGCAGCCCTGCTTTACTGATCTTGAAAGCATCTGCTGTTGTTACATTGTAATTGACGATCAGATACTTCAATATGATTGCTTGAGATACACAATTGCTTACTCCGTTCACACCAAGGACCAAATTCTCTGCACATTTTGGCTCTAATTTAGAGCACGTTCCAGTGCAAAACCCATAAAAGTGTCTATGGGCAAGTGCAACTGTAAATGAACGGCACCACTAAATCTAGCCCGAAGTTTCTGACTTTACAAAACAGCGCATCCTCTGACTTATAGGCAGTGCCACATCAGATGCTCTAGCCTTTAATCAAAGACAGCAATGTTAAAGGCGCAGAGCAATGACATACTCTAGCCATAAAGTGACAAACTTACATTGTGTTTGTAACTTTATAAAATAGTGCATCTTCTAACTTACTGTGAACAGCAGCACAGCAGATTTGCTATTATAAAATTGGTGTAGCTAGTATTTCCTGCCCATACACCTACCACACACTAATTTTTGCGTCACACTTCAGAAGAAAAAGAATAGAGGTATTCTACCAGAATGTCACCACAATGTCTTAACCGATTTGGCAGCAGCAGCCTGATTAACCTCTTTACAAACCTAGTGTTTACCTTACAGTAATAAGGCTTTGTAGCCTCAACAGGGATAACCATCTCTACTTTTCTTATGATGAGCTGGATTTTGTGGTAGAGATAACGGTGAGGCGAACAGAGAACTTCAGAGACAATAACGAAAACTGAAGAAGTAAAACAAGATTTTTTGTTTCCTCAAAAAACATGGAGCAGAACAAGGTTTTAGTGATTCAACCATTGCTCAGAGATGAACAAGGGTGCATATATGCAGTGAGGATTTGTTAACTGCAGGAAGTTGATGAATACAGAGTGGAGTCATCTGCAAAAGTAGATATGAATAGATGATGATCAGAGGGAATCACTGATATTGAACAAAATAGGAGAGGGAACAGAGTGGGACAGAGAACAAGACTTTTGGTAATTCTGATTTGGTGAACTCATAAGGTGAACTACCAACTGCAGTACAGATAGAGCAATTTGAGAGGAAGCATGATAATCCTGAACATAATAAATTTGGCATATATGTACTTGACAGTTAAAAATCATTGAGGAATAAATCTCCTCTTAAAGTATTGCTACACAGTTGAACACTCCTGATGTAGATGCACAAGAACTGATAGAGATATTAAAATCCAGATTTTATAGAATGCAAAGAAAAAGACATTACTTTGGGTAAATCAGCACTTAACTTCAAATCACATGAACAATTTGTCCTTGTACAACTCATGAAAAGACATTTGTGCTAAAGGTCGTGAAAAAGTTTGTTTTGAAAAGAAAATTACAGTACAAGTTTAAGGTCGAGTAAAATGAATGCATTTAGGACATGGATAATACCATGGTACAATAAACAAATTTATCATAAAAACTGGCAATTTATGTGTTCGCCACCCCTGATTTCACAACCAGTGTAAACCAAGGTAAATATAACATTGTCATACTTTATTAAAAAGAATTACACAAAGAATAAGTTATCAGTATGATGGATACCATTTTTAATTACAGCATCTCAGAACCTAACACCACAAGCCACCTAGTTTAATCTAACTTAATATTCTTTTTCAAGCAACTAGTTACAGTAATTCATTTTTACAGGAATTTATAGACTTTTGTTTTGACAGAATTTCACAAGTTCTACGTAAAAGAAAACACCAACTTCTCCTTTATTTCATTTTATCTGAAAATTGCACCTTTCCTTTTCCTCTCACGAGAGAGAGTGACACAGATTATTTTTACATTGGTTTATCATAAATCTTCACAATCTTAAAAATTTCTACCAGCAAATGGAATGCACTGCCTGGGAGTGTGGTAGAGGCGGGTTGCCTCACATCATTTAAAAAGTACCTGGATGAGCACTTGGCACGTCATAACATTCAAGATTATGGGCCAAGTGCTGGCAAATGGGATTAGGTAGACAGGCCAGGCGTCTTTAATGCATCGGTGCAGACTCGATGGGCCAAAGGGCCTCTTCTGCACTATTATTCTGTGATTCTGTGAAATATTCCAAATAAGGTCATGGTCTTGTACCAGTACATTACCTACTTACGTGGTGTCTAAATACAAATTCAAAATTGTATTTTTTTATGGCCCTATCTATTCGCACTGTCAACTTTAATGATTTGTGTCACTAAAGCATTAATTTCTACCGTTTTTCAAATCTTATCAATTAAAGTGTATTTCCTTTCCCTATTCTTACTTCCAAAATCTAATATCTCAAATCTTTTCTAAACTGAAGTGCATATGCAATGTTTTGGCATATCCTGATGGCCTGTGTTGTGATGGAATCCAGGGTTTAGCGGGACCAGTGAGGAAGCGTGTGCAAGCTGTTGTCTGAAAAGATGACTTGTCGAATGTTCTGTTAGGTACACTGACCCTGGTTTCAAAACTGTTTTTTTTTTTAAGACAGACCCTAATTGAAAGGGAAATTAAAACTTCAGGTTTCTGGGAAAACAAAAATTGGTTTGAACCAGATTAAATAAAAAAAGACAGCCAACCAAGCTCAGATCACACAGGGATGGAGTGCAGGCACGCTGAAGAAAGTGAAGGCTGGGTCCAGTAGCTGGTAACAGGCAGATGCAAGTTGCTGCAACTATTTCCATTACTTAAGGTAGTATGGTGTCGTGACCAGAGCTGAGGTGGTTCCGGAGAAGTGCACCGTTTCGGTGTAGACCGTACCCGTGGAAATCGGCTTGAAAGGAAACTGCTGTTGGATGAGAATTGGTGGCGACATCTTGGAAGGGGCTGGAGATCTACCCGAGGAACTTCAGAGCTTTGAAGAACTTTGTGGCTGTAATTGACACTATATATGCTGAGCGGACTGCCCAGCAAATCCGTGAGATCTATCTTTGTTGCATCTGATAGTTAATGTGTAATTTGTAATATATATTGACTGTGATTGTCTGTTAATTCGTGCTTAATTTATGTTGATTTTGGTTTGATTGTTAAAGTAAAAGTTATAAAAGCGAAATCTTGTCTGTTTTTTTTTAAATTGGAGTCATTTGGTAAATTTGGTTCTTTTGGTTTGCCACGGGTATCATTAGTGTCCTCTTTCATAATCATGAGAATTTGCTATACTCTCCAATTTGGTTTCATTAAGAAAATTTGATACTGCTCCCTCACTTTCAAAGGCCTTGATAATTTATGTATATAGTAAATAAGAGCAGTCGCGACACCAACTCTGTAGACACATCTTTTTAGTCCAAGGAACTGTCCTTTCAACTTGCGAATTGCTTCTGGCCCTCTAACCAACTCTTTATCTAAGTGGTCTACTTGAGTCGATCCAAAATATCCTTCTGCGAGTTGTGCAAGAAACCTAGAGGAATCCAGTGACTGCACGGGTGCAGTCACAGAAGTTGTTTGCTGCTCCACAGTCACTGGACAGGCCAGGTGCTGAATCTAATTTTTTTTATTCATTCATGGGATGTGGGTGTTACTGGCTAGGCCAGCATTTATTGTCCATCCCTATTTGCCCTTGAACTGAGTGGCTTGCTAGGCCATTTCAGAAGGCATTTAAGAGTTAACCACATTGCTGTGGGTTTGGAGTCACAAGTAGGCTAGACCAGGTGTTTGAAAATGGTTATTGAGCTTTACTTCTAATCTAGCGATCCGCCTCAGTTTTATCCGCTCCCTCATAATAATCGTTCGTATCTCACAGTTCTTATCCTTCCTCATCTCTTAAGACCCAAGGATAAATAGCATAGATTCCTGGAAATTTCTGTGCTGCCAGTCCATTTAGCCTGCCACATAAGCATGAATGCAGAATTAACAGGTGCAAGAGCCATTGTGTATCACAACAGAGCAGTGGAAAGAACAATCCATGGTAACATAGAACAAAGGATGCATGACTCATAGCAGGCATTTATATTAGAGACTGCTAACTGGGCATAGGAACATAGGAGCAGGAGTAGGCCATTCAGCCCATCGAGCCTTCCCCAGCATTCAATATGATCATGGCTGATCTTCCACTTCAATGCCTTTTTCCCCACACTATCCTCATATCCTCTTATGTCATTTGTATTGAGAAATCTGTCAATCTCTGCTATAAACATACTGAATGACAGAGTTTCCACAGCCCTCTAGGGTAGAGAATTCCAAAGATTCACAACCCTCTGAGTAAAGAAATTTCTCCTCATCTCGGTCCTAAGTGGCTTCCCCCTTATTTTGAAATTGTGTCCCCTGGTTCTAGATTCCCCAACCAGGGGAAACATCTTACCTGCATCTACCATGTCTACCCCTTTAAATATTTTGTAGGTTTCGATATGATCACCTCGCATTCATCAAAACTCGACACAATCTCTTCATAGGACAGTCCCGCCATCCCGGGAACAGGTCTGGTGAACCTTCGTTGCACTCCCTCTCTGGCAATAGTATCCTTCCTAAGGTAAGGGGACCAAAACTGCATACAGTACTCCACGTGCAGTCTAACCAAGGTTCTATGCAATTGAAGCAAGACTTTACTACTCCTGTACTGAAATCCTCTTGCGATAAAGGCTAACATACCATTAGCCTTCCTAATTGCTTGCTGCACCTGCATGTTAGCTTTCAGTGACTTATTGACTAAGACACCCAAGTCCCTTTGTACATCTAGACTGTCTAATCTCTTACCATTTAAAGAAATACTCTGCACATCTATTCCTCCTACCAAAGTGGATAACCTTACATTTTTCCACATTACATTCCATTTGCCACATTCCTGCCCACTCACTAAGTCTGTCCAAATCCCCTTGAAGCCCCTTTGCATCTTCCTCACAACACACATTCCCACTAGTTTGTGTCATCTGCGAACTTGGAAATATTACATTTGGTACCCACATCCAAATTATTGATGTATACTGTGAACAGCTGGGGCCCAAGCATTGATCCTGGCAGTACCCACTAGTCACAGCCTGCCAACGTGAGAATGGCCCAGTTATTCCTACTCTCTGCTTTCTGCCTGTTAACCAATCCTTAATCCATGATACCAGGGACATTATGATTGGTATGTGCTCCCTGGTACACAAACATTTTGAGAGAGTCAACCGTCTAGAATGCACGACCAATGGGGAGGCGGTGGCGTAGTGGTAGTGTCACTGGGCTAGCAATCCAGAGGCTTAGGTTAATGCGCGAGCAACACGGGTTAAAATTTCACCATGACAGCTGGTGGAATGTAAATTTAATTAATAAATCTGGAGTTAGAAAAAAAGCTAGTCATCTAGTCTCTATAATGGTGACCATGAAACCATTGTCGATTGTCATAAAAACCCATCTGATTCACCAACATCTGTTAGGGAAGAAAATCGGGTGTCTTTACCATGTCTGGCCTACATGTGACTCCAGACACAGCAATGTGGCTGACTCTTAAATGCCCTCTGACATGGCCCAGCAAGCCACTCAGTTGCACTAGAGAAAAGTCTAAAAAGAATAAAACCAGACGGACCACCCAGCACCGACCTAGGCACCGGAAACGACAACAGCAAACCCAGCCCTGTCAACCCTGCAAAGTCCTCCTTACTAACATCTGGGAGCTTGTGCCAAAATTGGGAGAGCTATCCCACAGACTAGTAAAGCAATAGCCTGACAGTCATACTCACAGATTCATACGAACCTTCAAATTAGGAGTAGGCCCCTTGGGCCTGCTCTGCATTCAATAAGATCATGGCTGACCTGACTGTAACCTCAACTTCACGTTCCCACCTACCCCCGATAACCTTTGACCCCCTTGCTCATCAAGAATCTATCTACCTCTGCCTTAAAAATATTCAGACTCTGCTTCCACCGCCTTTTGAGGAAGTGAGTTCCAAAGACTCACGCCCCTCAGGGAAAAGAATTTCTTCTCATCTCGGTCTTAAATGGGCGACCCCTTATTTTTAAACAGTGACACCTAGTTCTAGATTCTCTCACAAGAGGAAATATCCTTTCCACATCCACCCTGTCAAGACCCCTTAGGATCTTATATGTTTCAATTAAGTCACCACTTACTCTTCTAAACTCCAGCGGATACAAACCTAGCCCTGTCCAACCTTTCCTCATAAGACAACCCACCCATTCCAGGTATTTGTCTAGTAAATCTTCTCTGAACTGCTTCTAACGCATTTACATCCTTCCATAAATAAGGTAACCAATACTGTACACAGTACTCCAGATGTGGTCTCACCAATGCCCTGTATAGCTGAAGCATAACCTCCCTACTTTTGTATTCAATTCCCCTCGTAATTCTTTCTTTCTTTTGGGCCTCCTTATCTCGAGAGACAATGGATACACGCCTGGAGGTGGTCAGTGGTTTGTGAAGCAGCGCCTGGAGTGGCTATAAAGGCCAATTCTGGAGTGACAGGCTCTTCCACAGGTGCTGCAGAGAAATTTGTTTGTCGGGGCTGTTGCACAGTTGGCTCTCCCCTTGCGCCTCAGTCTTTGTTCCTGCCAACTACTAAGTCTCTTCGACTCGCCACAATTTAGCCCTGTCTTTATGGCTGCCCGCCAGCTCTGGCGAATGCTAGCAACTGACTCCCACGACTTGTGATCAACGTCACACGATTTCATGTCGCGTTTGCAGACGTCTTTATAGCGGAGACTTGGACGGCCGGTGGGTCTGATACCAGTGGCGAGCTCGCTGTACAATGTGTCTTTGGGGATCCTGCCATCTTCCATGCGGCTCACATGGCCAAGCCATCTCAAGCGCCGCTGACTCAGTAGTGTGTATAAGCTGGGGGTGTTGGCCGCTTCAAGGACTTCTGTGTTGGAGATATAGTCCTGCCACCTGATGCCAAGTATTCTCCGAAGGCAGCGAAGATGGAATGAATCGAGACGTCGCTCTTGGCTGGCATACGTTGTCCAGGCCTCGCTGCCATAGAGCCTCGTAATAAACCATAACATTCTATTAGCTTTCCTAATTACGTGCTGAACCTGCATACTAACCTTTTGTGATTCATGCACTAGGACACCTAGATCCCTCTGCATCTCAGCTCTGCAATCTCTCACCATTTCAATAATATGGTTTTTTTTTTCTTCCTGCCAAAGTGGACAATTTCACATTTTCCCACATTATACTCCATTTGCCAGACCTTTGCCCACTCACTTAACCTATCTATAGTTATCCCTTTGTAGTCTCATGTCCTCTTCAAAACTTACTTTCCTACCTATCTTTGTCATCAGCAAATTTAGCAACCATACCTTCGGTCCCTTCATCCAAGTTATTTATATAAATTGTAATTAGTTGAGGCCCCAGCACTGATCCCTGCAGCACACCACTCATTACATCTTGCCAACCAGAAAATGACCATTTATGCATGCTCTCTGTTTCCTGTTAGCTAGCCTATCTTCTATCCATGCTAATACATTACCCCCTGCACCATGAGCTTTTATTTTCCGCAATAACCTTTGATGTGGCACCTTATTAAATGCTTTTTGGAAATCTAAGTACAGTGCGTCCAACTTTATCCACAGCACATGTTACTTCTTCAAAGAACTCCAATAAGCAGGTTAAACATGATTTCCCTTTCACAAAACCATGTTGACTCTGCCTAATTACCTTGAATTTTTCTAAGTGCCCCATCACGTCCTTAGTATTAGCTAAGATTTTCCCTATGACAGATGTTAAGCTAACTGGCCTATAGTTTCCTGCGTTGTGTCTCCCTCCCTTTTTGAATAAAGGAGTTACTTTGGCTATTTTCCAATTTCATGCTACCTTCCCCGAATCGAAGGAATTTTAGAAAATTAAAAGCTACGCATCAACTATCTCGCTAGCCACTTCTTTTAGGACCCTAGGATGAAGTCCATCAGGACCCGGACACTTGTCAGCCCACAATTCCGACAATTTGCACAGTACCACTTCCCTGGTGATTGTAATTTTCTCGAGTTCCTCCTTCCCTTGTATTTCCTGCTTTACAGCTATTTCTGGGATGTTACTTGTATCATCTATAGTGAAGACCGATACAAAATACCTGTTCAATTTATCTGCCGTCTCCTTATTACCCATTACTAATTCCCCAGACTCACTTTCTATAGGACCAATGCTCACTTTATTAACCCTTTTCTTATTTTAAATATCTATAGAAACTCTTCTTATATTTCTAGCTAGCTTTCGCTCACATTCTAATTTTTACCTCATCAATCTTAAGTCATTCTCTGCTGGTTTTTTAATATTCTATCCAATCTTCTGACCTGCCACCTATCTTTGTGCAATTATATGTTTTTTAAGTTTGATACTATCGTTAACTATTTTTAGTTAACCATGAATGGTGGATCCTCGCCTTCGAATTTTTCTTTCTCGTTGGAATGTATCTTTTCTGTGTATTCTGAAATATCCCCTCAAATGACTGCCACTCCATCTCTATTGACCTATCCTGTAACCTAATTTGCCAGTTCACTTTAGCTAGCTCTGCTTTCATAACCTCATAACTACCCTGGTTTAAATATAAAATACTACTCTAGGACCCATTCTTCTCTCCCTCAAACTGAATGTAAAATTCAATCATATAGTCGCTGCTATCTAGGGGCACCTTCGCTAGGAGGTCATCAATTATTCCTATCTCATTGCCAGGTCTAGTAAAGCCTGCCCTCTGGCTCCAGAACGTGCTGTTCCAAGAAACTATCCCGAAAACATTCCATGAACTCCTCATCTTTGCCCATTTGATTCTTCCAGTCTATATGTAGATTAAAATCCACCATGATTATCACCGTACCTTTCTGACAAGCTCCTATTATTCCTTCCTTGATACTCTGTCCTACCATGTGGTTACTCTCAGGGGGCCTGTATAACACTCCCATGAGTGACTTCTTACCTTTATCATCATTTCTCATCTCTACCCAAACCGCATACCTTACAGACAATGTCCCTGACACCACCATCACCAACCCTGGGTATGTCTTGTCCCACCGACAGGACAGACCCACCAGAGGTGGCAGGACAGTGGTATACAGTCGGGAGGGAGTTGCCCTGGGAGTCCTCAACATTGATTCCAGGCCCCATGATGTCTCATGGCATCAGGTCAAAGATGGGCAGGGAAACCTCCTACTGCTTACCACCGACCGTGCCCAACCCCCTCAACTGATGATCAGTACTCCTCCATGTTAACCACCAACAGGAACAAGCACTGAAGGTGGCAAGGGCACAGTATGTACTCTGGGTTGGGGACTTCAATATCCATCAACAAGAGTGGCTCGGTAGCACCACTACTGACCGAGCCCAAAGGACATAGCTGCTAGACTGGGTCTGCGGCAGGTGGTGAGGGAGCCAACAAGAGGGAAGAACCTAACTGACCTCGCCCTCACCAATCCACCTGTTGCAGATGCATCTGTCCATCACAGTATTGGTAGGAGTGAGCACAGCACAGTCCTTGTAGAGACAAAGTCCCATCTTCACATTGAGGGTACTCTCTATCATGTCTTTCCATCGTGTTGTGTGGCACTACCACCATGCTAAATGGGATAGATTTCAAACTGATCTAGTAACTTAAAAATGGACCTCCATGAGGCATTGTGGGCCATCAGCAGCAGCAGAATTGTATTCAACCACAATCTGTAACCTCATGGCCCAGCATATCACCAATTCCACCATTAAACCAAGGGATAAACCCTGGTTCAGAGTACAGGAGAGCATGCCAGGAGCAGCACAAGGCATACCTAAAAATGAGGTGTCAGCCTGGTAAAGCTACAACACAGGTAAACATTCATACCACACAGCAGAAGCAGCATGCGATAAATAGAGCTAAGCAATCCCACAACCAACAGATCCGATCTAAGCTCTGCAGTCCCGCCACATCCAGTCGTGAATGGTGGACAACTAAACAACAGGAGGAGGCGGCTCCACAAATATCCCCACCTTCAACCATGGGGAGCCCAGCACTTCATTGCACAAGACAAGGCTGAAGCATTTGCAAACATCTTCAGCCAGAAGTGCTGAGTGGATGATCCATCTCGGGCTCCTCCTGAGGTCCCTACCATCATCGATGCCAGTCTTCAGACAATTCGATTCACTCCACATGATATTAAGAAATGGCTGATGGCACGGGATAGGACAGATGATTTGTACTCCAGAACTGGCCACAGCCCTAGCCAAGCAGTTCCAGTAGAGCTACAACACTGGCATCTACCCGACAATGTGGAAAATTGTCCAGGTATGTCCTGTGCACAGAAATCAGGATAAATCATATCTGGCCAATTACTGCCCCAACAGTCTACTCCAATCATCAGCAAAGAGATGGACGGTGTCGTCAACAGTGCCATCAAGCTGCATTTACTGAGCAATAACCTGCTCACTGATGCTCAGTTTGAGTTCCGCCAGGGACACTCAACTCCTGACCTCATTATAGCCTTGGTCCAAACATGGACAAAAGAGCTGAACTCAAAAGGTGAGGCGAGAGTGACTGCCCTTGACATCAAGGCAGCATTTGACTGAGTGTGCAATCAAGTAGCCCTAGCAATACAGGAGTCAATGGGAATCAGGGGGAAAACTCTCTGCTGGCTGGAGTCATATCTAGCGCAAAGGAAAACGGTTGTGGTTGTTGGAGGTCAATCAGTTCAGTGCTCGGGTTTCCAACCATCATTACCTGCTTCATCAATGACCTCCATCATAAAAGTCAGAAGTGAGGATGTTCACTGATGATTGCACAATGTTTAGCACCATTCGCGACTCCTCAGATACTGAAGCAGTCTGTGTCTATATGCAACAAGACCTGGACAACATTCAGGCTTGGGCTGATAAGTGGCAAGTTATATTTGCACCACACAAGTGCCAGGCAATGACCATTTCCAACAAGAGAATCTAACCATCTCCCCTTGACATTCAATGGCATTACCATCGCTGAATCCCCCACCATCAACATCCTGGGGGTTACCATTGACCAGAAACTGACCGGACCAGCCACATTAATGCTGTGGCTACAAAAGCAGGTCAGAGGCTGAGAATTCTGCAGCAAGTAACTCACCTCCTGCCTCCCCAAAGCCTGTCCACCATCTACATGGCAAAAGTCAGGAGTGTGATGGAATACTCTCCACTTACCTGGATGAGCACAGCTTCAACAACACTCAAGAAGCTCAACACCATCCAGAACAAAGCAGCCTGCTTGATTGGCACCCCAGCCACCGCCTTCAACATTCACTCCCTCCACCACCGACGCATAGTAGCAGCAGTGTGTACCATCTACAAGATGCTCTGCAGAACTCACAAAGGTTCCTTAGACAGCACCTTCCAAAGCCGCGACCTCTTCCACCTAGAAAGACATGAGCAGCAGATGCACGGGACCACCAACTGCAAATTCCCCTCCAAGCTACACACCATCCTGACTTGGAACTATATTGCTGTTCATTCACTGTCACTGGGTCAAAATCCTGGAACTCTCTTAACAGCACTGTGGGTGTACCTACACTACATGGACTGCAGCAGTTCAAGAAGGCAGCTCACCAGTACCTTCTCAAGGGCAATTAGGGATGGGCAATAAATGCTGACCTTGCCAGCAACGCTCACATTCCATGAACGAATAAGAAAAAGTCTATCCATGTTTATTCATATAACTTTTAATTCCTTTTGTAACTAGATAAGGCAGCTCTTATCAAAATGAGCTGATTGCCCACAAAAGTAAATAATGCTGTCAATCTATTCCACAACTGTATCCTGGGGAAAAGGGGAAAAAGGGAAAAATTCTTTCAATCTATAGTCTTTCTCATTTGTGTGCGTGTTCTCTAGTCCTTCAATCACAGCTTAAAGTGCATAACTTGTACATATCCACATTACCCATCTCTTTCATTGTTTGAAAGATCAGGTTCAAACTGAACGCTCAATTGCAATACAAACTTTGCATGTAACCAATGACACAGATCCACTAATATACATCAAATTTCAAGTTTCTTCCTAATTCTTCTTATAATTTCTACCATTTTAGCTTGCCATTCAAGTCCTTATTCTAAAATTTTTATAAATGTATTTTTCCTTTTCCCCCTTTCCAAGCTTAACACTGCCACATTCTTTACCTGAAGAAAAGGAGAGGCTTGTTAACCAGCCTTTGGATATTCCTTCCTTCCATAGCTCCTAGCAGCTCGTCACTGCTAAACTATTCTCCATTACAACAGCACTGTTGATATTGGCAGCTCCCCATTTACTGAAATTGTTGCCATGAATTCGTGTCCAAATCAACCCACTATACAGCACATTTCTAGTGTGAACAGCCTTGGAGCTGGAAGTGCTGTACCATCTCATCTCCCCAGATGAAAATATTTCCTCCGCACCCCCACTTTGTGGTTTACAGTAATTAATTGTTCATCATTCTTAATTCAAACCCCTATGCCTATTTTTTTTACAGCCAGGATACCTCTTGATAAACCAAGCCTACTGGATTCCACTGTGATCGGAGATCAGATCCATGGGTAAAAGCAGCAGCCGCATTGGTGGAGAAACACCCAAAAAGTTCAGTCTGCTGTTGCTAATGACAGAGTCACTATAATAATGACTGTACCATAATCAATCCCCTTACTGTTCTTTAAATTTTTAAACCAGCATAGTTAAAACTACAAGTCAGCAAAGAATTATTCTATCCACTTTGCAATACAAATCAGCAAAGGAAACCACTGAAACCATGCCACAGATGTAATCTAGCACCTAGTTTACCACACAATGTCTAAAGCCATGCAAAAAAACAGCATTCACAAAGCCACATAAAAAGGGTATACTTCCAGTAAATCTGCCCAAAAATATGTACTGCTGCACAGACGTTACATTTTTCCCTGTAACTTGAAGATATCAGTTTTTTTTTTTATTAATTCATGGGAGATGTGCATCGCTGGCAAGGCTAGCATTTGTTGCCCATCCCTAATCGCCCTTGACAACTGAGTAGCTTGCTAGACCATTTCAGAGGGCAGTTAAGAGTCAACCACACTGTCGTCGGTCTGGAGACACATGTAGGCCAGACCAGATAAGGACAGCAGATTTCCTTCCCTAAAGGACATTAGTGAACCAGATGGGTCTTTTACAACAATTAATGATAGTAATGGTGCCATGAAACAGAGGCGAGCTTTCAATTCCAGATTTTTATTAATTAATTGAATTTAAATTCCAATAGTTGCCACTTCAAGCAGTGAGATTGGGAGTCGAAATCAAATTGTTCTGCAACTCCAACCTGCAACATAAAGTTTGGATTTTTAAAATAACCAAATATTCATGATTTTATATTTGGGATGTGGTAGGAAAACTGATGCCACAACTAAAGAATGTGTTTTTTCCAAACTGACTAGTGCAGATCAATAAGTACTGCTTCATTAGTCAAAGGGAGAAGACAGTGGTTAAAATTCTGCCGTTAACTTTTTTAACCTCATTTACAGAGAGGTTGTTACTTCCAGGCTTTAAAGAGAATGAAGAAGGAAAGGCATAGGGGGTTGGAAGGGTTCCAAAGAGTATGTAGCTGAAGACTTTGCCAGCAATAATGGCTCAAAGGGAAGTGGGAGGCACAAATCTGGAGACCAAACAATGCAGGAAGGAATCATAAGCTGGAAGTGACAGAGACAGCATGGGGTGAGCTCATGGAGAGATTTGAATGTGGGGATGAGGATTTTAATACCAATGTAGATCAGCAATGTTGGAGTGATGGGAAAGGATAGATTAATAGTCTTTTGGACAAGTTAAATATGGTTCTATTTAAGACAACTAGAAATTTATTGGGGCGGGGCAAGGGGAAGAGCTGGGGTGTAAATTGTTAAGAGTTCAGAAGTGACAAAAGCATGCAAGAGGTTGCAGTGCCAGAGAGGCTAAGTTTGAGAGTGGAGGTAAGCAATGTTGCCAAAGTGGAAATAAGTTGACGGATGATGGACAAGATGTGAGATATGAAGCTCAGCCCTGAGATGAATGAGATACCAAAGATTTGCAGTGTCTGGTTCAGACTGAGCCATGTCCAAGAAAATGGATGGAGTTGCTGGTAAAGGGATAGAAGTTTTGGCAAGGACTGGAAATGACGACTTGGCTCTTCCCAATTTTCAACTGAAGGAAATTGTTACTCTTCTAATGACTTGATGTTGAACTGTCAATCTGACAGCATGGAGATAACTGCCTTGCTGAGAAAGATGGTGCAGAGTTGGCGGTCAACAGAATATATATGGAAGTTGACCCCATATTTTCAAATGATGTCAAACAGAGGCCTGGATGAGTTCAGATCCAACAACACAAGGGGCTCTACACCATACAGGACAATGCAGCCTGCTTGATTGGCAGCCCATCCACCACCAGTGCACAATAGCAGCAGTGTGTACCATCTACAAGATACACTGCAGCAAGTCGCTAAGCCTCCTTCAACAACACCTTCCAAACCTGCAACCTCTCCTACCTAGAAAAAGGGCCCCCACCACATGGGAAAACCACCACCTGCAAGCTTCGCTCCAAGCCACAAACCATCCTGACTTGGAACTATAACCGCCATTCCGTCACTGTCACTGGGTCAAAAATTTAAAACTCCCTTCCTACAGCAATGTGGGTGTATCTACACTACATGGACTGCAGTGGTTCAAGGTGACAGCTCATCACCATCTTCTCAAGGGCAATTAGGGATGGCCAATATATGGTGGCCTTGCCAGTAACACTCACATCCCATGAACGAATATTTTAAAAATGTAAATGAGACAGGATACACATTCCAGAGGTGACACTAAGTAATCAGTGAGAATCCATTGCCAGGAATGCACTACTTCTTTTTGAATAAAGTTGAGAGTGACAGTAGCGACTTTGCCTTCAGACCTATGCCACCATTGGAGCAATTTGAGCAAAGCAAGTGGTAGAACGTATACCCAGATGGGAGGGAAGGAATCACTACCCTTGAGCCGTGCCACACATGACATGTTAGTATATCAATATTCACTTGCGATGAGACTGTGAATGTAGAAGGACTTGCTTACAATGTTTCGGAGAAAGGGTTAAAACACTGAGCGAACATATTCCGCTGACCCAGACTTGCTGCACATCAATTGTACAAGAAATTTAAACTGCAGAAGAGGGGTGTATAATTTTGCTTATATATTTAATTCTGTTCTTCAGTTCATCATGCACCTAAAAGTCAATGCAGACAAGAGAGGATTAATAGGAAAGATCTGAAAAAGAATTCTGAAAAGCACTGAAAAAAAGCAAAGGTGCAGTATTCTAGACTTCTAACTACATTTTCCTCCACAGTTGTGTCAGCCATGGCTCAAGTGATAGCACTCTCACCTCTGATTCAGAAGATTATGGGTTCGTCCCACTCGAGAGAGTTATACACAAAAAATTTGGCTGACTCTCCAGTGCAGTATTGAGGAAGTCTGGATGAGATGTTAAACCAAGGTCCCATCTGCTCTCTCAGGTGGATGTGAAAGATCCTTTTATCAGAACTGATAAAAGAGTCGAAGCAGGCTTTAAGCAAGTATAGAGGTGGTGGTGGGGAGAGTGGAAAAGAACAAACCTATCATTTAATCTCTCCTTCCTTCCATCCTATCACAGACCTTCCATTTTATTCTTTCCCTGCCTCTGTATTTGCTTAAAACTTGTAACATCTTTAACACTTTCCAGTTCTGACAAAAGGTCAACGACCTGAAGCGTTTATTTGTTTGTCTCTCCACAGATGCTGCCTCACCTGCTAATTATTTCCAGCATTTTCTGTTTTTAGTTCAGATTTCCAACGTCTGCACTCTTTTGCTTCCCTAAACATTTTTGGGTGGTATAAAAGCATTATTGAACACAAGATTTAAAATAATTACCGTACAAGTTGCTCATAATTTCTATTAGGACATAAATTTATATTAGTAACAGTAAGGTCAGTAAGAATCTAATATTTGGCATGATTTTAAAAGATAAAATAACTCAGATATACACCGTACACAGCCACTAGCCTCCACACTTACTGAGAAAACTAGTGGTAAACTTATTTGCCACCTGCTTTTTATTTTATAGCAGCAATACCAAAGGCATTTTTTTTTTAAATTTGTTCTTGGGCATCAGTGGCAAGGCCAGCATTTATTGCCCATCCCTAACTGCCCTTCAGCAGGAAGTGGTGAGCCACCTTCTTGAACTGCTGCAGTCCACGTGGTGTAGGTACACCCACAGTGCAGTATGGGAGGCAGTTCCATGATTTTGACCCAGCAACAGTGAAGGAACAGCAATAAAGTTGCAAGTTAGAATATGTGGCTTGGAGGGAAACTTGCAAGTGATGTTCCCATGTGTCTGCTGCCCTTGTCCTTTTAGGTGGTAGAGGTCACAGGTTAGGCAGGTGCTGTCGAAGGAGCCTTGGCGAGTTGCTGCAGTGCGGCTTGTAGATGGTCCACGGCACATCAGTGGTGAATGAGGTGCCGATCAAGCGAGCTGCTGTGTCCTGGATGGTGTCGAGCTTCTTGAGTGTTGGTGGAGATGCACCCATCCAGGCAAGTGCAGAGTATTCCATCACACTCCTGACTTGTGCCTTGTAGATGGTGGACAGGCTTTGAAGAGTCAGGTGGTGAATTACTCACCACAGAAATCCCAAGCTCTGACCTGCTCTTGTGGCTACAGTATTTATATGGATGATTCAGTTAAGTTTCTGGTCAATAGTGACCCCCAGGATGTGGGGGATTCAGCAATGGTAATGCCATTGAATGTCAAGCACAGATAGTTAGATTCCCTCGTTGGTCATTGCCCAGCACTTGTGTGGCGCGAATGTTACTTGCCACTTATCAGCCAAGTCTGAATGTTGTTCAGGTCTTGCTGCATGCAGAGATGCACTGCTTCCGTATTTGAGGAATTGCGAATGGTACGGCATACTGTGCAATCACCAGCGAAATTCCCTACTTCTGACCTTATGATGGTAGGACGGTCATTGATGATGCAGCTGAAGATGGTTGGGCCTCGGACACTATCCTGAGTAAGTCCTGCAGGCATGTCCTGGGACTGAGATTCTTCACTTCCAACAACCACAACCATCTTTGTTTGGACTAGGAATGACTCCAACCAATGGAGAGTTTTTTCCCCCCACTGATTCCCACCAACTTCAATTTTGCTAAGACTCCTTGATGCCACACTCAGTCAAATGCTGCCTTGATATCAAGGGCAATCACTCTCACCTCACCTCTGGAAATCAGCTCTTTTGTCCACATTTGGACCAAGTCTGCAATGACGTCTGGAGCCGAGTGGCCCTGGAAGAACTAAAGGTGAGCAAGCTGTTGCTGAGTAAGTGCCGCTTGATCGCACTGTCAACGACATCTTCCATCACTTTGCTGTTGATCGATTGAGGGGTCAGTAATTGGCCAGATTGGATTTGTCCTGCTTTTTGTGAACAGGACATAACAAAGAATTTTCCACATTGTTGGCTAGATGCCAGTGTTGTAGCTGTACTGGAACAGCTTGACTAAGGCCGTGGCTAGGTCTAGAGCACAAGTCTTCAATGCTACAGTTGGGATCTTCTCAGGGCCCATAGCCTTTGCTGTATCCAGTAACTTCAGCTGTTTCTTGATATCAAGTGGAGTGAATCGAATTGTCTGAAGACTGGCATCAATGATAGTAGGGACTTCAGAAAGAAGTCAAGTTGATCATCCACTCAGCACTTCTGGCTGAAGATGGTTGCAAATGGTTCAGCCTTGTCTTTTGCACGAACATGCTGGGCTTCTAGAGCCTCCTCCTCTCGTTATTTGTCCACCACCATTCACGAATGAATGAATGTGGCAGGACTGCAGAGCTTTCATCTGATCTGTTGCTTGTGGGATCGCTTAGCTCAATCTATAGCATGCAGTGTCTGCTGTTTAGCATGCATGTAGTCCTGTGTTGCAGCTTCACCAGGTTGGCGCCTCAATTTTAGGTATGCCTGATACTGTTCCTGGCACTGCTCTCCTACACCTCTCACTGAACCAGGGTTAGTCCCACGACTTGATGGCAATGGTAGAGTGAGGTATATGCCAACCCGTGAGTTTATAGATTGTGGTTGAATACAATTCTGCTTCTGCTGATGGCCCACAGCACCTTATAGATGCCCAGTTTTGAGCGACTAGATCTGTTCTTAATCTATCCTATTTAGCACAGTGGTAGTGCCACACAACTTGATGGAGGGTGTCCTCAGTGTAAAGATGGGACTTGGTCTCCACAGGAAGTGGGTGGTGGTCGCTCCTACCAATACTGTCATGGACAGAAGCATCTGCGACAGGTAGATTGGTGTGAACCAGATCAAGTGGGTTTTTCCATCTTATTGGTTCTCTCACTACCTGCCACAGGCCCAGACTGGCAGATATGGGCGGCACAGTGGAGCAGTGGTTAGCACCGCAGCCTCACAGCTCCAGCAACCCGGGTTCAATTCTGGGTACTGCCTGTGAGGAGTTTGCAAGTTCTCCCTGTGTCTGCGTGGGTTTTCCCCGGGTGCTCCGGTTTCCTCCCACAGCCAAAAAGACTTGCAGGTTGTTAGGTAAATTGGCCATTATAAATTGCCTCTAGTATAGGTAGGTGGTAGGAGAATGTAGGAAAGGTGGGGATGTGGTAGGAATATGGGATTAGTGTAGGATTAGTATAAATGGGTGGTTGATGGTCGGCACAGACTCGGTGGGCCGAAGGGCTTGTTTCAGTGCTGTATCTCGAAATAAAATAAATAAATTTCCTCCCCTGAAGGAGGACATTAGTGAACAAGATGGGTTTTTACGACAAACCAGTAGTTTCATGATGATTGATGAGACTAACATTTATTAATTAATTAAAATTCCCCCCAGCTCATGAACTCATGTCTCCAGAGAATTAGTCCAGGCCTCTGGATTACTAGTCCAGTAACATTAACACTATGCTACCATCCCCCTGCAAGTTTTTGGTCTGGTGGCTGCTCACTCGATATGCCTTCAAGAGACAACTGGACCAGTTCCTAACTGGCACAAAGTCTCCATCAGATAGAAAGCAAGTGTCTTCATAGCTTACAGAGTCATTTACAGCATAGGAGGCCACCATTCGGCCCATCGAGTTCATGCCCACTCTCTGTGGAGCAATCCAGTCAGCCCCACTCCCCTGCTCATTCTCCTTGGCCTGCAAGTTCATTTCCTTCAAGTACTCATCCAATCTCCTTTTGAAATCATTGATCGTCTCCGCTTCCGCCACCCTCCTGGGCAGCAAGCTCCAGGTCATTAACACTCGCTGATTAAAAAAGCTTTTCCTCACATTCCCCTGCATTTCTTGCCCAAAACCTTCAATGTGTGTCCTTTAGACCTTGTACCATAAGTTAATTGGAACAGTACTTCCTTGACTAACTTATCTAAGCCTGTCATAATCTTGTACACCTCTATTAAATCTTCCCTCAATGTCCTCTGTTCTAAGGAGAACAACCCCAGCTTTTCCAACCTAACCTTGTAACTAAAATCCCCCATCCCTGGAACCATTCTGGTAAATCCCCTCTGCACCCTCTCAAGGACCTTCAAATCCTTCCCAAAGTGTGGTGACCAGAACTGGACGCAATACTCTAGTTGGGACCTAACCAGAGTTTAATAAAGCTTCAGTATAACTTCCCTACTTTTGTACTCTATGCTTCAATTTATGAAGCCCAAGGTCCCATATGCTTTACTAACTACTCTCCCAATATGTCCTGCCACCTTCAAAGATAGCTGCACATGCACCCCACCCCACCCCCCACACTCTCTCTGTTCCTGGACTTTTTAAAATTGCGCCATTAAGTATATATTGCCTCACCCTATCCCTTCTGCCAAAATACATCACCTCACACTATCTGTATTAAATTCCATCTGCCACTTGTCTGCCCATTCTGCTAGCCGATGTCCTGTTGCAGGCAGTTCCTATCATCCTCACCGTTTGCTCCTCCTCCAAGTTTGGCATCATTGACAAATTTTGAAATTCTATTCTGGATTCCAAGATCCAAGTCATTTATATATAGCAAAATAAAGCTATGGTCCCAGACCAACCCTTGGAGAACACCACTGTCTATCAACCTCCAGTCTGAAAAACAACCATTTACTATGACTCGCTGTTTTCTGTCCTTAAGCCAATTTTTTATCCAATTGGATACTGACCCTCCCATTCCATGAGCCTCAATTCTTTATGTGGTACACTACCAAACACTTTTTTCCTGATTGTTTCTAAAAGCTTATGCACCACTGATGTTAAACTAACCGGCCTATAGTTGCTAGGAGTGTCCTTACATCCTTTCTTGAATAAGGGTATCACATTTGCCACCTTCCAATCCTCTGGTACCTGCCCCATATCTAGGGAAGATTATGGCAAACCCTTCCGCTATCTCCACCCTCACTTCCTTTAGCAACCTGGGATACAAGCCATCCGGACCTGGTGACTTATCTACCTTAAGCATAGCCAGCCTTTCCAGCACCACCTCCCTCTCAATTTTCACCTTATCCATTGCCTCTAATCTCTCCACTTCTACTGATAATTTGTCATATTCCTCTTCCTTAGTAAACACCGATACAAAGTAATCATTAAATATTCTAGCCTTGCCCTGTGTCTCTAAGTATATAATTACCTTCTTTATCCCTAATGAGCCCTACTCCACCTCTTACTACCCGCTTACTATATACCAGATGAAGATTTTTGGGACCCCTTTTATGTTGACTGCCATTCTATTCTCATATTCTTTCTTCACTAATCTTATTTTCCTCTTCACCTCCTCTCTCAACTTATTATATTTGGCCTGGTTCTCACTTGAAGAATTCACCTGACATGCATCATACACCCTTTGTTTCATCTTAATCTCAATTTCTATCATCCAAGGGGTCCTGTTTATAGTTCCCCTACCTTTCACCCATGTTGGAATGTACCCAGCCAATAACTGAAACATCGCTTCCTTAAAGATAACCCATTGTGTCGTTACAGTTCTTCCTGTCAGTCTTTGGTTCCATATTATCCTGGCTAGATCCCTTATTATCGCATTGAAATTAGCCCAATCAAGCCGTTCTACCTTATATCGCTCCTCGTTTTTCTGCATTACAAATCTAAACCTTGATACTATGATCACTCTTACCTAAAAGTGCTCCCCCATTCGGCCCACCTCATTTCCCAGCACCAGATCCAGAAATACCTCCTTTCTGGTTGGGCCGAGAACATACTGATCAAGGATGCTCTCCAGAACACAATCCAGAAATTCCTCCCTCTACTTTCCTTTGAAACTATCCCAATCGATATTTGGATAATTAAAGTCCCCAATATTACCACTCTATAGTTTTTACACATCTCTGTGATTTCCCTGCAGATTTGCTCCTCTATCTCTCTCATTATTTGGAGACCTATAGAATACCCAAGAATAGGTGACACTTGGTCCATGTGATTTCATGGAATGGTTTTGATCATGACTTTCTCCCCCCACCCCCCTCCCCCCTTTTTGGCCATTTGTTTTTGCCTTTCCCAGGAGATTACATGGCTGCAGAATAGCTGTTGTTTGCAAGGGGGCGGAGGGGGGGGCGGGGAAGAAGGTAACGAGTGTTTAGCCATGATGATTCAGCCATCATGGTGTGGGGTAGGCTGTATCGACCAGCTGGTCTTTTCCAACCCATTAATTTTGTATGTTCTTATATTCTTCCCACCCCAACTGACTTTACAGATTACATATGTTGCTAATACAACGAATGCACTAAGCACCCAGGTGCTAATGTTTTATTTGCTCCAACTTTTCTGCGCATGCAAGGTGGCTACCATAGATACAGCCAGAGTTTTCTGGAAAAGGGGCCCACCCCCATCTCTGTGGGAAGTAATTAACAGAGCAAGAAAATCTCACATACAGTTTTTTTAGATTGTAACTGTAGAACTCAGGACCTTTTATTTTTGAACACTGCATTACTGTTGATATGAATTCTTAAAGCCAGCTTTAAATCATTTTAAACCTCACATCAGTAACTACATAATGCAAATTAATCTACACTAAAATACTCGCACATAAGATCAACAAATCAAATGCTCACATTGAAGAAATACTAATTTCCCATGCATAACGAACTTGTTTTCAAATCTATTAACAAAACATTTAAAAAGACACATTTGACAGATAATTTTCCATCTTTCCGCACTTTCAACACGATCTCATGATTAAAACGCAAATAATCTCCTTTTTGAGTTTGAAAACGCAGTTGTCAGTGACTTGTGGGAAGTTTGCTTTACCACGGGACAGTGTATAAGTAAGCACAGTTGGTTTCGAGTAGGAAAATGTAAATGGTGAAGGATACAAGGAAGCGATCAGTGATGGCTTTGTCCGTCCACGCTAAATAATATCAGGCTTTTTGACTTTTGTGCATAGCTCCAGGAGATCCTCTGCTGATCCTGCCAGTCTGTATAAATGTGAGTGCAATCATACTTGGGATTTTACATCGACCTCTTTGCTTTGTAGATCACTGTTGGGGGAGGTTATAGCAGAGATCTCTGTGCTAGCAGCTGCAGTCTTCAACAGGCTTAGGAGCCAAGAACAGTCCTTTTATTTTTAGATGTCTCGAAAATATTAGGGGGGGGTACTACTTTCTTGCTTCAATTTTATTATATCCATTCCTTTCTATGATTCTACTTCATAAAAAGTAAAACAATGTCAAAGAACAAAATGTTTAAGAAGTTCAATCGGTTTTTCAGAAAACTATATCACGTTATAAACTGAATTTTTTTGTAGCTTGTTAAATTGGATTTTTGCAAATCTATATTAGATCATCAACTAAAAAGTTAATTCCCACTTCAAACATTGGATCACCCTGGTTACAGTAGTGCCATTGACAAATAACCTCTTGCTTTTGATCCATAATAAACAGCATGGAAACAAATAAATATATTTGTGTGGGGCAAAACATATAAACCAGAGCATTAACTTGCAGAAGTTCAAACATAATAGGTGCTGAATGATGTATAATGCGCATATATATTTTTTGTTATGTGAAATACTTTTGTTTTGCACTATGTTTTCCTGTCTATACAAATTCTCCTAAATCTATTAAAGTACTGAAATTTGAATGAAAACAAGTTTGTCGCAAAAAGCCTAAACATTTGACTTAAACCACAAAGTAACGTATGAATTACAATAACCATTTACCTGTTTTAGTATTTATTTCTGAAATCACACTGAAGTAAAATTGTAATAGCGTACATTTGCACAGAGAGTTGGCCTTTGTTTTACTATCATTCTGTCTTGTTACAATGTGGCCAGCAGCCAGTAAGTTCAAATCTGACCGTGACATGGTACAAAGGTGAATTCAATAAATGATAAATTGTGAGCTTACATAAGAAATAATCAGAAAAACTTCTAAATTGCTGTATAAATCCAACTAGCTCACTAATATCCCTGAGGGAAGAGAAACTGTCACTTCTATAGGTAACTGTCATCCATCCTGCATGGTTGATTTCTAATGCCCTTCGTACTGACCTAATAAGCCACTTTTGTTGTAGAATACTCATGTGACAACTAGAGATGGACAATAAATGCACCAGCATCTTCCAAGAACAAATAAAAAAGGATGCACAGTTACTTTAGTTATGACAAGCAACTGACCGTTACATTGTATCTTTTCTGAATCCTAAAGGTTTCTATTAAAAATCTGTGATACAAGTTTTTAAAAAGCCACATGGAAGATGGCAGGACACATTGCACAGCGAGCTCGCCACTGGTATCAGACCCACCGGCCGTCCATGTCTCCGCTATAAAGACGTCTGCAAACGCGACATGAAATCCTGTGACATTGATCACAAGTCGTGGGAGTCAGTTGCCAGCGTTTGCCAGAGCTGGCGGGCAGCCATAAAGACGGGGCTAAAATGTGGCGAGTCGAAGAGACTTAGTAGTTGGCAGGAAAAAAGACAGAGGCGCAAGGGGAGAGCCAACTGTGCAACAGCCCCGACAAACAAATTTCTCTGCAGCACCTGTGGAAAAGCCTGTCACTCTAGAATTGGCCTTTATAGCCACTCCAGGCGCTGCTTCACAAACCACTGACCACCTCCAGGCGCGTATCCATTGTCTCTCGAGATAAGGAGGCCCAAAAGAAAAAGAAAAGAACTAACAGCATCATTTACAAAATTTCCAAATGATGCTGTGAGATGTTAATGATGAAACAGTTTGATAAGTGGATTTTGTGGCTTAATGTGTGGGTGTTAACAACTTTCAAAATGCCAATTATGTACATGTCCCAAGCAGAGGGACCTAGGTACATATGTGCATAAGTCATTGAAGGTGGCAGGACAAGTTGAGAGAGCAGTTAATAAAGCATACAGTATCCTGGGCTTTATTAATAGGGACATAGAGCACAAGAGCAAGGAGGTTATGTTGAACTTGTATAAGACACTAGTTCGGTCTCAGCTGGATTATTGTGTCCAGTTCTGGGTGTCACACTTCAGGAAAGATGTGAAGGCATTGGAGAGAGTACAGAAAAGATTCATGAGAATGGTTCCAGGGATGAGGAACTTCAGTTATGAAGATAGATTGGAGAAGTTAGGACTGTTTTCCTTGGAGAAAAGAAGGCTGAGAGGAGATTTGATAGAGGTAAAAATCATGAGGGGTATGGCCAGTGTAGATAGAGAGAAACTGTTCCCACTCGTGAAAGGATCAAGAACAAGAGGACACAGATTTAAAGTAATTGGTAAAAGGAAAAGCAACAGAGGAAAAACTTTTTCACACAGCGAGTGGTTCAGGTCTGGAATGCGCTGCCTGAGCGTGTGGTGGAAGCAAGTCCAATTGAAGCATTCAAAAGGAAATTAGACTGTAATATGAAAAAGAAGAATGTGGAGGGTTACAGGGAGAAGGCAGGGTATGGCATGAAGAGAATTGTACATTCGGAGAGCTAGTGCACACACAATGGGCCAAATGGCCTCCTTCAGCACTGTAACAATTCTGTGATTCTGATTCCTTAGGCATGGTCACAATATAAAGGAATTTAGGAAATCAGTAGGCCATTCTATTTCTTGAACCTGTTCCACCATTCTATTACATTGGGGTTGATCGGTACATCAACTCCATTTATCTGCCTTTGCTACCATTTGCTACCCCTTACTTCATAAAAAATCTATTCATATAAGTCTTACTATCATATCTGTCCTTCAGATGTTGAAAATGGAAATAAACACTGCAGTTGCCTCCTAATATTTTCATCAGAGGTTTTATCAGGATATAATTTTTTCTGGTTATGAATATTACAAGATATGTCTTCAAAAACTATTACAAAGCCCTTTTCTCATGGAGAAAAAAAAACATCCAGAAACATTTTTGTTGAGATTCTCAATGACAGCAATACTTGAAAGATGATAAAAAAAACCGAGACTGTGAATGAGCAGAAAACACAATAAATAAACTTCACTTTCATGCTACATGTTTCAAATATAGATCACTTGACCCTCCCATCTCAGTGTGCCATTTCTCAAATGTAGATGTTTTCTGAATATAAATTTCACCTTGCACACAATTTCACAATGCACATCACCTGTCCATTACCTTTCCAGTAACCATGGAATTGCAATATTACATTCCCAAATTTTCCCATCCAAAAATGTTAGCACAATTAACTTTTAGTCCATTTCCTATCCTATATTTATGAGCTATAACAAAAGCTGTAACAAAAGGTTCCATAGTCTGTAAGTAATACTTGTAGCAAGTTCTCATGTTAAATCAGCTTGGAATCTGTTCCACAGAATCAGGACAGGAAACAGCCTAATCAAATGAATGCTAAATAAGGCTGTTCGTACAGTCCCTTGCAACCATTTTTACTGTCTGGCATACATGTTGTAGCACACTAGAAACACCTTCAAATTAACCTTAAAGGTTAAGAACGCCAACAAAATATTTGAAATTCTTGAGAAATGAGAGAAATTAATGATTTTCTTAATATGTGTCTTTGTTGGATTACCACTGAAAATAAAGTTAACACTTCAACTGTGTTTACTTTTGTATACAATTTCTGGCAGTACAGTGACCTCAATGAAGTTGGGAGATAAGAAGAAAATCCTGATTGCCTGAAATCTGAGTGCTGTTAAACTGTCCATCTTAAGTGTTAATCTATTTTTCTCTTTCAGATACTGACAGATCCTTGCATTGCCAACATTTCTGTTTCTAATCAATGGAATTCATATTTTGTGAATTCTATCCTGGAAGAGGACTTTAAGTATCTGTATAAATGTAATATTTCAAACTAATTGAAACTTAGATAGAAAGCATTATCTTCATGCACAGAATACTATATAGTTTAGAGATTTACACAACATATCATCCTAAGAGATTGCATAAAAGCTTTATAAAGATTTGTCCATCCTGTATTTAACAGGTTGCTCTGTTCAGAGGACTGCTATGTCAGTATGGAATTTCAGCAGCTGGCTTTGTAATCATCAGATGTCAGTAAAATACTGACACTGTCTTTGGCTTGGGTACACTTTGAAAGGGGAAGGTCTTTAGATGGAACTAATGAGACCACGTTCCAGCAGTGTTTCTTGAACACAAGAAATAGGAGCATAAGTAGACCATATGGCCCATCGAACCTGCTCTGCCATTCAAAACGATCATGGCTGATCTTAGGTTTCAACTCCACTTTACAGCCCACTCACCATATCCCTTGATTCCCTGAGACACCTAACATTAGGGGCGGCGCAGTGGTTAGCACCGCAGCCTCACAGCTCCAGGGACCCGGGTTCGATTCTGGATACCCCGGGTGCTCCGGTTTCCTCCCACAGCCAAAGACTTGCAGGTGATAGGTAAATTGGCCATTGTAAATTGCCCCTAGTGTAGGTAGGTGATAGGGAATATGAGATTACTGTCGGGTTAGTATAAATGGGTGGTTGTTGGTCGGCACAGACTCGGTGGGCCGAAGGGCCTGTTTCAGTGCTGTATCTATATAAAAAAAAATCTGTCTATCCCAGCCTTATATGTATTCAACGATGGAGCATCCACAACCCTCTGGGGTAGAGAATTCCAAAGATTCACAACCCTTAGAGCGAAGTAATTTCTCCTCATCTCAGTCCTAAATGATCCACCCGTTATCCCGAGACTGCCCCCATGTTTTAGATTCCCTGACCAGCGGAAATAACTTCTCAGTGTCTACCCCTTTAGAATCTTATATGTTTCAATGAGATCACCTCTCATTTTTCTAAACTCCAGAGAATACAGGCCCAATTTACTTAGCCTCACATCATAGGACAATCCTCATCCCAGGGACCAATCTAGTGAACCTCCAGTCCCATTGCAATAAAGGCCAACATGCCATTTGCCTTCCTAATTGATTGCTGTACCGGCATGTTAAATTTCTGCGTTCCTTGAGGGAAAAACATAAATCACAAACTTCAGGGGCGTTTTTTGTTGTTACTTTTTACTTGCCATTACATTTATTTTATAGAATTGAATTATCTTTGCACTGTATGCGATGCCAACACCACCAATAACTCTTCACTGTTAGTGCTCTCGAGCAGCACTAAAAAAATTTTTAAACATAAGTGCAACTCAAACTGTCGAATTTACAAAAACAAACATGCATATGTCTCTCCAAAGTCACTCTCTACGTCAATAATTAGTTACTCGGAATAGGACAAGAGATTTGTATCTTTCACTATTTTGAAAGGTTCAAATAACTACAAAAAAAATACACCACATCCAATGCACAGAGAAGGCCTTAATAAGGTCTGGACGGTTTGTTTAGTCACTAACGCCGGCTTGTAATTTAATAACAAAGAAGTTCAGTTTCCACCCTCTTCCCACTGGAACAGTTCTGCAGCCACTCACGGCCTAAAGGTCTCTCACCGACCCAAACGAGATGGACACGCATGTTTAACGACGTCTTTTTAAATGTCGATTCCTTTTTAAAAAATAAACTCACCCGTCTTTTCGGAGTCGTAACCGACAACCACGAAATAATCAGCCAATCTCGCCATTTCTCATGAATTTTGGGACTCGAAACAGAGAAACTCAACATTTTTCTGCCTGGAAAATCTCAGCCATGTTTAACCCCAGCCAGCGCAGTACGCGTGCGCCGACAGGCCTGACCCTGATTGGGCGGCGGCCAGGGTTTACAAACAGCGCGAGGCGGTGTGCACAGAGCAGCCGCCGCGAGAGCAACAATTGGAGCCGAGCAGGCAGCACTGTGTAGTAACCCTGCAAACAGGGCAATAGGCATAGCGAACTGCACTCAGGGCCTTGGCACAAAGCACGTAATTACGTGCACACCTTTATTTCTGCGATCCCACAAGAGCAATTCCTAGCTTCACTGATTTCTTTCCTGCCATTCCAGAGGATAAGAAGCAGCATATTATTGTGATGTCCACCCAGTCGGATGGTGTGCACAAACAATGATCAAATTCTTACCTCCGCTTCTGCTGCAACCCAAAACAATCGGTTACTGCAACTTAGAGCAACCACATCAAAGTTTAAAGCAGTTGGAGCAACGGAAAGTCAGACTGACTGCAATCAGAGCAACAGAGTGTCAGAAGCTCTTTCCACAGATGCTGCCAGACCTGCTGAGTGGTTCCAGCATTTCTTGTTTTTATTTTCAGATTTCCAGCATCTGCAGTATTTTGCTTTTATTTTAGTGTTTAATTCACTGCCACTTCTCTTCCAGGAATGCCTACCTTGAAGAAGTTCTGCTCTTCTCTCCGACGGGATTTTTGTTTGTCTCTTTTACCTTGTTCACCTTCATTGCTTTCTATTTCCCTCCTGGTGTTTGATAAAGTTTCTACCAAAACTCATTTTCACAGCCACATCTCCTTCCTCAGTGATGTCTCCAGCTCTGATTTATTCCACGTGGATTCCAACTGCAGTTTCACCCATCATGCTTTGAATCCACCCAGGACTATAGGTATCTCCGAGAAATACAACGTTCCTCGGACTGCTACTCTCGCCGCATCCTGAGATCCACACTCAGTGCTATGCGCCGCCACATGCACACACTGGACCTTTCTCTCCAGCAGCACCGCCTCACCTTATCTCAAAGCTGTTCCACTCCGCAGTTTCATTTCATCTTTCGTCTCATCCGACGCATTAACAAAAAACTTTTTTTCTTCCTTTCAGGTGTCAAGGAACGCATGCTCCAGCAGCTGATGGGGACGAATGCTCCTCCAGATCCTCCTTCCGCTTCACTTCCCTCTGACCCCACCCCTTCTGATCTGACCCCTTGCCATGTATTCACTATACCCTCTGACCTCCCCCTCTCTGATGCTGAACGTTCTGTACTCAGCAAAGGTCTCAGTTTTATCCCCTTACGCCCCCACCTCAATGAATTTCGCGCTCGGCATGACATTGAGCTCTTCTTCCGTCGCATCCGCCTCCGGGCTCACTTCTTTGACCAGGAGTCCCCCTCCCAACCGGCAGACCCATTCACCCACCTCCAGCATTCTCCCTCTACCTGGACTCCTCCCCCTGGCCACTTACCCGCTCTTGATCTCTTCATTGAAAACTGTCGGCGAGACATTGGTCATCTCAATTTCTCTGCCCCCCTCACTCACTCTAACCTGTCCCCCCCTGAACTTGAGGCACTCCGTTCTCTCAGGTCTAACCCCGACATGGTCATCAAACCCGCAGACAAGGGTGGTGCTGTTGTTGTATGGCATACCGACCTCTACCTTGCAGAAGCTCAACGCCAACGCACAGACACTTCTTCCTACCTCCCTCTGGACCATGACCCCACCACCGAACATCAAGCCACCATCCAAAGGACTGTCACTGACCTCATCTCCTCTGGAGATCTTCCCCCTACAGCTTCCAACCTCATAGTCCCGCAACCTCGGACAGCCCGCTTCTACCTCCTTCCCAAAATCCACAAACGGGACTGTCCCGGCAGACCCATTGTGTCAGCCTGCTCCTGCCCCACTGAACTTATTTCTTCCTATCTTGACTCTATCTTTTCTCCACTGGTCCAGTCTCTTCCCACCTACATCCGTGACTCTTCTGACGCCCTACGTCATTTTGACAATTTCTAGTTTCCTGGTCCCAACCGCCTCCTCTTCACTATGGACGTCCAATCGCACTACACCTCCATCCCCCACCAGGATGGTTTGAGGGCTCTCCGCTTCTTCCTGGAACAGAGGCCCAACCAGTCCCCATCCACCACCACCGTCCTCCGCCTGGCTGAACTTGTTCTCACATTGAACAACTTCTCCTTCAACCCCATGCACTTCCTTCAAGTAAAACGTATCGGTATGGGTACCCGCATGGGTCCTAGTTATGCCTGTCTTTTTGTGGGATATGTCGAGCATTCTTTGTTCCAGTCCTACTCAGGCCCCCTCCCCCAACTCTTTTTCCGGTACATTGATGACGGTATCGGTGCCGTTTCCTGCTCCCGCCCCGAACTGGAAAACATTATCAACTTTGCTTCCAATTTCCACCCTTCTCTCACCTTTACATGGTCCATCTCTGACACTTCCCTTCCCTTCCTCGACTTCTCTGTCTCCATCTCTGGGGATAGGTTGTCTACTAATATCCATTATAAGCCCACCGACTCCCACAGCTACCTCGACTACACTTCTTCACACCCTACCTCCTGTAAGGACTCCATTCCATTCTCCCAGTTTCTCCGTCTTTGATGCATCTGCTCTGATGATGCTACCTTCCATGACGGTGCTTCTGGTATGGCCTCCTTTTTCCTCAACCGAGGATTTCCCCCCACTGTTGTTGACAGGGCCCTCAACCGTGTCCGGCCCATTTCCCGTACCTCTGCCCTCAAACCTTCCCCTCCCTCCCAGAACCATGACAGGGTTCCCCTTGTCCTCACTTTCCACCCCATCAGCCTCCATATCCAAAGGATCATCCTCCGCCATTTCCGCCACCTCCAGCATGATGCCACTACTAAATGCATCTTCCCCTCCCTTCCCCTGTCAGCATTCCGAAGGGATCGTTCCCTCTGCGACACCCTGGTCCACTCCTCCATTACCCCCTTCACCTCGCCCCGTCCCATGGCACCTTCCCCTGCAATCGCAGGAGGTGTAATACCTGCCCATTTACCTCCTCTCTCCTCACTATCCCTGGCCCCAAACACTCCTTTCAGGTGAAGCAGCGATTTACTTGTACTTCTTTCAATGTAGCATACTGTATTTGCTGCTCACAATGTGGTCTCCTCTACACTGGGGAGACCAAGCGCAGACTGGGTGACCGTTTTGCGGAACACCTCCACTCAGTCCGCAAGCAGGACCCTGAGCTTCCGGTTGCTTGCCATTTCAACACTCCCCCCTGCTCTCATGCTCACATCTCTGTCCTGGGATTGCTGCAGTGTTCTAGTGAACATCAACGCAAGCTCGAGGAACAGCATCTCATCTACCGATTAGGCACACTACAGCCTGCCAGACTGAACATTGAGTTCCATAGCATGACAACCCCCCCATTTTACTTTCATTTTTAGTTTTTTTCTTTTTTACATTTTTTACAACCTTTTTTTGCATTTATTTCATTTCATCTTAGTTTGTTCAGTTTGCTTACGACTGTTTTTTTTCATGTTTGCACTTGCTGCTGTTCAATATTCAGTCCATTAACACCTTTTCTGTACTAATGCTTTGTCTTTCAACACACATATTGTTGAACACACATATTGCACAAAACATATTGTTTGCCTTTGCTCCATGACCTTTTGGTCAGCCATGTGGCCTAGTCCAATCTACACCTTCTCCTTTGTTATCTCTTGCTCCACCCCCACCTCACTTGCTTATAACCTGTGACATTTTTAATATTTGTCAGTTCCGAAGAAGGGTCACTGACCCGAAACGTTAACTCTGCTTCTCTTTCCACAGATGCTGCCAGACCTGCTGAGTGGTTCCAGCATTTCTTGTTTTTATAACAGAGTGTCAGATTTTGGTTCTCAGTGAAATCAGACATTGTAAGTCGAAGGAACAAAAACGAAGATCAAAACGTGTGTCTTGAAAGCAACAGGTAAAATGATACAGGGCTCCAACTCCAACAATATATCACAGAATCGTTACAATACAGAAGGAGGCCATTCGGTCCATCTTGTCCGCACCGTGTCTCTGAAACAGCAATTCCCCCAGTTCCATTCCCCTGCCTTCTCCCCATAACCCTGCACATTCTTCCTTTTCATATAACTGTCTAATTCCCTTTTGAATGCTTCAATTGAAGCTGCCACCACCACGTTCTCAGGCAGCGCATTCCAAACCTCAACCACTCGCTGCGTGAAAAAGTTTTTCCTCATGTCACTTTTGCTTCTTTTACCCAATACTTTAAATCTGTGCCCTCTTGTTCTTGATCCTTTCACAAGGGAGAACAGTTTCTCTCTATCTACTCTGTCCATACCCCTCATGATTTTGAATACCTCTATCAAATCACCTCTCAGCCTTCTCTTCTGCATGGAAAACAGTCCTAACTTCTGCAATCTAACTTCATAACTGAAATTCCTCATCTCTGGGACCATTCTCATGAATCTTTTCTGTACTCTTTCCAATGACCTCACGTCTTTCTTCAAGTGCGGCACCCAGAATTGGATGCAATACTCCAGCTGAGACCGAACTAGTGTCTTATACAAGTTCAACATAACTTCCTTGCTCTTGTACTCTATGCCCCTATTAATAAAGCCCAGGATACTGTATGCTTTATTAACCGCACTCTCAACCTGTCCTGCCACCTTCAATGACTTATGCACATATATACCTAGGTCCCTCTGCTCGTGCACCCCCTTTAGAATTGTACGCTTTATTCTATATTGTCTCTCCATGTTCTTCCTACCAAAATGAATCACTTCACATTTCTCTGCATTGAACTTCATCTGCCACCTGTCTGCCCATTCCACTGACCTGTCAATGTCCTTTTGGAGTTCTACTCTATCCTCCTCACAGTTCACAATGCTTCCAAGTTTCATATCATTTGCAAGCTTTGAAATTGTGCCCTGGGAACCAAGGTCTAGGTCATTAATATATATCAGGAAAAACAAGGGTCCCAACACTGATCCCTGGGGAACTACACGACAAACCTTCCTCCAGCTCGAAAAACATCCATTAGCCACTGCTCTTTGTTTCCTGTCACTCAGCCAATTTTGTATCCATATTGCTACCGCCCCTTTTATTCCATGAGCTACAAGTTTGCTCACAAGTCTGTTATGTGGCACTGTATCAAGTGCCTTTTGAAAGTCCATGTACACGACATCAACAGCATTTCCCTTATCAACCCTCTCTGTTACCTCCTCAAAAAACTCCAGCAAGTTAGTCAAACATGATTTTCCCTTAAGAAATACGAACATATGAATTAGGAGCAGGAGTAGGCCACTCGGTCCTTCGAGCCTGCTCCGCCATTAATTAACTCACATTTGTCCATGTGACTATTGATTTTGTCCCTAATTATTTTTTCTAGAAGTTTTCCCACCACTGAAGTTAATCTGCCTGGCCTGTAGTTGTTGGGCTTATCTTTACACCCTTCTTTAAACAAGGGTGTAACGTTTGCTATTCTCCAGTCCTCTGGCACCACCCCCGAGTCTAAGGACGACAGAAAAATTATGGCTAGTGCCTCTGCGGTTTCCACCCTCACTTCCCTCAGTATCCTTGGATGCATCTCTTCCGGTCCAGGTGCTTTGTCCACTTTAAGTTCCGAAGAAGGGTCACTGACCCGAAACGCTAACTCTGCTTCTCTTTCCACAGATGCTGCCAGACCTGCTGAGTGAATCCAGCATTTCTTGTTTTTGTTTCAGTATCTAATACTTCTTTATCAATTTTAAACCCCTCTAGTGTCTGACTTACCTCCTCTTTCAACATTGCCTGGGTTGCATCTTCTTCCATGGTAAAGACAGATGCAAAGTATTCATTTAATACCTCAGCTATGCCCTCTGCCTCCATGTGTCAATCCCCTTTCTGGTCCCTAATCGGCCCCACTCCTCCCTCTACCATCCTTTTACTATTTATATGCCCATAGAAAACTTTGGGATTTCCTTTAATGCTAGCTGCCTGTCTCTTTTCATGCTCTCTCTTTGCTTCTCTTATTTGCTTTTTCACTTCCCCTCTGGACCTTCTGTATTCAGCCTGGTTCTCAATTGTATTTTCTACCTGGCATCTGTCATAAGCACACTTTTTCTTCTTTATCTTAATCTCTACCTCTTTTGTCATCCTGGGAGCTCAGGATTTGTTTGCCTTACTTTTCCCCTTTGAGGGAACATACCTCAGCTATGCCTGAACTATCTCTTCTTTGAAGGTAGCCCATTGTTCATCTATCAGTTTTCCTGCCAGCTTTTGACTCCAATTTATTCACCCCAGCTCCATTCTTATCCCATTGAAAAAGCCTTCCCCCAATTAATTATTTACCCTGGATTGCTCTTTGTCCTTTTCCATAGTCAGCCTAAACCTTATGATACAATGATCACTATCCCCTAAATACTCTCCTACTGATACTTGATCCACTTGGCCCACCTCGTTCCCAAGAACCAGGTGTAGCAATGCCTCCTTTCTCATTGGACCAGCAACATACTATTGTAGAAACTTTTCTTGAACACAGTCTAGGAACTCTTGCCTCTCACTGTCCTTTACACTACTATTATCCCAGTCAATGTTTAGATAAATTCCCCCAGTATAACTTCTCTATAATTTTTGCATCTCTCTGTAATTTCCTTGCAAATTTGTTCCTCCATGTCCTTCCCACTAGCTGGTGGCCTATAGACAACACTGAGCAATGTAACCGCATCTTTTTTGTTCCTTAGCTCTAGCCAAATTGATTCAGTCCTCAACCCCTCTGGGACATCCTTTTTCTCCAGCACTGCAATGCTCTCCTTAATCCATACTGCCACCCCTCCTCCTTTTTTCCCTTTCCTATCTTTCCTGAACACCTTGTGTCCAGGAATATTTAACACCCAGTCCTGCCCTTCTTTGAGCCAGGTCTCTGTTATAGCCACAACATCATATTTCCACACGGCAATCTGCACCTGTACCTCACCAGATTTATTAACCACACTCCGTGCATTCACATACATGCACATTAACCCTGATTCAGGCTCTATTACTTTCTCCCTTACTTGGACCCCACCTAATAACTTACTATTCCCTACTCTTGTGCTATCTATCTCCCCCAGTATTCAGTGCATCTTGGTATTTCTCTCTAATACTTGCTCCTAGTTCCCACACCCCAGACAAGTTACCAGTTTTGTTTCCCTCCAATCTTGGCTCCCTGTCAGGATCCCATCCCCATGACAATTTAGTTTAAACCCTCCCCAACAGCACTAGAAAATCTTCCTGCGAGGATATTCATGCCAGTCCTGCTAAGATGCAACCCGTCCATCTTATACAGGTCCCACCTGCCCCAGAACCAGTCCCAATGTCTCAGAAATCTGATGCCCTCCCTCCTACACCAGTTCTCCAGCCACGTGTTCAATCGCTCAATTCTCCTATTCTTGTGCTCACTTGCACGTGGGACTGGAAGTAATCTTGAGATTACTGCTTTTGAGGTCCTGCCTTTTAATCTCCTTCCTAGCTCCCTAAAATCTGCTTTCAGGACCTCATCCCCCTTCTTACCTATGTCATTGGTACCGATGTGGACCACAACCTCTGGCTGTTCACCCTCACGCAGAAGAATGTCCTGCAGCCGCTCCATGACATCCTTAACCCTGGCACCAGGGAGGCAGCACACCATCCTGGAGTCATGTTTACTGACGCAGAAACACCTGTCTGTTCCCCTAAATAACAAATCCCCTATCACTACTGTTCTTCCACTCCTCTTCCTCCCCTCCTGTGCAGCTGAGCCACCTGTGGTGCCACACACTTGTCTCTGACTGCACTACTCTGAGGAGCCATCACCCTTACTATTACCCAAAATGGAAAACCAATTAGCAAATGAGATTGTCTCAGGGGACTCCTGTACGACTTGCCTGGTTCTCTTAGACCGCCTGGCGGTCACCCATTCCCTATCTGCCTGCACACTTCTAACCTACGGTATGACCACCTCCCTAAACATGCTGTCCACGTAGTCCTCCACCTCACGGATGCACAACAGTGACTCCAGCCACCGCTCGAGTTCTTAAACCTGGAGCTCAAGCTTCTGCAGCCGTTGACACTTCCTGCCGACGTGTTCGTCTAGGACATGTGGTGCGTCCATGACTTCCCACATACCGCAGGATGAACATTCCACTCGGTAGAGCTGCCCTGCCATACCTTAACTTTACAGACTATTTATTATAAGTAGAATAGCTTACCAGGCACTCACCAAACAGTTCCTTCCACTGCATCGAAGCAGGAACCAAATACTGGAAGGTGAAAAAAGTATGAGAAAAAGTAGAAAAATGGAGCACCTCCTCCCCTCTTCACCGAACTTGCCACTCACCAAACTTGAATCTATACACTCAACTTGCAGTCTGCAGTCTTATGATAGTTGCATTTCAGGATAGTCAGCAAGTAAGGCTGAAAATACACCGCTAGAAACTACAGATAGGAGCTCAGAGCAATGGGGACTCACCTGTAACTCAACTGAACAATTTAAAGAACAAAAGCAGAAGATGCTGGAATCCTTCAGGAGAGATTGTCAGCATCACTGGATGAATAGATAAACTAATATTTCCAATGTAGACCCTTCATCAGTTCGAATAAGGGTCTATAGAAACAATTAAGTTATCTGTTCTCTCCACAGATGCTGACTGATCTTCTGAGTATTTACAACATATTCTGTTTTTATTTCACATTTCGGCATCTGCATTTCTGGTCTTTGTTTATATTCAACAATTTAAGGGACATCTAGTAATCTGAGCAACAATTGTATGCTAAATTTCAACATTGGATGCAATAGTATCATTGCTGCTACCCAAAATTTCAAAACTGAGCACAGATGTACATAAAACAGCTTGTACAAGAGGAATACTGTGGTAGAGAATATAAAATCCATGAGGTAATGACAAGCCTATATAAAATCTTATTAAGAGCTCAATTAGAGTATGGTGTGCAGTATTTTACTAAAGTAAAAGATTGAGGCTTTAGAGAGGATACAACACAGATTCACTAAGATGCTGCCTTGTATGAGGAAATACAAATATGTAGAAATACTTTCAAAATTGGGTCTTGTTATAACAAAACAGTTTACAGGGCAATATAGTACAAGTGTTTCAAATTGTGAAAGCATGGGGCAGCGTTGATAGAAGCAGACTATTTACAGAGAGAGTTGTGAAGCTGTGGATTTCACTTCCAGCACTACTGGTTGAGACAGAAACTATATCAACAATGAAGATTAAATTGGATAACTGAATCAAGGAAAAGGTGTTGGAAGAATGTGGGAACAGGGTGGGTTTGCTGCCTAGAGGGTAAATGCCAACACAGACTGGTTGGGTCAAGTTGCCTGTTTGCATGTTCTAACTTCTTTATATTTCGATGTTGATGCAATTTCCATATGTCTAGATTTTTTAAAATGATTTTAAGCCCTAGTAATTGCCCTGAAAAGAATGTTTTTTAACTAAATTTTCAATTAAAATCAAAAGGATGCCATGATACAGCAGTCAATACAGAGAAAATCACTAATTCAAGCTCAGTTTCCAATTCTGTTGAAATCATTTGAAACAACAAACAAATCTTCATCAACCTTTCAATTGAGTAAAAGATACATTCTCAATGAATGATTTTGGTTTACTTTCTAACTGTTAACTAAGACATTACCGATGCTGTTAATCACAGTTGTTAACTGTCTGTCAGTAGTGCATTATAAAAGGGCAATTGATAAAATTGTCATTCTGAGACTTGCCTGAAATAAAGCTTTGAGAATTGAATCGCCAGTTTATTTCAAAGTCTTTTGGCAAATTGAAAGAAACAAGAATCCTCACTGTGTGAGGGCAGACACATTTCTGCTTCAACTCAGAAACCAACTGATGTATGCTAGGAAATTCTACAGCACACACTCAGAATATACAGATATGTTTGGGGACAGGGATATCTAGTTGGCCCAGTACTTTTTAGAACAGTATCTGAAGATATACAAATGGAAATGAACACGATAAAATCATTAGTGTATATCTCCACCTCTGACCATAGGATGTAGGGTGGTCATTGATGAAGCAGCTGAAGATGGTTGGGCCTGAGGAACTTCTGCAATGATGTCTTGGAACTGAGATGCTTGGCCTCCAACCATTGCAGTCATCTTCCTTTGTGCTAGGCATGACTCCAGCCAGTGAAGAGTTTTTCCCCTGATTCGCTTTGATTTCACTTGTACTAGGGCTCCTTGATGCCACACTCACTCAATATTGCCTTGATGTCCGGGCAGTCACTATCACCTCCAAATGTTGGATTTTTTTTTCAAAACCTATTTTGAGTGATTACATTTTTTTTCTTTAATTACCAGATTTTTCTTATTACCTATTCAGGATTGGTTGTTTTCCTCAGTCATTGTCAGCTTCTTCACCACATAGCCTGGTTTTCCATTCATATGTTCTTCCGTTTTGGTTGCTGCAACTTTATTTGAGGCAATCAACCCTGAGCCAGGGTGTTGTTCAGGGTATACATGTAACATAAGAACATAAGAAACAGGAGCAGGAGTAGGCCATTCAGTCCCTCAAGCCTGCCCCACCATTCAATAAGATCATGGCTGATGTGCCCCAGACCTCAATTCCTCTTTCGTGCCAGCTCCTCATAGCCCTCAACTCACCGATATTTCAAAAATCTATCTATCTCCTCTTTAAATACTTTCATTGAGCTAGTCTCCACACCTCTCTGGGGTAGAGAATTCCAGACATTCATTACCCTCTGAGAGAAGAAATTCCGTTGCACCTTAGTTGTAAATGAGTGTCCCCTTATTCTGTAACTATGTCCCCTGGTTCGAGATTCCCCCACTAGTGGAAACATCTTCTCAACATCTACCCTGCCAAGCCCCCCTCAGAATCTTGTATGCTTCAATAAGATCACCACTCGTTCCTCTAAACTCTAATAAATAAAGGCCTAACCTGTTTAACCGTTCTTGATGAGTCAACCCCTTCATCCCAGGAATCAGCCTAGTGAATCGCTTTTGAACTGCCTCCAATGCCAGTATATCCTTTCTTGAATACGGGGACCAAAACTATACACAGTACTCCAGGTGTGGCCTCAACAACACCCTGTACAGTTGTAACAAGACTTCCCTATTTTTAAACTCCAACCCCCGAGCAATAAAGGCCAAAATTCCATTTGCCTTCTTAATTATTTGCTGCACCTTCATGATAAATTTTTGTGTTTCATGCGCAAGAACACCCAGATCCCTCTGTGGTGCAATTTTTTGGAGTCTCTCTCCAGTTAAGTAATAGTCTGCCTTTTGATTCTTCCTACCAAAGTGCAGTAAGTAGTCACTGCTGCTACACTGGATATGACAACTATCCTTAGGGCCTCTTCTTGACATAGTGAGGCTTCATTGATCTCAACTGCAAGAGTCACCAGGATGATCCTCACATCATGCCATACCCCCAGGATTGTATTGCAAATGCAGGTTGTTAAATCCTCCCAATTTATCCACCATCTGCAACACAAAAGGTTTCCCTATACATGAGGTCTCTTCTTCCACATCATAGATTTTTTAAAGACTGGGCACTTGAGATTTTGGTCTTTGGACTCCTCATCTGAGGGCCGTTGTTTCTTTCCCCTTCATCACTCCCTCACAGCTTTCTCTGCTCACGGGTGGTCTGTGATATATCCACTAGCTCAGTAATGCACTCCTCCTAAGTCACGCATCTGGATTACTCCTTAAATATGTAAAGTTGGTGCATCAGTTAGAGGAGGAGGCTCTCGAGGAGTACCAGGTAGCACATCAGAAGATTCTGTAAGGGTGCAGCACAGATACAAAGAAAATTCATTTTAAAAGTGTGTACTTGACTTGTGAATCAGAAAATGTGACTGAAAAGAAGGCCTTTTAAGTTATCAGAATAGCTACAGACAGCAAAAACCAACACAAAAGCAAAATACTGCAGATTCTGGAAATCTGTTCTGACGATGTCACCTTCCATACCAGTGCTTTCTGATATGTCTTCCTTTTTCCTCAACTAAGATTCCCCTCCAGCATGGTTGACAGGGCCCTCCACCATGTCTATCCCATTTGCCAAACTTCTGCTCTCACTCTTCCCCTCCCTCCCAGAACCACAATAGTGTTTCCTTTGTCCTTACCTTCTATCCCACCAGCCTCCACATTCATAGGATCATTCTTCATTTCCACCACCTCCTGCATGATGCCACCACCTATCTTCCCCTCCCCTTCCCAAAGAAACCATTATCACCGCAACACCCTGGTCCACTCCTCAATCACCTGCAAAAGCCCCTTTCTTTCCACTGCAATTTCCCATGCAAGTGCAGGAAATGCACCACCTGCCTTTTCACCTCCTCCCAACTGTCTGGTGCCTCAGACACTCCTTCCAGGTGAAACAGCGATTTACTTGTACTTATTTCACGATGTGGTTTCCTCTACATTGGGCAGACCAAATGCCAAAATGGTGACCACTTTGCTTAACACCTCCATTCAGTCTGCAAGCATGGCCCTGAACTTCCTCCCTACTCCCACTCCGAGCTCTGCCTCCTACATTGTTCCAATTAGGCTTAACATAAGCTTGAGGAAAAGCACATCATATTTTGATTATGCACTTTACAGACTTCCCAACTCGACATTGAATTTATCAAAACCCCTGCCCCAGTTTTTTCAGATGCCAACTGTTGATGATGATTTTGCTGTTTTCATTTATCCCTCCTCTAGATCCATCTTTTGTTTCTTTTATTATCCCATTACCATCTCCTTTTGCCAGGCACCATCATCCCTTTTGTCACTTAATCTCTCCTGCTTTCTACCCTATCATAGACCTTACCTTTTGTTTTATCCCCCAGCTCCCCTCACCAGTTCCCCGCTCCCTGCCTCTGGACTTGATTAAAACCTGTTACATGTCAGAATCTTTCCAGTTCTGACAAAAGGTCATCGACCTGAAACGTTAACTCTGTTTCTCTCTCCACAGATGCTGCCTGACCCTGCTGATTATTTCCAGCATTTTCTGTTTTTATTGTAAAAACTCTCAGATCTATAAGTGCTCCTGTAGTTGGGAATGGTTTAGTTTTGGTAATGGGGGTTTTATCACAGCCCAGTGGGGTCCTCAGCATTTGGGGCCATTGGAAAAATTCAAGAGGGCCTCTCAGTACTAGCAATAGGAAAGAGGTAGGAGGGTGCAGCACTGGGGCGAGTGCTGGGGAATGCAACACTGAAAGCATTCATAGCGTATGTTAGAACTGGGGTGCCTGTGTCTGGCATCCCACTGAAGAGTAGCATCATGGCTGCACTGGGGAAGTTGTTGAAGTTTGATAGCACTGGGGTGGGTACCAGTATATTACAGCAGTGGGTCTCAGGGCACTAAGGGAGTTCCGCAAGCAGTATGCGTACTGGGGGCACAGGATGGGGAGTATCAAGATCTGGGATCACTGGGAGGGGCTCTCAGAATGGGAGAATATGGGGAGAGAGTCAGAATTCAGTGTTCCAATTAGAAAAATAGGACAAGGATGAGTGGGAAAGGCAGCCGATTATATGTTAGGTTGCACTCAAGGCATGACGTTAAGTTCCTCCAATATACATCAAATCTAATATCACAGCCACAACTATCTGAGAATGACATAACAGTAGTGCTTTAGGAGGTTGTGCCGAAGCAGGGATGATTTTACAAAGCTATATCGTGGGCTGAATTTTCCCAGCCCCATGGTGACAGGCTTGGAGGTGGGAGTTGCTGGGAAAATGAGTTGGAGCCGCATCAGGATTGATCCCTGACACATTCCCACTCCATGGAAGTGGGCAAACAATTAAGATGGTTAAGGCCCTAATTAGGAACGATTTTGTGGCCTCGCCAGTTCAGTGGAAGCAGCTCCCTGCGGAAGGCCAGTGAAGTCATTGGAGCCAGAGGCTCCATGCTCCAATGATGAGGCTGCGGGCAGGAATGGCTGCTCTCGTGGCCAAAACAATTCCTCTAGGAGGGTTTCTCCTGCACTTTGAGGTGCCCAAAGGCTTTGGCCCTCATAATTTTGATTTCGATCCACACCTCAGAGGGCACCTCCATGCTGGCAAGTGCAGAGGCTGCCAGTTAGGAGGCCGCCTCTTGCCAATCTTGCTGCCTGTACGTGCGGGCTCAGGGTCCCCATTTGGTCCTGACTTCAGGGGGAAATCCAGCCCCATCTCTTTCCTGAAGATCTGTAAATGCAATCAATATTTTGTACAGCACTGCAATGGCTGGAAAGTCACCTGGACCCTCGATTTTTGTGGATCAACTTTTTCCAGGCCAGCAATGGGGATATCTGCAGTGTCAGCCAATTTGTTGTCCACAGAAGTGACAATGAGGATACAGCTACACCAGTAGCTTCACAACTTTCACCACTGACCGGCAACAACACCATGAAGGCACAAAGCAATTATACAAATTTGCTAGCTATCCTTAAATTCAGGGGTCATTGATTGATTCCATGTTGTTATTTTTCATCCTTTGTAAACTTTATTCTCATAATGTCCTGCCAGAAACACAAGTAACATAGTTGAATATCTGCTTACCTGAAACCCTAGTGATTCCTTAGTTTTAAGGCAATCATTTGTGCTACCCTTATCTAATAAGTTAAGTGGCTCCTGTGAGATCAAGGCTATACTGTGCAGCCAAGGCTGTCAACATCCTTTCACAAACCACAGATAGAAGCAGAACACAGGTACAACAAAATTTATGCCAGAACAGGAATAACTAGCAAAGATACATTGGGATCTTAAGGTAGATTTCAGTTGACTCAACCAGTCAAAGACACCTTACGTTACAATTCCCAGGGTCTCACAAGTAACTAATATCTGCTGCATACCTCATGCAAAGGAATTTTATTATGGAATTCAAAGAACAGAATGCCAAAACCATGGCATGAGGCTGAAAGTAACACCAAGGAATTAGTTCCCAATTCACAAATGCACCAAGGAAATTGGTGAGCCAGGCACTAATATCGTAGAGTTTGAATAAAGGACAAACTTGAATCAGAAATTTAGAGATCTTATAACTGCCCAAAATGATTCTCTCAGCCAAATTAGTGAGTTTATTGAGAGACTGCCCTGTATGCCTATAGTAGTAATGAATTAGACACCTTCCTTTCAGGTTGACAGCACAACTGGGCCATTAAGCATTGCTGCACGTGATAATAGAGGTGCCAGAAAGCCTGGAGCCACAACAGCACCAGATGTAGTTTCCTCAATTGCAGGTGAACACAATGCACACCATGAGGCAGCTTAGGGCTTCCGAAGTTCCAGTAAGCTATCAATGAAACCTTGCCGCAAACCAGCACACTTATTCCTTCCACAAGGGAAACACTGAGAAACATTAGGTTCGGTGTTAGATGTCACACACAATGTGGCAGAACAAAGGGGAAAGCATCTTTGAAAAACACAATAACCACAGGCACATATTACACAACTGATTCAATATTGCAATAAGTATGTGTCATTAGTTAGAATAAAGCAGGAGTCCAACAAAAAATGGGGAATTGATGGTACTTGACGAGCTACAAAGAAAAGTGTAGGTGAAGGTGGCTTTGGGAAAGTTGCTCTGCACATAGTGATTGCAGTTTCAAGGAATGGGGCAACTCTGACATTCATTAGGAGTCGTATTGAATGAATGCTGGTGCACCAATTTCCTCACTGCATTGGTAGTTTGATAACTTGTTCCTTGGTGGTAGTTTCACCCTCTTGCCATGGCTTTGAATTCCCCTTGCAACGTGCAGTTATGGGACATGCAGTAAATGACAGTTACTTATGAGACACTGAGGACTGTACCATAACATGTCCTTGATCAGTTGAGTCATCTGAAGCAGTGCTCTCAGATTACAGTGATATGTTTACTATTATTTTGGTTGTAGCACCAACTTTATTGTAGCTGAAGAAACAGCAGAAGGAGGGCTGTTGTATTGAAGGTGGTTACAGAGTGTCATGCTAGGCCCCCACCTGCCAAGAATGAGGCACATCAATTTTGTCATAAACATTGATTTTGAACTGTTGTTGGAGTGAGGAAATGATTTGTTAAACAGATCACTTACATACTAACAGACATCGAAGGTGAGGAAGTGCATTCCAGGGCCTGCTAAGGAGGATACAATCCACAAGGGCCAGGACTTGGTTAGACTAGCTGGTCACATGACTACCTGCCTGTTCCAGGCTTGTCTTTTGAAGTGGCCACAGAGAGTTTGAACTCAGAGTGTCTGTTTGCTCCTGGATTGAGAAGATCTCTCTCCTGCCTGCTCCCATCTCTTTCTCACAAGCCTCTGAATCCACTGAAGACACATGAACCCCAAGAGAGAAAAGTCTCCTACAACGAACTAGGTTTAAGAAGAATACTGGGCCCCAACAAAAAGCAAGATCTACCTACAATCAAGGACTCTACAGTGAGCTCAAAGCCCCATAACAAAAACTCTTCAGATATTGCCTCAAACATTTCCACTTTATTTCTTCTGCTCTTTTCTGTCTCTATATGCATGTGTGTATCCCATATGCATGCTAGCATGGGCACGTCGTGTATCCGTAGGTGTCAACCAAATTAGAGTTTAAGTTTAATAAATTACAACTTTTCTTCTTTAAACCTAAGAAAGCCTGTTTGTGCTGGTTTCCTTGCCTTATAATTGGAAAGTGGTGAGCAAGGATTCACCAAGGGGGAGCTAAAAACAATGTGTTTAAAATTAAACCCTGTTACGGTAAGACCAGGTGAAGGCTGAGAGGGACCCCTAGACACCTTTCTCACCTGGTCATAACAAGAGATAGAAGAAGGCAAGACCATAGGGAACTCAAACAGAGGAACATAAATTAAAATTTAATTCACAAGGAAACCAGGACCCAATGTAGGTCAGTGAAAGCAGGAATAATGAATGAGCAAGATCTGATGGGGGATAGGATGCAAGCAATAAAGTTTTGTCAACTCAGAGTTTATGGTGAGTGCAAACTGGAGGCTGGCAAGGGGAGACTGAAGAAATTGAATCAGGAAGTGATAAAAGTGTATGAGGTTTACAGTGGTGGAGAGGTTGAGGTAAAGGTGGTGGTGGGTGTTATTAAATTTAGGACTAGACCATTTGGGGGTGAAATCTGGAAGCACTTCTTAATACATTGGTTAGTAGAAGTCTGGAACTCCCAAAATACTGTTGCGACTCAATCAATTGAAAATTTCAAAATTGATATTGATAGTTTTCTTTGTTCAATAAGTGTATTAACGGATATGGAACCAATGCAGGTAAATGGAATTAAGATAAGATCAATGGTGATCTGATTGAATGGTGGAACAGGCTCAAGGGGCTAAATGGTATACTCTTGTTCCTATCTTCCTATGATTCATGTCTGCAAATGGTGTCGCCAAGACACAGCATGTTAATAAAGAGAAAAGGGTCCAGAATGAATCCTCTTGGCAACACCATATGTAGACTAAGAACACAAGAAATAGGAGCAGAAGTAGACCATATGGTCCATCGAGCCTGCTCCACCATTCAATATGATCATGGCTGATCTTGGGCTTCAATGCATCTTTCCTGCCCGCTCCCCATATTCCTTGATTCCCTGAGAGACCAAAAATCTATCTATCCCAACCTTCAATGTATTCAACGATGGAGCATCCACAACCTTCTGGTGTAGAGAATTCCAAAGATTCACAGCCCTTGGAGTGTAGTAATTCCTCCTCAGTCCTGAATGATCGACCCCTTATCCTTAGACTGTGCCCCGACATTCTAGATTCCCCGACCAACGGAAACAATCTCTCAGCTTCTACCCTATCAAACCCTTTCAGAATCTTGCATGCCTCAATTAGATCACCTCTCATTCTTCTAAACTCCAGAGAATATAGGCCCAATTTGCTCAGCCTCTCATCATAGGACAACCCTCTCATCCCAAGGACCAATTTAGTAAATTTTTGCGGCACTGCCTCCAGTGCATCCTTTCTTAAATGTGGAGACCAAAACTGCACACAGTATTCCAGGTGCGGTCTCACCAAAGCCCTATACAATTTTAGTAAGACTTCTTTATTCCTGTATTCCAATCCCCTTGCAATAAAGGCCAACAAGCCATTTGCCTTCCTAATAGCCTACTGCACCTGCATGTTACCTTTGTGCATTCCTTGTACCAGTACCCCCAAGTCTCTCTGAACATCAACACTTATCAGTTTCACACCTTTTAAAAAATATTCTGCTTTTCTATTTTTATGACAAAAGTGAACAACTTCACACTTCCCTACATTATACTCCATTTACCATCTTGTTGTCCACTCACTTAACCTGTCTATATCTCTTTGCAGTCTCTCTATGTCCTCCTTGCAGCTTACCTTTCCACTGAGCTTTGTGTCATCAGAAAACTTAGATACATTACTCTCTGTCTCTTCATCCAAGTCATTAATATAGAGTGTAAATAGCTGAGGTCCCAGCACTGATCCTTGCAGCACCCCACTATTCACTGCCTGCCAACTTGAAAATGCCCCATTTATGCCCACTCTCTGCTTCCTGTCTGTTAACCAATCCTCTTACTAGATGGAGAGTCTCAAAGTCGCCTTGCAGTTTCTCTGCTGCAGTGGTTGCTCAAGATATTATTCAGCAGGGTTCTTCTATTTAGCTGGACCGTATCTCACAGCCTCTGGTTGGAACTGGTTTTCTGTGGTCTTTTGGTGAGCTCCCCCTTTCTCCAATGGGCTACCTTTTAAGGTAAAAATCCATCACATTTGAGTCAGGTGACAAAGGATCTTCTCCCCTGGTGTGACCACACAATTGTCCATGATTTTTAAAAATTCATTCATGGGATGTGGGTGTCGCTGGCTAGGCCAGCATTTATTGCCCATCCCTAATTGCCCTTGAGAAGGTGATGGTGAGCTGCCTTCTTGAACCGCTGCAGTCCATGTGAGGTAGGTACACCCACAGTGCTGTTAGGAAGGGAGTTCCAGGATTTTGACCCAGCGACAGTGAAGGAACAGTGATATAGTTCCAAGTCAGGATGGTGTGTGGCTTGGAGGGGAACTTTCAGGTGGTGGCATTCCCATGCATTTGCTGCCCTTGTCCTTCTAGTTGGTAGAGGTTGTGGGTTTGGAAGGTGCTGTTTAAGGAGCCTTGGTGCATTGCTGCAGTGCAAGTAGTAGATGGTACACACTGCTGCCACTATGCATCGGTGGTGGAGGGAGTGAATGTTTCTGGATGGGTGCCAATCATGGAAAACATTGCTATCTGTTGGCGTCTGGATGGGGGCCATTCTGTTACAATGGTGCTACTTCACACTTATTCATCTTGGTTTGGGCTGTGGGGTCAGTCTGTCTACAGAATCTTTGTTGGTTCATTCCTGTAGATAGGAGTCATAATATGTAATGGGCTGCTTTCAATTTCAATGGGTTCTCCCCAGAGCTAATTCAGATGAGGTTAACGAGTTTCATCCTCAACAGACTGATGTGTTTATTGACAGTACAGGAGGGGTCAGATGACCTCTACTTCCATTTGTCTGTGGTACAAATGTGCCCATTTTATTGTAGTGCAGTTGAACAGTTGACTTTTAATTCATAATTCCTCCAGTTCAAGCATGACACTACTCTTTCTGTTACCTTCGCAAAAAATTCAAAAGGGTTGGTCAAGCAAGATTTTCCCTTTTGAAGTCCTTGCTGACTATTCATTATTATATTTTTCTTTTCTAGATGTTCTTCTTTCTTTCCTTTAGTAACGATTCATTATTTTTCCCCCATTGAGGTTAAGCTGACTGGTCTATAATTCCTGGGGCATGTTCTGTCCCCCTTCTTAAATATAGGAATTAGGTTAGCTAGCCGCCAGTCCTCTGGAACGACACCTTTTTCCAACAAATTATTAAATATGTGTAGTAATGCCTCTGCTATCTCCTCCTTAGATTCTTTTATAATGAGTGGATGCAATCCATCCGCACCAAGGGCTTTATCCTCTTTGAGTTTGATTAGTTTATTTAATACATCCCCTTTCTTAAATTAAATGCACATCTCATGATTCAGCTCATCATTCAATGTCATCTCTATCTGTTCTAACTCACTGGTAAATACCAAAGCAAAATAATTGTTCAATATTTCTGCCATCTGTCTGTTGTTACCTGTGGTATTATCCTGTCTATCATTAGTCCCATCACAGCCTTCCTTTTTTATTGATGTGCCTGTAAAATATTTCACTATTTTGTTTCATGTTCATTAATAATATAATTTAATGGTTCCTCTTTGTTGTCCTAATTGATTTTTAGACTTCTCTCCTAACCTCGTTATATTCTTTCTTATTATGCACTCCTCTGCATTCTATGTACTTAATGTATGCCTCTTTCCTAACTTGCAATTGTTCCCTTATGTCTTTATTCATCCATGGAGTCTTACTAGTGTTTAGTCTGTTCTTTCCATTTAGCGGAATACATTTTCCTGCACTCTGCTGAACAATGATTTAAATGTTTCCCATTGTTGTTCTTGATTATTCTTTGCCAATGGTGTTGCCCAATTTTATTTTCCCAAGTTCTATTCTCAGCCCCTCAAAATCAGCTATACCCCAATCTATTAACCTGTTTTCCATCATACTTATGTCCTTCCCTATTATCATCTTAAAGCATATTATATTATGGTCACTATTGCCTAGATGTTCCCCTACTTTTACTTCTCTTATCTGTTCTGGTTCATTCCCCATTACTAGATCCAATAGCGAATCTTCCCTGGTTAGGGTTTTTACATCTTGAGTTAAAGGAGTCCTGTACACGTTGTAGGAACTCCATTCCCTGCCCTTTACCCACCTCTTCTGTCCAATTATTATCAGGATAGTTCAAATCCACCCCCCCCCCACCTCCCGATTATTATTCCATTTTTTTACTCAATTTCCTAATTTATCTGTATATTTCTTCCTCCACCTCCTTTCCACAATGGTTGTAGACTACAAACTATTAGTGTTATTGATCCTTTACTATCTTTTATGTCTATCCATATGGATTCGATTTTTGCTGATAGCTGAGTCCCTTTTTTCTACTCCCTTTGTTATTCCTAATAAGTACAGCTACTGCACCTCCCATTTTCCCTTTATCTTTTCTAAATATGTTATCCCTGCAATGTTTAATTCCCAATCCTGTTTTTTCTGCAGCCATGTCTCAGCAATCCCTACAATGTCTGTTCCTCCCAATGCATGGTGGCCTCCAGCTTCTCTGTTTTATAATGGACACTGTTTGCGTCAGTGTACATACATTTTAACTCATTTTAATAGGATTTCCTCTTACTTTATGTTTAGCCATCTTTTTAGACTCCTGTTCTATAACTCTATTTATACCCCTGTCATTAATGTCCTCCCTTACTTTATTATTTCCTATGCTCTCCTTCCCTGTTTTGCTTACATTTAGGCTGCTTACATTTCTGGTGGATCCCTACCCCCATCTTACTAATTTAAAGCATTTGCCATCTCCCTATTTACCCTTTCCACAAGGACACGGATCCCATCCTGGTCCCATTGCTCCCATTGGTCCAGCTCCTCCCTGTCTCAGAACTGGCGTCAGTGTCCCATGAAAAGGAACCTCTCTTTCCCACACCAGACCTTTAGCCATATGTTAAATCTCTTGATCTGTCTGTTCCTATGCCAATTTGCACTTCGTTCAGGCAATAATCCAAAAATTATTACTCTTGAGGTCTTGCTTTTTAATTTAGAGCCTAGCTCTTGATATTCTTTCAGTGGGACCTCATACCTGTTCCAGAGAGGAAAAAAGATTCTAGGAGGGGGGAAAAACATCCATGGCTAGGCAAGGAAGTTAAGGATAACAGAAAGACAAAAACTAAGGCATACCATATTGCAAAGGCCAGTGGCAGGCTGGAAGATTGGGAAACTTTTAAAGATCAACAAAGAGTTACTAAAAAAGTAACAAAAAGAGCAAAGGTAAATTATGAAAGAAAACTAGCGCAAAATATAAAAACGGATATCAAAGGCTTCTTTAAGTATATAAAAGGGAAGAGAGTAGCTAAAGTGAATGTTGGTCCTTTGAAGGATGAGACTGGAGAGTTAATAGAAGGGAACACAGAAATGGCAGAGACACTAAATCAGTATTTTGCTTCAGTTTTCAGGTGGAGGACACTAGTACCATCCCAATAGTACCAGGTAATGCAGAGGTTATAGAAAGGGAGGAACTTAGAACAATCATCATAACTAGGGAAAAAGTACTGAGCAAACTATTGGGGTTGAAGGCAGACAAGTCCCCAGGGCCTGATGGCCTACATCCTAGGGTCTTAAAGGAAGTGGCAGTGGAGATAGCAGATCCATTGGTTATAATATTCCAAAATTTTCTGGAAACGGAAAAGGTTCCAGTGGATTGGATAAAAGCTAATGTAACACCCTTATTCAAAAAGGCAGGGAGGCAGAAAGTAGGAAGCTATAGACCAGTTAGTTTAACATCTGTCGTTGGGAAATTGTTAGAATCTATTATTAAGGAAGTAATAACAGGACATTTAGAAAGTCAAAACGCAATCCAACAGAGTCAGCATGGTTTTATGAAGGGTAAATCATGTTTGACTAATTTGCTAGAGTTCTTCGAAGCTGTAACAAGCAAAGTGGATAATGGGGATCTTGTAGATGTAGTTTATCTGGACTTCCAGAAGGCACTTGATAAGGTACCGCACAAAAGGTTAATACACAAGGTAAGTTCACATGGGGTTAGGGGCAATTTCTTAGCTTGGATAGAGGATTGGTTAACCAACAGAAAACAGAGAGTCGGGATAAATGGGTCTTTTTCTGGTTAGCAAGATGTAGCTAGTGGGGCACCACAGGGTTTGGTCCTCGGGCCCCAACTATTTACAATCGATATAAATGACTTGGATGCAGGGATAGAAGATACTATAGCCAAATTTGCAGATGACACTAAAATAGGTGGGACAGTAAGTTGCAATAAAGAAATAAGAAATCTACAAATGGATATGGATAGATTAGATAAATGGGCCAAAATTTGGCAGATAGATTTTAACGTGGATAAGTGTGAGGTTATTATCCATTTTGGTCGGAAGAATAGAAAGGCAAATTATTAGCTAAATGGAGAGAAATTCAGAGTGCTTCAGTGCAGAGGGATCTGGGTGCCCTCGTGCATGAATTGCAGAAAACTAGTTTGCAGGTACAGTAGGTGATAAGGAAGGCAAATGGAATTTTGGCATTTACTGCGAAAAGAATAGAGTCTAAAAGTAGGGAAGTGTTGCCGCAACTGTACAAGGCATTAGTGAGACCGCACCTGGAGTATTGTGTACAGTTTTGGTCCCCTTACTGGAGAAAGGATGTAGTTGCATTGGAGGCAGTTCAGAGGAGGTTCACTAGATTGATTCTAGAGATGGGGGGCTTGTCTTATGAAAAGAGATTGAGCAGTTTAGGCCTTTACTCTCTGGAGTTTAGAAGAATGAGAGGAGATCTAATTGAAGTATATAAGATGATTAAGGGGATTGACAAAGTAGACATAGAGAGGATGTTTCCTCTTGTGGGTCAATCTAGAACGAGAGGTCACAGTTTTAGGATAAGGGGTAGCAGATTTAAAACAGAGATGAGGAGAAATTACTTCTTTCAAAGGGTCATGAGTCTGTGGAATTCACTACCCCAGAGTGCGGTGGATGCCGGGACATTGGGTAAATTTAAGGAGGAGATAGACAGATTTTTAATTAGAAATGGGTTGAAGGGTTATGGAGAACGGGCAGGAAAGTGGAGTTGAGGCCAAGATGAGATCAGCCATGATCGTATTGAATGGCGGAGCAGGCTCAAGGGGCTGAAATGCCTACTCCTGCTCCTAGTTCTTATGTTCCTGCCTATGGCTTTTATTCCACTATGAACCACAGCAACTGGATTTACCCCCTCCCTTTCCAAGTTCCTTTCCAGCCGCTGTGAGATATCTCTTACCCTGGCACCAGGTAGGCAACACACAATCAAGGATTCTCATTCTTGGCTGCAGAGTCCCCAATTACTACCACATTTCTATTCTGCTCACCCCCACCTTGGACAGCTTTCTAAGCTATGGTACCTTGTTCTACATTGTGTCTGTCCACCCTGCAGTCTTTCTACTAGCAAGTATATCATACCTGTTGGACAGGAATAGTGTCTGTATGAGCTCCTTCTCAACCTCTACTAAATCCTGCTACCCAGCTCCCTAACAGCTACATCTGCCATTTCCTGAACCTGTGTTTTCCTTTGGGGTGAAACTGTCCAGAAATTTCTCCAGCTCCCTTATGTGTCAGAGTCTCTCCCGCTCAAACTCCAGCTCAATCACTCTGAGCCAGAGATTTGCAGGATGGAGACATTGGGCTGAATTTTGTGCAGCCTTTGAAAGCAGGAATGTTGGGGGTCACAGAGAAATCGTCAGAACCATCCATCCAGAAATGCGGAATCGTGTCAGTGGTTCCGGAATAAGTCAGAAGCAGGAAAGCACCAAGGTGTCATTGTCGCCCTGACGCAATAGAAATCTCATTTAAAATGCTGAGATCATTGTATTAAATTGCATCTAATACACCTCAATTTTTTTTATTCTTTCCTGGGATGTGGGCATCGCTGGCAAGGCCAGCATTTTTTGTCCATTCCTTCAGAAGGTGGTGGTAAGCTAATTTCTTGATCCACTGCAATCCTTGGGATGTAGGTACACCAACAATGCTGTTAGGAAGGGAGTTCCTGGATTTTGACCCAGCGACAGTAAAGAAACGGCGATATAGTTCCAAGTCAGGATGGTGTGTGACTTGGAGGGGAACTTGCAGGTGGTGGTGTTCCCATGCATCTGCTGCCCTTGTCCTTCTAGGTGGTAGAGGTCATGGGTTTGGTAAGTGCTGTTGAAGGAGCTTTAGTGGGTTGCTGCAGTGCATCCTGTAGATGGTATACACCGCTGCCACTGTGCGTCGGTGATGAGGGGAGTGAATGTTGAAGCTGGTAAATGGGGTGACAATCAAGTGGGCTGCTTTGCCCTGGATGGTATCAAACTTCTTGAGTGTTGTTGGAGCTGCACCCATCCAGGCAAGTGGGGAGTATTCCATCACACTCCTGACTTGTGCCTTGTAGATGGTGGACAGGCATTGGGGAGCAGGAGGTGAGTTACTTGCCACCGAATTCCCAGCCTCTGACCTGCTCTTGTAGCCACAGTATTTATGTGGCTGGTCTAGTTCAGTTTATGGTCAATGTTAACCCCCAGGATGTTGATCGTGGGGGATTCAGCAATGGTAATGCCACTGAACATCAAAGGGAGATGGTTAGATTCTGTCTTGTTGGAGATGGTCATTGCCTGGCACTTGTGTGGCACGAATGTTACTTGCCATTTATGAGCCCAAGCCTGGATGTTGTCCAGGTCTTGCTGCATGTGGACACAGGCTGCTTCAGTATCTGAGGAGTTGTGAATGGTGCTGAACATTGTGCAATCACCAGTTAACATCCCCACTTCTGACCTTATGATGGAAGGAAGGTCATTGATGAAGCAGCTGAAGATGGGTGGGCCTAGGACACTTCCCTGAGGAACTCCTGCAGTGTGTCCTGGGACTGAGATGATTGACCTCCACAACCACAACCATCTTCCTTTGTTATAGGTATGACTGCAAACAGCGGAGAGTTTTCCCTCGATTCCCATTGACTCCAGTTTTGCTAGGGTTCCTTGATGCCATGCTCGTTCAAATGCTGCTTTGATGTCAAGGGCAGTCACTTTCACCTCACCTCTGGAGTTCAGCTCTTTTGTTCATGTTTGGGCCAAGGCTATAATGAGGTCAGGAGCTGACTGGCCCTGGCAGAACCCAAATTGAGCGTCACTGAGCAGGTTATTGCTCAGCAGGTGGCACTTGATAGCACTGTCGACGACCCCTTCCATCACTTTGCTGATGATCGAGAGTAGACTGATGGGGCAATAGTTGGGCCGGGTAGGATTTGTTCTGCTTTTTGTGGACAGGACATACCTGGGCAATTTTCCACATTGCAGGGTAGATGCCAGTGTTGTAGATGTACTGAAACAGCTAGGCTAGGGGCATGGCTAGTTCCGGAGCACAAGTCTTCAGCATGTCACAAAAGATTTTATTTTGGACTAAAATCTTGGACTTCTATGTGTTTAAAAAAAAATGAAAAAAGGATTTTGCTCAGTGAAAGACACCTGCAAAAATAATTGGAATTCCTGCAATATTTTGAAAGGAAGTTCAGAACAAGAGTTAAACTTTATGGGTGTTTTGAAAGGAATATAAACTTGTAAAAGGACAGGAAGGTCAGCAGTTTCAAGGAAATCACAGGGGCTTGACCTTTCTCCAGAGCAGCTTTTGAACCAGGGGAGACACAGGGTATCTGGACATGTGACAATGTTCAGGAAGGTTCTTTTTTCACTTTGTACCCTGTAAAGCCTGTGAATTGGACAAGGGGAAGGCATTTGAAATGTTTGCTTGACCTGCCAGGAGCAAGAGAGATAAGACCCAGAAAAGTGTTATCTCTCTCTGTAAAGGAGACTTGCATCTCTTGAAAAGGAACCCTGCATTTGAAAGGTGGTAGATTCCTGTTGCCTCAGGTCTCTGAAGAATTACTGCATCCAGTGCGATTCCTGCTGCCTCCTGTGTTTTAAGAAATATTGAAATCTGAAGAATTATTCTACTACTAGACTGCTGCTTTAAAACCCAAGATCTGTTGCTAAACCCCTGATGGAAGACCTATGTGATGCCTGCTGCAGTTAAATTGCCGTGAACACCTACCCATCACAGACTGTTCATTAAAATCGCCTGGAGAGACTTGGAGTGGCATCCGACCATTCAACTCTAGGACACTTCACTGTACTGAAAGCATCCAACCAGAACATGAACCTCAATTATTTTTTATTATTCCTTCTATTCCTAGGAAACAGTTGTAATACAAAACACCCTTTTGAAACAGATTAATCGTTTCTCTTTGAATGTATGTGTGTGTGCATGAGGGTTAAGGGAATAAGGAGTTTTCTCATATATATAGATTTATCTCATTAGTAGTTAAGACTTATTATTTCTTTTCCAATAAATAGTTAATGTTGTTTTTTAAAGAAACCTGGTGTGATGCGCTTTATTCTGGGGGGAAAATACAGTGTTTAATTTGGCTAGTCTTCGGTACGTGGGAAACTTTATTTGATATGCTATGATCTGTGGAGTAGTGGGACTGAATTAAGAGTACATTACCCCCACCTTGGTCATAACAAGTACCAATGCCGGAATGTTGTCAAGGCCCATAGCCTTTGCAGTATCCAGTGCCTTCAGGCGTTTCTTGATATCACATGGAGTGAATCGGATTGGCTGAAGACTGGCCTCTGTGATGCTGGGGTCCTCAGGAGGAGGCTGAGATGGATCATCCACTCAGCACTTCTGGCTGAAGACGGATGTAAATGCTTCAGCCTTGTCTTTTGCACTGATGTGCTGGTCTCCCCCATTGTTGAGGTTGGGGATATTTGTGGAGCCTCCTCTTCCTATTAGCTGTTTAATTGTCTCCCACCATTCACGACTGGATGTGGCAGGACTGCAGAACTTAGATCTGATCCGTTGGTTATGGGATCACTTAGCTCTGTCTATCACTTGCTGCTTACGCTGCTCAGCATGCAAGTATTCCTGTATTGTAACTTCACCAGGCTGACGCCTCATTTTTAGGTATGCCTGGTACTACTCCTGGCATGCCTTCCTGCACTCTTCATTGAACCGGGGCTGGTCCTGCGGCTTGATGGTAATTGTAGAATGGGGGATATGGTGGGCCATGGGGTTAAAGATTGTGGCTGAAAACAATTCTGCTGTTGCTGATGGCCCACAGCGCCTCATGGATGCCCAGTTTTGAGTTGCTAGATCTGTTCAAAATCTATCCTATTTAGCACAGTGGTAGCACCACACAACACAATGGAGGGTATCATCAATGTGAAGCCAGGACTCCATCTCCACAAGGACTATGCAGTGGTCACTCCTGCCAATACTGTCATTAACAGATGCAGCTGCAACAGGTATATTGGTGGGGACAAGATCAAGTATATTTTCCCCTCTTTTTGGTTCCCTTGCCACCTGCCACAGACCCTGTCTAGCAGCTATGTCCTTTAGGGCTCAGTCAGTAGCGAAGATACTGAACCACTCTTGGTGATGGACATTAAAGTCCCCCAGAGTACATTCTGTGCTCTTTCTACCCTCAGTGCTTCTTCCAATTGGTGTTCAACATGGAGAAGCACTGTTTCATCAGCCGGTGGGGTGCAATAATCAGCAGGAGGATTCCTTGCCCATGTTTGGCCTGATGCTATGAGACCTCATGGGGTCCAGAGTCAATGTTGAGGACTCCCAGGGCAACTCCCTCCCGACTGTATACCACTGTGCCGCCACCTCTGGTGGGTCTGTCCTGCTGCTGGTACAAGACATACCCAAGGATGGTGATGGTAGTGCCTGTATGATTCTGTGAGTATGACTATGTCAGGCTGTTGCTCGACTAGTCTGTGGGACAGCTCTCCCAATTTTGGCACGTGCCCCAAAATGTTAGTAAGGAGGACTTTGCAGGGGTGACAGGGCTGGGCTGTTGTCTTTTCTAGTGCTTGGTTGATGCCGGGTGGTCCGTCCAGTTTCATTCCTTTTCTTAAACTTTGTAGTGGTTTGATACAACTGAGTGGCTTGCGAGACCATTTCAGAGTCAACTACATTGCTCTGGGTCTGGAGTCACATATAGGCCAGACCAGGTAAGGACAGCAGATTTTCCTAAAGGACATTAGTGAATCAAATGGGTTTTTACAACAATTGACAATGCCTTCATGGTCACCATTAGACTAGCTTTTAATTCCAGATTTTATTAATTGAATTTAAAATTCACCATTTGCTGTGGTGGGATTCGAACCCATGTCCCCAGAACACTGAACTGGCTGGATTACTAGGCCAATGACATTACTACACCACCGCCTCTCCCTGGGCTTGATTTAATGGACAGCGGGTGGCACACACATGCCTTTGGGTTTTCGCCAGTTAAGAGCTGCTGGCACCGAGGCGAGAGGCTTCAATGCCATGATGGTGAGGCAGTCATCAAAAGTGCTGGATAGGGGAAGAGGGGAGTGCAGAGGACTGGGGATGAGAATTCCACAGACTAATGACCCTTTGAGAGAAAAAATGTCTCCTTATCTCCGCCTTAAAAGGGAGACCTCTTATTCTTAAAATGTGTCCCCTAGTTCTAGTCTCCCACACAAGAGGAAACATCCTCCCGGTGACCACTGTATCAACTCCCCTCAGGATCTTATATGTTTCAATCAGATCACTTCCCATTCTTTAAACTCCAATGGGTATAGGCCCAACCTGTTCAACCTTTCTTCAAAGATAAGAACTTCGTCCCCAGAATTAGTCAAGTGAACCTTCCCTGAACATCTTTGAATGCAATTATATTCTTTTTCAAATAAGAAGACCAAAGCTGTACACAGTATTCCAGATGTGGGCTGGAATTTTTCGTTGGGTGGGAGGCTCCTTTCACCGGCCGAAAAGTCGGTGGCGAGGCCACTTCTGCTGGGCCTGGGGAGCCAGATCGCGAATTTTCGCTCCCCAGGCTCTTAATTGGTCTTGGACGGGACTTCTACCTCCTTGAGGCAGGAATTCCCACCTAATGGAGCTTCCTGCCAATCAGCGGGCTGGCAGCTCTTAGTCCCAGCAGCTCCACTGAGAGCAGTGACCACTCCTGGGACTATAACCAGCCATCGCAAGAAGATGAAGGATGGCCCCGGAATAAAGGTAAGTTTTTAGGGCCTCACCAGGGACAATCGCTCGGGCCCTGTGAGGCAAAGGGGGGGGGGGGGGTCGGTTAAGGGGCAGGGGGAGTGTTGTGCGTTGGGGGCGGTTGGGACTTCGGTGGCGGCCCTCCATGGGGCATAGGAGGGCCCCCCATCAGCTCACAAGAAGGTGGGCTTTTTGAGACTTCTGCCGTCTGGCTGCCAAGGGTAAAATACCCGCGGCAGTGGGCGGAGGCCCTTAAGTGCCAGTTAATTGGACACTTAAGAGTGTTGATTGGCCTGGGACGGGCAGACCATTTCTCACTGCCGCCACCCCACACCCCACATAAAATTGCAGCCGGGGCAGAAGGGGATCAGGAACGCCCCCCCCCCCCCTCCCCACCACCCCGGCTTCCACTCAATTTTACATCCCCTCTGCCACCAGCCTGCTCGTTTGGGGGTTGTAAAATTCCTGCCTTGTTCTCACCAAGCTCATGTACAGCTGCAGTAAAACTTCTCTACTTTTATACTCAATTCCCCTTGCAATAAATGCCAACATTTCATTGACCTTCCTAATCATTTGCTGTACCTGCATACTAACTTTTTGAGATTCATCTACCAGGACATCCAGATCCCTCTGTACCACTGAGTTCTACAATCTCTCTCCATTTAAATAGTATACGGCTTTTCTATTCTTCCTGCCAAGGTGGACAAGTTCATATTTTCCCACATTCACATCTGCCAAATTTTTGCCCACTCATTTAACCTTTTGTCGACTCTTTACCTCCTCTTGACAACTTACTTTCCTTCTTATATTGGTGTCATTGGCAAATTTAGCTACCATACATTCGATTCCTTCATCCAAGTCATTGATATAAATTGTAAATAGTTGAGGCCCCAGCACCGAACCCTGTGGCACTCCACAGCTTTCCAGCCTGAAAAAGACCCATTTATCCCTACTCTCTGCTTCCTGTTAGCTCATCAGACCTTTATCCATGCTAATATGTTACCCCCTACACTATGTGCTCTTATCTTGTGTAGTAACCTTTGATATGGCACCTTATCAAATGCCTTTTGGAAATCTAAGTATACCACATCTACAGGTTCCCCTTTATCCACCTTGGATACTTGAAGAACTCTAATAAACTAGTTAAACATGATTTCCCTTTCACAAGACCATGTTGACTCTGATCCCATTATGATTTTCTAAGTGCCCTGCTATAACCTCCTTAATAATGGATCCTAGTAATTTCCCTATGACAGATGTTAAGCTAACTGATCAATAGTTTCCTGCTTTCTGTCCCCCTCCTTTCTTGAATAAAGTTGTTACATTTGCTGTTTTCCAATCTGCTGGGACCCTTCCAGAATCTAAGGAATTTTGGAAGATTATAACCAAAGCCTTTACTATCTCTGCAGGCACTTCTCTTAAGACCCTAGAATGCAAGCCATCTGGTCCTGGGAACTTGTCAGCGTTTAGCTCTAATAGTTTTCCCAGCACCTTTTCCCTGGTGATGGTGATTATTTTAAGTTCCTCCTTCCCTTTCACCTCATGATTTTCAAATATTTTTGGCAGGTTTTCTAAATCTTCTGCAATGAAAAAAGACACAAAATTTCTTTTCGACGCCTCTGCCATTTCCTTGTTTCCCATTTGCAATTCCCTAGACTTACTGTCTAGAGGACCAACACCAGCTTTAGTTACTTTTTTACTATTTAAATGCTTGTAGAAACTCTTACTATCTTCTTATATTACTAGCTAGTTTTCTCTCGAACTCTACTTTCTTCCTCCTAATTATTTTTTTCATCATTCTTTGCTGGTTCTTAAAATTTGTCCAATCTTATGATCTACCACTAATCTTTGCAGATTTGTACAGTGTTTCTTTTAATTTGATACTATCCTTAACTTCCTTATTTAGCTACAGATGATGCATCCTTCTCAAAGAATTTTTCTTTCTCACTGGGATAAATCTTTGCTGAGAGTTATTAAGTATTTCCTTAAAAGTCTGCCACTGCATCTCTACTGTCCTACCTTTTAACCTAGTTTCCCAGTTCACTTTAGCCAACTCTGCCTTCATAACTTTGTAATTACCTTTATTTAGATTTAAAACACTGATCTTAGACCCACACGTCTCTTCAAACTGAATGTCACCTAGAGTCTCCTTTACCATGAGGTTATTGATTAAACCTGTCTTATTGTACATTACCAGATCTAGAATAGCCTGCTCCCTAGTTGGCTCTAGAATGTACTGCTCGAAGAAACTGTCCCAAATACATTCTATGAACTCATTTTCCAGGCTACCTTTGCCTGATTCCTCCAATCTACATGTAGATTAAAGTCACCTATGACTATTGTGGTATCTTTCTTACACACCCCATTTATTTCTTCCTGTATACTCTTTTGAGCTAAGGTCATCTCTTGCTACTGTAGTGATGACATCCTTAATTAACAAAGCTACTCCACCACCTTTTCCTAGCTTCCTGTCTTTTTGAAACGTTGAATACCCTTCAATATTCAGGTCCCAGCCTTGGTCTCTTTGCAACCATGTCTCTGTAATGGCTATCAGGTCATGCGTATTTATTTCTATCTGTGCTAACAGTTCATCCATTTTGTTATGAATGCCGTGCGCATTCAAATACAGAGCCTTTAACTCTTTCTTTTTACCTTTTCTGCAACCTTGGCCTTATCTGCTGGTGCTGTCTTACGTTATCATTACCCAATCACTACCCTGCTCTATTACCTCGTTGTTTCCTTTTGATTTACCACATCTCCTCTCACATGATCCCTCGCCCCCCACTATTTGGTTTAAAGTGATCTCTACCAACCTAGTTATATGAGTTGCCAGAACACTGGTCCCAGCATGGTTCAGGTGAAGACCGTCCCAATGTTACAACTTCCGCTTTCCCCAGTACTGGTGCAGCACCTCATGAATCAAAACCCATTTCTACCACACCAGTATTTGAGCCATGCATTCACCTCTTTAATTTTATTTACCTTATGCCAATTTGCTCGTGGCTCAGGTAATAATCCAGAGATTTTACCTTTGAGGTTTTGCTTTTTAATTTGGCCCCTAGCTGCCCATACTCCATATACAGAACCTCTTTCCTAGTCCTATCTATGTCCTTGGTACCCACATGGACCACGACAACTGGATCCTCCCCTTCCACTACAAGTTCCTCTCCAGCTCCAAGCAGATGTCCTGAACCCTGGCACTGGGCAGGCAATACAGCCTTCTGGACTCCCTCTCTGGGCCGCAGAGAACTATGTCTACTCCTCTGACTATACTGTGCCCTACTACCACTACATTCCTATTTATTCCCCCCGTTTGAAAGGCTTCCTGTACCATGGTGCCATGGTCAGTTTGCTCATCTAAACTGCAGCCCTCACTCTCATCCATACAAGCTGAAAGAACCTCAAACCTGTTGGACAATTGCAAGGGCTGAGGCTCCTCCACTTCTGCCTCCTCGATCGCCTTACCTGCCTCATTCAGTCACACCCCCCTGTCCCTGACCACTGACCAAATCGGAAGATGATATCCGATGGGGTGTGACAGCCTTCTGGAACAAAGTGTCCAGGTAACTTCCCCCTCCCTAATGCATCGCAGTGTCTGTAGCTTGGCCTGCAGCTCATCAACTCTGAGCCAATGCTCTTCGAGCCATAGACCTTACTGCAGATGTGGGTGCTGTGGATCACATTGGTGTTCATGAGCTCCCACATACCGTAGCTGCAACACATCACCTGCCCTGAAGGTCACGGTGACATTGAACCTTTATGCATCTGGATCTTTTCAAGGATCCAGTGGGGACATCTATGGAGTGCCCCAGGTTGCAGCCCACTACAGTATCAAGGAGGTGACCAATGCACTGTTCAAGAGAGCCGGCGACTATGTGCACAACCAGACCAATCCTGACAGTCAGGCTGAGTGCGCCATTGGATTTGGGGCCATCTCTGGATTTGCCCAGGTGCAAGGTGCGATAGATTGCACGCATGATGGCCATCAAGGCTCCCACTGTCCAGCCAGCCACCTTCATCAAGAGGAAGGGCTTCCATTCAGTCAACGTTCAGCTAGGCTGCGACCACCGAAAACATTTCCGGCAGGTGTTTTCCCACTTCCCAGGAAGCAGCCATGACACCTACATACTTTGACAGTCCCTTTGCTTCAGCTTTTCAGACACCCGCTCACCTTCAGGGATGGAATCTCAGGGACAATGGCTATCCATTGAAGACATGGCTATTCACACCAGTGAGGAACCCTCAGAATGCAGGGGAGGAGAGGTACAACACTTGGCATGGTTCCACCCAAGTGACCATCGTGCTGGCCAATGGGCTGCCGAAGATGAGATTCTGTTACCACAATCAATCCAGTGGAGCCCTCCAGTACACCCCAGCGAGGGTTTTGCGAATCATGATAGTCTGCTGTGCTCTGCACAATCTAGCACTGCAGAGCGGGGGAGGCCTTGCATGACAATGAGATGCCTGAGCATCAGTTCTCCACCGATGAGGAGGATGCGGAGGAGGGAGATGAGCAAGCAGTACTGGATGGTGAAGCCTTTGCACCGGAGGCTAGGCAGATTGAGTGGTGTGCCATTGAGGCAAGAGACAACCTCATAATCATTCGCTTCCAGCCACCCTGATGCCCACTCACAGAGAAAACAATAAAGTCTCACCTCAATACAAGTAGACTGTCGCCCCCTGTCCATTTGTGTTCCATGCCTAGCGTCTATCTGCAAACAGCACTAGTGCCCATGGGAGATCATATGTTAATGAGAACTGTGGTTACATTGGCATTCCACTAAGGTGAAAGGGTGAAGTCAGCAGATCACAATTAAGGCATAATGGAATAATGCCTGTCGAACTGTAATCATTAATTGTGTGAAAAAAGAACTTTATACACATCATTACATTTCAGATGGCAAACACCTGTGACTCCCCTGGCTAGATGGTTTTCTTAATACATTTACGAATGCTCCTACGAGGTGCAATTCCAGAGACAGCTGCTGGTCTGGAGGCAGGCTGCTGATCAAACTGCCCCTTGGCCTGTGATGACTTCTGCACCCTTCCTCGGCCCTGGAGGGCCCCGTCTGCCTGAGGGTTTCCTGCACTGGGGCAGGTCTTCCTCCAACGTCACGGCTGCTGGAGCTGGACTCACCAGCAGAGGGGCTGAGGAGATGTTGTCCACACTCAAAGTGCCCGAGAGGGGCCCCCAGATGTGGAGGGCAGCCACTCCTCCTCCCTTTCAAGGCTCGCTTGAACCTCCCTGCTGACCAGAGAAGGACAAGGAGTTGAAAAGGACTCCAGGCACTGTGTCTTTTTCTCACAGTGCCTCTGTTGTGTTGAGCTCATGGCAAGGTTATGGTGTGCAGGTCTGTGAGCATCTGTGGAATCTGGCTGTTCATGAGGGTCACCAACCTCTTGATGGAGGAAGCCATGTGCTCAGACACCTGAGACCTGGCAGCACTCATGGCATGGATGGACTCCTCCATTGTCCACTCATGGCTGCGCAACTCTGCCAGATGTTGCCTTACCGCTCTCTGCAACTCCAGCATGCCCTGTGCTGTCATCATCAGCCTGGGACTCAGCATGGGCCTGGTCACCCACAGTCCTCCGACTGTCAGAGGCCTTGGCTGTCTCAGCCAAGGTCAGCTGCTCTGGCACATGTGTGGTGCTCTCAACAGCTTGTGATCCTGATTCTACAGCCAAGCAGAAACCCACCGAAGTGCAAGTATCTGCGCTAGTGGAAGGTGCAGGAGAGTCATGAGTCGGTGCTTCCTCTCACCACTGATCCTCCTCGGAGGTGAAATTCTATCTCCCTTCCCCTGGTTTCTCCTGTGGACAGCAACCTGCATGACAGAATACAAACCTATGGGTTAGAATTTGCAAATCTCGACCAACTATGGATCATAGGGGTCTCTAGATGTGAATTGTATGTTGATGGAAGTGAATCCTCACTCTCTTGCACGGAGTCTGCAGTCTCACCATCCACTATTGAGTGGCTGCCCTGTGTTCCCGCCAGCTCCTCAGCCGTGGAGAGAGGTCTAATGTCTGGCATCCCTCTGCCAGTCCGTGATGCCTCCCTCTGGTTATGGGCACTCTTGCAAGTGGAACCAGGGAGACAGTCATACCTCGCAGAGAGATCAACATAACAGTTCTGCTAATGGCAGCCCTTTGTCCCCTACTGGGGTTTCCTATGTAGCTCATCCTCCTGTCTGCACTCAGGGGAGTTAATGGAGAGCTGTGAAAGAGGGTGGCCTGTGGCCTAGATGCAGCCATGCATATGTCAGGATGAGATGATTCTTAACCCACTTTGCTCATGCTTTTGTGTTGCCTCTCTTCCAATGTCCCTGTTATGACCAGGTGAGAAAGGGGTCTAGGGTTTCCTCTCAGCCTTCACCTGGTCTTACTGTAACAGGGTTTAATTTTCAACACACCGTGTTTTTAGCTCCCCCTTGGTGAATCCTTGTTCAGCTCTTTCTAATTGTAAGGCAAAGAAACCAGCCAAACAGGTTTTCTTAGGTTTAAAGAAGAAAAGTTGAAACTTATTAAACTTAAACTCTAATTCGGTTAATGCCTATGGATACACGATGTGCCCACGCTAGCATGCATACACAATAAACACACATGCAGATTAGAGACAGAAAAGAGCAGAAGAAATAAAGTGGAAATTTTTGAGGCTATATTTGAAGATGGTTTTGGTTACTGTTCTTCGAGCTCACTGTAAAATCCTTGATTGTAGGTAGATCTTGCTTTTCATTGGAGCTCAGTATTTTTCTTAAACCTTGTTCGATGTGGAGACTTTTCTGTCTTGAGGTTCACGTATTCTGTGAATTTGCAGTTCCATGAGAAAGGGATTGGAGCAGATAGGAGAGGCTGTGGTGAGCCAAACAGGAGAGGTCTTTACAGTCCAGGAGCAAACAGTGTCTCTCTCTCAACCTGTCTGTACAATTCAAAAAAACTCAGGTTGCCCAGCAGGTTAGTCATGTGACTAGCTGGTTTGACCATGTCTGTTTGTGGATTCGGCCATCTTAACAGACATCCTGGAATGCGAGCTTCCTCATTTTCAATGTCTGGTGATCAAAGTACATTTTGGGTTGAATGTGTCAGGGAATTGTCCTTTGTCTCCACAAGCACTGTCTGTTAGTATGTAAATGTTTTTTCCAGCTACGGCTGATCTGTTTAATAAGTCATTTCCTCGCTCCAGCAACAGTTTAAAATCAATGTTCTTATGACAAATTTAATATGCCTCATTCTTGGCAGGTGGGGGTCTGCATGACACCTCCACACCCAGTGGAATGAAATGTGATTTGAAAAAAGTGCATTTCATTAAAAAGGGTCTAGAGAGAAAATATAAGATACAGGAACATAGCATGCATCTCTCTTTCTCATTCATTCACATTCATTCATAAATCCTAAAACTTATTACAGCCTGTCTTTTCTTGGTGCCAGTGCTGCTTTACCTAGCCCCTTTTTGGTGTCCCAATAAACATGTGGGTCTTTGTGGAAGTTTTTCTTCAGTTTTCCCATTGCCATGACTGCCTAGGGTCTTTGTTCCTTCTGAGGTCTGCAAAGAGGGGGAGGGTTGGATTTAATTAGCCCTAAGTTGAACTTTTTCCCCCAGGGGAGTCTGTAATGGGCAGGTCTATCCTGAACTCTCTTTCAGTGCTTTGCTGAGTCATGCAAAGGCTTTTGACTTTAGGGGGATGGGTGGTTCCCTTTTTTCTGACTGTGGGGAAGCATTCTTTGACAATTTCCCCTTTGTCCTCTGGGACACTCCTGCCTGCAGGTATTTGTGCAAACTCTACTGCACTCATCCTCATGGTTTCTCTGCCCCCTAGAGGTCTTTCTTTATCTCTGCGGGTTCCTGTAAATGTTCTGGTGGGGTGCTTCTAGTGTCTACACTTACATAGAGGGATGTGGGGTCTAACTTCTCAGATTTTCTAGGGTTGGCTTTTCAGGGTTTTCATCCGGGATTTCTCCCAGACTTCCTGTAACCTGCCCTCTTGGTCGCTTTCTCCCCTTCCCTTTCTAACCTTTTGCCAGCATTCTGCCTGCCTGTCCCCTTTTGTTCTCGGCGGGGGTCCCTTGCAGTTCACCAGCCCTCTGCTGGAGGAACTTAGGAGTGCAGGTTTCACTGTAGGGTGGGGTTTCCCTTAACCTGACACATGTGGCAACTCCTGCAGTACTCCACCACATCTTTGTGGAATTTTGGCCAAACCGCTGACTTATGTGGGCTTTGGTCTTTCGTATACCGGCATGTGCAGCCACTGTAGTCTCGTGGTCTCTTCATAATATTTCTCTCCGGTACCTCTGCGGCACCACTAACTGGTGAACTACTGTCCACTCCTTGCCCTCAGGTCTGTGAGGAGAACTCCATTTCCTCATCAGTACCTCATTCTTTAAATAGTAGCAATCAGGGACTCCCGTTGCTTCAATTTCAGACTGGGCAGCCTGTGCTAATTCTCTCAATACTGGGTCAGCTCACTGAGCCTCAGCTAGGGAAGATTCATTTAACTCATTCCCTGGGTCTTCTAACATTCCAAAGAATGTCTTGAACAGACAGGCCTCATGGTCATCTGCCTGCAGTGCCGATGCAGTCTCCTCTGGGGGAGCTGGTTTGATCATGGCCTGAATCATTACACATTCAGGGAAGCTGCAGGGGACCATCTCCTGCCACTGCCCTGTCTCTCTGACCTCCTGGGGTCTCTCTTTCACTACTGGGGAAGCTATCACCATCATCCCCACCAGATTATTACTTAGGAACAGGTCAATCCCATCCACAGGCAAATTAGGGACAATTCCTAAGATCACCGGTCCCCAGACTAGGTCGCACTCCAAGTGCACCCAGTATAAAGGTACAGGCATATGCTGCCCTCCAATACAATTCACCTCCATTCTGGAGTTTACTGCACTGTTACGATAAGGTGAGAAAGGTTTCTAGGGGTCTTTCTCAGCCTTCACCTGGTCTTATTGTAACAGGGTTTTGTTTTTTTAAACACACTCTGTTTTGAGCTCCCCCTTGGTGAATCCTTGTTCACCGCTTTCCAATTATAAGGCAAAGAAACCAGCAACCAGGTTTTCTCAGGTTTAAAGAAAAAAAGTGAAATTTTATTAAACTTAAACTTAATCTCTAATTCGGTTAATGCCTATGGATACATGACCTGCCCACGCTAGCATGCATACGTGATACGCACATGCAAATAGAGACAGAAAAGAACAGGAAAAAAAGTAGAGAGGTGTGAGACAATCTCTGAACAGGGTTTTTTGTTACTGTGCTTCAAGCTTGCTGTAGTCCTTGCTTGTAGGTAGATCTTGCTTTTTGTTGGGGCCTAGTATTCTTCTTAAACCTTGTTCACTGTAGGAGACTTTTCTCTCTTGGGGTTCATTTGCCTTCAATGGTTTCCAATGGTGTGAGAGATGAGAGCAGACAGGAGAGAGGCGGCGGCAAGCCAGCCACAAGAGGTCTTTTCCACTCCAGGAGCAAACAGCTTTCTGAGTTCAAATTCTTTGTGGCAAGTTCAAATTCAAAAAACTCCAACAGCCAGTTAGTCATGTGACTAAACTGGTCTGCCCACGTCTGTTTGTGTATTTGGCCATTTTAACAGTTAACCTGGAATGCTAGCTTCTCCACCTTCAATGTCCAGAGATCAAAGGTCCATTGTGGATTAAACTGGAGCAGGGAGTGGCCCCTTTGTCCTTTCCAAGCACTGACTGTTACTATGCAAATGTCTTTCCAGTCAAGGATCCGGTGTTTTGTTTTAAAAGCAAATTCTTTCTTTAGTCCAGTAACAGTTTAAAAATCACTGTTCATGTGGTAAAATATATGTGCCTCATTCTTGGCAGGTGGAGGCCTGCATGACAGCACACTCTTGGGGAAAGGTCAGGCCTTTTCCCAGTAAAAGGGATCTAGTGGCCCCTGTGTCTGTGAGGAGTACTTTGGGCTTGCTTGCCCACTCGAGGGGTATGGGGGTTACTCTCCCTTCAGACACAAAACCCTGATAACCTCCAGGAATCCTATTAAATTTTCCTGCACTTGAAGCATTAAGCTTCCTGGGTCTCACTCTTACTGCAGTTAAAGCCACAGCTTGTTCTGCTGTGCTTTCCACCAGGGTCCTTCTTCACTGAGCGGGTTTGCCCTGATTAACCCTATAGGTTTTCCCTTTAGTTTCCAGTAGTTAGCTCTTAAATGCCCTGCTTTTATTACAATGGAAGCACACAGGTCTCCGGGTCTCACTCTTGCTTACAACACCTTTTATGGCTGGAGGAGGGCCCCCTGTGGCCCCTGCTTTCCTTTCTCTCCCAGGATTGCTTGGGCAGAGATCACCTTCCCACCCTCTGTCCTTTTTGGATTTGTGGGGGTGATTAGGAAAGGTTTTACCCTGGGAAACCAACTTATAAATTAAAGCAAACTCATCAGCCAGAATGGCTACTTGCCGGGCTATCTGAACCCACTGCTCCTCTACATGGGTCTTTAGGGAGAATGAGTGTTTAAGTTCCTCGAACAGAATTACTTCTCTGAAATTCTCATAGCTGAGCTGTAATTAAGAGCCCTCAGCCACTGGTCAAAAGCCAGCTGTCTACTTCTTTCAAATTCCAGATAAGTTTGATCAGTTACTTCTTGAAGGTTCTAAGCTTTTGGCGATAGGCTTTGGGTACTAATTCAAATGCCCCGAGGATAGCATTTTTGGTCAGTTCATAATTTGATGAACTCTCATCTGGCAACAGGGAATAAATCTCATGGGCTTTTCTGGTTAGCTTGCTTTGTAATAAGAGAGACCAGGTCTCAGTTGGCCATTTTAGCCGACTTGCCAGTTTCTCAAAAGACACAAAAAATGCTTCTACGTCTCCCTTATTGAATTTTGGGATTAGTTGAGCTAGTTTTAACAATTCTGTACCCAGCCCTGAATTACGCTCCTCTATATTGACCATGCTTTCACTGGGGTTACTCTGTCGTCCCCTAGTTAACTCAAGTCATCTCAGCTCTCTTTCTTCACATTCTTTTTGGAAGGTTCTTTCCCTTTTTCTCACCTGTCTCTCCCTTTCTTTCTCTTCTCTTGCTTTCTCTCTCTCCTCTCTCTTTTTCTTCATGTTCCTTCTGGAAGGCTCTTTCTTTCTCCCTCTCCTGCCTCTCTCTCTCTTTCCCTTTCCTCAAATTCAAGTTTCCTCTGTTCCAATTGTATCTTTGCTAACAATACCCTCTCAGAGTTTGCTTCTAACCCTGGTTCTGCTTCTTTAGATTCAAGGGCAAAATGGTTAGCCATTGATCTTTGGAGTTCAGACTTTCTAGCCTTGGACAATGATCCCACACTGCTCAGCCATTTTTCTCTGCTCCTCCATAGACAGTGCTTTTAACTTATCTGAAGTTACTTCACCCTGGCTTGGGGAGCTACTAGCTTCAGTTGCAGACATATTAGTATTCAAGCACACAGAACCACAGGAAAACCTGGATTGAAATCTTGCTCTTTAGTTTAGGAAAAATTTGGCTTCCCACTTCCAATTTCTCTCATTTGTCTGTGGGTAAAATCCCGGATGGTAGCCCCCAAATTTCTGTTATGATCAGGTGAGAAAGGGGTCTAGGGTTTCCTCTCAGCCTTCACCTGGTCTTACTGTAACAGGGTTTAATTTTCAACACACCGTGTTTTTAGCTCCCCCTTGGTGAATAATTGTTCAGCTCTTTCCAATTGTAAGGCAAAGAAACCAGCCAAACAGGTTTTCTTAGGTTTAAAGAAGAAAAGTTGAAATTTATTAAACTTAAACTCTAATTCGGTTGATGCCTATGGATACACAAGGGGCACACGCTAGCATGCATTAAAGGCCTGCTCGGATCTGGAAAACAAAAACCCACCTGAACCCGACAAAACCACATCAGACCTGAGCCCGACCTGGCCTGAGTCCTTCCATTTTTTCCCAACCTGACCCGAGCCCGACCCGACCACTGGAATGTTCACTTTACCTACCTTCCGATTCCGAATCCGTTTTTCTCTTTTTCAGCTTGTGCAGATAAGCAAGAAAAACTGTAATTGGACTTGAAAGGTTATTTAAAAAAATGAAGATTGGAGTCACAAAGTCAGTGATTGTTTGGTCACGAGTTAAACAGAAACCCATGGAGTTATGTCCAGACAGGTTGTGCCACACTGTACCAGTATCTGTATTGCTTAAAATAAACACAACAATTGCCCAAAGGCTCAGAAAATATCATTATACATTACCTAGACTCCTGCTTTACAGGTTGAAATACAGTACAGTACTGTATGTGTGTAGACTAAAGTCCTGACAGTGATCATTATATATTTTTTATATAAATACTGTATAATTTATAATAATTAATCACACAGGACCTTCCTGGTCTCTGCATCTCAGCTGCTCACTGGATAAACTTGCAGCAAGTATTTCACCGACTTTGTGGCTCCAATCTTCATCTTTTTAAACAACCTTTCAAGTCCAATTACTGCTGTGTGTCCGACCCGGACCGTTCGTTTAAAATAACAGTTTAAAATAACTTACCTTTTGTTGCAGCAGCTTTTTCGGAAGCAGAGATAGTGCGAGCGAGTTAACAGCTGGGAAGGTCAGTTTCAGCTTAAAGTAAATTACCTTTTGTTTCGGCATACCAGGAGACTGCTGGGTAAGTAAAACCTATATATTGGGGCAGTTTAGAATAACTTACCTTTTGTTGCAGCAGCTTTTTCGGAAGCAGAGATAGTGCGAGCGAGGTATCAGCTGGGAAGGTCAGTTTCAGCTTAAAGTAAATTAACTTTTGTTTCGGCGGACCAGGGGACTGCTGGGTAAGTAAAAACCTACATATTTGGGCAGTTTAAAGTAACTTACCTTTTGTTGCAGCAGCTTTTTCGGAAGCAGAGATAGTGCGAGCGAGTTAACAGCTGCGAAGGTCAGTTTCAGCTTAAAGTAAATTACCTTTTGTTTTGGCGGACCAGGGGACTGCTGGGTAAGTAAAAACCTATATATTTGGGCAGTGGCTGAACCCGAGACACTACACGTGTAGTGTCTCCCACCCGCCCTTCTACTCTAACCAAAAAAAAGGACTCTGGTGTGTTGATAAGGTAAGCTTTTTTATTTCTTCTCTATCGTGTGATTGGTTAATAATTTACTTTCTTTTTTTTTACTTTCTTTTTTTGATTTATCTATTAATTGGTTATTTGAAAAAGACCATAGCAGAGAAGTATCAGAAAGTATTTAACTCATAAATTTATATAAAGTAATAAAGTAATTAACTAAGTAGAGATGGCTGGGCAGGTGATGTGCTGTAGCTGTATGATGTGGGAGCTGGCTGTCCCCATTGTGAACGGCAGGGACCACATCTGCAGCAAGTGTTGGTTGCTGGAAGAGCTCCGGCTCAGAGTTGATGATCTGGAATCTGAGCTTCAAACACTGCGGCACATCCGGGAGGGGGAGAGTTACCTGGACGTTTTGTTTCAGGAGGCAGTCACACCTGGTAGATTAAGTAATTCCAATTCAGTTAGTGATCAGGGACAACAGGGTGTGATTGCAAGTGAGGCAGGGTGGGGGATCCTGAGTTCGGGAGTGGATGAGCCTCAGCCTTTGACCTTATCCAACAGGTACGAGATACTTGCTCCCTGTGTGGATGAGGAAAAGGGCTGCGGGGAGGATGAGCCAACTAACCATGGCACCACGGTGCAGAAGGCCATTCAGGAGGGGGGAGCAAAAAGACAAGTGGTACTTATAGGGGATTCTATAATTAGGGGGATAGATAGTATCCTTTGCAAGCTGGATCGGGAGTCCCGCATGGTGTGTTGCCTGCCCGGTGCCAGAGTGCAGGACATCTCTGATCGGCTTGAAAGGATATTGGAGCGGGAGAGGGAGGATCCAGTTGTTGTGGTCCATGTTGGGACTAACAACATAGGCAAGGCTAGGATGGAGGACCTGTTTGGGGATTATAAAGCACTAGGAACGAAATTAAGGAACAGGTCCTCGAGGGTCATAATCTCCGGATTACTGCCCGAGCCACGTGCAAATTGGCTTAGGGATAAGAATATTAGGGAAGTAAACACGTGGCTAAGGGAGTGGTGTGGGAAAGAGGGGTTCCATTTCATGGGGCATTGGCATCAGTTTTGGAACCGGGGGGATCTGTACCGATGGGACGGTCTCCACCTGAACCGATCTGGAACCAGTGTTCTAGCGAAACGGATAAATAGGGTGGTCTCTTGGACATTAAACTAGTGACTCGGGGGGAAGGGAAAGGGAAACCGACAGGGAGTATGATGGTAAATAAAAAGGTAAGCAGCAGGTTAACATGTGTGCAGGAGGGTTGAAGTTCAAGGCAGACGATGAAAGAAGCAGAAAGGAAGGATAACTCAGGAGTTATTATTAGAGATGTTGGGAATCATGAGGGTAAGAAAGCTAGCAGAAAGGCACTTTACCTGAATGCTCGTAGCATTCGTAACAAGGTTGATGAGTTAACGGCACAAATCATCGCGAATGAATATGATTTGGTAGCCATTACGGAGACATGGTTACAGGTTGGTCACGACTGGGAGTTAAATATCCAGGGGTACCAGACTATTTGGAAGGACAGACAGGAAGGTAAGGGAGGTGGTGTAGCTCTGATATTCAAGGACGACATCAGGGCGGTGCTGAGAGATGATATAGGTTCTATGGAGAATGAGGTTGAATCCATTTGGGTGGAAATTAGAAACTCTAAGAAGAAAAAGTCATTGATAGGCGTAGTCTATAGGCCACAAAATAATAACATCACATTGGGGCGGGCAATAAACAAAGAAATAACTAATGCCTGTAAAAATGGTACGGCAATTATCATGGGGGATTTTAATCTACATGTAGATTGGTCGAGCCAGCTCAGTCAGGGTAACCTTGAGGAGGAGTTCGTTGAGTGTATCCGTGATAGTTTTCTTGAACAGTATGTAATGGAACCGACGAGGGAGCAAGCTATCCTAGAGCTAGTACTGTGTAATGAGACAGGAATAATTAATGACCTCATAGTTAGGGGTCCTCTTGGAAGGAGTGATCACAGTATGGTTGAATTTAGAATACAGATGGAGAGTGTGAAGATAAAATCCAATACCAGGGTCCTGCGCTTGAACAAGGGGGACTACAATAGAATGAGGGAGGACTTGGCTAAAGTAGACTGGAAACAACGATTTTACGGTGGGACAGTTGACGAGCAGTGGAGGACTTTCAAAGCAATTTTTCAAAGTGCACAGCAAAAGTATATTCCAGTGAAAAGGAAGGACTGGAAGAAAAGGGGTAATCTGCCATGGGTGTCTCAGTAAATATGGGAGGCTATCAAATTGAAAGAGAAGGCATACAAAGTGGCCAAAAGCAGCATGAAACTAGAAGATTGGGAAAACTTTAAAGGTCAACAGAAAGCCACAAAAAGGGCTATAAAGAAAAGTAAGATAGAACATGAGAAAAAACTAGCACAGAATATAAAGACAGATAGCAAAAGTTTCTATAAATATATAAAACTAAGAAGAGTGGCTAAAGTAAACGTTGGTTCTTTAGAGGATGAGAAGGGGAATTTAGTTATGGGATATGATGAAATGGCCAAGGCATTGAACAGGTATTTTGTATCGGTCTTCACAGTGGAGGACATTAATAACATGCCAGTAATTGACAAAGAGACGAACGTAGGTGAGGACCTGGAATCAATCATTATTACGGAAGAGGTAGTGTTGGGTAAGCTAATGGAGCTAAGGATTGATAAGTCTCCAGGCCCTGATGGAATGCATCCCAGGGTACTAAAAGAGATGGCGGGAGAAATAGCAGGTGCACTGGCGGTAATTTTCCAAAATTCACTGGACTCTGGGGTAGTCCCAGCAGATTGGAAAACAGCAGATGTGACGCCACTGTTTAAAAAGGGAGGTAGACAAAAGATGGGGAATTATAGACCGGTTAGCTTAACCTCTGTAGTGGGGAAGATACTTGAGTCTATTATCAAGGAAGAAATAGCAGGGCATCTCGATAGAAATTGTCCCGTTGGGCAGACGCAGCATGGGTTCATGAAGGGCAGGTCATGCTTGACAAATCTTTTGGAATTCTATGATGACATTACGAGCAAGGTGGACAATGGGGGCCCAGTGGATGTGGTGTACCTAGATTTCCAAAAGGCCTTCGACAAGGTGCCGCACAAGAGGCTGCTGCATAAGATAAGGATGCATGGCGTTAGGGGTAAGGTATTAGCATGGATAGAGGATTGGTTGACTAACGGGAAGCAGAGAGTGGGGATTAATGAGTGCTATTCTGGTTGGCAATCAGTCACTCGTGGTGTGCCTCAGCAATCAGTGTTGGGACCGCAATTATTTACAATTTATATAGATGATTTGGAGTTGGGGACCACGTGTAGGGTGTCAAAGTTTGCAGATGACACTAAGATGAGTGGCAGAGCAAAGTGTGCAGATGACTGTGAAACTTTGCAGAGGAACATAGATAGATTGAGTGAGTGGGCAAAGGTCTGGCAGATGGAATATAATGTTAATAAATATGAAGTCATTCATTTCGGTAGGAGTAACAGTAAAAAGGATTATTACTTGAATGGTAAAAAGTTGCAGCATGCTGCTATGCAGAGGGACCTGGGTGTCCTTGTGCATGAATCGCAGAAGGTTGGTCTGCAGGTACAGAAAGTAATTAGGAAGGCAAATGGAATTTTGTCCTTCATTGCTAAAGGGATTGAGTTAAAAAGCAGAGAGGTTATGTTGTAGCTGTATAAGGTACTGGTGAGGCCGCACCTGGAGTACTGTGTGCAGTTTTGGTCTCCTTACTTGAGAAAGGATATACTGGCACTGGAGGGGGTGCAGAGGAGGTTCACTAGGTTGATTCCGGAGTTGAGGGGGTTGGCTTATGAGGAGAGACTGAGTAGATTGGGATTATATTCATTGGAATTCAGAAGAATGAGGGGGGATCTTATAGAAACATATAAAATTATGAAGGGAATAGATAAGATACAAGTGGAGAGGATGTTTCCACTGGCAGGTGAAGCTAGGACAAGAGGGCATAGCCTCAAGATTAGAGGGAGCATATTTAGGACTGAATTAAGAAGGAACTTCTTCACCCAGAGGGTTGTTAATCTATGGAATTCCTTGCCCAGTGAAGTAGTTGACGCTTCTTCAGTAAACGTTTTTAAAGCTAAGGTAGATATCTTTTTGAACAATAAAGGAATTAAGGGATACGTTGATAGCGCGGGTAAGTGGATCTGAGTCCACGAAAAGATCTTATTGAATGGCGGAGCAGGCTCGAGGGGCCGGACGGCCTACTCCTGCTCCTAGTTCTTATGATCTTATGACCCGACCCGAACCCGAAAGCCGGACCCGGAAGAGCGACCCGACCCGACCCAAACCCAACACATGTCGGCCGGTCCCGTTGGGTTCAGGTCAGGTAGTAGGCCTTTAGCATGTATACGCGATAAACACACATGCAGATAGAGACAAAAAGGAGCCGAAGAAATAAAGTGGAAGTTTTTGAGGCTATATCTGAAGATGGTTTTGGTTACTATTCTTCGAGCTCACTGTAGAGTCCTTGATTGTTGGTAGATCTTGCTTTTTGTTGGGGCTCAATATTCTTCTTAAACCTTGCTCGATGGAGGAGACTCTTCTCTCTTGAGGTTCATGTCTTCAGTGGATTTGGAGTTTCGTGAGAAAGAGATGGGAGCAGACAGGAGAGGCTGTGGCGAGTCAGCCAGGAGATGTCTTTAAAGTCCAGGAGCAAACAGTCTCTCTCTCTCAACCTTTCTGTACAATTCAAAAAACTCATGTTGCCCAGCACGTCAGTCATGTGGCTAGCTGGTCTGACCATGTCTGTTTGCGGATGCGGCAATAAGATCATAAGAAATAGAAGCAGGAGTAGGCCGTCCGGCCCCTCGAGCCTGCTCCGCCATTCAATAAGATCATGGCTGATCTTTTCGTGGACTCTGATCCACTTACCTGCGCTCCCACCGTATCCCTTAATTCCTTTATTGTTCAAAAAGATATCTACCTTAGCTTTAAAGACGTTTACTGAAGAAGCGTCAACTACTTCACTGGGCAAGGAATTCCATAGATTAACAACCCTCTGGGTGAAGAAGTTCCTTCTTAATTCAGTCCTAAATATGCTCCCTCTAATCTTGAGGCTATGCCCTCTTGTCCTAGCTTCACCTGCCAGTGGAAACATCCTCTCCACTTGTATCTTATCTATTCCCTTCATGATTTTATATGTTTCTATAAGATCCCCCCTCATTCTTCTGAACTCCAATAAATATAATCCCAATCTACTCAATCTCTCCTCATAAACCAACCCCCTCAACTCCGGAATCAACCTAGTGAACCTCCTCTGCACCCTCGCCAGTGCCAGTATATCCTTTCTCAAGTAAGGAGACCAAAACTGCACACAGTACTCCAGGTGCGGCCTCACCAGTACCTTATACAGCTACAACATAACCTCTCTGCTTTTTAACTCAATCCCTTTAGCAATGAAGGACAAAATTCCATTTGCCTTCCTAATTACTTGCTGTACCTGCAGACCAACCTTCTGCGATTCATGCACAAGGACACCTCGGTCCCTCTGCATAGCAGCATGCTGCAACTTTTTACCATTCAAGTAATAATCCTTTTTACTGTTACTCCTACCGAAATGAATGACTTCACATTTATTAACATTGTATTCCATCTGCCAGACCTTTGCCCACTCACTCAATGTATCTATGTTCCTCTGCAAAGTTTCACAGTCATCTGCACACTTTGCTCTGCCACTCATCTTAGTGTCATCTGCAAACTTTGACACCCTACACGTGGTCCCCAACTCCAAATCATCTATATAAATTGTAAATAATTGCGGACCCAACACCGATCCCTGAGGCACACCACTAGTGACTGATTGCCACCCAGAGTAGCACTCATTAATCCCCACTCTCTGCTTCCTGTTAGTCAACCAATCCTCTATCCATGCTAATACTTTACCCCTAACGCCATGCATCCTTATCTTATGCAGCAGCCTCTTGTGCGGCACCATGTCGAAGGCCTTTTGGAAATCTAGGTACACCACATCCACTGGGTCCCCATTGTCCACCTTGCTCGTAATGTCATCATAGAATTCCAAAAGATTTGTCAAGCATGACTTGCCCTTCATGAACCCATGCTGCGTCTGCCCAACGGGACAATTTCTATCGAGATGCCCTGCTATTTCTTCCTTGATAATAGACTCAAGTATCTTCCCCACTACAGAGGTTAAGCTAACCGGTCTATAATTCCCCATCTTTTGTCTACCTCCCTTTTTAAACAGTGGCGTCACATCTGCTGTTTTCCAATCAGCTGGGACTACCCCAGAGTCCAGCGAATTTTGGAAAATTACTGTCAGTGCACCTGCTATTTCTCCCGCCATCTCTTTTAGTACCCTGGGATGCATTCCATCAGGGCCTGGAGACTTATCAATCCTTAGCTCCATTAGCTTACCCAACACTACCTCTTCCGTAATAATGATTGTTTCCAGGTCCTCACCTACGTTCGTCTCTTTGTCAATTACTGGCATGTTATTAATGTCCTCCACTGTGAAGACCGATACAAAATACCTGTTCAATGCCTTGGCCATTTCATCATATCCCATAACTAAATTCCCCTTCTCATCCTCTAAAGGACCAACGTTTACTTTAGCCACTCTTTTTCGTTTTATATATTTATAGAAACTTTTGCTATCTGTCTTTATATTCTGTGCTAGTTTTTTCTCATGTTCTATCTTACTTTTCTTTATAGCTCTTTTTGTGGTTTTCTGTTGACCTTTAAAGTTTTCCCAATCTTCTAGTTTCATGCTGCTTTTGGCCACTTTGTATGCCTTCTCTTTCAATTTGATAGCCTCCCTTATTTCCTGAGACACCCATGGCAGATTACCCCTTTTCTTCCAGTCCTTCCTTTTCACTGGAATATACTTTTGCTGTCATCCTGGAATGTGAGCTTCCTCACCTTCACCATCTGGTGATCAAAGTCCATTGTGGGTTGAATGTGTCAGGGTATGGTCCTTTGTCTCCACAAGCGCTGTCTGTTAGTATGTAAATGTTTTTTTTCCAGGCTGATCTGTTTAACAAGTCATTTCCTCACTCCAGCAACAGTTTAAAATCAATGTTCATATGACAAAATTAATATGCCTCATTCTTGGGTGGTGGGGGTCCATGACAGTTCTGCTTCCTTCCCCCGTAGCCTGAAGCAATCCCTAAAAAGGAGTGGAAAGGAGCAACGAAGGAGGTCGTTGACCCTCTTGCGGCACTGAACCCATGGCCAGGGGTTGACCCCAAAGCTGCTGACCTCCGCAGCAATATCTCTCCAGGCTTGCTTGGTCAGGCTGGAGGACTTCTTCTTGCCATCGCTGGGGAAGAAGACCTCCCACCTTTCTCTTGCAGCTTGGAGGAGAATCTTGAGGGAGGTATCGCTAAATCATGGGACACCCGGTGTCCTCCTTCAGGCATGGTTGCTGAAGGCTCGGGTACAGGTTGACTATCAGGCAGCAGAAGGGGTCCTGGGCAGCTAATGGCACACTTGCAGGCACTCTTTAAATCAGGTAGGAGTGAATGCAGGCCTTTAAATATGGCACTGGGATCTGCTCTGGAGTCATCTGGTGCCATATTCAGTGTCTCGTCTCCCGCCTCTGCCATGTGACTAGGGGGGCCTGATACCGCTGATATGTAAACGGCCACCCACCGCATGATTGTGGTAAGGTGGCCATCCACATGACGATCAGAATCAGCGCTCCTTTCTAGCCCCACTGCTGAATAAATTCAGCCCATCTTCTGCAGACATGTTTGCTCAGGACAGACTCCCACATTCTGCAGTCCAGGCACAAAACCTGCTCTACCTTGTCTTAGGCTAGCCTTATTTTATTTATTTAATTAGTTAAAGTCTTTATTCAATGATTATTTGTAGTTATATTCAGTCTTTTAACTCGTTAAGCTATAAATGTAATATAGTACTTTTACTCTCCTGGGCCTAGTCTAAACAACTGCCCTAGTACAGAGAAAAAAAACCTTAAAACCTGCTCACCTAATTAATGCTTCTAGGCTTCAGCTCCAGGTCTCAATGTCTCCTGTTTCTGCTCTTGGACAACTCTTTGCTTTGTAAAATACCAGAGCAGCACCTTTGCCCTCACTGCTCCAAATTCCCTCACTCACCAAATTCCCCGAGTTAAGTATTTTCTAGAAGCAGCACTCCGTTGAGCTGCACTTCATGATACTTGATTGTGTTTTTTATGAGGTAGCAGAGATGGCTGATGAGGGTAATGCAGTTAATGTGGTGTACATGAACTTCCAAAAGGCATTTGGTAAAGTGCTAGCAAAGTCGCAGCCAGTGGAATAAAAGGGAAAGTGAAAGCATGGATATGAAGTTGGGTGAGTGACAGAAAACAGAGAGTGGTGGTGATGGTTGTTTTTCAGACAGGAGGAAGGTATATAGTGAGGTTCCCCAAGAATCGGTACCAGGATCACTGCTTTTTGTGATATATATTAATGACCTAGAGTTGGGTGTACAGGGCCCAATTCAAAATTTGCAAATTACACAAAACTTGAAAGTGAGGAGGATAGTGATAGACTTCAAGAGGGCATAGACAGGCTGGTGGAATGGGTGGATACATGGCAGATGAAATTTAATGCAAAGATGTGTGAAGTGGTACATTTTGGGAAGTAGAACAAAGAATGGCAATATAAAATAAAGGGCACAATTCTAATGTGGTGTAGGAGCAGAGAGACCTGGGAGATATATGTGCACAAATTGTTGAATGTGGCAGGGCACGTTGAGAAAGTGGTTAAAAAGGTATACAGGATCCTGGGCGTTATAAAAAGCATAGAGTACAAAAGCAAGGAAGTTATAATGAAACTTTATAAAAACGCTGGTTCAGCCTGAACTGGAGTATTGTGTTCAATTCTGGCACCACACTTTAGGAAGGATGTGAAAGCTTTAGAGAGGGTGCAGAAAAGAATTCCAAGAATGCTTCCAGGGCTGTGAGACGCCTGTTACTTGGATAGATTTGTGAAGCTGAGGCTGAACTCCGAAGAGAAGAATAAATTGAGAGGAAATTTGATACAGGTGTTCAAAATCATGAGGGGTCTAGACAGAGTAGATAGAGAGAAACTGTTCCCATTGGTGGAAGGATCAAAAACCAGAGGACACCGATTTAAAGTGATTGGCAAAAGAACCAATGACGACATGAGGAAAACGTTTTTACACAGTGAGTGGTTAGCATCTGGAATGCACAGCCTGAGAGTGTGGTGGAGGCAGATTCAATCATGGCTTTCAAAAGGCAATTGGATAAGCACCTAAAGAGAAAACATTTGCAGGGCTACAAGGAAAGGGTGGGCGAGTGGGACTAGCTGAGTTGCTCTTGCAGAGAGCTAGCACAGACACCTCAGGCTGAATGGCTTCTTTCTGTGCTGTAACCATTCTATGATTCTTCCATTTCTGAGAAAACAAATGAAAACAAAACATCAACATATTTGCAGAAAAAAATATCTTCATGCACTATGTTCATTGTGCAATACTTTCTGTGACAGTATCACAGCACTGTTGGTGTCCACACCACAATGTCCGGTAGCAGTTCAAAAAGGCAGTTCACCACTACCTTCTCTAGGACAGTTAGGGATGGGCAATAAACGTTGGCCTGGCCAGCGACGCACACATTCCATGAATGAATTAAAAAATCCAAAATTTATATATGGCTCTTGGGCAGTCACTCAATAAGACATTAAATTAATATAATGCTACTAGCCGAAACTGGGGTCATGAATCAAAATAAAGGAAACAACGAAGTTATAAGGTGTGAGTTGGCTATGGTAGATTGGGGAACCTTACTAAAAGGGTTGACGGTGGATAGGCAATGGATAATATTTAAAGAACATGTGCATGAATTACAACAATTATTCATTCCTGTCTGGCACAAAAATAAAACCGGAAAGGTGATTCAACCGTGGCTTACAAAAGAAATTAGGGATAATATTAGATCCAAAGAGGAGGCATATAAAATTGCCAGAAAAAGCATCTGAGGATTGGGAGCAGTTTAGAATTCAGCAAAGGAGGATAAAGAGGTTAATTAAGCGGGGGAAAATAGAGTATGAGAGTAAACTTGCGGGGAACATAAAAACTGACTGTAAAAGCTTCTATAAACATGTGAAGAGAAAAAGATTAGTGAAAACAAATGTAGGTCCCTTACAGTCAGAAACAGAGGAAATTATAATGGGGAATAAAGAAATGGCAGAACAATTAAACACATACTTTGGTTCTGGCTTCACAAACAAGGACACAAATAATCTCCAGGAAATGTTAGGGAACCAAGGATCTAATGAGAGGGAGGAACTGAAGGAAATCAGTATTAGTAAAAAAATAGCGCTAGGGAAATTAATGGGGTTAAAGGCTGACATATCCCTGGGCCTGATAATCTACATCCCAGAGTACTAAAGGAAGTGGCCCTGGAAATAGTGGATGTATTGATGGTCATCTTCCAAAATTCTATAGACTCTGGAGCAGTTTCTACAGATTGGAGGGTGGTAAATGTAAGCCCACTATTAAAAAAAGGAGGGAGAGAAAAAACAGGGAATTACAGACCAGTTAGCCTTACATCAGTAGTGGTGAAAATGCTAGAGTCTATCTGGAATGCATAAACGGGATTGGGCAAAGTCAGCATGGGTTTACGAAGGGAGAATCACGCTTAACAAATCTACTGGAATTTTTTGAGAATGTAACTTGTAGAATAGATAAAGGAGAACCAGTGGCTGTGGTGTACTTGGATTTTCAGAAGGCTTTTGATAAGGTCCCACATAAGAGGTTAGTGTGCAAAATTAAAGCACATGGGATTGGGGGTAATATACTGGCAAGGATTGAGAATTGGTTGACAGACAGGAAACAGAGAGTAGGAATAAACGGGTCTTTTTCCGGGTGGCAGGCAGTGACTAGTGGGTACCGCAGGGATCAGTGCTTGAACCCCAGTTATTCACAATATATATTAATGATTTGGGTGAGGGAACTAAATGTAACATTTCCAAGTTTGCAGACAACACAAAGCTGGGGGGGACTGTGAGCTGTGAGGAGGATGCAAAGAGGCTCCAATGTGATTTGGACAAGTTGGGTGAGCGGGCAAATGCATGGCAGATGCAGTATAATGTGGATAAATGTGAGGTTATCCACTTTGGTTGTAAAAACAGAAAGGCAAATTATTATCTGAATGGTGATAGATTGGGAAAGTGGGAGGTGCATCGAGACCTGGGTGTCCTTGTACACCAGTCGCTGAAAGCAAGCATTCAGGTGCAGCAAGCAGTTAGGAAGGCGAATGGTATGTTTGCCTTCATTGCAAGAGGATTTGAGTACAGGAGCAAGGATGTCTTACTGCAGTTATACAGGGCCTTGGTGAGACCACATCTGGAGTATTGTGTGCAGTTTTGGTCTCCTTATCTGAGAAAGGATGTTCTTGACATAGAGGGAGTGCAAAGAAGATTTACTAGGCTGATTCCTGGGATGGCAGGATTGACATATAAGGAGAGATTGGGTCAACTAGACCTATATTCACTAGAGTTCAGAAGAATGAGAGGGGATCTCATAGAAACCTATACAATTCTAACAGAACTAGACAGGCTAGATTCAGGCAGGATGTTCCCGATGGCTAGGAAGCCCAGAACCAGGGGTCACAGTCTCAGGATACGGAGTATGCCAATTAGAACCAAGATGAGAAATTTATTCACTCAGAGGATGGTGAACCTGTGGAATTCTCTACCGCAGAAGGCAGTGGAGACCAAGTCATTAAATATATTCAAGAAGGAGATAGATATATTTCTTAATGCCAAAGGGATCAAAGGATATGGGGAGAAAGCAGGAACAGGGTACTGAATTAGACGATCAGCCATGATCTTTTTTGAATGGTGGAGCAGGCTCAAAGGGCCGAATGGCCTACTCCTGCTCTTATTTTTCTATGTTTCCATGTTTAACCATGAACTTTATAAAGCCTCTGGCTAGTAGCATATCATATCCCATTCCCTCAATGTTGTCCCAACCAATTATGGCAAGAGTGACCTACTAAAATGATATGAGGGGCATGAGTTGCTTCAGGCAAGCACTAGCATAGGTCTACATCTGATGATTTTAGGCCATCTTGTCCTGAAAGCAAAAAAATAGTATTGAAATAATAAATATACAGCCTACTCCTGATAATTCTGTCATTTTCTGAACTAAAAATGTTGAATTATACAATAATTTGAATTGAACAACTTAAATAGCACAACAAAGTGAGCATTTAGTGCTAAAAATTAGTTATCAGGTAATTTTAATAAAATAATAATTTTAAGGAATAGACTGTACATAGAGCACATCCCCACTTCAGACCTTATGATGGAGGGAAGGTCATTGATGAAGTAGCTGAAGATGGTTGGCCTCCAACAACTGCAATTATTTTGCTTTGTGTATGATATGACTTCAGCCAGTGGTGAGTTTTCCCCCGATTCCATTGACTTCAATTTTACCAGTGCTCCTTAATGCCACACTTGGTCAAATGCCACCTTGATGTCAAAGTCAATCACTCTCACCTCTGGACTTCAGCTGTTTTGTCCATTTTTGGACCAAGGCTCTAATGAGGTCTGGAGCTTAGTGATCTTGGTGGAACCCAAACTGAGTATTGGCGAGCAGGTCATTGGTGAGTAAGTGCCGCTTGATAGCACTATCGATGACACTTTCCATTACTTTGTGGATGATTGAGAGTGGGCTGATGGGGCAGTAATTGGCCTGATTGGATTTCTCCTGCTTTCTGTGGACCTACCTGGACAATTTTCTCTTTGTTGGGTAGATGCCAGTGTTCAAGCTGTACTGGAATAGTTTGGTTAGAGCTGGGTTCTGCAACCTATGGCTCCAGAGCCGCATGCATCTCATTAAGGACTGGTGTGTGGCTCCTGACCTTGATTGATCAAACCCATTTTGATGGTAATTAAATGGCTTGTTTCATTTTTTAGAATTCTTATTAACATTGTATTTGTGAGAAAATATCATTTAATGAACAACTTTTTTTGTAGAAACCTTTAAAATGTTGTTGAATTGTGTCTCTGTCTTGTTTTTCATTTTTATTGGCATTTGAGTAACAGCATTGCGGCTCTTAAGATATTTTGTTTTTGACTAAATTAAAAATGGTGCTTCTTGTTATTAAGGTTGCTGACCCCTGGGCTAGTGGTACAGCTAGTTCTGGAGCACAAGTCTTCAGCAATAGAGCTGGAATTTTGTTGGGGCCCATACCCATTGCTGTATTCAGTGTTCTCAGATGTTTCTTGATATTACATGGAGTGAATCAAATTGGCTGAAGACTGGCTTCTGTGATGCTGGGTACCTCAGGAGAAAGCCAAGATGGATAATCCATTCGGTAATTCTGGCTTAAGATGGTTGTAAACAAGATGATGCGGTGTTGGATTCATTAACAAAGGGAAATTATCTACACTATTCCATCCAAATTCTCTCTGTCATTCCTGAGTAGTTATATATCCAACCCTTTTAAGACAACATTGAATAATTTTGTTGGGAGTTTATTCTACATATTCACTGCCATCATCACACTGCAAAATCATTGTAAATCAAGATGATTCCATGTTTGTTTTTAATGCCGAAGTAGCCAGAATGCCCCAAACGTTACTCCATGAAATGAAATGTAAAATTACCAGATATATGATTGAGATGATCTAAATTATTATATCTAAAGGACATTAATTTGATAAGCACACATACAATACAATAGGTATCTCAAAACATGTACACAATACAAACACACATAGCAGTATTAAATACAGTCCACAACTATCACAATTCAATGAGCAGAATATCCACAACTCAGACAGAAATTATGTGAAAGTATGTGATATATTCTTTATTTCATATAATTTTCATCTATTCTTTACAAATATGTTTAAAATTTGTTTAAGATTAACTTTTTATATCTCCATAGTCAGTTCCTTGATTGTTTTTTTCAGGAATCCTGGATAAACCCAACAATTCATAATCGTATAACATTCTCTAGAAAATATATATCATAAAAGTTACTAAATGATTGCAACAAAAATTATTTATGAAGGAGCATGGACCCTTGGATGACACAGATGAATCATCATAAGCATATAATTACTGTGCCAAAAAAATCTTAAGCTTGGATCAGGACCGTAGTTGGATCAGGATTTCTATAAATTGAATAAAATGCTAAAATCATAAATGTTTATTCTTCAGTCCATTTAACAACCCAAGTTGCCACAGAATTCAAATTAAATCACTTACAGATTTACTTTTATACAAGGAAAAATGATTTAGTGAATGTAAAAAATAGTGTCTGACAACAGTTAGTGCCCAAGCCTTATGGAGTTGAAATGGTTTACGTCAGCAATGGGAAACGAGCTCAGAGCGAATTGACAGCTTATTTTACACGCTGCTTGATTTTCATCAGGTGTAGTGAAAAATGGGCTGTGAATTTGGTATGAATGAACCTATTTCACTGTACTGCTGTAGAACAGTTTCATTCCCTGCTCACACTCATGCAGATCAAGGTGGCCAGCAGGCAAATTTGTCGTCCCCCCCGCCTCACCTGCATGATGCAGCTGGTCCTGCAGTGCTGTCCACACCTCCCAGCTGCCTGTGGAGGCAGCAGCGTTGTTTGCAGACCATGTGTTACAGCAAGACTGCTCTTCTTAAAGGAAGGCTGTACCTTAAAGGGAAAAATATTGCTACAATGCAAATTATTGCAAAGTAAACACCAGGGCAGAGAGAGGGTTCCACTGTGATGGGTGCAGCCCTGAAGGCATTAGTGGTTCAGGTGGACAGGAGGAGAGCTGGTCATGGTTCTGTGGAGGAGCTCAAGGATCACCTTCAGAAGGGAGTGGGAGTAAGATTAGATTAGATATGCAGCACTGAAACAGGCCCTTCGGCCCACCGAAGTAAGTGGCCAGGAAGGTCAACTCCCAAAATCTGGACACAAGAATCTGGCAGCAATGCCACAAAAAGTCTAATGGCCTCATGTGGGTGGTGAACATCAGTGAATGAATCTTCACATGACATCTCCTACCCACTAGAACACCAGCCTCTCAAGCTGCTCAATACACCACACCCCCATCACTCACCCAGTAGCATGGTCTGGCAATCAGGACTCACACTTAACTATTAAATACTCCACCTCATCCTCACACACATATGAATGCTGCCAGCCACACACCCACCTCCTGCTGCCTCCACATTTCTCCAGTTATTCAGTTGTGTTAGGCACATCACCCAAATGCAGTGCTACACCGCCACTGACATTTTCCCTCTATATTGCAGGACAAGATGGCACACAGCAGAAAGGAGCAGAGCAGAAACGGCAGGGAACAAGAGCACCAGCATCTCCTGAGCCCTAGGCAGGAGATAGTTGTCTGTATCATGGGGCCGGCTGTCATGAGGCTTGTGGCATCGATGTTGCTGAGAACATTGAGGATGACAGTATGTTCTTGTGTTATGCCCCTTCTCATCTCCCATCACACCCTCATTCTGCTATGTGGCATGATGAGCAAGCTGCTATTGGCGTGGCCACAGACCTCTTGCTTTGCACCTCAACATCCTTCTCTCACACTAACCTTCCCCTTCTGAGTTCTTGTTTTAAGACACCCAAGAACTGCTGCCTGCCCAGCCACAGCAGCTGCTGGAAGAGGAAAGGGAGCAACAGCACAGTACTGATGAAGAGGTATCTGACACTTGCAATCACCAGCTCAGAAACTAGCACTGCACATATCTTGGAGGCTAGTATAGAGTTGGGGTCAGCAGATAGTGGTTCATCTGGGCATGGGTGGCATGCAGTCAGGCCAGAGGTGAAGGATGGTTTGTTTGCCAGCTCACACAAAGGCTAGGTGGCAGACGAGCACTACTACAGCATACTCAGATGAGGATCACGCTGGGGCAGCATATAGGAAAGCACTGATGGGCATGCACACCAAGAGGCTTGGTGCATTGGCTGGCCTGCCAGACAGCTTCCTGTCATTGTCAAGCAGCATGGAGGAGTCTGCTCCAACTTGGCAGAGGGGTTCGTGCAGAGCTTGCACTTCCCACAGCCCCTCCCTGTCATACTGCAAACCCAGAGGCACTGCCACTGCTGCCCCCATACTTGTTGCAGCCTTTGTTTATTTATTTATTTAGAGATGCAGCACTGAAACAGGCCCTTCGGCCCACCGAGTCTATGCCGACCAACAACCACCCATTTATACCAACCCTACAGTAATCCCATATTCCCTACCACCTACCTACACTAGGGGCAATTTACAATGGCCAATTTACCTATCACCTGCAAGTCTTTGGCTGTGGGAGGAAACCGGAGCACCCGGCGAAAACCCACGCGGTCACAGGGAGAACTTGCAAACTCCACACAGGCAGTAGCCAGAATTGAACCCGGGTCCCTGGAGCTGTGAGGCTGCGGTGCTAACCACTGCGCCACTGTGCCGCCCTTTGTGTGGACAGGTCACCTATTCCTCTGGCCCCTCACTGTGAGGATGCAACAACATTCCTTGGCAAATCCTGACAGCAGGAAGTTAATTGGCTGCCTGCTGTTAAATAGTAACGGGGGTCCAACGCAGGGCCAAGGTGGGTTCTCCACCCTGCCTTCCAGCTCGCTGCATGGACCCCCATTGCAGAATAGAATCTGGCCCTTAACATGAGTGAATGAAAATGATGTTTGCTTTTTAAAATTTATGTCTAGTTCAGAATTATACATGTTTCAACTCTTTATATTTATTAGAATCATCTGAAATATAGTGGGGGTAGATTTTCATGTTGAGCATCTGAATATAAAGTGTGACTTGGTTGGAGTGCAGAAAGGAACACTGAGCAGTAATGATCGCACAATGGCAACAAATTTTCCTTCCACTTGAAGAAAGGAAAATAGGGAAGGATCTTTAGGGGTGTGTGATCTCCCCACTCCATTTTTCTTTTTGCATTCCATTCAAGCCATACTTTACTAGTATCTAGGCACAAAAGACAAAATATTTTCTGATGGATTTTCTATGCAATTACTGAAAACAAAAATTAGGGACTCTGTTCAATAGGGTAGACCAAGCAAACAACATATATTTCCTCAAAAGGTCAATGTCTTAATATCGTCTTCACATTCCAAATCTCATTAGCGTACCTTTTTAAACTACTACTGAAATAATTTTTATCATCCCATGTCTTACTAGATGTCTTACCATGTCTTACCTTAAAAGTCATAAAAATAATACAAATAGGGTCCTACAACCCCACTCTTTGTATTCAACTGAGATGCAGAAAATGAGAATTATTGCAGATTTACTTTAAGAAATGCTTGTAAGGCAACAACTGTCCTAAAATTTAGAACTAATGAGACAGAGTAAAATACTGTTCTGAAAGAGCATTCTATTATTCTGTGATGTGATTAGGAATATCTATAATATTATAATATTTATAATATTAGGAAAATCTACTTGACCTCATCCTCACCAACCCACCTGTCGCAGATGCATCAGTCCATGACAGTACTGGTAAGAGTAACCACTGCACAGTCCTTGTGGAGACAAAGTCCCGTCTTCACACTGAGGGCACCCTCTATCGTGTTGTGTGGCACTACCATGGTACTAAATGGGATAGATTTCAAACAGATCTAGCAACTCAGAACTAGGCATCCGTGAGACACTTGGGCCATCAGCAGCAGCAGAACTGTACTCAACCACAATCTGTAACCTCATGGCCTGGCATATCCCCCACTCTACCATTAGCATCAAGGTGGGGGACCAACCCTGGTTTAATGAAGAGTGTGGAGGGCATGCTAGGAGCAGCACTAGGCATACCTAAAAATGAGGTGTCAGTCTAGTGAAGCTGCAACATAGGACTACTTGCATGCTAAACAGCGAAAGCAGCACGTGATAGACAGGGCTAAGCAATCCTACAACCTACGGATCAGATCTAAGTTTTGCAGTCCTGCCACATCCAGTCATGAATGGTGGTGGGCAATTAAACAACTGGCAGAAGGAAGAGGCTCCACAAATATCCCCATCCTCAATGATGGAGGAGCCCAACATATCAGTGCAAAATACAAGGCTGAAGCATTTGATCCATCTTCAGCTAGAAGTGCCGAGTGGATGATCCATGTCGGCCTACTCCTGAGGTCCCCAGCATCACAGATGCCAGTCTTCAGCCAATCAGATTTATTCCACGTGATATCAAGAAATGGCTGAAGGCACTGGATACTGCAAAGGCTATGGGCCCTGACAACATTCTGGCAATAGTACTGAAGACCGGTGCTCCAGAACTAGCTGTGCCCCTAGCCAAGCTGTTCCAGTAAAGCTACAACACTGGCATCTACCCGGCAATGTAGAAAATTGCCCGGGATGACCTGTGCACAAAAAGCAGGACAAATCCAACCCAATCAATTACAGCCCTATCAGTCTACTCCCGTTCATCAGCAAAGTGATGGAAGGGCTCATCAACAGTGCTATCAAGTGGCACTTGCTCAGCAATACCCTGCTCACTGATGCTCAGTTTGGGTTCCGCCAGGGACACTCAGCTCCTGACCCCATTACCGTCTTGGTCCAAACATGGACAAAAGAGCTGAACTCCAGAGGTGACTGCCCTTGACATCAAGGCAGCATTTGACTGAGTATGACATCAAGGAGCCCTAGCAAATCTGGAGTCAATGGGAATCAGGGGGAAAACTCTCCACCTGCTGGAGTCATGCCTAGCACAAAGGAAGATGGTTGTGGTTGTTGGAGGTCAATCATCTCAGTCCCAGGACATCACTGCAGGAGTACCTCAGGGTAGTGTCCTAGGCCCAACCATCTTCAGCTGCTTCATCAATGACCTTCCCTCCATCATAAGGTCAGAAGTGAGGATATTTGCTGATGATTGCACAATGTTCGGCACCACTTGTGACTCCTCAGATATTGAAGCAGCCCGTGTGCAGATGCAGCAAGACCTGGACAATATTCAGGCTTGGGCTGATAAATGGCAAGTAACACAATGCCAGGCAATGACCATCTCAAACAAAAGAGAATCTAACGATCTTCCCTTGACCATTGCTGAATCCCCCACTATCAACAGTCTGGGGGTCACCATTGACCAGAAACTGAACTGGACCAGCCATAAATGTTGTAGCTACAAAAGCAGGTCAGAGGCTGGGAATTCTGTGGCAAGTAACTCACCTCCTGTCTCCCAATGCCTATCCACCATCTACAAGGCACAAGACAGGAGTGTGATGCAATACTCTCCACTTGCCTGGATGGGTGCAGCTCCAACAATACTCAAGAAGCTCGACGCTATCCAGGACAAAACAACTCACTTAATTGGCACCCCGTCCAGCACCTTCAACATTCACTCCCTTCACCTCCAATGCATAGTGGCAGCAGTATGTACCACTTACAAGATGCACTGCAGCAGCTCACCAAGACTCCTTCGAAAGCACCTTCCAAATCCGCGACCTCTTCCACCTAGAAGGACAAGGGCAGCAGATGCATGGGAACACCACTACCTGCAAGTTCCCCTCCAGACCACACACCATCCTGACTTGGAAATATATCACCGTTCCTTCACTGTTGCTGGATCAAAATACTGGAACTCCCTTCCTAACAGCACTGTTGGTGTACCTACATCCCAAGAACTGTAGTGGTTCAAGAAGGCAGCTCAGCACCACATTCTCAAGGGCAATTAGGGATAGACAATAAATGCTGGCCTAGCCAGCAGTGCCCACATCTGCCGAACCAATAAAAAAAACTGAACCTGCACATTTCAATACACTTCCAGGGATTTAGATCCACACAAGAAAACAAATCTGATTTTTGCAACCACTTGCATGGACAAATTTGATCTCTTAGACTGTAATGTGAAGAAGGCTCATACTGGTGATACTCTCATCAAGATAAATATTTTTAAAGCATAAAATACTTCAAATTTCTGGGATTTTGAAGATCAGGGTCAGCTTTGTGTTACAGCAGGTTGCAAAATGAAAAGACACCATAAAGTGTACTGCTACTAATCTCTCAAACTGGAGAAAAAACTTTGATCCAAATGGAGTAAACTAGAAAATAATTGACGTTCTGAAGAAGGGTCACTTACTTGAGACATTAACTCTGTTTCTCTCTCCACAGATGCTGCCAGACCTGCTGAGTATTTCCAGCATTTGTTGTTTTTATTTCAGATTTCCAGCATCTGCAGTATTTTGCTTTTATTATAGAAAATAACTGATTCTGACTAGACTCAATTTATGTGTCTTTGACATATTCCATCACACCAACACATCCAATCTAACCTTCAAAAAGGTGCTAAGAAGAATGAAATAATAGTTCTGAACGGAGACTGGTAATTCTGAATAATGGTTGTATTAAGATGAACTCTTAAAGATTTTATACAAGGGGAGATCCAATTCGTTTGTTAGGGCTCTGTTAACAACATCTTATATAAAATATATTCATAGAGTCACAGGATCATGGAAACATGCAGCACAGAAGGAGGCCATTTGGCCCATTGTGTTTGTGCCATCTCTTTGAAAGACTATCCAATAAGTCTCAATCCTCTGCTCTTTTCCCATTACCTTGCAACTGTTCTCCTTTCAAGTATTTATCCAAGTCCCTTTTGAAAGTTACTATTGAATTTGCTTCCAGCCTCCCACCCCACCTTTCAGGCAGTACATTCCTGATCATAACAACATAAAAAAAACTTCCTTCTGTCATCCTGATTCTTTGGACCTGTGCTTTCCAAAGTTCTCCACCACTGGGGTTTTCCTTGTGCCTTGTCTGGGTCTGCTGTAACTTAATTAATAGCAATTGATTGCTGTGATTAGTCAACAACTCCATTATCATTGTACTGCGTGACTAGCAGGATGGTAGAAGATGAATTGGATGAATCTTGGTCTTATCTTGTCTAGCAATTTTTATGTTCCAAACTGATCAGTGCTCCTGATACCTTCTGCTATTGCTGCTGCTGGTCTTTCCTCCATTTTGGATCTCAGTTACAGCTTTCCCATCTTCTGCTCCCTCCTACTCAATTGCAGACATGTGTAGGAAACAAAGTAGGACACTGTTGAACGTTTCACAATTTGGAAATGTTTTCTACACGTCTCCATATAGTCTATATAATATAGATGTAAATTAAATGAAAGCTAATAGTCTCTGCAGGGAATTATTTTTCATTTACCTTTTTATTGCAGCCTAGCTCTTAGCTCTCATTCTAGTTGAGGTCACAGGGCTTTTTTGTGAGAAATGTAATCTCTTCCTATTTTTTAAATTTCCTGGAGATTCGATTGCAGCCTCTCTCTGCTTCTCGCAGCCATACAGATTTATCAAAAAACATTAAAAATAGAGTTTCTAGAGGTAGTTTCTCCATGACTTGTACTTTGTAGCAGGCTCATTTTGTGAGGCAGGGATGGAGAGAGGACTGAAACTTCTACAGTGCTTCATATCACCCTATAGCAAAATCATTGTGAGAGGTGCTGTTCTTGAATCCATTACATCAATTCAAGGAGGATTTAATGCAAAGCCCAATAATGGAAATGCCTGGAATGGAACAGAAAGCAAGTCAAAAGTCTTTGACTGTATAAGTTCTTTTAACTATTGTTAAGTGGGATGAGTGGGATTAATGGTACATTTTGTGATTTTTTTTTAACGTAACTATGTTTTTTTATAGGGGAACCAATATCATTCAAAGGAGTTGATATTTTGTTTTATAATTTGATTGGTTCTATTTATGGTGGTTACCGGTTGTTCATTGACTGCTTTACTAATAGGGACAGTGAAATAACTTTTTCATGAGTAGGGAGTTTTAATTTAAGAGAAATTTGAGTTTTATATTCGATGAAAATGTCAGAAAGATACCCAGCATTAAAATTTAATCTGTTTTATGGAGCCCTACCAAATGCAGTATATATGGTATATATATGTAGATTGATATACATACAGCAATCTGGAAAATAAAATTTTAAAAATGCTCAATAAACATTAATCTAAATTATACAGCATAAAACTACAGGTATTTAAATTGTGGGTAGCTCTACAACTGATAAACATTGAAAATACAATCATAAATATTACAGTACAAGAATGACTGAATTAGGGCTTTTCTTTGGAACAATGGAACTAACCCTTTGGAAACCCTCAGGGCCACAAAATTAAAAGAGGAAACCAGCCAATAAGAAATACAAACACAAATAGGACTGATGGTCTGAATTTAGCGGGTGATTGTAATGGCTCCAGGGCTAGTGCATACTCGACAAAACAAAAGGGAGAAATTAGATTCTCTGATGGAAAAAGGCAAATGATATATTGAATTACTCATCTTTATTCCATAAATTGACTGAGTGCTCACTTTGTAAACATCTGACATTACAATGCCCAATTAGATTTCACTTTAAAACATCAATTCAAGTAATGTAATACTGCCCAATACGGTGCTGAGCAACTGCCTGTCAATATGATACTGGAATAATTGCTGTGGAAGAGACGTGGCAATTCAATTAAACCACACAGGTTCGCTTATGAATAAACTGGCAACCACAAAGTGAAGACTCAAGTTGTCGAGAGGGTAGTTATGAAGGGAAACCTAATAGTAATGAGGATCACCTGGGAAGAATCACCATGCTTGAGCAGTTATATAAAAAAAATACATGAATTAGTGACGGTCCCGGATGACATGGTGAGTATGAAACGCGCAGAAGAGCCCCTCAATATTGTATGATAGACCGGGGATTAACGGGTTGATTAAACAGCTTTTCACCAGCTAGTGCAACAGTAATGGAAATGTGGGGGAAGAAAAGCATTTGACACTCCTGTTGCTGTATTAACTGTGTGACTTTTCGGCAATTGTATCAGGTTACAGAGATGCTGGTAAAAAGTTGATATACACGCACCTATTTGTTTATGAAACGTCGGAATTTTCTATTCAGATGTCTATAGCACAAGTTTTATTCATCTCTTCTGGTGAAGTAAATAAAGAACAATTACGACTGGAGCAGCGTTGTTTCTTCCTCCGCTAATGGGTGCTCTCAAAACCCCGCTTTCCACTCCTTGAGTGAAGTTCTGAGAAGGCAGTAGTTTTGGTGAAGTGCCAGCTTTGGAAGGAATAAGCGATACTGATATCTCAAGAATGTTGCGAGGGATAAATATAAATACTGAGTCGAGCGGTGGTCACCAAGAGCAATTAGAGAATAACGTGGCTGTATCATCAATTAACAGAATATATAATAAACAAGATAGTACAGCAGTGATGCATGCCTGAAACATAACTACTCTTTTATATTTGTTCAACTGTTGGCCTTTTTAAACTCCTAAAACCAGTTTTGCACAAATCCTAAAATATGTTTTATTCGAGGCAATCTCGCCCCTCACTCTTAGAGCGCATGATATGAGCTTCGCGGAAAAATAATGTACGCATTTAAATAGTTTATTTGGCATTTCCATTTATACTGCGTTATCGTTTACGAATCTATAGTCGGATTCTGACATAACTACGAACAGGAGTTAGGCCAACTCTAAAGATTTCTGGTGGGTCAAAAGGTCCGTCTAGTTTCCCTTACATTAAACCTGTATACCTGCATTTGTCATCGTTTTCTTTGATATGGAAGGAACGCAAGAAAAATTGTCTTCGAATTTTTTTTTGTGGAATGAGGACCATCAATGCCACCTGTCAAGGATAAACCATCTTGGTTTATTAGGGGAAATCATTTGCAAGTGCATTAAATTACATACATAAGCTCCTCGCATATTTGATCAGCAAGAATTGAGAGTTTGATCACATCTACCTATGACTGTAATGGCAATTTATTAGAAGGCGAAGGTTGATGTGGATCAGTAGCCCAGCACCAAGCCAGATAATGGTCACGAAGTCAACGTAAAAGCAGCAGGTGGCTATAATTGTTAACGATGGACATTTCGAATTTAATGTTGACCATTTATTTCGTAGAATTTTGTTGAATTTTGATATAGTTGACATGATTGCATTGTTTTAAGCATAAGGCAATGTTCATCGTAATGCCAGAACGGTCGTGCGTTTTCCATTCAAAAGAAACTTGCTCGAATTAGTTCAGAAACCGTGAACTAAGTTACCCAAGTCCAAAACTATGAAGGGTGTACGTGACAATCACTCCCGTTTACATTCCAATGATTGAGTAATGGATGATCGCTGGAGATATCATAAGCATTGTCGAAGCATTACGAACGGTCATGTGGAATCTCTGAGGAAACAGACAAGTTAAAGCATTAATCACTTGGTACATATTCGGCCAACCATACAATTCATGCCATGTGCATTTAGAAAAGGTAGAATCATTGTAGCAGAATAAATTGTTTTCTGTACTGAATAAAGTAATTAATGAAATCCCCCATCATCCTGACATGTATCTTTCAATTTCAAACTTTTCTTGTTCCTGATGAAATTACCTTGAGACATCTACATCATCAGACGACCTCCACTTCTTCAAATTTAACATAAGAAATATCGTGTAGCATTTTAAAAAGCGACATTATAATTAAGGTGTAAGTAGTTTAGGAATGCATTTTCCTGAAGTACCGCCCATTATACATTGTTATTGTAAATGTAAAGCAACGTATCATGTTTATCCGAATTACATTTCTTCGCTAAAGCAATGCCAAATGTTAAGCTTTGAAATTTCAGCTATATACGGCGGATTTGTGGGCGAGAAACTAATTGGCAGTTGATTGCATTTATCATACTCATCAAATGATGTGTTCATTAGTTCTGCAGGATGTGCACCAAGCATTGTCACGTCTTGTCTGCGAGCTGTCCATCAATTGAATCTCCGCCCCATGTCTCTATAAAGAGAGACTCCGGCTCTGGATTCAGTCAATGCGAATCGAGAATAACAGTTTTGTGTTGATCTCTCTGCGAAAGACTTTATAAGGATACACCACAGAGATACAGAATTGAAGAATTTTGGAAAAACCTATTCAATTGACTTTGTAGGTACGTGTGAAATAGGTGACTGCTCTACCTTCGGCAGTCAGACAGGTCATGCCTTTCACTAAATCTACTTGTAGTTGCAAATGTTCCAAGTATTTAGTGATGTTACCGAAATGATGTGAGACACGGCAGTAATGAGAACAAATTAAAATACATCCAGCAGGTTGTGCTCGCTGTGTTTTATGTTTGGTAACATTTGAATGTATTTGACTCATTTGATCAGAAACCGGTCTTTGTGATGATCACCACCTAAAAACATTCTTCGAAAGAGAAGTTAGCACATGTAGAATAAAATTAACCTGATAGTGGCTTCTCCTGAGCGGAGATTTTTGATCTGTTTTTGGGGATGCCTAACCGTTAACGCGCTGTTGGCACATAGCTAGAACTGGAGAAGTGCCTGTCAGCAGCATGCCCACAGCCTCAAAACAAACCGATTCAAAGAAAACAAAAGCCCTAATGCCGCCTCTGCTTTTGTTTTGTCTAGCAGGTTTCACCATGAGGGTGGTTCACGTTGCCCTTCTGTACTGCTGCTTCGTCTATTCAGCTTATACTAATGTGGATGCCAAATTGGACATAGCTTCGGAATTTAAAAAAAGGCAAGTACTCTACGGTGACTTTTATTCCCGCATTTTTGAAACGCGTCCCACTGAATCGTGATATCACAGGACACACTTTTTTAAAATGCGAACCTTCAACTGCTATATCAGTTTGTGACCTATCGTGACCTATATAGTTGTGTACTATTCTTTGGAATAGTTTCCCTTATCGGGCGTGTGGATTTCTGTTCGCAGGCTGAACGCTTGGGCTTTAAGCCGAGCAAAGCGAGATTTGAAAACTTCGAAGCTGAAGACTCAGGGGGTGGTAGCCAGTAGCCAACAGTTCGTGAGGACAGAAGACGTCAAGGAAAACTTAAACGTTCACTCCAGGTAATTAAAGCAAATCCTTCAAGCCACAAACCTGAAAAATGGTACCGGATGCTTTTGCCAATAAAAGTACAGCGGTTTCGGGCAAAGGTTCAAACGTCATCACACCATGCACTGTCTCCAAATAATTGCGGGATTGAATTAGCGCTGATTGAACCATAAAAAGTAGTAAATGTGGAGGATGAGAGGGATCGTCTATGAATCAGAGATATAGGACTGCTGAATAAATAAAAGTATGTTGCTGGATTGGAAGATAGTCCGATTGGACTGCTTTTGGTTTATAATGTACAACATCCTAATGGTGAAGAGATTGATGGAAAATAATGGGGATGCAAAACAAAAGCGAGTTCGCGGTTCAGAATTTACTATTAGTTGTACACATAGAGATTTGCTATCTCTCTGAGAAGCCGCTCAAAGTACTTTATTCTAAGTTTGGTAACTGCTAACACAGATTTACGCAAGAGCTGCCCATCATTTCCACCTTTACGTTCATGATTTAGAAATGTTTTTGTGGTTACTTTTCAGAACATGGGTTGTTTTTGCATGTTTTATAATGAATTTACAAGGTGATCCTGTCATAAAGAACAATCAAATAAATCGGTTCATACAAATTCTCACACTAACTGCAGACTCGAGTCCATCATGTGAGGTTTAGCGAAGATTTACAGGAGCGCTACCTTGCAATGTTAGCGACGGTTTCGAAACTTATTTCTCTGATTTTGCTCTTATGGTATGTGTGTTTTCCTCTCTCATCAGCTCAGACGCGCATATCCGCGTGAAGCGCTACCGACACGGGTTGCCGCATTTTCCACAGCTTCATCTGAACCGGCCAAGCTGCCAACTTGGGACGTGCCAGGTCCAGAAGCTGAGCCACCGGTTAAATCAGCTCCTCAATAACCCGGAGAAAGATAACATGGCTCGGTGGAGCACGTGGAGCCCCAACAGCTACGGCAGGAAACGGCGATCGGTGCGATCCAAAATAGCGCTCACTCTGCCTCGGGAAGAGGATTTACAGGCAAGGACGTGATGGGCTGTACAGTGACACGCACACACAAGTATACAGGACTACAACTGCAGGGCCACTGCCATGGACTAGAATATTCATAATGTCTTCTGTTGGACATACGAAGACAGTTGGAAAACTTAACAATGCACGCCAGACTTCAGAACTGTTATAAGCTTCCAAATTTACCAGAATTTGTTTTTGGAGAAATTTCAGAGCGAACTGAGTAATGGGGGAAAGGGCGCCACCTCTCAGCGAACGCCTTGGAATTAAGGATCCATACTCGACATAGCGCCAAATTCCAGCCCATTATCTGCAGACTGCATTTGAATCGTGTTGTTTTGTCCTGTGTTTGGATTACAGGGAGTCTAAAATCCTGCTAGTAAAAAGGATTGCATCATACTTGAACGCAATTTCTATTACAGAAAGTGCAATCGACGTTTTAATGTATGAAAGACATTGTATATAAAATTGTTTAAACTATTTAACTCTTTATTTCCTGTAACTGTACATCTGGAAATAGAATTATTTTTATACGTGATATAAATGTATAAGGGCATTGTAGCATCAGCAAACTTAGAATTGTGTGTCCATTATCATGGAGGTAAAAATGTTCACTAGTTACCCGACTCCTGTTGTACATTCCAGACTTGCAATGACCTGTATATGTAGTACAATCTATTTTTGTCATAATTATTAAATACAATAAACATCTGCCTACATTATGATGCCTGTGGTTATTGTATACCCCCTTTTAAGAAAGGATGCGAGGAGCTACTCCGCAACCATTACATTTCTGTTTAGGCTTGGTCTGTATACGATCAGCAGCCCGTTTAGTAATTTAAGCGTATCTTTGCGACCATTGAGCCAATATATCCATCGAATATTCAGTTATGAAGGCCAGGTTGGTAGCATCACTCCTGCAGCGACATTCATATCAGCACAGTTTTGATTTAATGTTTTCTCCCCTTCCAAAAACTTAATTTAATGAAACGGAATTCAAATTCCTTCTGGGAGGTGTTACTGGACCCGACTCATCCTAGTTAAGCGGCACTGTTGCGGCAGTGGCCGACTTTTATTTTGATGATCAGAGCTGGGAGGAAACCGCAGAATGTGGTCGAGTCTGTTGTATTTTCAAAGCGTGTAGCGCCACCTGATCTAAAAGCCAGACATTACAAGATAAACAGTTGATTAAAGGGTTCTTCAACCTGCCAACCTGAGATTATAATCTATCCAACAGTACATTATTCTCAGCAGTAAACATTTACCGTGCGCTTGTCATAAAATCACTGATGCATATTTTACATTTAGCCTCAGTTATAGATGGTTTGAACTACAAACCACTGACCACCTCCAGGCGCTTACCCATTGTCTCTCGAGACAAGGAGGCCAAAGAAGAAAATGTCCAGGGAAAAACCTTACAGAGCTGATTAATGTTAAACGTTCGTATAACACATAACGAACGGTCCATTTACATTAGATCTTTAGAGGCCAAGCTAGCATTGGTCTACGTCTGAAAGCTTGAGTTGTTAAAATTCACATTATATAATTTTGATTTGTCCATAGTTTAATCCGTATGCGAAGGATAATAAAACCATTACTAAAAGATTCATAATTACATTTTTGATTAAACATATAGGGAATTTCTTCAATCTATAACTTGTTAAAATTAATAATTTATCTATTTTCTCAATGGATTGTGACAATTCTAGAAAGAGAACAACAACTTGGAATACGAATGCAACAAATTAGTGCAGGTAAAGATTATCAATACAAAATATATTTTTCATGATATATATTAGCAGAACAATATTGATTAGGTTTCTTCTAAGTATTTATAACTGCAAATAAAGATTCGAAGATCATCGATGGAGCTATTCCGCCATCTAGAGTTTGCAAACACGTCGTGTGAATTTATCAGAATGCACTGAGAGGTGAAAAAAAAAATCTTCTGAAGCCTCTCGGGAGTGGGAGCAACGATCAAAAAATACTCTCCCCTTGTGTCAAAATACTGCTGCATTTTGACGACTGCTTTCCCTGCGCCTCCCCCCAAAAATGCATTTTTTTATAATCGCGAAAAGTATATAACGAACAAAGCATTCTAAAATTTCAGGAAATAGCTGTAGTCGGTTCTACATACCAGCCACCCCTACGGTACCAGGACCTCTATTGGAATTGCAAACGCAAGCGGGAGTGTGACGACAGTATTATAGCAATTAAATGTTTTGAACGTTTGGAAACCACCGCTTTAAGAAATCGATAAAGTAAAATTTACGTTATTGGAATTTGTGGTCTACATAAAATTACTTGACATAAACAATGTCATGAGCTTCAGTACATTTCAAGACACAAATATCCCTGTAGTTTGAGGTTGGCTGGGATATATATTCTCATAACGTAGAAAGCCAGGCTCTGGAATCTTTTTAATCCTTTATTTTCCAATCCACTGGGCTAAACAGATTTGGTTTTACCACGGTCTCCTACCTACGCGGACATCTATTAACCCTGATCCAAATCTACATATTAAGCAAAATGTGATTAAATCTGACGATGACGTAAAACGGAATGTTTAAAAATGGAACTTATAATTTTGTTTTAGAAAATCTCTTCCATTAGCTGGGAATACCAGGGCAGTTCAATATGTAAAGTTTATTGTGTTACAAATTATTAATTTGAATTACAAATCAGAACTGATATATTACAGAAAAGTTGTTAGGAGAGTTTCCATTTTTTGTTAAAACTTGAGAATCTATATTTTAAAAACTGAAAAGGATTTCATGGACATTGAATCATCTGGAGATTGCTGAACTTTATGCGTTTTTTTAAAAGGAAGGTGTACAGTAAACAAGTACTGGAAAACAGGTGATTTCAAGTAAACACAGCAGGTGTTCCAACCTGAAGGACAGATATTTACACGGAAATGACAGACCACCACACATTGCTGTCATAAGATTGTTGGTGAACTGCTCTTGGTTTCATTTTGAACTATTAAAAGCCAGCTGTGTTTTTGAATAAAGGAGGCAGTTGGAGATTTGCATATTGACCTGCCTGTATCAAAAGAAAATCCAGACCACTGTTACCTCTCTTTGAAGAATCCCTGCTCTTGAAAAGAAAAGTCCTGTATCAAGTTGTACTGTTGCTTCCTGTATTTTAAAGAAATCCTGAATGTTTGCAGAAACCTTGCAACTTTAAAAGATCTTTGCATCAAATGTGTGAGAACTGAAACCTTTGTTGCTGCACACCTGATGGAAGACCTATGTAAAGCCTTCTGTAGTTGAATTTCTTTGAATGCCTACCCAAACAGACTGTTCATCAACATCATCTGGGAAGATTTCTGGTGACAGCCACCTATTTGCCTTTGGGACACCTTGCCAAAACAAAGGACTTCCATATCCACTATCCAGTCTAAGTTTTTTTTAGTCCTTCTATTTCTTTGTAACATCTGCAAACAAAAATCCTTTTTTCTTTCCCGGTTAACTGGTTGTGTATGTGAGTGTGTGTCTGAGGGCTAGGATAAAAAAAGGGGCTTTAATATTTCAATTTGCGTATATATTTACTTCATTATTGGTTAAGACTTGGTTTATAATAAACAGATAATTTTGTTGTTTATTAACAAAACCTGGTTGGTGTGCTTTATTCTGGGGACAAATAGACTATCTAACTGACTGTTTCAGTAAGTGAAAAGGTTTACTGATATTTGTGATCTGTGGAGAAGTGGGACTGAATTAGCAGTGCACTCCTCCTGGTTCGGTCATAACATATTAATTGGGGGCTCTTGTCAGGATTAAACCCAATACCAACAACGTTCAATTGTAAGTGGGGTAATAATAATTGAAAAAGGAAAATAAAAGAACCAGGTTTCTTGTATAATAGGGTAAAGTCTACAACATTGAAATGTCTTTAGCAGTTGCTGAAACTTTTCTGGGGAAGGCAGATGTATCCCTCAGTGACTTGCGAAGCTTAACCAAGGTTAAACTAATGCCATTGGCAGCAAAATTCGGGATAGAATTGAAATCAGAAGGTAAAAAAGCAGAGATAATTGAAGTAATAGCCCAACATTTGAAATTGGAAGAAGAAGGTAAATCAGAGGGTAGTGCTGTTGAATTAGGTAAAATTCAGTTACAGATGAGGTAGTTTGAACTTGACAAGGAAAAAGAAATAGAATTGGAAAAACTTAAGCTTCAACAGGAAACAGAAAAAGAACTAAGAAAACTTGAGCAGGACAAAGCACTAAGAAAACTTGAGCAGGAACAGAAAATAGAAAAACTTGAATTTGAGTTTGAAAAAGAAATGACAATGAAAAAACTTGAGTTTGAGGAAAAGGAGAAGGAAAGAGCAAGAGAAAGAGAGGGAAAGGAATTCAAATTAAGAGAGATGGAACTAAGACAATGGAGTGGTCTTGACGCCAGTGGAAATTCTGGTCTGGAAGAATCTGAATCCAGCCCAGGACTCAGCGACTAGCTGTTTAAATTTATACAAGCTCTCCCTAGGTTTGAGGAAAGGTAAGTTGAGGCATTTTTCATTTCTTTTGAAAAGATAGCCAAACAAATGAAATGGCCAAAGGAAAGCTAGACACTGCTTATGCAAAACAGGTTGTTGGGCAAAAGTCATTAAGTTTATACCATGCTTTCTAGGGAGGCTTCTGCAAATTATGAGATGGCAAAACAGGTTATTTTCGCTGCGTGTGAGTTAGTCCGTGAAGATAATGGACTGAAGTTTTGAAACCTCCAGAGACTGGCTGGGCGTACTTATATACAATATGACAGGGTAAAACAAATTAATTTTGATTGTTGGATACAGGCACGAAAGATGGAAGCCATGTATAAGAAACTTAGGGAAATAATTCTCCTGGAAGAATTTAAAAATTCACTCCCTTCAATAGTGAGAACTCATGTAGAGAACCAGAAGGTTTCAAGGGCCAGACAATCAGCGGAAATTGCTGATGATTTTGAGGTTGTGTATAAGCCCAAACCCTTTGTCTGTCACCCCACAAACCCGAGAAGGATAGAAGGTGAGAGAGTGAAAGGAAGGAAAGTAGCCGGGGACTAGAAGGGACAGCAGGGAACGCTCCAGAATACCCTCTTGAGGCCTGAAAAGAAGGTGCTGAGAGTGGAAGTGAGTTTCTCAAGCCTAAGTGTTACCATTGTCATAAGGTGGGACATCTTCATTCAGAATGCTGGAAGTTGCGAGGTAAACTCAGGGGACTTGTTGGGGTATGCAAAGTCAATGCAGAGAAAGGGGTCCTGACTGAGAGTACAGTAGATCAGGCTGTAGTTTTAACTGCAGCTGTAAAGCCAAATACAAAAACCAATGTGAGTGTAGGAGTTGAGAATAAGATACCTGAAAGTTATAGAGAATTCTTGTCGAAAGGAAAAGTAACTCCTTATCCCTCAAATGAGGCAGGCAAACCTATACTTAGGGATATTGAAGCAACCCAAACTCTTCTGCTGGGGACAGGCAGAATATTTCCACCAGAGAGCGCACTGAATGCTAAAAGTTTAGTCAATGGCATTGGCGGGGAATATATACCCTTACCTTTGTATCGAGTGCACCTAGAGTGTGACCTAATGTCTAGGATGGTAACTGTAGGAGTTATCCATAGTTTGCCGGCAGATGGAATTGTTCTACTCCTGGGGAATGATTTGGCCAGAGAAAAAGTATTAGTTTCTCCTGTAGTCACAGAGAAATGAAGTGAAGTTAAAGAAACACTACAGTTATAGGAAGAGGTTCCTGAAATTTTTCCTTCGTGTGTAGTAACCCAAGCAATGGCTAAACAACTTCTATTGTCGGAGGTAAAATTGGCACCACAAATAGCTGAATATCTGAAACTTTCTTTGGGGATTTAGATAATCCAAATGAAATGTTGAATAAATCTTTTCTGATCACAGCTCAGCAAGCTGATTCAGAGTTAAATAAAGTGGCACAATCAGCTCTGACAGAAGCTTAAGCAAAAGGAGTTCCAGAAAATGATCATGTTAAAGATGGGGTTCTGATGAGGAAGTACAGACCTCCTCATAGACCTGTGGATGAAGAATGGACGGTTGTTTGACAGATAGTGGCACCACCCAAGTATCGCTGGGAATTATTAAGGTTAGTGCATGAAATTCCTATAGCATGACATATGGGGATCTGGAAGACCAAATCACATATGTCAACATTTATACTGGCCAGGTCTTTCCAAGGACATGGTTCAGTTTTGTAAAACATGCCATACGTGCCAGAATGTGGGAAAACCGCAACCTGCTATAAAACCAGCACCTCTAATTCAACCATAGAGTAGGGTATTAGTAGACTGCGTAGGACCTTTCCCGAAAACAAAAGGGGGCACCAATATATACTCACTATCATGGGTATGGCTACTCAATTCCCAGAGGCCATTCCCTTGAGGACAATTACTGCTAAGGTAGAGATAGCGAAGTTAACCCAATACTTCACTAGATATAGATTACCAATTGAAGGTCAGTCAGATCAAGGTTCCAATTTTATGTCTAAGATATCTCAAGAAGTTATGGGTAATTTGGGTATAAACAGTTAAAGTCTTCAGCATACCACCCACTGACACAGAGAACTTTGGAAAGGTACCATCACACCCTCAAAACAATGATTAGGGCATACCGTCATGAATATCCCCATGATGGGATAAAGGGCTAGACTTCCTTTTATTTGCCACTAGAGATTCACCTAATGAGTCTACAGGTTTTAGTCCTTTTGAATTAGTTTACGGACATAAGATAAGAGGTGCTCTAAAACTAATTAAAGTAAGGTTTTTAGAACAGAGAGATGAATCTTCTGTACTAGATTATGTATCCGTGTTCCGGGAACGACTCACAAGAGTTTGCAATGAGGCTCAGGAATACCTTAAAGCACCACAAACAAGTATGAAAAAATGGGCAGACAAGCATACAACCAGGGGATGAAGTGAACCATTTAAGGCATGGTTCAGTGGTCCATATAAAGTGGTCAAAAGAATTGGTAAGGTAAATTATTTGATTGACACCCCAGATCACCGGAAAAAGAGTTGACTTTTTCATATCAATATGTTCAAACATTATCGCCGGGAGGAGGATAAGCAAGCACAGGTATGTCAGGTAGTAGGGACAGTTAAGAACGAAAGGGATAGTGAAGTGAGGCAGAAGGGGGCCTAGACAATTCTCAAATTGAACCTCCTACTATCCAGTTGGCTAATACTGAATTGTTAGGGAGATTGGACACGATGCTTTCATATTTAGATGCAGAACAACGAGAAGACCTAACAAGGCTACTCACAACATTTAAAAGCATCTATAGGGATAAGCCAGGATGTACAACGTTAGCCACACATGATGTGGATGTAGGGGAATCTGTTCCTATAAAACAGCATCTTTACCACTTAAATCCAGACAAACAGGCCCAAGTAAAAGCAGAAATCCAATACATTGTGGAAAACCACTTAATTGAACCCAGTCAAAGCAACTGGTGCTCACCAATAGTATGAGTGCATAAACCTGACAGTTCAACCAGACGTTGCATAGATTACAGACAAGTTAATGCAGTAACAAAGGCAGACTCCTACCCAATTCCTCACTTGGAAGACTGTATTGATGGAGTGGGCAGTGTCAAGTTTCTTACAAAGGTAGATTTGTTAAAGGGATACTGGCAAGTTCCTTGGACACCGTGAGCTAAAGAAATGCCAGCTGTTGTCACACTGGACGGGTTTTTCCTGTGCCAAGTGATACCATACAGGTTAGGGGATACTGCAGAAACTTCTCAGACTCTAGTGAACCCAGTGGTAGCCACTCTTCCTAACTGTGTAATTTACCTTGGTGATGTGCTGGTCTATAGTTACTGCTATATACTGCTGTAGTACCATGCTAGCGACATTTGTTCTCAGTGCACAATTCTCTTGCAGTTGGCAGCAACACCAAAACAAGTTTACCAGAGTTGTTATGGATGATGGTTTGGCAAATCCAGTAAAAAAATACATCTTCCTAGCCAGTGAATGTGTATTGTTTACTTTGGTGTTGCTGTTGACTGTATGAAAACCATGCTTTGGGAGCCAGAAATCATTAAAGCAATATAAATGAAAATAAATTGAAATAGCTACTATCTAGATAATCATTGCTAGCCCATACAGACCTTCCCCAATAGTAGGGAATATCCTGGACAGACTAGTAAACTTGCAAATGCAATTCTGAATTAACTGCATTTGCAGTTGTTCTGCTCCAGTAGAAATAGGCACATTTAACTGCAAAGAGCAAGGTTTACATTACTTTAATTCAAAGTGATTCCATAATATAAATAGGCTATTATTTCCTGTGGTGCAGTGCATTAGCACATCTACCCAATACATCAAAAACAATTTTCGTTGATATCACTGGGCCATTAAAGGCATACGCCAGAATTTAGTGCAAACGACGGCAGCACCAGAAGCGGGTGCCATTCCACACAAGCGACATGCAGCCGATCGACTGTGATCATGCGGTGGCCAGCCAATTAAGGAAGGGAAGGCATGGGGCCCATGCACAAACAGCAGAGAAGGTAAATGAGGTGTCGATGGCGCTGTCATTTGACTCAACGGCAGGTGTTGGCGTCATATTTGAAGGGCCAGTGCGGCATTCATGCTGTCTGGTTTAAAGGAGTGTGTTCCTGAGTATCTTGAAATACCCTGCTGCTGCCGCCGCTACCGCCTGATAGGCAAGGAGCTGAATGCTGGCCTGCAGTGACCGTAGCTGAATGAAGACTCCAGGTGGCCCTATGGTTTAGCGATGCCTCCCCGCAGATTCTCCTCCACGCTTCAAGGGAAAGGCAGGAGGTCCTCTACCCAAGGGATGGGAGGTGGAGACCTTCCTGCCTGACCAAGCAAGCCTGGATGGAGATAATGGAGGAGGTCAGCAGCTATGGGGTCACCCCCAGGATATGGATCCAGTGCAGGAAACGGGTCAATAACCTGATCGGGGTTGCTAAGATGAGAACTCCAAATACCTTGGACCCTTTGGGCATTGCATGTGGCAGAGTGAGAGGGAGTGTTTGGTGGAAAGGGAGTGACTATCCAGCCATGTGTATAGGGGAAGGGCAGCAGGACATGCTGCATGAGGCTTGGCTGCATCTTGGTGAGAGGCTCATGTATAACCCCAGACAGTCCCTCGAGAGGGGCCACATACTGGAGGCATATGTGTACCCCCATCATGGACTACTGGACTCAGAGGTCTTGGGCTTATCCCCACTAGGAGACTAACTTTGTTCATCGTTGTGTCTGCAGGAGAGGACAGCCCACCATAGAAAAAAGCATGTCAAGACCGGCAGTGGAGAGCCTTATCTCCATGTCTTCAGCTCGATGGGGGAGGAGGCCATGGAACGAGCAAGGCAGCAAGACAGCTGCTCCATAGCTGATGGCGAGACAAGGGTGCCTAGCCAAGAAAGGGAGTGAGCATCTCCTGGGGCACAAGGGTGCATCTGCTACAAATAAGCCATGCTGCTCATGTGTTAATCACTGCATAAATGGAGTTGCATAGTAGGGGTGGTTGGAATGTTGCAATGGGCAGCCCTTCATCCTTCAATGTCTTTGTTTTGTCATGCAGGTCAAGATGATCAACAGGAATAAAGATCTGGAGAGACTGCAGGACAGTTTCTGAGGAGGAAGGAGCCTCAGAGGGTGCACCATCACATCATTTCCTCGCACCCTCCACCAGCACAGATGCTCTCACATTGATGGGTATCTGTCTGCAGTTAGATGCAGGCACACAACCTGGTGAGCACATCAGAGACACGCCCGAGCAGCTGACGGAGGCTGTGACAACCGTAGACACTGGTAGTCAGAGGACTGTGGGAGATCAGGCTCATGCTGAGCCCCAGGCTGATGATGTGTCCCTTGCGCCAGCGGGAAAACAGGAAATGCTGCAGCTGCAATGAGAGATAAGGCAATATCTGGCAGAGAAGCCAAAGATTATGCAAACCCAAGTATGGACGATGGAGGAGTCTATCCAAGCATTGGATGCTGCCATGTCTCTGATGAGTGCGCGTTTGGCTTCTTCCATTGAGAGATTGGCGACTCGCATGGAGACCCAGATCCAGCAGACCAATCAGTGGTTGCCGGAAATTGATGCAGACCTGCACACCATCGCCTTGTCCATGAGCTCCATGCAGCAGTTGCAGGATGAGAGGGGGATGAGGCACCTGGAGTCTCCACCAGGTCCACCGCCCTCTCAGGTCAGCAGGGAGGTATAAGTGTGCGTAACATGGGAAGAGGACCAGCTGCCTCCCTCATCTGGGGGCTCTTCTCAGGGTGCTGCAGCTGCCTCCGGGCCTCAGGCAGCCAGGCGATGACCGCCAGGATCATTCCAAGCCATGGGGCAGAAAGGTGAGCAGCCTGCCTCCATCTCAGCTAACAACGCAGGGGAGCACCACATAGGAGAACCAGGAAAAAAATTTAAGAAGAACACCTGGATGGGGTTCACAGTCTACACGGCAAGGTTTTGTTTGGTACCACACGGAATAAAGAAGTACTATTACGTCACTACATCTTCCTCCTTTCATGAATGCCCTTCGGGATGTCATTTAAACCCAGCCTCTCTCAAGGGGCTGGAAGTAAGGGACCAAGCCACCAGTGCTTAGCGCTTCAGCCTTGCCACTGTGCGACGTGCACCTGGATGCAGGGCCACGGAGTGCAAAATGATGGAAGGCAACAACGGGGCTGCAAAAAGGTAAGGCTTTATTGTAGTGGCTACAAAATGTAGTAAGGGTCATAAGAAACATGAACGTATAAAGACATCTCAAGCCTCCCTTGCACGTATCTCATGGTGCCTCTACTGCTGTATCTGGGGGCTTTCATCTGACACTGCCTGGGCAGTGTTCTCCTCCACATCCTCGTTGTCAGAAGAGGTATTGCGATCCACAATATACTCACTGGCCAATGTATCAGATTGTCCAAAACACCACGACATGTGAGACACTCGATATGGCATACTGAAGGCTCCACCAGATCAATACAGACAACGGAATCTCATCTACATGAGACCGATGGCCTACTCAATGGTCACTCGGGTTGACCCATGGCAGGTCTTGTACCTGTCTTCTGTATCTCTGAGTCAATTCCTCACAGGCATCAGTAGCCATGTCCTCAGTGGGTCGTCCTTGTCTCCTAGTATCCATCCCTGAAGGCATGCAGGGGGCAGGAAAAGCTCTGGCACCTGGGACTGTCAAAGTATGTAGACATCATGGCTGCTGCCTGGGAACCGTGCACAGACTTGCATGATCCATTTGCGGTGGTCACAGACCAGTTGTACACTGAGCAAGAGGAAGCCCTTCCTGTTGATGAAGGCTACTGGTTTGTCTGCGGGAGCCTTGATGGCCACATGCATGCAGTCGATCACTGTTGATTTGCAGTTGTTCTGCCCTAATAGAAATAGGCACATTTAGCTGCAAAAAGCAAGGTTTACATTACTTTAATTTAAATGATTCCATAATATAAATGGACTATTATTTCCTGGGGGAAACCAGCGATGGCCCCGAACACGATGGACCTCTCAGATTGACTGTTTGGATTGGTGCAGTAGTGCACATAAGTTGCCGGCCCTCTTGAAAAGGGCATTGTGACCTCCTTGATGCACCATAGACTGCAAGATCTCACACATACCTCCAGTGGATCCCTGGAAAGATCCAGAGGCGTAGAATTTCAGTGGCATGGTAACCTTCAGTGCGACTGGTATTGGGTGCCCATCGAATCCCATGGGGCTCAGCTTGTCCTGCATCATGGCTTGCAGATCAGTGATGGCCTCCCTGGTGAGGTGGATTCTTTGTAGACACTGTCGCTTGGACATCTGCAGGTAGTTGAGCCTCGGCCGATAGACGCTCTCTGAAGGATAGCTTTATCTGTGCACAGGAGGATGTTGGCATGACCCTCTGCACCCTTCTCCAGAGTCCCAACCCCAAGGCTGGCCCCTCTGTGGGTCCTGAGGTTGCTAATGTCCCTTTGCTGCTGCCTGGACCTCCCTCCCTCTCCCTGTGCGCTTCTCCCTGTGAGCAAGGCCTTCAGAGCCAATATCTCCCCCCTCTTTCCCTCAGTTGTCACCTTGGAGGAGGTTGCACTTGCCCAATGGCACCCTGGTATGTCTCCGCTGCAGTGCTGGCACCTTTGCCCCCACTGCTCAGACCAATTCCCAATGCCCTCCATCCTTCACCCTCCCTGGCAATTGACGCTGCCTCACCCGATGGCTTCCCTTTGCAGCCAGAACTGAGCTCTCACCTCCTTGCCGCCTCCTTTAACCAGCTGAGGCTCCGAAGGCCTGTGATTCCCATGCACCATCAGTTAAATGCAAAGCCGAGAGAAAAATTGCTGTTAATTGGTCTCTTAACTACCCTAATTGGCTACCCACTGTGTGGATGTGTTAAGTCTGCTCTCTATGTTGGCTGCCAACAGTAAAGTATGGAGGGGATGCCACGACGTCAGGCTCCTGGCCCAATGTCTTCTGTCCTGATTTTATGTCCCCCAAACACCCCGCCTCTGTTCCTGTCCCCAACTTTCCCATAAAATTCAGCTCATTAGGTGCATCCAGCATGGAGTCTTGTTTGACTGGGTCAGTTTTTAGAGAATCTGTCTATGGTGTTGTAGCTCTGTCTCAAACTTTTTACAGCTGTAAAATTATAGAGTCATAGAGTTATACAGCACAGAAACAGGCCCTTCGGCCCATTGGGTCTGTGCCAGCCATCAAGCACCCATCTATTCTAATCCCATTTTCCAGCACTTGGTCCGTAGCCTTGTACGCTACGGCGTTCCAAGTGCATATCTAAATACTTCTTAAATGTTGTGAGGGTTCCTGCCTTTACCACCTCTTCAGGTAGTGTGTTCCAGATTCCAACCACCTTCTGGGTGAAAATCCTTTCCCTCAAATCCCCTCTAACCTCCTGCCCCTTACCTTAAATCTATGCCCCCTGGTTACTGACATCTCCGCTAAGGGAAAAAGTTTCTGCCTATCTATCCTATCAAAGCCCCTCATAATTTTGTATACCTCAATCAGGTCCCCCGTCAGCCTTCTCTGCTCTAAGGAAAACAACCCCAGCCTATCCAGTCTCTCTTCATAGCTGAAATGCTCCAGCCCAGGCAACATCCTGGTGAATCTCCTCTGCACCCTCTCCAATGCAATCACATCCTTTCTATAGTGTGATGACCAGTACTGTTCACTGTACTCCCACTGTGGCCTAATTAGCATTTTATACAGCTCCATCATAACCTCCCTGCTCTTATATTCTATGCCTCGGCTAATAAAGGATTAATTCCATTTGCTCTGCCCATCTTACCAGCCCATCTATATCGTCCTGTAATCTAAGGCTTTCCTCCTCACTATTTACGACACCAGTGGTTAGCACCGCAGCCTCACAGCTCCAGCGACCCGGGTTCAATTCTGGGTACTACCTGTGTGGAGTTTGCAAGTTCTCCCTGTGTCTGTGTGGGTTTCCTCCGGGTGCTCCGGTTTCCTCCCACATGCCAAAGACTTGCTGGTTGGTAGGTTAATTGGCCATTATAAATTGCCCCTAGTATAGGTAGGTGGTAGGGAAATATATAGGGACAGGTGGGGATGTGGTAGGAATATGGAATTAGTGTAGGATTAGTATAAATGGGTGGTTGATGGTCAGCGCAGACTCGGTGGGCCGAAGGGCCTGTTTCAGTGCTGTATCTCTAAAACTAAAAAAACTAAAACTACTGGGCGTGTCCAATCAAAGGAGTGCTTGTCACTTTTCTGCCTGTTACCAGGGTTTCCGTTTCATCTCCAACCCGAGCCATGTGACAACAGCAACATTGTTGCCAATCCGGCTCCCTCAGTTCTCTCTCATGGCTTCCTTTTTAACAAGAAACCTGGTGCAACATTTATGCAGCTTAACTATAAATTCCTTTAAAAATATTTTTTAACAAAAAAGAATCACTTTCATAACAACAGTTAAAGTCCTCAGCATACCACCCACAGATGCAAGGGGCTTTAGAATGGTACCATCAGACCCTCAAAACAATGATCAGGGCATGATGTCATGAATATCCCCATGATTGGGCCAACGGGCTGGAATTTCTTTTGTTTGCCACGAGGGATTCACGTACTGAGTGTACTGGTTTTAGTCCTTTTGAATTAGTTTATGGACATGAGGTAAGAGGTCCTCTAAAACTAATCAAAGGAAAGCTTTTAGAACAGAGGGACACATCTTCCATGTTAGATTATGTATCCGAGTTCCGTGAACGGCTCATGAGAGCCTGCAGAGTGGCTCAGGAACACCTAAAAGCTTCCCAAACAACCATGAAGGAAGTGGCAGACAAGCATGTCAAGACCCAAACATTTCATCCAGGGGATGGTGTGTTACTATTACTGCCTTTACAGGGTGAACTGCTGAAAGCATGGTTCCATGGACCATATAGAGTAGTCAAAAGGATTGGTAAAGTAAATTATTCGGTTGACACTCCAGATCGCCGGAAAAAGAATTGGCTGTGTCACATCAATATGTTGAAACAATATCACCACTGGGAGGAAGATAAGCAAGCACAGGTATGCCAGGTAGTAGGGACAGTGGAGGATGAAAGGGATAGTGAGGATGAGGCAGAAGGAGGCCTAGACAATTCTCAAATTGAACCTCCTACTTTCTGGTTAGCTAATACAGAATTGTTAGGGAGATTAGACATCATGCTTTCATATTTAGATGCAGAACAATGAGAAGACCTGACAAGGCTTCTCACAGCAATTAAAGGAGTCTATTGGAATAAACCAGGATGTACAACCTTAGCGACACATGATGTGGATGCAGGAGAATCCTCTCGTATAAAACAGCATTCTTATCGCTTAAGAAACAGGCCCAGGTGAAGAAATCCAATACATGTTGGAAAACCACCTAACCGAACCCAGTCAAAGCAGCTGGAGTTCCCCAGTCGTGTTAATGCCTAAGCTTGATGGTTCAACTAGATTCTGCATAGACTACAGAATTGTTAATGCAGTAACAAAGGCAGACTTCTACCTAATTTCTTGCTTGGAAGACTGTACTGACAGAGTGGGCAGTGCCACATTTCTTACCAAAATAGACTTGTTAAAGGGAAACTGACAGGTTCCTTTAACACCATGAGCTAAAGAAATATCAGCCTTTGTCACACCAGACGGTCTTTTCTAAAGCCAAGTGATGCCATTCTAGCTAAAAAATGCCCCAGCAACTTACAAGAGACTAATGAACCAAGTGGCAGCCAGTGTTCCTAACTGCGTGGTTTACCTTGATAATATGCTGGTATACAGTGACACTTGGAAGGACCACTTGGAACAACTGTGGGGCTCTTTTTAGAAAATTACAGTTGGCTGATTTGGTGATAAATCTTGCCTAAAGTGAATTTGCAAAGGCGCAGGGAACCTGCCTCGGGCATACAGTAGTGCAAGCAGAAAGTACCAGCATTGATGGAGTTCCCTGTCCCTAAGACTAAACAAGAAATCATGAGGTTTTTGGGGATGTGTGGTTTCTACTGCAAGTTCGTACCAAATTTCAGCACTATAGCTGCTCCATTGACAGATTTGCTACAAAAAAAGAAAGCCAAGGTAATGTGGTCAGGAGAGTGCCAAGCATCTTTTGAGAGGCTGAAAACTATTTTGATTAATGAATCAGTGCTGGCTGCTTCAAATTTCACTAAGCCCTTCAAGGTAGCAATTGATGCCAGTGACCTGTGGGTCGGTGCAGTCTTGTTACATGAAGATGAATCGGGCCTAGAAAAGCCAGTGGGATACTTTTCCAAAAAGCTAAATTGACACCAAAAGAGATACTCTACAGTGAAAAAAAGAAACCCTGGGCTTACGACTAGCTCTTAAACATTTTGAAGTATATGCCTGCCACTTCTACAGAGAGACACTGGTATATACTAATCATAACCCCCTAGCCTCTGTGGAAAAATGCTAAAACCAGAATGCCAGACTATTTCCATGGAGTTTACTATTGCAGCCCTATCACTTAAAGATTATTCACATTGCAGGGAAAAACAATGTAATTGCTGATGCGTTGTCTAGAATTTAACCTTGCTTTGAGTTATCTGAGTATCAAGATGGTACAAGGCATAACTGTATTAGTTACAGGTAAAAAATGAATGAGAAGGAGTGTGTAAAAATCATCTGTTTTTTTCCACTCTTCATAATGAAACACATTTTAAAAATGGCAATTCATTCCTTTAAGGGTGGAGGTGTTATGAAAGTGCTTCCATGTAAAAAAATTTTTTTTGACGACTTGTGTTTAAAAATTGCGGAAATTGATTAATTTGAAAGACTAAAGAGATGCTGGACTTTGTTTTTTTTTAATAGGGTCACAGAAGAGACTTGGGACTTCGTTTAAAAACAAACCCTTACTGGAAGTCACATGCCCTAAGCTAAGTAAAAAGCAAGAGCCTTGATGATTGGGGAGTTGTTTACGGAGAAGTGACATGTCAAGATATATGGTGGTCAAGAGTTGGTTTCATTTTGGGTGTTGTTTTGGTTCAGCTGGGGGTAAGCCTGCTAATAGAGACACCACCAGCTCATCCTTTTTCCACCTCTTTGAGAAACCCTAAGAATCCAGTGTGATAGCTGAAATCCCTGATGCCGCATTTCTTCTGGAAAGCCTCCCGACTAATCCTCAACGTCGCCTGAAGAGAATGGCTCCAAAACGATCCCAGTGACAGCTGTCTAAGTGTATCAGGATGTCAGACTAAAAGGGACAGCTGAGATCATTCCGTATCTTATTCTTTTTTTCTTCAAGAATTAACAAGTATTTGGCCAAAGTATTTTGTTTTGTCTTTTTTGTAAAGAGATCTCTGCAGAGAAAACTTTATTTTTTCTTTAACCAGTGTGTGTGTGTATTGGGTTAATTTAGAAAGGAACTTTCATATTTCAACCTGTGCATCAATAAGCTTTCCATCTTTATTGAATAAGTATTGTTTTATAATAAATTAATAATTTTGTTGTTTACTAAAGAAATCTGGTTGGTGGATTTTATTCTAAAACTAAAATAGATAAAGTACATACTTGGCTGTATCGGTAACTGGATAAAACATTTAAATATATCTTGTGACCCGTGGAGCAGAAAAAGACAAGTACTCCTCCAGTCTCGGTCATAATAAAGTGGATGTACTGACCACTTCAATAGGTGTTTGATTACTTACTTGCTATGATCATAACAAGAACCAATCGGACAGGTTTCTTGAGTTAACAAAGAAAGAGGTTAACTTTATTGTACCTAAACTGAACTAGTACAATAATAAACAACCCGTTAACTTTCATTCATACACACGCCCTGGAGGTTACACTCTCACAAATAGGTTACAAAGTGGGGAAAGGTAGATTGGTTGAGTTAGAGTCCATAAAAAAAGCCACACAGTCTGTAGAGATTGCTGATTCAGCTGGCTTCTAGCTGAATTCAGTGGTGCTGAGGCTTTTAGTTTGAAGAGGTAGATGACTGGTTTGGTGGGTCTCTTGGAGATAACGATGCAGATGATTTCCTCCAACAGGGTTTCTGATTTGAGCCGGAGTATGCAAAGATGGTCAGTCAACAAGCAAGATTGTAAAGCTTTCAAGCTGGAATGGAGAGTGGGGGGGTGGGGGGGGGAACCAATTAAGGTCTGCTCATGTCAGAGTCCAATTGCTGCTCCTCTCCCACAGAGAAAACACACGCTTAAAACCACAGATGAGGAGGGGCTTGTCACATGACAGTCACTCAGTCTTTCAAGCATAACAGTTAGCAGTATTTCTATGCTTGCTGAGAGAACAAATAGCTCCTTTAAACTTCCTGGGTCTTGGTTCTTACTGGGATATGCAGACATTTCATCTCCCTCCTCACAGTCCTTTGCAATGTAGGATACAGTGTTGCAAACTAGGTGATCATCTTAAGCTGAAAGGATGATTTTGCTGGCAACTTGTCTTTTAAAAATGTCTTTAAAAAAAATATAAATTCAAATCTCCAGTCAGTGGAGCAAAGAAAATTATCATTCAGCAAAACACATTGGCGTAACAAAGGTGACAAAGCAGAAAATGCAACAACAATGGCGCAGCAGCCACTTGAAACCTCAGAGGAGGAGTTACTACCTGAGGAGACATTGTCACATTATTCTAGCTCACCCTCCACCAGTGCAGAAGCTTGCATGACGGTGTGGATTAAAGCATGGTTAGAAAGGATGGCACCAGTTGGTAAGCACAGCACAGAAGCACACAAGCAGCTAACAACTTCTGTGGCCACTCCCCATCGGAGGACTGAGGAAGGACCCTGCAGTGCTCAGCTTCAAGCAAATTGTGAGCCTCGGGAATCATCAACAAAGCGGCAAATGCTGGAGTTGCAGCTTGAAATGTGCGGAAATCTGTTGGAGTACCCAGAGGCTGTTCACACCCATGAGTGGATGGAGGAGTCCATGCCATGAATGGTGCCATGACTCTGGCTTATGAACATATGGCATCCTCCATCAAGAGATTGGTGACCTTTATGAAAAGCAAATACAGCAAACCACACAGTGGATGCAAGAGGTAAACAGTGACCTGCATACCATCACTTCATCCATGAACTCTATGCAGTAATGGGTGGGCAAGTTGGGTGAGATGTGCCTGAGATGCCTGAACCCCCTTGCCACAGGCTCAAGTGCTCTAGGAACACAGAAAAGCACAGACGGGCCTTGCAAGGGTGGAGGAGCAGCTGCCTGAAGCCCCTGGGAGTGCCTCTCAGGGAGCTCCTGGCATTTGATGGTAACTCCTTGACTCCTTTGATGGTGACACCAATGCTTCATGAAGCTACAATGACATATGCAGGTGCCACCCAACACCCCCGCCCCTTCCCCAAGGTGCCAGGGCCCTCAAGGCCTCAGCCACGCAGAGGACGAATGCCATGATCATTTAAAGCACTGGAGCTAAAAGGTAAGCAGCCTTCCCCCATTTCATCTGCATGCACCAGGACAGCACAATGTAGGAGCATCTGCATGTGTTCGGATAAGACCAGCTCAGGTCTCAAGTGCACATTTTTACACCATTGGGTCATCATCAGTTGGTGATCTGTTAAGGTGATGTCTGTATTGCATGAGAGCAGTGGTGACTGTATGCCTTAGCATCCTGTCATAGAATTAAAGAATGGCCACAGCACAGAAGGAAGCCATTCAGCCCATCATGTCAGTGCAGGCTCTCTGCAAGAGCACTTCATCTAGTCCCACTCTCCCTCTTTTTCCCCGTAGCCCTGCAAATCTTTTTTCTTCAGATAATTATCCAATTCTCTATTGAAGTCTTCATTTGAATCTGCCTCCACCACACTCTCAGGCAGTGCATTCCAGATCCGAACCACTCGCTGTGTAAAAAACATTTTCCTCATGTTGCCATTGCTTCTTTTGCCAAGCACCTTGAATCGGGGTCTTCCGTTTTGGATCCTTCCGCCAATGGGAACTGTTTCTCCCTATCTACTCTGTCCTGCCCACTCATGATTTTGAACACCTCTATCAAATCTCCTCTTAGTCTTACATAAGATAATAGGAAACAGGAGCAGGTGTAGGCCATTCGGCACATCAAGCCTGCTCTGCATTCAAACAGATCATGGCTGATCATCTACCTCTACGCCATTTTCCCCCACTATCACCATATCCCTTGATGTCATTTGTATCCAGAAATCTATCAATTTCTGTCTTGAACATGTTCAATGATTGAGCTTCCACAGCTGTCTGGGGTAGAGAATTCCACAGATTCACCACCCTCTGAGTAAAGAAATTCCTTCTCATCTTAGTCTTAAATGGCCTGCCTCTTTACTGAGACTGTGTCCCCTGGTTCTAGACTCACCAGACAGAGGAAACATCCTATCCACATCTACCCTGTCACACCCTGTAAGAATTTTGTAAGTTTCAATGAGATCACCTCACATTCTCCGAAACTCTGGAGAATACAGGCCCAGTTTCCTCAATCTCCCCTCATAAGACAATCCCACCATCCCAGGGAAAATGCTAGAATCTATTATAAAGGATGTGGTAACTGGATTTCTGCTGAACCTCTGCTGCACTCCCTCAATGGCAAGTATATCCTTCCTTAGATAAGGAGACCAAAACTGTACACAATATTCCAGGTTTGGTCCCACCAAGGCTCTACACAATTGCAGCAAGCCAACTTTACTCCTGTACTTAAATCCCCTTGCAATGAAGGCCAACATACCATTTGCATTCTTAACTGCTTGCTGAACCTGCATACTAGCTTTTAGTGATTCATGAACAAGGACGCCCTAGTCCCTTTGGACATCAACACTTCCCAACCTCTCATCATTTAAGAAATACTCTGCCTTTTTTTTTTACCAAAGTGGATCACCTCACACTTATTCACATTATATTCCATCTGCCATGTTCTTGTCCATTCACTTAACCTCTCCAAGTCCCCTTGAAGTCTCCTTGCATGCTCCTCACAACTTACATTCCCACCTTGTTTTGTGTCATCAGCAAATTTGGAAATATTACATTTGATCCCCACATTCAAATCATTTATATAAATGGTGAACAGCTGTGGGCCAAGCACTGATCCTTGTGGTGCCCCACTAGTAACAGCCTGCTATCCTGAGAATGACTCATTTATTCTTACTCTATGCTTTCTGTCTGTTAACCAATTCTCAATCCATTGCAGTATATTACCCCCAATCCCATGTGCTCTAATTTTGTTTACCAACCTCCTGTGTGGAACCTTATTAAAAGTCTTCTGAAAATCCAAATACACCACATTCACTGGTTCTCTTTTATCTATGCTACAAGTCACATCCTCAAAAAACTCCAGCAGGTTTGTCAAACATGATTTCCCTTTTATAAATCCATGTTGATTCTGCCCAATCATATAATTATTTTCCAAGTATCCAGTTACCGCATCCTTTATAATAGATTCTAGCATTTTACCTACTACTGGCATCAAACTAACAGGTCTGTAGTTTTCTGTTTTCTCTCTCGTTCCCTTCCTAAATAGTGGGGTTACATTCCAGTCTGCAGGAACCCTTCCAGAATCTATACAATTGTGAAAGATAACCACCATCGTCTATAGCCACCTCTGGGATGTAGCGCATCTGGTCCAGGCGATATACCAACTTTCAAACCAATTAATTTTTCAAGTACTACCTCTTTAATGATATTAATTTCTCTCAGTTCCTCATTTTTACAAGTCCCTTGGTTCCCTAATATTTCTGGGATATTTTCTGTATCTTCCTCCGTGAAAACAGAACAAAGTAATTGTTTAGTCTCTCCGCATTTCCCGAATCTCCACCACAAGTTATGCTTCTCCGCCTGTGATGGACCCACATTTGTCCTTGCTAATCTTTTCCTTTTCACATACCGAAATAAGTTTTTACAGTCCGTCTTTATGTTTCTAGCCAGTTTGCATTCATATTCTCTTTTCCCTTTCTTTATCAGTTTCTTGGTCCTCCTTTGCTGGATTCTAAATTGCTCCCAATCCTCAGGCTTACTATTTTCTCTGCTGACCTTACAAGCTGCTTCCTTTAATATAATGCAATCTTTAACTTCTTTTGCTAGCCACGGTTGATTCACCTTTCCAGTTGGGGTTTTGTGTCTTAGAGGAATGTTCTTAGAGGAATCTTCTCTTCTCTTCCCCAAGGAGAACAGCCCCAGCTTCTCTGACCTATTACGTAACTGAGGTTCCTGATTCCTCGAACCACTCTTGTGAATCTTATCTGTACTATCTCTATTGCTTTAACATCCTTCTGAAAGTGTGGTGCCCAAAATTTAGAATTTTAGAACATTACAGCGCAGTACAGGCCCTTCGGCCCTCGATGTTGTGCCGACCTGTGAAACCATCTGACCTACACTATTCCATTTTCATCCATATGTCTATCCAATGACCACTTAAATGCCCTTAACTGGACACAATACTCCAGTTGAGGCCAAACCAGTGTTTTATATAGGTTTATCATAACTCCCTTGCTTTTGTATTCTATACCTCTTTTTATTAAGGATCCCGAATGCTATATTAACTGCTTTCTCAAACTGCCCTGTAACCGTCAATGATTTGTGCACATATACCTGCAGGTCCCTCTGCTCCTGCAGCCCCTTTAGAATTGTACCCTTTATTTTAGATTGCCTCTCCTCATTCTTCCTATCAAAATGTATCGCTTTACACTTCTCTGCATTAAATTTCATCTGCCACTTGTCCACCTATTCCACCAACCTGTCTATGTCCTCTTGAAGTTTATCATTATCCTCCTCACAGTTCACAATTCTTCCAAGTTTTGTGTCATCCGCAAATTTGAAAATGTGCCCTGTACACCCAAGTTTCGGCTATTAATATAAATCAAGAAAGCAGGCGTCCTAACAGCGATCCTGAGGAACCCCACTATATACCTTCCTCCAGTCCGAAAAACAACTGTTCACAACTACTCTATGTTTCCTGTTACTCAGCCAATTTCATATCCATACTGCTACTGTCTCTTTTATTCCATGGGGTTTAACTTTACTGACAAGCCTGTTATTTGGCATTTTATCAAATGCCTTTTGGAAGTCCATGTACACCAGATCAACCGCATTACCCTCTCTGTTACCTCATCAAAAAACTCAGGCAAGTTAGTTCAACATGATTTGCCCTTAACAAATCCATGTTGGTCAATCCTTGCTTAACAAATCTGTCCATCATGATGGACCAACTGAGATGGTAAAGGCATTCAAGGAAAGACCAACAAGGATGTGTCAGGAAGATAATTGAAGCACGTGCATTGGTGTTTAATGTTGGCTCAGGAGAAATGTGTCCATATGAGTGATTCACATGTTTCCCTGACACGCATGTTGATGGTCTTTGGCGTTCCTGCCTCTTGTGCATTGCTGTTGTTCACCTGGTCTGGAGCCCCTCCACATCCTCTTCCTTGGAGGAGGACGGTACGTGCTCAAGGAGATCCTCATTCTCCAAGACTACTCCCCTCTGGAGAGCACAGCATACGACCATGATATGTGAGACCCTTGATGATGTGTACTGCAGGACTCTGGTAAATCTATCCAGGCACCAGAATCTCATTTTCACAGGCCTATGGCCTGCTCAATGGTTGCCCTTGTAGCCGCATGGCAGCAGTTGTAGGAGTTGGAGTGCTGCACAGGTGTAAGGAGCCATCTCTTAAGAGCGTAGCCCTTGTCCCCAGTATCTATCCATGAAGTGTTTGGATGGCCTGAATAGCTGAGGTACCTCGGACTGTATCAGGATATAGGAGTCATGACAGCTTCCCGGGAACCTGGCACACATCTGCAGGATCATTTTACAGTGGTCAATACTAACTGTACACTCACTGAGTGGAACCCTTCCTGTTTACAAAGGCTTGAGGCTGCTCTGCAGGAGTCTTAGTGGCCACAATGCATGCAGTCGATTACCCGCTGGATCTGGGAGAATCTGGCGATGGCCCTGAATCCAACTGCACTCTCGGCCTGACTGGCCTGATATGTGTGAGAGAGTATGTATTGGCCTGCCCTCTGGTACAAGGCATTCGTGCCCAGCTTGATGCAGCGATGGGCTGCTGACTGGGAGATCCCACAGATGTCTCCAGAGGATCCGTGGAATGTTCCTGAGGCATATAATATGTGGGCCACAGCCACCCTTAGCACCACAGGCAGTGGATGGCCACCACATTCCAGTGGCCTCAAATCCTCCTTGCTGCATCTGTCTGGACAGCTGCAGTCTTCATAGGCACTGATGCTTTGACATCTCCATGTAGCTGAGTCTTTGCTGGTAGACGCTTTTGACAGGGTAATGCCTTCTGCAACCATGCACCTCCAATCTTGGCCGTCTTCACCCTCCTCTTCCGTGTTCCCTATCACCCTCATGAGCCTGTTGCTCCTCTGAATGCTGCAGCCCTGCTCCCTGGGGCTGCACCTGTCTTCCTCTCTCTCCATCTCATTCTCCTCCTCACTGGAGGACTCAAAATCTGAGTGCATGAGACCACTGCTAATTGCTGCGCTAAGGTCTGAAAGCCTTCAATCCCTAATTCTGCTTGCATTAGTTGCACCTCGGAGAGACCCTTCGCATAATCTACCTCCAATGAGCTCGCCCACTTGGCACTGCCTCCTGCTTCTCCATCCCGTGCTTTATTGCCTCTCACCCTTCCTGTTTTAAAATACAGCTGCTCATGATGGGTTCTAGTCCCAGCCACCACTCACCTGCCGCTGAGTTCTCGCCTCCTTATAGCTGGCGAACCGCTGAAGCTCCGAGGATCCTGTGTTCCCCCTGTAAGATGTGAAAGGCAGCTGAAAATTGCAGTAAATTGGCTTTTTAGCAGACTTAGGGCTGAATTTTCTGCTCAGTTTGAAGGAGGGTTCTATGGCCAGGGGATACCGGAGAATTGGTGCAGATTCATCTACCACAGAACCCGATGCGGTAATTTTTAAAAATTTGTTTTTTTTGTGGGATGTGGGCATCTCTGGCTAGGCCAGCATCTATTGCCCATCCATTATTGGCTTTGAACTGAGTGCCTTGCTAGGCCATTTCAAAGTCAACCACATTGTTGTGGGTCTGGAGTCACATGTGGGCCGGATCAGGTAAGGACAGCAGATTTCCTTCCCTAAAGGACATTAGTGAACCAGATGGGTTTTTACGACAATCGGCAGTGGTTTCATGGTCATGATTAGACTAGCTTTTTAAAAAAAAATTCCAGCTTTATTAACTGAATTCAAATTTCACATCTACAATGGTGGGATGCAAATCCATGCCCCCAGAGCATTAACCTGGGCTCTGGATTACAAGCCCAGTGACATTACCACTATGCCACCGCATCTTCATAATGCCGGGTTCCAATTTTCCTGGAGGCAGTGAAGTTCCGTGGCGGCTCCTCCGCTGCTCTGCGACAGGACCACACTTTAAATATGTTAAATACTGTTTTGTATTCTTCTTCTTCTTCTTTGGCCTCCTTGTCTCGAGAGACAATGGGTAAGCGCCTGGAGGTGGTCAGTGGTTTGTGAAGCAGCGCCTGGAGTGGCTATAAAGGGCAATTCTAGAGTGACAGGCTATTCCACAGGTGCTGCAGATAAAATTGTTTGTCGGGGCTGTTACACAGTTGGCTCTCTCTTTGCACTTCTGTCTTTTTTCCTGCCAACTGCTAAGTCTCTTCGACTCGCCACACTTTAGCCCCGCCTTTATGGCTGCCCACCAGCTCTGGCGATCGCTGGCAACTGACTCCCACGACTTGTGATCAATGTCACAGGACTTCATGTCGCGTTTGCAGATGTCTTTAAAGCGGAGACATGGACGGCCGGTGGGTCTGATACCAGTGACGAGCTTGCTGTACAATGTGTCCTTGGGGATCCTGCCATCTTCCATGCGGCTCACATGGCCAAGCCATCTCAAGCGCCGCTGGCTCAGTAGGGTGTATATGCTGGGGATGTTGGCCGCCTTGAGGACCTCTGTGTTGGAGATACGGTCCTGCCACCTGATGCCAAGGATTCTCTGGAGGCAGCTCCACTGCAGCGAGGCCTGGACAACGTATGTCAGCCAAGAGCAACGTCTCAATTCATTCCATCTTCGCTGCCTCTGGAGAATCCTTGGCATCAGGTGTTTTGTGTTAATTAGAATATAATTCACCGTGATCCTACCAGCCGTTTGCAATCTTCTGCTTGACGTGTGGCACTCACTTGCCTTCACTTTCCCGTCCTTGAAAAGCGGGCACCACCGAGGCGAAAGTCCTCGGTGCTTGCAAAGATTAGGTAAGTTATGCGTTGTTATCCTGTTGAATTTGTTTTAACATTGGACCTTTCCACTAAGGCCAATCTGCAGATGTGAGGGGAGGTTGAAACTCTGCAAGTGGATACTGTTTGGGGAGTGGAAGGGGGGAGCTCTGCAAGTGGATACACTTTTTGCGGGGGGGTGGGGGGGGGGGAACCTGGAAATTGTATCGGTTGTTTTTTTTGAAAGTCCAGTGCAGGCAACTCAAATGGCATTCTGATGGTCATAAAAACAGAAAGTGCTGGAAATACTCAGCAGGTCTGGCAGCATCTGTGGAGGGAGAAACAGAATTAACATTTCAGGTCTGTGACCTTTCATCAGAAATATGATGTTATAATGAAAGGTCACAGACCTGAAATGTTAACTCTGTTTCTCTCTCCACAGATGCTGCCAGACCTGCTGAGTATTTCTAACACTTTCTGTTTTTATTTCAGATTTCCAACATCCACAGTATTTTGCTTTTATTCTGATGGTCATGATGGTTCGCACTTATTTAAAAGTTGTGAGGGCAACATCACTCATACCATAGAGCTCATACCAGAATACTGTGGAACCAAAATAAACACAAATATCTGCCCAGATAGGTGTACTTGACCTTTTGAAGGAATCTGAAGTTACCAGGAGCATAGAGATGGGTATGATTCACCCTGTTTTCCTGGATCACTTGCTGTGATGAGGCATCTCTGCCAGAGGCAGGCCCACGAGGCAGGTACGGCTCAAGAAGAAGCTCCTAGATGCAAGCAGCAGCAGCTACCAAGGCGAAGAGCAGACCAGATACACCAACCAGTCTATAGGACTCGGATGACATACCTGCAGATATCTGAGCGCCAGTGCCAGAGATGACTGCGGATGACCAGAGAGGCCGCCACACACCTCTGTACACTACTGAATGATGATTTGCAACGAATGGGCTTTGGCAGTCACGTAGCAGCAATTATGGCCCGTCTTCTGCACCTGGGGAATGTCGCTGTTCTCATACTGACTCTATCTGCCATGGGTTTCAATTGGGCTAAAATAGAAACAAGGGAGACTGGTCTCACTTATGCAGTCAGTAATCTGCTATCATTACACTATGACCTTCCTATCATTAGAATGGCTATGTGTGTCAACCTTTACACTTGTGGGCAAGCAGATTGCACCAAGCCTTGTGGAACCGAGCAACTTACCTTGGCTGAGTGTCGGAGGTCATTAACCTTCTTCCTACACTGGATCCAGTTACAATGGGTGGCCCCATGGCGCTGACCTCCTCTTCGATCTCCGTCCAGGCTTGCTTGGTCAGGTGGGAGGACCTCTTCTTGCCATTGCTGGGGAAGAGGACCTGCCGCCATTCCCTTGCAGCCTGGACAAGAATCAGCAGGACAGGCATCACTGAACCATTCGGCCACCCTTGCTCTTACATCTGCCATGTTAGTAATGATGCCGGGGGGGTGGGGTGTTGGCTGAGATGCAAAACGACAGCAAACCGAAGAAGTGCTGCTGCAACAAACTGGCATTGAATGCAAGGAGAGTAAATGCAGGGCTGGCAGCCTTTTAAAGATAGTGCCAGCACCTGATCCGCCATCAGGTGATGTGTTCACGGCGTTGCCAATGCCGCCCCCGCCACGTGATTAGAGGGTGCGGCTGCCGTCATTATGGTAAGTGGCCTCCTGCCGGGTAATCACGTTATTTTAGTGGCCGATATTTTGTGTACCTGCTGCTACTCCTGGTGGTGCGATTATAAAATCCAGCCCTTAATTGCCTGTCTGCCACCACTCTATACCACACTGCCCAACCACCTCTGGGAAAACTGGCCGGCGTGGGAACACGTTGGGGTTCCATTCCTACAGCGTTCCCCTGCCATTTTACCGCCCCCCTCCCCCCACATCTCCAATTCCATCACCCCAGGGCTGGTAAAATTCAGGCCAATAATCATAGATCTGAATGTGTGAAAAATCTTACATGTTCACCATATTTTGTGATATTTTCTGCATTTTTTATCCTCTATCATAAATTTTTGTTTGGATTAAAATATTTATATATGTAGATTTAGTTTGAAACTTAGACTTCTAAACTGAAGGGCAATGATGACATGCCATGCATGTCTAGGACAAAGATATTGTGAGATCTTGATTCTCCAACTTCCTGACACAACAGATAGTTACTGTCTAACCACAAATTCATGTAGCATATATTGATTACGGCCAAAGAGTGTGCACTATTCTCAGACAGAATTGTGACTTTCACAGATATTTTCCTCCAGGTGTTAAAATGGTTTACTTCATTTTTGTCTGTGCTCTAGTCTCATTTGACATCAGGTGAGTTACTGGTTTGCAAGTCCTCTGCACCCTCCTTTGCATGTCCAGTTGCATCTTTGACTGAAGATGCCATGTTAAAGTGGGTATCCAATTACACTCTCTTTGCTGAATGGTGTTGAGGTGTTCCGAACACAGTACAGCTAAGGTTCATTAGGGATCACCACTCTCTTGATTTGTCTTCTGTCAATGGCTGCCTGGGAAAGAAGCAATTATTTTATGTCCTTTTATTGCCCATTTTGTTACAGAAACAATTAACTAAATAGGTAGACAACAAGGTTGTTTTACTGAGGTCTAATTTGTTTTCTTTTAATCTTGAGGTTATTAACTTCTGTTCTGCTGATATATGGCAATCCTTGGAGTTTTATGTGCAAAGGATTTGCTTCAGATTAATTCTGGGATATTATAGTTCTTGATGCTATATAATTGCTTATTTTTAATGTGAGAAATTTCTTTTTAAAAAATCATTTACATTTGTCGATTAATTGAGGGAAGTCAATGGCGCGAGTTGAATACTTTTCCATTTTGGGCAGGGATTCAGCATTTTCATGTCAGTTATTGTAAGACTGGACACTGAGTAAAGCTGTCACTGATGTGATCCAATAATTCTCCAAATTCAGAGGGTAACCAGTGTAAATTTTTCTATTTCTACCAGAAGCTCTCCTACAGCATCTTTGAGTAATCATTTGTAAATTGTGCTGAACAGTGGTCAGTCTGTTGTTATCCTGCACCACCACAAATTAGTTTTAGACTGCCCAAAGTTATTTCACAGAGGATCCTGACAATTGGCAATGAATCATTCTGGAATGGGTCTGAAACTGGCTGTCACAATGTACTAATTAGTTTGCTACTTTGTTCCCTCGATTCCAGCCTTAAAATTATTATAACTCTTTTAAAAGGTAATTCTTATGGAAAGGACTAGAAAAATGTACAGGATGATTTTAACCCTCAGCAGCTTCATGGTTTAATTAACAACCAAAATTTGTCCATTTGGTTGTTCATGCTGCAGCTGAAGTTGCAGAGTATTAACCTATGAATATACAAATGCATGAACATATGAAAAGAAGGGCAGGAAAAAAATCATCATGCTAATCAAACCTGGCCATTACAGGCATTGTATAACTATTCACACCATCCATGCATCCTTAACAATGAAGTCTTCTGGGACAGGCAAAACAACAAAGAAAAAAACCGAGCAGAAACTCTGAAAAATTCCTTTCTGACTCCCTAAGGCATTTAGTAAAACTTCAGGAGACTGTGGTTCTCAGCAATCCTTCCAAACACAACTAGCAATTTATTCTTTATAGCTATAAATTCCCTTTAAAAGGACAGCAGCAAATTCATATCCACCACATGTTCAGATAATCTGTTCTTGAGGATAATAACTCTGAAAAAAACACTTCTAACATAACAGTCCAACATGCAAATCATCTGTCTATCCTACATTTGACCTAGGATTGCTCAATGCTGACAATGGGCGCAAAAAGGCATTTTGAAAAAATGTCATTTAAATGTTTTATGAAACCAGTTGACAAACAGTAAGAACATAAAGGAGCAGTAAAGCTGCATAGTGACCCAAACAGGATGTTCACATTCCTGTCATTTTTGATGAAAGAAGATATACTATTAAAAAACATCCACTCCTGGTAAGAGAAATTATCAAGCTGAAAGAAAAGGCTTACACAAAATGCAAGCAATTGAGGAAATACAGCAGACTGGGAAAGCTATAAAAAGCAACAATGAGATTCAAATAAAGCAATAAGGGGCTGGATTTTAACAAGCCCTCGATGTCATGATCCGTGGCGGGGGGTGGGGGCGGCCTGAAGATGGCTCCGGATGAGGCCCGCCACGGACTTTGATCCCGATCCACCTAGTGGTGGCAAGGTTCAGTGGCGGCTCCCCTCCCACTGGAGGATGGGAAACTACTTAACATATGTTAATCAAGTGAATGAATAAATTACAATACACTCACCTCCGATCTTGAGGGCATGCCGCGATCTTTGGCGTGGTGGCCGGCACTCCCACGTCTTCCATTGCCCGTCTAGGGAAAGGCAGCGTGACACTGGTGGGGAGGGGGGAGGAGGTAAGATTTTCAGTGCAGTGGCAGGGGGAATGGGGTGAAATACATATAATGGATGTAGGGAATGGTGAGAAGGGTTGAAGTTCAAACTTTGTGCAGTCTGGGGAGAAAGGTCACATTTGAAAGGTAAGTGTTTTGGGGGGAAGGCAAATTAGTTATTGTAATTGTTATTAGGGCGGTGGGAAAGGGGCATAAGAAATTTATTCATTTAATTTTGGGGGTTATTTCTTTAAAAATTTAAATATGCTGGCAGGGCTGACTGCCCTTTAAAATGGCGCCAGCGCCTGCGCACAGGCAACTGATGCCATTGTCGGGGACGGACAGCCCATTCCCTCCACGAGATTGTGGTGTTGGGGGAGTGGGCCGCCCTGGCTATTTAAATGAGCCGTCGAGCTTGAGATTGCGGTGGCTATTTGGCATGAGACCTACGCGGGCAGGCTGCTTCTGACCAAGAGATGCAAAAAGAGAATATGAATAAAAACTTGCAATGTATATCAAAGATAGAAAATAGTAAAAGATTTTGTTAATATATTAATATTATGTGTACATTATAATTTATATGCAGGTGACAGTATAAGGAAATGGCAGTCTTGTTCAATAACAGTGGAGAAAGAGAGCAAAACATGAATGGTACAGGGGAACCTAAAATAAGTCAAGGGGAGGAGCTTAGTGGATTTAATATAAGTAAGAATAGGCAAAAGCTTTGGCAGATAGACGTCAATGTGGGGAAGTCTGAAGTCATTCACTTTGGATCTGAAAAGGACAAATCACGATATTTTCTTAAAGGTTAAAAACCAGGAACTATGGAGGATCAAAATGATTTAAGGTGTCCATATGCACAAATCACTAAAAGCTCACTCAAAGATACAAAAATCAATCAAAAAAGCTAATGGAATATTGGCCATTATCTCAAGGGGGATGGAATACAAAAGTGAGGAATTTAATGCTTTAGTTGTGCTGAGCCTTGGTCAGAGCTCCATCTGGAGTACTGTGTTCAGTTTTGTGCACTGCACCTCAGGAAGGATATATAGCCTTTTGAAGGATTCACTAGAATGCTCCTGAGGCTTAAATGGTTAAATTATGAAGATAGGTTGCATAAACTTGGTTGTATTCCCCTGAGTTTCGTAGGGGTGATCTAATAGAAGTGTTTAAAATGATAATCGTATTCAATAGGGTAGATATAGAACATGGGCGGCACAGTGGCGTAGTGATTAGCACTGCAGCCTCACAGCTCCAGGGACCCGGGTTTGATTCCGGGTACTGCCTGTGTGGAGTTTGCAAGTTCTCCCTGTGTCTGCGTGGGTTTTCTCCAGGTGCTCCAGTTTCCTCCCACAAGCCAAAAGACTTGCAGGTTGGTAGGTAAATTGGCCATTATAAATTGTCACTAGTATAGGTAGGTGGTTGGGAAATATAGGGATAGGTGGGGATGTTTGGTAGGAATATGGGATTAGTATAAATGGGTGGTTGATGGTCGGCACAGACTCAGTGGGCCGAAGGGCCTGTTTCAGTGCTGTATCTCTAATCTAATCTAACTATTTCCTCTGGTGATGGAATCCAGCACAAGGAGGCATAATCCTAACACTAAAGCTAGGCTAGTTAGAAATAAAATCAAGAAGCATTTTTCACACAAAAGGTAGTGGAAATCTGGAACTCTCTCCTCTGAAATATTGCGTCAATTGAAATGTTCAAAAATGAGATTTTGTTGGGTGAGACTCTTGTTGGGTGAGGGTGGAAGGATACATGGTTTACAGGCAGGTAAATGGAGTTGAGGTATAGACCGGCCATGATCTAATTGAATGGCCAGATAGGCTCAAGGGGCAGAATGGCCTACTCCTGTTCATATGTTACTATTTTTCATCTTACAGGGTAATTTTTAAGAAATCTCTCTGGAATTTTCTTTTCTTTCGCCAAAAACACAAAAGTCCTCAACACCAAAGAATATTCTGGAATCCCAAAAGACCGGAAGTAGTTACGCCATTAAAATTTCAATTCTCTCAGGCAGCCTTCTTGTAAAGAAGTTACACTCCTTATCACCAACTTGAGCAAGTTAGATGTTAGAAATAATTCAAACTCTTGATGAATAAACACACACACAAAATGCTGAAAAAAGCTGCAGTGACCAGTAGAACAATGTCATAAAAGCAGAACTAGTTCAGGATCATTAACTTAAAATAAAAAGAAGCACAATTCACCAATAAAAATGCCATGAATACACAGAAGATGTTAAAATACATTAAATTAATAGAAACATGTAGTAAACTGAATTCTCTTGCTATTTTATGGGGGAAATCATGGCAGAAGTCCATTCTGTAAGTCTGATTCTGGCCATTGTAAGTAGATGTAAGATGTTATAAATGATAATAAAGAGTTGGAAAGGATAGAGCTTAATATAGTTAGAGAAAATATAATTAGAGAAAAATAAATAAATATATCCAGTTAAGTGAAAAATTCCTTTTTAATCATTCTCTCCACAGGTTCAAAGATACCATCACCGGGAAAAATAAACAAGGGTATCCCTGAAAGTTGGATAGTTTGTGGAAACAAACAAATATCTCCACTCAACCATTTTTAAAATAAATCTTACCCTTTCTGAGGCAAGTTTGTAAATCCGTATGTAAATATGTCCCAATGACCAGGTCAGTGCGAGGCTTCACTAAGAAAACAGCTGCAGATCTTCTGAAACAACTATTGATCCTCTTGGGAATTTACATATCCTGAGCTTTATAAGCTTCTGTTTTACAAGACTATAAGCATCTTGAGAGAGAACATTCCTTGGAAACTTGCCTGTCTTTTTCTCCATCATTGAAGCTGGCTTATCGCCTGCAATGTAGAATGTTAAATGGCTTTTCAGGGTAGAATAAATTGAGTTTTTGCTGTAAGCCTAGTTTAGGATTCAGCTGGAGTAGGGAATTCAAGTGGCTCATTGAGATGGAATAGAAATATGAAGAACTGAAATATTTCATGATAACATAAAATAGCAAAATAATAGTGAAAAGAATTTAAAAGGAAATCGAATAGAGGATGAAGGAATGGTGGAGATACTAAATGAGTAGTTTGCCTTTGTTTTTTATATAAGAATGTGACAGTGGGAATGAAAGAGCAGAAGATGGGGTGGTGCGGCAATTAGATAGGATAACTACAAATACAGTAGTTATACAGAAAAGACCCTTGGCACTGAAAATGGAAAAGGCATTCGGACCTAATGGCGTGCTTCCCAGAATACTGAGGGAAGTCGTTGAAGAAACGGCAAAGGCTCTGACTACAATCTTTCAACCATCTTTGAATATGGAAGTCATGCCAGAGGACTGAATGGTTGCCAATGGTTGCTAATACAAAGGCAAAATACTGCAGATGATGGAAATCTGAAATGCTGGAAATACTCAGCCTGTCAGGCTGCGTTTGTGATGAAAGAAACAGAGTTAACATTTCAGGTTGGATGAACTTTTGATAGAACTGGAAAGTGTTAAGATGTAATAGGTAAGAGGCACGTACAGACGCTTTCATGTTTTTCAGACCAGGAGGCCACATTCGGGTGTTCAGTTATCTTGTTGATGACGTTAGCTGGCAAATTCTTGATAAACTGGAACACACAGGGAGACCATGGGCAGGATTTTCCCTGTGGGCTCCTGAACCTGACTGTCAGGCTCAAATGGGGGTCAGAAGCCTATACTGTGTGGGAAACAGTCACTTAATGTGATTTTCTCCGGAGCAGCCAACTAATGGCCAGAGGGCAGGCTTGCCGTACAATTAAGGGCAGTGGGCAGGCTCTCAAAGCTGGACGGACAATCAGAGGCCTTCAAGCCTGAAGGCAGCAGCAGAATGTCATGGCAGGTGGAGGGAGAGGATGCTTCAAAATAGTGGCACCTTCTCTCCAACTTTTTAAAATTTAAATAAAAAATGGCCTTTGCAGCCAGGCCACCACTGTGGCTGGGAGGTTCGGGTGGAACCCCTCTACAAGGCAACCTGCGTCTGCTGCTGAACCCAGGTGGGCAGGGAGGGTCTCTAACCCTGCCTGGAATGTGAGCTTCCAGGTCTGCCGCCAGCAGTCCATCTCCAGGCAACTAAACTGGCCCCCTCTGGGAACCTGGATGCTGACTGAAAAATCCAGAAAAATGGCCTAGGGGAGGGATGGAGCTGGGGAACCGGCACGCAGGCCAGTGGTGCTAATTTTAGTGTCCGCATGCCTCTGTACCCAGCCCTGACAGGGGCTGAAAATTAAGCTCCATGTGTAGGTTGTCATCAACTCTAACTGAGTGGCTCCCTGTGCCAACCCACATTGCCCTGCCTGCTATTTGCCACAATGCCATCATGCCCTGTGAGATGGAAAGAGTCATGAACAATACCGACCTTCCCATCTTTCCATTCACAAAGACTTGATAAACCCATCAAGAAAGCGTTTAAAATTACACCAGCACATAAAGCAGCTAATAGACATGCAGGTGCTGTCAACCCACTGTTCAGATGGTCAAAACTGTGGAATGCTGCCGCATAAAGAACCAAAACCATAGCATTGATTCAACAGCAGAGGTCCCTGGCTTCAACCTCCTTCGAAGACAGTGGACAGCGCACAACCAAATTCACACTGGACTTGGATGGTGCAGCCACCTGCTCCATAAGATTTGGGATGACCTAAAGTGCAATTGTGGCCATGATTCTCAGACCATGGATTACATCACATCAACCAGCCTACTAAGATCTGTTGCAGGAGACACCTCATTTCTCAACTCAGCATCTCAGGAAGCCATCAAATGGATTGCTAAACTAGACATCCCATTGTAAACTTTTCCCATCATACAAAAGTAATAGTAGTAAATACTGAGGCAGGAAAAGGCAGGAGGAGAGGAACGAACAAAACAGAAGGTCTGTGATAGGGTGGAAGGGGGGAGTGATTAAATGGCAAAATGGATGATGGTGCAAGGCAAAAGTGGTAGTTATGGGATAAGTAAATAAACAAAAGATGGTTCTAGAGGAGCTGTAAAGGGCAACAGAAGAATCAATACCAGCACCGGCTGTCCAAAGAAATTGGAGCAGGAGTTATGGTCTGAAATTGTTGAATGATTTTGAGTCCAGAAGGCTGTAAAGTGCTGTTCCTCAAGTTTCTGTTGAGTTTCATTGGAACAGTGTTGGAGGCCAAGGACAGAGAAGTCAGAGTGTGAGCAGGACAGGGAATTAAAATGGCAAGCAACTGGAAGCTCAGGGTCATGCTTGCAGACTGAATGGAGGTGTTCAGGAATGTGATCACCCAATCTACATCTGGTCTCCCCCGATGTAGAGGAGACTGCATGTGGGCAGCGATTATAATATACTAAATTGAAAGAAGTACAAGTAATTCACTGCTCACCTGGAAGGACTTTTTGGGGCCCTGGATGGTGGGATGGGAGGAGGTGAAAGGGCAGATGTTGCATCTCTTGTACTTGAACGGAAGGTGTCACGGGAAGGGACGTGGGTGTTGGGGGTGATGGAAGAGTGGACCAGGGTGTTGTGGAGGAAATAATCCCATTGGAATGTTGAAAAAGGAGGGGAAGGGAAGATGTGTTTGTTGGTGGCATCATGCGAGAGGTGGTGGAAGTAGTGGAGGATGATCCGTTGAATGTAGAGGTAGGTGAAGAATGGACCCGATGGGCTGAATGGCCTACTCCTGCTCCTATGTTCCTAACAAGGGGAACCCTATCATGGTTCTGGGAGGGAGATGAAGGGGTGAGGGCAGAAGTGTGGGAAATAGAACCAACACGGTTGAAAGCACCATCTACCATGGCGGTGGGGAATCCTAAGGGAGGGAACAGTCAGAGAAAGAACATATGAGGGTGAGGGAGTGGTGTAAAGCTGAAGCAAAGTTGTTGAAATTTTCCATTTTGGGGTGAGAGCAGGAAGTGGCACTGATACAGCCATCAATGTCCCAGAAAAAGAGGTGAGGGATTGCAACAAAGAATGTTCCACATATCCCAAAAAAATGGTAGGCACAACGAGGACTTATATTGGTTCCTATACAGACATCTTTTATTAGGAGGAAGTGAGAGAAGTCAAAGGAGACGTTATTTAATGGTAGAACAAGCTCAGCCAGGTGGAGGGGGTGCTGGTCGATGGAGATTGTTGTTGTTGTTGGGGTCCATGAGGATAAATATCAGTCAGAACACTGGGAGAACTTCCCTGCCATGGGGTCTTTTATGTCCCGAGAGAACAGTCAGGGCCTCGGTTTAACATATCATCTGAAGGATGGCACCGTCAACAGTGTAGCACTCCGTCAGTAGTGCACTAAAGTTCCATCCTAGATAATATGTTCAAGTCCCTGGATTGGGGCTTGATCCCACGATCTACTGACTCAGAGGCAATAATGCCGTCACTGATCCAAACTTGTCATTTAAAGACATTTAAACAGTGTTATTTACAAGGATCATTGTTAGGAACACTGATCTTCTCAATAGTAATAATATACAAACACATGCATACCAAAACTAGCAGACGACTCAAAAATAGGGAGCATGATTAATTACGAAGAAGACTATATTTGAATTTAGGAAGGCTATAGACAGATTAGTAGATTGGGCAATTAGAAATCAGATGAAGTTTAATGTGGACAAATTTTGGAAGAAAGATTAAAATACTCTTGGGATTGGAGTTCATAAGCTAGGTTGAAACTTCAGTGCAGTACTGTGGGAGTGCTGCATTGTTGAAAGTGGTGTCTTTTAGAAGAGATGCTAAGTCAAGGTCCTGTCTTTCTTCTTAGGTGGACATAAATGATTCCATAGCACTATGTGCAGAAGAACAGTGGAGCTCTCCCTGGTTTCATGGCCAATATTTATCTCTTAACCAACGTCATTAACATAGATTATATAGCCATTATCTCATTGCTGTTTGTGGAACCTTAATATGTGACTATAGTTCAAAAATACTTAAGTGGTTTTAAACGCTTTGGGATACCATGAAGTTGTGGAAGGTGCTAAACAAACACAAGTACTTCCTTTCCTTTAACGCCCACTGGTGACCTACACCGTTGACCCTACCAGGGTATGCTTGGTCAGCAAAAGGTCACCTAATTCAAATATCCCCTTCTGCAATCTCACAATCTGCAGTGCACAGTTGCATAATGCAGGTGAAAGAGGCCAATGATGTCATAATGTTTCTCATGAACGATCAACAATATAGAAAGCCTTGCACTTTTATCATCCATCTCGATTTGCCAGAGTGCAGGCCATTATTAATTGAATGCATGTAGCCATATGGAGCCCGGAAGGGGTTTCACTTTATAGTTGGCTTGTAATCAAAGGCAAAGAATCATATACTTCAATGCTTACTGCCCAGGTAGTAGTCATGATTTCTTTATTTTGTACAATTGATGGTGTCACCATTATTTTAAAGAGCAGGAGGAATGAGGAATGTTATTTGTTAAAAACTATCCATTGCAGACTGGGCTCATGACTCCTTTGAGATGACAGAAAAAACCTGGAGAAAAGTATAAGGCACATGTAACGACCCAGGTCAGGTGCAGCAGTCAAAGCAAAGGTTCATACATTGACAGACAAGGAGAAATGTTACAGTCCAGCCTGGCTATGGTAGCTAAGATTATTGTCGCCTGTTCTGTCTACATTCTAGCATTGAAATAGAGCAGACAGGAGAAGAGAGCATGCTTCAGCCAGTGGCAAACTGATCAGGAGCCAGATGAGATGTCTACATAATTAACTATTTACTCAGAAAAAGCCTTAAGTTAAATACTTGTACTGTAAAATGCACAATGTCACATTTGCACCAAGGCCAGAAAACAAAATCCCCACTATTGTCCATAGTTTTACATCAGGATTGATGAATACAACGGCATTTCTCTCCATCTACTTTACGGTGCTCTGGTCAAAATGAACTGTCACAACACTTTGAAGTACCAGTGAACCCAGATTTTCTCAACCTTTCCATTGTACTGTGCGGGTGTGTTCACTGCATTTTAACCCAGCGCTTCCCTGTCCTAATATTGTTTTATGTGGCTCGGTGTAAATTTTGTTTGACAATGCTCCTGTGAAGTGCCACAGAACATTTTACAGTGTTAAAAGCACTACATAAATGAAAGTATTTATGCTCTCATGCTCACATCTCTGTCCTGGGATTGCTGCAGTGTTCCAGTGAACATCAACGCAAGCTCGAGGAACAGCATCTCATCTACCGATTAGGCACACTACAGCCTGCCGGACTGAACATTGAGTTCAATAATTTCAGAGCATGACAGCCCCCCACTTTACTTTCATTTTTAGTCATTTTTAGTTATTTTTTCTTCCTTTTTTTTTGCATTCCTTTTTACATTTTTTACAATCTTTTTTTGCATGTATTTCATTTCATCTTAGTTTGTTCAGTTTGCTTACCCACTGTTTTTATCAGGTTGTTTTTCTTCAGGTTTGCACTTGCTGATGTTCAATATTCAGTATATTCACACCTAATCTGTACTAATGCTTTGTCTTTCAACACACCATTAACATATTGTTTGCCTTTGCTCCGTGACCTTTTGGTCAGCTATGTGGCCTGGTCCAATCTGCACCTTCTCCTTTGTTATCTCTTGCCCAACCCCCACCTCACTTGTTTATAATCTGTGACTTTTCTAATATTTGTCAGTTCCGAAGAAGGGTCACTGACCCGAAACGTTAACTCTGCTTCTCTTTCCACAGATGCTGCCAGACCTGCTGAGTGAATCCAGCATTTCTTGTTTTTGTTACATAAATGAAAGTAGTTGTTGCAAAAGTGTATGACATGTTTGTTCTACATCTTAACGATGTGTGCCTTCTAGGTGGTTCCCCAGTGGGAGGATGAAGTGTGATATATGGCTAAGCGTCCGTATCTGTTTCCAGGGATGAACATGCCCAGAACCTCCTTGTGCTGGATCAGTAAGTGGCCCTGTAACTACAGGTGGCATGAGTTTTGATGCTTGGTTCCTGCCACATCTGGTGCCATTTGAACAGGCTTGCTGAGTAAATCAGATCTGACTTCACAGTGACACATCATTTCATCATTTGTGCCATCTTTTGCCATTCACATACTCCTGGACATTTCTTTAGCAAGGTCAGATATCTGTGTTGGAGAAGACTGCTGGCCATCAATAAGTTTGTTGAAATCCAACAATGTACTGTCTCAATCTGATTCCATAACCATGTGAATCCAGATAAGACAGATAACGTTAGATTGGAGCCCAAGGCCTCTATAGTCTCAGTCGGACTAACTATTATGGAATCTCTACCTGAGCTTAGTACTTTGGAAAGGGATACTCTGCTGTGGTGGCTGCTGGAGTGGCCATGCTCTTCATATCAGTCTGCATGTCTCATGAAGTGGTTATGGAGTACTACTGAGATGCAGGTTATGTACTCCATTTTAAATGCCTCCAAACTCTAAGGACGGTTTGTCATACTTTCAAATGAATGTATTAATTGATGTTGAGCTACCAAATTGAATTTGTAAGCAGGCCCTGCAAGATCTGAGTTCCTGGCCTCAACAGTTGAAAAAGCCATCGAGCCGTCTCTCTGTCCAGCAGGTTGTAGCTCCTCCAATTCCATTTGTATTTACTCCGCCTGTGCTTTAGCAAGTGCTCCTTCTTGTAACTCATTAATTGACCCTCTGGAGTAGGTGAATCTGGACTGGTACTTGTCACTTATAGAGAAGGGTACACTGAGGCATTTGAGTGGGGCTGAACATTGGACTCTGCCCCCTCCTTCTGTTGGGCACTAGGGAGCAAAAGTTTAGATTACTGGCAGAAAGATGCCCCTTGAAAGAGTTTAGTGTTGTGCAGCAGCAGTGCTTGTGCGTGAGGTACTGAATGAAAGAATGATATGGAAAAGAATGAAAAACAAAGGTGGCATTTGGCATGAGCATGAGACCTCCAAACTTCCTTAATCCCTTCTGTCTCTAAACTATGAATCTTCAGGTGGGATCGCTGCCACAAGGCATAGATATACTCTCCCTCTCCAGACTACAAGCTTGCTGTATGTGTCCTTCCCTTCCCAAGGACTTTGAAAAGAGATATATGTTGGAATATACATGCATTAGCCATATATCCAGTTCAGCAGCCATCTTACTGCAAGGCTGAAAACCTGCACCATGCTGTACCTTATGCTAGCAACTTTTGGGTTTGGTGCTTTCCAGATTGAATGGGCTATAGGGCAAACACACTGACGTGGCAGTAATACACAATGCCTTGGTGAAACATGGGCATATGCTTTTACAAAGTACATGAACAAGTTTTTCTATTTGTTCATGGGATGTGGGTATTGCTGTCAAGGTCAGCATTTATTGCCCATTCCTAAATGCCCTTGAAAAGTTACTGGTGTGCCAGCTTCTTAAACTGCTGCAGTCCATGCGGTGTAGGTACACACAGTGTTATTAGGCAGGGAGCTCCTGGATTTTGACCCGGTGACAATGAAATAATGGTGATATATTTCCAAGTCAGAATGTTGGGTACTTTGGAGGGGAACTCGCTGGTGGTAGTGTTCCCATGTGCCTGCTGTCCTTGTTCTTCTAGGTGGTACAAGTTGGGGGTTTGGAAGGTGTTGTTGAAGAAGCCTTGGCAAGTTGTAGCAGTACATCCTGTAGACGGAACAAACTGCAGCCACGGTGCACCGGTGGTGGAGGGAGTGAATATTTAATTTGGTGGATAGGGTGCCAATCAAGCTTTGTCCTGGATGGTGTTGAGCATCTTGAACATTGTTGCTGCCCTCGTCTAGGCAGGTGGACAGTATTCCATCACACACCTGACACGTGCCTTGTAGATGGTGGAAAGGCTTTGGGGAGTCAGAAATTGAGTTACTCGTTACAGCATACCCAGCCTATGAACTTTTGATAATCTCTACAGGGATTGAACAGAAGATGTTACTGACATTAGCACCACACTCTAATCAGCTGAGCTAAGCAGGTATGACAGAATGTTGCCTTTATGAAGCCCAATCGTGCTGGGAATGGAATGCTGTTAAGATGCACTGCAAGGAAACATACACAATTTGCAACAATATGAGTACACTCAGTTTACTAATTTTCTAGCGATCAACAACTTTATTCCTTCGTCCCAGATTTGGGACACAGCTACCTCCATCCAGGCTCATCTGGTGCTACTTTTAACTGGAGGATGCCTTTCACCCAGCTCCATGCAGGACATTTTACATTAAAATCTCCAAAGCTGCTTCATTTATTGTAACACTACTGACTCATACCCTTGATCTAGCTCTTTTGACCCATCTATACCAAAGTGTGGCTATAATGTGGAGCCTGCTACCACATGGTGTAGTTGAGGCAAAAAGTCTAGATGCTTTGAAGGGGAGGTTAACTAAGTATATTAGGGAGAAAGGAATAAAAGGATATGCAGATAGGTTGATGAATAGGGTAGGAAGTAACTTGTGAGAACCATAAACATCAGCACAGATCAGTTGGGTCGAGTGGCCTGTTTCTATGCTGTAAATTCTACTTAAAACTCTTCTGTATTAGGACAGTTTTAAGGGTAATCTGCAGATGGCTAACATGGTCCTTGGATCTGTTACTCACCATGTTACGCGTGGTGTGTCAGGAGTTGCACTCATTTATGTTAATAAGCTGACTTTGCATTGATAAGCACAAGGTCAACTCACTGAACTGCAGACACATGAAGAGCAGCAGTCTTGCCTCATTGTGGGCCCCAAGTAAATGGAAACAGAGAAGTTTTATAGACAGAAATCCATAATTAAAAAATCAATATGTCAAGAAAGATGTTAATCTGTCTAGTTCAGCCTCAGCTGGAGTATTGCGTCCAATTCTCGGCGCCGCACTTGAGGAAAGACATGAGGTCATTGGAGAGAGTACAGAAACGATTCATGAGAATGGTTCAAGGAATGAGGAATTTCAGTTCTAAAGACAGATTGGAGAAGTTAGGACTGTTTTCCTTGGAGAAGAGAAGGCCAAGAGGTGATTTGAAAAAATCATGAGGGGTCTGGACAGAGTAGATAGAGAGAAACTGTTCCCACTCATGAAAGGATTGAGAATGAGAGGGCACAGATTTAAAGTATTTGGTAAGAGAAGCAAAAGTGACATGAGGAAAAACTTTCATGCAGCGAGTGGTTAAGGTCTGGAATGCGCTGCCTGAGAAAGTGGTGGAGGCAGGTTCAATTGAAGCATTTAAAAGGGAATTAGACAGTTATATGAAAAGGAAGAATGTGCAGGGTTATGGGGAGAAGGCAGGGGAATGGAACTGAGGGAATTGCTCTTTCAGAGAGCCAGTGTGGACATGATGGGCTGAATGGCCTCTTTCTGCACTGTAACAATTCTGTGATTCTGTCTTGTTCTGGAATGTGTTACTGATGACAATCCCAGTTTATAACAACCTACCATTTGGGTGAAGAGAGAATTGAAAATTACTTTTTAAGCGGAAGGAGCTATAACAAAATAAAGTGCTCCTTTAAGAGATTAGAAGTAGATTTTACAGGCTGTCTGCATCATTTAAAACTAAAATTCCCCTACAGTTTTATAGACTGTTTCAGCTGCATTTGTTGTTTTTGTTGGTAGTGACTTGACAAGGATAATCTTTAAAAAATGAATTATTGAACTCTAAAATTTAAGCAGAGCTAATCAGTAGGCTGGGTAACTTCAGGTTGCCAAGTCTGATGTTAGTGACTCAAGAAGAATACCAATAAATTTAACTAGACTGACAGACCATTTAAGTATTCTAAATACATAGTTCTAAACTTCCCAAAACAAGCTCACTTACGGTATCTCAGGTATTTCCTTACTAAGATATATTGATGTCTTAAAAGCACAAAAACATCATAGGCAAGAAAAGAATTCCAAAGATCCCTTCTGAAATGTTAATTATTTCTTTTCCTCATAAATCATGATATTCATGATGTTACAACTCACTTCTGTTTCCATTCTTGAACATTTTAGGCCTGATTTTATGTTATTTGTATAAAAGCAGTTCTGAACTGACGCAAAACAAAGACTAGTTTTAGGGTGTGCTCAGTGGTAAAGTACAGTGCCAGCAAGTGTAGGGTGTGGGTTTGATTACTGGTGGAGCAAGTTTGTGATCTTGGTCATGGCATGGGGTGAAAGTGCACAGCAGAGGCTGGGAAATTTGCACTGGGAAGAGGAAGAAAATAGCAAGAATAAGCTGATGTAGCGCACCTCTAAGTAGCTGGTTCTCTAACAACAATAACAAAGTCATAGGCTCAGATCACTTCAAAGCCTCTCCCATCCACTAGTGGGCACGGTGTCTAAATCAATAGTATGATTGTTTTTTGCTACTGACCATTAGAAAATTATACTTTCAGACAAATGGGAGATGTAAAGGGGGAATTTTTGGTCCCAATACAGACCAATAATCATGGAGGGAGTGAGAATCATGTTTGCAGCGGTCGGATGGTGGGGAGTGGGGAGAGGTAAACCTGGAAATGCCAAATTTAACTGCAGGATCTCTTTATCACTTTTTAATTTAATTTTCAGGCTGGCCAGCTGCCGAGCAGGAAAGCCAACAGTACAAGGCCGCAGTTGGGGACCATTGGGAGCAGCCCCTGGTGATTGGGAAAGATTGTACAGCAGAAGCAGGATGGCAATCAGAAAGGCAATTGGGAGGGAGGGAAGGTTCATGGGTTGAAGGTTGGGTCAGATTAGTGGGGCAATTGGGCCAGAGAGAGAAATTATGGAAAAGAATGGGGGGTTGGTGTCTGGCAAATGGGAGGGAATGAGAGATTGTTGGACAGAAGGGTGGGAAGTTGGCAAATCGTGGGACAAAAGGCTTGCTTGGGAGCTGGGTGGAGCATTCCTGTTCCTCTTGGCTCACAAGCAGTGCTGAAAAAGCTCTTACCTGCTCAATCCGGCTTCTCCCATCCCCATTATCTGCCAGGTTACTCGAATCCTAGTAAACCAGGCCGATGAGTGTTAAATTGAAATAAGGTTCCTAACTGCATCTTGGGAGCCTGAGCTAAAAACTAAAATGAGGTGTCCCACCTCATGACAGCAGAATACAAACACCTCGTGTGACCTGCTGCAGTAAAAATGGTGACAAGCATGTACACATGGGTTCAGGTTGCATCATAACACTCTCTCCCGTCCGTTGTTGGGGGGGTTAATATTGACCGACTGAAGAACTGTGAGCAAAATAACCTTAAATACTAATTGTTAACTGCATACAATATTTAAGGTTGGACACTTGTAATAATCTATGCAAGCTAATGGTCTAGTTTGTGTCCATGGGCTGAAAGATTTCTGCTCCAATTTAAAGGGACATGCCACTTAAAGGTACAGGGGAAAAATAGTTTGTGCCTTTATAAAAACTGAGGACCGATGAAATTTTGTGGGGATGGACAAAATTGGTGTACTTGCAATTTAAGGGACCAGAATTTGGTGCTTAAGTTATATAAATTCAGAATTAGATCCATTTTAAAATATGTGCTAAATTTTGGGTGAGTCGGTTACTGGTAGATGGTGCATCCATCCCAAGTTGCTCCATGGATGTAAATGATAAGTTAATGCGGGCAAAAGCTCGGCCCCATAAATTCTGTTGTTTACACCAGAATTACACCTGATTTAAGTTAAGCTTCCAGAAAAGAAGGGTCAAGTTACTTGCATGACTTGTCAAATTAGGAAGTGATTGAGTTCACTACCTTTGAATATCCATATTGTTTGAAACATCAGCTTTGACTGAAGTAATGAGAAAAATCCTTCTTCAGCTGCGTGACTAAGAACAGATTCTGCAAGGGGCTTTCCGGCAGTTTCAGGGAACTCTTTTGCTTCTCATCCACCCCATCTTAGAGCCCTTACCATGTGTCTCACTATGGGCATGCCCATACATGTCATTATAATGGAAGCAGAATAGCAGGAGGAGGAGGAGGAAGTCATAGAGGCCTGCAGGATAAGGCTATACCAAAGGAAAGGAAAACCTACTAGGTCATTCCCTCCTACCAGAATCTAAGAACATGTTGCTCCTTTAATGATATTTCATAAGATAAAGAAATAGACAATGATTCAGGAGGGATAGAGTGACTATCTCCTGTTACTAACTAACCTCCAACCATTCTCCGAATTACAAAAAACAGATTAACTTCAAAACTCTGGACTTTGTATTACAAAGTGGTTTTATTATCCACATATATATTTACAGAAAGTGCTTCTTGTTGCCCTCATGCCTACCTTGGTTCCTCTCTGTGCTGCTCTTAAACCTATCCTAGTACTATGCTGAGGTGATATCTGAGGGGCAGGGATGCCAGTAATGCTTGACTGTGTTCTGATATCATGAGCCTTTGTGGATACTTTTCTGTCAGAGGGCAGATGCTGGTGCTACCAGCTTCTCCAGGTAGTGCTGCACTGAATCCTTCTTGATACTGGCAATGAGGATGGCATTGGCCTCTCTGTTTACTGGGCATTGACATGCAGAAACCTGTAACTGTAGTCACAGATTATGCAAGGAAGTAAGTTCCTTCAGCTGACTTAACGGTTAACAGTAGGAGATTATATGGCCATATGAATGCAGTGTATAACTTCAAGGACCTATCATGGGCTAAATTGGATAGCCCCGAAAACGGGTGTAGGGATCATGATTATCCCGCGCCCATTCATTGCAATCAGGCAGCATGCCAACCACTGATTTGAATGGTTTCAGTGTCCAGCCAGCGCTAACCGTGCTAATGATTGGCTGGATGCATTAATAGGGGATCAATATCACGAGTGGCTAGCACCACTTAAAGCTAGCCTGCACCTCTTAAGGGGGAGATGTGTTGTGGCTGGAGCAGATTCTGACAGTCATGCAAGAAGTGAATCTGACCTGGAAATCATTGAAAAATCCTACAACATGAGAGAGTGTGGGCTCCAAAGTTTTCGAACGTCACACTGGAGGCCTTGGTGGAGGAAGTGGAAAGGAGGAGAGAAGTCTTGTAATCACAGGGACCAGAAGGCCCTCCAGACACACGCCCAAAAAGCAGTGGGAGCAGACAGCCATGGAGATCAATGCCAGGCGTCACATCCTGAGGACCTGGATGTAGTGCCACAAGGATTGCAATGAAAACACACAAGTGAACGTATCTTCAAATGCCATATCCTACTGTAAGACTCAGAGACTGCCCAATTCACCACACTCCCTCACTTACCTACCAACAATCAGAACTGATACTTCATGCTCATATACTCCATCGTACGCTCACACACTTTGTACCATTGCAAGCCTCACAACCACATCTTACAGCTTGCATACACTGCCAGCTATTAAACCATGATAGCCACATCACCCAAACAGATTTCACGCTACTCATTGACACCCTGAATGAAGATATCACGATTGTTGTCAGGATACTGGGCACTAACCTGCATGATTCACTGCCTATGGTCTCACACAGGCTGAATGCTGAGGCAGTGGAATCCCTTTTGGTTCTGGTACATGGCAGAGCTAACATGTGTACCCATAAAGTAATGTGTGTGCTGTCAATGCACCCTGGGATGGGCACACCTTCTGCCAGCAAAACCTTTGCAACCTGCAACAATTATAGAAAGCACCAAACACTTGTAGATTCGTAGCAAAGGCCAGTAGAAAGTGGTTGGTAATCCCTTTAAATAACTCTTTTGGTGGGGGGTGGGGATGTTCCTATGTTCCTGCTACTGCACGTGTGTTCAGCTGCATGAGATAAAGAGAAGGCGCTAGCTGGAGCGTGAGCTCCAAAATGGCACCGCTGACGTCAAATGAGCATCGCATGCTGATTGACATCATGATCTTCCTACTCTGCATACATTCAGCGTCCGTTCACTGCATCCAGTCCCCACTTTCCCCCGTACTGGTGCCAGTGCCCCACGAACTGGAACCCACTTCTACCACACCAGTCTTTGAGCCACGCATTCATTTCTCTAATCTTATTTGCCCTTCTCCAATTTGCAGGTGGCTCAGGTAATAATCCAGAGCTCCCTGGATGATGAAAGAGATAGAGAATAAGATGAAGCAGAAAAAGAGTGCATATGACAGATGTCAGGTGGATAATACAATTGAGAACCAGGCTAAATCTGGAAGGTTCAGCGGGGAAGTGAGAAAACAAAGAGAAACAAAGGCTGGAATTTTGTGAGGTCCCCTGAGGCAGGGTCAGAGGTGGCGGGCTCGGAGTTTTGTGACGGGTGGCGGGGGGCGACGGGCCCATTGCCTCCCCGTTGCCAAGTGATCATTTCAGGGGCAGGATAGGCTGACGATAGCCCTTCCACCCAGAGGCCAACTGAGGCCCTTAAGTCGCCTATTAATGGCCAATTAAGGACTTCTTCCTGCCGCCGGTGGGATCTTAGCAGCGGTAGTGGTAGGGGGTGCCTCTACTGCACGGGGAAGGCGCCTTGCAACATAAGGTGGCCTCCCTGCGAGCTGGGGGTGGGGGGGTCCCTCCTCTGTGAGCAATGTTTGGCCCATGAAGAACCACCACTGGGAACAACTTTACCCTGAGGGGCCCCTCTCCCCCAGACTGCATAACCACCATCCTGCTTCTTGTGGCACTGCTGATACTGCAGAGCTGCTGGCCCTCTGATTGGAGGGCTCTTGGAGGCGGTATCCCTGTCTTTAAAGGTAAGGGGATCCTGGCTCCTGAAACCTTGATTCAAAAAGATTGGAGGATCGCTCCAGGAGGGCACGAAAAGGCAGAGGCGGGGGTTTCCCTGCCTTTTCGGCCCAGCGCCGGGAGCCCTGCCTCCAGCACCAAATCCAGCCCAAACAGAGAATGAGAAGAGACTCATGGCTAACATAAAAGGGAATCTAAAAGTCTTCTATAGGCACATAAATGGTTAAAGGGTGATAAAAGGAGGAATAGGTCGATTAGTGACCTAAAAGGGGATTTACGCATAGAGGCAGGGGACATGGCTGAGGTATTAAATGAGTATTTTTGCATCTGTCTTTATTGAGGAAGAAGGTGCTGTCCAAGTCATGATGAAAGAGGAGGTAGTTGAGACACTGGATAGGCTATAAACCGATAAAGGATAGGCTGTCTGTACTTGAAGTGGATAAGTCATCAGGACCAGATGAGATGCATCCAAGGCTACTTACGGATGTAAGGGTGGAAATTGTGGAAGCACTGGCCATAATCTTCCAGTGCTCCTTAAATACAGGGGTGGTGCCAGAGGACTGAAGAATTGCGAATGTGATACCTTTGTTCAAAAAAGGGTGAAAGAACAAGCCCAGTAAGTACATGCTAGTCAGTTTAACCTTGCTAGTGGGAAAGCTTTTAGAAACAATAATTCAGGACAAAATTAAGAGTCACTTTGACAAATGTGGATTAATTAAGAAAAGTGAGCATGGATTTGTTAAGGGCAAATCGTGTTTAACTAACTTGCTTGAGTTTTTTGATGAGGTTTGATGAGGGTAATATGGCTGATGTGGTATGCATGGATTCCAAAAAGTCATTTGATAAAGTGTCACATAATTGGCTTTTATTTTTATTCATTCAGGGATGTGGGCGTTGCTGGCTTGGCCAGCATTTATTGCCCATCCCTAATTGTCCTTGAGAAGGTGGTGGTGAGCTGCCTTCTTGAACCGCTGCAGTCCATTTGGGGTAGGTACACCCACAGTGCTGTTAGGAAGTGAGTTCCAGGACAGTGAAGGAACGGCGATATCATTCTAAGTCGAGATGGTGTGTGACTTGGAGGGGAACTTGCAGGTGGTGATGTTCCAATGCATTTGCTGCCCCTGTCCTTCTAGTTGGTAGAGGTCGCGGGTTTGGAAGGTGCTGTCTCAGGAGCCTTGGTGCATTGCTGCAGTGCATCTTGTAGATGGTACACACTGCTACCATTGTGCGCCGGTGGTGGAGGGAGTGAATGTTTGTAGATGGGGTGCCAATCAAGCGGGCTGTATTGTCCAGGATGGTGTCGAGATTCTTGAGTGTTGTTGGAGCTGCACCCATCCAGGCAAGTGGAGAGTATTCCATCACACTCCTGACTTGTGCCTTTTAGATGGTGGACAGGCTTTGGGGAATCAGGAGGCGAGTTACTTGCCTCAGGATTCCTAGCCTCTGACCTGCTCTTGTAGCCACGGTATTTATATGGCTACTCCAGTTCAGTTTCTGGTCAATGGTATCCCCAGGATGTTGATAGTGGGGGATCCAGCAATGGTAATGCTGTTGAATGTCAAGGGGAGATGGTTAGATTCTCTCTTGTTGGAGATGGTCATTGCCTGGCACTTGTGTGGCGCAAATGCTACTTGCCACTTATCAGCCCAAGCCTGTAGATTGTCCAGGTCTTGCTGCATTTCTACACGGACTGCTTCAGTATCTGAGGAGTCACCAATGGTACTGAACATTGTGCAATCATCAGCGAACACCCCCTCTTCTGACCTTATGATTGAAGGAAGGTCATTGATGAAGCAGCTGAAGATGGTTGGGCCGAGGACACTATCCTGAGGAACTCCTGCAGTGATGTCCTGGAGCTCAGATGATTGACCTCCAACAACCACAACCATCTTCCTTTGCGCTAGGTATGACTCCAGCCAGCGGAGGGTTTTCTCCCTGATTCCCATTGACCTCAGTTTTGCTCGGGCTCCTTGATGCCATACTCAGTCAAATGCTGCCTTGATCTCAAGGGCAGTTACTCTCACCTCACCTCTTGAGTTCAGCTCTTTTGTCCATGTTTGAACCAAGGCTGTAATGAGGTCAGGAGCTGAGTGGCCCTGGCGGAACCCAAACTGAGCATCACTAAGCAGGTTATTGCTAAGCAAGTGCTGCTTGATGGCACTGTTGATGACACCTTCCATCACTTTACTGATGATTGAGAATAAGCTGATGGGGCGATAATTGGCCAGGTTGGACTTGTCCTGCTTTTTGTGTACAGGACATACCTGGGCAATTTTCCACATTGCAGGGTAGATGGCAGTGTTGTAGCTGTACTGGAACAGCTTGGCTAGGGGTGCGGCAAGTTCTGGAGCACAGGTCTTTAGTACTATTGCCGGAATATTGTCAGGGCCCATAACTTTTGCACTATCCAGTGCCTTCAGTCGTTTCTTGATATCACGTGGAGTGAATCGAATTGGCTGAAGTCTGGCATCTGTGATGCTGGGGACTTCTGGAGGAGGCCGAGATGGATCATCAACTCGGCACTTCTGGCTGAAGATTGTTGTAAATGCTTCAGCCTTATCTTTCGCACTGATGTGCTGGGCTCCCCCATCATTGAGGATGGGGATATTTGTGGAGCCACCTCCTCCAGTTAGTTGTTTAATTGTCCACCATCATTCACGGCTGGATGTGGCAGGACTGCAGAGCTTAGATCTGATCCGTTGGTTATGTGATCGCTTAGCTCTGTCTATCGCATGCTGCTTACGCAGTTTGGCACGCAGATAGTCCTGTGTTGTAGCTTCACCAGGTTGGTACCTCATTTTGAGGTATGCCTGGTCTGCTCCTGGCATGCCCTCCTGCACTCTTCATTGAACAAGGCTTGGTCTCCTGGCTTGATGGTAATGGTAGAGTGGGGGATATGCCGGGCCATGAGGTTACAGATTGTGGTTGAGTACAATTCTGCTGCTGCTGATGGCCCACAGCGCCTCATGGATGCCCAGTTTTGCATTGCTAGATCTGTTTGAAATCTATCCCATTTAGCACGGTGATAGTGCCACACAACACGATGGACGGTATCTACAATGTGAAGGCGGGACATTGTCTCCACAAGGACTGTGCGGTGGTCACTCCTACCAATAGTCATGGACAGAAGCATCTGCAGCAGGCAGATTAGTGAGGACAAGGTCAAGTATGTTTTTCCCCTCGTGTTGGTTCCCCCACCACCTGCCGCAGACCCAGTCTCGGCCAGTAGTGGTGCTACCGAGCCACTCTTGGTGATGGACATTGAAGTCCCCCACCCAGAGTACATTTTGTGCCCTTGCCACCCTCAGTGCTTCCTCCAAGTGGTGTTCAACATGGAGGAGTACTGAGTCATCAGCTGAGGGAGGGTGGTAGGTGGTAATCAGTAGGAGGTTACCTTGCCCATGTTTGACCTGATGCCATGAGACTTCATGGGGTCCGAAGTCGATGTTGAGGACTCCCAGGGCAACTCCCTCCCTACTGTATACCACTGTGCCACCACCTCTGGTGGGTCTGTCCTGCCGGTGGGACAGGACATACCCAGGGATGGTGATGGCAGTGTCTGGGACATTGTCTGTAAGGTATGATTCCGTGAGTATGACTATGTCAGGCTGTTGCTTGACTAGTCTGTGGGACAGCTCTCCCAACTTTGGCACAAGCCCCCAGATGTTATTAAGGAGGACTTTACAGGGTCGACAGGGCTGGGTTTGCCATTGTCGTTTCCGGTGCCTAAGTCGATGCCGGGTGGTCCGTCCGGTTTCATTCCTTTTTATTGACTTTGTAGCGGTCAGGTACAACTGAGTGGCTTGCTAGGCCATTTCAGAGGGCATGTAAGAGTTAATCACATTGCTGTGGGTCTGGAGTCACATGTAGGCCAGACCAGGTAAGGACAGCAGATTTCCTTCCTTAAAGGACATTCGTGAACCAGATGGGTTTTTACAACAATCGACAATGGTTTCATTGCCATCATTAGACTAGCTTTTTAATTCCAGATTTATTAATTAAATTCAAATTCCACCTTCTGCTGTGTTGGGATTCGAACCCATGTCCCCAAAGAAATACCCTGGGTCTCTGGGTTACTAGTCCAATGATAATACCACTACGCCACCACCTGCACTTCTCTCGATTCCTCCAATGTTGTTAAATTATCAGACTGCTTATCCGACATTCAGTACTGGATGAACAGAAATGTTCTCCAATTAAATATTGGGAAGACTGAAGCCATTGGTTCCAGTCTCCACTCCAAACTCCATTTTTTTAAATTTCCAAAATATATTTTATTCATAAAAATCTGTAAAAAATACATTATAAAACAGTTCCAAACAGCACCAAGTCAAAAAATACAAAGAGTGCAAAAGAGATCAGTTTCCTTCAATACAGGAGTGAGTTGTCTCACAACCCTTCCATTTCATTTTTCATGCCATGTACATTTTACAGCAAACAAATATTTTCCGGATACAGTTCGAGGGGTTTTCCATGGATCCAGCCCCTCAGTTGTTTGCACTGGAGTGCTGACTTAGGTTGCACTAGTGTGCTAAAGTGGAAGTTTGGTGACTGAGGAAGTTCGGTGAGGAGGTAGTGAGGAGCTCCTTTCATTTCCTCCCTGTCCTCAGTGAGGGGAGCTGAGAGTTTCCAAAGAGCACAGCTGACTGGTGACTAAGTCCTGGTAGGTATTTTTCAAACTGGGTTGAATTGTAAGTCATTGTTTTAGCAAGACTTAGTTGTTTTTTAAAAATTGTAATAGTCTTCTAAAGTTTTAAATTTAAAGGGTTAGTCATGGCAGGAGAGCTTAAAGCCATGGTTTGCTCCTCTTGCAGCATGTGGGAATCCGGGAACATTTCCAGTCCCCGGGACCAGCATGTGTGCAGGAAGTGTGTCCAGCTGCAGCTCCTGGAAGCTCGGGTTTCAGAGCTGGAACGGCGGCTGGAAACACTGTGGAGCATCCGCGAGTCTGAGAGCATTGTGGATAGCATGTATAGAGAGGTGGTCACACCGCAGCTGAAGGGACTTGAGGAAGGGAATGGGTGACCACCAGGCAGTCCAAGAGAAACAGGCAGGTAGTCCAGGAGCCCCTGGGGTACCGCTTGCAAATCGGTATTCCATTTTGGAGGCTGATTCCTCCAGGGAGTGCGGACAGAGCCAAGCTTCTGGCACCGCAAGCAGCCTGTCTGTACAGGAAGGGGGAAAGAGAGGAAGAGCAATAGTAATAGGGGATTCTATAGTCAGGGGAACATATAGGTGCTACTGTTGCCATCAACGTGACTCCAGGATGGTGTGTTGCCTCCCTGGTGCCAGGGTCTGGGATGTCACTGAACGGCTGCATGCAATCCTGAATGGGGAGGGTGATGAGGCAGAGGTCATGGTACAAGTTGGTACCAATGACATAGGTAGAAAGAGGGATGAGGTCTTGCATCAAGAATTCAGGGAGTTAGGCAGGAGACTAAAAAGCAGGACCTCTTGGGTTGTAATCTCTGGATTAGTCCCAGTGCCATGTGCTAGCGAATATAGAAATAGGAGAATAGCACTGATGAACGCGTGGCTTAAGGGTTGGTGCAGGAGGGAGGGTTTTAGGTTCCTGGACCACTGGGATCGTTTCTGGGGAAGGTGGGACCTGTACAAGTGGGACGGTCTACATCTGAACCAGATGGGGACTAACATCCTTGCTGGTGGGTTTGCTGGTGCTGTTGGGAGGAGTTTAAACTAATTTGGCAGGGGGAGGGGATGCAGACTCCTAGCAGAATAGGGACACAGCTAAACACAGGAAAGCGAACAAGTCAGAGGGAATACAGCGGAAGTAAGTTTCAAGGGAGTAAGACCAGGATGGAAGGCCTCTACTTTAATGCCAGGGGTATTGCAGGTAAAACAGATGAGTTAAGGGCAAGGTTTGACACGTGGAATTGTGATATAGTAGCCATCACGGAGACATGGTTGAGGGAGGGCAGGATTGGCAGCTCAATATCCTGGGATATAGAATCTTCAGGTGGGACAGAGGAGGGGGTAAAAGAGGAGGGTGCATTGCAATATTAGTTAAGGAGTCAGGTACTGCAGTAAGGAGAGATGATATTAGAATTAGAATAAGAATATTACAGCGCAGTACAGGCCCTTCGGCCCTCGATGTTGCGCCGATCATCTGACCTACACTATTCCATTTACATCCATATGTCTATCCAATGACCACTTAAATGCCCTTAAAGTTGGCGAGTCTACTACTGTTGCAGGCAGGGCGTTCCACGCCCCTACTACTCTCTGCGTAAAGAAACTACCTCTGACATCTGTCCTATATCTTTCACCCCTCAACTTAAAGCTATGTCCCCTCGTGTTTGCCATCCTCATCCGAGGAAAAAGACTCTCACTATCCACCCTATCTAACCCTCTGATTATCTTGTATGTCTCTATTAAGTCACCTCTCCTCCTCCTTCTCTCTAACGAAAACAACCCCAAGTCCCTCAGCCTTTCCTCGTAAGACCTTCCTTCCATACCAGGCAACATCCTAGTAAATCTCCTCTGCACCCTTTCCAAAGCTTCGACATCCTTCCTATAATGCGGTGACCAGAACTGCACGCAATACTCCAGGTGCGGCCTCACCAGAGTTTTGTACAGCTGCATCATGACCCCGTGGCTCTGAAACTCGATCCCCCTACTAATAAAGGCTAACACACCATATGCCTTCTTAACAGCCCTATTAACCTGGGTAGCAACTTTCAGGGATTTATGTACCTGGATACCAAGATCTCTCTGCTCATCTACACTACCAAGAATCTTCCCATTAGCCCAGTACTCTGCATTGCTGTTACTCCTTCCAAAGTGAATCACCTCACACTTCTCCGCATTAAACTCCATTTGCCATCTCTCAGCCCAGCTCTGCAGCCTATCTATGTCCCTCTGTACCCTACAACACCCTTCGACACTATCCACAACTCCACCGACCTTCGTGTCATCCGCAAATTTACTAACCCACCCTTCTACACCCTCATCCAGGTCGTTTATAAAAATGACAAACAGCAGTGGCCCCAAAACAGAACCTTGTGGTACACCACTAGTAACTAAACTCCAGGATGAACATTTGCCATCAACCACCACCCTCTGTCTTCTTTCAGCTAGCCAATTTCTGATCCAAAGCTCTAAATCACCTTCAACCCCATACTTGCGTATTTTCTGCAATAGCCTACCGTGGGGAACCTTATCAAACGCCTTACTGAAATCCATATACACCACATCCACGGCTTTACCCTCATCCACCTGTTTGGTCACCTTCTCGAAAAACTCAATAAGGTTTGTGAGGCACGACCTACCTTTCACAAAACCGTGCTGACTATCGCAAATGAACTTATTCTTTTCAAGATGATTATAAATCCTGTCTCTTATAACCTTTTCCAACATTTTACCCACAACCGAAGTAAGGCTCACAGGTCTATAATTACCAGGGCTGTCTCTACTCCCCTTCTTGAACAAGGGGACAACATTTGCTATCCTCCAGTCCTCCGGCACTACTCCTGTCGACAATGACGACTTGAAGATCAACAACAACGGCTCTGCAATCTCCTCCCTGGCTTCCCAGAGAATCCTAGGATAAATCCCATCTGGCCCAGGGGACTTATCTATTTTCACTCTTTCCAAAATTGCTAACACCTCCTCCTTGTGAATCTCAATCCCATCTAGCCTAGTAGGCTGTATCTCAGTAATCTCCTCGGCAACACTTGGAGGGGGCATCAAATGAAGCTTTATGGGTAGAGTATAGGAATAAAAAAGGGACAGCCACATTGCTAGGTGTTTATTATGGACCCCCAGATAGCGGGAAATTGAGGAGCAACTATGTGCGCAATTTGCAGAGGTGTGTAAAAATAATAGGGTAATTATATTAGGTGATTTCAACTTTCCCAACATTAATTGGGATAGTCATCATGTTAAGGGCTTAGATGGAGTGGAGTTCTTACAATGTATATAGGAGAACTTTTTAGCTCAATATGTAGAGGATTTTTTAATTTCCAAAATATACTTTATTCATAAAAATCTGTAAAAATTACATTGCCAAACAGTTTCAAACAGCACCAAAAAATACAAACATTGCAAGGGAGATCAGTTTCATTCAATACAATCATGAGTTGCCTCACAACCCTTCCATTTCATTTGTCATGCCATTAACATTTTTACATTTTACAGCAAATGAAAATTTTCCCGATACAGTTCGAGGGGTTTCCCATGGATCCAGCCTCTCAGTTCAGCTTGGTGGGGGGACCTTACACTGTGGTCTTTCTCCATTGAGCCTTTGCTGCGGCTGCCCCAAGCTTTAGTGCGTCCCTCAGCACGTAGTCCTGGACCTTGGAATGTGCCAGTCTGCAACATTCGGTCGTGGACAACTCTTTGCGCTGGAAGACCAGCAAGATTCGGGCAGACCAAAGGGCGTCTTTCACCGAATTGATAGTCCTCCAGCAGCAGTTGATGTTTGTCTTGGTGTGCGACCCTGGGAACAGCCCGTAGAGCACAGACTCCTGTGTTACAGAGCTGCTTGGGATGAACCTCGACAAAAACCACTGCATCTCTTTCCACACCTGCTTTGCAAAGACACATTCCAGGAGGAGGTGGGCAACCGTCTCTTCCCCGCCACAGCCACCGCGAGGGCATTGCGCGGAGGGGGCGAGACTTCGGGCATGCAGGAAGGATCTGACGGGGAGGGCTCTTCTCACCACCAGCCAGGCTACATCTTGGTGCTTGTTTGAAAGTTCTGGTGATGAGGCATTCCGCCAAATGACTTTGGCAGTCTGCTCAGGGAACCATCCGACAGGATCCACCATCTCCTTTTCCGTAGGGCCTTGAGGACATTCCGTGCAGACCACTGCCTGATGGATTGGTGGTCAAAGGTGTTTTCCCGCACAAACTGCTCCACGAAGGATAGGTGGTACGGCACGGTTCAACTGCATGGAGCGTTCCGCGGCAATGTGACCAGGCCCATCCTTCGTAACACCAGGGACAGATAGAACCTCAGCACGTAGTGACACTTGGAGTTTGCGTACTGGAGGTCTACACACAGCTTGATGCAGCCGCACACGAAGGTGGTCATCAGGATGAGGGCCACGTTGGGTACATTTTTCCCGCCCTCATCCAGAGGTTTGAACATCATGTCCCTCCGGACCCGGCCCATTTTGGATCCCCAGATGAAGCGGAAAATGGCTCGGGTGACCGCCACAGCGCAGGAGTGGGGTATGGGCCAGACCTGCGCCATGTACAGCAACAATGTGAGTGCCTCGCACCTGATGACCAGGTTCTTACCCACAATGGAGAGAGATCGCTGCCCCCACATGATCAACTTTTGTTGTACCTTGGCTACTCGCTCCTCCCAGGTTTTGGTGCACGCCCCGGCTGACCTGATGGTGAAGGGGACAAAGGATCGGTCAGCCCAGTTCCCAAAGAACATGGCCTCGCTCTTGCCGTGGTTAACTTTGGCTCCCGAGGCCAGTACGAACTGGTCGCAGATGCTCATCAGTCTGCGCACAGACAGCGGATTCGAACAGAAGACGGCGACGTCATCCATGTACAGGGAGGTTTTAACCTGAGTGCCTCCACTGCCTGGGATTGTCACCCCTCTTATGCTCGCATCCTTCCTAATAGACTCAGCAATGGGTTCAATACAGCAAACAAACAAGACCGGGGAGAGAGGACAGTCTGACTCCAGATTGGATCGGGAAACTTTCCGATTCCCACCCATTGATTGAGACTGCGCTACTGATGTTTGCGTAGAGCAGTTTGATCCAATTGCAGATTCCCTCCCCAAACCCCATTTTGGAAAGCACGTCCATCATGTAGGTGTGCGATATCCTATCAAAAGACTTCTCCTGGTCCAGGCTGATGAGGCAGGTGTCCACCCTCCTGTCCCGCACATAGGCGATCGTAATCCTGAGTAGCGCGAGACTATCAGAGATCTTTCTGCCGAGTACAGTACAGCTCTGATCGGGGTGGATCACCAACTCCAGAGCAGACTTGACTCGACTGGCTATGACTTTGGACAGAATCTTGTAGTCAACATTAAGCAGTGAGATGGGCCGCCAATTTCTGATTTCTGCCCTCTCCCCCTTCCGCTTGTAAATGAGGGTGATGATGCCTTTCCTCGTGGATTCTGACATGCTGCCGGCCAGGAGCATACTCTCGTATACTTCCAGCAGGTCCTGGCCGACCCAGTCCCACAGGGCCGAGTACAACTCGACCGGTAAGCTGTCGCTTCCGGGAGTTTTACTCGTCTCGAAGGACTCGACGGCCTTTGTCAGCTCGTCCAGAGTTAGCGGCTTGTCCAGTCTCTCCCTCCTGCTGTCATCTAAGACCTCTGTGATAGATAACAGGAAGGACTGGGAGGCTCTGCTGTCTGTGGGCTTCGCGTCAGACAGCCCAGCATAAAAGGATTTGCTGATCCTTAGTATGTCGGACTGCGAAGACGTTACCGAGCCATCTTCTTCCTTCAGGCTGCTGATAACAGAGCTCTCTCTGTGTACCTTTTGGAAGAAGTAACGTGAGCACGTCTCATCCTGCTCGATGGAGCGGACTCTGGACCGGAAGATGATCTTGGAGGCCTCCGTGGCAAAGAGCAAGGCCTGCTGGCTCTTCACCTCTTGGAGGTCCTCCTTGACCTCGACCCCCATTGATTGCAACCGGAGCAGATTTTGCATACTTTTCTGGAGTCGGGATATTTCCCTCTGTCTCTCTCTCGCCCTCTGAACACCTTTGTGGATGAAGAACCTCTTGATGTTCTCCTTGATCGCTTCCCACCAGTGAACTGGAGACTCAAAGAGGGGTTTCACGGTCCTCCAACCTTTGTAATCCCTTTTGAGTTCCTCAACGTTCTCTGGGGTCAGCGGTGTAGCATTGAGCTTCCACGTCCCTCTGCCAACCTGCTGGTCGTCCTGTAAGTGACAGTCGGCCAGTAAGAGGCAGTGGTCGGAGAAGAACACCGGCTTGACATCGGTGGATCCGACCGTGACAGCACGGGACACAAACAGGAAGTCAATCCTGGAATGGGCAGACCCGTCCAATCTTGACCATGTGTATCTGCGCTGCTCTCCGTCTGCAGGTTTGCTGAAGACGTCGTGCAGTTTGGCATCTTTAACTGTTTCTATTAGGAATCTGGACATAGCGTCCAGTTTGCTGTCGTCACTGCTGGATCATCCAGCTGCATCGATGATGCAGTTGAAGTCACCGCCTAGGATGACCGGCCTGGACGTCGCCAGCAGCAGTGGGAGCTGCTGGAAGACGGTCAGCCTCTCGCTGCGTTGTACCGGGGTGTACACGTTGATCAACCGGAGCGGAGCGTTGTTGTACATTACATCTGCTATGAGGAGGTGACCGCCCACCACCTCCTTAACTTCGGAGATGGTGAAGTTACCTCCCCGCAGCAGAATACCCAGGCCGGAGGAACGGCAATCATTACCCTCTGACCAGATCGATGGCCCGTGGGACCACCATCACGACCACTGCCTGTCGGTGCTGAGGTGTGGTATTCCACACTCCTGCAGAAACAGTAGGTCGGCTTTGACCTTGGCGAGGTAATCCAAGGTTGAAACACATCGCGTAGTAGATTTAATGTTACGCACATTAATGGAAGCAATCCTTACACCCATTTTTTTAAAGTTAGTTGTTGCTTCCCATACCATTTGTCCTTGCTAGTCCCAGTCCTTCAGGAGGTTCCTGCATACCCATCGTGTGCGCAAGCGAGTTGGGCTCAGAAACCCCTCCTGGTTTTTCATGCAGGGTTTGTTCCGCTGGGATGACATCGGGGGGGTCTTGTAGGCAGCAAGGATTGGGTTGTCCTCTGCTGCTTCCCTCTGTACCTCCTCAAAAACATCACTGCTCCCGGCTTCCCGGAGCTGAGGTGCACCAGACGTGTCTTTGCTCTCGGTGTCCCGGAGCTGGATGTGTTGGCCACGTCGTTACGTGTGGCGCTTTGGGGTTGGGGCACGCTGGGCCCACCATAGCTTCCCGTGCCCGGGGGCTGGGGGGCTTTATCTTCCATCTCCCTGGAGTTCTGCCGCCTCTTTTGAAGGGGCCGTCGTTCCAGCATTTCCCCGTCCAGTGAAGAGGAGCTGTTTTCGTCTGTCTCAGAAGGTAGCCTCCTCTTGCCACTGGTTTGGGTGGTGGCCTGTTCCGCTTTTGGAGTTTTTTTCTTTGTGGTTTTCCTTTGTACCACTTGCCACTGACCTGTTTGTCCACCTGCTGCCTCCTCCTCCATTGATTCTGTCTGTGGAGGAGGGGTTTCCGGGGGCAGTGTAGGTGCTGGGTCACTGGTTTCAGCTGCCTCCCATTTCTTCTCCTTCTCAGGTAGACTTTCCTTGCTGTGGAGATGGTTGCTTGTCTCCTTTCCAGCACCAGACGCCTTCGTCATTCCTTCTCCCAGCCTTTCCTTGGACCTTGCCGCCTGAGCATAACCGAGGCAGCGTTTGGGGCAGGTTTTTGTAGAGGTGGCCTGCTGCACCGCACAAGTTGCAACTCTGCTTACAGTCCTTGGTCTGATGGCCTACCTTCTTGCAGTTCTTGCAGACAACCGTGCTGCAGTTAGCTGCCATGTGACCAGATTTGCCACAGGTGCGACAAACACTGGGCTGCCCAGCATAGACCAAGAAGCCTCGGCTTCCCCCAGTAGCAAAGCTGGAGGGAGGGTGGCTCCATTGGCATCGACCTTCAAGGTCACCTTGACCTGCCGCTTGCTGGTCCAAATCCCAAATGGGTCCTTGACATCAGTGCTGCTGCCGACCACCTCGACGTACTTGGCGAGAAAGGTGAGTACATCCACCACAGGAACATGGGGGTTGTAGAGGTGAATTGTCACCACGTTGTGACGTTAGAGTGGCTCCGCTTTGAGGATGGACAGCGGCGCCAGGTTCCCTTTCTCCTTGAACACCTTCAGGAACTTGCATCCCACCACATTCTTAAATGTCACGTCAAAATATCCACTGCTGGGGAAGTCCTGCAGGCAGAAGATGTCTGTAGCTTGGAATCCACAGAAATTGATGAGGATTTTCTTGATGAAGAAGGTGTGATCAACCGGTGCATCTCCTTCCTTGTCCTTCACCACCACCCGAACGGTGTTACGCACTCCCTGGCCTGAAGCTCGAAGATTGGTTATAGCCATTTTACTCAAAGCATACCCAGGATCAAAAAGCCACTGATCATGGTTCCTCCTCTGCCAGAGATGACGATTCTTCACTCAGATTACTGCGCAAAATCCATTCCCTAGCAACAGTTGGAGATTAGGCCAGTTTGTTTGGAACCTTGATGTCACATCTAACCCCAAGATGAGCTTCCGACCTCATATTTTCCACCTCCATAACATCGCCCAATTTTGCCCGTCTCAGCTCATCTGCTGCTGAAACCCTCATTCATGCCTTAGTTATCTCTAGACTTGACTATTCCAGTGCACTACTGCCTGATCTCCCACATCCTCTAATTCTGGCCTCTTGCGCATCCCTGATTTTAATTGCTGCAGCATTGGTGTCCATGCCTTGTTTCCTAGGCCCCAATCTCCGGAATACCTTCCCTACACCTCTCTGCCATTCCACCTTGCTTTCCTCCTTTGGACGCTCCTTAAAACCTACCTCTTTGACCAAGCTTTTGGTCATCTGCCATAATATCTCCTTTAGTGGCTTGGTGCCATACTTTGCTTTACTTTGCTCCTGTGAAGCACCTTGGGACCTTTTATCATGTTAAAAGTGCTATCTAAATATAAGTTGTTGCTGTTGTGTTGTTGTTGTTGATATAGACCACAGATGTAGGATATATTTCCTGTACCTCCTTAGGATGAATTTACCTCAGTTCCACAGGGAGTTCTTGAACAAGAGTTGACAATTTACTTTCTTTTATGTATCCTTATGTAACTTTTTTTTACATTTTGAGGATTTTTTTTAATGTGCACATTTAAGTACATGTTACTGGACTAGTAATCCAGAGATCACCATAGCAGTTTGAGAAGTTGAATTCAGTTTAAAAAACCTGGAAATATAAAAAAAAGTAATGACGAAATGCCAAACATACAAGAGCACCATGTACTGCACCAGTGTAACATTTTTTCAATTTCCCACACCAGTCATCCTGCTCCTCCCTCCATTTTACAATACATTTTCATCCTCCTGCAAAGATACCTTGAACTGCAGATGAAGGGGATTTCCTTTGGTGTTTGATTTCCTGTTTCTGTTTATCCAACAAGAACTTTGAAACAGATTTAGAATTGTGCATTGGTTTCAGTACGGCCACTGTCAATATTTGGGCACATTCCCAAATGGAAGCAGGAAAAGGATAAGAACAAGTGGTATGAGTTTAAGCATTCTGTAGCCTTGGCCCCGTCAGACGCTGTTGCTCACTTTACGATTTCCTTGAGCTTCTCCAACCAAATCATTCTGTGTCTTGGGATCACATTTCACAAAATACTAAGAGAAAAGCACTGATTATGAACTTTGTCATCAGTAAGTGTTTTAACAAGTGGAGTACTAATAGTTGTGTTGACTGAGTTAAGATTTTGAAAGAGGTGACAGTCACTGAGCAGATTGTACCTCATTATGGTTTCATTCCACCTAAGATAAATTCTTTGAATAGGCCAGTATTTGCTTGAATCATCAAACACTCCTTGGCTCTTTGTTTCTCCTCTATGCTATGAGTTCATATCTGCTAGTAGGTGAGCATTAGCTTAATGTTTTTGCACAGTTTCTTTCTCTTCAAGTATTCCCTCTTTACTGCTTTTTGCCTTTCTTTGCAATTCTCCACTTGGTGCCTGTAACTTCTTTTCCTGCTTTCAATGGTATTACTATTTCTCAAATAAATCAATTGCTGCTTTATTAAATTTTCCTATCCCTGTGATAACGATGTTCTCTACCAAAATTCTAGTGGATTCATTATTTAATTGGACACAGTTTTTGTTTTTACCTCTTGTTTGTAAGATTATTTAGTCTGAGAAATTTGCTTTACGCTTTCTATTTGGAAATTAACATATCATTACAAAATAAAAAAGTTGCACAAATGTTAAAACCAGTATTTGGCATAAAATAGATGTTTCAATATTGTTGCAGAATTGCAAAAAAGAACCAAAGACTGAATGTGAATAAATAAGATTCAAAGGAAATCTCTTTTTCAATAAAAGAAACAATATAGAAAAGAACAAATTAATGGAGATAAGGATCAGATTTACCACCCTCCTTCCAATAATTTTCAGCGTTCTGCAATATTGTAAGCATGTGTAAATGAGAGAAATCCAGTGTTGGTGCACAAGGAGGAGAGGATTTAAATTCAGTAAATCTATACGATCATTCCTGAGTGATTAACTCATGCACAGTCGTGCTGTGGTTAGCATCACAGCTCCAGGGACCCGGGTTCGATTCTGGGTACAGCCTGTGCGGTGTTTGCAAGTTCTCCCTGTTTCCACCGGGTGCTCCGGTTTCCTCCCACAGCCAAAGACTTGCAGGTTGATAGGTAAATTGGCCATTGTAAATTGCCCCTAGTGTAGGTATGTGGTAGGGGAATTGAGGGGATGTGGTAGGAATATGGAATTAATGTAGGATTAGTATAAATGGGTGGTTGATGGTCGGCACAGACTCGGTGGGCCGAAGGGCCTGTTTCAGTGCAGTATCTCTAAAAAAAAAACTGCACAGGATTTGGCACCAAATTGAAAAGGTACTATTCTTTTATATAGTATTAGTAAAAAAAAAATATTCTGTGCTCCTCCTGGCCCTACAAAGGAAAGTTTTAGACTAACCTGACATGACCTCCGTCTTCAGACTTGCTGCTGCCTTGTGGGAAAGTAGCTACGGTTTCCCCGCTCAGAACTTGGTTAAAACTGCTTTAGGGTCCTACTTGGGATCCAATTTGCTCCTAAATTTAGGTGGGTGCTTCATCTGCCTGCAACACCCTGCAGGTTAAAATCAAAAATAGCTGGGATCTGAGCAGGCAATTAACCTGTTCATTTTTAACTGGCCTGTTTTCTGCCAGGTGGGTAGTTAAAAACAACCCTTTTGTCTGTCTTCGTAGTTTGACTGTTAACTAAAATTTACACAAGTCAAGAAAATACTTTTTATGCAATGATATTTTCACCATGTTAAATTTAGGCTACAAAACACAATGCAACGTATCAAAAACGTTCTTAAAGCTTTGTTTACAACATTGTTGGTGCATGACACAAAATAATGTTTCCACACTATTCCAAGTTATTCACCTGTTTTCAAATAAGATAAAGGGGAAAATGGGCAATGTAGAAACTCTACAAAAGTAAATTTACAAAATTTTAACAAGTAGAACAAAATCATTTTCCTGTTATCAACCCATCATTGAAACCTTATAGCTTTTTAAAGAAAAAGCTAACTTGCCTGTCTATAACAGACTCATAGAAAGTGCAAAATTAAAAACTGACCATACAAATAAAACTATGTACATCACATATCAGTTAAATACATCCATTCAGTTTTCAGGGTTAATATTTCTTCTATTAAAATGCATATTACATACTTAACATTTTGTGTGCTCAGAGCACCACTACACATCCTCTTCTGCTTGCTGCAAATAATCACTGTTTGCCAGTGGTCACCAAGCAAGAATACTATATTCCTGAGCTGATGTCACATAATATGAGCTTCTTAATATTGACCAAAATGTTATATGAATGGTTACAGGCAAGTGTCAGTGAATGACCTCAAATATTTTCCCTCATAAAAAAAGAAATCACAAGCATATTTTTAGCAATACTTTGTCAAATTTTCTTTCTAAAATTTACAATAAACATCAACAACTACAGCTCCGGTCCTTGGGCATCACATCACAGCTATTAAAATTATTTTTTACATCCTTAAAAACTGTAAAAAGAGGAAACTAAAAACATCAGCCGGAATTTTACAACACCCCAGCGAGCTGGATGGTGGCGTGGGGGTGACGTAAAATTGAGCGGGAGGCTCTGGGGCACCTTCCCGACCCCGCTGCCGCCTCTGGCCAACTTTACGGAGGTCGGGGGTGGGGGGGCTGCCCCCGCTTCCCAACCCACCTCCCGGGACCTAAGACGCCCCCCCGCCCAAACCAACACCCTTGCCTTACCAGGGCACGACCGATCACCCTGGTGAAGCACCCATGGTAGTCTCCTCGGTCAGCTGGGCTGCAGTCCCAGCAGTGGTCACCGCTCCCGGTGGTGCTGCTGGGACTAAGAGCTGCCGGCCCGATGATTGGTCGGCAGCTCAATGAGGTGGGACTTCCTCTCTCAAGCAGGTGGAAGTCCTGCCTCGGGACAATTAAAGCCTGGGGACCCGTAAAATGCGGGACGGATCCCCGGGCTAGGTGGAAGCGGGTTCACCACCAACTTTTACGTCGGTGGTGAACTCCCATCCGCCTAAGGTAAAATTCTGGTCATCATGTCAGAAACTCTTACTGTTTACATATTTACTTAACAATTTCAAAAGATGTTGTAAAGAATGCAAATTCTATTACTTCTTTTCTTCAAAGTACAGTTGTACAAGTAATATTCAGGGGGCTATAAAATTTCTTCTGTGCATGACGTTACCATTTCAAACCAAAGCATTATAATATTTCATTGTAACTTCTGTGGACTAGTATGCATCAAAATCACGCAAGGTAGAAATGACTAGTGAGAAAGTCAATGTGCATTGACTGTTTGTCTTGTGATGTGAATGAAAAAATCAGTCCACTAGGGAAAACCATGTAAAAGCTACTTGTGTAACAGACTGTCCGACAATATGTCATATAGTGAGCCTGCTCACTCCCTTTTAGATTTTCACAGCATTTTGATGGTCATGCATCAGCTGAACCAAAGTTTAGTCTGCTGCAAGATAGATATTTCACTGACAATTATGTAGGCCAAAAATAATCATGAAAGATTTTATGAAATGTTAAAATATATTTACCTGCATTCATATTTTCTGTGAGATGTGCAGAATGATGTAGACTACGATGTCTTAATTTGTTATGTAAACTTATGAAATGATACAGTTTGCATAGACGTCTGTAATGACTCAATGTCCATGCTGCCCTCAATAAAGCATAATTAACCAATCAGTTGAATAATTGGAAAATGTACAGTGCTATTGTGATATGAAATGCATGAAATGCTTGCAGTATTTTGGAACAAATGATCATTGTAATTGGTGAACTTTTGTACATATATATTATGGTTAAAATGGAATGACTGCTGTCATAATGTAACAGATTCACAATCTTGGGACTCTGGAGATATTGCCAAACAATTTTCTGTGTCTAAATTTGCAGTTCCAGTTGTGACATGTTCTTGTTGCATATTTGCATCAATAGGAGGGGGATGTACAATAGGATGAGTTGGTATTTTTATCAGGCTTACAGTTTTATCCAAGGTCATATTAGTAACTGGAATATTGACTTTAGGTGAGTCTATCTCTCTTATTGTACAGGTCCCCTTTTCATCATAGGTTGCAACCAATTGTGAGTCATCCTGTACAGGCAATGCCATGTACTTGAAGTTCTGAAGATTTTGCTCAGCTGCATGTGCCATATGAACTGAAGTCATGGAGCTGACTATTTTACAGGGGCTATTTAAATACTGTCTGACCGGCGAGGTCTGCATGATAGCAATCAGACGCTCAGGAGTCTGGAAATTTACATTTCTTGTAGGGTCCTGTTTGTGCACAGTTGGTGAATATTTGGAAGGACTTTGCTGAGCAGAAGGTATGGCATGGTTTTCAGGGCTGCACATCTCCCAGTCCTGCTGATACAAAGTTGAAGCCTGTTCAGCAGGTTGTGGTTTATCTGACAATTCTAATGCCAAAAATGGTTTAGGTGCTCTGACAACAGTGTCTTCTGGTTCTGCGAACACAAGCTCTTTCTGAACAACTACATATTTTTCATCATGTTGAATCTCAATCATTGGTTCTGAAATAATCTGATCATACTTAAACTCAGTATCTGATAAATTGTCATACTGAGAAACATTTGAAACCCGCCTTCCACTTTGGAACTCATCTACATCTTTTATTTCTGCACTGTTCAAATCAATTGAAGTTTCTTGCATTAAATCACTGAATGATGAGTTCTCTTCTTCTGGGGATGAAAGCTTTACTGTCAGTATAGATTGTGGTTGATCAACAGGGAAATGTGCTTCCAATTGTTGAGGGATATTCGGGCCAGAATATGTATGTAATGGTTCTTGTGGATTTGGGAGTAAAAAATGCATTTCCTCCAAGAAGAACACTGCAGGTGGAGGCTCTGGAAAAGGTAATGGTGTATTCTCATTGTTTTCCATCTCTATCTGTTCATCACTTTTCCATGGAGAGGGCTCATCACTGTTATATTCTTCATCTAGCAACTGCTCATCCACTGACTCTGAAGCAAGTGCCAGGGATTTCTGAGGAGACTCTGTAGCCATATTTTTCAGGACTGAAACTTGATCAATTTCTGAACAGCATGCAGATTGTTCTTGTGGAGACTGAGTTTCAGCAACTTCAGTTGTTCCCGTATTCTCAACTTTTCTCATGTCTTGACAACTGATTATGCTCTCTTCTGGAGAGTTGGTGCTTTCTTTTTCTGGAACTCTCAAGTTAACTTGTTTTAAACTTGGGATTCCATCATTTTCTGCAATGCAAGTCTCACTATTTTGAGCAGGTAGGATGTCTTCCTTCTTTAGAGAATGGTTTGAATCTTTTCCTGGGATAGGGGGTGGACTCATTTTTGAAAGCACCGTTTCATCTTCCTTTGGTAACTGGGTTTGATCTTTTATAGGAGACCTAGCCTGGACTGGACCTTGAGCTTCACAAATTTCCACCAAATGAGCATGGTTCTCCCCTGGACAAGGATTCTCACTCTTTTCTGGAGAAGAAGCCTCACTCTTTCCCACAGGCTCAGGGACAGAAGGTTGGATGCAGCTTTTTTCTGGTGATTTTCTGTCTACCTCATTATCAGGTTCAATGTCATTTGAAAGAGAATTAACCTTTTCATTCTTGCCATTGGCCATGATGTTATTCTTCTCTGGTATTAAAGTGACAGAAATTTCCTGGCCTAGTGGTTTGTTGGGAAACTCTTCAGGTTTTGCTAAAATGGATCAAAAAGAAAAGAAAATGCCATTTAAGCTGACCACCATAATATATAAAGTAGAAGCAACAGTTACTGTGTCTATAAATTCTGCATGCCATCTAAAATTATGTTCTTGCAGAAGATAAGTAGTATATAGTATCAGTTCAGTTCATTTAATTATTTGTTGTGTTAGATTTGGATTTTCTTCACATATATTTGTACCTATTTATAAGACTCAGACTCTGAAGAAACAGCACATTTACTCTCAGCAGAATGAGGGATAGGAGGAAAGGAGAAGCAGGTTTGTCTAACCCTGCAACAAGTACTCCTCCTAGTGGCCAATGAGTCCCACTAGAAGTTTCGATGGTGAAATTTGCACGTGAGGGAACAGAACCGCAGAATCGTTATAGTGTAGAAGGAGGCTATTCAGCCCATCACGTCCACACTAACTCTCTGAAAGAGCAATTCCCTCAGTTCCATTCCCCTGCCTTCTCCTCATAACCCTGCACATTCTTCCTTTTCAAATAACTATCTAATTCCCTTCTGAATGCTTCAGTTGAACCTGCCTCCACCACATTCTCAGGCAGTGCATTCCAGACCTTACCCACTCGCTGCGTGAAAATGTTTTTCTCATGTCACTTTTGCTTCTCTTACCAAATACTTTAAATCTGTGCCCTCTTGTTCTCGATCCTTTCACAAGTGGGAACAGTTTCTCTCTATCTACTCTGTCCAGACCCCTCATGATTTTTAATACCTCTATCAAATCACCTCTCAGCCTTCTCTTCTCCAATGAAAACAGCCCTAACTTCTCCAATCGTAACTGAAATTCCTCATCCTTAGAACCATTCTCGTGAATCTTTTCTGTACTCTCTCCAATGCCCTCACGTCTTTCCTAAAGTGTGGCGCCCAGAACTGGACGCAATACTCAAGCTGAGGCCGAACTGGTGTCTTATACAAGTTCAACATAACTTTCTTGCTCATGTACAGTGGCGCAGTGGTTAGCACCGCAGCCTCACAGCTCCAGCGACCCGGGTTCAATTCCGGCTACTGCCTGTGTGGAGTTTGCAAGTTCTCCCTGTGTCTGCGTGGGTTTCCTCCGGTTTCCTCCCACATGCCAAAAGACTTGCAGGTTGATAGGTTAATTGGCCATTATAAATTGCCCCTAGTATAGGTAGGTGGTAGGGAAATATAGGGACAGGTGGGGATGTGGTAGGAATATGGGATTAGTGCAGGATTAGTATAAATGGGTGGTTGATGGTCGGCACAGACTCGGTGGGCCGAAGGGCCTGTTTCAGTGCTGTATCTCTAAACTAAACTAAACTACTCTAGGCCCCTATTAATAAAGCCATAGTGAAGGTACCAATAATACAAGTGAAAAATAATCTAGAAAGGTCAGGAAATTAAAATTTGCTGCATTGTCAGGCACAGTCAGGACACTGTAGAATGATGGGAGAAAAGGTTATTCCTAAGCGCACCTGATGTAATCTAAATCAGTGCTGAAACAGGGAGAAGATGGGGAGCTCAAAGCAATGAAGGTATTTTCCCAGAAGCAAAAAATAAAAAAGCTGAAATTGTGAAGCAACTTGGGTCCATCCATCACATGTCATCTGATTTCAGAGTGGCCCATCAGTGGCCTGGCCACAGAATGTTTGAGTACAACTTTCAAACAGCAGTTGTACCTGCAGTAGGCTAACCTAAAAGAAGGGAAAGAGGAGAACTATTCATCTCAACAGCAACTAGTATTCTATTCTGGCTGAGTTGTTCAAATATTGACTTTAATGTAAACTGTTCAAAAAAGAAAAATACTTTAAAGAACTCATAGAATTATAATTTACAAAGTATGAATGAATCTTGAAATGGAGCATATATTTATTTATTTAGAGATACAGCACTAAAACAGGCCCTTCGGCCCACCAAGTCTGCGCCAACCAACAACCACCCATTTATACTAACCCTACAGTAATCCCATATTCCTTACCACCTACCTACACTAGGGGCAATTTACCTATCACCTGCAAGTCTTTGGCGGTGGGAGAAAACTGAAGCACCCGGCGAAAACCCACGCGGTCACAGGGAGAACTTGCAAACTCCACACAGGCAGTACCCAGAATTGAACCCGGGTCCCTGGAGTTGTGAGACTGCGGTGCTAACCACTGCGCCGCCTTAATTTGTTACTGTTTTCTCAACAAATATTAAACCATGTAGGTTTTTTGTTGGGTACTATGTACTACCGCACTACTCAAGACATTTAAAAATCTACTTAGGTACATAAAATCTACTGACGTGCCTTTAACATGCTAGTGAATAACAAACAAATACTGTTATAGAGCTCATACTTAGTCATTTCACCAGGCAGAATAATCACACTTTAAATAAATCTTTAGTTATCAATGGAAGATGTCCTTTCTTAAAAAAAATCGTATTGTATCAAGACTCTGTGCAGTAAAAGCTATGCACAAGGCCCAAACATTATTTATCAGACTGAAATGAATCAGGGTTGCATCCTGCTTAATTTTAAGTATGCCGGCAGTATGATTTCACCAGCCAGATCACCACAGATATATTCTGAGGCAGCAGGAATCATTTAAGCACATGCACCAGAAGCACAATATAAACTAATTTATTTTATTATTAGACAGTCTATATTGTACAAAATGCAAAAAGAAAACACATACAAACTTAAATTAATTTGTAATTAACTAAAACACGTAGGAACAAACAAATTTGTTGCAAGTACAGCAATAATGCCCACCATACTTCAGTGTAGAGATGTGATGCGAACTGAACACAGGGAGACACTATGAAACTAAAAAAAAAAGTGGATTATAAGAACAAAAATGACAAGAATTAACAGTGAAGAAGAAGCCCTAAAAACTAAGTCAGATTGATAGGCTACATCAAGTGAAATGAATATGAAAAATCACAATTTTAGTAAATGAAAACCATCATCAGTTATAACTAATTTGGAAAATTGGTAAGTACTAAGAACATCCAATTTGGAATGGATTTTAAAGAAATGCTTAATTGAGGCACTTCAGAAGCAGTTCAATTATTCCAAATTCTGAATAACTGGCCAGTCATTAGAGAGAGTTCTTTAAATATACATCAATACAGCCAAGTAGAATTAATTTGCACTCTGAAAATACAATGCCAGCGACCACCCTGTAGGATCTTCCCTCCTCTGTGTAACAAGATAAGCCGAAATGAGATATGATTTATGACAAAACTGATTGAACAGAGTTCAATGTAATACTCTGATTGCTTAAGCTCTGAATGTGCAGCAGATTTACTCAAACATCTTTTGAAAACTTCTATCTCAAGAGTGTACTGAGATCAGGAGTGAAAAGAATGGATAATCAATTACATTAGTCAAGAATAGGTTGGGTGACTCATTAATTCTGAAAACATTATGAGATTAACAGCTAAATAGGATCAAAAATCAAAGTACAATTTAGCAAATAAAGTAGAATTCATAAGATTTGACACTGCTGAGGCAGTTAAAATTAAAACATGGCTTTATGCCCACAATCCTTTCACTGATAGAACCTGAAAATCCATTCCCAGAGTAACAGGTTTTCTCCTGCCTTTGGTCATTGGGATTATCATAGCTAATTATTTATGCAACCTTTTGAGTTGGCATCCTTCCATCTATGAAAGATGATGGACACACAGTAAACAATCCATTTAGAGGGCGGCACAGTGGCGCAGTGGTTAGCACCGCAGCCTCACAGCTCCAGCGACCCGGGTTCAATTCCAGGTACTGCCTGTGTGGAGTTTGCAAGTTCTCCCTGTGTCTGCGTGGGTTTCCTCCGGGTGCTCCGGTTTCCTCCCACATGCCAAAGACTTGCAGGTTGATAGGTAAATTGGCCATTATAAATTGCCCCTAGTATAGGTAGGTGGTAGGGAAATATAGGGACAGGTGGGGATGTGGTAGGAATATGGGATTAGTGTAGGATTAGTATAAATGGGTGGTTGATGGTCGGCACAGACTCGGTGGGCCGAAGGGCCTGTTTCGGTGCTGTATCTCTAAACTAGGTGGGATGTCTTCTCTTGGTGCACCTTTGCTGATGGCTGTGGAGGCCAATCCTTGCGCGGCAAGTGCTGCATGTGAAACTGCCAAGTGACGCTGTGAGTCGTTGTTTTTGGCATTGGCGCCTGTTGCCAAGTTGCTGTAGCCACTGGTTGTAATGGTAGTGCACACCAGTCCACAGGATGTGTCACCATTTCACTCTTTCGCCAGCTAGTGACTCCCATGTGCCACAGTTGACGTTTAGGGCCTTCATGTTATACTTGCAAGCATCTTTGGTGCGGAGCTTAGGGCACCCCACTGGCCATCTGGCCCCAGCTACCTCACCATACAGAAGGTCCTTGGGCATGTTACCATCTTTCATCCTGCGAACGTGTCTGATCCACCAAAGCCGCGTCGGTTTGACTAGTGCCAACAACTTGGGAGCGATGCCTTTAAGAGACCTGCCGCATTTATGATTTTGTCCTGCCAGGATATACCCATAATGCGCCACAGACAACGAAGATGGAAATTATTGAGTTTCTTTTCTTGGTTGCTGTAAGTTGCCTATGTTTCACAGCCATACATGCTGAGAACACAGGCCTTATAAGCCATCAGCTTGGTCCTAAGGGTCAGCTTGGTACTATTCCATGCATGTTTCATGAGTTGTCCAAAGGTGGTAGCTGCTTTCCCTGTACATGTATCAAGCTCTGCATCAAGGGACAGATTGTCTGTCACTGTGGACCCAAGGTAGCAGAATTTGCTCACTACTTCCAGTGGGGTGTTATTTAGTGTGATCAGGGACAGAGATGCAACACCTTGTCCCATGTCCACTGTTTTCTTGATGCTTTTGGTCAAGGAGAATAGGTTACAGGCATGGGAGAGGCAGTCCATGAGTCTTTGTAGCTGAGACTGGAATTTTATGCCCCCGGGAGAGGGCCTGGTGGCAGTGGGGGGTGGGGGGGGGGGGGGCACAGAATTGAGTGGGAGGTAGGGGGTGCTGTTCCCGTCGCCTACCCACCCCCCACTGCCATTTTATCAGCAGCAGGATAGGTTGAAACCAGCCTGCCTGACCCAGGCCAATTAAAACCCTTAAGTAATTAATTGCCACTTAAGGGCCTCCTCCGTCAGTGGCGGCCAGGAACCTCAGCACCTGAGGGGGCTACCCAGTAATACCAAGCAGAGGGACCTGCAGCAGCACAAGCCACCCCTGATGAATCACCTCTCCAGTCCCCCTGAACGATCCCCACCCCCCTCGCTGGGGCCCAGACGATCGTCCCCGGCAAGGCCTGCAACCCCACTCACCTTTATGGAGGCCGACGTCCATGGTCCTCTTTTGGCTGAGTACAGTGCCGGCAGTGGCCACCGCTCCTGGTGGCACTGCTGGGACTGAACAGCTGACAGCCCGTTGATTGGCTGCAGCTTTTGGAGGTGTGACTTCCTGCCTCAGTGGGGTGGAAGTCCCGCCCAAGGCCAATTCAAGGCCTGGGCCACGCAAAATCACTGCGGGGCTTCCAGGCCCAGCGGAGGAGGGCTTGCCCCCGACTTTTAAGCTGGTGTTCGAGGTCTTTCCCGCCATGTAAAATTCTAGCCACAGTTTCCGCATGAGCGACTAGCGCAGCATCATCAGCATAGAGGAGCTCTCTGTTTAGGACGCGATGTGTTTTTGTCTTCGTTTTCAACCTTGATAAGATTATAGAGCTTGCCGTCTGACCTAGTGTGCAAGCAGACTCCTCCCATATCTGCAGGGAAGGTGAAGGTCAGGAGCATGCAGAAGAAGATGCCAACTAGAGTGGAGGCTAGAACACAACCCTGTTTCACTCCATTCTTCACTCTGAAAAAGTCGAAAGTGGAGCCATCAAACTGTTGTTATGGAAGGAGCCGATGTGACTGAGGAGCTTTGGTGGGCAGCCTATTTTTCCCAAAACCTCGTACAGCCCTGTTCTGCTGATGGTGATGAATGCCTTCGTGAGATCTACGAAAGTAAGGTAAAAGGGTATACTCTGTTCCCTACACTTCTCTTGTAGCTGGCCTATGGAGAAGATCATGTCCACAGTAGATCTGCCGGCATGAAAATGGAACTCTGCTTCTGGGTACACTTGGTCTGCCATAATGTTCCCCTTCACCAATGAAGGAGAATATAAATTACTAAGAAAACTAACTCCTGCCGACATAATAATTATGTAAATACTAACAGATCTGGAAAAGAGTGGTATCCTGTAGTCATCTTTCTGAAAGACAAGATAATCACTGCTGCATAGGTTAGAACAGGTTCTTTTTCCTCTGCGGCCAGAAGGAACAAATTTTACAGGGGCAGGGAAAAAGCAGGTGATGGTTCTAGCACACAAACAAAGACACAAGGCAACAGCCATGCTTATTCCAAACTAAGTTAAGAAAAAATGTTACATGAGATTGTGAGAAAATATGGATGTTAGTATTTTCTGATTCAATTGAATTGGAAGGTAGACAGCATATCATCAAAGAGTGATAGGCCACATGTTCACATTTGTGAGTGTCCTCACAGATGTTTTCATTGTGGCTGTGCCTTCATGGGGAGGAAATGTTGAAATTGTCTATAATCTGGCACAAAGGAGCAATTTGAGGTATTAGAGTTGGCTGACCGTCCGGTCTATCAGCTGGAGAGTAGTAGGTTGCTAGGAAACAGGAGGTTACAAATGAAAGTGGAAGTATGTGTAAGTCAAACTCATCCTCCTCAGGGCAAGATGAAATTTTCATGTCAATGTGCTCTTGTGTGACTTGCACTTTGAGTTGCTGCAAATGCATCCTGTAGAAGGTACACACTGCTGCCACTGTGTGTCAGTGGTGAAGGGAATGAATGTTGAAGGTGCTGGATGGGGTGCCAATCAAGCGGGCTGCTCTGACCTGGATGGTGTTGAGCTTCATTTCATAAGGAGTATTTTCATCACACTCCTTACTTGTGCCTTGTAGATAGTGGACAGGCACTGGGGAGTCAGGAGGTGAGTTATTCGTCGCAGAATTCCCGGCCTCTGACCTGCCCTTGTAGCTACAGTGTTTATGTGGCTGGTCCAGTTCAGTTCTGGTCAATGGTAACGCCCAAGATGTTGATAGCCAATTAAGTACTTCTGTAGTGTAGTCACTGTAATAATGTAGGATGGCAGCATGTGGCATGTGCAGTTGTGTTGCAAATAGTCGCATCAAGTCAAAGCCATAGAAGGCCCACAAATTGAATGTAAACCTCTGCTCTGCTCCTTGATGGTTCAATGCGTAAATCTACCGTATAGTGTGGTACAGAGCTAGACAGTCCCGATAGGCCTTGTGTTCAAGTTCATATCTATGCAGTCTGCTGATCTTTACCAGAGCAGCAGTGGGGGCCATAATTAAACTCAATATCCTTAGGTGGAGAAAAAAAACAGGGCTCCCTATCCCAATTTGTATCAAGTGAACCCCGCTAGAAAGTATAGCCTTGAAGGCCATGGTTGAGCTCTTCCGTGATGCCTCACAGCCAAAAGACCTGCCGACACTTTTTAAAATGGGCACAGATATACAGAATGATTAGTTGTGTGAACTACCAGAAGGTTGTCGGAGTCTAAAGAAGTGCAACTCAGCATGAATTATCTCCACCAGGTGATAAGGGAAAGACACAGTGGGGGAAGTGAGACAGAAGAGAAAAACCCTCAGCTGTAAGTGTAGTATCAGCAAATATCTAACGGGACCTTTGAAGTGAATTGTCTGAGGATATTACAACAAGAGAAATGAATCCGTCTAAAAACTGTGCGAAAACAATTGATTTTTTAAATGATAATATTGTTGAAAAAAATAGACTATCGGAAGCTTTTTGTCTTGCTCTCATCAGGACAGATGCAAGAATGCCAAATTTCAATGGGAGCAACAATTTATATTGCATGAGAAAAGGGTGCTGATTGGTTGGCAAGTCGACTTGGATCAGTCAAAGCATTGCCAGGGAGAATGCACCAGGGAACTGTTGTTCCCCATGCTATGTTTAATTCAAAAAAGTGCAAACTGTGGACAAGTTCCTTTTGCCTGCAGAGGACAGGTCCCTATGCATGAATATATGTAGCTTCTGGCAAGTGTAAGTGAGCCACATGTGAGCCCAAATGATAATCTTAAATCGGTTGTTCGTGTAAACACTCGGGATTGTTCAGTAAGTGCTGTCCAATTGAGGAAACACATCTAACGTTAGATATTGTGTTCTGAGTTTTGCGAGTACGGCTGGTTGAGTACAATTAGTACTCTAGCTATTGCAAACAGCTGAAGAGATATGCTGTTTGGTACGATTCACCAGTCATTGGGATGTACGGCCTATGTACCTGGCATCGCACTGGCACTGGAATTCATTTGCATGGTAGGCAGAACATCTTTTTGGCTTGATGGCAGCATCCTTTTAGTGAAAAATACCACTTGTGTTGCAACTGCACAGTAGCAATGTGAAATGGCTAGCTTCATCTGTTGCTCAAATTTTTGCGTCTGTCCTGATGAGTGCAAGACAAAAAGCATTGACAGCATGTCACTTTTTTCAGCAATATCAAGTTGTGTATTCCCAAGTGACTATTTATGATATTATTGTTATTGTCAAGGACACTGGTTGGCATGTTGATACAGAAACATACAGAGAAAAGGAAGACTGTTAGAAAACAACAATAGAATTGCTACTCCCAACAGAGAGACAGAAATAGAAAGTTGTACACATTTCATTTTTCTTGTATTCTGCACATTGCCCCTTGTGTTTCCTCAGTTTTTTTTTAAATATTCAAGTATCTATGATCAAAATCTCACAATTGCATACTATTTTCATACTTGCTTAGGTACATTCTCAATTAGTGCATGTATACAGTAAACTACAAAGGAAAAGTACTAAAATACAAGACTGGGTAAAGGTGGTAATCACAGGCTACAGAAGAAAGTCCAACTACCATCAAGGGTCACTACTGATCTTTCAGGGTCAGATCAAAATTGGTTGCACTTATTTCCCCTGATGGTCGAGTGGGTAAATGATGCTCTGGGTATTGTACTGAACTTTAAAGATCAGGAATGTTTCGGCCTTTGTCCTTGATGACTAGACTGACCTCGGCTGAGTTACCAGCAAGAACACTCAACAGGAGTAATTTTGACTTTGTGGGATAGTGTAAAACAGGTGATATCAAATTGGCAGCCCGTTTCACAGCCCTCCTGATTTTGATTTCCACAATGGAAATAAATATTGGGAAAGATATAAAGTGGGCTTCTCATTCACTATCACCTGTTTTACACTATCTCACAAAGTCAAAATTACCACCAGAATATCTAGGCCAGGAAGGATGAAAAATAAAATCAGCCAGGTTTTCTGCTCCTGATTGCTATTTAGTGACCCTAGCTGGAAAGAGAATGTGTAGATGGCAGGTCAGGACAGGAGCCAGCTCTACTGTGATGTTTGCCAGCTCTACTGTGATGTTTGCCTCAGTCAAATAGCCTGCCAGCACTCACAAGGCTCCAATATTAAGCATGACCATTTGGCTGAGGTATCAGAGGACTGATGACACTCAAGAAAATGCACCAAAGAATGAGTCAGCAACTTCATGAGGAGGAGGGAGAAAATGAGTTGTATAAACAGGAGGCATCTACTTCTGAAAAGCAAAATACTGTGCATAAACAGAACCCTGTGAAGCATTCTGAAGTGTGCCTTTTTGCCATTTTTTGCTTGTAGGAAAAAAGACAAAAATGTCAAAGTGCAGTACATATCATTACTGCTGATTTAAAACAAGCATTCCAGAACAGGTCAAATTCTTTCTCCCGGGCACCAATGTGTAAATGTGTTTTCAGAGGTTTTTTTTAATGGCAGCTAGCATTAAAGGAAATCCCAAAGTTTTCTATAGGCATATAAATAGTAAAAGGGTGGTAAAAGGAGGAGTGGGACCGATTAGGGACTAGAAAGGGAATTTACACATGGAGGCAGAGGGCATAGCTGAGGTATTAAATTAATACTTTGCATCTGACTTTACCAAGGAAGAAGACGCAACCCAGGCAATGTTGAAAGAGGAGGTAGGTCAGACACTTGAGCGGTTTAAAATTGATAAAGAAGAAGTATTAGATAGGCTGTCTGTACTTAAAGTGGATAAAGCACTAGGGCCGGATGAGATGCATCCAAGGATACTGAGGTAAGTGAGGGTGGAAATCGCAGAGACACTAGCCATAATTTTTTAGTCTTCCTTAGACTCGGGGATGGTGACAGAGGACTGACAAATTGCAAACATTACACCCTTGTTCAAAAAAGGGTGTAAAGATAAGCCCAGCAACTACAGGCCAGTCATTTTAACTTCGGTGGTGGGAAAACCTCTAGAAAAAATAATTAGGGACAAAATCAATAGTCACATGGACAGTGAGTTAATTAAGGAAAGCCAGTATGGATTTCTTAAGGGAAAATCATGTTTAACTAACTTGCTGGAGTTTTTTGAGGAGGTAACAGAGAGGGTTGATGAGGGCAATGCAGTTGATGTGGTGTACATCGACTTTCAAAAGACATTTGATACAGTGTCACACAACAGGCCTGTGAGCAAATTTGTAGCTCATGGAATAAAAGGGACGGTAGCAACATGGGAAAAGAAACTGGCTGAGTGACAGGAAACAAAGAGTAGTGGTTAATGGATGTTTTTCGGACTGGAGGAAGGTTTGCAGTGGAGTTCCACCTAATATCTCTAAGAAGGATGTTAAAGAGGTATTAATGGCATCTCGGGGTACGGATTTAAAGGAGAAAAGGCAGATTATTTCAAACCTACACCAACAGTTTGCACATCCATCTTGTCATAGGTTGAAGGTTCTGTTAAAAGATGCAGGGTTAATAGATAATAGAGTTCTCATGAAGGGTCACTGACCTGAAACGTTAACTCTGCTTCTCTCTCCACAGATGCTGCCAGACCTGCTGAGTATTTCCAGCATTTCTTGTTTTTATTTCAGATTTCCAGCATCTATAGTATTTTGCTTTTATTTCAGGGGTAATAGATGATGACTACACTAAACTTATCAAAGATATTAGTGGAAATATGATCTCTGTAAAAAAAAAATACAGGAGGACGCATTCACGACCCGCAGTGAATCTCCCATTAGCAAGGAACTTTAATTAAATCGTAGCATTGGACTTGAAGGTGTGGGATAAAGACAAAAACATTTTTCTTCTACACATTATAGACGTAGCAACTAGATTCAGTCTGCCAATGGTAATTTATAGTAAAGACAAAAAAGTAATAGTGGACAAGATAATGGAAAGGTGGATAGGAACAGGTCTGGAGCACCAGCTAGATTTTTAACTGACAATGGAGGAGAATTTGCCAATGATGAGTTCAGGAGTATGTGTGAAAATATAAATATTGTAGCAATGCACAAGATAGCAGAAAGTCCTTTTAGTAATGGGATTTGTGAGAGAAATCACGCCGTGATTGACGAAATGCTCCAAAAAATTTTAGCCGACCAACCAAATTGTAAATTGATGATTGCTCTGGCATGGGCAGTACATGCAAAAAACACGCTTCAAATGGTTGGGGGCTACAGCCCTTATCAATTAGTTTATGGCAGGAATCCAAAAATATCTTCGGGAATGTGGGATCATGCCCCGGCTTTAGAGGGGACTACAATTAGTTCAATTTTTGCAGAACATTTGAATGCCATACATGTAGGAAGAAGAGCATTTATTAAGGCAGAGGTTTCAGAAAAAATCTGGAGAGCTTTGAGTTATCGGATCAGTCCAAAAGAATTTTAATACTGGGGACATGGTATATTACAAAAGAGAAGGGCAGAAAGAATGGAGAGGCCCAGGTAAAGTTATAGGCACTGATGGCAAAACAGTAATTTTGCAACATGGCAACCAAACCGTTAGAATACATTCTCGCGGCTTATTGGCACTGATTATAGATTGACAGAATCTGAACAATGATGGACACTGATGATGCACCATGTACTTTGCATGAGTATATGTCGGACCTTTATAAGCAACAGATTGTGGCAGATAACGGGCTAACTGACAGTGGACCCGTGATAGTGAAGATCAAGATAAAGCCATTTATCCCAAAGGTCAACTACTGAAAGTTGGGACCACAGTGACATATATGCCAGAAGGGGCTAGTGAATGAGGGAAGCCACCATTATAGGAAGGGCAGGAAAGGCCACAGGGAAATACATACATTGGTTGAATGTGCAAGACAAGGGACATGATATCAGACCTTTGGATTGGCAGAGGAAGTGAAAATGTGGAAGGCCAGAAAATGTAGTGTAAGTTCAGACAGTGGGCCTGAAGATGATCATAGCTCAAGGAAAAGGTCACAAACTTGTGAAAGGAAGTCTGGTCATAGGAGGGACAGGTCGAGTAGTAGCAGTCCAGAAAGGGATAGGAAATCTAGTAGGGAACATGGTTTCACAAGATAATAAAAGCAAAATACTGCGGATGCTGGAAATCTGAAATAAAAACAAGAAATGCTGGAACCACTCAGCAGGTCTGGCAGCATCTGTGGAAAGAGAAGCAGAGTTAACGTTTCGGGTCAGTGACCCTTCATCGGTTTCACAAGAGCAAGGACCAGAGAGCAGGTGAGGAGCACCACAAGAAGTAGGAGCCCTTATGATAGAGAAGCTCTAGTGGCTACTAACAAGTTATATGGTAAGTTGGAAAAGGATGTAGAACAAAAAGAGCTTGACAGTTGGAGAGAGTATGGCAAATACATGGAGATGCCTGATAGAGGACAACCAACATTGTCCCATAGATGGATCTGTACAAAGAAAAGTACTTCCCGATGGTATGTATAAAGCTAAGGCCAGACTTGTAGCTCGGGAATTTGAGGAACGACTAGGTGACCAAGAAGTTAGAGTAGACTCCCCAACAGCAGGAAAAGCAAGTTTGAGGATTTTCCTAGCCCTTTTAGTGACACACACATTGGAATGTAAGTCCATTGACATAAAATCAGCATTTTTGCAAGGGGAGAAATTTCAAAGGAAAGTATTTTTAAAGGCACCAAAAGAAGCTGGAGATATAGAGGGGAAATTATGGAAGCTAAACAAGTGTGTTTATGGGCTAAATGATGCATCTAGGCTGTGGTATTTTTCAGTTAGTTCCGTCCTACTAAAAGCTGGCTGTATTCAGCTAAAAGCGGATCCAGCAATGTTTTATTGGTACTATAAAGAAAAACTAGCAGTCATTTTCTTGCTGTACGTAGACTATTTTCTGTGGGGAGGATCTGCGGCATTTGAGAAATTTGTGGTAAAGTTCTACAGGAATTTAAAATTGGAAGTTGGGATTCCGGAGCTTTTAAATATATAGGGTTGAATATTAGGTAGACTAAGTTGGGGGGTAACCCTAAATCAACAGTCTTACCTAGAGAATGTTAATAGGATCCCAATAAATTGGGCCAGATACTCACAAAAGGAAGACTCTGCAACCAAGGAAGTAACAGACCAGTTAAGGAGCTTAAGCGAGCAATTAAACTGGTTGTGCTCAATTCTAACACATCATAGCAAGCATCTGACCTAGTTTGTGTGCACAACCAGTTTAATTATAACTCTATGACTCTAATTGCCCGATTAAGCTCCTTAACGTTTTCTAGGTAAGACTGTTGATTTAGAGTTACTCCCAACTTAGTCTGGTCTGCCTAGGAGTGGAGAAGTAAGCTCTGTGGCAAGCAATAAACAATCTCCACCAAAGCATCCTAGTCTCAGTGTCTTTGTCACAAACAGGCTTGGAAGTCTCTCTAACAATGAGGGAGAATGGCAAGTTGGATCCAAAATTGCTTAAGTGGCCGGAAGCTGTTTTTGTGACTGGAAGGTTATTTCCTGTGAGGTTCTGCAGGGGTCAGAACTGGGCCCTTTGTTGTTTGTGGGTATATATCAACGATTCAGACTTACATGCAGGGGGCATGATTAAGAAGTCTTTAGATGTGGTTCATAGTGAGGAAGAAAACTGTAAAGTGCAGGATGATATCAATGGACTGGTCAGGTGGGCAGAAAAGTGGCAAATGGAATTCAATCTGGAGAAGTGTGGGGTAATGAATTTGGGGAAGGCTAACAAGGCAAGAAAATACGTAACAACTGTAGGATTCCGAGAAGTGTAGAGGAATAGAGGCACCATGTGTATACATACAATCCCTAAAGGTAGCAACAGGTAGATAAGGTGGTCAAGAAGGCATATGGGATACTTTCCTTTACTGGCTGAGGCTAGAGTATAAAAGCAGGAGGGTTATGCTAGAACTATATAAAACACTAAACAGATCTCGGCTAGAGTACTGTGTACAGTTCCGGTCACCACATTACAGGAAGAATGTGATCAAACTAGAGAGGGTATGGAGGAGATTTACGAGTATGTTGCCAGGAATGAAGAATTTTAGCTAAGAGGAAAGATTGGATAGGTTGCGGTTGTTTTCTTTGGAACAGAGGAGGCTGAAGGGGAGACTCAAATATGGTGTACACAATTGAGGAGTCTTGATAGAATGGATAGGAAGGACATATTTCCGATTGCCCCCGGTTATTGACCTCTCTGCATTGATTTAAAGTAATTGGTAGAAGGACTAGAAGGGAGGCGAGGAGTAATTTTTTCATCCATAAAGTCGTGGGAGTCTGGAACTCACTGCCTGGAAGAGTGGTACAGGCAGAAACCCTCATTGCATTAAAAAAATCACTTGGAAATGCACTTGAGGTGCCAAAACCCACAGGGTTACGAATCAAGAGCTGGAAGGTGGGATTAGACTGGATAGGTCTTTCTCAGTCCACATGATGGGCCTAATGATGGGCCTAATGACCTCCTACTGTGCTGTAGATCCTTATATGTTTCTAATTCTTTGAAAGGAGTTTCTTTCAGAGTCAATACAGATACTTTGGCCCTGATATTAACTTGGGGCCCTGGAGAGATTGGGAAAGTGAAGAATTAGGGAAGCTCTGCATTGAACAGACAGAATGTAAGTAAAGTGGCCCACTGAAGTGGAGTAGCGTAAATGTATCTTTGTAATAGTACACAAGTAGAAGTCTTACTGATTGTCCCATGTGTCTTAACCAAAAATACATCACTGTATCTGCACATCGGGGAGGTGGTGGCGATGGACTAGTAACCCAGAGACTCAGGGTATTCCCCTGGGGACATGGGTTTGAATCCCACCATGGCAGAAGGTGGAATTTGAATTCAACCAATAAAAAAATCTGGAATTAAAACGCTAGTCTAATGATGGCCATGAAACCATTGTCGATTGTCGCAAAAGCCCATCTGGTTCACTAATGGCCTTTAAGGAAGGAAATCTGCTGTTCTTACCTGATGCCTACATGTGACCCCAGACCCACAGCAATGTGGTTGACTCTTAAAATGCCCTCTGAAATGGCCTAGCAAGCCACTCAGTTGTATCTAACCACTAAAAGGTTGATAAGGAATGAAACCGGATGGACCACCTTGCATCAACCTAGGCACCAGAAACGACAACAGCAAACCCAGCCCTGTCAACCCTGCAAAGTTCTCCTTACTAACAAGTGGGGGCTTGTGCCAAAGTTGGGAGAGCTGTCCCACAGACTAGTCAAACAACAGCCTGACATAGTCATACTCACTGGAGCTGCACCCATGCAGGCAACTGGAGAATATTCCATCACACTCCTTGTAGATAATGGACAGGCATTGGGGAGACAGGTGGTGAGTTACTCGCTGCAGAATTCCCAGCCTCTGACCTGCTCTTGTAGCCACAGCATTTATGTAGCTGGTCCAGTTCAGTTTCTGGTCAATGGTAACCCCCAGGATGTTGATAGTGGGGGATTCAGTGATGGTAATGTTGTTGAACATCAAGGGGAGTTGGTTAGGAACATAGGAGCAGAAGTAGGCCATTCAACCCATCGAGCCTGCTCCCCAATTCAATACAATCATGGCTGATCATCAACTTCAATGCCTTTTTCCCCACACTATCCCCATATTCCTTTATGTCACTTGTGTTTAGAAATCTGTCAATCTCTGCTTTAAACATACTCAATGTCTGAGCTTCCACAGCCCTCTGGGGTAGAGAATTCTAAATATTCACAACCCTCTGAGTAAAGAGATTTCTCCTCATCTCGGTCCTAAGTGGCTACCCCCTTATTTTGAAATTGTGTCCCCTGGTTCTAGACTCCCTAACCAGGGGAAACATCTTAGCTGCATCTACCCTGTCTATCCCTTTAAGTATTTTGTAGGTTTCAAGGAGATCACCTCTCATTCTTTGAAACGCGAGAGAATACAGGCCCAGTTTCCCCAATCTCTCTTCATAGGACAGTCCTACCATCCTGGGAACAAGTCTGGCAAACCTTTGTTGCACTTCCTCTCTAGCAATAATATCCTTCCTAAGGTAAGGGTACCACAACTCCACACAGTACTCCAGCTGAGGTCTAGCCAAGGTTCTATAAAATTGAAGCAAGACTTCGCTACTCCTGTACTCAAATCCTCTTGCGATAAAGACTAACATACCATTAGCCTTCCTAATTGCTTGCTGCACCTGCACGTTAGCTTTCAGTGATTTATTGACGAGTCCACACAGGTCCTTTTGTACATCTACACTTCCTAATCTCTTACTATTTAAGAAATACTCTGCACATCTATTCCTCCTACCAAAGTGGATAACACTTTTCCACATTATATTCCAACTGCCATGTTCTTGCCCACTCACTAAGTCTATCCAAATCCCTTGAGGCTGCTTTGCATCTTCCTTACAACACATTCCCACCTAGTTTTGTGTCATCCGCGAACTTGGAAATTTTACATTTGGTCCCCACATCCAAATCGTTGATATATATTGTGAACAGCTGGGGCTCAAGTACCGGTCCTTGCAGTACTCCACTAGTCACAGCCTGCCAATAAGAGAATGACCCGTTTATTCCTACTCTCTGTTTTCTGCCTGTTAACCAATCCTTAATCCATGCCAGTATATTACCTCCTATCCCATGTGCTTTAATTTTGCCAACCAAGCTCCTGTGGGGAACTTTATCAAAAGGCTTCTGAAAATCCAAGTATTCGATGTCCACCAACTCCCCTTTATCAATTCTGTTAGTAACATCCTCAAAAAACTCCAACAAGTTCGTCAAACATGATTTCCCATTCATAAATCCATGTTAACTATGCCCAATCAGATCATTATTAACCAAGTGTCCATTTATCACATTCTTTAGAATAGATTCTATCATTTTCCCTACTAGAGAAATAAGGCCAACAGGTCTGTAGTTCCCTGTTTTCTCTCTCCCTTTCTTCTTAAAAAATGGGGTGACATTTGCAACCTTCCAACCGTTCCAGAATCTATAGAATTTTGGAAGATGATCACCAATGCATCCACTATCTCCATAGCTACCTCTTTCAACACTCTGGGATGGAGAATATCAATGACAGAAAAACAGATTATCTAGCCATTATCACATTGCTTTTTGTGGGAGTTTGCTGTGTGCAAATTGGCTGCCACATTTCCTACGCTCCTACAGTGACTACACTTCATAAGTACTTCACTGACTGTAAGCACTTTGAGACCTCTGTTGGTCATGGAAGTCACTACACAATGCAAATCTTTCTTTTCTTTCTTTATATATAACCTTTCGTGGGCAGGGATTATGGTTAGATCTCTTTTGTTTGAGATGATCTTTGCCTGGCATTTGGGTGGCACAAATGTAACTTGTCACTTATCAGCCCATGCCTGGATATTATCCAGGTCTTGGTACATCTGGACATTCAGCATGAAATTCACAGGTCTCTTGGTTTCATTTTATAACTTCATACCCCTATTACACTGCAGATGTTGCGTTTTTTGATTTCCATCTGTAAAAGTCCCATATCCCACTCCAGGACTTGAGCACAAAAATTAAAGTTGACACTCCGGCGCAGTACTGAGGGAGTGCTGCACTATTGGAGTTGCAGGCTTTCGGATGAGATGATAAACTGAGGCATCCTCTACCCTCTCAGGTGGCACTATTTTGAAAAAAAGCAGGGGAGTTATCCCAGTGTCCTGGCCAATATTTATCCTTCAATCAATGTTAGAAAAATTGATTTTCTGGCTATTATCACATTGCTTTTTGTGGGAGTTTGCTGTGTGCAAATTGGCTACCACGTTTCCTACATTCCTACAGTGACTACACTTCAAAAGTACTTCATTGGCTGTAAAGTACTTTGAGACCTCTGGTAGTCATGTAAGTCACTATACCAATGCAAATCTTTCTTTAAAATAAAAGCAAAATACTGCGGATGCTGGAAATCTGAAATAAAAACAAGAAATGCTGGAACCACTCAGCAGGTCTGGCAGCATCTGTGGAAAGAGAAGCAGAGTTAACGTTTCGGGTCAGTGACCCTTTTTCGGAACTTCCGAAGAAGGGTCACTGACCCGAAACGTTAACTCTGCTTTTCTTCCCACAGATGCTGCCAGACCTGCTGAGTGGTTCCAGCAAATCTTTCTTTCATTTCTTTATGTATAACCTTTCTTGGGGAGGATTATGGTGCTTTCAAGATCTCACATAGAGGCAGGTAAAGCAAGTAAAATACTGAAGATGTTAGAAAGGTGAAATTAAAAATAGAGAATGTTAGGAACACTCAGCAGATGGAGAGAGAAACGGAGTTCCAGTTCTAATGAAGGGTCATCGACCTGAAACATTAACTCTTTTTCTCTCCCCCGCCAAGGTGGCCTGACCTGCTGAGTGTTTCCAGCATTGGAATTGAGAGTTGTTGCGAAGCACCAGCAACAAGTTTCACATTAAGTGAAACAAAAATAACTATAAATATATACTTTTGATTGTATACTTACATTTTATACAGAAAAAAAACTTGTGTTGCAGGGGCTATGAAATTTTTGTAACATGGAAGGGGGAGGGGGCGTCAGAAGCAGAAAGGTTGAGAACCCCTGATGTAAGTTATGCAACTTGATTGGTAACATTTTTAGATGCAATACCTCAAAGTGGCCACAAGGTGGTACAAGAAACCTAATATCTGTTGGTGTACACAGGAACAGGAACAATGTTCCCTCTAAGTAAAGGCCTGCTCAGGTCTGCAAAAAAAAACCTGACCCGAGCTCAACAGAACCACTCCCGACCCAAGCCCGACCCGGCACGAGTCTTCCATTTATTCCCACGCCCGACCCGACCATCAGTTAACCTACCTTCCATTTTTCACTTTGTTGCTGATCTGCACAAGCTTAAAGTAACTGTAACAAGACCACCATTCTAGTCCAAATATTAAATTAACAGTGGAGCCACTTAACCTGTGATAGAGCGTGTCTGACCTGGCCCGACCCAAGCCAGAATGCCGGTCCTGGAAGTGCAACCCGACCCAACCCGACACGTCGTCAGGTCCCCTCGGGTTCGGGTCGGGTAGCCGGCCTTCACTTCTAAGTCTCTGTGCAGGCCACACACAAGTTGGCCCCCTGAAATTACCTTGCATATGTGCCTGTGTAAAAAAAAAAATTAAAGGGGCTGCACACTTAAATAAATTGCACACTGCAAAAAAAATTAGAGGGAACGTTGAACAGGAGTAGGCAATTTGCCCCCTTGAGCTTGTTCTGTCATTCAATGAGATCACGGCTGATCTGTGACCTAACTCCATGCATCTGAAAACCGGAGGCCAACAAGTGAAAATTGAAGGGGGAGTGGATAGCACCAAGCTACAGCTTGTAAAAGGTGTAAGCCTGCTTAAATATGCAAATTTGGCACTTATAGAACCCTGATTGCAAATACAGGTACAAATAGGCAGAGCACACACCATGCATGTGATTTACAATGAAGTAGAGACTTACTGCAGTGATTATTCAGTATATTTGCGCATGGATTCCTTACATTGCTGGTACTGGTTTTAGCAGCCATTTTTGCAATAACATTGATAATTTTGCAATCAATTTTTCACTTTCACACATTGTCTAAATCCATATTAAATTTGAAAGGTTTGATGAATATCCATTAAATGTACATTTTAGTACAATTATTCAGTGAGATTTTTGCCTCTTTTGACCTGATGTCAACTGTCTAACTCCATTTCCATTACAACAGTTTTGACATGTCTCAAAGTAGAGGCAGAAAGTAAACTTCTTCTGAAAACTACTGCAAAATGGGAGGCGTAACATGTCAACTGCCCCAGTTGCTCATATTGTGATCTCCACCTTGGCTACTCTCTGGACAGATGCCAACTGGAGGCGATCCTTTAATTCAGAGTGAAGGAAGGAACATTGCATGAAATTCATCACTGAGCCAGAAGCCTGTAGTTTAGAATGCTAACTTTGCTCTCGAGTGAGGGAGTGATGTATGGCGTAGTGGGGTCAAAGGGAAGAAAAAAAGCTCTTCAGTAGAAGGAAGGTGGAGGAGTGTGATGTTATTTATAATAATTAAAGCAAAATATATAATATATTAAAAACAGGATTTTCTGCATTTGACAAATGTTGCTTGGAACTTAAAATGGAGATAAATGTTAAAGGATGAATAAGCTGGCCTGCTGTAGAATTGCTACTTACCTGGTGGAGGAAGTTCAAGCTTCAGTTTTCTAAGCTCGACCATGGACTTTTCCAGTTGATCAATAACAACATCATCATCATAATGAAAGTTTTTAGACATAATTTCCTGAAGGAATTCTCGGAGATCTTCTAATGACATTTTCACCAGGCGCTCTAAATAAAGAAAATATTTCTGTTTAAGTTCTAACTTAACAAATATGATCATATAAACGAGACTGTGAAAAGTGAATGCCTAAATTAAACTTGTTTGGCATTAATAAGAATAATTAATGATACCAGGCACACTATCAACATTCTAATAAAATCAATTCTGTGCATTTTTATTACATCAGGACCCATTCACAAAGTTAGATGACCATCTGTATGATAGGCAAAGATCATGTGTGGATGTGGAATCATACACTAATAACAGAAATGAATGGTTTTGACTTTCTCTTACCCACCCTCACACATCTGCTATTCATGAGCATATACTTTCAAATAGATAATAGCAGCAGAACAAGTGGGCACAGGTTCAGGAGTATGCAAGCCAAACTTAGAACAAAAATCAGGAACTATTTATTTATGCAGAGAGTTATGTTGGAACAGTTGAATGGTATAATGGGGAGATGATATAGTAGGTATTCTGACAGGATAAAATCAAATGTATTATAGATTCTTGCTTGTGGGAATCCATCTTCTGATCTTGTGGACAACAGCAGAATAGCTAGATCAATAATTTTGGGCTGTGTTTGCTGACAACGCAACCACTAGGTGGAGCAGTACTTGCACATGCACAAATGCAGCCTCATTCTCTGAAATCTCACTGTCTGCAACGTTTTTGGCAGCTGCCAGTAGTAAAAATGGTGCTGCTTAATTTATTACATAAACAAATGAAATCCAAGTCCCCAAAGTGACGCGATCGCTGCCTCCATCCCACCCCCAACAGTACCCTGATCCCTCCTGCCATCACACTTCCCTTCGACGTTGCCTTCTGTGCCCGTCTGCTCGTCGCTCGCTCCCGCCTCGCTGCTTCTCCCCCCTAGCCCACTCGCTCCCCGCTTCACCACACCACCCCCCTCAACCTGTGAGCCACTTGCTCCCCTTCTCGCCACTTCCTCTCCTCGGCTGCTCGCTCCCCGCTTCAACCCCCCACCCCCTCACCTGTTGGCCACTCGCTCCCGACCTCGCCACTTCCTCCCCTCTGCTCTGCCTATGCTCCCCGCACCTGCTCCCCACTCCGTCCCCTCCCCTGCCTGTCTTGTCCCTCTCTCTCTCCCCTGCTTCCCCTGTGTGGGGAAGAGAGGCGGCGATTGCGAGAGGGAGCGGGGAGTGCGGGGAGCAGAAGAGGGAGGGAGCGGGGAACAGAGGCAGAACAGAGGGGAGGAAGAGGGCCGAGGGGGAAGAAGTGGTGAGGCGGGGAGCGAGTGGCCGACAGGTGTGGGGGGCGGGGGGGAGGTGGGGTGAAACGGGGAGCGAGCGGATGAGAGGAGGCAGTGGCGAGTGGCCAGCAGGTGGGGGGTGGGGGGCTGATGTGAAGCGGGGAGTGAGTGGCTGAGGGGGAAATGGTGAGGGGGGAGCGAGTGGCGAGCAGACGTTGCAGTACGCGATGACGTTTTCGCACGCATATGTGAATTAGTCCTGGCAAGCCAGGTGCTGATGTAGGTTGCGCATGCACAGCGCCATACTGACAGCAGGAGTCCATTCTGCGCATGTGCGGAGCTGGGAGCGCTCTGATAATGTCGGCGCTGAGCTGCGTTGTCAGGAGTCACTTTGATAATATTATCATCTTATTCAAATTCAAATTAGACAACACAGCTACAAACTAATTCTAATCTCTTGTAAAGTCAACCACAAAGCACAGTAATATCAGATGAGATTTTCTGTTTTGGCACTCCTGGTGAATACCTTTCATGAAATTGTGCACTCCCAAGCCTGTAGTTTTCCATCTATTAACTTCAATGGTAGGAAAATCAATAGTCATCGGTGTGAATATTTTTGCTTTTAATTTCTGCCAAGAGTGCTCAATTGGAAATCTATGTTTTCTTACAACCTTACTCTTTCATTCAATGCAGTGCCCCTTAGGCTGTCAGATTAATTTAGATCACCCAATGTTAGATTAGATTAGATTAGATTAGATTAGAGATACAGCACTGAAACAGGCTCTTCGGCCCACCGAGTCTGTGCCGAACATCAACCACCCATTTATACTAATCCTACACTAATCCCATATTCCTACCAAACATCCCCACCTGCCCCTATATTTCCCTACCACCTACCTATACTAGCGACAATTTATAATGGCCAATTTACCTATCAACCTGCAAGTCTTTTGGCTTGTGGGAGGAAACCGGAGCACCCGGAGAAAACCCACGCAGACACAGGGAGAACTTGCAAACTCCACACAGGTAGTACCCGGAATCGAACCCGGGTCCCTGGAGCTGTGAGGCTGCAGTGCTAACCACTGCGCCACTGTGCCGCCCCTAGATACATCACTAGTTAAAGAATCCAATCTGTGTCATCATTCATTGGGGAGGCCGGGGGTGAGGAATGCAACACAATATAGGTGCTAAATTAAGATTATGATTCAGAAAGGTTAATAAAATTGAATCAAACTAAACCATACCTTCTTTCTCTGGATATTTATGTTACATTTTACAAATTAGCATCCTACATTTTTCATGTTTTTAGGACAAACCATTTTTAATACAGCTCTGACAATTACAGCATTCACTCCAGCTAAATGAATAAGCTTTAGCTAAGTTAAGAGTAAATGCTTCGACAAGAGTTCATTTCTTGCCAACCAACTGGTTCACTCTTGGTTCACTATAGCCTTTGCTATAGTTGAGTGGGTTAGATACCAGTCTTTCAATTCCAAGATCTGAGCTTCAGTTTAGTTCAAGACTAATGTGATCAATGTTTCAACTGGCTATTGGCTGTAAGAGTTCTATGCTTTTGCATTTGTGCTGTTTCAATCTAGTTTCTAGAGGACATGAGCAAACAACACAAAATTATCTCTAATTCAGTTTTAATTACCAATCACTCAGAAAAGCCTCTGGACAGTTGGGTGTGGTGGGGAGTTACTCTTCTGAGGTACACAGAAATATATTTAAAGGAATTTCTCTAGTTCCATTTTAATTCCCTTAACTGTATGACTTAAATGATAGAATTTAATTTTGATCAGTGATTTTCCAAAATCACAAGTTTTAAATATAATAGGAAGTGTAGGGGAAGTTAGGCCAAGTGTTGGGGTGCAGAAAAAATTACAGCAGGATGCAGAGAAACATCAGGGACTCTAAAAGAGCCACACAATATAGAATCATAGAAATTTATGCACTGATGGAGGCCATTCGTCCCATTGTGTCTGTGCCAGCCAGAAACAGCTATTCAGACTAATCCCACTTAACAGCTCTTGATCGTACCTTGTAGTAAAGGCCTGCTACCCGACCCGAACCCGACGGGACCTGACGACAGGTGTCGGGTTCGGGTCGGGTTGCACTTCCGGGTCCAGCATCGGGCTCGGGTCGGGTTGGGCCGGATCGGACACGCTCTATCACCACCTCAGGTAAGTGACTCTAATGCTAATTTACTTTTTGGGCTTTAAAGGTGGTTTTGTTACAGTCATTTTAAGCTTGTGCAGGTAAGGAACAAAGTGAAAAAAGGAAGGTAAGTTGACTGATGGTCAGGTCGGGTCGGGCATGGAAAAAAATGGAAGGACGTGGGCCGGTTCGGGTCTCATTTGCAAACCCAAGCAGGCCTTTACCTTGTAGGTTGTGGTAATTAAAGTGCACAGCCAAGTGTTTTTTTAAATGCAATGACGGTTTTTGCCTCTAACATGCTTTCTGGCAATGAGTTCCAGACCCCCACTACTCTCTGGATGCAAAGGTTTTTCCTCAACTCTCCTCTAATCCTTCTGCCCCGGGTTATTGACCTTTATGCTAAGAGGCCCCTCATAATTTTATACACCTCAATTAAGTCTCCCCTCAGCCTCCTCTGTTCCAAACAACCCCAGCCTATCCAAAATTTCCTTTTGGCTAAAATCATCCATTCGTGGCAATATCCTCTTAAATCTCTTCTGTACCCCCTCCAGTGTGATCACACCCTTCCTGTATTTGTGGTGATGAGAACTTTACGCAGTTCTCTAGCTGTAGCCTAACTAGTGTTTTATACAGTTCTAGCATTACCTTCTTGCTCTTATATTCCATACCTTGGCTAATAAAGGAAAGTTTCCCATATGCCTTCTAAACCACCTTAGCTACCTGTCCTGCTACCTTCAGAGATCTGTAGACATACACTCCACAGTGCCACTGTTTCTCTACACTTCTTGGAATCCTACCTTTATTGTGCATTTTCTTGCCTTATTTGTCCTCCCTAAACGCATTCCTTCACGCTTATCCAGACTGAATTCCTTTTGCTACTTTCCTATCTGGGGGTCCATTGACATCTTCCTGTAGTTTCCAGATTTCTTCCTCACTATCAACCACATGACCAATTTTTGTATCATCTGCAAACTTCTCAATCATGCCCCCTACGATTAAGTCTAAATCACTGATATCTACCATGAAAAATAAGGAACCTAGTATTAAGCCTTGTGGAATCGCATTGGAAACAGTCACAAAGATATTAACTAATGCTTACTATAACTGAACCAATTTTGGATCCAACTTGCCACTTTCCCATGAATCCAATGGGCTTTTACTTTTCTGACCAGTCTAACACGTGGGTCCTTGTCCAAAGTCTTGCTAAAATCCATGTAGACTATGTTACGACCGACTGCTCCAGTCAAAGCCCCCAATCAAAATATACAATTCTGATTGTGGTGGGAGAAACGCACTGTTAGTTCAATCCCATCGCTCCACAGATCACCTAACATATCATTAAAAATTTTCCAAATTAAAGAAAGACCCAGCCAAATTGTACTATCTATTAACCCCCAAATGAGGCTAACCAAACCAGGTGTCTTTAAATCAACAAATTAACTCCTTAATTAGAAGAACTAAATTCTTAAACACTATGAAGATATAAACAACATTTAAATTAGAAAAAATTAGAGTCCTTGCAAAGTTACAATCCAATGTTGCTTGAAGTCCTCACAGAATGTTGCTTGAAGTCCTCACAGCTGTCCGATGGGGAAAAAAGGTTCTTCCACAGTAGAACAGTTTAACTCCAGCAGTAAGTGATGCTTCCTTCTTCGGCGATGGATTTCAACAATTAACAACTTGTGAACACTTTCAATAGAACCAATCTGACTTTCAAGTTTTTGAAGGATAAAAGATGGTCACAGTCTAACTTCCCTTCCTTCAGTTTAAATTACCAGAGATCTCTGTTTTGGCTTGACCTTTTTAGAATTTTGAGATAATAATAATTAAACAGACTAAAGTCCTATTCCTTCAGTTTAAATGGCTGAGAGCTCTTTTTCAGGTGCTAAACACCAGAGCTATCTGTGTGTTCTCTTAGAACAAACTGTCTTCAACTCAAAAGCCAGTTCAAAATTGAATTGTAACAAATGTATCGCTTAATACTCACTCCCAGTGGCTGTATCTATGGTAATGAGAATGCACCCTTTGAATTGCAGTCTCCAAATGGCTGTTTCTAAGGCAACGAAAATGCACCTGCCTATAACTCCTGAGGCGTGCTAGTTCTTAAAGCCTTAAATTCCTTTTCAAGCCTTAAAAGCAAACTGCATATTCCCGAAAAAAAAAACTACAGGACCATGACAACTACATCAAATGCACTACCCTCATTGATCCTTCTTGTTATTGTCACGATGTTTTGTTTCATATTGTTTTCCTTTTAATCTACGATTTTTTTCTGTTTCAATAATATGTTTGTAATTTTCGGGTTGGGTTGGGCATTTAAAAAAATTAAACGACTTGGGCTTGGTTGGGTTCGGGTTGGCTGTTGTCAGGTCGGGCCCGGGTCGGGTTTTAATTTTATACCCAAGCTAGGCTATATTTCACACTCCTTCTCCTTAACTGCAATGTCTGCATCGTCCCCCTACTTTACAAAACCAGATACAAAGCATTCATTAATAACCATGCCCACATCATTCACCTCCACACACAGGTTACCTTTTTGGTCCCTCATAGGCCCTGCTCTTTATTTAGTTATCCTCTTGCTCTTTATGCATTTATAAAACATCTTTGGGTTTTAGTTGATTTTATTTGCCAATATTTTTTCATGCCCTCTCTTTGCTTTCCTCATTTCTTTTTTAATTTCACCTCTTCACTTTCTATATTCCTCTAGGCTTTCTGCAGTATTGAGCTCTCGATATCTGACATAAGGTTTCGTTTTTTGCCTTATCCTATCCTGAATGCTCCTTGACATTCAAAGGGCTCTAGATCTGGGAGTACCAATCTATTTCTTCATGGGAACATCTTTGTTCTGGGCTCTCCTCTTCGAATGCTTCCCATTGCTCTGCCACTGATTTAACTTCAAGTAGCTGTTTCCAGTCCACTTCTGCTAAATCACATCTCAGCTTAGTAAAATTAGCCTTTCCCCAACTGAGAATTTTTACTCCTGGTGTTTCTTTGTTCTTTTCCATAACTACACTAAATCTAAATTAATTATGTTCACTATCACCAAAATGCTCTCTCACTGCTATATCTTCCACCTGCCAAAAATCATAATGTAAAACTAATGTCCAGAACTGCCCTTCTCTTGTTGGGATTTGCTACATACCAGCTAAAAAAGTTCTCCTAATGCATTTTAGGAATTCTGCACCCTCTACACTGATTTTATCCCAGTTAATGTTAGGGTAGTTGAAATCTCCTACTATAGCAGCCTTATTGTTTCTGGACTTCTCAGCAATTTACCCATATATTTGCTCTTCTATCTCCCTCTGATTGGGGGCCTATAGTACACCCCCAGCAATGTGATCGCCCCTTTCTCATTCTTCAGTTCAACCCATATGGCCTCATTTGATGATCCTTTTAGCATATCATATCTCCTTACAGCTGTAATTGTTTCTTTAACCAATATTGTTATCCTCATTTTTTAATTCCTCTCTCCATCTCATCTGAAACCAGGAATGGTGAGCTAACATTCCTGTCTTTCTTTAAACCATGTTTCAGTAATTACTATGATATCATATTCATGCGCCCTCAGCTCATCTGCCTTATTCACTAACTACTTGCATTAATGTATGTAACATTAAGCACTGCCAAACTCCTTTGTTGTCTCAGCTGTTTGTTGTTTGAATTGAACAGAAAGAGGCCATTTTCCCCATCATGTCAATGCTGGCTAAAGCCTGGCTCGGGTATAAAATTAAAACCAGACCCAGGCCCGACCCGACCACAGCCAATCTGAACCCGACCCAAGCTCGAGCCCTTTAATTTTTTTTGCGCCCGACCAGACCCGACATGAAACTCCTTCCGGCAGCAGGCTAATCCTGCAGCTGGAGTAGTGAGGAATCATGGGTAGGCCTGATCCTGTGACTTCCTGTGTCCAGCCCGATCCGACCCGAGCCCAAATGCTGGACTTGGAATTTCGACCTGACCCGGACACATGTAGTCAGGTTTAGTAGGGTTCAGGTTGGGTAGCATGGCTTTAATGCTGGCTCTTTGCTCGAGCAAGCCAAAATTAATCCTACTGCCTTATTTTCTACCCACAGACTTGTATCTCCCCTATTTCAAATATTTAGCCAGTTTTCCCTTCACAGATGCAACGTCCTCTCTCTAATTACTGTAGCAAAACATTCCATGCTGCAACAACTCTGTGTAAAGAAATTTCTCCCAACCACTGCCCTCACTTCTTGAAATTCTTGAATGCTTGGCACTGATGTCTTCACCCGATCAAAACCCTTCATAATTAAAAAAAAATCTCTCTACTTAATCTTCCCTGCTATGGTGGAAATAGTCTCAGCATTTTAAATAATTGCTCATACTATAGCTTCTCCTCTCTGACATCACCCTGGTGAATCTATACTACGCTTTTTATGGCTTCCTATAATGGAGCACTCAAAATCACACACAACATTGTGGCCTAACTAATGTTTAGCACAAATATATTGCTACAGCTTTACTCCGACAGTACAACAGTGACAACACTCAAAAGTCGTTCACTGTCTGTAAATCACTTTGAGACGTCCTGAGGTCCTGAAAAGTGCTATGTAAATGCAAGACCTTAGAAATTTTGGTTTGCTAATTTTGGGTATGCAGGCAATGTCCCCTCTAATTTTTTTCCATTGTTCATTTCAGTGTGTAGTACCTTTAAATTACTTTGCATTAAAGGGAACAGCTTGTGAGCAGCCTGTGTGGTACCTTCCGGGTTGCTGCATGACTGCCCACACATGTAGCTTACAGGGAACACTGGGTGTAGGATGCATACCCTGTATCTGAATGAGGAGTCCTAATACACCTATTATCTTGGGCATCAGGCCTCATTATAATGGAGTCTAAGATAAGAGGAGTGCAAGACCGGGCTGCTATAAACATTTTCTGATGGTTAGTGCTGGGGCGTAGGAGCCTTGTCCTGTTTGATGGTGCCTCATTATCGCATTCATTTGGGGCTACATTGAGGAAGTATCCTTGCTTCCCTGGGAATTCCCATGCAGTGCACATTCATTGCAAGGTCAGTGATGTGCATCTTTAAAAGTTGCGGCAAAGCGCGCTCCTGCAGCACTTGGAGTACTGTACTAGCAGACCTTTTTGCAGTGAATTAGCAGAGCTTGTTTTGGGGCTTTTTTATTGTTTTCTTTGGATTGCACTGTTACTAGCTGATTGTGTTTTTGGACTGATCTTTAAGTGATTGTTTTTGTTTTTGAGTTTTGCACCCCTACCACTGAAGATAGTTCTACTACTGGAGATAGTTTGCATGAAATAAGCAGTGGCACCCTATGGATAGCTTGGGTATTCCTTTCCTTCAACCAGATGGAGGTTGTAAATAAATTTTACAGCCAGGAGCAGAGGCAGGTGCAATATCTGTATGCCCCTCTCCAGTGGGAACCATAAATGGCAGCCATTACTTTAACTGTTAGTTCTTAGGTGTCAGCCATGGCTCAGTTGGTAGCACTCTTATGTTCTGATGAAGGGTCACTGACCTGAAACGTTAACTCTGCTTCTCTCTCCACAGATGCTGCCAGACCTGCTGAGTATTGCCAGCATTTCCTGTTACTACCTCAAAAGTACTTCATTGGCTGTAAAACACTTTGAGACATCTGGTGATCATGAAAAGTGCTATATAACTGCCTGTCTTTCTTTGTTCTTTGAAGGCTTTGTGTGCTCCCTCCAGTTTGTAAACATTTCCTGTATTGTGGGATTAATTTGCCTGAAATTGTCGAGATTGATCAAATGCTGATTTTTTTTCCTGAGGTCTGCTATAGATACATAATTGCCTACTGCATTTTTCAAAACAGTTGGTCAAGAATATGCAGCAGACATGCAATATTGGGTGAGTCTTTAATGGTCTCAGCTACTAACAGTGAAAGATTCCACCTAGGTCTCCTTCTCCTGATCTTTATTTTAATTTTGGAACTTCACTTCAAGATTTCCAGCACTTTCAAGAGGGGAAAGGGAAAATTAGATGAGGTGGATAAAAAGTTAGGCTTTGTTTTCACTGATTAATAATTCAAAAGACAGCTTATAAATCTATAGTTTCTTTTGATTGTTTTTCTATTTTTATCTCACAATTCTTTATTTTGATAAGGACAACATTTGACAGCCTCTTTTAATCAGGTTTTGTTTTATGTACTGAATTAACAGGCTGAATTTTATTCGCGTGCCATGCTCCGCAGCAGTGCGCTTTCAACTCGGTGGCTTTTCGACACGTAAGTGCCACCGAAGAGCCCCCGCTATATTATGCGCGGGGACTAATTTAAATAGAGGGGGTGGAGCGGCCGCCCCTGATGACAGAGGGGGTGGCTGCCGCGCCCCCGGCAACCGAGTCGCCAATGCCATTTTTAAAGGGCTTCAAGCCCTTTACTTAAATTACATGGTTAAAGTGGCAAGATTTGAAAAATTTGTGATAAAAATGTTATGCACACTTCAAATCCCCACTCCTGCCCCCTCAGTGAATAATCAGAGTAATATTTGTCCAACCCCACCCCCCACCCAAAACATTAAAGTTTTCATAACAACTTTTAGCGTTCGTTTTTATCACTCCTCCCCGCCTTGAAAATTTTATTCCTCCTCCCCTCCCCACCAGGTTCTCGCCTCAGAACTCGGCGCGTGAGGGATGAATGGCGGCCGTAAAATTGGCATGGGACGGCCACCGCCTGCAGGTATGTTTATTTACATCTAATTGATGTTAAACTGCATATTTAGATGAAGGCGGAGGGGGGCTGCACCGAGGTCCCCCCGCCACTGGTAATATGCGGTGGGCCCTTCTTGACGCTGTGTGTCAAGGAGGGCCTCTCCCCGCAGAATCTTACCGCAGCCCCGCCCTGCCCCTGCCGCGACCCATGGCGTCGAGGCGCTGGTAAAATTCAGCCCAACAATACTGAATTTTAATCATAAATTTCAAACTAACATTAAAAGGGAAATGCAATTAAATGCACTCTCAGTGTTTGGGAGTCAGATTAAATAAGGACTGTAACAGACTGTAAGAGAATTATTATCGCAGCTTGAAACTCCTGTGTCTAACAGAGGTTTCCTGCTATTCAAACACCACAGCCTAACTGTCAAATTTAGTTTCCTGCAGCAAGAAAGATTTTCAGTATTCAGGTCAAATGAGGTACTGTACCTAGTTTTGTCCAGTTATGCACAAAACAACACATTAAATCACACAATGTCACAAACTCAACAAGAAATAAAGGAATGTGTGATCCAGTACAGCTTGTGTTTGTGTTTTGGGATGGTCCCTGATTTGAGGCTGGGGGGACTTTCCAGGTTCTGAAAGTCAAACCCAGGTGAGACAATCAAACAGTCCTGTGACTGAAAAAGTTTTTTCTTACTAAAAACATGTGACTGAGAGGTTAAGTTTCAGTTTCAAGAAAACTCTGCAGAGTGTTTGGCCAGCAAAAAGGCTGTGTGTCTGAGGTAAGGTGAGAGTGATTGCCCTTGCTATCAAGGCAGCATTTGACTGAGTGTGGCATCAGTGAGCCCTAGCCAAATTGAAGTCAATTGGAATCAGGGAAAAAACTTTCTACTGGCTGGAGTCATACCTAGCACAAAGGAAGATGGTTGTGGTTGTTGGAAGCCAATCATCTCATCCCCAGGACATTGCTGCAGGAGTTCCTCAGGGAAGTGTCCTAGGGCCAAACATCTTCAGCAGCTACATCAAAGACCTTCCCTCCATAATAAGGTCAGAAGTGGGAACATTCGCTGATGATTACATGATGTTCAGTACCATTCACAACTCCTCAATACTGAAGCAGTCCATGTCCATATGCAAGACCTGGACAATATTCAGGCTTGGGCAGATAAGTGGCAAATAATATTCGCACCACACAAGTGCCAGGCAATGACCATCTCAAACAAGAAAGGATGTGCAGTTTTGGTGGAGTTCAGATTGCAGAGAAACTGCCATTGAGTGGAAGCTGGCATTTGCATCTTGGGGAGATGGGACCTGCAGATCTACTCGTAATGTTCAAAAACTTGAAGGACTTTAGGACTGTTCAGTGCCATCTTGCTGATAAGACTATTCTGAAGACCTGTAAGGACTCTCTTGTTCCATTTGATAGTTAACGTGTAACCTGTAGGATATATATCGACTGTGATTTAACCATTTATTTAGCTTTAATTTATGTTGGATTTGGTCTGACTGTTAAAGTAAAATTTATAAAAGGAAAATCTTGTCCGTTTGGTTTTTATTTCCTAAGTTGGAATCAGTCGGTGGATTCGATTCTTTTCGTTTGTTGATGGTCCCCACGGGGATCATAACAAATGCCATCTAAAAAAATGGAAAATCTGAATGTTTATTTTGTGCTCATCAAGATGAAAGTACTAGGAAGTGAAACACTGGCCATGACCGAGTCCTGACGTTGGGACCGAAAGCGGGTGGTCTGGTGGGGGTGTGCAGTTGCGGACACGATATTCTCAGAGTTGGTGAATTAATGGCCGGCAGGCGGCGCGGGCAAGGGTTAAGTTCCAGCTCCAGCAACGCTGGCACCATCTTAAAAAGCAGCCAGCAGTACTTATACATGCAGCAGCACCAGATGGAACAGCGAGGGAGCTCTGGCAACTGTACAAATTGCTGAAATGCCCGAAGGCAGATCAAGGGTTGCTTCACGATTCACTGATGCCTCCCCAGAGGTGCTACTCCAGACTGTAAGGGCTCAGAGGGTCGTCCTGTTCTGTCAGGACAGGAGGCAGAGGCTGGTTCGTCAAACCAAGTAGGCCTGGATGGAGATAGCAGAGGAGGTGAGCAGCTGTCCCCTGTACCTGGCTGCAGTGCTGAAAGAGCGACAATGATCTGATGCGTTTTGGCAAAGCGAGTGCGGCGCATAACATTAAGCGTGCAACCTTAAATATGACTGAAGACGAATAAGAGATTGGAGAAGGGGTTGCCCACTCAGTTACTGGAGGTGCCTAAGCATCAGCATTGGCTGTCAGATGCATGTTAGCCTCTCTGTGTAGGACGTTAGTGCAGCAGAGGTGACAGCCAGTACTGATTTGCCACATGCAGGAAGCATGCCTGTGGCACTAAGATGGACAGATAGGCTGCCACCAACATAGGCCTCATACGTGTCTTTGATGGGTTGTAACAATGGGAATTTATGTACTTGCAGAAGACAGCTCACAATGCAAAGGAAAAATCAAGAACCCGAGGCGGCGTGCCTTACATGGCTATCCTCATGCCCAGGGAGGAAGAGGCTTTGCAGCTGGGAAGAATGGAGGCAGGCAAGGCAATCGCGAATTGTGAGATGGGTGTGCAGCCTAGAGAGACTGAGTGACTTAATGGAAGGGTGCAAGAGACCTCTGGTGAGCACAAAGTGTGGTGCCCATGCATGTACCACTGGTCACATAGAGCTCTGGATGATGTAGTAGTTAGAATCACATGTTGGAAAGCACATTGCCCTCATCACTCTTCTCTCTCTTGAAGGTCATGGACAAAAGCGGCCAGCTGCCGAGCCTGCGTGACAGCCCTCTCCATCCCTGAGCATGAGGAGGAGACCTCAGAGGGTGCACCATCACCCCACACCCTCCACCAGTGCAGATACACTCACGTCAGTGGGTAGTCACATGCGAGTAGCAATGGGGTCACAATCAGGTGAGTAAAGCACAGACGCGCCCAAACAGCTGATAGAGACAGTGACAATTGCGGCCGTACAATTGGGGGGTGGGACTGTGGGAGGGTGGAGGGATGCACAGCTTCAGGCCGATGACATGCCTCTGGAGTCATCAACAAGGAGGCAGATGCTGGAGACACATTGTGAGGTAAGTGAACATCTGGCGCAGCTTCCAGAGGCTATGCGCACCCATGCACGGACAATGGGGGAGTCCATCTAGGTCATGAGTGCAGCCATGACTCTGGCATGTGCGCACATGGCATCCTCCATTGAGAGACTAGTGACCCTCATGGAGAGCCACATGCAACATACCACACAGCTAATGCTAGAGGTATGCATGGACCTCCATGCCACTGCCACCTCCATGAGCTCTGTGGAGCAATGGTTCGGCAAGAGAAGAACCAGACGCCTCAAGTCACTGCCAGGTTCTTGAACTCATCAGGTGAGCAGGGATGACCAAGAGTGCCCTGAAAGGGTAGAGAAGCGGCTGTCTACAGAATCTGGATGCTCCTCTCAGGGCACTCTTGGCATGGATGGCAGGTCCTCGTCCCCTCTGACAGCGATACCACTGCCTCACAAAGCCATGGAGCCAGAGGTGACTCCTGCACATGTACAAAAGGCCTTCAATATGCTGCGGCCCTCTAGCTCTCAGGTAACTAGAGGATGACCGCCACAGTCATCAAAAGCCACTAAATGTCTACAGCCTGCCTCCACCTCAGCCAGCAGCGCAGGGGGAGCACCACGGAAGAACACCCGCAAGCACGTGAAAAAGTCCACAGCTGTACAGGTTTCACGCGGTTATATTTTGTTATGTCACCTTGCTGTATAACTGTCTTCAATGAATTCTGAAATGGTGCATCACAAAGCGAATCCTTTACTTTTATTTTTACACACTTCTGGGCCGTTAACAGTTCGCTGGCTCCTGCACAGGCTGCGATGGGAAGGACCACACCGATTGAGGTTAATGAATTTCCTATGCCGTTGCCTCATGTGATGAAGGATCCAGAGAAATGATAAAGACATTCAGGGAAGTGGCAACAGGGTTGCAGAAGGTGGAAGATTTATTGAATTGACTGGGTGTGTAAGGCTCATGTGAAACGTGCCTGTATTAGCGAGCCATGAAGCTGAGCCTCTGATGGTACACACTCTCTGGTGGGTAGTGTCATCTGCGTACAAGAGGCTAGTTGTCTTCCTGTGCCCCTCACGTCCGTGTCCCTTTCCAGCATCATGATCCTGGTGCCCCTCTGGGGTCTGCTGTCCCGCTCCTGGTAGCTGCAGCTCTCTCCCTCTCTGATGCTCCTCCTCACTGGAGGTCTCAAAGCCTAAGTGAATGAGATCCATCGCAAATAGCTCCACTCAGTTCTCAGGGCCTCCCACTGCCCTTACTCTGTAGATGCCTCCGCTGTGCTAGCCAAGTTTGTCTTTGCTTCAGATTGCTACTGCCACTGTCTAGTCAGTATTACACATCCTACCAAGCCAAGCTACCTCTCACAATGGCTGCCAACAGAAGCTAACACTGACCTTCTGCCTCATTATAGCTGGTGAGGTTCTAAAGCTCCGTTGTTCCTGCATGCCCCGCATAAAATAGAAAAAGCTGGTAAAATTGAAGTTAATTGCCTGTTTAAGGCTTAATTACCTTATCCCCCCATTCAAGTGCGATCTCCTCCTACCAGCCCAGTTGCCTCTGGTAATATCTGCTCGTGACGTAAACATGTCAGGCTCCCCACCCGACACCTTCCGCTGCCATTTTACCACCCCTTTCTCCTCCCAATCTGTCGATGATTGCACACTGTACATTACCATTTGCAATTCCTCAGATGCTGAAACAGTCCTTGTCCACATGCAACAAGACCTCGACAATATTCAGGCTTGGGCTGATAAGTGACAAGTAACATACGCACCATGCAACTGCCAGGCAATGACCATCTCCAATAAAAGAGGATCTAACCATCTCCCTTGATATTAAACAGCATTCTCATCGTTGAAACCCCACCAAAATCCTGGTGCTTACCATTGACCAGAAACTTAACTGGACCAGCCGTGTAAATACTGTGGCTACAACAGCAGGTCAGAGGCTGGGAATTCTGTGGCGAGTATGTGATCATGAAACCAATGTCGATTGTTGTAAAAACCCATCTGGTTCACTAATGCCCTTTAGGGAAGGAAATCTGCTACCCTTACCTGGTCTGGCCTACATGTGATTCTAGACCCACAGCAATGTGGTTGACTCTTAAATGCCCTTGAAATGGACTAGCAAGCCATTCAGTTCAGGGGCAATTAGGGATAGGCAATAAATGTTGGCCTGCGACACCCACATCCCATGAACGAATAAAAAAACCCTCCTGACTCCCCAAAATCTGTCCAGAAGGCGCAAGTCAGGAGTGTGATGGAATACTTTCCACTTGCCTGGATGACTGCAGCTCCAACAACCTTTAAGAAGCTCGACACCATGCATAACAAAGCAGCCTGCTTGATCAGCACCCCATCCACTACCTTAAGCATTCACTCTCTCCATCACTGGCACACAATGGCAGCAGTGTGTACCATATGCAAGATGCACTATAGCAACTCACCAAGCCTCCTTCGACAGCATCTTCCAAACCCATGACCGCTATCACCTAGAAGGACAAGGGCAGCAGACGCATGGGTACGCCACCACCTGCAAGTTCCCCTCTAAGTCTCACATCACCCTGACTTGGATCTGCATCGCTGTTCCTTCACGGTCACTGGCAAGGGTCGGCAATGTGTTTGTACACGGATACCATTGCCCATGGTACAAATTTTGAGGTCGATGGTAATTTTAAACATCTTGCTTCAAGTCTTTAAACTTGTGTTTTAAAATAACCTCGCAACTAGGTTATTTTAAAACTGGGTTATCTAACATATGGCCTCTGGGCCAGAATCTGGCCTGCCAATCCTTTGTGACTGACAGTGGGCTGCCCGTGACTTGCCTTGGCTTTGTTTAACGGTTCTCCTATTAAAGTGTCTGTCAGATGGAGGGGGTAGCTGGGACTTGCGTCTGATGGGCGGTGGACGCCTGTCTGTGATTGCTGTGTGTCTGTGACCGACAGCGGGATGCTTGGGCAGGGTGAGCGCTGATTGGCGGTTCACGGCGCAGGCGCGTTGGCACAGCCACTCCTGCACGGTTCAGGAAGTGAGTGGGAATGGCTGTTGCGTTGTACAGGGAGAGAGAGGCTGAAGGTAGAGCAGGAAGCATGCCAGCACGCAGCCAGAGGTGCAGCATAGTGCTGAGGGAGCAAAGTGAGTGCAAAGCAGTCCTTTAAACAAGCACCAGCCCGGGGAGCAGACAGAGAGAGAGAGGAGGGTAACAGAGATAGATACAGAGAGGGGAGAGATGGAAAGGGGAGAGAGAGGGTGAAGAGAGAGGGTGGAGAGAGAGGAATACAGACAGGGGAGAGAGAGAGGGGGTGAGAGAGGGTCAGAGTGAGAAGAGGGATGGACACAGAGGGGGCGAGAGATGGACACGGGGGGGGGGGGGGGAAAGAGAGAGAGGGGTGAGAGATAGCCACAGAAAGGGGAGATAGAAAGCAGGGAGAGGGGAGAGAGGGGGACACGGAGCGAGAGAGACGGACACTGAGAGCGGACAGAGAGGGACACTGAGGGGGGAGAGAGAGAGGGAAGAGAGATGGGCACAGAGGGGAGAGATTTGGGGGAGGGTGGGGGAGAGAGATGGACACAGAGAGGGGAGGATGAGAGAGAGAGATGGCCACAGAGCGGGGAAAGAGATGGATACAGAGAGGAGCGAGAGAGGAGAGAAAAAGAGATCAAGATCACTCCTGACAGATGGACATCTATTCAAGTTCTCCACATCGCTACATCAAGTGTGCAGGCAGACATTGACTACTTGTGCAAACAAAAACAATGCCAGGTATCTCACTAAATAGGGAGAAATGTGTTTTACACTGGACTGTGTTTTGATGGAATTAGATTGGCTATACATTTTATATACAGGTTAATTGCCCCATGTCCATGGCTGAGTCAATAATTTTGTCAAATGGCTGTGGTGCAACATGTTGGTGCCTATCCCTGGTCACTGGTCAAAAACCTGGAACTCCCTTCCTAACAGCACTCTGGGTGTACTTACACAGATGGACTGCAGCGGTTCAAGAAGGAGCCTCACCATCACCTTCTCAAGGGCAATTAGAGATGGGCAACAAATGCTGGCCTTGCCAACGCTGCTCACATCCCATGAAAGAATGAAAAAAAGGTAGTTTAGTGGTGGGTGGTTTACTTTTTCCTACGTGATTTTTTTTACTCACCCTCTCAGTGCTGCTGAGCAAATTTCAAATTGCATTCACAGAACATCTGCAGAAAGAATGATCAACTCCTGATGTTACGTGTTTTACTTTACAATTAAGTAAATGTATGGAACTATAAAACATTAATTAATTGAATTATTCTCTTAGGTTTAAAAAAAACTTGTGTTTTTGAAAGCTGGCGTTCATTGCTGCAACCTGGTAATTACGAGGAGACGAAGTCTGTGCAGGTGTTATAAGATGGAGCCTTTGGGCTACCAACTCCCACGCTGACTCCTCAGACATGTTATGAATTACAGTAAGTTATTTTGCAAAAGTAATCTCTCTATAGCTTTTGACACTTCGTATCCAAATTATGTTCCATTGTATTAGTGAGATCACACAATATGATTTGAAATTGATTTTAAAATACTGGACATAGTGGAGGTTTCTATCAATTTAACACAGCATTATCTCAAGACGTTGAAGTTTGATTCTGTCATTACTATTTGTGATATTGTGATTTTTTGATGCGGTGATTAGCTTGCCCCTGGGAAACACATGAAGTGTAATTTTTCTGCTCTTCCAGTATATTTTGTACCTAATTAACATGGAAGTAAGAGGAGTGGGGTGGAGAATAGGATTGAAGAAAGAAAGAGAAAGGGAAAACACACAACAGACCAACAAAATTTAAATAATGGTCCAAATTTTGCAGTAAAAATAATGGTGAGGCTGTCAGTGTTCACTGCTGTTAAGGAGTAAATCGGATTGCATCTTCTGATGACTGCACATGTGCAGTTAAACTTGGAAATCAAGAAGTTGCTGTCTGAGTTGCCCAACTCTTCCTCCAGAAGCTTCATAATACACGAATCTCGCCAAGAAACTCGGCATTCAAATACATGGAAGGATGTGAAGGTGCGGTACTTACGTGATGGATACTCACTAAACGCACCAGAAAATGTTACGGCATGTCCAATTCAGTGTAAATAAATTTTTAATAGCATGTTAAGTCTTAATTACTGCCAAACAACCTCCCTGGGACTGAAAATTAACTGCCACTGTCCTTGGTGGTTATGTAAACCATTTATCTTATCTTCTCTCCTGTTCTTTCCAAATTTGGTGTTGTCCTGGACTATAGATCTTGGCCCTTCAAATAAAATCACACGCCTGAAGAAACATAGTTATTACTTGGTTTGTAGAAATGTAATTAAGTTCTCTGCTAAACAAACTCTGCCACTTTCATCAATTGCTTAATCCTATGTTTAATCAATGGAAAGTTTAGCAAAAAAGATTCTTCATTGGGCAATGCTCCATCTGGTGGTCTGGCTGAAGAATGTCGAAATATAGTCAATATACATTAGGCAGAATCTGCTTAGAGAGAGACCCACAAACCAAGCCCTTGATGTTCAGGGAGGTGAACACTGCCCTACTCCTTCAAACAATTTTTAAAATATAATTTATGAACATTTCCTCCACTAGTATTTTGAAAATATAAAATGTTTACATCTGTGTAAATATATTTCCATTAAATTTATATTTATTTTCCCCAAAATATTACAGTTTTATTCTGCAATAGACAGATAATCAAAAATAAAATGAAAACAAAAACGTAGCCAGCTGGAATTATTGTTTGTGGATTCATGTCACACCATGAATTCGTAATATCAGAAGGATTAGAGGGAGTTTTCATCATGATTTCCTAGAATCATAGCACAGATGGAGGTGTTGTCAAGTACATGTCCATTGGGAGGGAAAGTAATCCTAGGCCAGCCTCACACAGCTTTAATGGTTGTCAGAAAGGAACATTCATAAAGGTCTGAAAGCAGATCGGGGTGCTGGGGCAGTGGGGAGGGCGGGGGGGGGGGGGGGGGGGGTGGGGGGGGGGTGGGGAGAGAACTATGCAAGTTAATAAGAGGTTGAAAAGGACTGGTAGAGAGACGGATGTACAATTCATGACCATTCCTTTTCCTCACCACATACACATATTCTTGGTAATTCTCTCTTCAGCATCCCCCAACAGTAGAAATGATTTTTGTGGAACTAGCATGAATGCTGAAGCCTCATTACCCTTCCTAGGGATGACTATTCTTTGAGTAGATTACACATGTTTACAGGAGCTACAAGGCTGTGTATCCATTACAATAATTCATCAGCTATCATTAGAAGCTACAACTTGTGCCCCAGCACACTTGGCACATGAAAAAGCTTTAAAATATTTTATTATTTTTCAGTGAAAAATAAACTGAGCCCAAAATGTGTTTGGCTGTGGAAGTGGTAGGGTAACAGATGTGATATGCATTTATCTATTTATATTTATATTATAGCTGCAACTGGGAGCAGAATTTACTAAACAAACTGGCTTTTAAGTTTATAAATTTGGAAATAGAGAGTTTTGTGCATTTTACAATTTTTGTTGGGTTTTGATTCTCCTGACATATCACAAACATATTTATAACCAGCTTGCAAACTGCACAGGTCAAAAATAGTTAAAGTGTTGTCCAGGTTGCTGTAGATCATTTTCGTTTTGCAAAAACATTGCACACATGTGGTAACCACATGCTTGACTGGTTTCACTGTAGCTATTCACTCATAACATTTTAACTGCATATACCATATAATTTTAGCTTTTCAGTCTTTGGATTTACATACTTGTTGTGACTTTAATATACAGCAACATCAAACAAGCTTCCTATTCTGTAAACACATACATTGAATTACAACAAAATGTGAATTTGTACATTAGCAATCACTTAGCTTAACAGTGAAGTATTGGGCTGCTTTGGTCAAACCTCAATGTATACTGATGTGTTTAAACAGGATACGGTTATAATCAGTAAACACACAGGCTTAATACAGGATGTGTGATAAAGATGGTACAAGAAGAATTCTAACAGCTAAAATAATACAAGTGCAAAATGAAATTAACAAAACTCTATGCCAGATGTAATTTAGCTCCCCAGTATTATGCAGCTTCCCTCTTCTGGCAAGGGAATTATGATATAATTTATTGAGACCTCAACAGGGTAAAATATTTCCCTGTGGATTATACCTTCAAAGATATAAAAACTCAAACGATTTCATCAGTCATATCTGTTCACCACAAAGAAATAAGTCTTGGCTCTTCCATGTTTGTTGGATGAGCCTGTCCCTCTGCCAGGAGGTATCCCAGACCTGTTTGTTTTTTGGATTCTAATCAGAGAGGAATAGGTGTAGAAGGAAAACATTACTCGGGGTTGCTGACCTAGATCTAATGAAACAATCATTTGTCTTGGGAATGTGAGTCAGCACCTCTACAACCTGACCCCAAAATTGCAAGCCAGAGCATTCTCACACTAATGGAGATTCGTGCTCATGGGACCACTGTACTGCAAAAATGTACTAGAGATTCAAACTTCACATACATCAATACAAAAGCAAAATACTGCAGATACCAGAAATCTGAAAAACAGGAAATACTGGAAATACTCAGCAGGTCATGCAGCATTTGTGGAGAGAGAAACCGAGTTAACGTTTCATCGACCTGAAACATTAACTCTGCTTCTCTCTCCATTGACCTGCTGAGTATTTCCAGCATTTTCAGTTTTTTCCATGGCGTTATGGCCATGTGGTGTGATGTGGGTGGTTCTCACTGTTTAACTGCCCACCTGACTGTAACAAGTGTATTTGTATTAGAGTTTAGCCCCTTGGTGTTTTATTTTTCAAATAACCAGACAGCGACAGGTTTTCTTGTAGGTTTTAAAAACAGAAAGTCAATTGTTCATTGATCAATATGCCTGTCCCGAAATTGGCACAACTGCATCCACTCACGCATTTGCTCACACACAGACAATAGAAAACAGATAGAGAAGGGAAAGAGGAAGGTGGTTTTTAGTGGGGGACAAAGGTTATGATAAACCTGTTGAATTCTCTTGAGACTCAAGTTCTAGATGGTTGCAGGCCTGAAATGATTGTATATTTCTCTCTTGATGAAGGTTCTGTTGAAGATGGTGGGTCACTTCCAGCTCTCTCTGCTGTATAATGTAGATGTCAGATTTTTTCAGCAGGGCATGTGCTTTCTGGCTTGCTGGAATACCAGCTGTTACAAGTAGCTTTACCTTCTGGGTCAACCTTTCTCTCTCTCTCTCTCTCTCACTGGCTGCCTTTTTTTAAGGTAAAACTGTGTCACTTCTCACCTCCTGTAAGGAAATATTCTGGTTTCTTCCCCATGGTGATTGAAAATGGGCCAAGATGCGGCTACTTCACACCTCCTTTGTTTTAGAAGATGACATTCAATTCTGGAATATTCTTAGGAAAGGTGTAAGATGGGTTTCATTAACACCTCTTGGCTTTTAAAATTTGTCCTTTGTCTTTGTCAGACTGTTTGAATACAAAAGGCCTTTCTCAGGGGCCATTTTGGACCATTGCTCACTTTTTAAAATAAAGATTCTTTTTTTAAAAGACAAAGTCCGTTTTTTCATATCGGTTCAGAGTTAGTCTGTGAATGTTCTGTCATTGCACTTCCAATGTGTGTGACAACAGACATCAGACTCTGTTAACTGTTTTAAGGAAACACAGACACAGTGGCGCACCGCAGCCTCACAGCTCCAGTGACCCGGGTTCAGTTCTGGATACTGCCTGTGCGGAGTTTGCAATTTCTCCCTGTGACCGCAGGGTTTCCGCCTGGTTTCCTCCCACAACCAAAGACTTGCAGGTTGATAGGTAAATTGGCCATTGTAAATTGCCCCTAGTGTAGGGAGGTGGTAGGAGAATGGTGGAGATGTGGTAGGGAATATGGGATTAATGTAGGATTAGTATAATGGGCGGTTGTTGGTCAGCACAGTCTCGGTGGGCCGAAGGGCCTGTTTCAGTGCTGTATCGCTAAATAAATAAAATAGATAAATTTGAAATATATGTTCAGAATCTGATTTTAGCTTCTTTCCCGCTACCGCTCCCCCCCTCCTCCCAACAACTTTCAAAACCCTTCACAAAACAAAGCTTTTTAGTCTTTTGTTGATCGACTTTATCTGTATTCCCAAAGGACCTGAACTCCTGGGGGATGGAGATGAAGGGAAACAGCTGTGCCGCTTTGGAGAAATGGCATTGTATTTGCTAAAGGTACATGATGGGAGTGAAATTGGACATGGGTGGAGTTAAACAGGTGGAATTGCATTTGCCGACCTGATGTTCAATTCTACTGATGTCAATGGGACTGAATTGATTTTCTGTCAATGGGACTGAATTGATTGAAAATTCAGACTGCCAATGCAATACCACCTGTTTTACATCCCTGCCCAAGTTCAATTTTATCCTCAGTGGCTTTTACCACCCTGAGTGTGCATTTTGGATTTTAAAAATGCATTTAAAAAACCTCAATAATAATGATGTCAATTTTAAATCTGGGCGTGTTCGTGGTGGGTAGGCTGGGTAGGACATGGCCATAGAGAGTTTGGCATGAGGTGCATGGCATTTTCAGCCCCAGAACTCATTGGAATTGTTCTGAATGGTCTCCTGCCTGAAGCTGCCACGCGTTACCTCTAGGCCAGCAGGTGGGAGTGGATGGAGTGGGAATATATACAGGTGCCAGACACCACTGGAGACAAGGGGAATGGTTCCCAGCATTAATCTTATGTTGTGTGGAGTTGGGGGGTTGGTGGGAGCGTGGTATGGTTTCCAAGCAGATGCTGGTTCTGAGAGAGACAGAGTAAAGGCTAGGTCTGGAAAACCTAAGGATTCTTTAAATGGACTGCAGAAGCATTCCTGTTCCTCATAGCGGAGAAGGAATCCTTACATTCATTGTAAAAAAAACTTACACTGGCCTCTTCTGGCCAGCCTGCTGCCTCCCACCAGGTTCCTGTTCAGGCCTCCCATTTTTCTAGTTAAAATTGCATTGATAACGTCATTGTCTGTGACTTTTGAGTGTTAAGTAGGCTTACGCCAACTGGAAAGGGCTGGTGTCCCAAACAATAATTTGCTGAGTTAAAATGGCATTGGGTGGGAACATGTCTAGAAGGTGGCATGAGCCACCTGATCCGCATTTTAAATATGCGCCTGCATCATTCATGCCGGGAGGGCTGAGTTAAAATCTTATTTACAGAAGCAGCACAAATGCAACAGGTACTAAAGGCAGCAGAAAAATATTACATTGCTATATTTAGCTCATAGAAAGGGGAAGTCATGTGTCTGTTGTGGTTCAGTTTGTAGCACTCTTGCCTCTGCATCAGATGTTTCTATGTTCAGGTCCCGCTCCAGAGACTTCAGCACAAAAATTAGGCTGATAGTCCAGTGCAGCACTGAGGGAGTGTTGCACATTCACAGGTGCCATCTTTTGGATTAGATGTTAACCAAAGACCTTGTCTGCTCTCTTAAGTGGATGTAAGATAACCTATGGCATTATTTCAAAGAACAGCAGCGGTGTTATCCTCAGCGGCCTGGCCAATATTTATCCCTCTATTAACATCACTAAAAAACTTATTTGGTCATTATCCCATTATTATCTGTGGGATTTTGCTTGGCATAAATTGGCAGCCACATTTCCCACATTACAACAGTGACTACACTGCAGATAGGAGTGTGGAATTCGAGACACAAACAGATCAGCTATGATCTTATTGAATGGCGGAGTAGGCTCGAGGGGCCGAATGGCCTACTTCTGCTCCTAATTTGTATGTTCGTACTTCAAAAGTATTTCATTGGCTGTAAAGTGCTTTGGGATGTCCTGAGCTCATGAAAAGGTGCAATATAAATACTAGTCTTTGTTTTGGATTTGCTCGAAAAGAAAATTTGAAAAGGGACAGCCACATTCTTGCCATTTCCTCTACTGATATGTTCAATGAATTCAATAGTACATATATAATGAATGGAGACTTTTCAAATCTCATTTCTGATAAGACTCTCCTAGCCTTTTTAATGAATTGCAGAACCTAAAGAAACATACTGTGGATGCATTTTGACAGCAATTCAGTTTTTTGCCCTGTTCATTGATAATGCTGGATGACTTTTCTCACAACTGTTTTCAACTGTCTGTTACTGTAAATATTGTAGATGTCACTTTGTTTATGTGATGCTAGCACAATAAGTTCAGAAATAGATTCGAGACATCAATAAAAATATAATTTCATTTGATGCTTTCTCCCATACTGTAGATGGTATGAGAACTACATTCTAATTTCCTTAATAGCATTTCCTTCCATGACTAGAATTTTGATTATAAGAATATAACATAAGAAAGGAGCAGGAGTAGGCCATATGGCCCCTTGAGCCTGCTCCATCATCAAGTAAGATTATGGCTGATCTTTGACCTCTACTCCACTTTACTGCCCAATCCCCATATCCCTTGATTCCCCTTCAATCCAAAAACCTTTCGATCTCAGTCTTGAACATACTCAATAACTGAGCATCCAGCCATCTGTGGGTAGAAAATTCCAACAATTCATAAGCCTGTGAGTGAGGAAATGTCTCCTCATCTCAATCCTAAACGGCTGACTCCTTATCCTGAGACTATGTCCCCTAATTTTAGACTCTCCAGTCAGCGAAAACAGCCTCTCGACATCTACCCTGTCTGTGCTTTCAGATGAAGCCGCAGAGAGGCAGCATGTAGATGAGAAATAGGAGGAGACCAAGGGTAGATCTTTGGGGGACACCACAAGTAACGGTGCGGGAGCAGGAAGAGAAGACACTGCAAAAGTGATACTCCGGATATGATTAGACAGATAAGAACAAAACCAGCCGAGAGCAGCCCCATCAAGCTTGATGACAGTGGAGAAGTGTTGGAGGAATATGGTGTGGTCAACTGTGTCAAAGGCTGCAGAAAGTTCAAGAAGGACAAGGAGGGATATTTTACGTTTGACAAAGTCACATGTCATTTGTGACTTTGATAAGAGCTGTTCTGGTATTGTGGCAGGGATGGAAACCTGACTGGAGGGCTTCAAGCGTGAGTCCTGAGAAAGATGGGTATGGATTTTGGAGGCAACAACAGATTCAAAAGCTTCGGAGAGGAAAGAGAGGTTGGAGATGGGGCGGTAATTTGCAAGGACGGGGGTGGGTGTCAAGGGTTGGTTTTTTGAGGAGGGGGTGATGACGGCAGATTTAAAGGACAGAGGGGCAACACCTGAAAAGAGAGAACTGTTAACAATATTGGCTGATGTGGGGACTAGTAAGGGAAGTTGGGTGGTCAGCAGTTTATTGGGAATAGGGTCAAGGGAGCAGGAGGTGGGTCGCATGGACAAGATGAGCTCAGAGAGGGCATCAGGGGAGCTAGGAGAGAAACTAGAGAAAGATGCGGGTTCAGGGCTAGGAAGGGGGGATCTTTAGAGGAAGAGCCTCGTGCACTAGTGGAAGGGAGGGATGCAGTAGAGGCAGCTAACCGGATGATCTCAAGCTCAGTGGCAAAGAAGTCCATGAGCTCCTTGCACTTGTTGTTGGAGGTGAGGGTGGAGGAGACAGAGCAGAAGGGTTTCAGAAGGCTGTTTGGAGTACAGAAAGGAAGCCAGGATTATCTTTGCATTCCAGGATGATCCTGGAAAAGTGAGCAGTTTAGCAAATGAGAGCAGGACTAGATAGTGCTTTATCTGGTCCAGCCAGACCTGGAGGTGAATGGCCAAACAGTTATCTGCCATATCCTTTCAAGTCTGTGCCCCTTGGACTTAAAAGAAGCAGAGATGAGGGTCGTACCAAGGGAATGGCCAAGGTGAGAGAGAATAGTCGTTTTATTGGAGACTGGGGCATCAAAGGTGGATGTTAGGGTACAGTTGAGCAAATCTGTAGCTGCAGAAATGGCGAACAGAGGATCAAAGACTAGACAGTTGGGATTTTTAAAGTGCAGTTGTAAGTGAATTGGGGGATAGTTTTTTTCCAGGAGCAGATACAAAAGGAGGAAGGGTTGGGACGTGGTAGGGGGATGTGGGTGGAGAATGATACAAGGAAGTGACAAGAGATGGCCTTATCTGTGATTGATACGATGGGTCTAGCAAGGCCACGTAAGATGGCAAGGTCAAAAGGATGGCTGTGAAGATGGGTTGGGGAGTTTACAGGGAGGGGGAGATTTAGGGAGGGCAGTGAACTCAGAGGAGAGAGAGTATGATGAGATGGAGGTTGAAATGACCAAGGATGAGAAGTCAGTGCAGAGGCTGAGGGAGAAAAGCAGTGAAGATATCTAGGTGAGGACATTTTTATCATACTTGGCAGGGTGGTAGAGAATGAGAATTTTGAATGCGGGGTGGAACAGGGTGAGATGCTCAAAGGAGTAGAAAGTGCCAGAGGAGTAGGGAATCAGGCAAAGGTGCGATCTGGCGGTAAGCGCCACACCATTGTGATGGTCTTAACAGGGCATGTGGTGGAAGGTATAGCCAGGTGGGAAGGCTTCATTTAGGGCAAAAGTGTCATCACCCCTCAGCCAGGTTTCCCTTAAGGCCATGATGTCAATGTAATCATCCACAATAGGTTCCTGATGGCAAGGTCCTTGTCCACAAGTGAAAGGACATTTTGGAGGCAATTGTGGAGAGGGGCATTGATAGCTGATCTGCTGGCAGAGTCCACAGTGGGAACGAAGAGCTGGGCGGGAAGGAGATTGGCAAGATTGGCCCCAGCGGGAACACGGGGCAGGAGGGTCGATGAGAGAGTAGGATGTGGCAATTGGTGTTGCTGCTTGTAATGAGCCAACACCAAGTGCCTTGACGAGCCCCTTGGAGAATACGAAGAGAGGCGCAGAGGGAAGCTGTATGTTTATCTGAGAGAGAGCAGGAAGGTTCAGGAATATGAAATTGCTAGGGCAGGAAACCTGAGAGGGGAATAGTGAAAAGAGGCATGACAATGGAAAAGAGGAGTCTAGAAGGGGCAAAGAGAAAAGTGTAAAAAAAAGCAAAAGTGAAAATAGAATGATGAGCTCATGTCTGGAGCAGCAGCCAAAATGTATAGGGAAATGGACTGTGGGAAAGTTCAAGTTACATAAGCCTGGTTACCTAAAAATTAGAATACTCTTGTTTGTGAAACCAGCCTCTCTACATTGCAGCAGAGTTTTGTGAGCAGAAGGGATGGAGCACAAATAAAAATGGCTGCCACCTGTCTTATTATGGTGTTAGCACTGACCTTAACACTGTTCTCCCCTTACCATATTAAAGTTCTACAGGTACATCGAAGAATAAGAAACTCAAAACTTACACAAGCTATTGTAGCATGACCTAAGTGTGCAAACATGGGAAAATTTTAATAGAAGCAGCAGGAACATCATGAAAATTAATTGCCTTTAAGATCAGAGTATTAAGCAGTACTGTGAAAATTCTGAGGAACAACCGACATGGGAAATAATAGGACTCAGTGGGGAGTTTCAATTTAAAAAAACCTTAATTTGGACTGCTGCATTTTCCAATAATCTTAAGGATTCAAACTGTATCCATGCTTAATATCTGTGCCAAGGTTAGTCAGCTGAAATTTCAATGCAATTTAAGCTTTGCAGTATTAGGGGTAACAATGATAATTTATCATTCCAGATGTAAGAAGTTGGGGCCTTTGTCTGTCAAAGTTTAGCCTTCCAGTACCCTATCTCTCTCATTATAGTAACCAGCTGCGTTCTGAACGTTCCATAGAACCATAGAAGCTTACAGCACAGAAGGAACTATTTGGCTCATTGTATCTGTGTCAGCTATGTTAGAGCATCCCAAAACTAATTCCATTTCCCTGCTCTATCCCTATAACCCTGTATATTCCTCTGTTTTCCCTGAATGATGAAATGGCCGCTACCTCAAATACTCCCTGAGAACAAAAAAACGAATCCCATTGCTCTGCTCCCTCCTGTAACCTTGTACATTTCTCTGCTTTCACTTAATGAATGCAATGGCTGCTACCTCAAATACTCCCTGTGGAAAAACCATCCATGCTCCAACTCTGTGTAAAGATATTTCTGCTAATCTCTCACTTCATTGTTGGCAATTATTTTAAGTTGATGACCCCTTATTATTGACTCAACTCGAAGAATTAGACTTTACCTATTTGCTCTTAAATCCCTTCACAATTTTCTAAATCGCTATTAAATCTTCGCTTAGTCTTCTCTGTTCTTGCAGAAATAGTCCTCCTATTTCAAGTCTTCCCTTACAATTATAGTTTTCTATCTCTAACATCATCCCAATGAACCTACACTATGATCTCTGTGTTTAATTTAATTTTTATAGTGAATCAACCAAAACTTCACACAGCATTCTAACTGTGGTTGACCAGTCTAACACCTGGTTGACTGCTAACATCACCAACTGCAACCTGGTAACTGATGCAAGTGGTGAAGTCCCAGGTTTCAACCTCCCACGGAAAATCTGGACAACTCTCAACCGCTTGAGGACGGGCCAGGGAAGATGTGGCCACTTCCTCCACAAGTGGAATATGAGGACCAGCTCAAATTGTGACTGTGGCCATCCAAGTCACACCATCGCCTGCATAATGAACTCTTGCCCTGAGCAAGTAACAAGCAAGGTAGATAAAGGGGAACCTGTAGATGTGGTGTACTTGGATTTCCAAAAGGCATTTGATAAGGTGCCACATCAAAGGTGACCAGACAAAATAAGTGCTCATGGTATAAGGGATAACATATCAGCATGCATAGAGGATTGGTTAGCTAATAGGAAGCAGAGAGTAGGGACAAATGAAGCATTTTTGGGTTGGCAAACTGTAACTAGTGGAGTGCCAAGGAGATCATTGCTGGGGCAATGATCAACTATTAACAATCTATATCAATGACTTGGATGAAGAGACTGAACGTATGGTTGCTAATTTTGATGATGACACAAAGATAGGTAGCAGAGTAAGTTGTGCAGAAGTCTGCAAAGGGATATAGATAGGTTAAGTGAGTGGGCAAAAAATTGGCAGATGGACTGTAATGTGTGAACATGTGAGCTTGTCCACTTTGGCAGGAAGAATAGAAAAGCAGTGTATTATTTAAATGGAGAGAGATTGCAGAACTCTGTGGTACAGAGGGATCTGGGTGTCCTAGTACATGATCCATAAAAAGTTCATATGTAGGTACAGCATGTGATTAGGAAGGCAAATGAAAGGTTGTCATTTATTGCAAGGGGAATGGAATATCAAAGTAGGGAAGTTTTGCTACAGTTGCACAGGGCATTGGTGAGACCACATCTGGAGTACTGCATACAGTTTTGGTCTCCTTACTGAAGAAAGGATATAATTGCACTAGCTGTTCAGAGAAGGATCACTCAACTGATTATGGGGATGAAGGGGTCATCTTATGAGGAAAGGTTAGACAGGTTGGGCATGTATCCATTGGAGTTTAGAAGAATGAGAGGTGATCTTGCTGAAACGTATAAGATCCTGAAGAGAAGGTGAATTCTCAAAGGATATTTCCCCTTATGGGAGAGACTAGAACTAGGGGACACAGTTTAAAAATTAGGGGTCTCCTATCTAAGACAGAGATGAGGAGAATTTTTTTCTCTCAGAGGGTTGTTAGTTTGTGGAACTCTCTTCCCCAGAGAGCAGTGGAGAGACAGAGTCATTGAATGTTTTTAAGGCTGCGTTAGATAAATTCTTGATTGACAATGGAGTTAAAGATTATAGCAGGTAGACAGGAATGTAGGAGTAGGCCATTCAGCCCATCGAGCCTGCTCTGCCATTCAATATGATCATGGCTGATCATCCACTTCAATGCCTTTTTCCCACACTATCCTCATATCCCCTTATGTCATTTGTATTTAGAAATCTGTCAATCCCTGCTTTAAATATACTCAATGACTGAGCTTCCATAGCCCTCTGGGGTAGCGAATTCCAAAGATTCACAACCCTCTGAGTAAAGAAATTTCTCCTCATCTCTGTCCTAAGTCGCTTCCGCCTTATTTTGAAATTGTGTCCCCTGGTTCTAAACTCCCCAACCAGGGGAAACACCTTACCTGCATCTACCCTGTCGATTCCTTTAAGTATTTTGTAGGTTTCAATGAGATCACCTCTCATTCTTTGAAACTCTAGAGAATACAGGCCCAGTTTCCCCAATCTCTCTTCATAGGACAGTCCCACCATCCTGGGAACAAGTCCGGTCAACCTTCGTTGCAATCCCTCTATGGCAATAATATCCTTCCTCAGGTAAGAGAACAAAACTGCACACAGTACTCCAAGTGCATTCTAACCAAGTTTCTATACAATTGAAGCAAAACTTCACTACTCCAGTACTCAAATCCCCTTGTGATAAAGACTAACATATCATTAGCCTTCCTAATTGCTTGCTACACCTACATGTTAGCTTTCAGTGACTTATTGACAAGGACACCCACGTTTCCAGGATGGCAATTAGATCATACCCATTTACCTCTATTTGTGCCTTTAAATCATCTACCTTGTTGTGAATGCTGCGTACATTCAGGTAGAGTGCCCTTAACCTTGTCTTCTTGACATTATTCTGCATTCTAAGCCTAGTTGATGCTTGCCTTTGTTTTGCCTGCCTTCTAATGTCACTTGCTGCTTTTCTACCTCCAGTTACCAGCTTTACTTCCTTCCAATTTGAGCTACCCCTCAGGTTCCCATACTCCTGACAAGCTAGTTTAAACCCTCCCCAACAGCACTAGCACATCTCCCTGCGAGGATATTAGTTCCAGTTCTGTTAAGGTGTAGCCCGTCCATCCTGTACAGGTCGCACCTGTTCCAGAACTGGCAGCTACTGTAGGCTGAAAAAAGGTAGAAGAAAGAAAGGAGCCCCTGCCTCACGCACCAAACTCCCACTTTACACACTGTGCACTCAAATTTATTTTCTTCTGAAGTTATAGCTCCCCTCCTTAGTGAATTCCCTCAATTACCAAACTTCCTTCTTAACAATCTGTGCCCTCCAGCAGCACTCAGTGCAGAGAAGCAGCACTGAGAGTCCCCTGAATTTATACACTGAAAACAATGCTGTGTCAGCTCTGCTAGAGATCTGCTGCAGCTCAGAAACCAGTTTAAGCTAGCTACCTAATTAACAGATACTCTCCGAGTGTTCGTATACCCCTGTTTTAAAACTGCAAGAAACCTAACTTACCTTTTGACTGAAACAAGAATTTCAATTAATTCCTCGATGTAAACAAAACAAAAACTAATCTTGAGAGATTAACCCTTAAAATTCACTCACTTACCTAACTCCCTTCGTCACACTCAGTGCAGCAAATTAGAGTTGAGAACATAAGAAATAGGAGCAGGAGTAGGCCATTCAGCCCCTCAAGCCTGCCCCACCATTCAATAAGATCATGGCTGAATTGAGGCCACAATCAGATCAGCTATGATCTTATCAAATGGCGAGCAGGCTCGAAAGGCCGAATAGCCTACTCCTGCTCCTAATTCATATGTTCATATGTATGTATGTAGAGATCCATTCCCGGTGGCATCACAACTATTCACACTGCATCAGCTGAAGCTGTTGAATGGATTGTTAACCTCAATATCGAACTATAACTGCTTCCCCAGCCATACGAATATATATCTATATAGCCTGAAAATGAAGGTGGATCCAATTTGATCCCGGGGTACACCACTTCTAACCCTTCTCTAATCCAAGCTAAACAGATATACTAGAACTCTTTGGGCTGGTTTTATTGCACAGATGTGCTGGGAGCAGGGGCTGGGGGCCGATAGTGCACCGGGAACCCAGAAATATGTGCAGTGTGTCTGTCAATGGCTTTTAAAGGCGGCCACTTCAATAACATCTGATTTCTGAGTTTCCCGTCCAAATAGAATCAGTGGGTGTAATGACGACCCACATGACACGATCTCAACTCCATTATCTAAAGGGACACTCCGAACATTCAATTTGAAGCAGTTGGAGTTATTGTGGAGAGAGCAAGAAGTGTTGGAATGAAGGTGAGATGGGCAAAAGCTGTGTCCTGCTTCACTGAAGTCTCCTTGGCTATGCTGCTAGGACCTGGAGGGAACTATTATTTATCAGTAATGTGAGGAAGTAGCCTACTGTTCAGACTAAGGAGTGTTTGTAAGTTGCCGAGGAGCTCCTGGATCCAATGCAGGAAATGCTTCAATGAGTCAAGCAAGGCTGGAAAGGTGAGAACGATGGCACATGGCCTAAACAAGATGCATATGTCACCCAAACTTCCTCACTCTACCTTCTCAAGCTTACTCCAGCACATCACTCCTCACACAAACTTATCTTGCAGCTGCACCTAGTCCTTTCTGTCTATTCATTTTCACACATCCCCATTTATCCAGCCACCACTGACACTCACCTTCATCGTTTCCGATGTCATTCCCGTCGTCCTTCATCGTCACCCTTAACAAATGTTGTCTATCCATGAGGTATACACATGCCATTACTCTCACTCAGAGGTCTCTTCCTTCCCTCCTTGCAGGAGAAGAGAGCACAGAACAGCAGGGAGAGGCAGAGAACCAGAGCTGGCCTTCCGCAGATCTCTCAATTAACAGCCACAGAGGAGGGGGCACTGGAGATCAGTGGAGTCTTGGCATGCCTGTCCATTGGAGATGGAGGACTGCCAACTACCTGGTGACAAAATTAAATATCAGATGTCCAGATGACATACAACACTCAGTCATGTTGACTTCATGTCAACAACGAGTGAAATAGGATCAAGTGCACAATGATAACTTCAAACATTCTTACCTTGGTTGTACTCATTCATTTCTTTTCTCTCCCACCAGACTTTCACGAATACATCAGGAAGTGGTCAAGGTGGCGCATGACTCCTCAAAGGGCTCACTCCCTCTGAGTGTGCACCATTACAGGACTTATGTAGACTGTGCACCAGCTCAGCTGCTTGCACTTTTGTGACAGTAGTAAAGGGATAGTTGGATTTCCACATGGTGATACACACTTCACAAGTGAGCAACAGCAGATGGTGGAGTCAGGAATAGCAGTGGAGACTTGGATTCAATGGCGGCTGAATGCAGATGCTATATCCTGGGGGCTGACGATGAAGAGGATACTTACTGAACAGCAGCAGAGAATTTGCAATGTCAAGTGTTCCAGCCGTATTGTGCATGATTGCAGAGAGATTGGAGGAGTTGACCTCACGTTTGAGTGACATGCTGTCGCAAGCCACTGCGATGATGTCTTCTTCCATGGATAGAGTGGCCAACTGCATGGAGCATCAAATGCAGCAATCGAATGAGTGCATGCAGGCACAACTATGGCTTGCACACTCTGGATGCCACCTCAAATAGGATGAATGAAACTCGACATGGCCTTTCAGTACTCCACTGATCTGCAGCAAAGTATTCTTCAGCACATTGTTTGCAGGGAAGTACAGCTGGGCCATAAGAGGAATGATGGTGAAAGGGTCAGGGAAGTGCAGGCTCTGCTCAAAACGCTTGCACTTCTAACCTACTGTTTCCCCCTCAGTCAGAACCCAACCCATCGGTGTCCCGATGGCTGAGTCTGGCCCTGCAAAGGTTCAGGTGGGGCAGTCTGTGGCAGGGCCCTCATGGGCTCCAAAAAGCCAGAGGATGTTGGCCAAAAGCAACTCAACAGGTAGAGCAGGGTCAGAGCAGTCAAAAGGCTGCACCACATAGAAGTGCTAGGAAATGGAAGGGTAAAGAATTGTAGTTGCACATGGTGGTCGGGATCTTGTGGAGGTGGTAGGGCTCCCGGCATCGAGCTGAAAGGACTGGGGCACCCCCACCTTGCCTTCTCATGCCCCCCCCCCACCTCCGGTGTGATTCTCCATTCTTCTGCAGGCAAAGTTTCCAGCGCCTGGATCACTGGGATTTAAAGACGGGGATCCTGCCTCCAAGAGCTGCCTGTCAATCAGAAGGCCAGCAACTCAGCAGTATCAGCAATGCCACCAGGAGCGGTGGCCACTGCCAGTACTGCAGAGGTCCTTGGACCCAGGCCCAGCACTAGAATCCCACATCTCAGGTAAGTGAAGTGGGGTTGCCGGGGCCAGTCTGGAAGGCTGGGTGAGGAGAGTGGGTGTGAAGTCCAGGGGGCGGGGTGTCCATGGTGGTGGAGGCCACAGATTGCCCACGGAGGAGGGCCCCCCCAAGTCTGCTGGAAGGGCGCCTTGCATTGCTGGGAGCCCTCCACCCGCTGCTGGTTAGATCCCAGCGGCAGCGGAAAGAGGCCCTTAAGTGGCTGTTAATAGGCCACTGAAGGGCCTCAATTGGCCTCTGGGCAGGAAGGCTGTCATTGGCCTATCCCATTCTTGGCAAAATTGCTTGGCGATGGGCCCTCCGTCTCCCCCTGCCACCCATCACGATTCTATGGGCCCTCCCACCTGAGCCTGCCTCGGTGGGCCTGTAAAATCCAACCCATGTGTTAGACATTTTTATATTGTTAAGTTTCTATTCTGTATTTGAAGCACAATATTATTCCTTTGCATCATTTTTCTGTCTTGTCCATTCTTGGTTGTTGGCTGGCAAATCGCCTTTTTGATGATGAATGAGAAAACATGAATTGACACCGAGCAATGGCGGGCTGTGAAAGGAATGCTTGATTGTTTGCAGCACTGCTTTGTGTTACTGGCATCTGGGGCAGGGGATGGGGCAAAAGTGGGTTTTGCATGTGGTTGTTAGATGGATGCACTGGTGGAACTTAAATGAACCTTGCAATAATCAGGGCATTCCGGGCAGCCATGTGCTGGTGGTGTGTTACCCGCATCACCTTCCACCTACTTGTCTTCCTCCTCCCTGCAGAATCCTCCATTGTGGCTTTGTGCTTTGGTCCTCCTGCAAGTCCAAACCAGGGCAAAGTTGTGCACAGCGCAGCACACCACGACCATTCTGGAGCCCCTGTCTGCTGCACATTCAAGGACGCCTCCAGAATAGTCAAGGCACCTGAAGTGCATCTTCAGCATGCTGATTTCTTGTTCAATAACACATTTGATGGTCACATAGCATTCATTATTGTGCTCATTCCTCAGGTTTCTGAGAGCTGTCATCACCCATATTGTAAATGGATATCCACTACCTCTGAGCAATCAGCTGGATAACTCTGCTTCCAGCACGAAGATGTCTGGGAGAGTGGACTGCTGCAGGATGAAAGCATCATGACAGCTGCCTGGGAATCTTGCGCACATCTGCATAAAGATCTTTTTGTGATTGTACACCAGCTGCACATTGATGGAGTGGAAGCCCTGGTGGTTGAATACTCCTGGGTGATCTATGGGATGCCATAATTACTACATGTGCGCAGTCGATGACACCCTGCATCTGTGGAAAACCAGCCAAAGATGCATATCTGAGTGCCTGCTCATTCTGACTGGCATCAACGCAAGCAAAGTTGACATAATTGATGGTCCTGGCAAATAAGCGATCAGCCATCTTTCTTAAGCGTTTGTGTGCCACTGATTGCAAGATCCAGAAAATGTTTCTGGCAGAGCTCTAGAAGGATCCAGAGGCAAAGAAGTTGGGGGTGTTGTTGACTTTGACAGTCGGTCTTAAAAATGGCCACTAGGTCCAACTAGCAACAGGTCTTGTTTCAGCAGGCTGCAAATGTCTACCATCACCTGACACAACACCCTGAGCCTCCTGATATACTGGTGTTCAGACATGCCGAGGTCGCTTATACTGTGCCTGTAAATCCTGTGTGTCGGGTATGGGCTCCTGTGGGTTGCATCTCTCTGCTTCTCTCTTCTCTCCTATGGAGCTACAGGTCTGTGGCAACAGGCTGTTGCTGCTGGTCATCTTGGTTCTCACCTGAGATCCAATCTAAGGCAACATAACTGGCATCAATACTGATCTGATAGATCAAAGCTCCAAAATGCAGATCAGACCTTCAAAGTATAGATGATACCTACAAAGTGTTGAATAAACCTACAAAGTGTGTAAAGTAACATCTCAGCACAAGTACTGTGAACAAACATTTTCCCACAAGCAGGTGAGAGAGCAGCTGAGAGTAGTGAGTACTTACTGCATATTCCCGACATGGCTTCAGCCCCCTCACTTTGCTTTTACTGGCGAGTTCCAGGAAGCCCCAGAAACACATGGACCCAAAGTTAAAGTTGAAAACCTATATCTATATTGCTCTAATTGTAATAAACATATGTTAAATGGCAAGTGCAAAAGTTGGCGGGTTGGAGCCAGCTTCTTGACGTGCAGTTAATTTCAACAGTTTTAATCACCCACCAACTTCCAACTCATGCATTGCAGCACATTAAAATCCAGTCTTTTGTTTTCTGTTTGACAATCCCAACTTTCTTTCTATACTGCTACATGTGGTTTTATACCATCTGTATCAATTTCATTAATGAATCATCTTATTGAATGCCTTCTGAAAATCTATAGACATTTACAGTATTCCCATTTTCTATCCAATCAATTACTTGTTTAAAAAACTCTATTCAATTTGTCAAACACAAAAAAAATGCCTTGAACAAATCCATACTAGCATTGTAAGCCTAAATATTACATTAAAGTTCAGTATAACCTTTCTATTTATCTACAGAACTCTGCCAAGATACTGGCACACATACAATGGGCTGAATGGCCATTTGTGCTATATCATTTGGTACTTTTTGATGCATTTTTTGTATTCTATCTAAATTTTGAAGATTTTTAATTGCGGACCTGCAAACCTATTTGCTAAATTTTCTGCCCGTTATTTTGGACCAGATCCCTTCTCATCTCTCTGAACTTCTTCCAGTCCATGATCCTTAACTTTGGCTGTTCATTATCTTTTTATATTCCTATGTTGAATTTAACGATGTAGTGGGTGGCATTTCCCAATAGATTTTATCTCTACTACCCTGCCAGGTAGATTATTTCAAACATTTATCAATGTTTGAATGAAGAAGTTCCTCCTGACACTGATCTATTTTAAATTTACTTTCCACTAATTTAAATTTAGATTTGTTTCTTCTAGCATTAATTCCTACACAAAGCATCTTCCTTTAATTTTGAGGAGAGACTGAACTGAGCTGTGAAATTATCCTATGCTACTGCCCAATGTTTCTTCAGAATCACTGAACATGAGCTGTACTTTTGTGAGATGGGACTAATCGTGATAGCTTTTCCTTCCTCTTGGAGAAGGAGACAGACAGAGCTTTGTGCCATAATAAAAACAAGAAATGCTGGAAATACTCAGCAGGTCTGGCAGCATCTGTGGAGAGAGAAGCAGAGTTAACGTTTCGGGTCAGTGACCCTTCTTCGGAACTGCATTTGCCAGTTCCGAAGAAGGGTCACTGACCCGAAACGTTAACTCTGCTTCTCTCTCCACAGATGCTGCCAGACCTGCTGAGTATTTCCAGTCTTGTTTTTATTTCAGATTTCCAGCATCTGCAGTATTTTGCTTTTATTTTAGAGCTTTGTGCCATTCCTACATTGCTCCCTCTAGTGGTTATGAACAGATGCACAGAGATATTTATTATTCTAGTAAATATCTTAAATTTTGAACATTTTCTTGTACTCATAAGAACTCTGCATTTGATTATTTTCCAATGACATAAATATTGTAATACCAAGTCAAGGGAATTAACCCTTTCTTCTGAAAGAACCAAAGAATTTATTGAACAACAGATTTTTGCAGCCAGGATTTGGTGTTCTTAATTTCTGGCATTCAGCTCTTTTAATTTCATTGAAATTAATTTCTTTATAGAAATTCAATATATGGCAGCAATCATCTTACTTTTGTGCAGTTTCATGATGGTGTACGCCATAGCAGCAAGGACTCTTTCCCCCTCCAGAATGTAGATATCCCATAACCGCAGTGTGAGTGTAAATGGTGTCTGTTTAACAATTAAAAAAAAAATCAACATTTCCAGGAATATAACTTTCCTTTAAAAAAAAATACTGGAGTTCAGTTGAGACATAGAATCACTCAGCCAGAAACCTCTGGCATGCTATTCATTTGGATATCTCCATTAAACCGACCAGGAGGAGAGAGAATAACACCTCTATGCATCAAACAGGTGTGCATTGGTAAAAAGAGCAGTGTATATTTTGTGCAGTTTGGTACATTGCCCTAACTAAACTTAAATCTCAATCCTCAAACTTGAATTGGTTTGTTGTGATCTTTCATGACCTATTCAAATACAGTATAGCAAATATGCAAAATGAGCTTCTACAAAGTTTTCCATTCGTGGAATGAAAGATTTGTTGGAGTGCACGGTTCACAAAGAGCGGTTTACGGAGATGATACATTGCTATGCATATTTTGATAAGCAATAATATGAGGATGTAACAGTATATAAAATTCTGGAGATATGAAAGTCAATAAATTATACCAAATGAAACTACAGTGTGCATGGACTCCTATTAATTATCCATAAGCAATGTAAAGTTATGAGGAGCACACAAAGTGTCTGCAAAGAGATATAGATAGGTTAAGTGAGTGGGAACATTTGGCAGATGGAGTATAATGTAGGAAAATGTGAGGTTGTCCACTTTGGTAGGAAGAATAGAAAAACAGATTATTTACATGAAGAGAGACTGCAGAATGCTATGGTAGACAGGGATCTAGGTGTCCTTGTACATGAATCACACAAAATTAGCATGCAGGTACAGCAAGTAATTAGGAAAGCAAATGGAATGTTGGCCTTTATTGCAAGGGGGATGGAGTATAAAAGTAGGGAAGTCTTGTTACAACTGTAAGGGCATTGGTAAGACCGTACCTAGAGTACTGCGTACAGTTTTGGTCTCCTTACTTAAGGAGGGATATACTTGCATTGGAAGCAGTTCAGAGAAGGTTCACTAGGCTAATTCCTGGGATGAAGGGGTTGTCTTATGCGGAAAGGTAGAGCAGGTTGGGCCTATACTCATTGGAGTTCAGAAGAATTAGAGGTGATCTCATTAGTAGCATATAAAATTCTGAGGGGGCTTGACAGGGTAGATGCTGAGAGGATGTTTCCACTCATGGGGGAATCTAGAACTAGGGGGCACTGTTTCAAAATAAGGGGTCTCCCTTTTAAGACAGAGATAAGGAGGAATTTCTTCTCTTAGAGGGTCATTAATCTTTGGAATTCTCTACCCCAGAGAGCAGTGAGATTGGGTCATTGAATATATTCAAGGCTGAATTAGACAGACTTTTCATCTACAAGGGAGTCAAGGGTTATGGCCACAATCAGATCAGCCATGATCTTATTGAATGGCGCAGCAGGCTCAAGGGGCAGAATGGCCTATTCCTGCTCCTATATCTTATGTTCTTATGTAAATGACACACAGCATCAGTAACTAGATTTCTGACATGATCTTAAACATAGAAAGTTTTAGATACCAATAACATTTCCTGTCATCCCCCAGAGAGGTGGTTCCATTTATAAATGTCTTTCCTAGATTGGATAGAAAGGCTCTAAAGTGATTTGGAAACAGTGGCTCAAAAAAAACGATGTTAGCGACTTGTGACCACATTGAAAACCCATGTTCAGCTTTGTTATAAATCATTCTCTGACAGCTCATGTAAAAAGTCTGTCACAGTGACTCGAGGGATAAAATTCACCTTCAGTGAGGGTGCAACATGGACAGTAGTGGATCAGCAGCCTGTTATACCTGATTTTCCTTTTATTTGAAGTTAATAGAAAGGCAAATCGGGCAGGGTGCATAATGAGTTGCTAATCCGCTACTGTTCATTTTATGCCCCGCTGATGGTGAATTTTACCCCCTTTCTGTCTCTGGATCATTTCAGTGGAAGGTGTTGCGCATTAGATTAGATTAGATTAGATTAGATTAGAGATACAGCACTGAAACAGGCCCTTCGGCCCACCGAGTCTGTGCCGAACATCCACCACCCATTTATACTAATCCTACACTAATCCCATATTCCTACCAAACATCTCCACCTATCCCTATATTTCCCTACCACCTACCTATACTAGTGACAATTTATAATGGCCAATTTACCTATCAACCTGCAAGTCTTTTTTTTGGCTTGTGGGAGGAAACCGGAGCACCCGGAGAAAACCCACGCAGACACAGGGAGAACTTGCAAACTCCACACAGGCAGTACCCGGAATCGAACCCGGGTCCCTGGAGCTATGAGGCTGCGGTGCTAACCACTGCGCCACTGTGCCGCCCATTAGTCTTTCATCCATCCCATGTTATATAGCACATCTCTTCTGGTCATCAGGGGAATAGCCCAGCAATAGTGGGTCACCTACTGCTACTGCTCTCTTGCTCATGGTGAAGCAGCAACAGCAGACCAATTGCAAGTCCAACCAAAGAATGCGGAGGGCTGGAAAAGTGATATTTTTTCCAGGTCTCCAAATGCTCCTTTTGGTTAAATGTAAAGTGTACAAGAGCAGACCTGTGGAAAAACTACATCCATTTGTTCCTCTCCTTCAGCTTTGTCTCTACTTGATCACTCCCATGCAGCATAATTTTGATTAGGAACTCAGCAGTGTGTGCCATATAAAATATGCAACCTGCTCCTCTATGGTACCAGGCATTGGTGCTCCAATACACAGTGGCACTATGCTGCTCCTTGATCAAAAAATTAATGGTTTGAATCAGCTGCTTATGTTTTGCACTAATTTGGGCAGATCTCCCTCATAGAATAGTGTAGGAGCAATACTTTAAAGTAAGTTAATCTTGAAGGATCATCAGTTCACAACTATATTTTCAACTGTAACAGTCAAAATATGTAATATAAGCAGTAACATAGTGATGTTTAAGGGCAGAATAAAACCATTCAGTCACCAAACCTACATTTCCAAACCACCATCAACCCATTCCTATTGTGATGCCAGAATCAATAGCTGAATCATATTTTTAGTAGTAATTCATCCAGTCCTTTTTAAAAAAAACCTGTCATGGTTTTCTGTTTCACCACTCATCCTGGTATTCTGTACTACAATATCCTCAGGAGGATAAAGTATTAAGGTATCCAATCTCGACCCTTTAAATTCAGGAACCAGCTTTGTACCCTCTCTTCTGAATTCCTCCTGATGATAGCTTTTCTGTATACAGACAGCACAGTTGCAACTTTAATCTCATCTCATTTGACTTAGGGCTGGATTTTGCAGTTGGCGGGGGGTCCTGATGCCAGGCCCAAAAGGCGAGGGGAATCTCGCCTTGGCCCTTTGGAGGATATGCCAACTGTATTTAAAGGCGCTCAGGCAATTAACTGTCTGGCACTGCCACCAGGAGTAGTGGTCACTGCAGCAGTCAGCGGACCAGGAGCAGCGCTGGAGCCTGGACTGCAGATAAGTGGGGGCGGACTCACTGGGGCCACTTAAGTGGGGGGGGGGTTGTTGAGGGCAGGGGGTGAGTGATGGGAGAGGGGCAGCTTTTAATGCCGGAGTCCTCCATGGGCCACAGACTGCCCACGGAGGTGGGCCTCATCCACCTCCAAGCCCACACAGATGCCGCCTTGATTGACTGGGCAGCCTCCTCCGTGGTGGAGGCACCCCCTGCCACACCATCGGCAATGGGAACAGGCCCTTAAGTGGTCAATTAATGGCTACTTAAGGGTCTCAATTAGCCTTTGGGCGGGAAGGTTGTCCTTGGCCTTCCCCACTATATATGTTCCTCCTGTCTGAAGAGCAAGCGTTCACCACTGTTCTCTGTTTCCTGTCACTCAGCCAACTTCTCTCACCGAATTCTCAAACTGTCCCCACAGTTGAGGTCTCACAGATCTGTAGCTCAAGAATTCATCTCTTGCTCTTGGGGGTTTCCAATTTGCTGTCTCTCTTATACTGCTCCCTCAATTGACACATTGCACCCCTTCCATAATATCAAAGTTTTACTTACTCTTTCTATGAAACACTGTAGGAACCATTTGGTGGTGTATATTCCTGTTGACATTTGTTCTTTGTCCTGTATTGCAAAATCAGAAATATAACTTGGAAAACTGGTAGATCTCTCATGGTGTTACTCATTGTTGGGCTAATCAGAAAGTGCAGATAATTCCTAATTCTACAGACAAAAAAACTTTTATTTTAGAGATAAGGGGAAAATACAAATAATACGAACATTTGAAATAGCCTTTTGTAATCTTTAAAAGGAAAACATCACTCTGGATAAGGGCCTACATAGATCCATAATAGTAAAATCCCACCCATCGATAAATGTAGCACATGTTATAAACCATTTTAAAAAGTATCTATCATGAAAGGTGTTAGTTTAATTATTGAACTTGACTTAACCTAACTTTTGAGCAATTTAAAGTAAACGTGTGATATATCTTGTTCAAAAAAGTAGATTTTGAATTGGAATTAAGTAAGAACTATTATACAAAGGTATGAAACAAATCAACTTGCAACAAAACATTAAGAGTCCAATAGCTAGTGATTATGGTACTTGACTAGTAACCCAGAGATTGTTGGGGATTGGGGGGGGGGGCACGGGGGGGGGGGGGGGAAATTTGTTTGCGTAGTGCCACTTCTAGCAGCCCTACGCAAGCTTACCTAAAATCCCGGGGGCAGGTAGTGCTGCAGGCCACTACCTGCATGCCCTGCGTGGCGTTCTGCAAGGATATCATACCACTAGAAGCGATGCAACGCGAACAAATTTCTCCTCCTGTGAGTTCAATAGCACCAGGCTAATTGCAAAATTGAATTCAACAAAATTGGATAAATTGTGGGCTAACAATAACCAAAAAAGCTGCCAGATTGTTGTAAAAACCAAATTGGTTCACTAATATCCGACAGGGAATGGGGAACATACCACTCCTACTTGATCTAGGCTACATGTGACTCCAGTCCCACACTATTTGATTGACTCAAAACGTTCAGTGTTCCCTTGTCAGTATTGCCCACATCACAAGAACAACTTTTTAAAAGTTTATGATTCAACATTGAAATATCATCTACTCTTATGTGGAGGTCAAAGAGTCACGCAGCTCTTCTGATCCTATGAGACAAATATAGATGCCTGAATGTCAATGAGTTGGCAATATGTTATACCCACAGAATCAAGCCAATAGTCTATTTTTACTCTATCCCTTCCAGCTGACCTATGATTTCTCCTGTGTTATCAAGTTTCAGATTAGCAACTAAGTACTCATATATACGTTTACAAACTATCCTTTACAATCTGGCACTCTACAGTATAATGAAGTACAGTTGGCAGACTTCTACATTTCTAATTGTCCAAATATAAAAATAATAAAATATAAATTGCATATGCAACAGCCAGTAATTATTGTCAATAGCTTTCCTTAATGCTAGCCTTTTTAATTGCTGATCCATAGGAATGTCAGTTTCAAACTAAGCAAGTCTGGCAGCATCTGTGGAAAGAGAAGCAGAGTTAACGTTTCGGGTCAGTGACCCTTCTTCGGAACTGACAAATATTAGAAAAGTCACAGATTATAAACAAGTGAGGTGGGGGTGGGGCAAGAGATAACAAAGGAGAAGGTGCAGATTGGACCAGGCCACATAGCTGACCAAAAGGTCACGGAGAACAGGCAAACAATATGTTAATGGTGTGTTGAAAGACAAAGCATTAGTACAGATTAGGTGTGAATACACTGAATATTGAACAGCAGCAAGTGCAAACCTGAAGAAAAACAACCTGAAAACTTTATCAACTTTGCTTCCAATTTCCACCCTTCTCTCACCTTTACATGGTCCATCTCTGACACTTCCCTTCCCTTCCTCCACTTCTCTGTCTCCATCTCTGGGGATAGGTTGTCTACCAATATCCATTATAAGCCCACCGACTCCCACAGCTACCTCGACTACACTTCTTCACACCCTACCTCCTGTAAGGACTCCATTCCATTCTCCCAGCTTCTCCGTCTCCGACGCATCTGCTCTGATGATGCTACCTTCCATGACGGTGCTTCTGATATGACCTCCTTTTTCCTCAACCGAGGATTTTCCCCCACTGTGGTTGACAGGGCCCTCAACCGTGTCCGACCCATTCCCCGCACCTCTACCCTCACCCCTTCCCCTCCCTCCCAGAACTGTGACAGGGTTCCCCTTGTCCTCACTTTTCATCCCACCAGTCTCCATATCCAAAGGATCATCCTCCGCCATTTTCGCCACCTCCAGCGTGATGCCACTACCAGTCGCATCTTCCCCTCCCTTCCCCTGTCAGCATTCCGAAGGGATCGTTCCCTCCGCGACACCCTGGTCCACTCCTCCATTACCCCCACCACCTCGTCCCCGTCCCAGGGCACCTTCCCCTGCAATCGCAGGAGGTGTAATACCTGCCCATTTACCTCCTCTCTCCTCACTATCCAAGGCCCCAAACACTCCTTTCAGGTGAAGCAGCGATTTACTTGTACTTCTTTCAATGTAGTATACTGTATTCGCTGCTCACAGTGTGGTCTCCTCTACATTGGGGAGACCAAGCGCAGACTGGGTGACCGCTTTGCGGAACATCTCCGCTCAGTCCGCAAGCAGGACCCTGAGCTTCCGGTTGCTTGCCATTTCAACACTCCCCCCTGCTCTCATGCTCACATCTCTGTCCTGGGATTGCTGCAGTGTTCCAGTGAACATCAACGCAAGCTCGAGGAACAGCATCTCATCTACCGATTAGGCACACGACAGCCTGCCGGACTGAACATTGAGTTCAATAATTTCAGAGCATGACAGCCCCCCATTTTACTTTCATTTTTAGTTATTTTTTCTTCCTTTTTTTTTTACATTCCTTTTTACATTTTTTACAATCTTTTTTTGCATGTATTTCATTTCATCTTAGTTTGTTCAGTTTGCTTACCCACTGTTTTTTTCAGGTTGTTTTTCTTCAGGTTTGCACTTGCTGCTGTTCAATATTCAGTGTATTCACACCTAATCTGTACTAATGCTTTGTCTTTCAACACTCCATTAACATATTGTTTGCCTGTTCTCCGTGACCTTTTGGTCAGCTATGTGGCCTGGTCCAATCTGCACCTTCTCCTTTGTTATCTCTTGCCCCACCCCCACCTCACTTGTTTATAATCTGTGACTTCTCTAATATTTGTCAGTTCCGAAGAAGGGTCACTGACCCGAAACGTTAACTCTGCTTCTCTTTCCACAGATGCTGCCAGACCTGCTGAGTGATTCCAGCATTTCTTGTTTTTGTTTCAGATTTCCAGCATCCGCAGTATTTTGCTTTTTTTCAAACTAAGCAAAACTGGTTTATTGGAAATAATGTCTGATCTACAAAATACTCTTTCCTTCAGCAATCTTAAGCCAGTCTGCAATATAATTTTCGAACTGTGGACTTTTGCTGGTGTTTAAGGGTACTTTGTGAATGAACTCAAATGGGGGTTAGATTAAGGTTTTGCTTTATGTTTAACAGTTGTAAAAAGATTTATTACACAAAAAAGCAGAAATAATTTCATGCAAAGGGGCGTAAATTTGAAATAATTTATGATTATTTTTCATCTTACATGGCAATAACCATATTTTGAGTCGTATACTGCACAGGGGCGGCACAGTGGCGCAGTGGTTAGCACCGCAGCCTCACAGCTCCAGCGACCCGGGTTCAATTCTGGGTACTGCCTGTGCGGAGTTTGCAAGTTCTCCCTGTGTCTGCGTGGGTTTTCTCCGGGTGCTCCGGTTTCCTCCCACAGCCAAAAGACTTGCAGGTTGGGAGGTAAATTGGCCATTATAAATTGTCCCTAGTATAGGTAGGAGGTAGGGAAATATAGGGACAGGTGGGGATGTGGTAGGAATATGGGATTAGTGTAGGATTAGTATAAATGGGTGGTTGATGGTCGACACAGACTCGGTGGGCCGAAGGGCCTGTTTCAGTGCTATATCTCTAAAAAAAAAAGAAAGGGGCCATTCGGCCCACCGAGTCTGTGCCGACTCTCCACGGCGCTATGCAATCACTCCCACTCCCCAGCTCGATCCCCATAGCCCTGTTTCTCTCAGGTGGCCATCCAACTTCCTCTTGATTGTCACTGATCTGCTTCCACCACCCTTGTGGGCAGAGTGTTCCAGGTCATTACCATGCGCTGCATTAAAAAAATGCTTCCTCTTATTCCCCATGCATCTTTTGCCCAAAACTTTCAATCTGTGTCCTTTAGTCTTTGTACTATTTGTTAATGGGAACAGTTTTTCCTTGTCAAACTTATCTATGCCTGTCATAATCTTGTACACTTCTATTATATCTCCCCTTAATCTCCTTTGTTCTAAGGAGAACAAACTCAGCTTTTCCAACCTAACCTTGTAACTAAAATCCTCCATCCCTGGCACCATTCTGGTAAATCTCCTCTGCACCCTCTCAATGATCCTCACATCCTTCCTGAATTGTGGTAACCAGAACTGGATGCAATACTCCAGTTGGGGCCTAACCAGAGCTTTATAAGTTTAAGCATAACCTCACTGCTTTTGTACCCAATGCCTCTATTTATGAAGCCCAAGATCCCATATGCTTTATTAACCACTCTCTCAATATGTCCTGCCACCTTCAAAGATCAATGCACATGCACCCCAGATCCCTCTGTTCTTGCACACTCTTTAGAACTGTACCATTAAGTATATATTGCCTCCTTTCTGCCAAAATGCATCACCTCACACTTGTCAGTATTAAATTCCATCTGCCACCTATCTGCCCATTCTGCTAGCCTATCTATGTCGTGTTGCAGGCTGTTCATATCATCCTCACTGTTCGCCACACCTCCAAGTTTGATGTCGCCAGCAAATTTTGAGATTCTACTCTGTATTCCAAGATCCAAGTCATTTATATACAGTAAAAAAAGCAGTGGTCCCCACACTGGCCCTTGGGGTACAACACTGTCTACCATCCTCCAATCGGAAAATCAACTATTTACTACGACTCACTGTTTTCTGTCCTGAAGCTAATTTCTTATCCAACTGAACACTGATCCTCCTATTCCATGAGCCTCAATTTTGTTAACCAGCCTTTTATGTGGTACCTTATCAAATGCTTTCTTAAAATCCTGTTCCAAAAGTGCCTCTGAGTTTTGTTAAATATATGTCTTGAGGATTCATTTTTGAAAGATTGAAGAAATGTTAACCTTTGGGGTTTTCAAAGGGGGTCATGTAAAGGCCACTTGACATTGAAAAACAGTCCCTGGAAATTCTTGAAGAAACAGCAGTTCCAAAACTGGCATACAGTCTGATCTTTGAGTACACATAGACGGGTCACTGGGATCCTTTAGAACAGTTTTTTTCAGGAGGCGTTGAGAATTAATTTAGCAGGCTTTTCTTCAAAGACAGGAGACGCGATGAGTTAACACAGTGACTTTTCGGGGTCTTTTCGAGAGGTACGGGAAAGCTGAGCTGGGTTGTGGTCTTCTCTCCTTAAAAGGGGCACTGAGAGGTCTTGTGAGGAAAACAAGCCTTTCCGGGAAACCACCTGACTTCCAGCAACAACAAGCCTTTCCAGGAAACCATCTGAATTCCAGCTCAATAAACAACAGAGAACTTTGGACACTTGGAGAAATTGTTTACAAATAAGTGACAGTTCAAGATTGATGGAGGTCAAAAGGTTGACCTCCCGTTGTTGGTTTTGCTTTTGAATTGTTTTGAGTTGGGGTTGAACTGCATAAAAAGGGAGAGAACTTCCAAGGAGAGAAGAGAATTCCCAAGGAAGGAGAGAAGACCACAACCCAGCTCAGCTTTCCAGTCCCTCTCTAAAAGACCCTGAAAAGTCACTGTGTCAACTCATCTCGTCTCCTGTCTTTGAAGAAAAACCTGTTAAATTAATTCTCAACGCCGCCTGAAAAGAACTGCTCTAAAAGATCCCAGTGACCCTTCTACGTGCACTCAAAGGCCAGACTGTATGCCAGTTTTGGAACTGCTGTTTCTTCAAGAATGAGCAAGTATTCCGCCCAAGTAGTTTTTGTCTGTAATAGAGCTCTAAAAACAAAAGTCTTTTTATTTTTCGAATTAACCAGTGTATGTGTGTGTGTGTGTGTGAGCATGAGGGGCTAAGGTATAAAGGGAACTTTAATATTTCAATCTGTGTGTTTATGCTTTACTTCATTACTGGTTAAGATTTGCTTTATAATAAACTGATAATGTTGTTGTTTATTATAGAAACCTGGTTGGTGTGTTTTATCCTTGGATAAAAATAGAGTACATGATTGACCGGAGCAGTAATTGGGAAAACAGTTTTGGTATTTTCGCCTTGGTCGTAACAATCCTTATGAACAATATCCACCGCATTCCTTTCATCAACCTTCTCTATTACTTCATCAAAAAATTCAATTAAATTAGTCAAGCATGATCTGCCTTTTATAATTCTATGCTGGCTATCCTTAATCAACTTGAACTTTTCTAAGTGTCTGTGATATGTTCCCTGATTATTGTTTCTAAAACCTTACCCACTACAGATGTTAAACTAACTGGCCTTTAGCTGCTCGGACTGCCATTACATCCTTTCTTGAATAAAGGTGTCACATTTGCCCCTCTCCAATCTTCTGGCACCTCGCCCGTACCCGTAACCATACCCAGGGAAGTTTGGAAGATTATGGTAAGCCCTTCAGCTAATTGGCCACTAAATGGAAGCAAAGATGCAGGATAGATATTTTGAGACTTTCTGGCTGGCAGAAATAAGGTGGTAACACCAAAGAATTGTGGGGAATGACTTACTAGACCTTTCCTGCTGACGGTGTGGCCATCCCTATCTTCCCCAAGTTCACTGCTGGGTGACCAGAGAACCAGCCTGAGTCAGGTGGTAGCCCTTTATACGTACATTAGACCCCGACATGTATTTTAGGACAGTACTGGGCAAAGCATGTTAATCCACACTCCGCTCAGTATCAGTCGGCAGTCCAGCCAAACAGAAGCCAACATGGTACGTTTTAATTTTTTTTGAGAGGCCAAAAAGAGCAGGACCTCTTCTCCCTCTCAAACCTACCTATTTCCAGGCCCGGGAGCCTGTCAGGTTGCCCACCACTGCACGGCCTACAGCCACCAAAGTAGCTGGCCACCCTCCAGTTATAATGTTAACCAGGCCTAGCCCTCATAATGGACAGTATGTTTTGTTGAAACTATCAGGTGGCCATCAGGTACAATCCACCTGCCCAAACACCACACATCTCCACCAGGGAAACAGCTCTCACTTTGTTCTCATACTGATACTTTGCTTTTGTTTTGAAATCTGCCTTCAATGTTTTGACTAATATTAAAAGTTATATTTTGTACCTTATTTACTTTACATCTATACATAAAAAATAGGGGGAAAGCACACTAAATGAATTAGTGTTTGGACTACTTTACAAAGAAAACTAAAAGGCAATTTTACATTTAATCTTGTACAGTTACGTAAACTACATAATATGCAAAGGTTGGCTGGTTAATTACTCTCCTCTGACCTTCCTCCCCGCTCCCTGCATCCTTGGGGGTGGTGATGGGGAGATGGGGGGTTCCAATGGTGGTCACAGGAACATAGGAGCAGGAGTAGGCCATTCAATATGATCATGGCTGATCATCCACTTCAATGCCTTTTTCCCACATTATCCTCATATCCCCTTATGTCATGTGTAGAAATCTGTCAATCTATGCTATAAAGATACTCAATGACTGAGCTTCCACAGCCCTCTGGGGTAGAGAATTGCAAAGATTCACAACCCTCTGAGTAAAGAAATTTTTCCTCATCTCTGTCCTAAGTCGCTTCCCCCTTATTTTGAAATTGTGTCCCCTGATGCCAGACTCCCCCAACCAGGGGAAACATCTTAGCTGTATCTACCCTGTCTATCCCTTTAAGTATTTTGTAGGTTTCAATGAGATCACCTCTCATTCTTTGAAACTCTAGAGTATACAGGCCCAGTATCCCCAATCTCTCTTCAGAGGACAGTCCCACCATCCCGGGAACAAGTCTGATGAACCTTTGTTGCACTCCCTCTCTGGCAATAATATCCTTCCTAAGGGGACCAAAACTGCACATAGTACTCCAAGTGCAGTCTAAACAAGGTTGTATATAATTGAAGCAAGACTTCACTACTTCTGTACTCAAATCCTCTTGTGATAAAGGCTAACATACCATTAGCCTTCCTAATTGCTTGCTGCACCTGCATGTTAGCTTTCAGTGACTTATTGACAAAGACACCCAGGTCCCTTTATACATCTACACTTTCTAATCTCTTACTATTTAAGAAATACTCTGCACATCTGTTCCTCCAACCAAAGTGGATAACCTCACATTTTTCCACATTATATTCCATCTGCCATGCTCTTGGCCACTCACTAAGTCTTTCCAAATCCCCTTGAATCCACTTTGCACCTTCCTCACAACACACATTCCCACCTAGTTTTGTGCCATCCGCAAACTTGGAAGTACTACATTTGGTCCCCACATACAAATTATTAATATATTTGGTGAACAGCTGGGGGCCCAAGCACTGATCCCTGCGGTACCCCACTAGTCACAGCCTGCCAACACGAGTATAACCCGTTTATTCCTTCTCTCTACTTTCTGCCTGGTAACGAATCCTTAATCCATGCCAGTATATTACCTCCTATCCCATGTGCTTTAATTTTGCTAACCAACCTCCTGTAGGGGACTTTATCAAAAGGCTTCTGAAAATCCAAGTATACCATGTCCAGCAACTCCCCTTCATCAATTCTGTTAGTAACATCCTCAAAAAACTCCAACAGGTTCATCAAACATGACTTCCCATTCATAAATCCATATTGACAATGCCCAATCAGAACATTATTACCCAAGTGCGCGTATATCACATCCATTGGAATAGATTCTAGCATTTTCCCAACGACTGATGTAAGGCTAACAGGTCTGTAATTCCCTGTTTTCTCTCTCCCTCCCTCCCTTCCTAAATAGTGGGGTGACATTAGCAACCTTCCAATCTGCAGGAACCGCTCCAGAATCTATAGAATTTTGGAAGATGATCACCAATGCATCCACTATCTCCATAGCTACCTCTTTCAACACTCTGGGATGTAGAATACCAGGTCCTGGGGACTTAGCAACCTTCAGCCCCATTAATTTCTCCAATACAACCTTCATACTGATACTAATTTCTTTCAATTCCTCACTCCCCCTAACCCCTTGGATCTCTAATTCTGGGAGATTTCTTGTATCTTCCTCAGTGAACGCAGACACAAAGTAATCATTTAGCTTCTCTGCCATTTCTCTATTCCCCATTATAAATTCTCCCGACACTGCCTGTAATGGACCCACAATTGTCTTAGCCAAATGTTTCCTTTTAACGTACCTGTAGAAGCTTTTACAGTCCGTTTTTATATTTTTTGCTAGCTTACAATCATATTCTATTCTCCCTTTCTTTTTATCAGTTTCTTTGTCTTCCTTTGCTGTATTCTAAAATCCTCCCAATCCTCAGGTTTAATACTATTTCTGACAACTTTATAGACCTTTTCTTTTAATCTTATACAATCCTTAACTTCCTTTGTTATCCACAGTTGGCTGCCTTTACTTTTGGGGTTTTTGTGTCTTGAAGGAATGTATAGTTGCTGTAAACTACGTAATATTTCTTTAAAGACGATCCATTGCCTATGTACTGTCAGACCTTTTAATGTGTTTTCCCAATCCACCTCAGCCAATTTGCCCCTCATACCTTCATAATTTCCTTTGTTCAAATTTAACACCCTGGCTTCAGATTCAACTACCTCACTTTCAAACATAATGTAAAATTCTATCATATTATGGTCACTCATCCCTAAAGGTTCTTTCACAACAAGATTATTAATTAGCCCTTTCTCATTTCATAAAACAAGATCTAAAATAGCCTGTTCTCTAGTTGGTTCCTCAACATACTGCTCTAGAAAACCATCCCTAACACACTCCAGAATTTCATCCTCCACATCATTAGTGCTCATTAGGTTTACCCAGTCTAAATGCAGATTGAAATCACCCATGAGTACTGCATTACCCATGCCACATGCTGCTCTAATCTCCTGATTAATACCATGCCCCACACTACCACTATTATTTGGTGGTCTATAAACAACTCCTACCAATGTTTGCTGCCCCTTGCTGTTTCTTACTCCACCCAAACAGATTCCACATTTTGTTCTTCTAATCTGAGATCCTCCCTTACTAATTTACTTATCCCATTCCTTATTATCAGCACAACACCACCTCCTTTTCCTTTTTGCATGTCCTTCCTAAATGTTGAATATACTTGAATATTCAGTTCCCAGTCTTGGTTACCCTGCAGCCACGTTTCCTTTATGGCAATTAGATCATACCCATTTACCTCAATTTGTGCCTTTAAATCATCTACCTTGTTGCGAATGCTGCGTGCATTCAGGTAGAGTGCCCTTAACCTTGTCTTCTTGACATTATTCTGCATTCTAAGCCTAGTTGATGCTCACCTTTGTTTCGCCTGCCTTCTAATGTCACTTACTACTTTTCTACCTCTTATTACCAGATTTACTTACTTCCAATTTGAGCTACCCCCTGACAAGCTACTTTAAACCCTCCCCAACAGCAGTAGCAAATCTCCCTGCGAGGATATTAGTTCCGGTCCTGTTAAGGTGTAGCCTGTCCATCTTGTACAGGTCCCACCTGTTCCAGAACCAGTCTCAATGACTCAGAATTCTGATGCCCTCCCTCCTATACCAATTCTCCAGCCACATGTTCAATTGATCAATCCTCCTAATCCTATGTTCACTAGCATGTGGCACTGGGAGTAATCTTGAGATTACTGCATTGGAGGCCCTGCTTTTTAATTTCCTTCCTAGCTCCCAAAAATCTGCTTTCAGGACCTCATCCCTCTTCCTACCTATGTCATTGGTACCAATGTAGACCACGAACTCTGGCTGCTCACCCTCCCTCAGAAGGATGTCCTGCAGCTGCTCCATGACATCCTTGACCCTGGAACCAGGGAGGCAACACACCACCCTGGAGTCGTGTTTACTGCCGCAGAAATGCCTGTCTGATCCCCTATCAAAGCCCCTATTACTTTTGCTCTTCCACTCTTCTTCCTCCAGGCTTGGGGGAGAGAGGAGTAGATGGTGGTCAATGGGGGTGATGGGGAATGGTGGGTGACGTTAGTGGGTAGCCTCTCGGGCCTGGAGGAAATGCTGTCACTCCTTTGGCCTGCCAGAAGTGCTGTAAAGGAACTTACCTTGTGGATTCAATCTTTCTCGCCTTCTTTCAGCTGCCGAGTTTCCCAAGGCTTGGGAAACCCGACCGCCTATGGTTAAAAGTAGAATGACTGTTAAAATGAAGGCAGGCAGCCTCATTATAAAATTTAAATCACCAACCCGCTTCCCATGGATTGGTCACTCACCCCTCCTCCTGCCCCCATTAAAATCAGATGTGGCCAAGATCGTTCCTGTTTCACACTTCTTGCATTTTAACCTCTGACACGACCCCAACCCATCTGTTTTTGGGAGTTAAGATTCAGCCCTTAGTTTTCAAAATTGAGGTTATTCATGCAGCTGTCTCTGCCTTATATGCCCTCCTCATTGGCTCCAGCAACCCTACCCTTCACTGCTTCTCCTCATCTCCCACCAGCTGTCATCAAACTCATCATCTCCACAATGTCCCATATCTGTACCCTCAACAGTCTTCTGGCGCAGATACTGACTATCCACTTTCACTCCTTTACCCCATTCATGTTAACATAACTAACTTCTTCTTATCCTCCAACATTCTTACCACCCGTCTTAATCTGCCATCACCCCACTCTTAATAAATCCATCCTTATCCCAGTACCCTCTCAAGGTACTACCCAATTCTTTCTCTCCAAAATGCTACCTTATGACTCAAGCAACTCTCTCTCTAAGGACTTCCTCCACTCTGGTTTCCAACCCATCCACAAACACTTAAACCAGCTAGGTCAGTCATAGATGATACCCTGTGTGACTGACTGTGGCTCATTGTCAGTCCTTGTTTTCTCTTCTACCTTTGATATTGTTGCCCATTCTGTTTTCCACCGCAAATTCCTGTCTCTGTGGCACTATATTCCATTTATATTGTCCCAACACAGTAACTAAACCTCCTCAAACATTTCTTCTCTCTTGCCTGCATGGTGACTTCTGGTATGCCCAGAAATGCATAATTAATTCAATACTATTCAAAATTTGCATGCTATCCCATGGTGATTTCATCCTTAAGCAAGTGGCAGACTTCTTTATGAACAACACAACACAGAACTCTACGGGAGCAACTTTCAACTTTGGTGAGGATAGAACACTCATGGTATTGGATGGGTCACCTCTAAAAGGCACCACTCCACTTTCAAATGGAAAAAAAAACCTTAGTGTGGTGTGTCTTAGCTCACTTTTAACAACATCAAAGAAATCATCTTTGGCTCTCAATAGCACTTATGTACCAGTTCTGATGCAAGATCATTGGCCTGAAACATTGCGGGGAATTTTAAAATGGGTAAGTGCATGCATTTGGGTGTGGGTGGGGTGTTAAGCCGGCACCAACCTGTCGACTTCTGCCTTTAACTCCAGCCCTTTAGGATGTGTGTGTGCAACCTGCTCAGAAGATCCGGCTTGTCCATTTCAATTTGTTAATTGCTCAATTATACTTGTATGAGCCTGACAGATTCCCAGGTCCTCTCTGATACGGGTGACTTAGGATGGAGTGGGTGGAAGTTCACCTCAAACAAGGCCCCGGGGAAACTGGCAGGGATGGTGCCAGTTAAATTTCAGTTGCAATCCTGCTAGACTTATGATGGCAGTGGGATGGTAGGGCAGTGAATTTTCAGCTTCAAAATTTTTTGGCAACACCTTAAGAATGTATCAAATCAGATAAAAGGAGAATGATGAACACAATAAAGCAATAAAAGAATAAAACGATGAAAGTCATGTTACAATTTAAAGAAAATAGAACTTCTTACCATATGTTTCTTGAGCTTTGGCATGAGTTTACTTAAAATTTGATCATGGTGTGCCTGGAACCGTTGGAGCTTTGGAAATCCAGGAATAAAAAATCCTGGAAAGAAAATAATGAAGTTATGTGAAAGTACTAGCTTCAGCAAGATTGGAAGTATAGTGGAACAAGTTAGGCTTTACTGGAGATGATGGTATAGAAATTGGATCTCAGTGTGTCCCGTTTTATAGACTCCACAGCCCTACAGTTGCACTTGAACAAAACTCCCACCGTAACTGTTCTACTGCCCCCTCGCCACTTACTCAATGGTTACTGCTTGCGAGGCAATTGGCCCAAAATTGATCATTTGAAATGGGTGAGCTGCCTGTGGAGGTGCAACGGGTGCTGGCAGCTCGTTCACATTATGTAGATCAGTCCGCAAAGCCTTATTTTGGTCAGGCCTCAGGCCTCCTGGTTTGAGCGTACAGTCTGAGCCAGAACACATTACTCATATTCATGCTTTTAAAATGGTCAGCCTACGCTTTAAAACTAATCTTCAGTAACAGGAAATTATCTAACAATTGATGAATAACGTAGGGATTACAAGTTAATTTTCACTGATCTGTTTTGTCTCATTAAGACAAGAGAAGGAAATAATTTGATGCAACAAGTTCAACCACATTGGTTGCCCAAAGGCTGCTTTACACTGATATGGAATACTTAAACATCATGCGAAGTGTCAGAATAACCTTCTTCTTCTCCTTCTTCTTCTTTGGCCTCCTTGTCTCGAGAGACAATGGGTAAGCACCTGGAGGTGGTCAGTGGTGTGTGGAGCAGCGCCTGGAGTGACTATAAAGGCCAATTCTAGAGTGACAGGCTCATCCACAGGTGCTGCAGAACAATTTGTTTGTCGGGGCTGTTACACAGTTGGCTCTCCCCTTGCGCTTCTGTCTTTATTCCTGCCAACTGCTAAGTCTCTTCGACTAACCAAATGAATATAAACTCAGCTACTTCTGAGAAAAACAATCAGTAACTAATTTTGCTCTGGGAAGTCATCCCTTCTACAAGTTATCCAACAGAACACTACAAATTTGAAATATTTCCAAATAGAAAGTACAACTTACACAGGTAAAAGTGATCAAGCATGTATGCAATATATTGCAAAAGTAATTATTTTGATTTGAGTGAGACTACAGCTCATATGGAAAGAGACATGTATATCGGTATCTGTGAACCTTTAAATGATCAACATAACCCTTTTTTTAAATAAGGGAGTGGTGGGGGTGGGGGAGAGAAGAAAGAGGAGGGGAAACTGTTTTTTTGCATATGTCAAAAGGAAATGTATGGTATAATGGACCAGTATGTCTGGATAATGCCAGTCTTGTTCTGAGTTTTAGTTTCTACACAGATTTTGTAATCACTCGTTGAAGGTGCCCTTATGGTCTTACAATATTGGAAAAAATTCTGAGAGACAGGATTAATCTCCACTTGGAGAGGCAGGGATTAATCAGGGATAGTCAGCATGGCATTGTCAGGGGGAGATGGTATCTAACAAACTTGATTGAATTTTTTGAGGAGGTGACTAGATGTGTCGATGAGGGTAAAGAAGTTGATGTAATCTACATGGACTTCAGTAAGGCTTTTGATAAGATCCCGCATGGGAGATTGGTTAAGAAGGTAAGAGCCCATGGGATCCAGGACAATTTGGCAAATTGGATCCAAAATTGGCTTAGTGGAAGGAGGCAGAGGGTAATGGTCGAGGGTTGTTTTTGCGAATGGAGGCCTGTGACCAGTGGTGGCCCGCAGGGATCAGTGCTGGGCCCCCTACTGTTTGTAGTGTACATTAAAGATTTATTTAATGAATATAAGAGGTATGATCAGTAAGTTCGCAGATGACATGAAAATTGGTGGTGTTGTAAACAGTGAGGAGGAAAGCATTAGATTACAGGACGATATAGTTGGGCTGCTAAGATGGGCGGAGTAGTGACAGATGAAATTAATTCCTGAGAAGTATGAGGTGATGCACTTTGGGAGGACTAACAAGGCAAGGGGATATACAATGGATGGTAGGACCCGAGGAAGTACAGAGGGTCGGAGGGACCTAGGTGTACTTGTCTATAGATCACTGAAGGCAGCAGCACAGGTAGATAAGGTGGTTAGGAAGGCACATGGGATACTAGCCTTTATTAGCTGAGGCACAGAATATAAGAGCAGGGAGGTTATGACAGAGCTGTATAAAATGCTAGTTAGGCCACAGCTGGAGTACTGTGTACATTTCTGTTCACGACATTACAGGAAGGATGTGATTACACTGGAGAGGGTGCAGAGGAGATTCACCAGGATGTTGCCTGGTCTGGAGCATTTCAGCTATGAAGAGAGACTGGATAGGCTGGGGTTGTTTTCCTTACAGCAGAGAAGGCTGAGGGGGAACCTGATTGAGGTATACAAAATTATGAGGGGCAATGATAGGATAGATAGGAAGAAACTTTTACCCTTAGCGGAGAGGTCAATAACCAGGGGGCATTGATTTAAGGTAAGGAGCAGGAGGTTTAGAGGGGATTTGAGGAAAAATGTTTTCACCCAGAGGGTGCTTGGAATCTGGAACACACTGCCTGAAGGGGTCGTAAAGGCAGGAACCCTCACAACATTTAAGAAGTATTTAGATGAGCACTTGCAACGCCATAGCATACAAGGCTACGGGCCAAGTGCGGGAAAATGGGATTAGATTGGACGGGTGCTTGATGGCCGGCACAGACGCATTGGGCCGATGGGCCTGCTTCTGTGCTGTATAATTCTATGACTCTATGACTAATTATGTACCGTTAGCTCACCCTTAAAAATATTTGTATCTTGTATGTATTTTGACTAAATTTCAAAATCACAAGTTCATTTACAACAATTATTCAGATGGTAAGGCTGTCCTAAAAATATTAAGGATTTTCAGACATTGATGAAATTAATTAAATGTTTGGATTAAATAGTTCTAAAAATAAAACCGAACTTGGCAAACTGATATTCATTCTGCAAAGAATGTCACAATTGTACCTGGGTAGAAGCTAAAATGGATGATTGAGTTCTTATTGCTAAAGATTGCACACCCAGCATTTGGAGCAAAGAGGAATTTATTTAAAGATTTCAGGACCACACCTGTAGAGTGTGATAACTCATCAGAGTTATGATGATTATGATGAACCTCACCTGGAGTTTAGTGTCCAACTCTGGGCACCGCACTTTAGGATGGATGGGAACGCTTTAGAGAGGGGCAGAAAAGATTTATGAGAATCATTCCAGGGATGAGGGGCTTGAGTCACCTGGAGAGACTGGAGAAGCTGGGGTTGTTCCTCTTGGAGAAGAGAAAGTTGAGAGGAGATTTGTTAGAGGTGTTCAAAATCATGAGGGTCAATACAGAGTAGATGTTCCATTGGTGAAAGGGTCGAGAACCAGAGGACACAGATTTAAAGTGATTAGCAAAAATAAATCAAAGACAACATGAGAAAAAATCTTTTTTACGTAACGAGAGGTTACGATCTGAAATGCACTGCCTGAGAATGTGGTGGAGGCAGATTCAATTGTGGTTTTCAAAAGGGATTTGGTTAAGCACCTGAAGGGGAAAAATCTGAAAGCTACGGGGAAAGGGCAGGGGAGTGGGACTAGCTAAAGTGCTCTTGGAGAGCTGGCACAGGCCAAATGGCCACCTTCTGTGTTGTAACCATTCTATGAGTCTATGACTGGATTTAAAAAAAAACTTGCATTTATCTAGCACCATTCACATCCTCAGCATGTACCAAAGAGCTTACATCCAATTAAGTACATTTTTAAGCAAGGCTACTGCTATAATGTAGGTAAACATAGAAGCTAATTTGTGCACAGCAATGCTCCTCAAAGAGCAATGAAATAAAAGAAGCTAATTTGTTTTTGCTGATTAATTAATGTCAATAAAAGGGTAAGGACCAGCTTGAGATGTGCAATCTTCCTGTGGCTACAGCCACCCAACCACAAGAAACTTGTATTCTTCATTGTTCTACTTGTCAATTAGAAATGTAAATAATCAGACAATAAGATAGCACAGCAACAAAGTATCATTTAGTTGATAAGGGTCCATAGTAAAATTAGTTTAGGAAGTCTCAAAGTAGTTCCCCAGTGGGCACAATTCAACAGGCGGAAAACAAGAACACACTCCCAAATCAAACAAATCCACACAGAGTGACAAAGATGCAAAATGTGGTGTTTGAGCAAGCTTTGAATATTTTAATGGGAGTCATTTAAAACCCTGATGTAATTTTGAACTATTAGGCACAATGCATGCTCTCCTCAGTGAAACTATGCATTCAGTTATCTAACCAATGGTTCCCTCCATGAGTGTTATGTGCCCCCCAACCCCAACCTGCTACTCGCTCCCCCATAAGCCAACAAAATTCTGCCAACTTGGCTGAAGGGAGGAGCTGCAGGATTGTCTGCCACCCCCCTGTCCACCCGTATGGCTCCCTACCCCCGTCACTCCCCACCAGTCAGCAAGCTGACTGTAAGTGTTTGTTTAGCATTACCAGTTTGCTAATCTTATATTAATGAGGCTTGACCACAAACATGGCCTATCACATCTGCTGGGTTTGTAAATTCTTTGTGAAACATGGCTGAATAATTGTTATGGCTGTTATAAAAATTGTGATATAATTGAAATTGGGAGGGGACGCTGAAAGATTTTGTACCTTTATGATTGGTGAAATGAAACTAGTTGAAACTAATCAATTAGAAAGCAGAAAAAAGATAGGCGTGTACACACTTAACCAAATGAGGGAGAAAAAGTGACACAGGTTTATAGCAGACACTACATTACGGCATAAGAAACGCTTTGGTAAATTTAGACTACTTTATCTACCAGCATAAAGAGAAGAGGTCATAAAGAGCATCCCTGCTCCATTCTTCTGCAAAGCTGGAAACAGGAATTCTGTCACTGATTGGAAATCACTCCAGGGGTTCATTAATAAGATTGATATTATATACTGGAGGGGTCAACAGAAAAAGTCAGTTTAGTACTTGGATGAGATTTTTTCCATTCTATTCAAATACATTCTCAGCACTTTGGGGCTAACAGATGCTGGAGATCTAAACCATATATCAAGATGTATCAGGTTTGCCAAGTTCCTGGTATTATTAGCTGGAAATATCTTGGCAATGATCTCTACCTTCATCAAATTTTACTGTCATATTTTTAATAAAACTCCACATGATATCATGTTGTTATTTAATATTGAGTTCCTAATGCGTACTCCATCTCATTTCAGCCAAGATTGTAACCCTTTACAACTTGTTTATTTTTTTCCATGAATACATAATGAAGATTATTTTGTAGCATGAGGAGTAGTGGCACACCATAGACAAGTCCCACGTAGTTTGTGTTTTTTTAAGACAAAACTACCTTTTCAATATTTCCCATGTATAGATCCCTTCTGTGGTTTTGTGATACCTACTATTTCAGTAGGTTAAATGGGTATGTGCTGTGGTGATGCAAATAGTGGAAATTTTATTGGAGAATAGCCACTTCTGAACAACAGCATCATTGTGATTGGTGGTCTTGTTTCCTATTTCCTAAATAGCTATTTGCTAAAACAGCATATACTTAGCCAAGAACAGAAACAGAACATGTTGGCACCAGTGTTGGAAAACAGTTCAAAGTATCCCCATTGATCTACATTACCTCAGTGTATTCACCCCAATGTTTAAATCCCTGAAATGTAGCGACCTAATAAGTAGATTTTTAAAAAAATAATCCGTTTGTTTTGTTTAAACTAGCAGACTTTGCTCACAATGAATCAAACATTAGGGTAGGAAGTAAGTGTGATAAGAAGTGTACACATAATGGAAACATTTTATATTATGAGCATGTCAAGTCAGAGGAACATTATCTGTTTTACCTGTCTGTGCTGTCTCCTTATTGCTGTTTGTATGGTCATTCTCAGCACTATTGTGATTTTTTTATTTTCCAGATTTGTTTTTTTATTTCCATCACGTGCCTTTGTTTCTGCTTCCATTTCTGCGATGTTATTTCGTCTCCATCTTTTCTTCTATTGTATTTTGTCTATGCCATGTCCTGTCTTTTATACCCGTTCGGCACTGCTGTCTGTTATTCTCTATTATATCTTAAATTCAGCAGTCCTTTTGCTTCAAATTCCTTGCTTCCTTCATATGTCTTCCATTTCTTTTTGCCTTTGCCATGCTGTTGTCCTGTCCTACCCCTAGTCTTGTTCCACTCTTCCTGTCCCCTTCCACTTCTCCTGTTCTGGTTTTCCTTTTTGATAACTTTTCCTGAGGCATGTTGCTGGCCCTCACCTTTTCCCACCTCTACATTCCCTCAGTGTTGCCTATCCTCTCCTCACTACAGATTCATTTGTTCCCCATTAACCTCTAATGTTTCCATGCCCATTTGCATTCTTTGCTCTTCTGTTCTGATTGCTATTGCTGTTATCATTGCTATTCTGCTGTTCCACTCTTATGGTCTTACAACCTCACTTCTCTACCCTCAGCTTAGCTGCTCCACTCCCCTCAATATTTCCCTTCCAGTTACTGTTTTCCCTCTTCAGTTCTCAATCCCATTGTCTCTGTGCCAATCCTCCCAAGAATTTCACCTTCTTTCTGTTCCTGTCCCCTCATTTTACGATTCCATGTCCTCTCCCCTCATCCCCACCATGCTTTCCCTTAGTTATCTCCCTTTGGCACTGTCTGTGAATAGAAGCTACATAGGAACTGGGGCCAGCATCCAGCATTTAAAATTTGTTTAGGACAGAGTTCCAAAAGTATGGCCAGGGATGAGTTGGAGGTTAAGCCTGCAGAGGAGCCCCCAGGGGCACCTCCAAGACGAGGACGGAAGCCATGGGCATCTCAGCCGTGACAGAGCAGGGAGCAGGCTGCCTCCACCTCATCCTCTGCCACAGGGGAGCACCCCATAGAGGTGTTAGGCGGAGGGAAGTGCCACGGCGGTAATTCACTTATTGGGTCACCTGGTCTACATCTGTCTGTTATGTCGTTTGTCTCATAATATAACTTCTTTATTTCACCACTTTGACAGGTGTGTTGTTGTCTCATCTCAAAAGGGGGACGTCGCATTGTGGAGCCCTGAGAATGTTATGTGCCCAAGCCTTGTGATGTTGGGCAATGGTGGATGGAGGAACCCTCCATCTACATGTTCATGGCTGCCAATGCAACCTCGCAGTTAAGAGTCATAGTGGAAAAATAGCTCTGTATGCTGGCAGGTGAGTTGTAGGGTCATCAACTGTAAGGGCTCGGGGAGATCAAGTGAAGTGCTGCTGAATCAGCGTGGCCCTTACTGTCATGCCAGCCTACAGTTCACCCTGAGGTCTGGGTGGCATGGCCGGGCATCCTCTGTTGCCTGGGTGCTGGTTATCTCTGCAACTATCCTTTCATCCTCTTCTTCCTCCTCCCAATCCTCCACCAAGGTGCAGTGGCTTTCCAGCTCCTCATCATACATCTCTTTCCAATGTCATGCTGTGCAGGGGCGCAGCAGACAACCACACTATGGAAGACTCTGGTTGCATTGTAATGGTGGGCACCACCCAACCGGTGAATGCAATAGAAGCGTAACTTCAAGTGGCCAATCGTCTGTTCAATGCGGTTCAGTGTTAGGAGATGGCTCTGATTGTAGTGCATCTCCCCAACCATGTCTGGATCTTGAACAGGTGTCAGCAGCCACCTCATTAAGGGATAACTCTTCTCCCCCAGCAGCCACCGATGGAGTCTGGATGTGGGCTTGAAGAGGTGCGGCACCTGGAACTCATGGAAGATGAAGAAGTCACGACAGCTGCCCGGGAATCAGGTGCCGACCTGCAAGATTCACTTCCTGTGGTCACAGATCAGCTGGACATTCAATGAATGCTTTCTGTTGAGGAATCTGACTGGCTGGTCTATCAGTGCCTTGATGGCTACAATCGATGACCTCCCTGGTCCTGAGGGAATCCATCGATGGCAGCAAAGCCCAAAGCCCTCTGAGCCTGTGCAGGCTCTTCTGTGTCAAAATGGATGCAGTTCCCCGCTCTCCAGAATATGGCATCCGTGACCTGCCTGATGTCATGATGAGCTGCTGACTGTGAGATGCCAGCTAGGTCCGCAGCAGATTCCTGGAACAAGCCTGTTGCATAGAAATTCAGGGTCACAGTGACCTTGATGACTGCAGGTAAGGGACTGCCGTGGGGGCCGCAAAGCCTCAGGTCATTGTGGTTCACAGCACAAACGTCCGAGACCATCTGCCTGGATAGGCGTAGCCGCCTGCTGCATTGGCGCTTTGTCATTTGCAGATGGCTGACTCTTAGCTGGTAGACCCAGTGTCTTGGGTAGTGCCTTCTTTCCCTTGCAGGCTTCCTGCTGTCCAGGAGGTTACATCTGCTGCACTCATCCTGGCTGCACTGTCTAATATCAGAGTAGCCTATTCCCATCTGGCCTCCCTCAGCTGGGCTTTGTGCATACACCAGGCCTTCTCCTGCAAACCTCAGGTGCCCCAGTGATGCCAGGGTGCTCACATCCCTATCCAGATCCCTACCGCTCAACACTGAGAAAAGTAAGTCTTCCAGCTCCAGCAATGGCTACTGTGTGGCACTTTTGAATGAAGCAGCTGAACTTTATTTTGTGCCTCTGTATTATTTTAATCAGCCCTTCCCACAGTCCTCATGGCCCTTTGCATTGTTCTCAACTTGTACACCTTGCCATGTTCCAGACATAGCATTCTCCATGTTCCTTTCCTTTAAAAATTGAAAGCTGCTGCTGGCAAGCCCGTTAATGAGCTCCTCAATGAGCTCAACAGGCACTTAATTTGAGGTATGCGGGACCCAGTGCTGCCGTCCAAGAATGCGATCTTTAAATTGCACTTGCACCCACCCCCGCACCCAGAGGGCTTTAAAGATCCAACACAATGACTTTGGTCCTCCCAATATTTTGTTGAGGAAATTTCTGTTCAACAAAATAATCGCTTGATTGAAAATTACATTTGCTCCTGCTATTTGAATATTTTGTCTGTATGTTTGTCATGTTAACTGCTGCTCCTCTGTTACATCATTGGAGAATTATTACAGTTCTAATTATGGAATCAAATAGCATGTATGTGAGAAATAGAAGGGGGTTAAGGATAGATCCTTGGGGGACTCCAGAAGAAATGGTATGGGAGTGGGAAGAGAAACCATTGCAGGTGATTCACTGTCTACAAATGGATAGATATAAATGGAACCAGGTAAGGGCAGCCCCATCCAGTTGGACAATGGAGGAGAGACGTTGGAGGAGGATGGTATGGTCAATCTTGTCAAAGGCTGCAGGAAGGTTGAGAAAGATGAGGAGGGATTGTTTACCACAGTCATACAGGATGTCATTTATAATCTTGATAAGGACCATTTCAGCGCTACAGCGGAGTGGAAACCTGATTGGATGAATTAATCACACCCTACTGAGGTCCAAACAGCTGACTGAAACTGCTGGAAGATCTGACTTTGCCTGAAATCAGCAGAGCTTTTAAAATCGGTAAGTACTGGGTAAATAATTACTGAAATGCCCAAAATAGTAAGTACGCTTAATATATTATAAGCAGTGCCTTTGTAATTGACTTCTGGGGTAACAGCAAATGTTAGTGCTATTTACTTGATATAGATGGCTATCCGTGTTAAGTGTGGATGGTGTAAGTGGCAGGGACTGCATTGGAAATTCCTAATATAAACGTTTAAATGGACAGTTTAATTTGTAAATCTTGACCAGGAAAAATGTTACCAAAAATCATAACAGTAAAATGTGTAGACAGGAAGTGGACACATGAATTTTCAATTTTATGTATACATATAGATAAAAACACACAGGATTACACAGGATATAAAGCATAGAAACAGGCCATTCAGCCCAACTAGTCCATGCCAGTATTATGCTCTGCTCAAGCTTCCTCCTGTCCTTCCACATCTAACATTATCAGCATACCCCTCTATTCCCTCCTCTGCCATATGCTTATCATGCCTCCCCTTAAATATATCTATTCACTTCAATCACTTCATGTGGTAGCGAGTTCCACATTTTCCTCACTCTCTACCTTTTATTGTCCACATTTATTTTCACCTTTAAAGGCCTCATAGCCAAATATAAAAAGTATATTGAAAAGGATAAAACCAGATACACATGTAGTTTAGAAATTCAAGCTTTACTCATAAAATATTTTCCTGGATTGGTTCCCATGCTGGTATAAGAAATTGGTCCAATTAAAATGAACAGAGCTCTCTGGGATGGAGATAACGTCTCTCTGCTAGTGATGGGAAGGAGATCTGAAGTAATGGGCTTCAGTTGAGGTAGGATAGTTGATGTTTTTTTTAAAATATAAAAGAGGGAATAATGGCACAATCTGGTGCTCCCAGTGGGAAACAGCTTTTATAGGGAACACGTCTTAGGAAGTCATGGAAATGCAGCATGTGATTTTCCATCCATATGTGCATGTGGCTCCATGGGCCGCAGTATGGGCATTCTAGATTTAAGTATTTCTGCAATGAACTGCAAGTTGTAATCATTTCCAATTTTACTTTAAAGTAAGGAAAGAATGAACTTACATTTAAAGTAAGGAAAGAATGAACTTACATTTATGCATCAAATCGTCTGGAGTTCCCACCAGTTTTACTCTGAAAAATGCAGTTCCCAGCATGTACAAACACAACTGCCAATTTGCACACAGCAACTTACCACAAAGAGAAAATGAATAGGGGTTGGCAATGCGTCTGTACATGGACACCAGTGTCCGTGGTAAAAGATTTTGGTGTCCATGACTGGTAATTTCAGGGATGAGAAATTTCCCGTTCATTTCTTCTTCCAAACCAGTCCGACTTTTAAAAAAAAAATCACAGCTGTCACTTTCACAGCTGACAGGTGCTTGAGCAGAAACAGCGCTTCCAATTTGGACAATTTGCTTTTGCGGCGGATTCAGATTTTTTAAAAAAGCTTTTAAAAGGGAGAGAGAGAAAAAGAGAGAGGGACAGAGAGAGAGAGCGAGAGAGAGAGAGAGAGAGAGAGAGAGAGAGGGGACATGGAGAGAGAGAGAGGGGACATGGAGAGAGAGAGAGGCAGAGAGGGAGAGAGGGGAGGTTGAGAGAGTTGGAGATGACAGGTTGGAGGGATCCACAGAGAGCGGGCACACAGAGAGGGGCGGGGAGAAAGAGAGACACAGAGAGAGACGAGGAGGGAGAGAGAGGGATCAAGATCATTCCTAACAGATGGACATCTATCTGGAATACTCTGCATCGCTACAAGAAGTGTGCGGGCATACATTGACTACTTGTGCAAGCAAAAAAATGCCAGGTATCGCACTAAATTAGTGTCCAACATAATGAAAAGAAAGTAAGTCAATAAATTAGTTTTCTCATTTAAAGCTTCTTCACAAAAATGCACATTTGTTGTTGTTTTGATTAATAGTAAGATACATTTTTAATGCCTTTATCTTTCTGAAATTGTCTCACCGGCCCCTATGCAAGACAAAAATTGTAATGTGGCCACCACGCAAAAAGGTTGGACAGCCATGCTTCAAGCATTTAACTTTGTGTTTTAAAACAACCTATCAGCTATGTAGCAGCTACCTAGCATCTAGGTATGTCAAAAATCAGTAACTGCAATGTGCATCATTTACTATCCAGTTTGAGGGCAGATAACTTGAATAGCCAATGGCATTTGAAAGTTGGCTGTATCATATAATTACATTATGGGAAAAGTGCACCTTTGCTAACAGGTAATAGATTTGGCTTGGACATAAATTGGTCAGTCTGGAGTACAATCTTACAGATAGTGACTAAACATTTTGTATCTGAATAATACATGCAGTAACAACAGATCAACTTTTTGCAGAAAAGATTTTTGTCACTAATTATCTTGTCAGAGCTAAATTGGAATCGACAGTGATAGACTGAGATATAGACATAAGTGAATTTAAGAGAATCGCTTTACTGGAGGAATTGAAGGGCACTCTTTATTTGTAATCGTTTTTATCTAATTTTGTCACTAGTTTTCAGAATCAGAATGAGCAAATGACATTTTGTCCATGAGAGATTCTGTTGTTTCTGCTTTTTAGAATCCAGGACTTGGTTTCACAGCCTGTCAAGATGAATAAACTAGCCTTGGTTCCCTACTGTTTATCTCTCTGTCCCTTTCGTTCCCACTCTGCTTTTCTGTTTTACATGACTTTTCCGAAATACTATCTGCTTCACCCTATAGAATTCTCATGATTTGGAGGTCCCTGCCCTTTTGATGGCTGCCCTGTCTTCAGATACATATCACAAGCAGTTGGAGAAGTTGCGCAAACATTGCCCATCATGAGTTAAATTGTCTTGTGACAACAGCAGTGTGAGAAATGGTCCATCTTCCTATTGCTGATTTTTCTACTGCCTCACCTCAATGACCACAATAATAATCCTGTCTTTGAGTTTCAGGGTTTATTGGATGAATTTGCACTCCTGACACAGTGTGAATCTACAGAGGTCATCCAATAAGATCCTTCTACCATCCCGTGACATGATATAGCTAGCTTTATTCTGTCAACAAAAGTAATTTGCATTGGCTTTGCATACTATTTTGCTTGCTAGCTAGCTAATACAGCTGTGCTGCTTTATTTATAGGGAGAAATGTGTTTTGATGGCATTAGATTGGCTATACACTTTATATACAGTTTAATTGCCCCCATGTCCGTGGCTGAGTCAATAATTTTGTCAAATATCTGTGATGCAGCATGTCGGTGCCTATCCCTGAAAAGGAATTCTTTTGGGCCTCCTTATCTCGAGAGACAATGGATACGCGCCTGGAGGTGGTCAGTGGTTTGTGAAGCAGCGCCTGGAGTGGCTATAAAGGCCAATTCATACATGACCAGATAATCTGTTTTTCGTAGTGTTGGTGATGGAGGAATGTTGGCCAGGACACCAGAAGAAATCTCTGATCTTCTTTGAATGGTGCTATAGGATCTTTTACATCCATGTAAGCAGACAGGCAGGGCCTCAGTTTTACATCCCATTTGACTGAAGGCTGTCCAACAATGCAGCACTCCCTCAGTACTACACTGAAATTCCAGCCTAGATTATGTGCTGAAGTCAATACTGGGCTTGAAGCCATCTATTTGAAAGATTCTAACTCTGATTCAGAAAACAAAACAAAACTACTAACATTCCATGCTGAAGACTTTTAAAATTTGTAATAATTAATTTGCAGACAAATATGAACTACATGAGTTTCCAAAATATACTACTTGGTCAGGGAGTTAAAGTGCTGATAAATTCATCATCCTGTTAGACTGCTGAGGTGCTTACCATGCATCGCATGCTTCTGATCAGTTATTAATTGAGAGAGTGCCCAGAATGCATCCTCTTCATTCAAATACATCAGTAGAATGGCTGCGAGCTGGCTCATTCCTTGACAGTAGCTCACCTCCTGTGAAGAGAAGCATGTTTAATTTCTTATTCATATATTCTTACTATATTTGACATTTCCATAAGAAGCAAACAATGAAATATAAACTGGATGAGATAGCCTATTAAAAAGGAATGTAAACCTTAAATCTTATCAAAAACAAATGATAGAAGAGATACTAGCCATTTAATAAATACAGTATATTGCATATTCCTGGAAAAAAGGAATAACAGCATTCAGTTTTTATATAGGTCATTATAGTTGTTGCTCTCTTTTCATGTAAAAGACATGGAAAAGTGTCTGTCTCTCCAATCAGGTTTGTATCTCGATTTTAATCACTCCACTACTAGCCGCAGTCTTGGCCCCAAGATCTGGAATCCCTACCTAAACCTCTCCGCTATTTACCTCTCTCTCCTCCTTTAAGATGTTTATTAAACCTACCTCTTTGACCAAGCTTTTGGGCACCAGTCCTACCATCTCCTTCTGTGACTTAGTGTCAAATTTTTATTGCTAACGCTTTTGTGAAGCACCACCTCGGGATGTTTTGATACCTCGGTTCGCTCTTTTACCTCATTTCCATGCTGCCCTTTAGCAACGTAATCCAGAGTAATGGGGGTAGCTTCCACATGTAAGCTGACAACACTCAGGTCTATCTCTCCATCACTTATCTTGACACCTTTGCTGATCACTGTTTTGTCAGACTGCTTGTCCGATATCCAATCTTGGATGAGCTGAATTTTCCTTGGCAGGACTAAAGGCATCATCTTCAGCCCAGAACACGTTCTGTACCTACTGATTCCATCCTTCTCCTTGGTCACTGTCTCAAGCTGAACCAGACTACTCAGAAACTTAGTGTACTATTTGACCATGAGCTGAACTTCCAAGCCCATATACTCTCCCTCATAAAGACCATCTGCTTTCACCACGTCCACTTCTGCCCCTGCCTCAGCCCATCTGCCACTGAATCCCTGATCCATGTCTTTGCCATCATCTCAATGACTACTCCAATGTCCTCTTTGCCGCTCTCTCAACCTCCAGCCTCTGTGAACTTTATCTCAGCCAAAACACTGCTGTCTGTACCCTAACTCGCACCATATCCCACTTGCCTTTCATCCCATTCCTGGCTGCTGATCCTCCAATTTAAAATTATCATCCTCATGTTTAAACCCCTCCATGGCTTAATCTGTCCTCATCTCTGTAACTTCCTCCAGCTCTTCAACCCACTCCCCAAACTTTATGTTCTTCTGAATGGCCTATTCCCCCAATTCCTTTCTCCCACACTCTGGAATTCCTTCCCAAAATCTCTTCACCTTTCACTTCTCCCTTAAGAAACTCCTTAAAACCCAGCTCTGATCAAATTTTTGGTTTGCCCCTCTATCTCATTCTTCGGCTTCTCTGCTGTCCAGTTTTTTTCTGATTAGGCCTTTGGGAAATGTTTCTACAATAAAGGCGCTATATAAATGCAAGTTGTTGTTTTCCTCCATAATTAACAATCTGCTAATGAAATTTTAAGAACATGTAATTTGAAAATGTCCGATTCTGAGAATGAGAAATTCATTAATTAAGTAAAAATTTTCTCTCTATTTTGGGTTAAAAGTGAAATTTCGTCCACTCTGTTACTGTAGATTTTCAAATGGTGCAGTACAGCCTGAAGCTGTCAGCAGAACTGCCCATAACTTAGAAAAGCAAAACCTAGATATGCAGCTACCCCATCAAAACTTTGCTAATTTAATACGTGAAGTAGCAGCTGCTAAAAATACTGACATTTATCATATAATTGGGTGCACGATAAATCCGACATCTTCAAAATTCCAATCTGCAAATTTGTAACATGAATGGCTTAATACTGCAGGTTGACCCTTGTTTATTGGACTATTTATATTTACCGCACTCCGAATGTAAACACAACTCAATTTTCTTACCGTATTGTATACAGAATAGGCGGCGAGTACATGAAACAAAGCTTGCTGTCTGTTTAAAGAAAATTAGACTATATTTAGAGATAATGCAATTTAGAGTAGCACAGTTAAAGAATATTTCCTGTTCTTGGAATTTGCCTATTTTGCATTAGGAGACTGCTGGACAAGTACTTGTATATAAGCAGCATCTAGTTAAAAGCCAGTTCCAATTATAAGTGCATTTAAAAACAAACAAAAATAAGGTTGGATAACAAAGTAGTGCAGTGGGTTGAGCCACTAGCTTTACACCTTTTGGAAACGGGTTCAAGTCCAATCTAGAACGATGGACTGAATGTCGACTGAGGGTTCTATGGGCTGGATTTAGTGAGGCTGTTTGGAGCAGCAATCGAGGCGTGGGGGGGTCGCAGAATAGCGTCGGACACGTCCGCCTGGAAATCTGACGACATAGTGTTGGTTTCAGATTTAGTCAGCGGCTGGAAAGCTCCGCCCCAACATGACGGGAGTGTAATTTAAATTGCTGGATAGTTAGAATACATTTGCATGCAATCAAAAGCGATTCAATGGGAGGCTTGGAATTAAGTGGACGATGGGCAGCCTTCATGTGCCTTCGGATTCCCCGCTATTGAAAGGTGGCAGCATCGAGGTAAAGGCTCAGTGCCGCGGTGGGAAGGCAGCCATGACCAGCACTGGATAGGGGAAGAGGGGGGATTGGAGGACATGGTCAGCTTGTAGTGCTGTACACTCTGCAAGGGTATGCTTGTTGCCAGGTGCCACTACTGCGTGGGTGTGTTGCTGGATGGCATTACCAGGTGGCCATGCTGCTGGGTGATCTGCATGGGTGGTTATTCTATTGGGTGGAAAAGGTTGACTTCAGCAAGGATGGGCACTAAAAGCCATGAGCGAGGAAGCCGAGAGGAGTCGCAAAGGCAAAGCTGCCAAGACAACTTCATCTCTGCAAGGACAACACTCTGGATGCCTACTGATCACCTGGCATGTGTCTCATGCACCCTATCCTTGTGGACCCCCGTGGCATGATGCAGCACCTCCGACAGAGGGAGGGCCAGCAAACAACAAATGTCTCTAAGGCAGCAATGAAAGCAGGTTTGGCAGGGCTTTAAATATGGCACCAGCACCTGCTCCTGAGTAATTTGATGCTGGCCGCATGGGCCCACATCTCCATTATTATAAATGGCCACCGCACGCACGATGAGCAGCAATGGCGCCCACTTCCGGGTGCACCACCAGAAGCCGCAACGGGAACACTAAATCTAGCCCTATGGGCTGGATTTTCTTCTCCCACCCCTGCAATAAATGGCGGCCCGCACATGCAGGCCACACGCTGCCGCGATCTTCCTTGCGGCAGTCCAGGATGATGAGCCGGTCGGGCTGCCCCCCCACCCCCCTCAACAGTCACGTGGAGGGGTGGGCTCTCTGACGCCAGCAATGTCATCAGCTGCTTTTGTGCAGGCACTAGCACCATTTTTAAGGGGCAGCCAGCCCTGCTGGGTCATTTAAAATTTTAAAGAGCTACCCCACCGCACCCCGCCCCCCCTGCAATGTACCATTGATAAATATATTTCCCCTCCCCCAATAACAATTAACTTCAACATTTGCTCTCTCCTCCCACCCAAAACACTTACCTTCAACATTTGACCTTCCCCCACTGCCCCCGAAACCGATCAAAGTGCAGAGGTCTCCCCTTCCCACCGTCCCCGACACTAGTAATTTGCGTTAGAGCCCGTTTCCTCCCCCCTCCCCACCATTGCACTAAAAATCATAAGTTCCCCCCTTCCCTGCCATGGTGGTGCCTGCTTTCCCTGGACGGGAAAGTGAAGGCATGTGAATGCCGACCGCTGCTCGGAAGATGGCAGCCCTAAGGTAAGATCACTGTTGATTTTATTGAAGTGTATTCATTTCAATCAATTTAACTACGTTAATCAGGGTCCCGTAGCCCAGTGACGGGGGGGGGGGGGGGCTGCCACGGAGCCTCACTGCTGCCGGGAAGATCAGGCCTGGCACTCCTGGCATCGGGGTCCGTGGCAGGCCGCTGCCAGAACGATCTTCCAGTACCCGCCACCATGGGGCCCGACGTTGGGAGCTCAGTAAAATTCCGGCCTATAAGTGTGAAATTATTCCAGTTCTGGATGGGCAGTGGGCACAGCAGTATCCTACCTCTAGTTTGGCATAAGTAGGTAATATTACTCAGAAAGCATGGTTGGTTTGGGAAATAGAAAAATGTAAATACTTGTACAGTGTGAGTGTTCTTCTGAAGTTCTGGCTGAGGCATGTTGTTTGAGCACATTAAATATCAGATCCGTGATCTGAATCTATATTGCAATGAACTTGTATTTGTACTTATGACATGCATAGGACTCCTGTAACATGGGCTGAGGATCTGAGAAACAAGGGTCAGTGTGGAATAATGTTCCGTCATTACTCAGTTTTGATTCATCGGCCGGAACTTTACATTGGGGTGGAGGCCCTGCCCACCGGCCAAAGCGTCAGGGGCAAGCCCACCTCCACCGGGCCTGGAAGCCACGCCGTGATTTTATGTGGCCCAGGCATTTAATTGGCCTCGGGCTGGACCTCCGCCCCTCTGAGGCAGAAAGTCCCGCCTCCAAGAGCTGCCGGCCAACAGCTCTTCAGTCCCAGCAATGCCACCGAGAACAGGGCCACTCCTGGGATTGCACCCAGTGAGAGGAGCAGCAATGGAGGAAGCCCTGGAATTAAGGTGAGTGTGTGGGGCCTCGCCAGGGACAACTGACTGGGCCCCAGCGAGGCTGTGGGGGAGGTTCTCCAGCAGGGTCAGCTTGTGCCATGGGGGTCCCTCCGTGGAGCACAGGGTGCCTGATCAGGAAGGCACCCCACCCTCAGCCTGCAAAGAGGCTGCCATAGCCTCTGCAGCTGGCGGTGCCTGTCCGCTGCTGGTAATATCCCAGCGGTGGCTGGAGGAGGCCCTTAAGTGGCAATTAATTGGCCACTTAAGGACCTTAATTGGCATGGGGCAGGCAGGTCATTTGTCACCTCCCCCGCCACTCGTAAAATTGCAGCAGGGGTGGGAAGGCGACGGGAAAGGCACACCCTATTTCCCACTCCGCACCCCCCCCCCACCCCGCCTCCTGGGGGTGCGGGTCGTAAAAGTCTGGCCACAGTGTTCTCCTGCTTATAAAATACAACTAAAACTCATTCAGCACCAATTGGCATAACCCAACAACCTTGAGAAATCGTCACATTCTTGTGCTGTCACAGCTCAATGTAGAATACACATATGTGTTTAAATCTGCAGATGTTTCAAATCTCCAAGTCACAACACCAGTAGGAGCAAAAGACAACCTAGTCTGCTGAAATTCCCCTCTGAAAACAAAGTGTGATCTCAGTCAGCGATGGTAGAATTTTAAAGTATATCTGTAATAGCAGCTCTTGGGATGTTAATTCAGATTGTTTCCTAACACATGCAATCTTGGCGTAGGTACAAGTCTAGCATATATACCTATCAAACATTTGTGTCAACAAATTAACTGCCTTACATGCCTGTACAGAGTGAGTTATAGTAAGTAATATGTTGACCATTATAGGTTCGTACAAATTTAAAGAGCGAGCTAAAACATTTATAGTGTTTGTTGAATGGTCTGCATCAAAGACTTATTCAGATTGCTTTTACCAACTTAGGGATTGCTATTGAAAGCTTTAGCAAGGCTTAATTTAGATACCTATAAGATTTCAAAAGAAAGGAAGTAGCAATCTGAACATTTTTGTAAATGCAGAGTATGTGCTGCCTTGACAGAAAATTTGAAACCCTTGACCACAGTGACACTGAGAACTATGACAGACTGAACATTAGGATTCCGTGCTCTGATTTTTGTCAATAGTACTAAATATAGAAGTAAAAATTCAATTTCGGCCATTGCTGGAAATGAAAACTATTTGGTATATCCAGATCTCCAGGAATTTCAGAGGTGAATCTATAATCAGGCAGCCAAATGAACATCACAGGAATGTATGGTGCGTTGCACTGCTATTTGTCTGGTCTGCTTTCAAAATGGCTGCTGAGATACTCTGAGAAACTTGAGAGCCATGACAGGTCCTCACGCTTGGAGTCAAGCCAGTGATGACATGTTACTGGTGTGAGGTATGCCAAGAGAGCAAGACAGTGACCAAGAGCAGAGGTATAGCAATGGAGGTCAGAGAGAGAGACACACACAGAGACAGAGGAATAAAGATAATGACAGATAGAAAAAAAATTGTGTGCGTGACAGTGCAAGAGACAGAAACAAGAGAGGGAATGCAAGACAGAGGTGCAATACAGTATGAGACAGAGACAAATATGAGAGACAAATTGAGACAGAGAAGAAAGGTAAAGAGTACGTTATTGAGAAACAAATATGCAATGACAGAGATAAGAGGTGCAAAATGAAAAAGCCCTTGCTTAAGGAAAAGAAAAGCCAAAGGAAGGAAAATCAGAAAGAAAAGCAAAGAGAGATTAGAACATCTAAGACAGGAGGGAGGAAGCAAAACAAGTTAAAAACAAATATAAGTTTTATATAGCACCTTCAGCATAATAAAACATCCCAAAGCTCTTCACAGGAGTACTATAAAACAAAATATGACACTGAGCCATATAAGGAGATATTAGGTCAGATGACCAAAATCTTGGTCAAAGAGGTAGGTTTTAAGGAGTGTTTTAAAGGAGGAAAGTGAGGTGGAGAGGCGGAGAGGTGTAGGGAGGGAATTCCAAAGCATAGCGCCTAGGCAACTGAAAGTGCGGCCACCAATGGTGGAGCAATTAAAATCAGGGATGCTCAAGTGGCCAGAATTAGATAAGCACAGATATCTTGGAGGGTTGAGGGCTGAAGGAGGTGACAGAGATAAGGAATGATGAGGCCATGAGGAATTTGAAAACAAGGATGAGAATTTTAAAATCAAGGTGTTCCTTGACCAGAAACCAATGTAGGTCAGTGAGCAAAGGGGTGATAGATGTTGTGATTTGGTGCGAATTAAGACATGGGCAGCAGCATTTTGTTTAGAGGCCAGAATGTGGGAAACCAGACGGAGTGTGTTGGAATAGTGAAGTCTAAAAGTAACAAATGCACGAATAAGTGTTTCAGCAGCAGATGAGCTGACATTGGTGAAGTCAGGCAATGCTACGGAGGTGGAAGTAGGCAGTCTTAATGATGGCATGAATATGTGGTCGGAAGCTCATCTTGGAATCAAATATGATGCCCAGGTTGCAGACAGACTGGTTTAATCTCAGACTGTTGCCAGGGAGAGGGATGGAATCAGTAGCTAGGAAACGGAGTTTGGAGTGGGGACCGAAAACAATTGCACCAGTCTTCTCAATATTTAATTGGAAGAAACTTCTGCTCATCCAGTACAGGATATCAGATAAGCAGTCTGATAATGTAGCAACAGTGGAGGTGTTGAGAGAGGTGTTGGTAAGGTAGAGCTGGGTGCCATCAGCGTACATGTGAAAACTTAATGCTGTGATTTTGAATTATGTCACCGAGAGACAGCATGTACTTCAAAAATAGGAGGGGGTAAAGGATAGGCCCTTGGTGGTCACCAGAGGTAACAATACAATGGCAGGAAGAGAAGCTATTGCAAGTGATGCTCTGGATACGATTAAATAGATAAGAATGGAACCAGGTGAGAGGAGTCCGCCCAGCTGGATGACAGTGCAGAGGCATTGGAGGAGGATGGTGTGGTCAACCATGTCAAAGGCTGCAGACAGTTATAGAAAGACGAGAAGGTAAAGTTTACCTTTGTCACAGTCACATAGGATACCATTCAAAACAACTGGATATGTCTGCCATCTTTCAGAGTGTTGGAGTGAAGCAGGTGCCGGGAGGTTGGAAAATTGGACAGAGATGAATTTCCCAGGATTCCTATCCATTCAGAGGTCAGCCTACAAAAGTCTCATTGTAATTGGGTCGTTTCATTTTAATATTGAAATCTATTTTAATAAGATGCATGTATAATTTCCCAGGATTCTACCAGGAAATAACGTGGGCTACGTTTGTAGAAAAAGGGAAATGGAGACAGGAATGTTGAACTGACAGAAAATTATAACATAACGCAGAGCCTGCTCTTCTTTGAGAATAAATAACTGAAAGCAGAATTCATCTTTGGGTTTGTGCTAAATGTTACTCTCAGTGCCAATATTTATCAAGTTAATTTTTGAGGTTTTGCCTATGTGTTCCTGGCTGCCAGATCTTCGTTGCAAAAATTTAAATTTTGAAAATGTGAATTCCAAAGGACATTTCTGTCTTTCTCTATTAATTGAAAGATAAACAGCATAATAGGCAATGTCAGAATGCACAAGAGGCAGACATCCCTTTTCAACAAAGATGCTACCTCCTTGAATCATATCTCCATCCAGTTTTCAGTATAGGAAGGTATTGCCGGTGACTGTCAAATTCACCACATCCCTGAACTTTAATGCAACTGTCTCATTCTAAGCTATCATAGGTGACACGCACAACCACAGTGAAATTGCATTTTACTGATGTATCAGATAGCTGATGAATTGCTCATTACTTTCTCAATGTGCAGCCTGTGGTATAATGAAAGAGTTGTATAGATTTTCAAGATGGTGGATTTCCCCTTAGCACAAGTTGTCACAGATGGTACCCGTGTGGTCCTATGGGCACTTGTGCACAATTACAAGGGTCATGAACCACAACTGCATTTACTCCAACAACGTGCAGTTTGTCTGTGACCATAAAAAGTAGAGTTATCAAGTGAATACCTGCTTCCCAGGCAACAATAATATCTTCATTTAAGTGCCAGGGTGATTCATTAGAGATAGGAGACTGTAAGGATAAGATAGCTTTAAACAGTATCAGAGCCTTGATACAACAACCATTACTGAATGCACCACAGCATTAGGAGGCATCTTACAATATAGGCCTATCAGGATCTCCAAAATCATCACACACTACTGTATGTTACATAACTTAGCCATCCAAAGAGGCAGAGAAACATGGAGCGGATGGAGAAGGATGTCAATCCATATCCAAGAGTCGAGCAAATTAAGTGAGGAGCCAGATGTTCCTACAGAGCTATGTTTGCAGACAGCATTGATGAGATTTACACCCAAGTATCCTATTTGCCCATTGTATGAACAGTCCTGCAAAGGGCCTAATATCAAAATTAGCCTCAACACTAACTTAACGACCATTAATCTTATTTATTTTGTCCAATACTACTTTGTTCTACACTATCCCAATAAAAGTCTTGACACAGTTATGATCAAGTGTAACCAAATGTAATCCCTAACAATCAATTTGTGCACGAGTCTTATGTTTCTTGCTTTGATGCCAACATGTGCTGTAGTACATACCTTATGTTCCTTTCAGTGACTGGCTGGACGTCAGAGTCACCTTCTTGCGATTGAGGTGACCTCCTGCCTCCTTGCGCAGAGTCATAGTTCCTTGTGCTACAGCGATGATGTGGTGGCTACCCATTCCTGCCACAACTTTCGTTACTTGAAAGGAAAGGGGGTGTGGGGCTGCATGTGGTGTCACCAAGAGAGATAGCAGTCTTGTACATATCTGCTGTATCCATGCATTCCACATGCCACTGCTGGGCACTTCCTCAGATGATGTGTGTGGGACCAGACCCTGCATACTGGCTCCTTTCATCTGCTTGCCACCATACAGAAACTGGGCAAGGGAACCTTTTCACGATTAGAACACCTCATCAGATTTTACTTTGCATTGACTTCATGATGTAAAACAGGCAGCCTATACAATTCAGTCAGTTTCCACCAGGAAGGTTATGTTAATATTATCCCCAATGTCTTTATATCAATCTTCTGAACATTTGGAAGAGGTATGCTGACTGGACTTGAGACTTCTATTAAGGAAACTCCACTGTGGTTGTGCTTGGAGTTGCCATGGAGCATATGCTGGATTGCAGCTCTATAATTAAACAGCTGTGCATGGCAGAAATGAGGGTTGAGAATTTCTCCAATTCTGGTCTGCTCCCGCCAGTTAGGCACCACTTTGTCCAGAAGGTATTGAACTTTTGCAAGCTTCAAGAGCATATAAATGAGTGACAATCAAGTGGCCAGCCTGCATCGTCATTATGTGTGAGTAAGCAAATATGCATCATGAGAGTTAGTTGCATGTGAAGCCTGCTTTATGGAATCTCCTTTCCAACATGTGAAAATAGTTCCAATTTGAAATGACTGTAATAAAATGTTGCCAACTGTAGTATGTGCATGTGAAGACTGTAAAGAGCTGGTTTCTGAGGGCTTATCATCCAGCCTTGGTCATCATAACAAGATGAGAGGAAACTGTTTAGACCTGCATACTTTGCCCATTTATTTGTTGTAGTGAAATGATGGCTAGCATTACCTTGGCAGATTTCCTGAGGTTATTACCCTTTACTTCATCTGTAGATGTTTGAGACTGTGTTGACTCACACAACCACTTCCTGCTGAGCAGCTTGACTGGTTTTTCTGTGTGGAAAATGCCCCAGGATGGCAAAACATTTAAGGGCTGCAGCTATGCATCATTTCTCACTTCCTGCTGATAGAAAGTTCCTGCAGGCAAGCGCACTCAAGGCCAGGAGCTCACCATGTGTAGATAAAGATGCCAAACTCAGAAAAGTCCTACTATCTGTAAAATAAAAACAACTGCGCCTACATTTTTCTGATGTTTTGTCTTTAATATACTCTCAACAGCTTTATTGCTTCAGTATGTATCGTGGTGTACTTTAACTTTTACATACGGACAGTACTAGAAAATTATTAAAAAAAGAAAAGTCATCTTCATCTGGAAACACGGAATTCTTTTTAGGAGCTACTGTGCAGAGGGAGCGGCATGGCACTGCATGATAATGTTGGCACTGACTCTTCATCACTTTTTTTCTATAGTACAAAAGATTCCCAAATCACCAAAGTATCTTCATTAAGTTTTACCGTTACCAAGAGTAAGATTGAAAGGTACTCTATTGTGTTATTAATCTCAACTCTCATCTTCATATATAACTTACACAAAAATTATTTAGAATAATTTTGTTTGATCTAATTCACCCTATGAGTCATTCCTTTCCCACATGATGTGCAAATAATTACTCACAATGTTCACCAATTTTGTATTTAGTTTGCAGTAATACATCCGTGTTAGACTGCGTCAATCTTTAACCAACACTGAATAACGGATGCTGTGGTGTGAGTTCAAAAGTTGTAACTCAATCAAGGGATTCCAATGGTATTATAGAATTACATACCAAATGATTTATGAGCTCAGGGTTTAAGCGCATTTGAATTCAGCCATATAGTTGACAGTTATGGTCGCAGCTGCGTACAAGTTATAGTTGCAATTCCACTCTAGTCAGTCAGTAAAAATGATAGATTTCATCCTAAAAATTGTAGTTTATGATAACAAAGAGGTCTATATACTGGATTTTATTGTCACTTCAATTTTTAAGTTAAATTACACAAACAAATTAATCAGTGACTTGTAATATTGCACTGTGTCCATCTTCCTTAAACATGAGTTCATCCAAAACACTGCAGCCAATGTCCTAACTCGCACCAAGTCCCATTCACCTCTGTACTCGCTGACCTACATTGGCTCCCAATCTGGCAACACCCCGATTTTAAAACATCAATCCTTGTTTTCAAATCTCTTCATAGTCTTGCCCCCTGCCTACCTCCATAACCTGCTCCAGACCCATGACCTACCCGCCACCACCACCCCCCCCCCCCCACCCACACTCCACCCCGAGTTATCCGCAATCTTCCAATTCTGGCCTCTTGCATATCCCTGATTTTAATCGCTCCTCCACTGGCAGCTGTGCCTTCAGATGCCCGAGTCCACAAATTCCCTCCCTAAACATCTCTCTCCTCCTGTAATACACTCCTTAAAACCTACCTCTGTGACCAGGCTTTTGGTCACTGTCCTAATATGTCATATGTGGCTCAGTGTCAAATTACGTTTGATAACACTCTGTGAAGTGGCTTGGGATATTTTGCTACTCTAAATGCAGCATACATATCCATTGTGGTTGATGAGTTTTAAAAATGGAGCGAGGCAGATTTGGGCAGCATGAGCAGCAGTGTAAGTTGCTGCTCTTGCATTGTGGCCCAGATATTCTACAGTAATACCAACTCCATCGTCTCATAAATCAGGAGACAAACCCTTAAACGCAAGAGAGTTAGTATAAAAATCATGAATTGTTACTTTTTTCAAACATAACCCAATATAGATTCACAATTGGTTTATAAACCTGATTAAATCTCTAACAGGTCATATGAAACTACATTTGAACTCACAGTTTCTCTATAGTTATAAAAGCAGACCGGAGGGCTGAATTTTGTTTTCTCGCTGCTGGGAGTGACGGCAGGTGAAACAAAATGGCAGCCAGCACGCAAAGGCCGCACGCCGCCACGATCTTGAACGCGGTGGCTCATTAAAATATGCAGGATGGCTGCCCACCCCCACCCCAATCACATAGTGGGGGCGGCCTCAGTGACGCTGTGAACGGCATTAGCCATCTCTGCACAGGTGCTGGTGCCATTTTTGAAGTGCTGCCAGCCCTGCTCAGAGAATGCAGAGTTGCCAGCTCCCTCAACTACAATGAAAATGTCTGACCCGTCTCCACCCCCAACACTACACTGTAAATAAATGTCTAACCCTTCCCCCCCGCCACACCAACTATACTAAAAATGCAGAGTTGACCCCTTCTTCCCCCACACCACCACTACACTGAAAATCCTGAGCTCCCCCCTTTCCCACCTCAGTGGTGCCAGCTTTCCCCGGACAGGAAAGTGAAGGCACATGAGTGCTGTCCGTCATGGTGAAGATCCGGATCCGACGGTAATATGGCGGGGAATTGTATTTAAATGTATTCATAAAGTGCATTTCCATATTTAAAGTCGGGTCCCATTGCCGAGCAGCAGAGGGGCCACCACGGGGCCTTGCCAGAAGATCGGCCTGGCAATCCCGGCGGCGGGCTCTGTGGCAGGCTGCTGCCACTCTGATCTTCCAGCACCCCCGCCACCCACCCCCCACCATCGCAATGGAGCCCAACATCGGCAGCTGAACATAATTCAGCCCAGAGTGTGGTGGTCAAAGATTTTTGATCTCCCCATACCCTCCTCCCGATTTAATTTTCTTGCTGCTTCCATTCCAAATTAAGGCTGATTGAAATTCTCATAACGAAGGAAATTAAGTTTCATGCTTTAATATTTGTTAGTTCTGCCGTTTTGGTCATCAGAGAGTGAACTCTGTGCATTGGCTCCCTAGATTAACGCCACTAAAACTGTCTCCATTATCCTGCCAGCTGATTTGTACACTTAGATTTTCATGTATGCACAATTCAACTGCTGGGATATAGTATTAGATTTTAAAATGTAAACATAAGAAGCCATGGTACAAAGATCACTCTCTTATCACGAGAACTGCAAAAGCATCAAATATGAGAACATGCTGAGTTGTAAATGGAGACCTGATGACAGTATCAAGACTCAGGACGGTCTCCAGACTATATGAAAATGCCATCAAAGGCACTCCATCCCCATCAGTATAAACCACCCGAGTAACAGAATGCTACAGGGCAGATCAAAGCCACGGTCTTAGGCCACATCACAAACTCTGTAACCCTTACCACCGATTCCATCTCCTTCCCAAGACATTATCACAGACAGAACAGGACTGTTTGTACTTTCAGTGTCCTACTTCACTCCAAACCTATCTCTTTAACTAAGTTTTTGATTATCTGCCCTAATAATCCCATATGTGACACTCCTGTGAAGTGCCTTGGGACATTTTAGTCTGCTAAAAGCACTATATAAATGTAAGAAGTTGTTGTTGTTGCATTCAATGCCCCTATTTAGAAAGCCAAGTATCCCACATGCTTTCTTAATCGTCTTATCAACTTGCCCTGTCACCTTCAAAGACTTGTGATCATGCACCCTGAGGTCTCTCTTTTTTTTTTATTTCCAAAATATACTTTATTCATAAAAATCTGTAAAAATTACATTCCCAAACAGTTTAAAACAGCATCAAGTCAAAAAATACAAACTGTGCAAAGGTGATCGGTTTCCTTTTATACAATCATGAGTTGCCTCACAACCCTTCCATTTCATTGTCATGCCATATACATTTTTACATTTACAGCACACAAAATTTCTCCGATACAGTTCGAGGGGTTTCCCATGGATCCAGCCCCTCAGTTCAGCTTGGTGGGGGGACCTTACACTGTGGTCTTTCCCCATTGAGCCTTTGCTGCGGCTGCCCCAAGCTTTAGTGCGTCCCTCAGCACGTAGTCCTGGACCTTGGAATGTGCCAGTCTGCAACATTCGGCCGTGGACAACTCTTTGCGCTGGAAGACCAGCAAGTTTCGGACAGACCAAAGGGCGTCTTTCACCGAATTGATAGTCCTCCAGCAGCAGTTGATGTTTGTCTCGGTGTGCGTCCCTGGGAACAGCCCATAGAGTACAGACTCCTGTGTTACAGAGCTGCTTGGGATGAAACTTGACAAAAACCACTGCATCTCTTTCCACACCTGCTTTGCAAAGACACATTCCAGGAGGAGGTGGGCGACCGTCTCTTCCCCACCATAGCCACCGCGGGGGCATTGCGCGGAGGGGGCGAGACTTCGGGCGTGCATGAAGGATCTGACGGGGAGGGCCCTTCTCACCACCAGCCAAGCTCCATCTTGGTGCTTGTTTGAAAGTTCTGGTGATGAGGCATTCCGCCAAATGACTTTGGCGGTCTGCTCGGGGAACCATCCGACAGGATCCCCCGTCTCCTTTTCCCGTAGGGCCTTGAGGACGTTCCGTGCAGACCACTGCCTGATGGATCGGTGGTCGAAGGTGTTTTCCCGCAGAAACTGCTCCACGAAGGATAGGTGGTACGGCATGGTCCAACTGCATGGAGCATTCCACGGCAATGTAACAAGGCCCATCCTTCGCAACACCGGGGACAGATAGAACCTCAGCACGTAGTGACACTTGGAGTTTGCGTACTGGAGATCTACACACAGCTTGATGCAGCCGCACACGAAGGTGGTCATCAGGATGAGGGCCACGTTGGGTACATTTTTCCCGCCCTTGTCCAGAGATTTGAACATCGTGTCCCTCCGGACCCAGTCCATTTTAGATCCCCAGATGAAGCGGAAAATGGCTTGGGTGACCGCCACAGTGCAGGAGTGGGGTATGGGCCAGACCTGCGCCACGTACAGCAACAACGTGAGCGCCTCGCACCTGATGACCAGGTTCTTACCCACAATGGAGAGAGATCGCTGCCCCACATGCCCAACTTTTGTCGTACCTTGGCTACTCGCACCTCCCAGGTTTTGGTGCATGCCCCGGCCCTTCCGAACCATATCCCCAGCACCTTCAGGTAGTCTGACCTGACGGTGAAGGGCATAAAGGATCGGTCAGCCCAGTTTCCAAAGAACATGGCCTCGCTCTTGCCGTGGTTAACTTTGGCTCCCGAGGCCAGTTCGAAACGGTCGCAGATGTTCATCAGTCTGCGCACAGACAGCGGATCTGAACAGAAGACGGCGACGTCATCCATGTACAGGGAGGTTTTGACCTGAGTGCCTCCGCTGCCTGGGATTGTCACCCTTCTTATGCTCGCATCCTTCCTAATAGACTCAGCAAAGGGTTCAATACAGCAAACAAATAAGACCGGGGAGAGAGGACAGCCCTGTCTGACTCCAGATTGGATCGGGAAACTTTCCGATTCCCACCCACTGATTGAGACTGCGCTACTGATGTTTGTGTAGAGCAGTTTGATCCAATTGCAGATTCCCTCCCCAAACCCCATTTTGGAAAGCACGTCCATCATGTAGGTGTGCGATATCCTGTCAAAAGCCTTCTCCTGGTCCAGGCTGATGAGGCAGGTGTCCACCCTCCTGTCCCGCACGTAGGCGATCGTATCCCTGAGTAGCGCAAGACTATCAGAGATCTTCCTGCCGGGTACAGTACAGGTCTGATCGGGGTGGATCACCAACTCCAGAGCAGACTTGACTCGACTGGCTATGACTTTGGACAGAATCTTGTAGTCAACATTAAGCAGTGAGATGGGCCGCCAATTTCTGATTTCTGCCCTCTCCCCCTTCTGCTTGTAAATGAGGGTGATGATGCCTTTCCTCATGGATTCTGACATGCTGCCGGCCAGGAGCATGCTCTCGTATACTTCCAGCAGGTCCGGGCTGACCCAGTCCCACAGGGCCGAGTACAACTCGACCGGTAAGCCGTCGCTTCCGGGAGTTTTACTCGTCTCGAAGGACTCGACGGCCTTTGTCAGCTCGTCCAAAGTTAGCGGCTTGTCCAGTCTCTCCCTCCTGCTGTCATCTAAGACCTCTGTGATAGATGACAGGAAGGACTGGGAGGCTCTGCTGTCTGTGGGCTTCGCGTCAAACAGCCCAGCATAAAAGGATTTGCTGATCCTTAGTATGTCGGACTGCGAAGACGTTACCGAGCCATCTTCTTCCTTCAGGCTGCTGATAACAGAGCTCTCTGTGTGTACCTTTTGGAAGAAGTAACACGAGCACGTCTCATCCTGCTCGATGGCGCGGACTCTGGACCGGAAGATGATCTTGAGGTCTCTCTGCTCTTGAAATCCCCTCAAAATAGTACCATTTAGATTATACTGCCGCTCTGTGATGTTTCTCCCAAATATATCACTTCACACTTACCACATTAAACTGCATCTGCCGTGAGTCTGCCAATTTCACCAGTGTGTCTATTTCCTCCTGAAGCCTGCAACCACCCCTGCTTACTATTAACTATGTTACCAAGTTTTGTATCATTTGCAAACTTCAAAATTATATTCCCTATAGCCAAGTCTAGATCATTTACATTCAAGTAAAGCAATGGTCCTAACACTGACACTTGGGGTTCCCACTGTATACTTCACTCCAGTCAGAAATATTTCCATTCACCACTTCTCTCTGCCTCCTATCCCTTAGCCACAGTTCCTAAGTTATCAGCATCCCTTTAATACCATGTGCTTCTATTTTCCGAATACGTCTGTTACATGGTCGTTTATCAAATGCCTTTGAAAGTCACCATCTACTTTAATAGCTTCATTAACCCTCTCTGCTACTTCATCAAAGCACTCGATCAGGTTATTCAGACACAAATGAAAACAGAAAATGCTGAAAATACTCAGCAGATCTGGCAACATCTGTGGAGCGAGAAACAGAGTTAATGGGCTGAATTTTACTGGCCTCTCGACGCCACGGGTCGCGGTGTGAGGGCCGGAAAATGCTGTGGGGAGAGGCCCGCCTCAACCGGCGACGTCGAGAAGGGTCCGCCGCATATTACCGGCGGCGGGGGGTCCTCAGTGCAGCCCCCCCCCCCCCGCCTGGCGGCAGGCCCTTCATCTCCATATGCAGATGGCCACTAAATATATGCAAGGTAACTTACCTGCCGTCCCACGCTAATTTTACGGCCTCCGTTTGGCCTTCAAGCGCCTTCAGAACTCTGCACTGAGTTCTAAGGCGAGAACCTGGTGGGCAGGGGGGTGTAATAAAAATTTCAGGAGGGGTAGGGAAGCGGGAAAACAGATTTAATTGATTATGTGAATCGTGGGAAGGGGTTACAGGCCAGATGTTAGAAGATTGGAGGGGAAAGTTCGGGTATTCAAGAAATCAATTGATGGTCATTTGATGCACGGCGGCGCCCTTTAAACTCAGTGATGTTGCTGCATTTAGTGGCTGCTGAGGGCGCCGTGATATTTCATGCTGGGGCTCATTTCAATATTGGGGGCGTGGCACCGGCCCCCAATGATGTGTAGGGGCGGCCTCCGCGTCCCCTACAACGGCGGCCGAAGCCACCGCGCAGGTGCCATTTCTAAAGGGCTTTAAGCCCTTACAATTCATTTTAATGGTTAAAGGCAAGACATAAGTGACTGTTACTAATAGCAAGGTAAATAATGGAGGCCCTTCCCCAACCCCGCAATGGTCACTTAATGGGTAAGGGCCTCTATTACTTACCTTTCTCTTTAGTAAAGTCACTTATGTTTTGCCTTTAACCATTAAAATGAATTGTAAGGGCTTAAAGCCCTTTAAAAATGGCGCCGGCGCCTGCGCCTGCGCAGTGGTGCCGGATGGTGTTATCGGGGACGTGGAGGCTGCTCCTACATATCCCCCATATTTAAATGAGCCCCTGCATTAAATATTGCAGGGATCTCGGCAGCTGCTAAATGCGGGCACCCCGCTGAGTTTAAAGGGCCCTGTCTTGCAGCATGGCGCCCAGATAAAATCCAGCCCAATGTTTCAGGTATGTGACCTATCATCAGAACTGGGAAAAGTTAGAAATATAAAAGGTTTTGAGCAAGTGAAAGGGAAGAGGGTGGGAGGAAGAACAAAAGGGAAGGTCTGTGATAGGGTGGAGGGCAGGAGAGATTAAATGGCAAAAGGTTTCATGGTGCAAGGCCAAAGGGAATGGTAATGGGACAAGTAAAGAAACAAAAGATGTGTCAAGAGGAGTGTGAATGGCAGGATCTTGAATAACTGCCGTCTGAATACAAAATAAAGGAAATAAGAGTGGAATGAGAGAAAAAGCCAAACCAGCAAAGGAACACAAAACAAAATGGAAGCAGAGGTTATGATCTAAAATTGTTTTGTTTCTCTCTCACAGATGCTGCCAGATCTGCTGAGTAATTCCAGCATTTTCTGTTTTTATTTCAGAGATTCAGCATCTGCAGTATTTTGCTTTTTTATTCAGACACAAATTACTTTTAACAAATCCATGCTGTCTGTCCCTTGCTAACCCATGCCCCTCCAAGGAAGCATTAATTTTGTCCTTCAGAGTGATCTCGTAGTTTTCCCAAGACTGATCAGCCTGTAGTTGCCAGGTTTATCCCTCTCCTCTTTTTGAACAGGCTTGTTTGAAAATTGGCTTGTTGAGTCAGTAATGCATTGGTGTGATCAGTGTTATATTGCACTTGGTGTTATATTGGGATACCCAGTCAGTGTTATGTTGGTTTGCTCAGCTTTATATAGATGTGCTCTGTGTTATATAGGTGTACAGGTTTGAAATAGACATGCTGAAAGTTTTTCCACTTGAAAGAGAGATAAAAACCACTTGGCTGTAAAAATTGCTAGGGGGAATTTTTGGTTAAAACCTGTTAAAATCTAATCCTGACAGTTGTATTATAGATTTAAATTCAAATGTAGCTGCAACAGTTTTTTTTAGGATTTCTAGTAAGTGGAATCAAAAATGAGAAGCACAAAAATTGCTAAGGAAGAATAAGGTGTTGTCTCATATACAGAAGCTCATTTACTTTTAGTTTCCTTTCACTTGAGAAACATTCTTATTTGAATATCACAACCCTCCGAGACACCTGCGCTCATCTAGTTCTGGCCTCTTGAGCATCCCCGATTTTAAGCACTCCACCATTGGCGGCCATCTGTTCAGTTGCCTAGGCCCTAAGCTCTGGAATTCCTTCCCTAAACCTCTCCACCTCACTTTCCTCCTGAAAGACACTCCTTAAAACCTACCTCTTTGACCAAGCTTTTGGTCATCTCACCTAATATCTTCTTATGTGGCTTGGTGTCATATTTTGATTTGTAATGCTCCTGTGAAGGGCCTTGGGATGTTTTACTGTGTTAAAGGGCTGTATAAATATAAGTTGTTGTTCAATATGTGATCCAAAACATCTTCAGTTGTTCATGATCTTAATCAGCTAATGACAGGCTCACATTCCATGGCTGTGACTGACTGTTTTTGATTTCCTTCTTTCTAATTTCCTCAAAGTTGGGCAACCCACCTGTTAGTCCACCTGAAAACGGATTGGCCTTGATTTTAACTGGCAGCATTGTTTGAGATGGGCAGAGGTGGAGGGATCTCTGCATGAGGCTCGGGCCATTTTAACTCCCGAGTCTCATTTAAATAGTTCATGTCAGCTTCCCTCCTGAAACCAGCAGTACTGACGTCAGGGCCATTGGGCAGGAATGGAAATTGAGTAGGGAGCCTTAGGATCCTGGAGACCCAAAGTAATGGTCCTCAACATAAAGTCAGCTTTAGCAGCTGATGCCAGTGCCAAGTGGAAGAGACAAGTTCGGGGCTGGGGAGATCTAAGGACTCCTTGCGAGACCTGGGGAAAGCAGTCCTGAACCTCCTGACCACGAGGACTTTTAATTTTTTTAAACCTACCGTGGCCTCTTCTGGCCAGTTGGCACCTCCTGCCATGCTTCAGCTGTCAGGATTGACAGTGGGTGGGCTTCCCCAAGTCAGCATGAAAATGATGTTGCATTGCCGATGACATCATGTATTATATGTGAAGATGTTATCAGGTATGAACTACATTTATGTTTCATATAAACTATGCCCGAAAATTATATCTTGAGCACCAATATATGAAAGCTCAACACGTTGATATGAAATTTACTGCAGGTGTTGACAATACTGCTAAAATAGCAGAACACACCCAAGTGTTCTTACACTAATTTCCTAGAAAGTAATTCCAAAACTTATGCCATAGATCAGAAGATCTGGAGTCAAATGCTAGTAAGCTAATAACTTTGCCATTATGGCTGCTCTTGGATGAACTGTCAATTGCATGTCTGTAGCCCTTAGCAGTTGAACTGGACTGATAGTGACAGCAACCATGGATATGGCCCTAAACTATCCAACACGCTCAAAGCTCTTGAATGCAGGAGGCACAGTTGCAGCAGTTTTCACAACTTTTACCACTCCACTAAAAATTAAACCACTTACTTCACTCCATATCGATCCCGAAACATGATATGGTCTCTAAAAGTGCGATTTACATCAAGATCTATTTGTTTAATATCTGCCGAAACACTTTGTGCTTGTATTTTCATTTTCTGCAAAAAAAAAAATTGTAAAAGTCTCTGTTCCAGTTGAATAGTACACATTTAACTGTGGGCAAGTGTCATAAAGTATTGAAAGTATTTGCAATACAGAAACAGGCCATTTGGCCCATTAGGTTCATGTCATTGTTTGTGCTGCACACAAGCTTCCTCCTACCCTTCTTCGTCTAACCCCATCAACATATCCTTCCATACCTTTCTCCCTCATGTGTTTATCTAGCTTCCCCTTAATTGCATCTGTGCTATTCATCTCAACTACTCCTTGTGGTACAGAGCTCTATGTTCAAACCTCTCTCTAAAGAAGTTTCTCCTGAATTACCTATTGGATTTATATATATATATATATATATATATATATATATATATATATATATATATATATATATATAGATAGAGAGAGAGAGAGAGAGAGAGAGAGAGAGAGAGAGATACAGCACTGAAACAGGCCCTTTGGCCCACCGAGTCTGTGCTGACCATCAACCACCCATTTATACTAATCCTACACTAATTCCATATTCCTACTACATCCCCACCTGTCCCTATATTTCCCTACCACCTACCTATACTAGGGGCAATTTATAATGGCCAATTTACCTATCAACCTGTAAGTCTTTGACATGTGGGAGGAAACCGGAGCACCCGGAGGAAACCCACGCAGACACAGGGAGAACTTGCAAACTCCACACAGGCAGTACCCAGAGTTGAACCCGGGTCACTGGAGCTGTGAGGCTGCGGTGCTAACCACTGCGCCGCCCTGAATTATTCACCATATTCTAGTTATGGTCCGATATCAAACTTAATCATCAGCAATGTAATGGAAGCTATCGTCAACAGTGCTATCAAGCAGCACTTACTCAGCAACAACCTGCTCACTGATGCTCAGTTTGGGTTTTGCCAGGGCCACTCAGCTCCTGACCTCATTACAGCCTTGTTCCAAACATGGACAGAAGAACTGAATTCCACAGGCGAGGTGTGGCATCAAGGAGCCCTTGCAAAACCGAAGTCAATGGGAATCGGGGGAAAACTCTGCACTGATTGGAGTCATACCTAGCATAAAGGAAGATGGTTGTGGTTGTTGGATGCCAATCATCTCAGCCCCAGGACATCGCTGCAGGAGTTCCTGAGGATAATGTCCTAGGTCCAACCATCTTCAGCTGCTTCATCATAGACCTTCCTTTCATCATAAGGTCAGAAGTGGAGATGTTCACTTTCACAGTGTTAAGTACCATTTGCAACTCCACAGATACTGAAGCAGTTCATGCCCACATGCAGCAAGACCTGGACAACATTCAGTGATAGTGGCAAGTTACATTCGCAGCACACAAGTGCCAGGCAATGACAATCTCCAACAAGAGAGAATCTAACCATTCCCCCTTGATGTTCAATGGCATTACTATCGCTGAATCGCCTACCATCAACTTTCTGCGGGGGGTTACCACTGACCAGCAACTTAACTGGACCAGCCATGTACATTTTGTGGCTACAAAAGCAGGGAATTCTGCAGCAGGTAACTCACCTCCTGACTCCCCAAAGCCTGTCCACCATCTACAATGCAGAAGTCAGGAGCATGATGGAATATTCCCCACTTGCCAGGATGAGTGCAGCTCCAACAACACTCAAGAAGCTTGACACTATCCAGGATAAAGCAGCCTGCTTGATTGGCACCCTATCCACCACCTTAAAGATTCACTCCCTTCACCACTGGCGTGCAGTGGCAGCAGTGTGTAACATCTGCAAGCAACTCGGCAAGACTCCTTCGATAGCACCTTCCAAATCCACAACCTCTACCACCGAGAGGGACAAGGCCAGAAGATACATGGGAACACCATCACTTGAAAGTTCCCCTCCAAGCCACACAACATTATGACTTGAACCTTGGTTCTGATGAAAGATCATCGACCAGAAACGTTAACTGTTTCTCGCTCCACAGATGCTGCCAGACCTGTTGAGTATTTCCAGCACTTTCTGCTTTTGTTTCAAATTTCCAGCATCTGCAGTATTTTGCTTTGTAAAGCTCAGTGATTGGAGCAGTTTATTACATGGAAGGACATCCAACTGAACTTCCCTATATGTATGCACTATAATTTGAACCAATGTTTTGGATATAACAGGGCCGCACTGCATAATGGAATTAGAAAATCCTGTATGTCGGTCACCGAGAAAGATTGGAGACAATAAAAAGGTTAAAGCCACCATGCTGATTTTTAACCATTTACTTAACACAGAAACAATTTCCGAAATAATTTACCTCATATTTTCCTTCATTCTCAGACTTCAATTTTTCTAAATCTAATAGGAGTGACCAAATCTGACCCCGAAGCTGCAGTGGGATTCCTTTGTAAATTCTACGGATCATCTAAAATAAAAACACAGGCCAGTGTTACTCTTGTTACATGATGCTCATATATGCTCAATTCTACACTCGCATGAATACCCAAGTTTATACAATTTTCAATCATCAACTCATTTCTGATTGGAAATGTATCTGTCAATGTAATGCATACTTGACTCTGTTATTTTGCTAAACAGTCATTATATGCCTCTCCAATTTAACAAAATAATTCTTCCTTAATAATACACAATGCAAAATAAATTCTTCTATCACCAAATACAAACCTAATCCTTAAAGAAAATGTACATATTAATGCATATTTACTAAGGATTACTCACTGCAATATAAACATTTATTCATGAGCAGGTTGATTTTTTTTTTAAACCTGAATTAAATACTTTGTGGAATTTTACTTTTTTTGCAACTGCTTTCCCTTCCCTCCTGAAGGGGTTGGTTCCATAGTCATCAATACCTCATCCAAGTAACTATTCCTTATAACTGAGCCCAGATAAATGAGTGATGGCAGGCTATTCGACTGTCAAGCCATTAGGTCGGATCTGATCCTGAATTACCAATACTCCTAAATTCCAGGACTTCTCCAGCCCTGACATATCACAACAGTCTTAACACAATGCTGCTGTCTCCAGCATCCTGAACCCAGTCTTGCTAAACCCACACCACTGTCCAGTGCTACACAAGCCAATAATCCCACTGCTGCCAAATCACATTAGCTAGTCACTGATTCAGACACTAAGGTGTAGGTTTCCACAATCGGCATACACTAGGTGAAGGAAACCATTTTGGTGATTTACAATCAAGTGATAAGCTGCTTCAAGCACTGAAAAATAGATCGCTGTTTTCAAGGGTGGTGGGGTGGGGGTTGGGGATTGGGGTCAGGGTGCAGGAAATCAGTGGGCCATCCACAGATATGCAGCAGGGAGGGAGGGGGAGGTTGGGGTGGTGGTGGAGAAGGCTAAAGCTTTGACGAGGAGCATTATTGAAGGGGGAGAGCATCAGCTATGAGGTACAAAGAGAGCAATTATGCTCATCTTGCTGCCCAAGAAATGCCAAATGATTCTTCCTAAGCACATCCTGTGGTCAATTAGTACAAAATTGTTTCTCTGTAGATTAGTGAATAGTTGTAAATCTTCAGTTCCTCCAGGTGATAGATAAGCCAGCAGGAAATGATTGACTTCCTTTTTCTTTTTTCAAAGCAGTCATTTTGCATCATAGGAAAATATGACATTTTGAAGTGCAACGTAGTAAAAGCTTTTACATATATATGTTGTTTCAGCTGGGAAGACGTGATTGGAAAAGCAGGAGGGCACTGACTTGATATTCTGATTAGTATCTAGGAGATGAAATTCTTGCAAGGGTTCAGCTGACATTATCTTCCAATCATATCTTGGTGCTTAATGAACTCAAAAGTGGAGGAGTAAAGAGACTTAGCAGAAGCGTCATGGCCCATTGAGCTTTAGTTTCTCAATAAATGAGGCTTGAACTCTGCCCATTTAATTGAGAAATAAACTCCCAATTATCAAAGCTACACTAGATCAAAAGAATTATTCAAAATAAATTCATAATCCACACATTTGAAAAGTAATTACATGGTCTGGGATAATATTTCCTGTATGTTTTGTGTGTTCAAGCAATACCAGGAGAAAGGATTGCTGGTTGAATCATTTGTCAGCTAATCTTGGATCTTTGGTGTTTCCTTTTATCAATGGACATATCAACAGTCATTCCAATTAATTCTACTATGAGAACCCCCAGGGTCAAACTGCACCAGGGAGATCACAAATCCCCACAGGTGCAGTATTTCTTCCACTGTTGGCACTTAATACATAAACTGTACAAATATGTACTAGCATAGGACACAAATCAACCAGACTCTAATATATCAACTAAATAAAGATTAATAAAGTACTTTTTCTGCCACACCTCAAACAAGTGTTATGGAAAGAACAGAAAAATAAATTGATTGACATGCTGTGCATTCCCATCATTGTTTTTGTTTTTGCTTCCATTATTAAGTTTATCTTTTTATCTCATGAAATTATTTAAGCCTTTTAGGAATGCGTAATTTACTTTGAGCTACTTAAATGAATAAAATTACATTATTATATCTTCACATACACAAAAAGTAATGGATTTTCCAGAAGATTGTCATTACTGGAACTGAGCTTTACATAAGCTTTAATAACACTGTAAAGTAGGACGTAGCACCAATTTATTTCTGGTTGCCATTCAGACACATGAAAAGAATCCAACAGCTGAAGGATTAGTGTTCTTTGTTTTTATTGTTTGTGACTTAGGCCAGCAAAAAACAGAGATTGGGAAATTAGGTCAAATATAGACATTTGGATAAAACTATCCAGTTGCAACTCTTTCAGATAAAGCCACTTGTATTTTAACTATACAGGCTCCAAGGACAAGACCTTCCTTTATGTAAAGTTTCCTTACCAGAACTTATATTGTCTGAGTTTTTCCCTGAAAAGCATCAACTATTGATCTATTTCTATTCTCTCAAGCTTCCTTTCCTGAAATTAGGCACCCAATATTGTATCCAACTAACATTAAAACAAATCATCAACTAGTATTAGTTTGTACTCTTGCTAAAAACTCTGCTTACTAAATTTACAGAACATAACGACTTTTTGAATGAAGTCCTCCAGATCTTGCTCCAAAAACTCAATTAGCAAATGCACTACCCAGAGTGGAATTGGATCATACAAACCAGAAGGGTCCTAAGTTTGATCCCCGATCAGTGCTAATGTAGCTGATCTCAGCCTGATCAGTCAGGGAGTGACAGATTGTATCTGCATGCATACAAATAGCTTTCAACAATGGAAATAACATTACACAGATCAACTTCCAATAACAGTAATTTGTAATGGCATCAGCAATAGTAATGTGTAGTTATACATAACACTGAGAAAATAACATTGAAATTAGTAATGGAGAAAGATTCAGTGAGACTGGTGTTCTTTGGTTAAAAGGGTTTAACACAATTACCACAGGCACATATTAATATCTGCCAGCATAAGAGTGCATGCAGTCAACACACTCTCCCAGACATTGTGAACTTAGGAGACAGAAGTGCTTGTATTGAGCGTGCTGAGAGACAGAGTGGTTGTCCACGAAATTGAACTCTGTAGTGTCACTAGTTCAGGCATCAAACTCAGAAAATGGCAGCTGGAATGCTTCTGGCACAGCCCGAGCAGCATATCCCAACTGACAAGGTCATTGCAAGGGAGAGCCATACGTGTGCTGGAAGCATGCTGATTGGGCAGAAAATGATGTTAAACAGCCTCGAACACTGATTTGGCGCACAATGTCCCATTCTTGGATCACACAGGTCCTGTTGAGACCCTCTTCTAAACACTCCCAGCTATGTTCAGCTGAATGAAGGAGCCCTCACTAGCCTGATTTAAAGGGCTTCCCGGTGAAGTGCTTTTGACTTACTTGTTGGTGCAGAGCTACTGTAAGCTAAAGGTCTGCAAAGGAAACACGACCAAGCCCGAATGCCGGACCCGGAAGTGCGACCCGACCCGAACTGAACCCGACACATGTCGTCGGGTCCCGTCAGGGTCAGGTCGGGTAGCAGGCCTTTACATCAGTACATGGGTAAAGGCCTGCTACCCGACCCGACCCCGGCATTCAGGCTTGGTCGGGTTTCCTTTGCAGACCTTTACCTCACATATAAGACTATCCAACGGGGCATTGCAGTGCTTTACTGTAAGTACCATGCTCTGTGTATTTGGAGGAGCTTTGCCAACTTTTTGGATGTTCAAGGGACTGGTTCTGGATCTTGACGAAGATGGCTGAAGAGTTTGTTAGCCTGTCAGGACAAAGTCTGCTTCAGTAATGGAGGCTATAGTTGCAGCCTTTCTTGGGCTGCAGCATGATTTGGAAATGGAGCACAGGCAGCAGAGAGGGGAAGCACTGCACAGAGGGAGGAGGAGAAGGGCTCTCAATAGAAGACCCTACCCACTAAGGGTTGGAGGGAGCCTACCTCCACCTCAGCCAGAAGCAGTGTCTTAAGTGTAACCAAACAGGCGGTCACTGAACTGTGCCACCTTCTACAACCCAACCTGCAACCTCACAGCAGGGCGAGGACGGCGCTGCCAGTGGCCTTTAAGGTTACCTTCACTCTCAATTTCTCCACCAGTGGATTCTTCCAGGCAGGAGCAGGCAACATTAGCAACATCTCAGAGTTATCGGTGCATCAGGGAGGTGGAGAGAGGTCCTATATAGGACAGGGAATATCATCATCTTCTCACTACCCAGAGAGAAGCAGAAGGAGAAGACACATGGATTTTCCAGGCTGGTGGTATTCCCAATGGTGCAGGGTGCAAGTGATTGCACGCACATGGTTCTGTGGGCCTGGCATGTTAAAGGGAAGATGCTCCGTAACTGCAAGGGCTAACACTGCCTTAATGCCCAGTTGGTGTGCAACTATGCCCAGAAGATCCTCTTGGTGGATGTCTGGCAACAACCAGGATGCATTCATCCTGTGCCAGTCAGCAATGCCCGCCATCTTTGGCCCACCACAAAGAACCAGAGGCTGACTGCTGGGTGACAAGGGATACCCGTTCTACCCCTGGCTCAAATCTCCCCTTCACCACCCGACCACGCAGCTTTGTTATTAAAGGAATATCAATGCAGTTGTGAGTAATGATGTAGGTGTAATAGATCGTGATATAGAATCAGTTTGGCTGGAAGTAAGGAATAGCAAGGGAAAGAAATCACGGTGGGAGTGGTCTACAGGCCCCCCGAGGAGTTGCCTCTCTGTAGGACAAAGTATTAATCAGGAAATAATGGAGGCTTGTAAGAAGGGCACTGCAATTATCATGGGTGATTTTAATCTGCATATAGACTGGACAAATCAAATTGGCAAGGGTAGCATGGAAGACGAATTTGTAGAGTGCATCAGGGATTGTTTCTTAGAACAATATGTTGCAGAACCTACCCAGGATTTGCTAATGTGTAATGAGGTAGGATTAATAAGAGATCTCGTAATTAAGGATCCTCTAGGGGGAAGTGATCATAACATGGTAGAATTTCAAATTCAGTTTGAGGGTGAGCAACTCAAGTCTCAAACCAGTGTCTTCAACTTAAACAAGGGCAATTACAGAGGTATGAAGAAAGAGTTGTCTAAAGCGGGCTGGGAAAATAGACTACAGAGAAAGTCAGTAGATGAGCAGTGGCAGACTTTTAAGCAGATATTTCATAACACTAAGCAAACATTTATTCCGGTCAGCAGGAAGGACTCGATGAGAATGATGAACCACCCGTGGATAACGAAGGAAGTTAAGGAGAGTATCAAATCAAAAACAAAGGCGTACAAAGCGGCAAAAGCTAGTGGTAGGCCAGAGGATTGGGAACTTTTTAGAAACCAGTAGCGGCTGACTAAAAAACTAATAAAGAGGGAGAAAATTGATTATGAGAGTAAATTGGCAAGAAATATAAAAACAAACAGTAAGAGCTTCTACGGGTATATAAAAAGAGAGTAGCTAAAGTAAGTTTGGCACCCTTAGAGGATGAGACTGGGGAATTAATAACAGGGAAAAGGGAATGGCAGATAATTTAAACCAATATTTTGCAGTCACAGTGGAGGACACTATAAACATCCCAACAACAATAGATGAGCAAGGTGTAAATGAAAGGGAGGAACTTGTTACATTCTCTATCATGAGGGAAAAGGTGCTGGACAAACTGATGGCACTAAAGGCAGACAAGTCGCCAGGACCTGATGGCCTGTATCCAAGGGTTTTAAAAGAAGTGGCTGCAGAGATAGTGGAGGCATTGGTCATAATATACCAAAACTCACGGATTCCAGTAGAGTACCAGTGCATTGGAAAACCACTAATGTGATGCCCCTATTCAAGAAAGGAGGGAGGCAGAAAGCAGGAAACTATAGACCAGTTAGCTTAACATCTGTCATTGGGAAAATGCTAGAATCCATTATTAAGGAAAAAAATAGCAGGACATTTAGAAAAACATAATGCAATTAAACAGAGTCAACATGGTTTTATGAAAGGGAAATCATGTTTGACAAATTTGTTAAGAGTTCTTTGAGGATATAACAAGCAGGGTGGATAAAGGGGAACCGAAAGATGTAGTGTATTTGTATTTTCAGACAGCGTTCGATAAGGTGCCACATAAAAGGTTATTGCACAAAATAAGAGCTCAGGGTATTGGGGGTAACATGTTGGCATGGATTGAGGATTGGCTAACACACAGAAAGCAGAGAGTCGGGATCAATGGGTCTTTTTCAGGTTGGAAAGCCGTAACTAGTGGGGTGCCACAAGGATCGGTCCTAGGGCCTCAACTATTTACTATCTATATTAATGACTTGGAGGAAGGGACAGAGTGTAGTGTATCCAAATTTGCTGACAATACAAAAATAGGTGGGAAGGCATGTTGTGATGAGGACACAAAGAATCTGCAAAGGGATATAGATAGGTTAAGTGAGTGGGCAAAAACTTGACAGATGGAGTTCAATGTGGGAAAGTGTGCGGTCATCCACTTTGGTAGGAAGAATAAAAAGGCAGATTATTATTTAGATGGAGAAAGACTACAAAATATTGCAGTACAGAGGGATCTGGGTGTTCTTGTACATGAAACACAAAAAGTTAGCATGCAGGTACAGCAAGTAATCAGGAAGGCAAATGGAATTTTGGCCTTTATTGCTAGGGGGTTAGAGTTTAAAAATAGGGATGTCTTGTTACAACTGTACAGGGTGTTGGTGAGGCCACATCTGGAGTACTGCATACAGTTTTGGTGCCCGTATTTAAGGAAGGATATACTAGCCTTGGAGACGGTTCAGAAAAGATTCACTGGGCTGATTCCTGGGATGAAGGGGTTGTCTTATCAAGAACGGCTAAACAGGTTAGGCATTTATTCATTGGAGTTTCGAAGAATGAGAGGTGGTCTTATTGAAATATATAAGATTTTAAGGGGGCTTGACAGGGTAGATGTTGAGAATATGTTTCCACTGGTGGGGGAATTTCGAACTAGGGGACATAGTTACAGAATAAGAGGGCACACATTTAGGAATTTCTTCTCTCAGAGGGTGGTGAATCTCTAGAATTCTCCACCTCAGAGAGTTGTGGAGGTTAGGTCACTAAATGTATTTAAGGAGGAGGTAGACAGATTTTTGAAATCTCAGGGAGTTGAGGGTTATGCGGAGCAGGCCCGAAAGAGGAGTTGAGGCCTGGGACAGATCAGCCATGATCTTATTAAATGGCGGGGTAAGCTTGAGGGGCTGAATGGCCTACTCGTGCTCCTATTTCTTATGTTCTTATGACAGTGTGCCTATAATGAGAGCCATGCAGCACCAGCAAAGTCATGGAGCAGATCACTGGTGTGCTGAAGCAACTGTTCCGCTGCCTGAACAGCTAACCGGAGTGTGTCTCCAAGTTTGTGGTTATCAGTTGCGTACTCCATAATCTAACTATCATGAGGGTGCAGCCCTTGCCCCCAGGTGTATAGAGGCAATCTCGAGAGGAGGAGGAAGAGAAGAATGAGGAGGGGGAGGAAGAGGAGGAGGCATTGGGGACCCTTTTCTCCAGATGAGATGTCTGTCAGTGCATACCCAGACTCTAGTTCCCCTGAGAAATCATCTCTACATCACTGCTGTTCCAAAATTTCCCGCCTTTCAATCCAGCTGCTACATACCATCACAGTGTCCCCTTCGCCAAAATCCTGAAATAAAAGTCACCAACAAAAAACATTATCCAACAATACTTCCAATAACACACACAAAAATAAACTGCTCACCCTAGCGTATTCCTTTAGTGCCCGTCTTATGGATGACTTTGCCTATCCTAATGTTCCTGCGCAGTATTACCCAGGTGGCTGCAGCATGGCTGGTGGAAGGCTGCTGACTTTCAGTGGGGGAGACTGCAGGTGGTCGTGGGGGAGACTGCAGGTGGTCTTGCAGGTCAATCTTGAGCAGCTCTGGGCCTGGTGGGCCTGGCTTTGGACAGCACCACTTCTGCATTGGCAACAGCAGTTTGGGCTGGTTGGCTGAGAAACAACAACAAGGACACTAGTGGAGTTGCAATGGTGGGAGCATGAATGCTGCTATCCTGAGCTAGGACAGCAGGATTGTGATCCAAAGAGTCACTAGCACATGTCCAGGGTGAAGCTTCAGCAATCCTAGTAATCTATTGGAGGACAGATTGCTGGATTACTGTGAGAGCCTCCATGCCGTTTTGGCCACTGGTACCATTTTGGCAACAGTCTGAGCCTACACGACACCAAACATCGCTCTCATGATCTCATCTGAGTTTCCACTGGAGCACTGAAACATTGGGGGCTTCTGTCTGTGCTGCAATGAAAGCTGAGCCATTGGCTGTCAGAGACTGCATCAAAGGTGGGTCCACTTCCAAGCTGGAAAGGGTGGGCTCCAGGCTCTGCACAAAGCCCTGTGCCAAGTTGGAGTCAGACTCCCTCATCTGAGTCCAGTGCAGTAGAATTTGTCTGCAACCTCACCCGCTGGTGAGCTGGCACCATTTCATAGAATCATAGAATGGTTACAGCATAGAAGCAGGCCATTTGGCCCATTATGTCCATGCTGGCTCCCTGTAAGAGCTACTTCGCTCGCCCCACCCCCTGCCATTTCCCTGTAGCCTGCAATTTTTTTTCTCTTCAGGTGCTTATCCAATTCCCTTTTGAAAGCTATGACTGAATCTGGCTCCACCACACTCTCTTGTCCCGGTTGCCTGGTGACTCACCACGAGTAACACAGATCCAGGATTTTGGTGAGTGAAGAATTTAGTGCAGAGAGGAAAGAGGTGCTGTTCTGGTCTTTTACAAAACAAGAAGCAGTCTGATTGAGGGAGTGGGAGACAGCAACACCTGGTGAGTGTTTCTAAATAATAATCTAAAAAGTAAAGGCATGACAGGGAACCTCAGCCCCGTGGAATACACATCCTGTGCCATGTGGGAAATCGAGGACACTTCTCGTGGCCTGGATGACCACATATGCAGGAAGTGTCACAGTTGGAGCTCTGGGATTCAGAGCTTGAGCAGTGACTGGAGTCACTACGGGGCAGCCACGAGGCTGAGAGCTTTGTGGATAGCACGTTTCGGGAGGTGTTCACCCTGCAGCTTAAACATATGCAGCCAGAGAGGGAATGGGTGACCGCCAGAAGGACAAGGAGGACAAGGCAGGGCAGGAATGCCACGCATGCATCTCACTCTCCAAACAGCATTCAGTTCTGGAGAGAGCAGGCAGAGCCAAGTCCACAGCAGCATTGATGGCTCAGATGCACAGGGCGAGAGGAAGAAAAGTGGTAGAACAATAGTCGTAGGGGATTTGATAGAGAGGGGAACTGACAGGCGCTTCTGCGGCTGCAGATGTGACTCCAGGATTGTATGTTGCCTCGCTGGTGCCAGGGTACCAGGGTCAAGGATGTCACTGAGTGGCTGCAGGACATTCTGGGGAGGGTGAACAGCTAGAGATGGTGGTCCATGTTGACATCAATGACATAACAGAAAGAGCGATGAGGTCCTGAAGGCACAGTTTAAGGAGCTAGGAGAGAGATTGAAAAGCAGAACCTCAAAGGTAATCATCTCCAGATTACTCCCGGTGCCACGTGCTAGTGAGTACAGAAATAGGAAGATAGAGCTGATGAATACATGGCTGGAGAAATGGTGTAGGAAGACGTCCTTTAGATTCCTGAGGCATTGGGACTGGTTCTGGGGCAGGTGAAACCTGTACAAGCTGGACGGGTTGCACTTCAACAGGGTCGGGACAAATGTACTTGCAGGGTACTTTGCTCCTGCTGCAGTGAAGGATTTAAACTAGCTTGGCAGGGGCATGGGAACTTGAGAGTAAATTCATCAGAAGGGAAAGAAGAAAAGTTGGAAATGGAAGGCAGAAAAATTTTAATTGTGTTTGGAAGGAAGAGGAAACAAAAGCGAGAAAACAGATAACAAGGGAGTTCAACAGTGCTAAATGGTATACACTTCAATGCAAGAAGTCTAGGGAATAAGGCAGATGAGTCTTACATCTATTGCTGAGATGTGGCTGAAAGAAGGGCAGGGATAACAGATCAACATTCCTTGTTACAGGGTTTTCAGAATAGAGAGGATGATAAAAAAGGTGCAGTGGGGGGGGGGGGTCGCAATATTGATTAAAGAAACAATTATAGCTGTGAGAAGGCATGATATGGTAGAAGGATCATCAAATGAGGCCATATGATTGAACTGAAGAACAAAAAAGGGGCAATCCCACTGCTGGAAGTGTACTATACACCCTCAAACAGTTAGTGGAAGATAGAAGAGCAAATATGCAGACAAATCTCTGAGAAGTGCAAATATAATAGAGCAGTAATAGTGAAGGATTTCAACTACCCTCATTTAACTGGGATAGAATTAGTGTGAAAGGCACAGAGGGAGCATAATTCTTCAAATTCTTTCAGGAGCCCTCTTTTAGCCAGTACGCAGCACGACCTAACAAGAGAGCGGGCGGTTCCACTCTCAGTTTTAGGGAATGAAGCTGGGCAGATGGAAGGGCTATCAGTTAGGGAGCACTTTGATGGAAGTGATCATAATTGTGTTAAATTTAGGATGGTTATGGAAAGGGACAAAGATAGACCAGGGATAAAAGGTTTCAACTGGAGCAAAGCTAAATTTATGAAGCTGAGTTGTGATTTAGCTAAAGTGGACTACTTGAAGGTAAATCAGGGCCAGTTCACTGGGAAGCATTCAAGGAAGAGATAGTGAGGGTTCAGAGCAAGCATCGACCTGAAACATTAACTCTGTTTCTCTCTCCAGATGCTGCCAGACCAGCTGAGTATTTCCTGCACTTTCTATTTTTATCTCTGTATAAAACACTAGTTAGGCCACAGCTGGAGTACTGTGTGCAGTTCTGGTCACAGCCAGTAAAGATGTGATTGCACGAGAGAGTTTACAGGAGATTTACGAGGATGTTGCCTGGACTGGAAAATTTTAGTTATGAGGAAAAATTGGATAGGATAGGGTTATTTTCTTTGGAACAGAGGCGGCTGAGAGGAACATTATGCGGGGTCTAGATAGAGTGGGTAGGAAGGCCCTATTCCCCTTGATTGAGGGGTCCATTACAAGGGGCATATAATTAGTGTAAGAGGTAGGAGGTTGAGAGAGGATTCGAGTGGAAATGTTTTCACATAGCAGGCGGTGGGAATCTGGAACTCACTGCCTGAAAGACTGGTAGAAGCAGAAACCCTCATAACATTTAAAAAGTACTTGGAAATGCACTTGAAGTGCTGTAACCCACAAGGATACAGACCAAGAGCTGGAAAGTGGGATTAGGTTGGATGGCTACTTGTCGACCAGCACAGACACAATGGACTGAATGGTTTACTTCCATGCTGTAAATTTCTATGATTCTACGTGCTGATCCTGCCTCTATAGTACCCTCTAAAATTTGCACAGTGCCAGTATCAGAGCTGTTGGCTGCAAGTGCCAGATCAAGTGACGGTGCTTCTTCAACAGAGGTCTGGCATCTGAAAGCAGAAATGCAGAAGCAGAGGGTTGGGGTGAAGAAGTAGGGTGAAGTGCAAAGCTAGAGTCCATGGTCATACCATATGCAGCTTGCACTCATGCCAGATAGCAGGATGAGGGCAAGGTGGGATTTGAGAAGGGCTTAAGGCAAGAACATACTGTTATCCTGAAAATTCTTGGTCAACGCCGCATGCAATGGCCTCAGTAACAGCAGGCACCATGATGCGGAGCACCATCTAGAGGGCTCAGTTGAAGCAGGCATGCCTGTCCTCCATTAATTTTCTGCTGCCCCCTGCAGTGATGGGCCACCTTGCCTGTAAGAGAGAGGGAAGAATGTCAATGTGTGTTGCAATGTGCCTGGGTGATACTCCTTTCATTGCTGAATAGTTGGAGGTATGTGTAAGCTGCAAGAGATGGGTGTGAGTTTGGCAGTATTGGTCGGTATGTGCGGATGATGTGGTGTATCAGAATGTTAGGCATGAGTCCTGATTGCTGATGAATGAGTGATGGGGGTGTGGTGCATTAAGCAGCATGAGATGTTGGTGGAATGGTGGGTAGGAGATGTAATTTGAACATGCATGCACTGACCTTGACCACCCCTACCCATATGAGGTAACTGAACTTTTTTTGGTACTGCAGCCAGACTCCAGGAATTGATCTCCATGGTGACATGCTCCTATTCCTTTCTCAGGGTGTGCCTTGAGGGCCTCCTGGCCCCCTTCAGGATCCTGGCATTTCCCTTCCTTTTCATCACTAATGCCTCCAGGGCTGCAATAGAAAACATGTGAACCTCCCTCTTGCCTGGTGTTCCATTTGCTGCACTTTACCTTTCAGCACACAGTCTGCAGTAGCTTCTGTTGCATTAGTGCAGTTCCCCTTAAGAGAGGCAGGCTGTCTTTAAGAAGCCCAGGCTAGCTATGCATCGGACTAGCCGTCCATGCTGCTGGACCCCTTGTTAAGCAGAAAGTCAGCAGCGCATTCTGCCCTGGGCTGCACGGTGAAGTCACTCAGATCAGGAGCCATCACGAAGTTTGTGTGCTGCTTGCATCAACAGGACCATGCAGAGGATAATCATGTATCGTGATCCCTGTGCCCGATAACAAGCATTATTCAAATTTCCATGCATTATGTTTTGTTCTCTGAAATAAATAACTTAAAACTACAATTAAATCCAGATAAATATAACCTTTAAAGAGCAACTACAACACCTTAATGCCTAAAATCACTGTGTAGAATCTGTTTTTAAAAATCAAAGGAAGTGACAGCCTTAACAGTGGGGAACAAAAAAGTGCCTTATCTGCGATAAAGGAAATACTTCATGTTAGTATCAGTTAACATTTCAAGTCAGTATCCCCAGCAGTTACATTAACAGACTGCAAAGTTTTTAGTAAGTTAATTCATGACTTGTTTCATTTGGAAAATGGCACAAAATTACAAATCAAACTAAGACCTTTTATGCGGCAGAATTTTAACAATAAATGGATGTTTTAACAAAAAGTGTAAAAACAAATCAATTACCATATGAGGAAGGTGACTTAACTGTGCTTAAGTCAGTCTCACTGTCAATCTGACAAGTAAATCAACATTATATTCTCTAAACTGAAGCTACATATACACCACATAAGACATCCAATACCAATTTGTCCATTTGTCAGATCATATCCTTTCTATTTTTCTGCCTGATCGCTTTGACTCTGAGTCTCTAGTATTATTTCCCATCGTCACTGTTTGCATTTTTAACCTTTCCCCGATACAAACATTCACAAATTAAGATTTTGTGCCATGCATATTTACATAGCGCATCGTTGCATCTCAATTTTTTTTTAACAATGAAAGCACATCCATCCTTTCTTCCCACTATATTTGCATATGTAACTAACCACCCACTTTCAAAATACTGCAGTACACCATCCACAAGCACAACTGCAGGCGATGATAACCTTGAATTTGTTACAATTCTACCAAACACAATGCACAAAACAGACTACTTTAAATTGAATAATACCAGTTTCAACATGGAGCAAGATAATTTCTGTGCTCATCGAATCACAGAATTGTTACAGCACAGAAGAAGGCCATTTGATCCATCATGTCTGTGCTGGCCCTCCTAAAGAGCAATTCATGTACTGTCACTCCCCTGCCCTCTCCCCACATCCCTGCATATTCCTCCTTTTCAGATATTTAAAATATTAGAAAATGTAGAAAAATTTACAGCACAGAGGGAGGCCACTCTGCCCATCGTGTCTGTGCTGATCGAAAAACAAACCGCCCAGCCTAATCCCACTTTCCAGCACTTGGTCCGTAGCCCTGGAGGTTACGGGACTTCAGATGCATATCCAGACATCGTTTAAATGAGTTGAGGGTTTCTGCCTCAACTACCCTTTCGGGCAGTGAGTTCCAGGCTTCCACCGCCCTCTAGGTGAAAATATTTTTCCTCATCTCCCCTCTATTCTTTCTACCACTCACTTTAAATCTATGCCCCCTAGTCACTGACCCCTCTGCTAAGGGAAATAGGTCTTTCCCATCCACTCTGTCCAGACTCCTCACAACCTTGTACACCTCAATCAAATCTCCCCTCAGCCTCCTCTGTTCCAAGGAAAACAACCCCAGCCTATCCAACCTTTCCTCACAGCTGCAATTTTCCAGTCCTAGCAACATCCTCGTAAATCTCCTCTGCATCCTCTCTAATGCAATTATATCCTTTCTGTAATGAGGTGACTAGAATTGCACGTAGTACTCAAGTTGTGGCCTAACTAGTGTTTTATATAGCTCCAGCATAACCTCTCTACTCTCATATTCTATACCTCGGCTAATAAAGGAAAGGATTCCATATGCCTTCTTAACCACCCTATCAACCTGTCCCACTACCTTCAGCAATCTGTGGACATTCACTCCAAGGTCCCTCACTTACTCCACACCTCTCAGTATCCTCCAATTTATTGTGTACTCCTTCGCCTTGTTTGACCTTCCCCAAATGCATCACCTCACACTTCTCCGGGTTGAATTCCATTTGCTATTTTTCTGTTCACCTGACCAGTCCATTGATATCTTCCTGCAGTTTACAGCTTCCCTCCTCACTATCAACCACTCGGCCAATTTTTGTGTCATCTGACTCCTAAATTTAAGTCCAAATCATTAATATATACCACAAAAAGCAGGGGACCTAGTACAGAGCCCTGCAGACGCCCACTGGACACAGCCTTCCAGTCACAAAAACACTTGTCAATCATTACCCTTTGTTTCCTGCCACTGAGCCAATTTGTATCCAGCTTGCTATATTCCCCTGGATCCCATGGGATTTTATCTTTTAACCAGTCTGCCATGTGGGACCTTGTCAAAAGCCTTGCTAAAATCCATGTAGACCACATTAGCTGCACTACCCTCATCAAACCTCCTTGTTACCTCCTCAAAAAATTCAATCATGTTGGTCAGACACAATCTTTCCTTAACAAATCAAGGAAACTATTATAGCTGTGAGGAGGGATGATATTTTGGAAGGTTCATCAAATCAGACCATATGGATTGAGCTAAGGAACAAAAAAGGGGCAATCACACTACTGGGAGTGTACTATAGACCCCCCCCCCCCCCCCCCCCCCAAACAGTCAAAAGGAGATAGAAGAGCAGATATGTAGGCAGATCTCTGAGAAGTGCAAGAACAGTATGGGATTTTAACTGCTCCAATATTAACTGGGATAGTTTTAGTGTGAAAGGAATTGAGGGAGCAGAATTCTTGAGGTACATTCAGGAGAACTCTTTGGCCAGTATGTATCAAGTCCAACAAGAGAGGGCGCAGTTTTAGACTTAGTTTCAGGAAATGAAGATGGGCAGGTGGAACGAGTGACAGTGGGACAGCATTTTGGTGGCAGTGATCATAATTCAGTCAGTTTCAACATAATTATGGAAAAGGACAGAGATAGAACAGGAGTTAGAGTTCTCAGTTGGGGCAAGGCCAATTTTACTAAACTGAGGAGTGATTTAGCGAAAGTGGACCGGAAATAGCTACTTGAAGGTAAATCAGTGTCAGAGCAGTGGGAGGCATTCAAAGGGGAGATTCAAGGGGTTCAGAGTAAACACGTTCCCACAAAGAAAAAGGGTGAGACGGCCAAATCTAGAGCCCCATGGATGTCAAGGAGCTTACAGGGTAAGATAAGGCAGAAAAGGAAAGCTTAAATCCGACACCGAGAACTCCATACTACAGAAAGCAGAGAGGAGTGCAGAAAGTGGAGGGTGAAATCAAAAAGGAAATTAGGAAAGCAAAGAGAGGGCATGAAAGAATATTGACATGCAAAATCAAGATGAACCCAAAGATGTTTCATCAATACATTAAGAGTAAGAGGATAACTAAGGAAAGAGTAGGGCCCATAAAAGACCAAAAAGGTAACCTAGGGATAGAGGCAGAAGATGTTGGTATGGTTCTTAATGAATACTTTGCACCTGTCTTCACAAAAGAGGGGGATGATGCAGATATTGTAGTTAAGGAGGAGCAGTGTTAAGTATTGGATGTGATAAACACAGGGAGAGAGGAAGTATTAATGGGATTCGCATCCTTGAAAGTGGATTGATCACCAGGGCCAGATGAAATGTACCTAGGTTGTTAAAAGAAGCAAGAGAGGAAATAGCAGAAGGTCTGACTATCATTTTCCAATCCTCACTGGATACAGGTGTGGTGCCGGAGGATTGGAGAACTGTTAACGTTGTACCTCTGTTTAAAAAGGGAGTGAGGGATAGACCGAATAATTACAGGCCAGTAAGTCTAACCTCATTAGTGGGCAAATTATTGGAATCTATTCTGAGAGACAGGATAAACTGTCACTTAGAAAGGCACAGGTTAATCAAGGATAGTCAGCATGGATTTGTTAAACGAAGATCTTGTTTATTTATTTATTTAGAGATACAGCACTGAAACAGGCCCTTCGGCCCACCGAGTCTGTGCCGACCATCAACCACCCATTTATACTAATCCTACACTAATCCCATATTCCTACCACATCCCCACCTACCTATACTAGGGGCAATTTATAATGGCCAATTTACCTATCAACCTGCAAGTCTTTGGCTGTGGGAGGAAACCAGAGCACCCGGCGAAAACCCACGCGGTCACAGGGAGAACTTGCAAACTCCACACAGGCAGTACCAAGAATTGAACCCGGGTCGCTGGAGCTGTGAGGCTGCGGTGCTAACCACTGCGCCGCCAACTTGATTTTTTTGAAGAAATAACAAGGAGGATAGATGAGGATAGTGCAGTTGGTGTGGTCTACTACGATTTTAGCAAGGCTTTTGACAAGGTCCCACATGGCAGACTGGTTAAAAAGATAAAATCCCATGGGATCCAGGAAAATGCAGCAAGGTGGATACAAAATTGGCTCAGTGGTAGGAAACAAAGGGTAATTGTTGACGGATATTTTAGCGACTGGAGGGTTGTTTCCAGTGGCATTCCGCAGGGCTCTGTACTGGGTCCCCTGCTTTTTGTGGTATATATTAACAATTTGGACATAAATGTATGGGGCATGATCAAAAAGTTTGCAGACGACACAAAGATTGGCCTTGTGGTAGATAGCGAGGACGATAGCTGTAGGCTGCAGGAAGATATTGATGGTCTGGTCAGAAGGGCAGAAAAGTGGCAAATGGAATTCAACCTGGAGAAGTGTGAGGTGATGCATTTGGGAAGGTCAAACAAGGCAAAGGAATACACAATTAATGGGAAAATACTGAGAAGCGTAGAGGAAGTAAGGGACCTTGGAGTGAATGTCCACAGATCCCTGAAGGTAGCAGAACAGGTCAATAAGGTGGTTAAACAGGCATATGGAATCCTTTCCTTTATTAGCCGAGGTATAGAATATAAGAGCAGGTAGCTGGAACTGTATAATTCATCGATTAGGCCTCAACTTGAGTACTGTGTGCAGTTCTGGTCACCTCATTACAGAAAGGATGTAATTGCAGTAGAGAGGGTACAGAGGAGATTTTCGAGGATGTTGCCAGGACTAGAAAAACGCAGCTATGAGGCAAGATTGGAAAGGCTGGGGTTGTCCTTCGAACAAAGAAGGCTGAGGGGAGATCTGATTGAAATGTACACCATTTTGAGGGGCCTGGACAGAGTGGAGGTGTAGGGTCTATTCACCTTAGCAGAGAGGTCAGTGACTAGGGGGCATAGGTTTAAAGTGATTGGCAGAAAAATTAGAGGGGAGATGAGAAAAATCTTTATCAACCAGAGGGTGGTGGGGGTCTGGAACTCACTGCTTGAAAGGGTAGTTGAGGCAGAAACCCTCAACTCATTCAAAAGGAGTCTGGATATGCACCTCAAGTGCTGTAATCTGCAGGGCTACGGACCAATTGCTGGAAGGTGGGATTAGAATAGGTGGATTGTTTTTTGGCTGGCATAGACACGATGGGCCAAGTGGCCTCTTTCTGTGCCTTAAACTTCCTATGATTCTATAAATCCATGCCTACTGTCCTTGATTACTCCATGCCTTTCTAAGTGACAGTTAATCCTGTCTCTCAGAATTGATTCCTATAATTTGCCCACTACCAAGACTAGACTGACTGGCCTGTAGTTATTCGGTCTATCCCCCGCTCCCTTTTTAAACAAAAGTACAACGTTAGTAGTCCTTCAATCCTCCGGCACCACAAATACATCCAATGATTGGAAAATGATCGTCAGAGTATCCACTATTTCCTCCCTGGCTTTATTTACAGCCTGGGGTACATTTCATCTAGCCCTGGTGATTTATCCACTTTCAAGGATGCTAATCCCCTTAATACTTCCTCTCTCCCTAACTTTATCACATCCAATATTTCACATTCCTCCTCCTTAACATCAACGCCTGCATCGTCCCTTCTTTTGTGAAGATAGACGCAAAGTGTTCATTTAGAACCATACCCACATCTTCCCCCTCTACACATAGGTTACCTTTTTTGGTCTTTTATGGGCCCTACTCTTTCCTTAGTTAGCCTCTCACTCTTAATGTATTGATAAAACATCTTTGGGTTCATCTTGATTTTACTTGCCATTTATTTCTATCAAATGGATAAACACATTTGTAACAAACACATTTCTAATTTTGCTGCAACTAGTGAACCAAGGAAATCTCTTGAGTCAGCTTCAAATATATAGATACATTTTTAAAATCATTAACAAGGCCTTACTGTCTGAAATTAATCTGACCTGGTTTACATCCTTATACCACAATTATAGTTGAATTCAGCACTCAGCAACCAAAATGGTATTGACTAATGCAGCTGCATCAAAATCAGAATTTGTACTTCGGGCTGGTTGTCCTGAGTCCACTTAAAAAAAGTAAAAACCTTTCGGGCTCATATGCAGTTTAATTCATTTTTGCACCATATTAGAATGTAAAGACACATGAATATATCGACAGATGCAACCATGTATACTATTCACCCATTCCCTTAATCGTGCTACCTCCTAGGAAAGGAAAAAGACACAGAAAAAAAAGTGACCAATTCAGGAAATTCCTCTACAAATCCCTAAAGCAATGAAGTTGCAGTTATCGTCGTAGCTCTGTACAATCTAATCACAACTACTTAACAACTTATCACTATTAATAATATGGCCAACTCTAGTTATGCGTATTCTGGGAGATTGCATCACTTCCTGCAGCTGGTGGAAATGAAAGAATCCGGAAGAAAATAGCTGGGTAAAGCCGCTGGAAGCATGCTATGGGGAACTGGGGAATTGAGGACTTGATTCCGCTAGTCAACAAGCTGCTGGATTTAAAAACAATAAATGCTGGAAATACTAAGTAGGTCTGGCATCATCTGTGGAGAGAGGAGCAGAGTTAGCGCTTCAGGTCAGTGACCCTTCATCAGAACTGGCAAATATTAGAAATGTAAAAGGATTTAAACAAGTAAAGTGGGGGTGGGGCAAGAGATAACAAAAGAGGTGTTGATAGGACAAGGTCACAGACCAGAAGGTCATGGAGCAAAGGCATACGGGATGTTAATGGTGTGGTGAAAGACAAAGCGTCAGTACAGAGAGGGTGTTAATTAACAGAAAAATGAACAGCCCTGGCCCCAAGTGCAAACATGAAAAAAGTGGGTAGTTACAGTAGAAACAAACTAAAATAAAATAAACAAAGAAAAAAGAAAAAATAACTAAAAATAAAAATAAAAAGGGGGACCCATCATGCTCTGAAATTATTGAACTCAATGTTCAATCCAGCAGGCTGTAGTGTGCCTAATTGGTAAATGAGGTGCTGTTCCTCGAGCTTACGTTGAAGTTCGCTGGAACACTGCAGCAATTCCAGGACAGGGGGAGGGGGTGTTGAAATGGTCAGCAACCAGAAGCTTGAACAAAGAACAAAGAACATTACAGCACAGGAACAGGCCCTTCGGCCCTCCAAGCCTACGCCGATCCAAATCCTCTATCTAAACCTGTCGCCTATTTTCTAAGGGTCGGTATCTCTTTACTTCCTGCCCATTCATGTATCTGTCTAGATACATTTTAAAAGACGCTATCGTGCCCGCGTCTACCACCTCCGCTGGCAATGCGTTCCATGCACCCACCACCCTCTGCGTAAAGAACTTTCCACGCATATCCCCCCTAAACTTTTCCCCTTTCACTTTGAACTCATGTCCCCTTGTAATTGAATCCCCCACTCTGGGAAAAAGCTTCTTGCTATCCACCCTGTCTATACCTCTCATGATTTTGTACACCTCAATCAGGTCCCCCCTCAACCTCCGTCTTTCTAATGAAAATAATCCTAATCTACTCAACCTCTCTTCATAGCTAGCGCCCTCCATACCAGGCAACATCCTGGTGAACCTCCTCTGCACCCTCTCCAAAGCATCCACATCCTTTTGGTAATGTGGCGACCAGAACTGCACGCAGTATTCCAAATGTGGCCGAACCAAAGTCCTATACAACTGTAACATGACCTGCCAACTCTTGTACTCAATACCCCGTCCGATGAAGGAAAGCATGCCGTATGCCTTCTTGACCACTCTATTGACCTGCATTGCCACCTTCAGGGAACAATGGACCTGAACACCCAAATCTCTCTGTACATCAATTTTCCCCAGGACTTTTCCATTTACTGTATAGTTCACTCTTGAATTGGATCTTCCAAAATGCATCACCTCACATTTGCCCTGATTGAACTCCATCTGTCATTTCTCTGCCCAACTCTCCAGTCTATCTATATTCTGCTGTATTCTCGGACAGTCCCCTTCACTATCTGCTACTCCACCAATCTTAGTGTCGTCTGCAAACTTGCTAATCAGACCACCTATACTTTCCTCCAATTCATTTATGTATATCACAAAAAACAGTGGTCCCAGCACGGATCCCTGTGGAACACCACTGGTCACACGTCTCCATTTTGAGAAACTCCCTTCCACTGCTACTCTCTGTCTCCTGTTGCCCAGCCAGTTCTTTATCCATCTAGCTAGTACACCTTGGACCCCATGCGCCTTCACTTTCTCCATCAGCCTACCATGGGGAACCTTATCAAACGCCTTACTGAAGTCCATGTATACGACATCGACAGCCCTTCCCTCATCAATCAACTTTGTCACTTCCTCAAAGAATTCTATTAAGTTGGTAAGACATGACCTTCCCTGCACAAAACCATGTTGCCTATCACTGATAAGCCCATTTTCTTCCAGATGGGAATAGATCCTATCCCTCAGTATCTTCTCCAGTAGCTTCCCTACCACTGACGTCAGGATTATCCCTGCTACCCTTCTTAAACAAGGGGACAACATTAGCAATTCTCCAGTCCTCCGGGACCTCACCCGTGTTTAAGGATGTTGCAAAGATATCTGTTAAGGCCCCAACTATTTCCTCTCTCGCTTCCCACAGTAACCTCGGATAGATCCCATCCAGACCTGGGGACTTGTCCACCTTAATGCCTTTTAGAATACCCAACACTTCCTCCCTCCTTATGCCGACTTGACCGAGAGTAATCAAACATCTGTCCCTAACCTCAACATCCGTCATGTCCCTCTCCTCGGTGAATACCGATGCAAAGTACTCGTTTAGAATCTCACCCATTTTCTCTGACTCCACGCATAACTTTCCTCCTTTGTCCTTGAGTGGGCCAATCCTTTCTCTAGTTACCCTCTTGCTCCTTATATATGAATAAAAGGCTTTGGGATTTTCCTTAACCCTGTTTGCTAAAGATATTTCATGACCCTTTTTAGCCCTCTTAATTCCTCGTTTCAGATTGCGCCTACAATCCCGATATTCTTTCAAAGCTTCGTCTTTCTTCAGCCGCCTAGACCTTATGTATGCTTCCTTTTTCCTCTTAGCTAGTCTCACAATTTCACCTGTCATCCATGGTTCCCTAATCTTGCCATTTCTACCCCTCATTTTCACAGGAACATGTCTCTCCTGCACGCTAATCAACCTCTCTTTAAAAGCCTCCCACATATCAAATGTGGATTTACCTTCAAACAGCTGCTCCCAATCTACATTCCCCAGCTCCTGCCGAATTTTGGTATAGTTGGCCTTCCCCCAATTTAGCACTCTTCCTTTAGGACCACTCTCGTCTTTGTCCATGAGTATTCTAAAACTTACGGAATTGTGATCACTATTCCCAAAGTAGTCCCCTACTGAAACGTCAACCACCTGGCCCGGCTCATTCCCCAACACCAGGTCCAGTATGGCCCCTTCCCGAGTTGGACTATTTACATACTGCTCTAGAAAACCCTCCTGGATGCTCCTTACAAATTCTGCTCCATCTATACCTCTAACACTAAGTGAATCCCAGTCAATGTTGGGAAAATTAAAATTTCCTATCACCACCACCCTGTTGCTCCTACATCTTTCCATAATCTGTTTACATATTTGTACCTCTATCTCACGCTCGCTGTTGGGAGGCCTGTAGTACAGCCCCAACATTGTTACCGCACCCTTCCTATTTCTGAGTTCTGCCCATATAGCCTCACAGCTCGAGTCCTCCATAGTGCCTTCCTTCAGCACAGCTGTGATATCCTCTTTGACCAGTAATGCAACTCCTCCACCCCTTTTACCTCCCTCTCTATCCCGCCTGAAGCATCGGTATCCTGGGATATTTAGTTGCCAATCATGCCCTTCCCTTAACCAAGTCTCAGTAATAGCAATAACATCATACTCCCAGGTACTAATCCAAGCCCTAAGTTCATCTGCCTTACCTACTACACTTCTTGCATTAAAACAAATACACCTTGAGGTCATGCTTTCGGACTGAGCGGAGGTGTTCCGCAAAGCAGTCACCCAATCTGCGTTTGGTCACCCCAATATAGAGGAGACCACATTGTGAGCAGCGAATACAGTATAATAAATTGAAAGAAGTACAAGTAAATCACTGCTTCATCTGAAAGGAGTGTTTGGGGCCTTGGATAGCGAGGAGAGAAGAGGTAAGTGGGCAGGTATTACACCTTTTGCGATTGCAGGGGAAGGTGCTGTGGGAAGGGGACGAGGTGGTGGGGGTAATGGAGGATCGCGGAGAGAACGATCCCTTCGGAATGCTGATAGGGGAAGGGAGGGCAAGATACGTTTGGTAGTGGCATCACTTTGGACGTGACGGAAATGGCGGAGGACGATCCTTTGGATATGGAGGCTGGTGGGGCGGAAAGTGAGAACAAGTGGAACCCTGTCGCGGTTCTAGGAGGGAGGGGAAGGGGTGAGGATAGAGGTGCGGAAAATGGGCTGGACACGGTTGAGGGCGCTGTCAACCACAGTGTGGGGGGGGGGGGGGGGTGGGGGGAATCCTCGGTTGAGGAAAAAGGAAGACATATCAGAAGCGCTGTTGTGGAAGGTTGCATGATCAGAGCAGATGCGTCGGAGACGCTGCAGGAGCTGCAGGATTTGTTCAGCTCCATCAGGCAGAGCTGCAACTGCAGCCTGCTGAAGATCACACTGGTAGGTGGACAGAGCACTGACAAGAGGTTGGGGCTGATGAACTCTGTCAGCAGTGACTTCCATTTCTGTGGGTCAGGCTCTGTCAGGATGTGCCTGCTTATTCTGCAGCTTATCAATTCAAAAATAGAATATGTCATGTTCTTGCACTGTAAAGGGAAGCACTGTACATTTCTAAGGATCCAACGGGAGCAACAGTGCGTGGGGCGCAGCAGTGGGATTATTGGAAAATCGGCAAGGTTGCTCTTCGCGATGTCCTGAAGGTTAATCTTTAGTTTTTTGCAGATTCAATGACAAAACAGGAGGATTAGTAACCCTATTTAAAACTGGAAATCTACTCTCAGAAACATGTTAAGTTCCCTATTAAAGGACTTTGTTGACTCCTTAATCACAATATATTTTGGTACTTTATCCCAGAGACTTATGACTCTCTGTAAAAAATAAATATTCCTTATATCTAATCTAACTCTTCTCTCATGGTTTTTATAGTATAACTTCTAGCTTTGCCTTCCCTATCCACTTCAAAAACATATCCAATCAGACTGCGTCAATTCCTTCATCATTTTAAAAATCATAATCATATCTCCCTCTAAGCCTGCGTTTCTTAGAAATAGATATCAATTCTTCGAGCCTATTCGCACAACTAAGTACTCTGAAATTTGGTATCATTCTGGTCGTTGCACTCTGCACCTTCTCCAGAGCTTAAATATCCTTCACCGTATCTGGGGCCCAAAAGTGAACATAATATGCCAAGTTTTACATGGATTAAGTATAATATTCTTTGCTTGGTATTCTGCAGTACTAGCAATACAACTCAATGTCATACAGCTACCTCACTCTGCTTGTGAAACTTTAACAAGTGATCAGCTATTATTCCTGGTCTCTTTCTTGATCTGTTTTGTTTAAAAGATATTCATGCATGGTACAAACATGTCTGGAGTCTCCCCAACTTCTTATAACATAAAATAAATGCAATCATTTGTATCACTATATAGTACACTTTGAAGCACATAATATGGAATCCAAAACAGACTGTTTTCCAGTTATACTGGAGCTACTCCATGGTTAAATTATATTTGACTGACTTAGTTTGCTTCAGTGTAGGCCAGTTCTGGAGTGAACCAAGAAAGTTAATCTTGGAACTGAATTTTGGTTGAATTTGGTGTAGTTTTGGTTACAAAAATGGAGAATAACTCAAACATACAAATTCAGATCTATTGTGGATGTCTTTTAAGTAATCAATGTTACCTTATCACTGTTTCTGTACTTGTCCCATTTCTTAACCATTTTGACCCATTTGGGTATTCTCTCAATCTCCAAATGTTTATGCTGTAAAACAAAAATAAAAGAGTTATTTACAAAAAAGCATGTGCTCATTTTAGTAATGGCTCAGTTTTTAAGTGCAGTGGCAATGTATTTTTGCAGTGTAAGTCACTTTTAATAGACAAAGATGTCAAATATTATTGCCTTCAATTTTCTGGACAAAATAATAATGAATGAGGAAAGTCATTCACCACATCTTATTCCATCTATCTATCCAGGAAGACACTGAATCTCTACCATTACAGCATAAAACGGTCCTTAAATGATTCCAGAGCTTGCACCACCTATCTGCAAGTCTGTGCCACATGTTTATCAGTTTTTGTGCAAATTTATATTTTATTCTTCTCAGCATAGAATCATAGAATGTTTACAGCACAGAAGGAGGTCATTCGGCCTGTCATGTCCATGCCAGCTCTCTGCAAGATCAACTCACCTAGTCCCACTAACCCCACCTTTTCCCTGTAGCCCTACAAATCCTTTCTCTTCAGATAATTATCCATTTCTCTTTTGAAAGCCTCGATTGAATATGCCTTCCCCACACTCTCAGGCAGTGCATTGCAGATCCTGACCACTCATTGCATAAGTATGATTTTCCTCATGTCGCTGTTGCTTCTTTTGCCAATCACCTTAAGTCGTGACCTCTGTTTCTTGACCCTTCTGCCAATGTGAACAGTTTCATATGCCCACTTGTTCCACTCTTGTAAGTTACATTCCAGATTGACCTCTTCCATTTCTTTAACTATATTATGTACCTTTTTAAGATTTCCTCTCAGATGTTTCCTTTCCAGGTTGAAAATCAAAGCTTGTTCAGTCTTTTGTCGTAACCTAGACTGTTAACACTAGAGATCAACTCTGTGGCTTTGCCCTACACTGCCTCCTGTATTTGAACTTCTCCCTATGTCTTGTTTACAGACGTGAACACAGTCCTCAAGGCACAACCTGACCAGGTTGTGCTATTTGATTATGACTTCCTATGTCCTCATGGTTTCCTTTGTTGGACGAGAGTTCAAATCGCAGGTTGAAACCCTGATTTCACGACGGGGAGAATTTTATGCAGTCTGCCGCAGTGGATTTGGTGGTGTGCAGAGTTATATAATTAAGCAGGGAGGTGTTTTTACGGATTCCCAACGGTGGGATATTTTAGAGGAATTAAGTCGTCGGCGGGTTTGAGGCGTTCTAGGGCTCCCCCAACGCAGTGGCAGATTGCAGCTTTGCATTCATTTGCATGCCATGAATACTCATTATCCCGCGCATAGTTAGGATTTAGGCCAGATTAACTGAACGGCGAGCAATATTCTCGTGCCACCCGGTTCACTAATGTTTCAACGTGGTGTGCAACCATCGGATTTATGCAGTTGAGTCTCAGGACTGTGCTCTTCTCTCTTTCACTCAGCCACTAAACTAATGCCAGCACTGGAATGGATGTTTGCCTCCAGGCCAGCACTGCAATGGATGTTTACCTCCACGCCACCATTGGAATGAATGTTTGCCTCCAGGTTCGACACCAGCAAGGATGAATCATAGCGGCGACAGAATGGGCAGGGACTACATGGAGGAGCAAGGAAGGGTGGGGTCTCGGGTGCATGGAGGAGCAGGGAAGGTTAGTCGAGCAGGACAGGGTGCGGTCTTGGGTGGATGGAGGAGCAGGGAAGGGAGGAGGGCAACGTCCAAGGTTTGTGGTCGGGTGCAGGGAGGGAGGAGGGCAGAGTCCAGGGTGTGTAATGGCTGTGTTTGATGATGAGGTTGGCTGTGTGTGGTTGCAGGGGCTGGTGGGTTGATATTTTCCTGTCAGAAAACTAATGGTCACGAGAGGCCTAAAAGGAGGGAGGATTGCTGTCATCATTGGAGTCCTGTGTGTTCACATCAGGGTACTGGCTGGCAGAAAGTACGGACACAGTCACAGGGGGGCAATGGTATATGCAAGGGGGGGGGGAAAGGTCGAGACTTAGGGTTGGGCATTTGAGGTCATCATAGGGAGGGGATTAGGAATCTGTCACGATAACAAGATGGATTCTTGGAGGTTCAAGGGTGAGAGTCGGCAGTTGGATGGTGACGGGAGTAGGGACAGGGGGAGAAATGGTATGTATAAATTGATGATGAACCAGTCCATGGTAATGGGGGGAGGTTCTATGGTAATAGGAAAAAGAGTGAAGATTAAGTTGGGTGGGTCAAGGGTGATGGGTGCAGGCTGGAAGGTGGCAAGAGGAGGTTGGAAGGTGGGCAAACTTGCCTGGTATTGCTGACGCAACGTTTTCTGGAAGAAGAATGCAAACCACATGTCCAATCAAGGAATGCAAGTCGATTGGGAGGAGACCAATGATAGTGGGTGGGATCTCCTGCTGCACGCAAATGTAAGGCACATGATAACGATCTGCTCATGACTTTCATGGTTCTGCTGAATGGCAGAATGACGGTCTTACAACACTCTTCTCATGCCAACAATTGAAAAGCTGCAAAGACATGAGTCTCATAGCTGCAATTTGTCCTCTAACATGTGAACAACTGCAGAGGGAGAGAACTGAGGAATTATCTTGGCAATCAACGGCTGATGCCTCAACAGGAGCAGCAGTCAACACAAGAGGGTGAGGCTGCTCAGAATGAAGCCACCCAAGAAAGGCATTATTGAAGATGGGCGGTGGCATGTCATCAGATGCTCAGGACAAGGACACATTACCTTCAGATGTCAGAGAGGCAATGCCAAAGAAGCATGAGGATGTAACTTGCAATGGCGACAGAAATGTGTACGATCCTTCAGCATTACCTGCAGCCACCTGTTTTCATTGGGAACCCCATGCCACTTACCCTCAAGGTTATCACTGCACTCAACCTCTTTGCCATCAGGGAACAACAGGCAACATATGTCACATCTCACAGTCTGTGACCCACAGGTGCATCAAAGAGGTAACCAATGCCCTTTTTTGACGTGCCAATGATTTCATCTACTTACCTGTACACGAGGACAGCCAGGCAGCAAGGTCTGCAGCCTTCGGCGCCTTCACTGTCTTCCCAAGAGTGCAACGGGTGATCGATTGTACTCAGGTGGCCATTAGAGCTCCCTGGGACCAGCCTGCTGTCTTGGTTAATCACAAAGGCTTCCATTCTTTAAACGTGAAACTGGTTTGTGACCACAGAAGAAGAATCATGCATGTTTGCGCACATTTCCCAGGCAGCTTTCATGACTCCTACATTTAGAGGATCTCCCAACTGCCAGCAGTTTTTGAGGAACTAGCCGAAGTGACAGATGGATCCTGGGTGACAAGGGTTACTCACTCTGTACATGGTTGATGACACCAGTACGTAATCCCTAAAGCGCTGTTGAAGAGAGGTACAATGTTGCTCACACATCCACCAGAGCCATCACTGAGCTCATCATTGGCATGCTGAAATGGGAAGCAGTGACTGCACAAAGGAACATTCTCTTCCCTGCCGGCGACAACAGAAGGCCCGCAAGACTCACCAAGAGGGCATGACTGGAGGTGGTACATGAGGTCTGCAACAGAGCAGTGGTGAGCAAGAACTGGCTGGAGTGCCAGAAATGCTTCAATGACCTTCTTTGGCCTGGCAAGGTGAGTGCCAAGAGAGAGCTAGCTGGTATGCCTCCTGGTTAGCAATCACAAGAGTTCAAAAAAGAGGGAGCATCCTGAGAGAACATAGAATTCTCCTCACCATGAGAGAGAGGTGTGCTCAGGTGCCTTGCTGACCCATAAGCATAGGTCAGGATCCCAGTGCCGCTGGTCAGGAGGCTGGAGTGCAGACTGCAATATTGTCTGTGAATGAGAAGTTGCAAGTGGCGAGGGAGGAATTGTCCTAACAGTGTCATTCTTCACCTTGCAGGCCAAAAGGGAGTTGAACTCTCAGGAGAATGAGGACGTACATCTGGACAGTGGAGTGCTCCAGCTTGCGGTACTGACGTGATTCGAGGAGCAGGTCCTTGACGTGGACAGAGTGTCCAGTCACAGGGATGGTGGGGACAGAGAAGCAGAAGTCCACCACAGACAGGGGGAGAAGATCACAACATCTCTATGTTCAGGGGATACATGGCAATACTTTCTGTACCACAAACTGTCAAGGCATAAGCTGTCATATTATTTTAAGCAGCAGAAGAATCAGTTGACAGTCCCGAACTCTCATCACCATTTTCTCTTATGTCTCTCACAGGGCCAGCTGCAAAAGAGCAGGAGTCTACACTCATAGAACAAGTTCCTGAGAAGTCAGATAAGGAAGAGACCTTGGAGCTTGCATGTCACGTTTTACTAGAGCACCCTCCACCAGCTCAGATACTCGCACCCCGCTGGGCCCTCGAGCCTTATTAGAGGTGGCACAGGATGAAACACACATCACTTCAGAGCAGGAGGATTCGGCTATGGCCGGTGCCCTTCGGAGGATGAAGGACTGGCGCAGTCCTACTCAGGAGCGTGGAGATGCACTGCCTTGGGAGTCACAAAACAGGTGGTTCTACCTGGGAAACCAGCATGAGACGTGTTGGAATTACCTGAGGCTCTGTGGAGCCATTGGGTGAGAATGGAGGATTCCATTCATCTCATGCTCCACAATGACTCAGTGATTTGTGCGCATGAGCTCCTCCCTTGAGAGAGCGGTCCACCTCTTGGAGAGCTATGTGTGGCATCACTCAGAGAGGATGCAGGAACAGCGCACTGACATACACAGGATGCAATCCAGGCTCAGCAGCATTGACCAGTCAGTGCCGCAAAGAAGCATGGAGCGGATGCCAGCTGTGTTCAAGCAATAATCCCCTCCAGCGATCAACGTCACTGTGAAAGGGCTGAGAAGATGACAGATGGTGATGAGGGGGGGGGGCACCCCTCAAGGGGTTCTCATCATCCTCCCCCATGGCCCCTCTGACAGATGAAGCATCTGTGCAGTTACACTTTGGGACAGAGGCTGTCCCGTAGCATTGCCGGTGCAGCATCCTTTGGACAAGGACGACCCCCACAGGCATCTCAGTCCCAGATAGGCACAAACGAGCAGCCTGCCTCTAGCTCAACCTCAGCCACAGGGGAAGTACCTCGTAGAAGTGGCTGTCATCAGAAGTCACCACATCGGTAACGTCACTTTGTCATAGAGTCATTATGGCACAGAAGGAGGCCATTAGGCCCATCGAGTCAAAGCCAGCTCTCCTCGGAGCTATGTTGTCAGTCCCACTCCCTGGCTTGATCCCCGTAGCCCTGCAAGTCTATTCTCTCAGGTTGCCATCCAACATCCTCTTGAAGTCATTGATAGTCTCCGCTTCACCACCCTTGTGGGCAACGACAAGGACAACCGCCACAGGCATCTCAGTCAGAGACAGGCGTCCAGATCACCTGGGTGATTAGGATGTAAATAATAGTTAACTGCTAAGTAATAAAGCACTGGGAAAGGCTACACAAAGGCTGACTTGTGTGTTTCCATATCATGTTGGCGAAACGCAGGAGAACGTGAAGTGAGGGTTGGCACAGTGATGGAGTGTGCTCTGGCGCCTTCCTGCCCCTCCTTCCTCGCCCTTGTATCCCTGGTGCCCCAGGGTCTGCCTCTGCTCCAGCAGCTGCTGCTCCTCATCGCTGGTTGGACCAAGCTCGGAGAAGCTCATGCTCTTCCTTTGTTGGACTGTGGAGTCTGCCTGAACCACCTCCCCTAGCAAAAGCCCTTGTCAAGAATGCAAAAAATATGCAGGATATTTCTTATCAATGAGCACAACTGCCTGCCTGTGAATGAGGGCCATCTCTCAGCCTTCCTCCTTCAATGTTGCCTCTTGCCTCTGTCCCACTGTTCCAGCTGGCTCCCTGCTAGGTCATCTCCTCCTCTTCGTCGTGGTCCTAACGCTGCATCGACGCCGCCCCTTAGAACCAAACTCCAAGTCTGGCCCTTAAGTGAGCTGCCAACAAGCTCGCCGATATGCTAATTGACCCATTACACAGAGCGGGCAGGTTGCCTCTTCTGACTCCCAACGGCGCCATTCAAAATCTGAGGGTGCCGGTTTTGTGTCAGAAAACCGGCCTGCTTACCCAAGGGGCAGTTTTAAGCGACCACCTGCCCACATTCCCACCTTCAGTGACAATTTGAAATCCCACCCGTTGTGTTGAGTTCATTAAGATTTCTAAGTCTTTCAACTTCATCCTTAGCTATTTCAACATGATCCCCAATGTACATGTAAAGGGCCACTTATGTTGGTGCTAATGCAAAAAAGAGTTGATGTCAGTATGTTTTGAAGCTCCAACACTGTAGAGAAGTGACATTCTGGTGTAAGTCGCTGCAAAAGCACGATGAGTAGTGATCAAAGAAATTGTTTCATTCCTAAATGGCAGCAAATAATAAAAAAAGTACAAATAGGACAAAAACAGGTCTACCAAGTGTGCAATAGTAACTTTTTCCAAATGAAATTTTCTTCATCAAAGCCTGAAAATTAGACAATGAAGTGTGATTTGTTTATCTTTTGTTGAAAATATAATCTGAAATTAAAAATGAGACTTAATGGTAAACTTCTTCAAGAAAGATCATTCAGTGATTAGACAATTAATATGCTGAGCTTCCCAACATCTTCCTCTGTTTTTGTTAAAATATTAATCATAATAGATTTAAAGATGGCAATTATGAAGGAGCTATTGCATAATGCATTTCGGACAGAGTGTGTTAAAAGGCTTAAATAGATGCAAGGTAGAGATGACATAAGCAGCAGGGACAGGAGACTTCTTTACATTTACAAACTGAAAATCTAGAGGTAATCCAGTGACACAGTGACTGGTGTATATTTGTGCCATGTCACTCAGTACTAAACTGGGATGTAGATTCACGCCCATATTTCCGCACACGAGGGACTGGATTTAGCAAAGGCAGCAGGGATCCCTCTGCTGGGCCAAAATTGGTGGGTGGTGGGCAGGGAGAGGGGAGAACCCGCTTTGGGTGGGCAGAGGGATCCAGGGTCGCATTCTGCCAGCGCAGCCAATTAAGTGGTGGCCCACCCCCAAGTGCTGCCGGCCCAATCAGAGTGCCAGCAGTTCAGCACTAATGGTGGCCCCTGCTGGCAATGTACCTGGAGGATGAAGACACCCTCAAAGTCAGCTGTGGTGGAGTGGGGTGGAGTGGTGCGGGGCTGGACACTTAGGGCAGGCAGCGCTATTGACATGGGGGCAGCCAATGCCACTAGGGGGCCCCTCTGTGGCCCAAAACATGCCCAAAAAGGAGCCTACCTACCCCCCCGCCCCGAAGCCTGCTGGGATACTGCCAGAGTTTACCTGGCAGCCTCCCCATATGGCTGTGGGCCCCCTAGAGACTGACAAAATGCCAGCAGAGGCAGAAAGAGGCCCTTAATTGGCTACTTAAGTGGCTCAATTAGGTGGGCAGGCCGTCTGCCAGTTTTCCCCCCACTGGCAAAATGGCATGGCTGAGAAGACATCGGGCATGCCACCTGACAATTTCCTGCGCCATTTTTCCAGCCTTCCTGTCATCCAGCCTGTTCCTAAAAGGCTAGTAAAATTCAGCCCAAGAGTTGATCTCAGCTGTGTTGGAGGCAGTGAGTAATATCTAGCTGTTTCCTGCAGTGAAGTACAATTTAAACCCAGTGGTGTTTCGAGCCTATGTCACATCTGCTTGCCCCTTTTAAGCAGCTAAGAAATGATTAAACTAGGCAGTTACACAGCTAGCAGGCAGTTGGAAGGGGAAATGGCACATCTATATTTGCAGGAAACTAAAGTGAGGAAATGTGTGTTTGTTTAAGTTTCAAATGAAAATCAAATAAAAGCAACAAAATTGTTTTAATACTCAAAATGAAACTTTTAGCTTGATGGTTAACCTATACATTACCTTGAACTTTTAAATGTTAAATAGTAATAACACTCTTTAATAATAAAAAATATTACTTGACCACTGTTAAGAAAACATTGTCATGAAGTACGGAAATGACTCTTAATGTATGGCTCTCAAAACACACACAGAGGCTGGGATTTTGAGTCCCGCAGCATTCGATAGTGGAACTGGAAGTTGGCGTAACTTCTGCTTCCACCATTTTTCCTGTATCGCACGCAAATGAACGGTGCAGCGACGGGCACAGGAGACATATGTGATCATGTGGCGGGACAGTCTTTCATTGGTGGAACCTGCCATCACTGGCTCAAGCACCATGATCACCATGGCTATAAAGCATTCTTTGTTTCAAGCCTCAAGAAGCAGCAGCCTTCGTGTTATGTAAGTGTGTTTAGAGTTACCAAAATTAAATCTTTTACTCAACTGTAACTGTTCTTTCCTTCCTTAATTTGACAAACCCAGAAGAAACTCCCCATTATTTTTTTTTCACTGCAGCAAGAGCAAAGAAAATGTCAGACAGCAGGCGGCATCCCGCCCCATGGTTCAATGATGCCTCCCTGCAGGTTCTCCTCCAGGCCGTCAGGGAAAGATGGGAGGTCCTCTTCCCTGCCGATAGGGTCCAAAGACCCTCATGCCTGACCAAAGCAGCCTGGATGGAGGTAGCAGAGGAGGTGTTGAACTGTGGGGTGACACGCAGAACCTGGGTGCAGGGTCGCAAGCCTATCAATGACTTGCTCAGATCGGCGAGGGTGGTCTTGGCGAAGCTGTTCCATTGTTTTTCTCCCTGGCTCCGTCTCTCTAAGACAGAGGGCAGACAAGGCATGCAGTGGAATGTGTTAGCAGCCTTGGTGTCATACACTTACTGATTGTGTGTAAAGTTGACAACTGGCATTGTTATTGTGCTTGGATGGGTCATGCGAAAGCCAGTTCTGAATGAGTGATGTTGATGCATGTTTACAATGGTTGTGATTTGTCTGTTGACATGTCATTACATCTGCACTGTCTCTGCAGGATAAATATGCAGTGTGAACAGGCAAAGACAAGTGGAAGTGTCCCAGACAGCAGTGTGCTGACATAGCTGAGGAGGAGTGGCGGCAGAAATAGCGAGAGGGGGGGAGGCAGGGCAATCGCAAATGGTGAGGCAGGATCCTCAAGGTGTAAGGATGAGGTTCCATCTTCAGTCTTTCAGCTATATGGTCACACCAAAGTAAAGTGTGTGGACTCATGTTCAGTTGATGCTTAATGTGCCTCTGTTTGTGTCCACTGCAGGTCCCTGCACTCAAGTCTCTGAATGCTTTGAGGCCCAAGACTTCCTCTCCTATGGAGAGGAAGATGAAACCAATGCTCCAGAGGGTGCACCGTCACCTGCCTTTTCTTCCACCTCCGCCAGTGCAGATACATCCACATGGTCTGCTGGGGGTTTAAGATTAGAATCAGGGTCACAATCTGCTGTGCATGACACAGATAGGTCCCAGCGGCTGAGGAAGCATGTGCTAGCTTGATCCCCTGACAATCGGAGGACTGCTGGGGACCAGATCCCTACTCAATCCCATGCTCATGATGATCCTCTGCTTGTTGCTATGAGAACTCTGCTGGGTGTGCAGCAAAGCCGTGTGGAAAATATGTCGGAGATGCCTGAGGTCATGCCATGGAGGAGTGTGATTCTGTGAGTCCATACAAGCCCGGATGTCTGCCGTGTTCCAGGCATATGACTTTCTCAGTCGAGAGTTTGGCGAGTTCTGTGGCGAGTCTGGTTGAGCACTCGAGCCATTTCCGCTTTGACCTGCACTCCATCGCTGTAGCCACGGGCTCCATGCAGCAAAGCCTAAGCCAGAGATGGACGCGGAACCTGGACCTCCCTACGGGTGCTCCTTCCCCTCATGCAGAAGGGCCAACATACACCCAGATGGAGGACAAGCTCATGCCAGCGCCCTGGGGCCTTCCTTTCAGGACATACCAAGGGTAAATGGCGTCTCATTCTTCTCCCCCGACTTTGACCTCCCTACCTCCAGCAGGCGAGCACACGGGAGATACTCTCGCACCAGTGATGCAGACCCCAAGTAGGATGGCGCCATCAAAGACCCGTTCCTCCAGAGGATGCCCACCACTGTCATCCCAGCAATGGGGCAGCACACTGACTGGACTGCCTCCAACTCAGCTGCTAATGTCAGGGTAGCACCTAGGCATTGTGGTAGAAAATGAAAAAAGATACAGTTTTGAGCACAAAGTTGGCACAGGTGCAGTAAATATTGTGCACATACTGCTGAAGTTTAAATACATCTTTATTTACTTTAATATTTGATGCACTCTCATAAATCATTTGTTTTGTTTCAGATGAAAAGAAAAATGTTCATTGGAAGCTTATGTCAGGAACGCACTGATGCTTGCAACGCATTTCTGAAAGTGTCCGGTGTCCATTCATCATTGTTATTTGAGCCTTCAGTCTTCAATGACGGCTGTTTGTCATTTGCAGATTTTTTCACTCTTTTCACTACCAACATGCCTTACATTTATGGTTCTGCAGTCACACCCTTACTTTCCTTGCATTGGTGTGTTTTTGGTTCCATCGTAGCCCTTAGAAGATTTGATCTGCCAGTCACATCAAAGTGCAGTTACGCTGTAGCTTCCAACGTGTGTGGGTTAATGCCTTGATGTAGGACAATTTTTCCAATGGAGACACAGGTCTTTTTTAATGAAGTCGATAGCATACAGGCTGTCAGGCACATCTCCACTGTAGGTTCACGTTCTGTTGTCAGACGAGCCCTTTTTTTTGATTGCAGCAATCAGGCCTATGTGAACATATTTGGAGAATTTTTTTTTCTCCTACCAATGTTCCTTTATGAAGTGGCTTAATGTTGGCTGAAATGTGCAAATATGAGGTTTTCCCTGATGCCCCTTGCATGTCTCTCCATGGCCCTCATATCTATAACGGCATTGTTGTCCTCATCCTCACCCTCATCTGAGGAGGACTGGTGTTCCTCCTGTTCCTCCACCTGCACAACGTTGTTGCATCTAAATGCAGGGTTGTGCAAGGCACAGCAGATGATTATTATTCGTGACACCCTTTGTGGCGCGTATTGAAGAGCCCTCCAGACTGGTCAAGGCAGCGGAAGCGCATTTCCAGCATGCCAATGATGTGTTCGATGATGGCTTTGGTGAATGCTGTGCTTTGGGGATGCCACACTAGTGTCATCAATCATGTACAAAGCGGGTAACCCTGGATCCAGCCACCTACTTCAGCTGGTTCCTCAAAAATTCCTGGTAGCTGTGAGTTCCTCAAAATGTAGGAGTCATGCCAGCTTCCTGGGAAACATGTGCAAACATGCATTATCCTTCTCCTGTGGTTGCAAACTAGTTGTACGATCGAAGAGTGGAAGTCTTTGCAATTCACAATTGCAGCAGGCTGGTCCCAGGGAGCTCTAATGGCCATATGAGTACAGTCGATAACCCCTTGTACTCTAGGGAATCCAACAATGGTGCCGAAAGCCGCAGATCTTGCTGCCAGGCTGTCCCCGTCTTCAGATAAGTAGATGATATCATTTGCATGTCGAAAAAGGGCACTGGTCACCTCTTTGATGCACCTATCGGCACAGACTGTGATATGCTCCCCATGCATGTCGCCCATTGATCCCTGGAAGGCCCCGCTAGCAAAAGAATTGAGTGCAAATGGCATGGGATTCCCACCAAACCAAGTGGCTGCGGGGTATGCTGCAGGATCATACAAATTTCTGTGACCATTTTACGTGGCATCCTTAGGCATCGCCTCTGACATTTGAAGGTAATTTGTCCTTGTCCTGAGGATGCGATGACATATCTTCGATAATGCCGTTCCTGGATGTTATCATTTGGAGCATCCTCACCTTCTTGTTCTGCCTGTTGCTGGTGTACCGTATCATGTGTTGAGGGAAAAGAGCTCTCTGTAGTCACTCCCTCTGTTCCTCTTCCCATGAGACAAATTAGGTGTATGAGACCCATGTTACTGCAGCTTTTCAAAAAATGAAATAAGCACAGCATTCCAATTCAGCCCTCTGTTGCCAGTCAGCTGAACCATTCAGGCAATGAGCAGTTTGCTTTCATGTACCTTAGAATTGCAGCCAGGTGGAAACTCCTCCCACTCTCCTTGCAATCCTTGAGTGGTCACATGGTTTGTATCATCATTGGAGAAAATGGTGCGTATAGAATTTAAGGTAGGTCTCCACATCTTCCAATCTCCTTCCAGCCTGAATCCATCACCCTTGACCCACCCAATGTAGCCTTAACCCTTTTCTCTGTTACCACTGAACCTCCCCCATTACCGTGCACAGTGTCACAATCAATTTATTCATGCCATCCTTCCCCCCGTTCCTACTCCCGTTACCAATGACATGCCGACTCTGACCCCTGATCCTCCTCAAATCCACCTTAATATTATTGCCAAGACCTGTTCCCCTTTCTATGGTGTCGTAGAATACCCAACCCCAAGTCTTGACCTTCTCCCCTACAGAATCCATTTGCCCCCAGTGACTGTTACCGTTCCCTCTGCTAGCCAGTGCCCTGAATTTGCCCCAATCTCTGACGTTGACAGCAAACATCCCTTTCTTTAGGCCCCTCATCACCATCTATTGACCTTAATGCTCAAATCAAACTCAACACCCCCACAGCCAGCTTCAGCAGTAATAACAACCACTACACACCATGGACGCTCTGCACCTCCCTCCCCTGTTCCTCCATGCACCGAATCACCCCACCCTTTCCTCTCCTCTTCCCTCCCCTGTTCCTCCATGAAGCCAATCACCCCACCTTGTCCTCCCTGAGTACCCTCCCCGCTCCTCCATGTACACGCCCTCACGCCTTCGCCACCATTCCGAGAAGAATCACCCATGCTGGTTCTGAGCCAGGAGCCAAACATCCATTCCAATGCTGGCCTGGAGGCAAACATCCATTCCAATGCTGCCCTGGAGCCAAACATCCATTCCAATGCTGGCCTGGAGGCAAACATCCATTCCAATGCTAGCGTTCATTTTTACAATGAGCTCAAGAAAGAAAAACACTGACCTCAGACTCAACTGCACAAAGCCGACTGTTGTATGCCACATTCAAAGGAACGTGAACTGGGTGGCACAGGAATAGCGCTTGCCGTTCACTTAATCTGGCAGGTAGGACTTAATTGGAACAAAGTGTAGGGTAATGAGTATTCATGTAATGTAAATTAAAGCAAAACTGCAACCCGCCACCATGCGGGGGGAGCCCTGGATGCCATAAACATGCCGTCGACTTAATTTCGATAAAAAAGCTCACTGTCAGGAATCCGTAAAATGCTTCCAACCTAATTAAATCACCCCCCATGCCACATTTTCCGCTCTTCCAAGATCCATAAAATTCCACCCACAGACACATATATAGATTTATAAATAGCTTGATTTGTTCTACCTGTAAAGAGAAATTGCTAAAGTGGTAACAGGCTACTGAGTTGGATGATCAGCCATGATCATAATGAATGGTGGAGCAGGCTCGAAGGACTGAATGGCCTACTCCTGCTCCTATTTTCTATGTTTCTATGCTAATTTAAAGCACTTGCTGCCACATCAGATCTCTTAGCCAGAATAGAGGGCTCTGCTCATGTATTCTGCAATTAGGTTAAAGACGCTATATAAATGCATGCTGTTGTTGTATCGCCCAAATTTTTAAAATTGCTTTGGAGCTCCAGAACCAACTTCCAGCACTGCAGAGGAAACTTGGTGGCTGATGGACCCACTGCATAAATGCACTGCGTAATGTTCTTTTCAATATGACGTGTGGGGAGAGCCACAAGGTCTTTTTCTCATAGTATGATAATTTTTCTTTTAAAAAAGATAAAAGAATTAATCCAAGTGCAGACGTTGGTTACAACTCCAGGTATATTAAGAATTCTGCTGACATGGGGAGGAGGAAACTGGTAAAGAACCCAGCTTGCTAAGCAAAACTGTAGTGTAGTAAATTGATTGTTCTGCACATAGCAGTTCACGTGTGCTTACATGCATAGTTGTGCTTTATTAGAAACCATGATTATTCTATATCAAAGACAAAATACAACTGAGACAGTAATGTGCTTGAATGATTATTACAGGAGCATAATCATTAACAAAATAAACAACTGATTAAAAATTTGAGCTTGTAAACTGATCTGATACTGAGTAAAAGGAGGTAAAAGGAAACTACGCAGAAACCAAAGTATCTCTGGAATTAAAAACTAATGTTTGGAAATTCCAGAACATTTTTGGTAACAGAATTTATAAAACAGTAACAGCACAAACATAAAAAGGTATCAAATTTTAGTCCTGACAACCATATTTATAAGGCATATTTTAAAGGAAGGGGTAAATTCTGAATCCACATCAAGAGAAAAAATAATGGGCTGGGTCTTGTTGGAATGGGGCACCTCATGGCATGCCCCATTAGATAGACTTCTTCTGCATCTTTCACCTCAAAAAGCTTTTGTGCCGTAACTTGCTGGAAATGTGAGCTGATAATGGTGTGGTGAGGACAACAGGGCATCGGGACCTCAATGAAAGGTGGGACAAACTGTGTATCTCCTTAACCAATGAGATTTAAGAATTGAGAAAGAACAGAGGAATGACTGAGAAGGAAGGTGAATTGGAGTGGGTGAATTAGAGTTCAATCAGGTACAGAAAGACAAATAGTGAGGGAAAGAAAGACTAGATTAAGAAAGAGAAAAAAGACAGAAAGGAAAAGTAAAAAGAAAATTTTAAAAAATACATTTGACATTTTTAAAATCTCTCATAATGATTTACCACCTGAAGGAAAAGAGTCTCTGCTGTTTAAGTTCTTAAATCTCAGGGCCAGAGAAATTGATTGGCACTACATTTCCAATTACCTCGTCAGTAAAAAAGTTAATTACAGGACATAATTTTCTGGGTAATTAATGTGTAAATCTAGCAAGTTCTTAAAAATAATTGGAGGCTAAGGGAAAGATGCAGTTTGTGTGAAGTTCTGGAGACTTGCAACTCATGACATATATCTTAATCCCCTGAACTTGCTCGTTGATTTGCACACTAATAATGGCATGTGTCATTAACGCAGCAAGATCTGGCCATTATTGTTGCTGAATGGAATACTTTCTAGTTTTTGCATCCAGTCTCAATATTAAGCACGCCCAGGAACAGACAGTTATCAATTCTGCATTTGCAATCAGTACAGTGGTCCCTACCATTCTTTTCGTACCACATTCTGTCTGTCTCAGCACATATGTCACAGGGTGCACTTTCTGTTGATTGAGTCACAGATAGCGACTACAAAACCAATAAAACGAAGCGGCATCCCTAAAGGCTTGGGATATATGCGGGGGGGGGGGGGGGGGGTACTTCTCCGTGGGCAATCTGTGACCCATGGAGGGCCCCAGGTGGCAAAGGCTACCCCTTCGGTAACACCCCTGCCCTCATCACCCACTCTCCACTAAAAACTTTTCTGTTCACTAAAAGCTGTATTCTTTTATGTGTAGTACTGAGAGCAGCCTTATCCGTCCACTGTCATATACAGACCAATGCAGAATTGTGTAATAATAATTAACTGGTATTTGTTATAATTGGTATTACATATCTTACCTTTTCCTCCAGTACGGTTGGTGTAGGCAGCTCATGTTCACTGAAAGTACATAACATTATCATTCATTTGATAATACTGAGGGAAGGACACACATTAATAACAAAATAGAACATTAAACATAACCTGACATTTTATTAAAAAATGCAAAATAGTCATCAAAATGTTCAGTACTTATGAAAAAAGTGAGTGCAACTTACTGCAGAAAGCCAAATCTGTCCACAACTTTGTATAAATTGAAATCTTCCCATGGATCAACAGATGCCCCATCTTGCCTGCCCTGTAAAAAAAAAAATCTTTAATTTATTTTAAGATACTGTGAACAACAAACTTTATTTTTAGAAGAATTTATTATGATCAGGACTGGGTCATTTAGTGAGCTGGCACTAGTTCAAATCCAGACCAGACTGACGGAATGAAATCTTCCTTCGCCGAAAAGTATCAAGATCCTAAATGAAATTATTTTACTCAATCCAGTACCTAGTAAGCATGCGCCAACAACACAAGACTGCCCCTAATTTAGTGAGAAATTGGTGATTTCACTCACAGAAAATAAAGGACCTGTGGTGTAGCAAACACAAAAAAGTCATACTGGTGCAGTAGGGAACTGATGCATATTGCTGGGGTCCAAAAATTCAGATTCCATGTAAGGAAAGTTGTGCATGTTCATGAATGCCCTGAACTTCTATTGAGTATAGCAGTGTGATATCACAATTTCTACTTGATATGTTCCTTTTCTATTAACTTTCTGGTTGAGCAGTTTATATTCAAGTTCCATTAAGAATTATACTTGAATTCATAAAAATACATGTATGCTGCACCTTATGGGCTGGATGTTGTGTTGGAGGCAGGGCTCCCGATGCCGGGCCGAAAAGACAGGGAAAAGCCTGCCTCTGCCTTGTGGTGCACCTGCACCACCCACCCCCACCCTGGCACCTCCGGAGCGATCCTCAGGTACTGTAAAATCTAAGCTTCAGGAGCTGGGATTCCCATCCCTTTAAAGACGGGGATTCCAACTCCAAGAGCTATCGGTCAATCACAGAGCTGACAGCTCAGCAGTTTTGTCCACTCCACTGGGAACGGTGGTGAGTGCTGGTGCTGCAGAGGCCTTGGACCCAGGCCCAGTGCTGGAATCCTGGACCTCAGGTAAGAGAGGTGGGGTCACTGAGGCCAGACCGGAAGGCCCTGGTGAGAGGGGGCGTGTGGGGGGTGATGGTCATCTCCAGATTGCCAATGGAGAAGGGATCCCCCCAACCCCCCAAGCCTGCAGGGAGGGGGCTTCGTGTTAACGGTGTCCTCCCCACATTGCAGAGGCCTCCCCCGCCGCTGGTAAGATTCCAGCGGCGGCAGGAAGAGGCCCTTAATTGGCTGTTAATACACCACTGAAGGGCATCAACTGGGCTCTGGGCGGGAAGGCTGTTGTCGGCCTACCCCATCCCTGGGAAAGTCAATTGGTGACGTAGAGGTGATGGGGCCTTCGGCCCCTTGCCACCCATCGTGATACTCCGTGCCCCCACGCCTCCAAACCCGCCTCGGGAGCTACATAAAATCCCAGCCTATAAAACAAATTTTTAAAAAGTGGAGACAGCGGAGGTGAATTGTATGAGCAATTTCAAGAAAGAATTGGAACAGTAGCTAAGTTATGGGACTAGTGATCCAGAGGCCCCGACTAATGTTCTGGGGACACGAAGTCAAATCCCACAGCAGCTGGTGGAATTTAAACTCAATTAATTAATAAATCTGGAATTAAAAGCTAGTCTCAGTACTGTTGACCATGAAATGACCGGATTGGCACAAAATCCATCTGGTTGACTATTGTCCCTCAGGGAAGAAAATCTGCCATCCGTACCCAGTCTGGTCTGCAAGTGACTCCAGACCCACAGCAATGTGCTTGACTCTTAACTGCCCTCTGAAATTGTCTAGTAAGCCACTCAGTACCAAGCACCAAACCGCTATAAAAAAGAATAAAACCGGACTGACAACCCAGCATCAATCTAGGCACTGGAAATGACAACAGCACACCCTGCCCAGTCGACCCTGCAAAGTCTTCCTGACTAACATCTGGGGATTTGTTCCAAAATTGGGAGAGCTTTCCCACAGATTAGTCAAGCAACAGCCTGACACAGTCATACTCACCGATTCATACTTCCATCACCATCCCTGGATATGTCCTGCCCCACCAGCAGGACAGACCCACCAGAGATGGCAACAAAGTGATATACAGTTGGGAGGGAGTTGCCCTGGGAGTCCTCAGCATTGACTACGGACCCAATGAAGCCTCACATGGCATTAGGTCAAACACGGGTATGGAAACCTCCTGCTGATTACCACCTACAACCACCACCCCCCGCCCTGTTCAGCTGATGAATCAGTCCTCCTCCATGTTCAACACCTCTTGGAAGAAGCACTGAGGGGAGCAAGGGCATAGAATGTACAGTGGATGGAGGACTTCAATGTTCATCACCAAGAGTGGAACAGCAGCACCACTACTGACCAAGCTCGCCGGGTCCTGAAGGACATAGCTGCCAGACTGGGCCTGTGACAGGTGGAGAGGGAACCAACAAGAGGGAAAACCTGCTTGGCCATGCCCTCACCAATCTACCTGTTGCAGATTCATCTGTCAATGGCAGTATTGGCAGGAGTGACCACCGCAGTCCTTATAGAGACAAAGTTCCAACTTCACAGTGAGCATACCATCCATCGTGTTGTAGGGCATTACCACCGTGCTAAATGGGATAAATTCAGAACAGATCTAGCAGTTCAAAACTGGGCATCCATGAGGCGCTGTGGACCATGTGGAGCAGCAGAACTGTATTCAGCCACAATCTGTAACCTTACGGTCCGGCATATCACTCTACTGTTGTCATCAAGCCAGGATTAACTCTGGTTCAATGAGGAGTCCAGGAAAGCATGCCAGCAGCAACGTCAGGCATACCTAAAAATAAGGTGCTACATCACAGGACTACATGTATGTTAAACAGCGGAATCAGCATGTGATAGACAGAGCTAAGCGATCCCACAACCAACAGATCAGATCTAAACTCTGGAGTCCTATCACATCCAGTCATGAATGACGGTGGACAATTAAACAACTAACTGGAGGAGGAGGCTCCACAAACACCTCCATCCCCAATGATGGGGGTGCCCAGCACATCAATGCAAAAGACAAGGTTGAAGAATTTGCAACCATCTTCAGCCAAAAGTGCCAAGTGGATGATCCATCTCAGCCTCTTCCTGCGTTCTCCATCATCACTGATGCCAGCCTTTAGCCAATTCAATTCATTTCATGTGATATCAGGAAATGGCAGAAGGCACTGGATACAGCAAAGACTAATGGGCCCTGATAACATCCCAGCAGGAGGATTGAAGACTTGTGCTCCAGAAGTAGCTGGGCCTTTAACCAAGTTGTTCCAGTACAGCTATGAAACTGGCATCTACCCAACAATGGAGAAAACTGCCCCAGGTATGTCCTGTCCACAAAAAGCAGGATAAATCCAATCCGGCCAATTACCACCCCATCAGTCTACTCTTGATCATCAACAAAGTGATGGAAGGTATCATTGACAGTGATATCAAGTGACACTTGCACTGCAATAACTTGCTCAGTTTGAGTTCCATCAGGGCTATTCAGCTCCAGACCTCATTACAGCCTTGGTCCAAACATGAACAAAAGAGCTGAATTCCAGAAGATAGGTGAGATTGACTACCCTTGATATCAAGGCAGCATTTGACTGAGTGTGGCATCAAGGAGCCCTAGCAAAATTGAAGTCAGTAGGAATCAGGGGGAAAACTCTCTACTGGTTGGAGTCATACACAAAGGAAGTTGGTTGCAGTTATTGGGAGGCCAATCATCTCAGCCCCAGGACATAGCTGTAGGAGTTCCTCAGGATAGTGTCCTAGGCCCAAACATCTTCAGCTGCTTCGTCAATAACCTTACCTCCATCATAAGGGCAGAAGTGGGGATGTTTGCTGATGATTGCACAGTGTTCAGTGCCATTTGCGACTCCTCAGATACTGATGCAGTCTGTGTCCATATGCAGCAAGACCGGGATAACATTCAGGCTTCAGTTGTTATGTGGCAAGTAACAGTCATGCCATGCAAGTGCAGGCAATGACCATCTCCAACAAGATAGAATCTAACCATCTCTCTTTGACATTCAATGGCATTAACATCACTGAATTACCCCATCATCAACAGCCTGGGGGGGGATACCACTGACCAGAAACTTAACTGGACTGGCCATATAAATTATGTGGCTGCAAGGACAGGTCAATGGCTGGGAATACTGTGGTGAGTAACTCACCTCCTGACGCCCCAAAGCCTGCCCACCATTTATAAGGCACAAATCAGGAGTGTAATGGAATTCTCTACATTATAGCCTTATAACTAGTCAAAATAGTTAGACAGGATTTCTCTACCGCATTCATCGCTGCATTATAGTTAGGACTGCAACATAGCTTTAATGTTTTTTTGCCTATTCATATTTTGATATTTGTGGATTTTCAGCTGACCCTCTTACCTAGAGCAGTTGGGCTTTCCAGAAAACAGATGGTTAGGTCTGACCAAAGTTGGTATTACTTGGCACATACTTTGAAATGGCCAAATAATAACCCACTGAATTCACTTTCAAGCAGTATTTCAATTGCATCTGTGCAATCATTTAGTGAAACCAGTGTCACACTCATGAAGGGAACAGTGATGAAATAAGGATGGGGATCCCACTTCCAAGAGCTGCAGGCCTATCGGAGGGCCAGAAGCTCAACAGGGCCAACAGTGCCACTGGGAGCAGGGCAGGAGGGTGGGTGTTGGTACAGGGGTGACCTTTGCTGCCAGGGCCCTCCATGGGCCACAGATTTCCCAAGCAAGAGGGCACCGCCCCCCCACCCCAGTCTACAGGAAGCTGCCTGGTGTTACTGGGCAGTCTCCCCATGTGGCCACTTAAGGGCTTCAATTGGCCTTTGGGCAGGAACCCCGTCCTTGGCTTTCCTCGCCCCTGACAAAATCGAATGGCATTGGGAAAGCAACGGGTACTCCATCCCCCACCTTCTGTCGCTATTTTATGGACCCACCCCCACCCCCCCACCACCAACCCGCCTCCTTGCCCATCCCCAAAGAACTGATTAAATTCAGCCTTATCTGACTTCCAGCTGCTATTCTTCCATAATATTTTCCATACTAAGTAATAACCTTTTCACCCTGTTCTAATCTTATATAATACAGTTTCTGTCTGTCCATACTTTTCTGATTGGTAGGTGGGTTGAATTGGTGGGTGGAGCCAGCACTCAGCACAGAGCAGAGAAATCAGGCTGAATTTTCACCATGGAGGTGGAAAGAGGAGCTGGGGCTGTTTTGGGGTCAGAAACCCACCTCCGGTGAGAAATTGATTAAAGTTCAGATTGCTCAATTGCTATGGAGACAGGTTTCCTATCCACTTAGAACCAGTGGGGGCAAGAATGGAGGTGGGACAGATGACGTATGGGACTCATTTAGACGCCCACGGCACTGAGTCTTCTGGTTTTCCTGAGAAAGAGATCTGCTGTTTGTGTCAAAGCCTTCCACCTCGTCAGAGGGAAGCGAGATGCCACAGGGCAGCCGAAGGCCTGACACCCGGGGCAAGGTAGATCCTCACTTCATCGATGCCAACCTGGATCTAATGCTGGAGGCCGAGGGGGAGCAGGGAGGTCCTCTTCCCGAGAGTGGCAAGAGGAGGCCACCTTGTTGTGTGGCAAAGCACCTCTCTGTGCAGCTTCATCTTCCTCCTCCAATTCCTCCTCCTCTCTTGCCTCCTACTTCTGCTCCTCCCCTGTTGAGCTGTCTCCTACCAGGGTCTCACCGTTCACCTTTCTGGAGGGCAGTGTTATGGAGGGCGCAGCAGACCACCACAATGACTGAGACATTGCAGGAGGGTATTGGAGGGCACCACCTGACAGGTCCAGGCACCATAATCGTATCTTCAGAAGCCAGATGGCCTGCTCAATGGTTGTCCTGCTGAACAGATGGCATTGGTAGTATTGCCTGTGTCTGGGGCTCCCATAATAGCCATCTCTTCAAGGGATATCTTTTGTCCCCTAGGATCCATCCACACACCTTGTAGGTTGGAGTGAAGATCTAAGGTAGCCTGGACTGGCAGAGAATGGAGGGGTCTGGCAGTGGCCAAGCAAGTGAACGCATACAGGGAGGAAGCTCTTGTTATGGTCGCAGACCAGTTGGATATTGAGTGGAAGCCCTTCCTGTTGATGGATCTCAAGGCCAGTTGCATGGGTACAATCAATGATGCCCTACAGTTGGGGGAATCCAGCCATGGAGGTAAAACTCAATGCTCTCTGGCCCTGCGAGTCCATGTCTGCACTTCAATGAATGTGCTATCCAGCTCTGGCAAAAAGGGCATTAGTGACCAGTGAGATGCAGTAGTGTGCAGCTGTTTTTGAAATGCCACTAAGGTCCACAGCTAATTCTTGAAAGGAGCCAGAAGCGGCAAAGTTCAACGCCACAGTGACTTTGACAGCTACTGGCAGGGCATGGCAAGTGAGGTGAGGTGCAAGATCTTTGGCTACGAGGGCACAGATGTTTGTGACCATCTGCCTGGAGAGTCGCAGTCTCCTATGGCACTGACCTTTGGTCACCTCTAGGTAGCTCTGTCTTCAGCGGTCAATCCTGTGTTGAGGGTTTGACCTCCGATGCTTTCCTGCCCTTCTTTCCTCTCCTGATGCTTGATGTTCTGCCCTTCCTGAAAAGAGTGTTGCCCCTTATTGCCATAGGACCAAAATCTGACAGTTGTGCCCCCATTGCCAGCTGAAACCTTCCTTCAGGACAAGTGGCTACCCAATTGCCCTTGCTCCCTGTTCTTCTGTCCCGTGATGCCAGGGGATGCTGATCCTGTTCAAAGCCCGGGTGCTGAGTGCCCACTCTCTCTGCCACCTGCACAGCACCAAAGGCACCCCTCTTAACTAGTGCCCAGTCCCCCTTTGCCCTGCTGACCTTCTTATAGGGCAGGGTGATGCCCTGGGGCAGCCATGGCTGGCTCCCCACTCTCTTTTTGCCTGCCTTCAGCTGGTCAGTTACTGAAGGCGCAGGAAAACTGTCTGGCACTTTAAAAATCAGAAGTTCAAACCCTTACAAACTCTAAACGAGCTTCTAAACTATCTTAAATGGCCTCAATTGGAGGGAGAGCAGGATTCCTGTCCTGCTCTCCTCCCATGCTGGTGATCGTTGCTGGCCTTGAAATTGACACGGCACCCATGTTCAGGGCCTCCTGTCTCTGTTCCCATCTTTGGCGGACCAAAAATTCAGCTTATCAGGTCTACAAAGATATGTTCATGGTTTACACACATTGTTATGATCCTGTAGTTTGTTTTCAGGAAGAATGCGGTGTGCCTTTAAAGCTGGAAAGGGAGCATTACTGCTTTAAGGCAGCAAGCCCTAAAAACTCATTGCCCCTGCATACAGCCATTCGGAGACTGTGAGTCAAAGAGTGCATTCTCATTGCCCGGGATACAGCCATTCAGGATCAGAGATCGAGAGATACATTGTTACAATTTTGAACTGGCTTATAGTGGAAACAGACTGTTCCAACTCAGAGACACAGACAGACAGCTGGACCAGCATATACTGAAGGAAATGAGAGCGCTCTCTGTTTATCTAATCCTTATTTATTATACTCTCAGAATATTGTTGTCAAGCCAGAATAATTTCTTGAAAGAAAATAACCAAATTCCTTTAACTACTGAACTGTAACTGTTGAAATTCATCACTGGAGAAGGAAGGCATTAATTTCAATTGCTGAATTAGACAATGGACTGTTCTACTGTTGAAAAAGCTTTCTTCTTTTTCCCCTCATCGGACGGCTTTGAGGACTTCAAGCAATCTTGGACTATTCCACATTGGAAGATTTCACTTTGGTAGGAGCATAATATGCAAGGACTCTAATTTTTCTATTTTAAATGTTGTTTATATCTTAGTAGTGTTTAAGAATTTAGTTTTTCTAATTAAAAGGCGGCACAGTGGCGCAGTGGTTAGCACCGCAGTCTCACAGCTCCAGGGGCCCGGGTTCAATTCTGGGTACTACCTGTGCGGAGTTTGCAAGTTCTCCGTGACCGCATGGGTTTTCGCCGGGTGCTCCGGTTTCCTCCCACTGCCAAAGACTTGCAGGTGATAGGTAAATTGGCTGTTGTAAATTGCCCCTAGTGTAGGTAGGTGGTAGGGAACATGGGATTACTGTAGGGTTAGTATAAATGGGTGGTTGTTGGTCGGCACAGACTCGGTGGGCCGAAGAGCCTGTTTCAGTGCTGTATCTCTAAATAAAAATAAATAAATAAACAGTTAATTTGCTGATTTAAAGACACCTGGTTTGATTAGCTTCATTCAGGGAGTTAATAAATGGTACAATTTGGCTGGGTCTTTCTTTAACTTGGAAAGCTTAAAATGATACGTTAGGCGATCTGTGGAGGGACGGGATTGAATTAACAGTGCGTTTCTCCCACCACAATCAGAATCGTACATTTTGATTAGGGGCTTTGACTGGAGCGGTAGGTCATAACAACGTACAGTGAGAGGTGAGTTTAATACGGATTCGCGACACTATAATATAAAATTGAGAGAATCTGAGATAAAATTTAATTAATGTAAAATTAAATAGAGAGAGGCTGAGGTTAAATATAGCCAATATAATATAAAATAAAAAGAGACAGGTAAAAGATTATTAAAACAGAGTCTTTTGGGCCTCCTTATCTCGAGAGACAATGGATACGCGCCTGGAGGTGGTCAGGGTTTGTGAAGCAGCGCCTGGAGTGGCTATAAAGGCCAATTCTGGAGTGACAGGCTCTTCCACAGGTGCTGCAGAGAAATTTGTTTGTTGGGGCTGTTGCACAGTTGGCTCTCCCCTTGCGCCTCTGTCTTTTTTCCTGCCAACTACTAAGTCTCTTCGACTCGCCACAATTTAGCCCTGTCTTTATGGCTGCCCGCCAGCTCTGGCGAATGCTGGCAACTGACTCCCACGACTTGTGATCAATGTCACACGATTTCATGTCGCGTTTGCAGACGTCTTTATAACGGAGACATGGACGGCCGGTGGGTCTGATACCAGTGGCGAGCTCGCTGTACAATGTGTCTTTGGGGATCCTGCCATCTTCCATGCGGCTCACATGGCCAAGCCATCTCAAGCGCCGCTGACTCAGTAGTGTGTATAAGCTGGGGATGTTGGCCGCTTCAAGGACTTCTGTGTTGGAGTGAGACTGAGGAAAACAATAATCAATATACTACAGGGATCGCAGAGGCAGATCCATTTTAAAAGGACAACTTCTTTGAGTTTGTAGGTCTTGGTTTGTGGAGTGTTTTGTTAGGTCCAGTGAAGTTTTGCCCCTGTGGCCTGTCAGTTGGTTCATTAGACATTGTTGCATGTGTTGAATAACAGTTTTTTGATTGATTCAACACAAGGTACTTTGTTCTGTCTGTCCGCAACTTTTTTGATGTTTAGATTTGGCTCCAAAAGAGATGTCAGGTCCACAGTGGATACGTTAAAGGTTTTCACACGTACATTGAGAGATGAGTTTGGTACGCACTCACAAGACTATAATATAAAATTGTGGAAGACGGAGCTAAAATTTAATCAATGTAATTTCAAATATAGGGGGACTGAAGTTAAATATAGCCAATATAAGATGGAGGCTAAGGTTAAATATAATATAAAATAGAGACTGAGGGAAATTGTAATCAATAAAATATAGGGTAAAAGAAGGAGAACCACTTTAAAAATAGGACAACTTCCATTGCGTTTGTAAGTCTTGGTTTGTGGACTGTTTTGATAAGGTCTAGTGAAACTTTGCACCTGTGGGCTGATAGTTGGTTGTTTAAATATTGTAATATTTTGTTGTAACATTAAAGTACAGTGTGTATTGAGTGACAGTTTTTTGATTGATTCAATACAAGGCACCTGGTGAATGGGGAAGATGCATCTTTGATGGGTGGTGCCTGGCACACGTGGAGGCGGGTGGGGAGGAGACTATGGTGATTGGTGCTGGAAAGATTTGGAGACAGATCAGGATAAAAGAGGTTTGACATTGTAGAATTTAAAGAAAAGACAGAGAGAGAGACTGAGGTAAAATATGATCAGTATCACAGATAATTGAGAGAGACCGAGGTAAAATGTAATCAATCTAATATGAGAGAGAGAGACTGAGGTAAGAGATGTAGGGAAGGTGGTAAATCAGTCATAAGAAGAATAATTACAGTGGGCCCAAGAGATGAAGAACGTTACTTTTTTAAGAATGCTGTTGTTACATGTTAAGGGTGCAAAATCTTTCCAGGATCTGTTAACTGTAAGCAAACAGAATGGTGACTGGAAAGTATGTACTACATTCAAGTATACAACAACTGAATTTGGTCTTTTGAATGACTATTCTGAATGTGAAAATACCTTATCAGATGCAACTCTGCATTCAATGCCTTCTCAACTTCGAACCCTTTTCACTACTCCTTGTGAGTTTTCTATGATCCAAAAGATCCTCTAGTGCTATGAAATAAGTTTACGTGGACAATGAGTGAAGACTTTTTCAAGATTTACTCAGCAGAAACTGCTTATTTTTATTCACTATATCTATCACATAGAGGAATTTTTAAAGGGCATAAAGCCTCAGATTGCCAGCATGGACTGACTAACTAAAGCATTACTCTATGAGGATATCTTCAACATTTTGGAAGAAGCCAAAGGCAATCTTGATAAAGAAAAATTTAAACATCATCAAAAGGCAACTGTTGATGAGGTCTTCCACGCTGTCTACGAAGGAGAAAGCAAAGCATTCTTTTTGGATGGTTCCACAGGAGCAGGGAAAACCTTTGTTTACAACACTCTCATGCGTTTTATACGAGGCAAAGGGCATGCAGTTTTGGTGTTCGCTTCAACTGACATAGCCTCTACTCTTCTCCTTGGAGGTCGAACAGCACATACGCTTTTTAAAATTCCAATACAAATTCATGAGTCTTCAACATGCAAATTGAAAGCAAATTCTACAGAAGCAGAACTTATTGGAAAGTCAAAGCTTATTATATGGGATGAAGCTCCAATGATGCCAACACATTGCTTCCTGGCAGTAGATAGTTTACTTGAAGATTTAATGAGTAACAATATTTTATTCAGAGGGAAAATTGTTTTGCTGGGAGGTGATTTTCAACAGCAGCTACCAGTTATTCCTAAAGTATCAAGAGGATATTTTGTAGGAAGTTGTCTAAACAAAGAAATATTTGGCCACAATTAAGGAAATTCAAACCTTAAGAAAACATGAGACTAACACCCAACAAAAAACTGTTTACAGATTGGCTTCTTAAAGTAGGGGATGGAAATTTGCAAGATTCAATTGAAATACCAGAGAATTGTTTTTCCGAGGCATTGTGCTGATTTCCTATTTGGTGAAAGCAATGATGCATTTAATACAAGTTATTATTCCAAAGTTATTCTTGGTGTAAAGAATGAAGATGCACTAGATTTGAATGAAAAGCTTTTAGAAAAGCTGTCTGGTGAATTAAAAGAATACATCGGTGTTAACTCTGGAGAGACAAAGAACATGAGGGCAGTCTGTACCCGCCACAGTTTTTACACAGCCTAAGTCCAATGGGCATGTCACCACACAAGCTTAGACTCAAAGGAACACTTACAATGTTGCTACGGAACTTGAATCCTAAACAAGGAATTGGTAATGGAAAAAGATTGGTAATTAGCAAGCTGTTTTCTTTGATGATAGATACTGAAATGATAACAGGCGGCTTTGAAGGAAATAGAGTTTCTATTCTTTGAATTATATTAAGCCCATCAGAAGTAAACCTGCCTTTTCAATTCAGGAGAAAACAATTCCCAATTAGACTTTCTATGTCTATGAGCAAGTCACAAGGCCAGACTTTTGGCAAAATTTGTATTTATATTCCTTTGGCCTGTTTTTACACATTGGCAGCTTTATGTAGCTTTTTCCACAGTGAGAAGTTTTGATTCTATTAAAGTCTTTGATGAAAGAATAACCAGATAGCCTGTATTTAAAGAAGCTCTGTTGCAATAAAGACCTAGGGCTGGATTTTCAAAAGCCAGCAGGGTCAGGACCAGGTGCAGACGCAATTTGAAAATCACTAAGGATTTGAAAATTGCAGTCCTGGAGGTCATCTCTGGAACTCAATGCAACCAGGACAGCCTGCAATTTTCAATGTGAGGGTGGGGCAGGAGGAGTGAGAAAAGAATGGGGAAGCTTCTTGCCTCCAATTTTCTGAGCACATTAAGCTCATGGATGAGCTCGTTAAGGGGCCAAGGGGTCTGCACTGTAATGTTCAATTAGGATTCCAGTGAGCCTGACTAGTCTGGTGTATGATAGTGCACAGCTGTCGGGCTCACAGTGGGCAGAGGGCAAACTTTATTGTTGGATGATGAAATGTTTTGGGCCCATGGAGATCCTGCGCCAGGCCAAGGGCAGGACTTTTTCTTATTTTGGAAGCACCGTCTCACCTCTTTATTCCGCGGACTCTCCAAGGAGCTGCCGCTCTCTTTGGCAAGGCAGTGGCAGGCCCCATCATGGCTGCCACCTGCCTTTGCCACTCACGCTCTGCAGGCAGCTCCCAACTCCTGCAGATGCTCGGTGCTACTAACTGGGCACCAAGCAACGCAGCTAGGGTGCGGCGTAGAGACCCAGAAATCATCCAGTTCCCGACCCCATTTTCAAAATATAGCCCTCAATTTCCCCTCCAATGTTTTGCAGGTCTCTGCTAGTATATCAAAAATTACACATTCCTCATTTCTCTAGCTACATCCTATTAAACAACATTGGTATAAAGGCATAAGAACAAGTTACATGCTCATTCCTTGGCTATGTACACTTACGCATGAAAGGATCAATGCACTGGACTACAGTGCCACACAGTTTTTATTCTTAACACAACATTTTGTAAAAAATGAAACCAACTGATATGTACTGTTGAGCTGCTTAAGAGGCTATGATACAACATAAACTATGGATGTCTATGCAGAACATTTATGTTTTCTCATCAATTTTTGCCCCTCTTCTGAAAGTATTAAATCTTTGTTAGTGAATAGCAAGTTAGTTGCCCTTAACTACCTGCCCACAGTACCATTATTTATGGATGAGCTTTGGCAGTGGGTGACGATAGGCTATTCAACTGAAGAAGCCATCAGAGTCTTATCTTGATCCTGTCCTCACCTAACATTCACACATATATTTCCAAAACAGACTGCCTAACACTAACTAATTTTTTTTCCTTTTAAACACAAGGGTCCTAAGGCTATTTTAACTCCTCCATTGGCATCCTGTCTGAGATCAGCTAAGTCAACAAAGACCAATGATTAAATCTTCTGTTCTGTGTGGCTCAGATGGACAAAGTCACTGAAAATGCTGGTTCAACATGTCATAGAATCACAGACATGTTCAGCACAGCAGGAGGCCATTCGGCACATTGCGCCTATGCCAGCCAAAAAAGAGCTGTACAGCTTAATCCCACTTTCCAGCTCTTGGACCATCGTCTTGACAGGTACGGTACTTCAAGTGCATATCAAAATACATTTTAAATGTGATGAGGTTTTCTGCCTCTACCACTCTTTCAGACAGTGAGTTCAAGATCCCCATCACCCTCTGGATGAGAACGATTCTCCTCAACTACCTTCTAATACTTCTGCCAATTGCTTACATTGTATGCCCCCTGGTTATTGACCACCCTAAGGGAAATAGTTCCTTCCTATCCACTCTATCTAGGCGCCTCATAATTTTGTACACCTCAATTGAGTCTCTCCTCAGCCTCCCGTTCCAAAAAAAAACAACCCCAGCCTATTCAATGTTCGCTCGTAGCTCACATTTTCCAGTTTCCATCCTCGTAAATCTCCTCCACAACCCTCTCCAGTGCGATCACATCCTTCCAATAATGTGGTGACTAGAACTGTGTGCAGTACTCTAGCTGCTCCCCCACACTTCTCAATATCCTACCATTTATTGTGTATTCCCTTGCCTTGTTTGCCCTCCCCAATGCATCACCTCACACTTCTTTGGACTGAATTCCATTTGCCACTTTTCTACCCATCTGACCAGACAATTCATATCTTTCTGCTGTTTACAGCTTTCCTCCTTACTCTGAACCACACAGGCAATATTTGTATCATTTGCAAACTTCTTAATCATGCCCCGTACAATTAAGTCTAAATCATTCATATATACCACAGAAAGCAAGGGACCAAGTACTGAGCCCTGTGGAACCCACAGGAAACAGCCTTCCAGTCACAAAAACATCTGTTGACCATGTCCCTCTGCTTCCTGTCACTGAGTCCATTTTGAATTCAACTTGCTGCTTTCCCTTGGATCCCATGGGCTTTTACTTTTCTGACCAGTCTGCCATGTGGGATCTAGTCAAAAGCCTTACTAAAATCCATGTAGATTACATCAAACATGCTATCCTCATCAATCCTCCTCAAAATATAGTCATTAGCCAGACATGACCTTCCCATAAAAAATCCATGCCAACTGTCCTTTATTAATCTGTGCCTTTCTAAGTGACGGTTAAAACTGTCCCTCAGAATTTTTCCGATAATTTTACCAGCAAGTGATGGTTAACTGTGCATTTGAAATGAAATGAAATAGAAATGTGTAAACACTGGAAATTCTTACCGTGAGGCTCCAAGCATAATTTTGTGGATGACTGATGGTTTACTACATCTCTGTGTGTAGAGAACAATATGTGGCTTTGGTGTGTATTGTGAAGGAGAAGAATTTTCTCCACATTTGGGTAAACAGGCTACATTACACAATTACTGAGCAGACACAGGCCTCATAGAGCACTGAGTCACTAACAGTGACAAGTTGACTTATTCCATCTGCATGTTACATTTCACCTCTGCATATGCTGTATTACTGCTTCTATTCTTGCCAATAACAAATAAACAGATGGAGAAGATCACTTTAGTTTCAACTCCATACAAGTCTCACAAGAAATTTGGTTGTAGCCATGGAAAAATTATTTAAAAATTAACAAACATCAGCATCCCAATTTCAGCATTATTTACATAAACACAAACTAATTATAGGTCAGTCTCTGACTAGTAAAATGTAAATCTGTAACCTGGAGTGGAGTGGGCAACTCTTGGACATCACTTAAATTCAACTTCTTACCCCACCCCTTTCTGGCTGTGAAGTTGGCAGAAAGCAACGGAGATTTGCACAGCCCAGCAAGACAAGACAGGTGGCAGGATTACAGCTTTTGCATTCTTGTCCTCCAGGGCCCACATGGAAAGTAAAAACAAAGGGCTGAATTTAGTGTTGGCAACAGGGGTCTCGCCGCCAGGCCTGGAAGTTGGGGGGGGGGGGGGGGGGGGGCCGCTCCAGCAGTCAGCGGGACTCGGGGCCGCATTTTGTCAGTGGCAATTTGGCTGCCGCAGGGGCAGATGTCCCTATTAAGGATGGCTGGCTGCCCCCAAGAGCTGTCTGCCAATCAGAAGCCTCAGCAGCACCACTGGGAGCAGTGGCCACTGCTGGGGCTGCACCTGGAGCAAGACCACACATCGATGGTCATGCACCCTCACAATCACGCAAGTGGGGTCTGGGGGCATGGTGGCCATTGCTACTGGGGAACCCCTGTGTGAGCCAAAGTGTGCCTGACAAGTAAAGCCCCTCCTCGGAGCCAGCCAGGAGGTCACCAGGGTTTACCTGGTGCTCTCCCCATGTGGCAGAGGGCCCCCCCCCCCGTGCCCCCCCATCGCTGGTAAAATGCAAAGGTTGGAAGAGACCCTTAATTGGCTACTTAAGTGCTTCAATTGGGCTCTGGGCTGGAGGGCCATCCACTGGCAAGATGACATGGCAGCAAGAAGACGACAGGCACACCACCCCCCGTAATATTACAGGCCCTCCTGCCTCCCAGCCCATCCCCAAAGGGCTGGCAAAATCCAGCCCGAACATACATTTTTAGGCCTCTTCTGACCACAATCCTCTTCACTGGTGGAAAACGTATTGTGGCTTACCGCTCAGGCCGCTGAGTTAAAATTGCAATTACGTCATTGGAACTTGACATGCATGTGTATAAAGGGACCCCACTGGGTTTGGATGGGTGTCCTGGTGTCTCTCGGGCAGATAAGTATCCTGGATGTTTTTAAATGACCACCCATCCAGATTCCACTGGGCAAGTACAGTTAAAATCACATCAATTGAGTATGACTTGCTGATTAATTGCAGTTACTTTACGATCAGCTGGGTTCTGAGAATATAATGTACCACAGCAGACTGAAATACTGTATTTTGAAGAAAATATAACCTTCCATGATTTCATCTGGTAAGAATGCAGTTGTTATTTTAGTAAACAGGCTCAATATTGATGCAGACTTTGTTTGGTAAATGTTTAAAGATTCCAAAAATGTGACAAAATATGTTCTGATTATAAAACACTCATATAAATGGTGTGGAAATGTGCAATTCCATACATCTCAAATTTTGGAATGACTTGTGCAAAGATTTAGAAAATAAATTTAATTCCACTGGGGAAAACTCAATTTCTCAAAACACTGTGTTGTTCAAACACTTCCAACGTGCCTTTTTTGGAACTAAATATATACAACAAGGGTACAAAAATTCTTCGGATTGCTCCCATTGCTGTTTGCAGCAAGTTTGACATCAGCCTATAAATATGACTTTTACTGGCTCCCAATGATGGACAGCATTTGTTTCGCAAGCTCCTAAAAACAATAAACACTCACATTTTGCTCTGCTATTTTTTTTAAACCACCAAACATCGTTTCCAAGACTGTCACTGACCTCATTTCCTCTGAATTCTTCCCTCCACGTCCTCCAACCTCATCGTCCCCCAACCCCGAATAGCCCACTTCTACCTCATTCCCAAGATCCACAAACAGGACTGCCCTGGTAGACCCGTTTCAGCCTGATCTGGACTGATCTGATTTCTTCCTATCACAACTCTATTTTTTTCTCTCCTTGTCCAGTCTCTTCCCAGCTACATCTGTGACTCTTCTGATGCCCTCTGTCACTTTAACAGTTTCCAGTTTCCTGGCCCTAACAGTCCCCTTTTCACCATGGACGCCCAATCTCTCTACACCTCCATCCCTCACCAGTATGGTCTGAGGGCTGTCTGCTTCTTCCGAGAACAGAGGCCCAACCAGTCCCCATCAATCACCACCCTCCTCTACCTGGCTGAACTTGTTCTCACATTGAACAGGTTCTCTTTTAACTACACTCATTTCTTAACAATAAAAGATGTTGCTCTGGGAACCTATATGAGTTCCAGTTATGTCTGCCTTTTTGTGGGCTATGTGGAACATTCTTTTCTTTAGGGCTAAACAAGTCCCCTCTCTCTCCAGTACACTGATGACAGTGGGCCGGATCTTGTTCTCCTCCCGACGTCGGGTTTCGTTGCGGGGGAGGGGTGGGGAGCACAATGGGAGCGGCAGCGGCCACCGCGGAACCCAAAGCTGCAATTAAGAGAAATAAATTTGATTTAATTAACACAACAAAGGTGGCAAGACAGGTGATGTGACGCGGCTGCAGTATGTGGGAGCTCCCGGATGCTACGGCAATCCATGGCAAACATGTCTGTAGTGTCTGCGGCTTGAGGAGCTTCAGCTCAGAGTAGATGAGCTTGAGGCTGAGCTGCAGACATTACAAAGCATCAGGGAGGGGGATAGTTACCTGGACACTTTGTTCCAGAAGGCAGTCACACCCCTTGGAATAGGGTCGTCTGATTTGGTCAGTGGGCAGAGACAGGAGGGTGTAACTGCGAGTCAGACAGGTAAGGGGATCGCGAAGGTGGGAATGGAGCAGCCTCAGCCCTTGCAATTGAGTAACGTGTGAGGTTCTTGCAGCTTGTATGGACAAGAGCGAAGGCTGTAATGTGGATGAGCAGACTGACCATGGCAGCATGGTACAGGAAGCCGATCAAGTGGGGGGAGTTAAAAGGAATGCAGTGATAGTAGGGGACTGTAGAGTCAGGGGGATAAACACTGTTCTCAGCAGCCAAGAGTGAGAGTCCAGAAGGCTGTGTTGCCTGCCCGGTGCCAGGGTTCGGGACATCTGCAAATTGGCACAGGGTAAATAAGATTAAAGAGATGAATGTGTGGCTCAAAGACTGGTGTGGGAGAAGTGGGTTTTGGTTCGTGGGACACTGGCACTCGTACTGGGGAAAATGGAGGCTGTACCATTGGAACAGACTTCACTTGAACCCTGCTGGGACCAGTATTCTAGCAAGTTGTATAACTAGGTAAGTAGAGGGCTTTAAAATAAATAGAGGAGAGAAGGGATCGTGTAGGGGAAGATTGAGTAAATTAAAGGGAAATGACAAGGCAATAGATCAAGGTAGCAATAAAGGTAATGATGATCAGAGTATGGCAGGAAGGGACAGTGATTGCAAACTTTAGAGTGTGCAAACAGACAGGGCCAGAATTTACAAAAACAATTTAAAAAAACTGAATTAAGGGCTCTGTATCTGAATACCCACAGCATTCACAATAAAACAGATGAATTGTCAGCTCAAATAGAAATTCATATGTGTGACCTGATAGCCATTACAGAGACATGGCTACAAGGAAACCAAAGCTGGGACCTGAATATCCAAGGGTATGTAATATTCAGGAAGGACAGGAAGCTGGGAATAGGTGGCTGGGTAGGCGAATTCTTGGAATATACGCAAGATGGTTTTCTAGAGCAGTACATTGAGGAACCAACTAGGGAACAGGCTATTTTAGATCCAGTATTGTGCAATGAAAAAGGGCTAATTAATAATCTTGTAGTAAAGGAGCCTTTAGGAAACCATAATATGTTAGAATTTTACATTAAGTTTGAAAGTGATGTAGTTCAATCGGAAACTAGGGTCTTAAATCTAGGCAAAGGAAACTATGAAGTTATGAGGGTCAAAATGGCTATGGTAGATTGGTAAACTACGCTAAAAGGTATGATGGTAGACAGGCAATGGCTAACATTTAAAGAATTAATACATAGTTTACAACAAAAATGCATTTCTTTAATGCATAAAAGCACAGAAGAGTGTTCCAACCGTGGCTAACAAAAGAAATCAAGGATTGTATAAGAGCAAAGGAAGTGTATAAAGTTGCCAAAAAATGGTAAGCCTGAGGATGGGAGCATTTCAGAATTCTGCAAAGGAGGACCAAGAAAAAGATTAACGGGAAAATAGAACGAGAGTAAACTAGCGAGAAACATAAAAACGGACTGTAAAAGCTTCTAAAGGAATGTAAAAAGGAAAAGATTAGCAAAGACAAATGTGGGTTCATTACTAGTGGAGTCAGGAGAATTTGTAGTGGGAATAACGAAATTACAGATAAACTAAACAATTATTTTGTGTCTGTCTTCACGGAGGAAATATACTAAAAACCTCCTAGAAATAATGGAGATTCAAGGGACTAGTGTAAAATAGGAACTGCAAGATATTAATATTAGTAAAAAAATAGTACTAGAGAAATTAATGGGGCTTAAAGTAGATAAATCCCCTGGACCTGATCATCTACATCCCAGAGTGTTGAAAGAGATGGTTGTAGAGATAGTAGATGCATTGGTAGTCATCTTTTAAAATTCTATAGACTCTGGAATGCTTCCTGCAGATTGGAAGGTAGCAAACGTAACCCCACTATTGAAGAAAGGAGGGAGAGAGAAAACAGGAACTACAGACCTATTAGCCTAACATCAATCATAGGGAAAATGCTAGAATTTATAATAAAGGATATGATAACACCACACTTTGAAAATAATGGTAGGATTGGGCAGAGTCAACATGGATTTATGAAAGGGAAATCATGTTTAACAAACCTGTTGGAGTTTTTTGAGGATGTAACTAGCATAATTGGTAAGTGGGGAACTGGTGGATGTGGTATATTTAGATTTTCAGAAAGCTTTTGATAAGGTCCCACACAAGAGGTTAGTAAACAAAATTAGAGCACATGGGATAGGAGGGAATATACTGGCATGGATTGAGAACTGATTAACGGCCGGAAAACAGAGAGCAGGAATAAATGGGTCATTTTTGGATTGGCAGACTGTGACTAGTGGGCTACCACAAGGATCAGTGCTTGGGCCCCAGTTATTCACAATCAATATTAATGATTTGGATGTGGGAATTAAATGTAATATTTCCAAGTTTGCAGTTGACACAAAATTAAGTGCAAGTGTGAGCTGTGAGGAAGATGCAAAGACGCTTCAAGGGGACTTGCAGAGGCTAAGTGAGTGGGCAAAAATTTGGCATATGGAATACAATGTGGAGAAATGTGAGGTTATCCACTTTGGTAGAAAACAGAAATACAGAATATTTCTCAAATGGTGAGACGCTGGAAAGTGTTGAATTTCAAAGGGACTTGGGTATCGTTATTCATGAGTCACTGAAAGCTAACATGCAGGTATAGTAAGCAATTAAGAAGGCAAACGGTATGTTGGCCTTCATTACAAGAGAATTTGAGTATACGAGTAAAGATGTCTTACTGCCAATTATATAGAGCCTTGGTGAGACCGCACCTGGAGTATTATGTGCAGTTTTGGTCACCTTATCTAAAGAAAGATATACCTGACATAGAGGGAGTGACTTATTTTGCTCATTTGCATGGGGCCACAATACACCCAAAGACCACCATGGTTAGGAGTTCTGAAGGGAAGAAAAAGGGACAGGAATTCCTTGTACCCTGGCTTGCACCAAATTCCACTCCAGCTCAGCTGTGCTCCATTTATAGTGCACAGATTGTAAATTTTGGGGTCATTGTTTCTTCAAAGGTAAAGTTTATTCATGTGGCTTATAGGTCTAAAAAACTTTTGTTAGCTGTAATCTTAAGCTTCCACCTTCTCCTTTGACCATAAATGGAATTGCTACATCTCTTCCTTTGCTAACAGTGTCTCCAAGAAGTTTAGTTCTATTTCTTACTCCAAAAATTCCCTGAACAAGATTTAACTTTCAATAAAGCCCAGGTCTATCCAAGACTTATGCACTATTCGTATATCGGGGAGACTGTTTAAGTCCTTTCTTGCACTGCTGGAAAAGATACAGGAGAAAAGCCTGCTGTCTGATATGTGATCCTTTTTCTCATCTCTAGTCTCCAACCTATCATTGTCCATTACAGCCTTTCTTGTCTTTATTTTATCAATACTATTATGTTCAATGAACTCTGAAAATTTCTCTCTTGTTCCTTCTAAGCTGTAAATATGCCCTGTTACCCACTTTCTTGTCTCACTATCGATCTTGTTGATATTAAGACTAAGCTGAGCTTCTTGAAGGCACAATCTCCTACCCTAGCTCACTGTTTCATATGACCTGTGTCACGGACAGATGAGAGGTAGTGTAGAGGACTTCCACTTCTCACTTCGCAACTAACCATAGACAGTATTTTTAAAAATGTTGTTTTAGTCCCTGAATGTTTGTCTTTTTATTTGACCACTAAAATGACAGGTTTTCGCGTAGGTTAAAAAAGATAACTATTTATTTAAAATATCTAAAAATGTTCACAACCTCACCCACTCGCTCATGCACTACATGCACACACACATAAAGATTGCAGTTAGAGGATAGCATGTACTGAAGTACGATTGTTGTAAAGATTTCACTTTGAAACTTTGTTGGTGCTTCGGGAGGGATTTGTAACAGTGTTGCAGGCCTGATGTTCCTTTTCTTGGTTTACGAAAGTATTGCAGACTCCTTTAATTAAGACTCAGTAAAAGTCGGTGGACAATCCTGTTAAAGTTTCTCAGTTGGGTAGTTTTCAAGGTCACCTCTGCAGTCTGATTTGGTGGTTTAATGATGTTGCAGACAGGGCTGTCTTGGCTGGAATGGATCTCTCAGCTCCTGGCTTTCTCTCTCTCTGTCTCTCTGACTGTCTTTCAGAGAAATCTCTGCAAAGAAAAGTTCTTATCAGGTTGTGATTTTGGTCAGGTGACCATGGATGGTCTCTCCTGTTGTGTTCATACAATGTGGCTATTGTTACACAATGGGTTTGAATGTGGTTTATCTTGATAAAATGGTGTTATATCCCGCCTATTATCTTGGCTCTGCATCTGGAGCCGCTCTGTCTGCAAGGATTTTTGTCAGCCAAATTCCTGAAGATAGGAGCCATTTAGCATTGAATGACTTGTTTAACATTTTAATGTACCTTCCCCAAGACTAGTCCGGACATGATGATGAGTTTAGTCTTCAACAGTAGTTTAGATTACAGGAGGGGTCACCTAATCTCTTACTCCATCTTGTCTGCAGCAAAATGTGTCTATTTTTTGGAGTTTAGTTCATTTTTATAGTTTAAAAATTATTCCAGTTCACTCTATAGTCTATATAGTCCGGGTGCTCCGGTTTCCTCCCACAGCCAAAAGACTTGCAGGTTGATAGGTGAATTGGCCATTATAAATTGCCACTAGTATAGGTAGGTGGTAGGGGAATATAGGGACAGGTGAGGATGTGGTAGGAATATGGGATTAGTGTAGGATTAGTATAAATGGGTGGTTAATGGTCGGCACAGACTCGGTGGGCCGAAGGGCCTGTTTCAGTGCTGTATCTCTAAATCTAAATCTAAAATCAAACTAATTCCTGGGATGGAGGGATTGTCCTGTGAGGAAAGATTAAATAGACTGGGCCTTTATTCTCTGGAGTTTAGAAGAATGAGAGGTGATCTCATTTAAACATAAAAAATTCTTACAGGGCTTGACAGGGTTGATGCAAGAAGGATGTTTCCCCTGGCTGGGGAGTGCAGAACCAGGGGACATAGTCTCAGAATAAGGGGAAGGTCATTTAAGACTGAGATGAGGAAGGAGCTCTTCACTCAGAGGGTGGTGAATCATTGGAATTCTCTACCCCAGAGGGCTGTGGAGGCTCAGTCGTTGAGTATGTTTAAGACTGAGATTGATAGATTTCTACATATTAAAAACATCAAGGGTCACAGGGATAGTGCAGGAAAATGGTGTTGAAGTAGAAGATCAGCCATGATCGCATTGAATGGCGGAGTGGACTCGAAGGGCTGAATGGCCTACTCCTGCTCCTCTTTCTTATGTTCTTATGATTGCAGGTTCCGATCTTCCCAGAGGCAGCGAAGCTCCGTGGCGGCAACTTTGCCACTCTGCGATGGGACCCTACTTTAAATATGGTAAGTACCTCTTTACATCCGTTTGAATGTAATTCGCCGCAATCTTACCACCCGTTCAAATGTTGAGCTCAACGTGCAACACTCATGCACCTTTACTTTCCTGTCCATGAGAAGCTGGTACCACCGAGGCGGGGAAGGGGTCAACACTGCATTGTGCGTATGGATAAAGAGGGGGGGGGAGGGGAAACTCTATTATTTAATGGATGGGGGAAGGGGGCAACCCTGCATTATTTTATGCATGGGTGGAAGGGGGCAACTCTGCATTTGGATACACTGTTTGCAGGGCTGGCAGCATTTAAAGATGGCACTAGCACCTGCTCCTGCATCAGGTGACGCTGTTCACTGCATTGCCAATGCCGCTCCCACCATGTGATTATGGTAAGTAGCCACCCTCCGTGTAATTGTGGCAGCACGGCCTCATGGATCACGTGTGGGACGGCTGCCACGTTTTGCGTTTGCCACCGTTCCTGGCGGCGGACTACAAAATCCACCGTTTCCTGCTCTAACCCTGAACTGGAAAATTATCAACTTTGCTTCCGATTTCCACCCTTCTCGCATCTTCACATGGTCTATCTCTGATTCTACCCTTCCCTTCTTCGACTTCTCTGTCCACATTTCTGGGGCTAGGGTATCAACCAATATTCATTATAAGCCCACCAACTCCCACAGCGATCTTGACTACGCTTCTTTACACCCAACTTCCTGTAAGAACTCTATTCTATTCTCCTAGTTCTGTCGCATCTGTTCTGACAATGCAACCTTCCATACCAGTGCTTCCAATATGCCTTTCTTTTTCCTCAACTGAGAATTCCCCTCACCTTGGTTGAGAAGGCCATCGACCGTATACATTCCATTTCACGGACATCTGCTTTCACCCCTTCTCCTCCCTCCCAGAACCACAATAGGGTTCCCCTTTATCCTCACCTACTGCTCCACCAGCATCTGCATTCAATAGATCATCCTCCACCATTTCTGCCACCTCCAGCATGATGCTACCCCCAAATACATCTTCCCTTCCCCCTCAGCATTCCAAAGGGGCTGTTCCCTACACGATGCCCTGGTCCACTCCTCAATTGCCCCAACACCCCCTCCCCTTCCAAGGGCACCTTCCCTTGAAAGCGCAGGAGATGCACCACCTGCCCTTTTACTTCCTCCCTTCTTACTGTCCAAGGAGCCAAACACTCCTTCCAGGTGAAACAGCGATTTACTTGTACTTCTTTCGATTTAGTATACTGTACTCGCTGCTCACGATGCAATCTCCTCTACATGGGGAGACTAAACGCAGGTTGGGTGATCGCTTTGTGGAACACCTCCAGTCAATCCGCAAGCGTGATCCTTAGCTTCTGGTCACCAGTCATTTTAATTCTCCACTCTACTTCCACTCCAATCTCTCTGTCCTCAGCCTCCTGAGATGTTCCAATAAAGCTCAATGTAAGCTCGAGAAACAGCACCTATCTTCCAATTAGGCACTTTACAGCCTTCTGAACTCAACATTGAGTTCCACAATTTCAAGATCATAATCTCTGTCCCCATTGTATTTCCTTTTCCTTTGCTCATTTTGGGGTTTTTTTGTTTTGTTTTTGGACGAGAGCTGTTTATAACTCTGCCATTCACATCTCTTCTAGAAACATCTTTTGTCTCTTTACTTGTCCCATTACCACTCCCTTTTGCTTTGCAGCATCATCCCTTGTGTCAATTAATTTCTCCTTCCTTCTACCCTATCACAAACCTTCCCTTTTGTTCTTCTGCTCCCCCACCCTGCCAACCCCAACCCTTCACTGCCTCTGCACTTGCTTAAAAACCATTACGTCTCTAACTTTTCCCAATTCTAATGAAAGGTCATCGACCAGAAATGTTAACTCTGTTTTCTCTCTCCACAGATGCAGCCAGACCTGCCGAGTATTTCCAGCATTTTCTGTTTTTTTTTGTTTGCTGTACATTAGTTTTCCATTTTATTGGAATGTGATGTGAATTGACAGCAAGCTTGAGTCTTGATTTTTTTTTTAAGTGTTTCAGTACTGACTGTGGTGTGAAAAGCTTGGAATCATTCATTAAGAATATCTGCCTTTCAGACCCTACAAATCAAATGCTCGTTTAATGCAACACTTTTTTACACAGATTGCAGGCTTGCTATTGAAAACATCTGATGAGTGCCCTTCTTTTTGTCTACACATATTTTGGGCAACAACTTCTCTTTGGTGAACAATGTGTAATTGCTGTATGTCGCAGCCCACAACACATTTTGTAATTTGTTCCTGTGTTTATAGTGTGTTTGTGCTAATATTATTTATATCCATATTGAGCCATGTGAATGTGTCCAGACATAAACTCATCGGTTGAGAAATTGATTTTGCACCAGAAACACACGTGAGGTGCGTGGCATAGCTGGAACACGCATCCAAAGACGAAGACCCAAGGATTGCTTCAAATTAGCCTCAGGCTTCATTTCCATAAAACCAGAGAGCTGCAGACACCAATTGGGCACCTCAGTGCAGCTTGCTAGTCAGGGCCTTCCCAAAATCAGCGACTTGACACTCAGTCCACCCGTCCACAGACAGGTTCTATTGGGGGGAAGGGACAATAGGGAGTAGAAAGCTCAGCTGCAGCCTGCAGTACTCGTGGCACTCTTGGTCCTCATGCTCCATATTAATGTAAGCAAAAGAGAAGTATTTACCTTTTCGTCAGCAATGTCCAACAGTACCTCTAAGAATCAGTAGTTAGCCTGCAGTACATTTAGGAAAACTGAGTGAAGCATGCACTAAGTTTCTGCTGAATTTGGGAATGAGGGCCTAAAACAGGCATGAGGCTCCGATTAGCATATTCAAGGTTCCTCACATCCTATTTCAGGTGGATGTCCGAGGCATTGAGAAGTTTCTGGCTTCCAACCAGGTGTCAGTAACGTGTCTGCACACGTACCAGTGCCATGGTGAAAGGTTTTGAGGTCCGTGATTGCTAATTTCAGCGATGAGAAATTTCCCATTGGCTTCTTCTTCCAGACTGGCTTTTTAAAAAATCGCAATGTCAGTTTTACAGCTGACACGTGCTGGGTGCGGGAACAGCGGTTTCCGAATTTTGGCCAGCTTTAGGGTTTTCCGGCAGGTTCCGACTATTTTTTAAAAACCTGTCGGAAAACCACGAAGCTGTCTGAAGTTCGGAAATCGCGGTTCCCACTCTCAGCACCTGTCAGCTGTGAAACTGTCATTGCAATTCTTTTTTTAAACTGACCAACCACAAAGCTGCTCTACTGAGCCTTCCCACTCTGCAACTGTGAAGAGAGAGAGGGAGGAGACAAAGAGAAAGAGAGGCAGAGAGAGAGGGGGACAGAGGGGGAGAGGTAGAAAGAGAAGGGGGGGTCAGAGAGAGAGGGGACAGATAGAGAGAGAGGCAGAGAGAGAGAGGGAGGACGGGGGACAGAGAGAGGGGGAGGACAGTGAGAGGGAAGGACATAAAGAGAGGGGGACAGAGAGAGAGAGAGAGAGAGAGAGAGAGAGAGCGAGAGAAGGTCCTAGAGAGAGGCAGAGAGAGAGAGAGGGGCAGAGAGAGAGAGGGGCAGAGAGAGGGGGGTCAGAGAGAGAGGGGCAGAGAGACAGAGAGATGGACGAGGTGGTTGGGGGGGGGGGAGGAAACGGGAGAAATATCCTGCATAACTTTGCATTCTTGACAAGGGCTTTTGCTAGGGGAGGTAGTTCAGGCAGACTCCACAGTTCAATGCCAACAAAGGAAGGGCATAAGAGGAAGCTTCTCCGAGCTTGGTCTGACCAGCGACGAGGAGCAGCATCTGCTGGAGCACAGGAAGACCCTTGGGCACCAGGGACACAAGACTGAGGAAGGACGGACAGGAAGGCTCCAGAGCACACTCCATCGCTCTGCCAACCCTCACTTCCCATTCTCCTGTGTTTCGCCAACATGAAATGGAAACACACAAGTCAGCCTTTGTGCAGTAACTTTCCCAGTGCTTTATTGCTTAGCAGTTAACTATTATTTACATCATAAACACTCAAGTGATCTGGGTACCTGGCTGGGACTGAGATGCCTGTGGCAGTCATCTTTGTTGCTGCCCACAAGGGTGATGGAAGTGTAGACAATCAATGACTTCAAGAAGAAGTTGGATGGCCACCTGAGAGAAATAGATGTGCAGGCCTACGGGGATCGAGCCGGGGAGTAGGATTGGCAGTATAGCTCCGTGGAGAGCCGGCATGGACTTGATAGGCCGAATAGCCTTTTTCTTTAGCCATAAATGACTCTACGACACAGAGAGAGAGAAAGAGACGGGGGGTGTACCGAGAGAGAAGGAGACAGGAGGGGGGGGGGGGGGCAGAGAGAGAGAGAGAGCAGGGTAGACAGAGAAAGCGAGGGGTAGAGAGAGAAAGCGAGGGGTAGAGAGAGAAAGCGAGGGGTAGAGAGAGAAAGCGAGGGGTACAGAGAGAAAGCGAGGGGTACAGAGAGAAAGCGAGGGGTACAGAGAGGGACACGCACAAAAAGAGGAGACAGAGAGAGGGGGCGGGACAGAGGGGGAGGGCAGAGAGAGAGAAAGAGAGAGAGAGAGAGAGAGAGAGAGAGAGAGAATGGTGGACAGAGAGGACTGAATTTAATTTTACCGCTGCCACTCATGATATAACATCGGTCAGGCTGGCCCCCACCAATCACTTGGCAGGGGCGGGCTCTGCGATGCCAACAACGGCGCCAGCTGCCTGTGCGCATGCGCTGGCTCCATTTTTAAAGGCAGCCAGACCTGCGGCTAAATTTAAATATTTGAAACCGTACCGCCCACCCCCCCCCCCCCACCACCAGTAGACAATAAAAATATCACCCCCCCCCCCCATAATACTTCCAGATAACACGTGCCCTATCCCCCCCAATGCAAGAATTGACCTTCCCCCACACCCACCCGGCACTCCCAGCATTGGGCTCCGTGGTGGGCCGTTGCCGGTACAATCTTCTGGCCGCACTCTCCCCACCCCCTATGGATCCCGACGTCAGCACCTCAACAAAATATAACTCCGAGGGTGGGAGACAGAGAAAGCGAGGATGACACAGAGCGGGGGAGGGAACAACACAGAGAGGGGGGAGCACAGAGAGGGGGCACACAGGAAGAGAAAGAGACAGCGTGAGCAAGAGAACAGAGAGAGGAGAAAGAGAGCGTGATCAAGATCACTTCTGACAGATGGACATCTATCCAGAATACTTCGCATTGCTACAAGTGTGTGGGCAAACATCGACTACTTGTGCAAGCAAAAAAATGCCAGATATCTCACTAAATCAGTGTCCAACCACAAGACAGTAAGTCAATAAATTAGTCTTATTTAAAGCTTCTTCACAAAATGCACATTTGTTGTTCTTTTGATGAATAATAAGATACATTTTTAATGTCTTTATCTTTTTGAAATTGTCTCACTGGCCCCCTATGTAAGACAAAGATTGTAATATTTAAAAAGGGAGGTAGAGGTAGAGCAGGGAATTATAGACCAGTCAGCCTGACATCGGTAGTGGGGAAAATTCTAAAGTCCATTATCAAAGATTTTATAGCAGAGCACTTAGAGAACAGTTGGAGATTCGGGCAGAGTCAGCATGGATTTATGAAAGGGAAATCATGCTTGACAAATCTTCTAGAATTCTTTGAGGATGTGGTTTATTTGGACTTTCAGAAGACTTTCAACAAAGTCCCAAATAAGAGATTAGCATGTAAAATTAAAGCACATGGGATTGGGGGTAGTGTACTGCGATGCACAGAAAATTGGTTGGCGGACAAGAAACAAAGAGTAGGGATAAATGGGTCTTTTTCCGAATGGCAGGCAGTGACTAGTGGGGTACCGCAGGGATTGGTGCTAGGACCCCAGCTATTCACAATATATATTCATGATTTAGATGAGGGAACTAAATGTAATATCTCCAAATTTGCAGATGACACAAAACTGGGTGGGAGGGCGAGTTGTGAGGAGGATGCAGAGAGGCTTCAGGGTGATTTGGACAAATTGAGTGAGTGGGCTAATGCATGGCAGATGCAGTATAATGTGGATAAATATGAGGTTATCCACTTTGGTAGCAAAAACAGGAAGGCAGATTATCTGAACGGCTATAAACTGAGAGGGGGGAATATGCAGCAAGACCTGGGTGTCCTCGTACACCATTCGCTGAAGGTAAGCATGCAGGTGTAACAGGCGATAAAAAAGGCAAATGGTATGTAGGCCTTCATAGTGAGAGGATTCAAGTACAGAAGCAGGGACGTTTTGCTGCAATTATACAGGGCCTTGGTGAGGCCACACCTGGAATATTATGTGCAGTTTTGGTCTCCTTATCGGAGGAAGGATGTTCTTCCTCCTGCTCCAAGCCTTCAACCTTGTGTTCTAAAATAACCTAGCACATAGGTTATTTTAGAACACAAGGTTAAAGGCTCATGTTATGTAAACTCGTTTTAATAGCAAAAGTCACTTAGGGAATGCCTCGGTTTCTACGCTCTGGTACGCATTGCTTTCACTTGGAACACAAGCTCAGTGACATTTTGAAAGCTGCTGGACTTTTATACATGTCGCAATTCCGCTGCTATCTATTTGGAATCATATCGTTCCAACACTTGTATTGAGGGGAAAACAGGCAAGAAAATCCAAGTAATCGCGAGAAGTCAGCACTGTAGGTTCCTCATGAATACAAGAGTATGGTGTAATAGGGTTGAGTGATATTGGCAAAAACAGGATGCTGCTGTCCCACATACAACAGCTAGTAAATACAATGTAATGGATAGCTTTAATAAACCTTAATCAATGATGAACTGTCTACGATTCCTCAACAAAAGCTATGCTGCACTTGCAGTTTTAAAAACTGTCGGGGAAGATAGAGTGAAAATTTATTGTTTCAATGACCATGTTAGAAACAGTCATTAACTGATATTTTTTGCTGCAAATTGGATTAAAGGACAAGTTTTACAAGTATGCCAAAGATCAGTAACTACGATGTGCATCATTTACTATCGAGTTTGAGGGTAGATAACCAGACTGGCCAATGTTATTGAAAGTTGTCTGTATCACATAAATAAATTACATTAAAAGTACACCTTTGTTAACAGGTAATAGATTTGGCTTGGACATAAATTGGTTGGTCTGGGGTATATAGATAGTGACTAAACATTTTGTAACTGAATAATACATGCAGTAACAACTGCTCAACATTTTTCAGAAAAACCTTTTGCTAATAATTATCTTGTCAAAGCTGAATCGGAATCGACAGTGATAGAATGAGATACAGACATAAGTGAATTTAAAAGAAATAAAAACAAGAAATGCTGGAAATACTCAGCAGGTCTGGCAGCATCTGTGGAGAGAGAAGCAGAGTTAACGTTTCAGGTCAGTGACCCTTCTTCAGAACTCAGCAGAGTCAATGTTTCAGGTCAGTGACCCTTCTTCAGAACCCTTCACAGATGCTGCCAGACCTGCTGAGTATTCCCAGCATTTCTCATTTTTATTTCAGATTTCCAGCATCCGAAGTATTTTGGTTTTATTTTCGCGAATTTAAATGAATAGCTTTATTGGAGGAACAGAAGGGCACTCTTTATTTGTAATTGTGATTATCTATTTTTGTCACCAACTTTGGTGAGGAAATGACATTTTGTCTATAAGAAATTCTGTTATTTCTGTATTTTAGAATCCAGGACCTAGTTTAACAGCCTGTCAAGATGAATAAACTAGTCTTGGCTACCTACCGTTAATCTCTCTGTCCTTCCTGTCCCACTCTGCTTTTCTGTTTTACCTGACTCTTCTGAAGTACTATCTGCTTCATTCTATAAAATTCTCCTGATTTGGAGATCACTGCCCTTTGGTTGGCTGCCCTGTCCTCAGACACATATTATAAGCAGGTGGAGAAGTTGCAAAACACAGGTTAAATTGTTCTGAAGAAGGATCACTGACCTGAAACGTTAACTCTGCTTCTCTCCACTGATGCTGCCAGACCTGCTGAGTATTTCCAGCATTTCTTGTTTTGATTTCAGATTTCCAGCATCCGCAGTATTTTGCTTTTAATTTACAGGTTAAATTGTCTTATGACAACGGCAGTGTGAGAAATGGTTCGTCTTCCTATTGCTAATTTTTCTACTGCCTCACCTCAATAACAATTCTCTCCTTGAGTTTCATGGTTTATTGGATGAATCTGCACTCTTGATACAGTGTGAATCCACAGAGGTCATCCGATAAGGTCCATCTACCACCCTGTGACATGGTGTAGCTACCTCTATTCTATCAACAAAATTAATTTGCATTGGCACTGCATATTATTTTGCTAGCTAGCTCATACAGTTATGCTGCACTCCATTGATGTTTGTATGCTTAGCTTCTTTATTTATAGGGAGAAATGTGTTTTAAATCAGACTGTGTTTTGATGGCATTAGATTGGCTATACACTTTATATACAGGTTAATTGCCCCCATGTCTGTGGCTGAGTCAATAATACCTGGTGCAACATGTCATTGCCTACCGCTGCTTCCAACTTGGCAGCACTTACAGGAGGATCAGGCAATAGATACCACTATCCAAAATTTATCCCTCGAACACTCATTTAGCACCCAGAAATCAAGTAAAAGCAGGCCAACGTCTCCCCCATTGTACTTAGTGTCCAAGTTGATCAATCGGTTTATTAGAGTTGGTATTGAGTTTTGCACAGTGTAGAATTATACTATTCAATTTTCAGTACTTCAGAATTTTAATGTGACCTGATAACTTCAGTATGGAGCAATATATAAGTAACTTTACAGTAGCAGTGAACAGGACAGGAAACTGCAGAGATTTTTTTTTCTTTTTCCAAATGACGGAGAGACAGGAAAGGCAAATGCATTAGAGACTACCACAGAATCACATGATATTATTCTTTTTCGAAAAGAAAAGCAACATTCTGCATGATTCTGTACTTTAGAGCTAACTTTGAATGCAAAGACTGTTGTATACTACAAATGAGGTGGAAACTAAACATGATAATAATTTCAGCCTCGTGTTAACACCAGTTTTCTATTTTGCTATGATTATCAATGGGATGAATTTGATTACCCATATTGCAAGCAAACCCAAATATATATACAGGAACCAATTCACAGGGCATCTATTGCAAATTTGGAATGCATATCCATCTACTTTTACACAATTGTTTTCCTTTTTATTTAAAAGCATATGCACTCCTGCATATCATGACTCATTGCCTCCAGCCCAGTCACCCCGCTCCCACACACGACAACATTACTCAGTACTTCCGATGCATCCACTGCTGCCCACATGAAGGCTCATTGTTCCCGATCCAGCTTCTCCCCCACATTCTGACTCACTACAGCTGCTTCAGTCGGCAGAAGGACTCACCATCCCCATCTGCCCCCTCTCTTCCATATCATAACTCTGTTTTTATCCCTTTCCTCTCTCCCACATCAGGACTCACTGGGGCCAATGATCTAAGTTAGCACTGAAAATGTAGCCATACACTGCTGAAGCTTGAGGCTATCTGGGTTCCCATCACACATAGCATTGTATAATGTGCCAGCACATACCTGTGGCACCAGGGCTAATGCATCAAGCATGCATTAGTTTCTAAGACCCAAAAAAAACAAATAAAGGAGGACCTATAATGTCGTCTTTGCATCTGAATAGTACTGCTGGTGCTCATCATCCATTTAAAATGATAATTTTACAAGATAACTGCACCTTACACAACCACATCCCACAAATAACCCTTTCATAGAATAGATATTATCTCAACCGGTAGAAGAGGACCTGGGTCATCATGCGAATCTGTGAACATACAACTATCTTATGTTCACTGCATGCTTGGTGTTTCTTCCTTGTTTGGTTTTCTTCATGGGCTATAGAGAAAACACATTGACATGGCAATAATACAGACTGCAATGCTAAAGCATGGGCATGCCTATGCTTTTGGAAAATAGAACTGTTGCCAAAGCACTCTCCTGTGATACTCCACCAACCTAACAGTGCTGTAAAGTATGATAGGCAGTGCAAGGCAACATTGTAAAATTAAACAAAATTTGAGCACATTACTGTGGCAACTTTTTGCAAATCAGCAAATTTCTTCCCAATTTCTTCCCAACAAAGAAGAAACACCAAGCATGCAGTGAACATAAGATAGTTGTCACATGAGATAGCATTCCTCTAATATTTCTAGTACTTCCAAGAAGGCTGCACTTGTGCTATTCTTCTGAAGGGAATGCTCCTCCACTCCAAAAGGACCACCTCCTCCAAAACTACACCTGTAACGGTGCTGTTCATCTTGTTGCAGTCATTTCTACTCCTCTTTATCAGGATGCACTGCAAATACTAAATGCTTATTTAAATGAGCTGACCTTGCATTATGGCATGAAATCAGCTAATAGCTTTAACATGCTGTATACAAATTGGCCCATAAGTTTATCTATTAAAATCACAGTTGCTACACTTCAAATCTGTGAAATACTTTGAAAGATCATGAGGATGTGAAAGATGGTATGTAAATGCAAACCTTTATTTATAAGCACACACAAAGCAGCTAAGAGAAGTAGCCTTGCTATCACAACTCAGATTGTAATATCGGCTCCTCTTCGCACAGCATATTTGCCTCACTTTCTCACATCAGGATTCATTTCTCCCTGCCAATCATTTCCTTCTCATTAAGGCCCATTACCTTATAAATTTTCCACATCAGGATTCACTGCTCTCATTTGTCCCTGCAGCCCCAAATCATGACTCAGCTCCCATCTGTTTTCACTCCCGCACATCAAGACTCAATGGGGGTAACTTTAAATTTATGCAATAGTGTAAAACGGGTGATAGTGAAGAAGCAGCCCATTTTACAACCCTCCCAATTTTTATGAACTAAAATTGCAGAACAGCAGGCTGAAATAATTATGACTTTTGTGATGTAAATCAGGTCACCAGTTTGCTATCATTTGGTTTACACTATCGCACAAAGGCAAAATGACCCCTTATATTTCCAACCCAAGCACTGCTGGCCCTACTTGCCTTGGCACGGATGTGTTCAGCTTCGTGGTCTCCCATGCTGTGATTTCTATGATTTTCTTGTCATGAACGTGCTTCCATTGTTAATATTTTTGAGGACTTGTGTTTAAAAGACTGTGGAAAATACCTGAGGAGTTGCTGGAACCGTTTTGTTTTTAAAAGGGTCACTGGAAGGACACTTGGGACTTTGTTTAAAAACAACTGCTTACTGGAAGTCACATGTCTTAACCTAAGTAAACAGCCAGAACCTTATGGACTATGGAACTATTTGGAGCTGTTTAAAGGGATGTCACATGGCTAGATTTATGGTTCAGGAGTTTTGGTTTCGCTTTTGGAGACTGTTTGGACGGTGGTTGGTGTGTCTCCCGCTAACAGAGAAGCCAAGTCATCCTTTGCCACCTGGGTTGAAAAATCTTCTGAGAATCCAGTGTGACAGCTGATGCCAAGAATACAATAATTCTCCCGAAAAGTCTGTAAGATTACTTCTCGACATCTCCTGAACAAACAGCTTCTGAAAAGATCCCAGTAACAACCACGTGTCTAGTAACACCTGTCACTAGACGCCAGACCAAAGGTCATCGGCAACATTTCATATTTTATCCTTTTTTTCTTCAAGAATTAACAAGTATTTGGCCAAAGTATTTTTGTTTTTGTAAAGTTGATCTCTGCAGAGAAAGCTTCTTTATTTTTTCTTTAACTGATGTGTGTGTATGTCCATGTGTGTTGGGTTATTTAGAAGGGAATATATTTATACTTCCATATTTCAATCTGTGTGTTAATAAGATTTGCATCTTTAATGAATACATTTTTTAATAATAAATTAACATTGCTGTTTATTTAAGAAATCTGGTTGGCGGATTTTTATTCTGAAACTAATACAAAGTATATAACTGGCCATATTGGTAACTGGGTAAAACATTTAAATATATGTGACCAGCAGAGTAGTGGAACTAGAGAAAGACAGTGCATTCCTCCAACCTCGATCGTAACTCTACTCCAATATTTTCTCTTGCTGTTTTCAACATTGGTGGTATCTTTAATGACCTCTGGGCTTTTTTTTTTTAAATACTCGTTCACAGGATGTGGGCATCACTGGCAAGGCCAGCATTTATGCCCATCCCTAATTCCCTTTGAGATATTCTATAACCCAGAGAGTTGAAAAAGGTAGCTATGGAGATAGTGGATGCATTGGTGATCATCTTCCAAAATTCTATAGATTCTGGAGTGGTTCCTGAAGGTTGGAAGGTTGCAAATGTCACCCCACTATTTAAGAAGGGAGGGAGAGAGAAAACATGGAATTACAGACCTGTTAGCCTTACATCAGTCGTTGGGAAAATGCTAGAATCTATTCTAAAGGATATGGGCACTTGGATAATAATAATCTAATTGGGCATAGTCAACATGAATTTATGAATGGGAAATCATGTTTGATGAACCTGTTGGAGTTTTTTGAGGATGTTACTAACAGAATTGATAATGGGGAGTCGCTGGACGTGGTATACCTGGATTTTCAGAAGGCTTTTGATAAAGTACCCCACAGAAGATTGGTTAGCAAAATTAAAGCACATGGAATAGGAGGTAATATACTGGCATGGATTAAAGATTGGTTAACTGGTAGAAAGCAGAGAGTAGGAATAAACGGGTCATTCTCGTGTTGGCAGGCTATGACTAGTGGGGTACCGCAGGGATCAGTGATTGGGCCCCAGCTGTTCACAATATATATCAAATATTTGTATGTGGGTACCAAATGTAGTATTTCCAAGTTTGCGGATGACACAAAACTAGGTGGGAATTTGTGTTGTGAAGTGGTTTCAAAGGGATATGGACAGGCTTAGTGAGTGGATATGAATGTGGCAGATGGAATATAATGTGGAAAAATGTGAGGTTATCCACTTTGGTAGGAAGAACAGATGTGCAGAGTATTTCTTAAATGGTAAGAGATTAGAAAGTGTAGATGTACAAAGGGACCTGGGTGGCCTTGTCAATGAGTCACTGAAAGTTAACATGCAGGTGCAGCAAGCAATTAGGAAGGCTAATGGTATGTTAGCCTTTATCGTAAGAGGATTGGAGTACAAGAGTACATAGAACATAGAACATACAGCACAGAACAGGCCCTTCGGCCCACAATGTTGTGCCGATCCTTTGTCCTCTGTCAAGGACAATTTAATCTATACCCCATCATTCTCCTTTATCCATATACCTATCCAAAAGCCTTTTGAAAGTCCCTAAAGTTTCTGACTCAACAACTTCCCCGGGCAAGGCATTCCATGCCTCGACCACTCTCTGGGTAAAGAACCTTCCCCTGACATCCCCCTTATATCTCCCACCCTTCACCTTAAATTTATGACCCCTTGTAACGCTTTGCTCCACCCGGGGAAAAAGTTTCTGACTGTCTACCCTATCTATTCCCCTGATCATCTTATAAACCTCTATCATGTCACCCCTCATCCTTCTCCTTTCTAATGAGAAGAGGCCTAGAATGTTCAGCCTTTCCTCGTAAGACTTATTCTCCATTCCAGGCAACATCCTGGTAAATCTCCTCTGCACCCTCTCCAAGGCTTCCACATCCTTCCTAAAATGAGGCGACCAGAACTGCACACAGTACTCCAAATGAGGCCTTACCAAGGTCCTGTACAGCTGCATCATCACCTCACGGCTCTTAAATTCAATCCCTCTGCTAATGAACGCTAACACCCCATATGCCTTCTTCACAGCCCTATCCACTTGACTTGCAACTTTCAATGATCTATGCACATAGACCCCAAGGTCTCTCTGCTCCTCCACATGCCCAAGAACCCTACCGTTACCCAGTATTTTGCATTCATGTTTGTCCTTCCAAAATGGACGACCTCACACTTTTCAGGGTTAAACTCCATCTGCCACTTTTCAGCCCAGCACTGCAACCTATCCAAGTCCCTTTGCAGACGACAATAGCCCTCCTCGGTATCCACAACTCCACCAACCTTTGTATCATCTGCAAATTTACTGACCCACCCTTCGACTTCCTCATCCAAGTCGTTAATAAAAATCACAAACAGGAGAGGACCCAGAACTGATCCCTGCGGCACGCCACTGGTAACTGGGCTCCAGGCTGAGTATTTACCATCTAAGACCACTCTCTGCCTTCTATCAGTTAGCCAATTCTTAATCCAACTGGCCACATTCCCCACTATCCCATGCCTCCTGACTTTCTCCATAAGTCTACCATGGGGGACCTTATCAAATGCCTTACTAAAATCCATGTACACCACATCCACTGGTTTACCCTCATCCACTTGCTTGGTCACCTGCTCAAAGAATTCAATCAGGCTTGTGAGGCAAGACCTACCCCTCACAAAACCGTGCTGACTGTCCCGAATCAAGCAGTGTCTTTCCAGATGCTCAGAAATCCTATCCCTCAGCACCTTTTCCATCAACTTGCCTACCACCGAAGTAAGACTAACTGGCCTGTAATTCCCAGGGTTGTTCCTATTCCCTTTCTTGAACAGGGGCACAACATTCGCCACCCTCCAATCACCTGGTACCACCCCCGTCAGCAGAGAAGATGAAAAGATCATTGCCAGCGGCTCTGCAATTTCATCCCTTGCTTCCCATAACATCCTTGGATATACCCCGTCAGGCCCGGGAGACTTGTCTATCTTCAAGTTATTCAAAAACCCCAACACATCTTCCCTCCTAACGAGCACTTCCTCGAGCTTACCAGTCTGCTTCCCACCGTCCTCTTCAGTAATACACCCCTTCTCATTTGTAAATACCGAAGAGAAGTACTCATTCAAAACCTCACTTATCTCTTCCGGCTCAACACACAGTCTCCCGCTATTGTCCTTGACCGGACCTACGGTCCCCCTAGTCATCCTCATATTTCTGACATACGCGTAAAAGGCCTTGGGGTTTTCTTTTATCCTACCCGCCAAGCATTTTTCATGCCCTCTCTTAGCTCTCCTAATCCCTTTCTTCAGATCCTTCCTGGCCATCTTGTATCCCTCCAGAGCTATGAAGTCTTGCTTCAATTATATAGAACTTTGGTTAGACTGCACTTCGAATACTGTTTGCAGTTTTGGTCCCCTTATCGTAGGAAGGATATTATTGCCAGAGAGGGAGTCCAACAAAGGTTCACCAGACTTGTTTCTGCGATGGCAGGACTGTCCTATGAAGAGAGATTGGGGAAACTGGGCCTGTATTCTCTAGAGTTTCAAAGAATGAGAGGTGATCTCATTGAAACCGACAAAATACTTAAAGAGGTAGACAGGGTAGATGCAACTAAGATGTTTCCCCTTGTTGGGGAGTCGAGAACCAGGGCACACAATTTCAAAATATTGGGGAAGCCACTTAGGACAGAGATGAGGAAAAATTTCTTTACTCAGAGGGTTGTGAGTCTTTGGAATTCTCTACCCCAGAGGGCTGTGGAAGCTCAGTCATCGAGTATGTTTAAAGCAGAGATTGACAGATTTCTAAATACAAATGACATAAGAGGATATGGGGATAGTGTGGGGGAAAGGGATTGAAGTGGATGAATTGCCATGATCACATTGAATGGCAGGGCAGGCTCAATGGGCTAAATGGCCTACTCCTGCTCCTCTGTTCCTAACTGCTGAAGTCCATGTGATGTATGTACATCCACAGGGCTGTTTGGGAAAGATTTTGACCCAGCAATGATGAAGGAATGACGAAACAGACCCAGGTCAGGATGGTGTGTAACTTGGAGAGGAACTTACAAGTGGTGGTGTTCCCATGCGTTTGCTGCCCTTGTTCTTCTAGCTGGTAGATATCACGGATTTGGAAGGTGCTGCTGGTGAGTTGCTGAACTGCACCTTGTAGACAGTACACACTGCTGCTACGGTACACCAGTGGTGGAAGGAGTGAATGTTTAAGATGGTGGATGGGGTGGCAATTAAGCGGGTTGCTTTGCCCTGGATCTTCACCCAAGTATCTTATTTCGAAATGAAACATTATTAGCAGACTAAGTTTAGATGAATACAAAGGAATTTCATTTTTTAAAAGCAGTAATGCTGGTTATACATACATCAGATTCAGAGGAATGTTGTATGATATACACAGAAATAGACAGGGATATTGAAAATTGTCACTGAGTTCACACAGTGCGCTGGATTTTATAAGCTGGCCTTTCAAAAATGTCAGTCCACTTATGCGGATCGCTCGTCGCGGAGCTGCAATTAACATGCCCGGGACGCGCCACTCCCCCAAATGACGTGGGGGGCGGGGGGGGGGTGGCTTGACGCAGCTGTGATTGGCATCAGGTGCTGGGGCCATATTTAAAAGGCAGGCAGCCTGCAATACTTATAAATGAGACATACAACCTTGTTGCTGCAGCTGCCAAGGGAAGACTGTTGAGTTACCTGTTGAGACCTAGATCCATTGAATATTCCAAAGTTGGCAGAGGCGCACTCCAGGGTGGTCCCACGGTTCAGTGATGCCTCCCTGCTCAGTCTCCTCCAGGCTGTGAGGGCAAGGCGGGAGAACCTTTTCCCCAGCAATGGTAAGAGGCCCTCCCGCTGACCAAGCAAGCCTGGGTGGAGGTGGCAGAGGAGGCCAGTAACTGTGGGGCCATCCGGCATGACTAGGTCCAGTGCCCCAAAAGGATGAACGATCTCTTGCGCTCTGCAAAAGTGGCACTTTGTTTCATGGCTCCGCTGAACCTGGGTGTCCCCACACTGCCATGCCAAAGACAGGGAGGTTGGGTAGGGAGGAATGACGTTACATTAATGGATGCACGTATGAAAGAACTCACCCTTGTCTGCTGCTGAGAGCATGGCACCTACATGACAGGCTGACTCAGTAGTGCAGACTGAGCCTTCCCCACCTTTGGGCCCAGCACCCCTGTTGTGACATGTATCATGTTGTTTCATTGCAATTCTTAATATCTGCCTCCTTGCTCCTCCAGGCAAAGAGAGCCCACAGTGCTCGGGAGGCAAACAGGACTGGTGGAGGAGTGCCAGATGTAAGACCACAGGCTGAGGAGGTGGCCCTCGAGCTCTTCCAAATCCATGTGGACCGTTCCGTCGATGACGTTGAGCTCGGGATCCTGGGTGAACAGACAGCATTTGATACACACAATGATCACTGTGAAAATGTTATTGTATGAGACAATGTTGTCGGAATTGTTACATGCGCACCACAAAGACTGAGTGTGCTCTTCACATTGTATCTTGCAGGAAGAGACATCCTCAGAGGATGGAGCGTCTCATGACACTCCCACACTTTCCACCAGCGCAGATACAGTCACCTCGGTGGCAAACCAACTGGCCTTAGAGTCTGGGTCACAAGCTGGTGAGAGCACTGCACACACGTCCGAGCAGCTGACTGAGGCTGAGACAGCCGAGGCCCCTGATAGTCGGAGGGCTGTGGGTGGCCAGGCCTGTGCTGAGCTCCAAGCTACTGATGACCCTCTGTTATCGACAGCACAGGGCATGGTGGAGCTACAGCAGCAGTCATGGCAATATCTGGTGGAGATGCCACAGTCCATGCGCAGCCTTGAGGAGATGATGGGGGACTCCATCCAGGCCATGACAGCTGCCATGTCCCAGGAATTTGAGTGCATGGCTTCATCGATGGAGAGGACGGCGGCCTTCTTGGAGAGCCAGATTCCATTAATTCGCGCTGACCTGCAATCCCTCGCTACAGCTATGAGATCCTCGCAGCAGTGGCTAGGCGAGAGAGGGACCGTAGGGAGAGTGTCCCTACCCCTAGTCCTTCCTTGGAGAGCAGAGAGGTTCAAACGAGCCTCGAGATGGAGGAGGTGAGCCTGTACGGCATATCTGGGGTCCCCCCTCAAGGTGATTCCAGTGTGGACACCGGCTCCTCTGACGGTGGGTCAAGCTCCAGCAGCCACGACGTCTGAGGAGAGTTCTGCACTTACACAGGATCCCCCCAGATGCCAGGGCCCTCCAGGCCTCATGCACACGGAGGACAACTGTCGAAGTCATCCACAGACAAAGGGCATTCTGATCTGCAGCCTTCCTCCAGTCAGGTTGCTAGCACAGAGGTGGCACTGCGAAGGAGCACTCGCAAACATTTCAATAAATCACCGTGACACAAATGGGTCTGCATGGGTGACACTACACTGTAAAAAGTTAAATCACTAAATGTTCTTCACTGAGATGCGTGTCGTTTTTAATGACATCTGCCATCATGTACCGATCATGTCTCCTCCCATTACATCATTGGCCTTTCAGAACTGCCAATGTACGGAATAACATTGCCATGCCAGCATTACTCATGTGTGTCTCCACAGATGCAGGAATATGGACAATGGCTTAGTCTGCTGCCGCCAGTAATGGTGGAGACAAAGATGTTGCAGATGCGGACTGCTGTGCAATAGGTGAACGAGGGTGCTGTGTGGCTTGCAGAGCACACGGTGGACTTTATGCTGTGGAGAACCGTTGATCAATAAGGCGTTGTTGTGCATCCCTTGCTCGCTGCTCGCCCTGCATGTGCCGCCTGGATGCTCTCTGTCCTCCCATGCGCCTTATCTGCTGCAAGCCCTCTGCGTCCTCATCATCCGCGGAGGAGTCCTGCTCACGTCACTCCTCATCTTGCAAGGCCTCCCCACTATTGAGTGCATAGCTGTGGAGAGCACAGCGAACAGCAACTATATGAGCTACCCTTTCCGGTTAGTACTGCAGGGCACCACCCAATCTATGCAGGCATTTTCAGCATGCTGATCGTCTGTTCAATGGTGGCTCTTGTAGTGCCGTGGCAGGCGTTGTATCTCTCCTCTGCATCAGTGGTGGGGTTTCTCACCAGTGTCAGGAGCCATGTCTGCAAGGGGTTGCCCTTGTCTCCAAGAAGCCACCCCTCGATGTGAGCCAGTTCAGTGAACAGCAACGCACCTGTAACTTGCGCAGGATGAGGACGCCATGGCAGCTGCCTGGAAAGCGGACAAAAATTTGCATAAAGCGCTTCCAGTGATCACATACTAGCTGCACATTGAGCGAGTGGAAGCCCATACGGTTTAGGTATGCAGCTGGTGGCCCAGTGGGAACCTTGATGGCCAATCTATGACCACTTGCACCTGTGGGAGTCCCGCAATGGAGCCAAATCTGATGGCCCTCTGGGTCTGGCTCTTAGGATCCGTCCTGAAGCAAACATGCTCACCGGTCCTCTGGTACAGGGCATCGGTGACCTCGTTGAGGCAGCGGTGCACTGCTGACTGCGTCACCCCACATAGGTCGCCGGTGGGTCCCTGAAATGCTGCAGAGGCGTAGAAGTTAAGAGCCGCTGTCACTTTGAGGACCACAGACAAAGGATGCCCACTGAAGCCCATCGGTTACAGGTCATTGTTCAGCAGGGCACAGAGATGTGTCACTGTCTCTCTCGACATCCGTAGTCGCCTCTGTCGCTCAGACATGTGCAGGCATGTCATGGGCGACCTGTAGATGCGCGGCGTTCTATAGTGGCGGGTTTGCCTTGGAGGTTGCTGCTGCTCACGACGGGTCTTCCATGTGGGCTGCACCTGCCTCTTGGTTCTGCCTGCAGTGCATATGGCTCCTCACGACAAGCAGATCAATGAATACAGGGTGTACCATCCCCATCTCCAAGTTGCAATTAAACTCAGTTCCTTCAAGGGCACCTAACAGGCAAAGAATGATGTTGATTGGTACATCAGGCGCTTTCATGCATCAACTACGTGGCATAACATGCTTTGTCTGCCTTAGCTTCCATGAAGAGTGGCTCAGCATGACCACATTCAGATTGTAGCAGTTGCATCGATCGGCCCACCAGCCAGTTTCTCTTAAACACCTACCATTTATGGCACCCACCCCACACAAAGGGTTCCTGAAGTGCCACTGTTCCTTTACTCACACAAACATTCAAGGGTACAGAGTGCCCCCTTTACAGAGGGAGGGTACACGGTACCTCCCTTCATGCCTGCAGAGTTGTGCACCCGGTAATACCATCCCCTCCCACCTCCCTTGATCATTGCAGAGTTGTGCCCCCAGTAATACCATCCCCCTCCCATCTCCCTACATGCCTGCAGAGTTGTGACCCCGGTAATGCCATCCCCCTCCCACCTCCATACACATGCATACAGAGCTGAGACCCATCTCAACACTAACCTTCACAGGCTCCAAGCACTGCACCTTCTGTCCCGCCGGCTTTTATCAGTCGGGAACGGGAAGGCACGTGAGCGACGGCCGTTCACCTGAATATGAATATGCAAAATTTTTTCCAAAGAGGCAGCAGGATACATAATGCAGCAAGGTAAGTAGCGCTTTACATAATGAAATTGGGCTCCCGTCGCCGAGCGGCGGGCGGGTTGCCACAAGGCCTCTCCACCGCCGGTAATATGGGGCCAGGCCTTCCCGGCATCGGGGAGCATGGTGGGCCTCTCCCAATGGCATTTTCCATCCCACACCCCTACCCCCGCCACGACCCCCAACGTCGGGCGACCTGTAAAATTCAGCCCAGTATCATGGAAAGCAATTAAATCTTATCTGTCTTCCCTGTTCCCAAAGAAGGGGAACAAAAACACTGCCACATATATGAGTCTGAAAGAAGCATCTGAAAATCAATAATGCCAATCAGTAAACTTTTTTTTATATAGAAACTATGTGACATGTGGCATGAGCATGAAACCTATTTACACTGTATGAGGACAATTTTCAAGTCGCTCCTGCACGAACTGCATTTAAAAATGGCGACCAAAGTAGCGCGCAAATTGGACTTAATGTTGAGTTTCCACCTGTGCCACTTTTTCAGTGGACCTCAGTCTAGGTGACCAAAATTCCCACCAAAAACAGGAGGAGCTTCATGAATTTATCCTAATCAGGATTAAATGAAGTAGCTGCAATACCCAGCACCATTTTAGTCTCTTGCCTGCATTGGTACCGCCAATTCCTGCTCCCACCCATCAAACATAAACAGTACAAGTTGGGAGGAGGCTATTTTCAGCTAAAATTACCGGTATCCTCAAATGCAGTTGGGTAAAGCTGCATGCAGGTTTGGCACACATTTTTATTGTAGTTACTTATGGCTTTTAAGCCTTAAAGGCTTCCATATTTAATGTCCTTACAATTGTTGGTCCTGCAACAATGTTGGCTGCTGCTCTAAAGGGTTACATTCTATTCACTCCTGGCACTTCCACCCCTCTCTTTCATGGTGCTACTGCAAGCTCTTCAAATCATTCCATTCTACCAAATTTGGCACTTCCAGATTGGCGAGGTGCCCATTATGTTTTCCACATTGTAACAAGGGCCACAAACCAAAATGGTTCAGTATCCCGTCCACTGCCCACCCAATTTACATTTTGCATGAAAATCTTCCCCATCTGTTTTAAAAGCTCTGTAACAGGAGGATTAATGTATAGTGCAAAATGTTGTGATGAAAAATAAAAGCATCCCTTCAGTTCCTAGTCACAATTTTCATCCAGCACTGTAGTTAGTTCCTTTGTTCTGCTTTGTAAATTATACAGTACCTTGTTATAATTGGAAATTATTTCAGCCCGTTCTTCTGCAATTAATGCCTCTAAATCTTTCTTCATGTCAAAAGCTGAAAAAGAAATGAAAATTGTTAGTGAATAATTCATATGCATAGCAAAATACAGGATTCTATTTGCAACTTACTGCAACTCAGTCAAAGGGAACATTTTTAAACAAATTGCACAGATGCACACTAATATTGAAATCATCCCCTGGACTGTGCCCACATGATGTCCATAATTCCCCAAGACATGTAGATGAAAGCACTCCTGGAAGTAAAACACTGACTACATAAAATAAATTGAGATATAATCTTTCAATCCTTAGCATAATCATGGAAAAGTAGTTGGTAAAGATTTTGTATTCATTTTTTAAAATTGTTAGACTGGTCTCGACAATATCTTGATTTGTATCTTTTGATGTGTTCTCTATTATTCAGTAGTACCCAGAAACTAGTAGGCAAGATGGATGAAGCTTGGTATGGAAAAGAGCAAACCTATTATTGCAGATGTAATAATATTATACATTCATGCTAAACAATGGTATAGTACCTGTTTTCCCACATAGGCATTTAAGTGCATATATTCCATCAATGTTAAACTTTACCAGTGATACAGAAACTTCACTAGTTATACAGAAGGCCATCACAATAACATTCCCATTATACTTCAAACTGCTACAGCCTTTCCATTAATAGAATCCTTTGTAAGTGCCTTCTCTATGTAACTCACATTTTATTAGCTTACACCAGATGGACAACAGCAGTTCCAAAAGGCAGCTCACCACAACCTTCTCAAGGGAAATTAAAAATAGGCAAAAAATGCTGGCCTTGCCAGCAACATCACATCCCATGAAAGAATAAAAAAACTCTCGACATTGCTTCCAGACCATGACTCAGAGACCATCTAGTGCAGGGTTGTCCAACCTTTTCTGGCGGAGGGCCGCCTTACGATTTTTGCTCAGCCCAGGGGCCGGTGAGCAAATTTCGAAAGATAAAGGCATTAAAAATGTATCTTACCAATAAAAACAACAATTGTGCATTTTTGTGAAGAAGCTTTAAATGAGAAGACTAATTTATTGACTTACTTTCTCGTCACTATATTGAAAACTGATTTAGTGACATATCTGCCATTGTTTTTTTGCTTGTATTAGTAGTCAATCTCTGCCCACACACTTGATGTAGCAGTGCAGAGTATTCTGGATAGATTTCCATCTGTCAGGAGAGACCTTGATCTCTCTTCCCCCTCTCCCCACACATTGTATGTGAGTGTCTCGTTCTCTCTCATCTACCGCCCCCCCTTCCCTCTAGGACTAGGGGACACAGATTGAAAGTTTTATGCAAAAGATGCAAGGGGATATGAGGAAGCACTTTTTTACGTAATGGGTGGTAATGACCTGGAACTTGCTGCCCACAAGGGTGAAAGAAGTGACAACGATCAATGACTTCAATAGAAAGTTGGATGACCATCTGAGAGAAATAGACTTGTAGGGTTACGGGGATCGAGCCAGGGAATGGGACTGACTGCATAGCTCCGTGGAGAGCTGGCATGGACTCGTTGGGCCGAATGGCCTCCTTCTGTGCTGTAAGCAAATGACTCTCTCTCCTCCCCCCCCCCCCCAATCGGTCTCTCTCTGTCCCTCTCTCACTCCTTATTCTGTCCCCCTCCTCCCATCCCTCTCTCTCTCCAGCCCCCGTCTTCAGTGTTCCCCACTCCCCATTCAGTGTTCCCCATTCCCTGCTCAGTGTTCCTCGGTCCCTGCACCGTTCCCTGCTCAGTCTTCCTGGTTCTACACTCAGTGTTCCCCACTCCCCACTCAGTCTTCCTGGCTCCCCACCCCGACTAAGTGTTCCCAACTCCCTGCTCAGTGTTCCCGGCTCCCCGCTCAGTGTTCACCAGTGTTCCTTGCTGGAGCCATTCCCACAACCAGATACTTACCATACCTGTATTATTTAAGTTGGGCCAAGTGGAGGTGGGAACCTGCCCAGTGTGCAGGATACTCGACATTTACTGAAGCGCACGAAAGCAACAGGGGCAGCTGATTCCTGGATGCCTGTGCCACATTCCATCAATTAGTGCTAATGCTGCCTGGGCAGCCCTTGTCAGTCACAGAGAGTGACCAATCACAGAGAGGGTGCTGCCCGTCAGACACAGGTTCTGCCTACATCCTCTGCCTGCCGTACACGGGAGCCATGAATCAGAGCTGAGCCACAAACAGATTGGTGGGCTGGATGGAAACCATCGGCGGGCCGGATTCTGGCCCGGGGGTGCCGTATGTTGTACAACCCTGATCTAGTGCACTCAGAGCGGACATAAGTTTACCTTTTCTGAATCATTCTGGCCACATTTTAATCCTGATGGCCCAACTGATCTTTCCCTCATGATTCACTTTTTAAAAGTTACTTTAGGTCTGAATCAGTTCTAGGCCAAGACTGAGGATAAATTACCTTTCAGTTGTCTACTAACTTTAGTTTGCAACTGGATGGAATGGCATCCTAGGAAACTCCTGGCTGAATTTTACAATCGCGCCACCGCAATCCTAGCCGGGGCGGGCCGCCTCCACCCCCACCCCACCGATCATGGGGAGGGGACGGGCTGTCCGTCCCCGGCAATGGCATCAGCTGCCTGTGCACAGGCGCTGATGCCATTTTTAAAGGGCTTTGAGCCCTACTGTTAAATTTAAATATTTAAAGGTGCAGTGAATAAAAAAAAAACTAAATATATTAATTTTGCCCCTCCTCCACACCCCCCCCAATAACCATAGAATTAATTACTTGCCCGCTAATCCCCCAAAACAATTACCTTGTCTATCTGTCCTTCCCCCCCCTCCCCCCACCCCCCCTAAAGTACATAAACTTTAACCTCAAACCCTTCCCACCATCCCCTACACCAATGATGTTACTTTGACCCTGTTACCCCCACCCCAACACTGAGAAACTTACCTCCTCCCTACAACTGTTCCGCCTTGTTTCCCCAGAGGGAGATCCGAAGGCACGGGAGCGCCGGCCAGCAGCACGAAGATCGCAGAAGGCAGTGGTGTAAGTATAATGAATACATTCGTTTTAATTTATTTACATATTCAAATGGGGAACCTGTCGCCACGAGGCCTCACCGCCGCCAGCAATATCAGGCCGGGTCCAACTGGCGTCAGGGTGTGTGGCTGCCGTCTCCCGGAGGCATTTTCCGGCCCCCATGCCATAAACCCCGACGTCGGGGGTGTCTAAAATCCAGCCCTCAGTGTCTGAATGTATCCTTTTATTGGTGAAGCACTACACCAATGTTCTTGACTGACAGCAGGAGCCCACTAGGTTTTGGAACAGAAGGCTTCCAAGCTCAACTCTTTACAGCACATGTTCGTTAAATAAATAATATCAACTATTGATAACTGATCACTTTCTACCAAAAAATCTTCATCCACAATTTTCTTTCAATTTCTGTTCACAATTATCAGTCTCAACCATCTGTATCACTTTCTATAAGCTGATTTTTTGGGTACATTAGATTAGAACACTACTCTTACAATGATGTGTTCAAACTCCATTGAAGATTTAGACTTAAGATTTAGTCCAGGCTTACAAACAGGTACTGAAGGCGTTCTGCACTTTTGAAGGTGTTGTAATCCCAACTTTTAAAATTCTGAAGTGAAATGTACCTGGCAACTTGAAACCAGTTCCTACTCACTGTAAATCCATAAAACAATTCAGCACTATCCAGCATTAAGTTAACAATCTCACTTCAAGAAGTTATAACGGCGGCTAGTATAGGAAAGTAAATCGTCCACTACATGGTACTTACAGCACAGAATGAGACTATTTGGCTCAACCAGTCCATGCCAGTGTTTAGGCTCCACTCAAACCTCCTCCCATCCTTCCTCCTCTAACAATCAGCACAACCTCTATTCCCTTCTCCCTCATATTTTCATTTAGTTCCCGCTTAAATGCAGCTATACTATTCGCCTCAACACTGCTGTGGTAGCGAGTTTCACATTCTCAGCACTCTTTGGGTAAAGAAATTTCTTACTAGTTTAGTAAGTTGCTTTTTAAAAAAAATTTGTTCATGGGATGTGGGCGTCGCTGGAAAGGCTAGCATTTATTGCCCATCCCTAATTGGCTTCGAGAAGATGGTGATGAGCAACCTTCTTGAACCACTGCAGTTCGTGTAGTGCAGATGCACCCACAGTGCTGTTAGGGAGGGAGCTCCCGGATTTTGACCCAGCAACAATCAAGTAATGGCGATATATTTCCACATCAGGATGGTGGGTAACTTGGAGAGGATCTAATCGGTGGTGGTTCCCATGCTGACCTTGTTCTTCTTGGCAGTAAGATCACAATTTGGAAGGTGCTGTTGAAGAAGCTTTCGCAAGCTGATGCTGTGCATCTTGATGGTATATATGGCAGCCATGGTGTGTCAGTGGTGGAAGGAATGAATGTTTAAGGTGGTGGATGGGGTGTCGATCAAGCGGGCTGCTTTGTATTGGATGGTGTTGAGCTGCTTGAAAGCTGTTGGAGCTGTACTCATCCAGGTAAGTGGGGAGTATTCCATCACACTCCTGTCTTGTACCTTGTAGACGATGCAACTGTTTTAGGGAATCAGGAGGTGTGTTACTCACCGCAGAATACCCAGCCTCTGACCTGCTCTGGTGACCACAGTATTTATGTGGCTGATTTAGTTAAGGTCAATGGTGACCCCTCCAGGATGTTGATGCTGGGGATTCAGCGATGGATATGCCATTTAATGTCCAGGGGAGGTGGTTAGATTCCTCTTGTTGGAAATGGTCATTAACTGGCACTTAACTAGCACAAATGTTACTTGCTACTTATCAAGTGCCACTGGAATAAAAAGCTAGTGTCAACCATGTGACCATGACTCCATCCACTGAGCCCAAAGGAGGAGACTGTACTCCACATCATGGGACAGGCTGCAACAGAGCCCGTGGCATCCGGTGTTCCGAGATCATCGAGGATGGCAGTAAGTTTCAGCCTTATTCCCCTACTCAACTCCCTCCTCACCCTCATTATGAGATCTGGCATTGAGTGAAAGCTGCAGGTGGTGCGACCATGAACTTCCTGCTTTCCTCTCCAACCCCTCCCTCAACTTGACTTTTAAACTTTCAGATATGCAAGAACTCCCACCTGGCTAGCCACAGCACACCCACGAAGGACAGGGAAATCCCACACCAGTGATGGTGAAGCACCGTCACTTGATCTGAAACTTGTAACCACCAGCGCAATATCGGCACTGTGCGTAGTTTAGAGGCTTGTACAGAGTCGGGTTCTGCACATGGTGAGTCACGCCTGAGGAATAAAGGCCCCCTCGACATAAAAAATATATAAAAGGGGCCTGGGGTATAAAGGTCACCTTAAAAAAAAAGAAAAGAAAAAAAAAAAAACGGAGGTTAGTAAAGAAAAAAAAAAACATGGTGAGTCACTAGGCACAAGTGGGCTGCTGCCAGGCCAGAGGGAAAGGATGGTTCGAGCGCCAGTTCATCAGAGGGAGACGTCACATGAGTTCTGCTGCAGGGGACTCAGAAGAGAACGATGGAGTGGCATACAGGGGAAGGTTGGTGAGCATGTACACCAATGTGATTGCTGCATTGGCAGGCCTGCCACAAAGTCTCCCGTCACGGTCAAGGAGAATGGAGGCATCCGGCTCCAAATGTGGCATTGTCATAGAGTCAAAGAGTTATACAGCACAAAAACAGGCCCTTCGGTTCACGGTGTCCATGCCGGCCATCAAGCCTATCTATTCTAATCCCATTTTTCAGCACTTGGCCGTAGCCTTGTATGCTATGGCGTTTCAAGTGCTCATCTAAATACTTCTTAAATGTTGTGAGGGTTCCTGCCTCTACCACCCCTTCAGGCAGTGTGTTCCATATTCCAACCACCCTCTGGGTGAAAACATAGAAGCATAAAAAATAGGAGCAGGAGTAGGTCATTCGGCCCTTTGAGCCTGCTCCGCCATTGATTATGATCATGGCTGATCATCCAACTCAGTAGCCTGTTCCCGCTTTCGCCCCCATATCCTTTGATCCCTTTCGCCCCAAGAGCTATATCTAACTCTTTCTTGAAAACATACCATGTTTTGGCCTCAACTGCTTTCTGTGGCAGCGAATTCCACAGGTTCACCATTCTCCGGGTGAAGTAATTTCTCCTCATCTCAGTCCTGAAAGGTTTACCCTGTATCCTTAGACTATGACCCCTGGTTCTGGACTCCCCCACCATCGGAAACATCCTTCCTGCATCTACCCTGTCAGGTCCTGTTAGAATTTTATAGGTTTCTATGAGATCCCCCCCCTCACTCTTCCGAACTCCAGCGAATATAATCCTAACCGACTCAATCTCTCCTCATACGTCAGTCCCGCCAGGAATCAGTCTGGTAAACCTTCGCTGCACTCCCTCTATAGCAAGAACATCCTTCCTCAGATAAGGAGACCAAAACGGCACACAATATTCCACGTGTGGTCTCATCAAGGACCTGTATAATTGCAGCAAGACATCCCTGCTCCTGTACTTGAATCCTCTCGCTATGAAGGCCTACATACCATTTGCCTTTTTTACCACCAGTTGTACCTGCATGCTTACCTTCAGCGACTGGTGTAAGAGAACACCCAGGACTCGTTGCATATTACCATCCCTCAGTTTATAGCCGTTCAGATAATAATCTGCCTTCCTGTTTTTGCTACCAAAGTGGATAACCTCACATTTATCCACATTATACTGCATCAGCCATGCATTTTCCCACTCACTCAACTTGTCCAAATCACCCTGAAGCCTCTCTGCATCCTCCTCACAACTCACCCTCCCACCCAGTTTTGTGTCATCTGCAAATTTGGAGATATTACATCTAGTTCCCTTATCTAAATCATTGATGTATATTGTGACTAGCTGGGGTCCTAGCACCGATCCCTGCGGTACCCCACTAGTCACTGCCTGCCATTCGGAAAAAGATCGTTTATTCCTACTCTTTGTTTCCTGTCTGCCAACCAATTTTCTGTGCATCGCAATACACTACCCCAATCCCATGCGCTTTACTTTTACACAGTAACCTCTTACGTGGGACTTCATTGAAAGCGTTCTGAAAGTCCAAATAAATGACATCCACTGGGTGTCCCTCATCAACTCTACTAGTTACATCCTCGAAGAATTCTAGTAGATTTGTCAAGCGTGATTTCCCTTTCATAAATCGCGGCTGACTCTGTCCGATTCTACCACTGTTCTCCAAGTGCTCTGCTATAAAATCTTTGATAATGGACTCTAGAATTTGCCCCACTACCGATGTCAGGCTGACTGGTCTATAATTCCCTGTTTTCTCTCTACTTCCCTTTTTAAATAGTGGGGTTACATTAGCTACCCTCCAATCTGTAGGAACTGTTCCAGAGTCTATAGAATCTTGGAAGATGACCACCAATGCATCCACTATTTCTAGGGCCACTTCCTTAAGTACTCTGGGATGTAGATTATCAGGCCCTGGGGATTTATCGGCCTTCAATCCCATCAATTTCCGCAACACCATTTCTCTACTAATACTGATTTCCTTAAGTTCCTCCCTCTCACTAAACCCTGTGTTCCCCAACATTTCTGGTATGATATTTGTGTCCTCCTTTGTGAAGACAGAACCAAAGTACGCATTTAGTTGGTCAACCATTTCTTTGTTCCCCATAATAAATTCCCCTGTTTCTGACTGTAAGGGACCTACATTTGTCTTAACCAATCTTTTTCTCTTCACATACCTATCGAAACTTTTACAGTCAGTTTTTATGTTCCCCGCAAGCTTATTCTCATTTTCTATTTCCCTCTTCTCAATCAATCTCTTGGTCCTCCTTTGCTGAATTTTAAACTGCTCCCAATCCTCAGGTCTGTTGTTTTTTCCAGAAAATTTGTATGCCTCTTCCTTGGATCTAATGCTATTTCTAATTTCCCTTGTAAGTCATGGTTTGGACACCTTTCCCATTTTACTTTTGCGCCAGACAGGAATAAACAATTGTTGCAGTTCATCCATGCGCTGTTTGAATGTTTGCCATTGCCTATCCACCGTCATCCCTTTAAGTAACATTTCCCAATCCATCATAGCCAATTCGCGCCTCATACCTTCGTAGTTTCCTTTATTAAGATTCAGGACACTAGTCTCAGAATCAATTACGTCACTCTCCATCTTGATGAAGAATTCTATCATATTATGGTCGCTCATCCCCAAGGGGTCTCGCACAACGAGATTGTCAATTATTCCTCTCTCATTACACAATAGTCAGTCTCAGATGGGCAGTTCTCTAGTTGGTTCCTCAACATATTGGTCCAGAAAACCATCCCGTATACACTCCATGAATTCTTCCTCTACGGTATTGTGTCGAATTTGATTTGCCCAATCTATATGCAGATTAAAAACATTTTTCCTCAAAAATGTACACAGTACTCCAGCTGTGGTCAAACTAGCGTTTTATATAGCTCCATCATAACCTCCCTGCTCTTATATGCTATGCCTCGGCTAATAAAGGCAAGTATCCCATATGCCTTCCTAACCACCTTATCTACCTGTGCTGCTGCCTTCAATGATCTATGGACATGTACACCAAGGTCCCTCTGAACCTCTGTACTTCATAGGGTCCTACCATGCATTGTATTACCCTTGTCTTGTTAGTCCTCCCAAAATGCATCACCTCACACTTCTCAGGATTAAATTCCATTTGCCACTTCTCTGCCCATCTATATTGTCCTGTAATCTAAGGCTTTCCTCCTCACTATTTACGACACCACTAATTTTCATGTCATCTGCGAACTTACTGATCATATCTCCTATATTCACGTCTAAATCATTAATGTACACTACAAACTGCAAGGGCCCCAGCACTGATCCCTGCGGTACACCACTGGTCACAGGCTTCCAATCGTAAAACAACCCTCAAACATCACCCTCTGCCTCCTGCCACTAAGCCAATTCTAGATCCAATTTGCAAAATTGCCCTGGATCCCATGGGCTCTTACCTTCTAGAACAATCTCCCATGCGGGACCTTATCAAAAGCCTTACTGAAGTCCATGTAGACTGCATCAACTGCTTTACCATCATCTACATACCTAGTCACCTCCTCGGAAAATCCGATCAAATTTGCTGGACATGATCACCCCCTGACAAAGCCATGCTGACTATCCTTGATTAATCCCTGCCTCTCCAAGTGGAGATTAATCCTGTCCCTCAGAATTTTTTCCAATAGTTTCCCTACCACTGATGTTAGACTCAGTGGCCTGCAATTACCTGGTTTATCCCTACTACCCTTCTCAAATAATGCTACCACATTTGCTGTCCTCCAGTCCTCTGGCACTTCTCCTGTGGCCAGAGAGGATTTGAAAATTTGTGTCAGAGCCCCTGCAATCTCTTCCCTTGCCTCACATAGTAGCCTGGAATACATCTCATCTGGGCCTGGGGGATTATCTACTTTTAAGCCTGCTAAAACCACTAATATCTCCTCCCTTTCAATGATAATTTGTTCAAGTATATCACAATCCCCCTCCCTGATCTCTACACCTACATTGTCCTTCTCCATAGTGAACAGAGATGAAAAGTAATCATTTAAAACCTCACCTACGTCCTCCGGCTCCACACACAGATTGCCACTTTAGTCCTTCATGGGCCACACTCTTTCCCTGGTTATCCTCTTGCCCTTAATATACTTATAAAACGCCTTAGGATTTTCCTTTAACTTGCCCGCCAGTGTTTCTTCATGCCCCCTCTTTGCTTTCCTAATTACTTTTTTTAAGTGCCCCACTAAACTTTCTATACTCCTCTAGGGCCTGCACTGTTTTCAGCCCTCTAAATCTGCCATAAGCCTGGTTTTTTGTCTTATCAAATCCTCTATATCTCTTGACATCCAGGGTTCCCTGGACTTATTGGTCCTACCCTTCACCTTTACTGGAACATGTTGGCCCTGATCTCTCACTATTTCCTTCTTGAATGCCTCCCACTGGTCTGATGTAGACTCTCCTACAAGTAGCTGCTCTCAGTAAACTTTGGCCAGATCCTGTTTTATCATATTGAAATCAGCCTTCCCTCAATTCAGTACCTTTATTTCCAGTCCATCTTTGTCCTTTTCCATAACTACCTTAAATCTGACAGAGTTATGGTCACTATCCCCGAAATGCTCCCCCACTGACACTTCTACCACTTGACCGGCTTCATTCCCTAAGATTAGGTCCAGTACTGCCCCTTCTCTTGTAAGACTTTCTATGTGCTGGCTCAAAAAAGCTCTCCTGGATGCACTTTAAGATTTCTGCCCCCTTTAAGACTTTTGCACTAAGACTATCCCAGTTAATACTGGGGATGTTGAAATCCCCTACTATTATTACCCCATTATTTTTACACCTCTGAGATTTGCCTACACATCTGCTCCTCTATCTCTCCCTGTCTGTTTCGAGGTCTGTAGTACACTACCAGCTGAGTGATTGTCCCCTTTGTGTTTTTAAGTTCTACCCATATGGCCTCATTTGAGGAACCTTCTAAGCGATCATCTCTCCTTACTGCAGTAACTGACCACTTGATCAATCGTGCAATGCCACCTCCTCTTGTACACCCCCGCCTCCCTGTCACACCTGAAGATTCTATTCCCTGGAATATTAAGCTACCAGTCCTGCCCTTCCCACAACTATGTCTCTGTGATAGCAATAATATTGTATTCCCATGTGTTAATTAATGCCTTACTTGTAAGACTCCTTGTGTTAAATTAGCTGCAATCCAGCCTTGCATTATTCGCTTGTGCCTTAGCAGGTCTCTATTTGCTCTGCCTTCCAGACTGGCTTAGTTTCTCTTCTATTCTCTTCTATATTTGGCTGTGCATCACCCTCTTCAGTACCTCCACTCTGTATCCCATCCCCCTGCCAAATTAGTTTAACCCCCCCACCCCCACCCCGCCACCCAGCAACAGCAGTAGCAAACCTCCCTGCAAGGATGTTGCTCCCGTTCCGGTTCAGGTGCAACCTGTCCAACTTGTACAGGTTCCACCTTCGCCAGAAACAGACCCAGTGATCCAGGAAACTAACGCCCTCCCTCCTTCACTAAGTCTTCAGCTACGCATTCATCTGCTCTCTCCTCCTATTCCAATACTCACTAGCACGTGGAACTGGGAGCAATCCAGAGATTACAAGCTTTGAGGTCCTGCTTTTTAATCTGCTACCTAGCTCCCTAAATTCGTGCAGGACTTCATCCCTCTTTCTACCTGTGTCATCGGAACCAATGTGAACCACAACCTCTGACTGTTCACCCTCCCCTTCACAATGTCCTGTAGCTGCTCCACTACATCCTTAGCACTAGGGAGACAACATATCATCCTGGAGTCATGTTTGCAGCCACAGAAACGCCTATCTGCACCCCTTATGATAGAATCCCCTATCACTATAGCTCTCCCACTCTTATTCCTCCCCTCCTGTGTAGCTGAACCACCCGTGATGCCACAGACTTGGCTCTTGCTGCATTCCCCTGAGAAGCTATCACCCCCAACAGGATTCAAAGCAGAAAATATGTTAGAGAGATGGACCCATGGGACTCCTGCGCTACCTGCCTAGTTCTTCTACTCTGCTTGGTGGTCACCCATTCCCTTTTTGACTGAGCAGTCTTTACCTGTGGTGTGACCACCTCTCTGTACATGCTATCTACGATGATATCAGCATCGTGGATGCGCCACAATGTCCCCAGCCGCTGCTCCAGATCCGAAACGCAGATTTCGAGTAGCTGCAGCTGGAGATACTTACTGCACACGTGTTCAACCTGGACACTGAAAGTGTCCCTGACTTCCCACATTGCACATGAGGAGCACTCCACGCTGCCAAGCTCCCCTGCCATGACTTACCCTTAATTTACTCCCTTAAATTACTCAAAAATTAGAGATTATTTACACTGTGCAGAGCTTGAAGCCCATCCTTTCCATTGTGAAGTGGTGGCCAACTCCGAGCTGGATTTTGTTCTCCCCAAGGCGTCGGGTTCCGTGTGCGGCAGGGTGCCCGATGATACCTCCGGGAGAGGGCCACCACACACACTAATGCTGGAAGGGCCCAGCCCAATAATACCAGAGGCAGCAAGGCCTCGTGGCAGCAACCCCCGCACCCCGCCCCCACCCCGGCCAGTCGGCAATGGGACCCCAATTTGAATATTTAAATAAATTAAAATGAATGAATTAATGAACTCACATTGCTGCCTGATGTCCTGCTTTAACCTATGGCCCGATGGCTGGCACTCCCGCGCCTTCAGACCCCAGCTGGGGAAACAAGGTGCTATATTGGTGGGAAGGGGGGAGGAGGTAAGTTTATCAGTGTGGGAATGGGGGGACGAGGCCAAATTAACATCATGGGTGTCGGGGATGGCGGGAAGGGTTGGAGTTGAAAGTTTGTGCAGCTTTGGGGGGGATTGGTCAGATTGTAAAGGTAGGTGTTTTGGGGGGGGGGGGGGGTGGCAAATAATTAATTTAATTGTTATTGGGGGAGTAGGAGAGGGTCAAAAGAAATGTATTTACTTATTTTTATTTATTTCACCTTTAAATTGCCCATTAGGGCTGACAGCCATTTAAAAAGGGCGTCAGTGTCTGTGCACAGGCAGCTGACGCCATTACTGGGGACGGACTGCCAACCCTCTCCATGTGATTGGGGGGAGGGGGTGCGGCCCCCCCCGGCTAGGATTGCACGGGCCGCCGTTTTTTTACCTGCCACCAAAATTGGCAGGGCCACATAAAAATCCCTCCATCACTGCACTAGCAAACCCATCCATGATGGAGAGTGTCTGTTGGCCACTGTCTTAGTGTTCACTGCAGCACAGGCAGAAGGCACCGAGTGTCCCAGTGCTGCAGTGGATACTCAGGTAGACGCCTTGGCCGGGATGTTATTCTGACGATGGAGATCTCAACATCTGGAAAAATTGACAACATGATCCACATGCTGCCTCTTCTCTGGAAGGTCCACCAAATCTAGTACCAATCAGGCATTTAAGTGGACAGTGACATGCCTGCCACAGGATCAAGGACCCCATCACCGGAGGTCCCACCCGTGGAGATCTGTCAGCCAATTAGAGGCTGCCAGCTGCAGCGCCACTGCAGAGGTGGTGGTTGCTGCTAGAGGAGCACCTACTGGAGGCTGAGGAGCGTCGATGGACCCAGGCCACAGGTAGGTCAGGGTGGGAGGGGTCTTGCAGAGGGTGGGTCAGTAGCAAGGACAGGGGTTGGCTCTCAGCTGCTCCGCCCCTCCCTTCCCTATGCCGGGTTCCTTGTTCAGGCACCGTGTCTTTTAACGAGGAACTACCTCCCCATCCCCCCCCCCCCTCCCCCACCCTACCCTCCCAGAGTCGGGAAGCAGCCTGCAGCTTGCACAGTTTTTCCCGTGCTGCCCATGCAATGACAGGGCCACCCGCCGCATGGTTAATTGTGGCTGCAGAGGGAAGAGGCCCTTAATTGAGATTAATTGCCCAATTAAGGGCCTCAATTGGCAGCAGACTAAATTTTGGTCGAGGCGGGATGGTGGTGGGAATGCCTAAGGTGACACTTTAGTGCAGTATTGAAGGCGCACTGCATTGTCAGAGGTACCATCCTTCAAATAAGTCATTGATCCAATGCACGTTGCAGGGCTTCAGATCGAGGTTAAAGAGTCCATGGTATTACCATGGAAAAGTAGGGTGTTTTCCTGTCTCTTGGCCATCATTCTTTCTTTCACCAGTATCATCAAAACAAATTAATTAGTTGTTTATCTCATCACTGTTTAGAGGATCTTGCTGTGTGCAAAATGTCTGCTATGTAACAGTAATCACTGCACTTTAAAGTAATTAATTTTGTGTGAAAGGAACTGTGTTTCTATAGCGTCTTTCACAATTTCAGGACATTACAAAGTGCTTTACAGAAAATTTAGTAGCTTTTGAAGTGTAGTCTCTGTTAAGAACATAAGAAATAGGAGCGGGAATAGGCCATTCGGCCTGTCAAGCCTGCTCTGCCATTAAATAAGATCATGGCTGATCTGATTGTGGCCTTTACTCCACTTTCCAGCCTGCCCCCAGATCACTTGACTCCGTTGTCTATCAAAAACCTGTCTAACTCAGCCTTGAATATATTCAATGACCTAGCCGCCACTGCTTGCTGGAGAAAAGAATTCTAAACACGAATGACCCTCTGAGAGAAGAAATTCATCCTCATCTCCATATTAAATGGGAGACCCCTTAATTTGAAACTGTGCCCCCAGTTCTAGATTCCCCCATGAGGGGAAACATCCTCTCAGCATCTATCCTGTCAAGCCCCCTCAGATACGTCTCAATAAGATCACCTTTCAATCTTCTAAACTCCAATGAGTATAGGCCCAACCTGCTCAAGCTTTCCTCATAAGACAAACCCCTCATCCCAAGAAACACCCTAGTGAACCTTCTCCAAACTGTTTCCAATGCAGTTACATCCCTTTTTAAATATGGTGACCAAAACTGTACACAGTACTCTAGATGCGGCCTCACCAATGCCCTGTACAGTTGTCACAAGACTTCCCTACTTTAATACTCCATCCCACTTGCAGTAAAGGTCAACATTCCATTTTCCTTCCTAATTACTTGCTGTACCTGCATGCAGACTTTTTGTGATTCATGTACAAGGACACCCAGATCCCTCTGTACCACAGCATTCTGCAATGTCTCTCCATTTAAATAATATTCTGATTTTCTATTCTTCCCACCAAAGTGGACAACCTCACATTTTCCCACATTATACTCCATCTGCCAAATTTTGCCCATTTAACCTATCTATATCCCTTTGCAGACTTTTTGTGGCCTCCTCACAACTTGCTTTCCTATCTATCTTCGTATCGTCAGCAAATTTGGGTAAAACATACTCAGTCCTTGTTAACCATGTTGACTATGCCTTATTGTACTGTGATTTTCTAGATGTCCTGCTACTACCTCTTCAATAATGGATTATAGCATTTTCCCAATGACAGATGTTAGGCTAACTGGCCTATAAGTTCCTGCTTTCTGTCTCCCTCTTTTCTTGAACAGAAGTGTTACATTTGCTGTTTTCCAATCTGCTGGAATCTTTCCAGAATCTAGGGAATTTTGGAAGATTACAACCAATGCATCCACCATCTCTGTAGCCACTTCTTTTAAGACCCTCGGATGCAGGCCATCAGGTCCAGGGGAATTGTCAGCCTTTAGTTCCATTAGTATTCCCGTTACTTTTCTCTAGTGATAGTGATTGTTTTAAGTTCCTCCCTCCCTTTTGTCTCCTGATTTTCTATTATTCTTGGGATGCTTTTTGTGTCTTCTACTGTGAAGATGAATACAAAATACCTGTTTAAAGTCTCTGCCATTTCCTTGTTTCTCATTGTTAATTCCTCAGTCTCACCCTCTAAGTGACCAGTGCTCACCTTAGCTACTCTTTTCCTTTTTGCATATTTGTAGAAGCTTTCACTGTCTGTTTTGAGATTTTTTGCTACTTTTCTCTCATACTCCAATTTCTCCCTCTTTTGCTTTAGTCATCCGTTGCTGGTTTCTAAAACTTTCCCAATCTTCTGGCCTACCACTAATCTTGGCAGCATTGTATGCCTTTTCTTTCAACTGATATCCCCTTAACTTCCTTAGTTAGCCATGGATGATGCATCCTTCTTGTAGAGTATTTCTTTCTCAATGGAATATATCTTTGTACAGAGTTTTGAAATGTCTCCTTAAATGTCTACCACCGCTTCTCTACCGTCTTACCTTTTAACCTATTTTCCCAGTACACTTTAGCCAACTCTGTCTTTATACTGTTGTGATTGCATATATTTAAGTTTAAGACACTAGTTATAGACCCACATTTCTCACCTGCAAACTGAATGTGAAATTCTATCATGTTATGATCACTCTTACCTAGAGGATCCTTTACTATGAGGTCGTTAATGAATCCTGTCTCATTACACACCACCAGGTCTAAAGTAGCCTGGTCCCTGGTAGGTTCCAGAACATATTGTTCTAAGAAACTGTTCCAAATATACTCTTATGAACTCATCATACAGGCTACCTTAGCCAACTTGATTTATCCAATCGATGTGAAGATTAAATTCACCCACAATTGCAAGTCCCCATTATTTCTTGATGTATACTCTGTCCTACTTTGTAGCTACTGTTAGGGGGCCTATAAACTACCCCACCAATGACTTCTTTCCTTTGCTATTTCTTATCTCTGCGCTGAGTCTACATCTTGATCTTCTGAATCAAGATAATTTCTCACTATTGTACTGACCTCATCCTTTATTAACAGAGCTACTCCACCTCCTTTTCCAATCCTCCTATCCTTCTAAAATGTCAAATACCCTTGAATATTCAGGTCCTAGCCTTGGTAACCTTGCAACCATGTCTCTGTAATAGCTATCATATCATACTCATTTATTTCTATTTGTGGTAGCAATTCATCCATCTTGTTACGAATGCTGCGAGCATTCAAATAAAGAGCCTTTAATTCTGTCTTCTTACCATTTTTCCCTACTCTGATCTTATTTGCTGGTGCACTGTTATGTTTGTACACTCTGTCCCTTCCTGTCACACTCTGGTTCTCATAACCTGTATCATTACCTTTGCCCTGTTCCCTTGTCCTTCCTCTAAATTTCCAAATCTCCCCCCATGGTAACTCTCCCCCACTATTTAGTTTAAAACCCTCTCTACTGCCCTAGTTATATGATTCACCAGGACACTGGTCCCAGTGCGGTTCTGGTGAAGGCCGTCCCAACAGTACAGCTCCCTCTTTCCCCCAGTACTGGTGCCAGTACCCCATGAATCGAAACCCACTACTCTCAATGTAGGTTGCAATGTAGGGGAACATTTGTACACAGCAAAATCCCAAAAATAACCATGAGATACATAATCTGGCCTGCTTTTTTTTTTAAATGATGTTGGTTAAGGAATTGGCCAGGAAACCAGGAAAACTCCCCTGGTCTTCGAATAGTGCCATAAGATCATTTACGCCCAACTGAGAGCATACGCACAGATACTTGGTTTAACATGTCATCTGAGAGACAGCACCTTTACTAGTGCAGCACTCCATCAGCACCAGCCTGGATTATGTATTCAAGTCTCTGGATTGGGGTGTGAATCATTAACCTTCTGAGGTGAGAGTATGACAACTGAGCTGATATGTGAAGGGCTATGACAGAGGTGATAGGGTTATATTTAAATTCAAGTCTTTTTTTTTTTTACACAGGAAGTTCAGACCCCATTTATAGTACACAGTGGTTTTGAACTGCAAAACTTGTACTTTTGCAGGACAGAATAATTATTCTGCTACTAAGAAAAACCTGTTTAAAAATGCTGAACAATATCATCAATCGTGAAACTCTTGACTACAACAGCTAACACAGCAAAGGACTCAGAGCTGAAGGAGTCAGCTGGTCTGGCTGGGAGCAACCATTACACTGTCAGCTTTTGAATTTTGCAAAATCTTACTATTTATTGTGGCAAATGGGAGCAGAGTTATCTGCTAACTCAGTTCCTATTTGTTACCAGCACAACACCACTTCAGCAGCCATGTTTCACTTACGTTCAACAGGAAATTATTGTAGGGAGCCAACTCCACCATCCCATTTTTTTTTTTAATTGCAAAACATGTTTCAAACCAAGATATAACTTCAAGCAGAGAGAAGCTTCAGTAATTTTGGAAAGTCATCTAATGCATGTTCCTTGGCACATTTTTTCCCTATGGACTTTTGGTAAATTTCTCTGTTCAACAAAGTGAACATGTCCATAGTGGGCAATGTCAACATGAGACACCTGTAGCTGCACAAATAAAGTTCCACTTCTTCGACAGTAGCCTCCAAAGAATACACCCTATTCTTCCAGTATGTTATTTCAATTTCTACCACTTGTGAGCTGAACGTCAATTATTTCTTTACGGTAGATTATTTCTAAACCAGGCAACATTTTTTTTTAATCCTAAAAGTCACCTGCCTTTAATAAGAACCTTTACCAATGGTTCCTTCATTCAGATTATTAACAATTAAATAAATGCTATGATACTGAGAGCTTCAAGAATTAAAGACCCATCAGTAGTCAATTAAAAATGGTTTAGTACTCCATGCTATGCAGACCTTAAACTTACCAACAACCATGAAATAAAAAGTAGTAAAACAACATTTGAACCGAACATGAACTGAACATTAACCCTGCTCCACCATTCAATAGGATCATGGCTGATCATCCACTTCAATGCCTTTTCCCCCACACTATCCCCATATCCCTTTATGTCATTGGTATTTAAAAATCGGTCATCTCTGCTTTAAACATACTCAATGTCTGAGCTATCACAGCCCTCTGGGTAGAGAATTCCAAATATTCACAACCCTCTGAGTAAAGAAATTTCTCCTCATCTCGGTTCTAAGTGGCTTCCCCCTAATATTTTAAAATTGTGTCCGTTGGTTCTAGACTCCCCAACTCGGGGAAGCATCTTAGCTGCATCTACCCTGTCTATCCCTTTAAGTATTTTGTAGGTTTCAATGAGATCACCTCTCATTCTTCGCAACTCTAGAGAATACAGGCCCAGTTTCCCCAATCTCTCTTCATAGGACAGTCCCGTCATCCCGGGAACAAGTCGTGAACCTTCGTTGCACTCCCTCTATGGCAATAACATCCTTCCTAAGGTCAGGGGACCAAAACTGCGTACAGTATCCAGGTGCGCTCTAACCAAGGTTCTATATAATTGAAGCAAAACTTCGCTACTCCTGTACTCAAATCCTCTTGTGATAAAAGCTAACATACCATTAGTCTTCCTAATTGCTTGCTGCACCTGCATGTTAACTTTCAGTGACTTATTGACAAGGCCACCCAGGTCCCTTTGATACACTTATCATCTTTAAATATAGCCAGCCTTTCTAACGCTTGCTCTTTTATTAATTTTTAGCCCATCCAGTGTCTCAACTACCTTGTCTTTCACAATGACAAGTGCAATATCTTCTTTCTTGGAAATGACATGTGCAAAGTACTCATTTAGTACCTCAGCCATGCTCCCTGCCTCCATGTGTAAATCCCCTTTTAGGATCCGAATGGAACCTACTCTTCCTTTTACCACCCTTTTACTATTTATATGCCTATAGAAGACTTTTGAATTCCCGTTTATGTTATCTGCCAGTCTCTCTCTCTTTGCTTCTCTTCTTTGTTTTTTCACTTCTCCACTGAACCTTCTATATTCAGCATGGTTCTCAACTGTATTATCCGCCTGACAACTGTCATATGCACCCTTATTCAGCTTTATCTTACTCTCTATCTCTTACAACAACCAGGGAGCTCTGGATTTGTTTGCCTTACTTTTCCCCTCGTGGGAATGTACCTTGACTGTACCAGAACTATCTCCTATTTAAAGGCACTCCATTGTTCCGTTACAGTTTTGCCAGCCAATCTTTGATTCCAATTTACCTGGGCCAGATTCGTTCTCATCCAATGAAGTTGGGCCACCCCCATTAAAAAATATTTACTCTGGATTGCTCCCTGTCTTTTCCAACCTAAACCATATGATACCATGATCACTGTCCCCTAAATGTTCCCCTAATGACACTTGATCCACCTCATTCCCCAGAACCAGATCCAGCTATGCCTCCTTCCTAGTCAGACTGGAAACATATTGATAGTAGAAAATTCTCCCGAACACACTCTAGAAACTCTTCCCCCTCTCTGTCCTTTACACTATTACTATCCCAGTCTATATTAGAATAACTGAAGTTCCCCCAAAATATCTACTCCATAATTCTTGCACCTCTCTGTAATTTCCTTGCAGGTTTGTTCCTCTACATCTTTCCCACTAATTGGTGGCCTATAGAATGTACCCAGCAATGTAATGGTACCTCTATTGTTTCTTATTTCTAACCAAATAGATTTTGTCCTTGACCCCTCTAGGACGTCCTCTCTCTCCAACACTAATGTTCTCCTTCATCAATACTGCTACCCCTCCTCCTTTCTTTCCTTCCCTATCTTTCCTGAACACCTTGTATCCAAGAATATTTAGTACACCCCCAGTTCTGCCCTTTTTTGAGCCAGATCTCCATTGTTGCCACAACATCATATTTCCACATGGCTATTATGAATGCTGAACTCTGTAGTATGATAATGTTTTAAAAACTGTGATCTTTAATGCAGTATAAAAAAGATTCGGGGAAGAGATGTGACCTCACACCAAGTCTACCCAGAGACAAATCAGAGGGCTTTGTTATCATGCAAACAAGGAACCCAGATCAAAGACCCTTTTGAAAGCAGAGTACAAGGTTGTAACACCTGACTGGCAATGAGTTTCGCTCTACCAGACTCTCAGATCGTAAACAAGGAATCAGGAGCTCTAAAAATGCAAATTCGAGTTGCAATTGCTAACAGTAGGAAACAAAGGAAGGCCCAGGTAGTTCTGAAATGACCAGACTTCTGGACTCTGAATATTATAAAAGGAAAAGAACTACTGACGTTTGAGTCTGGATAAATTCAACAGACTTTCTTGGGTCTGTATGCTGTAAGGAAGAAAGGAAGACACAAAAACCAGCAGGATCAGCCTCAGAAGAGAGAGAAAACAACTGCTCTCAGAAAACTGAGAGACAGACTGCTAAGATTTGAACCCAGTTCAAAGGCTCGAGGTTTGCTGAGGAGGAAAGACCAATAGGGTTACCAGAGTTTATCTTATTAACAGGAGACCAGTCAAGTGTGCTCAGAGGAATAGAGCGAAGAGGACATTGTCTTTGTTAAGGACACTGGAAGATCCAACCCATTGTAACTGGGAGGAGTTTGGGACTTCTAACTGCAAAGATACCGATTTGATGACAACACTGTGTAATGTATCAACGTGGTGTGGAGTTTTCCAGTGTGTTAATTAGTTAATGGGAAATACCTTTCTGTGGAATTTAGTATATCAGCTACTTACTAAGTACTGTTTAGTTAATTGTGTTTTTTTTAAAGATAAGTTGTTCTAGTTACAATCTTAAAACATGATATCATGCTGTGTAATTCTTTCAATTGGTCTGGGGAGATCAAATCTCTTCATTTAAAGTTAATGCTTTCAACTGAGGCTGTAACACTATCTGTGCCTGCAGCTCACTAATCTTTTTTTATCATACTCCATGCATTCACATGGATGCACAATGAACTTAATTTAGACCTAATTACATTCCCTCTTACACTGACCTCACCTAATACTTTACTATTTCCAACTCTAGTGCCATCTCTCTCCCCCAATTCTCTGTGCACATTGGTTTTCCTCTCTAATATTACTTCCTGGTTTCCACACCCCCGTCAAGTTAGCCTAAACCCTTGTTACAAGGGCTTCCATTTTTTTGTTAAATTTTTTTTTTTTGAGGACTTGGGTTTTAAAACTGAAAAGGATTCTGTAGATGCTGGACTTTGTGTTTTGTTTAAAAAGAGGTCACTGGAAGGTCTTCTGGACTTAGTTTGAAAAGAAACAATTACTGGAAGAATCAAGAAGTGCTATAAACAAGCCCTTACTGGAAGTCATCTGTCTTCATATAATTATCCAGCAGGGGGTTTTTGACTTGGGGAAAGATGTTTACAAAGAAGTGACAGGTCAAGATTTATAAGGGTCAGAAGGCTTGACTCTTGTGATATTGTTTTTGGTTTCACTTTGGATAGTGAGTTGGGGATGTGTTAAAAAGACAGTTGGAGAAAACTTGCCAAGGGAGCAAACCCCAACTTTCAGCTTGTTCCATCTCTTTAAAAAAGCCTCCCAACTTTTCCATTCTTTAAGAAGCCCTGAGAAGCAAGTGTAAGAAACAGATTGAAACTGTTGCCGCATTTTTCCTGGAAAGCCTGCCCAAACTGATCTTCAATGTCGCCAGACAAGAACTGTTCTAGGAAGATCCCAGTAACAGCCGTCTACGCGTATTTGGGATGCCGGACCAAAACAAAGGACATCTAACATCTTTCCATATCTTCTCTATTTTTCTTCAAGAATTAGCAAGTATTTGGCCAAAGTATTCTTTTTCGTTTTTTTTTTAAATAGAGCTCTAAAGAGAAAATCTCTTAACGTGTGTGTGTGTGTGTGTGTGTGTGTGTGTGTGTGTGTGTGTGTGAGAGAGAGAGGGGTTAAGGTAAAAAGGGAACTTTCATATTTCAATATGTGTGTTCATGCTTTGCTTCATTACTGGTTATGTCTTGTTTTATAATCAACTGATAATTTTGTTGTTTATTAAAGAAATCTAGTTGGTGTATTTTATTCCAGGATAAAAACAGATCCCAATCTATGATTGACCATATCGTTAAGTGGGAAAAAATGTAAATATATGTTGTGACCTGTGGAGAAGTGGAACTAGAAAAATAGTGCACTCCTCCTGCCTTGGTCGTAGCACCCTCCACAACAGCACTAGCAATTCACCCCGCAAGGACATTGTTCCCAGCTCTATTCAGGTGCAACCCCCCACCCCAAAAACCTGTGCAGGTCCCATCTCCCCCAGAATCAGTCCCAATGTCCCAGGAATCTAAAGTCCCCCCCTCCTGCACCATCTCTCCAGCCATGCACTTATCTGCTCTGTCCTACTTTTTTTTTTTTAATTCTTTCATGGGATGTGGGTATCACTGGAAAGGCTAGCATTTGTTGCTCATCCCCAATTGCCTTTGACAACTGAGTGGCTTGCTAGGCCATTTCAGAGGGCAGTTCAGAGTCAACCATATTGCTGTGGGTCTGGAGTCTCATGTAGGCCAGACCAGGTAAGGTAATGTCCCTAAAGGATATATGTGAACCAGATGGGTTTTTACGACAATCAATGATAGTTTCATGGCACCATTAGTGAGACTAGCTTTCAATTCCAGATTTTTATTAATTAATTGAATTTAAATTCCACCAGCTGCCATGGTGGGATTTGAACACATGTCCCCACAGCATTAACCTGGGCTACTGGATTACCAGTTCAGTGACATTACCACTACGTCACTGTCCCCCTCCTATTTCTATACTCACTTGCGTGTGGTACTGGAAGTAATCCAGATTACTAGCTTTGAGGTCCTGCTTGCTAGTTTATTTTCTAGCTCCCTAAACCCTGCCTACAGGACCTCATCCCTCTTTCTACCTACATCATTGGTACTAATATGGACCAAACAGCTGGCTGTTCACCCTCCCCACTCAGAGTGATCTGTAGCAACTCTGTGACATCCTTGACCCTGGCACCAGGAAGGCAAAATACCATCCTGGATTCATGTCTGTTCCTCTAACTATCGAATCTCCTTTCACTATTGCTTTTCCAATCTTCCTCATCCACCACCCACCCCCCTGTACAACTGAGACAGCCATAGTGCCGTGGACTAGGCTCTGGCTTCACACCCTAGAAGAGCCATCATTCTCACCAGTATTCAGAACAAAATACTGGATGAACAGTGAGATGCAGTCAGTCAACTCCTGCAGTACCTGCTAGGTCTTTCTTGACTGCCTGGTGGTCACCCATTCCCTCTCTGTCTGTATAAACTTAAGCTGTGGGGTGACCACATCTATAAATGTGTTTTCCACGAAACTCTCAGCCTCACGGATGCGATGCAGTGGCGCCACTTGCTACTCAAATTCTAAAACCCAGAATTCAAGCTGCTGCAGTTGACGCCACTTCCTGAACATGTGGTTGCCCAGGACACAAGAAGTGTCCTGGAGTTCCCACATGGAACAGGATGTGCACCCCATGACACTGAACTGCCCTGCCATGCCTATATTTATGTCCATTAAACTTAAGACTTAAATAAATAGATTCATCCGCTACTCACCAATTAGCTGCTTCTCTTGGTGTGTCACTTATTAGGGAGGCTAACTGAAATGTTTTTACTTTTATTATCTAAATACCTTAGATTTCACCCTACTAAGCAAAACTTGATTTATATAGTCACTTCTCATATTTGTTCCAATAACTTCCAAGATATTGAGCTAAGTTTTCAGGTCCTGCAGAAGTCAGGGTCGGAGATGGACGGGGTCCAAAAATACCAGTAATGGCAAGCGTGCCAGTTTCCAAAAGCTTTCCCAGGATTGAATAGGTTCATCAGGGCATCAGGGGGCGGGGGAGGGGGGGGGGGGGGTTGGAGAGCAGGATTGCAATCCCACTACATCCCCCCATTAAGGTCAATTAAAAATTGCTTGAAAAGGCCATTAAGTGTTCATGAATGGGTGGCATTGAGAGTTTCGCAGGGGCGCACGGGCTACAAGTGCTGTCTGGGACGGAACAGTGGGGAGCCAGTCATGGCTGCCCAGGGAATCACCTCGGAGCCATAAAAGTTGAAAAGGCTCAAAAGGTGGACTCAGCTATTGGGAAACAGGTGTTCTTGGCACTGCACAAGTGTTGGACAGAGTAGGCTTACTGCGCTCAGGCAGTGTTGGGAGTTGTCACCCTCCTAATATCATGGGGACAGAAGAATGGGGGCAAGGTTGCAAAGGACAATTGGACAACCGGCTAAGCACCAGAAAGGCAACAGCTGGCAATGGGGGCATGACTCTCAGATTTTGGCCTCAGATGAGGGGCAATGCCCTCCACAGGAAAGATGGAGCCCTGGGCATCAGGAGGGCAGAGGAGATGGAACGAGGGGTTGGAAGGACACAGAGGCCATATCCTCCAGAAAGGATCTACTGCCAACGAAGGAGCTACCTGGAGATGACCAAGACCCAGTGCTGCAGGAGACTGAACCACAGACATCTGTGCCCTCATTGCCAAAGACCTCGCACCTCGCAGCACTGGTCGGCTTGCCCCGCCTGTAGCTGCCAAAATCACGGTGGGTTTGAACTTCTTTGCTTCTGGCTCCTTCCAAGGATCAGCTGCGAACCTTGGTGGCATTTCGCAGATGACTGCAGACCAATGCGCCTGCCAAAGACTGAGGATGTCATCCCTAATCGGGCACCATCATCATCCTCGGCCTCTTTGATTCCTTTGGCAATGGGAGCCTATGTGCTGCAGGGCCAAGTGACAGAGACTGCCCCTTCAATGATGCAGGTTCAGCAGCCTCTGGATATGCCTTCACAGGCACCTCCACGATGAGGATGATCTGCACATGTATCTCAACCACCAGCAGAGACAAGTGAGAAGGCTATCTCCACCTCCTCCAAGGCCACAAGGGAAGCACCGTGTAGGAGTGGCCAAGCGCGGAGGCCACCACATAATGCAGAGCAGAGTGGGGCATTGAAGTGTCTTCTTATTGTTTCTGAGCACAATGTCCATTTCTTTGCACTGTTTAAATAATAACACTTTAAGTCACATGTCTGAGACTAATTTTATAGCTGATGTGAGAAAGAAAGCATGAGGTGGTGAAGAATTCCCAGCCTCTGACCTGCTCTTGTAGCCAAACATTTATGTGGCGGGTCCAGTTCAGTTCCTGGAGAATTGTAATCCCCGGGGAGGGGGGGGGGCGGTATTCAGTGATGGTAATGCCATTGAACATCAAGGGGAGATGGTCAGATTCTCTCTTGTTTGAGATGGTCATTGCCTCGCACTTTTGTGGCGCAAATGTTACTTGCCGCTTATCAGCCCAAGTCTGGTTTTATCCAGGTCTTGCTGCATCGGGACATGGGCTGCTTCAGTGTCTGAGAAGTCGCGAGTGGTGCTGAACATTGTGCAATCACCGGCAAACATCCCCACTTCTGACCTTATGATGGATGGAAGGTCATTGATGAAGCTGCTGAAGATGGCTGGGCCTCGGACACTACCTTGAGGAACACCTGCAGTGATGTCCTGGAGCTGAGATGATTGACGTCCAACAACCACAACCATCTTCCTTTATGCTAGGTATGACTCCAACCAGTGGAGAGTTTTCCACCGATTCCCATTGACTCCAGTTTTGCTAGGGCTCCTTGATGCCATACTCGGTCAAATGCTGCCTTGATGTTGCAATTTTCCATCCACTGCTGCATATGGAAGGTCACTGAGGCTCTCAATGGAGAGAGAGCTAACTACATTTCATTCGCTCTTGCCAAAGACAAGCAGGTGGAGAGAGTATGCGGTCTCGCTAGGATTGCAGGCTTCCCCATGGTGCAAAGTGCCATTGAATGCACACACATCAATTTGCAAGCAAAGCTCGTCAATTCCTCCCTATACCAGAACCAAAGGGGATTCCACTCCCTCAATCTCCAGATGGTATGTGACCATAGGCAATCATGCAAGTTAATTCCCTGTTACCCTGGCAGCAGTCATGATGCCTTCATTCTGTGACAGTCTGCTGTGCCAGCTGTATTTGAGCCACCAAGACAAACCAAAAAGGTGGCTATGAGACAACAAAGGCTATCCATGAATGCAATGGTTGATGACTCTGATGCCCAACACATGCACACAGTGGGCAACATGCATAAAGCCATTCTGCCACAAAATGTGATAGAGCAGATCAGTGGCATGCTGAAACAACGCTTCCACTGACAACCAACCTTCTTTATGCAGTCTTCGATTTTAATCTGCTGTCCGACAGGATCCTTTTTTAAGTATATAGATTGAGCTTTGATGATGTAATTGGGCTCTAACTGCTTTTCTAACCATGGGCTCGAGCAAGGAAATGGTTGTGGCTGAAATAAAAACCAGAAATGCTGGAAATACTCAGCAGGTCTGGCAGCATCTGTGGAGAGAGAAGCAGAGTTAACGCTTCAGGTCAGTGACCCTTCTTCAGAACTGGAAAATATTAGAAATGTAAAAGATTATAAACAAGTAGATCAGGGGTGGGGCAAGAGATAACAAAGGAGAAGTTGTGGATAGGACAAGGTCACAGAATAGCTGACCAGAAGGTCATGGAGCAAAGGCAAACAATATGTTAATGGTGTGTTGAAAGACAAAGCCTTAATACAGACAGGGTGTTAACGGACTGAAAATTGAACAGCCGCAAGTACAAACATGAAAAAAGTGGGTAAGCAAATTGAACAAACTAAGATGAAATAAAATAAACACAAAAAAAAATTTTTTTAAAGGAAATAGAAAAAAAAACTAAAAATAAAAGTAAAATGGGGGACCCGTCATGCTCTGAAATTATTGAACTCAATGTTCAGTCAAATGAGATGCTGTTCCTCGAGCTTGCATTGATGTTCACATCAACATCAACGCAACATCAATGCAAGCTCGAGGAACAACATCTCATTTACCAATTAGGCACACTACAGCCTGCCGGACTGAACACTGAGTTCAATCATTTCAGAGCATGACGGGTCCCCCATTTTACTTTTATTTTTAGTTATATTTTTCTTTTTCCTTTTTAAAATTTTTTTTTTGTGTTTATTTTATTTCATCTTAGTTTGTTCAGTTTGCTTACCCACTGGTTTTTTTCATGTTTGTACTTGCGGCTGTTCAATTTTCAGTCCGTTAACACCCTATCTGTACTGATGCTTGTCTTTCAACACACCATTAACATATTGTTTGCCTTTGCTCCACGACCTTCTGGACAGTTATTCTGTGACCTTGTCCTACCTATACCTTCTCCTTTGTTATCTCTTGCCCCACCTCTGCTTTACTTGCTTATAACCTTTTACATTTCTAATATTTGCCAGATCTGAAGAAGAGTCACTGACCTGAGACGTTAACTCTGCTTCTCTTTCCACAGATGCTGCCAGACCTGCTGAGTATTTCCAGCATTTCTTGTTTTTAATTTCAGATTTCCAGCATCCACAGTATTTTGCTTTTATTTTAATGGTTGTGGCTGTCCTGCCAGGTCAACCCAGCAGCAAGAGATCTACGGCCAGAAGAGGACAAGAGAGGTAAAAAAAAGTCTTAACTATTTTTTACTTTCCTTGTGGGGCCAAGAGGAGCAATAATGGTAAGGATGGTTTATTCAGCTCCTAACCACCAGTTTCCTTCTTGACTTTAAAAATCCGGGCACATGTGTATATCTATGACACTAAGCTAAGGAAAGAGATATTAAACAACTTGCTCAAAGAGATTAGCTTTTAGAGAGGGAATTCCAGGGCATTGGACCTTTCAGCTGATGACTGCCAACAATGGGGCAACTGAAGGGAAGCAAAGGAGAAGGTGTACAAGAGGCCAGAGTCAGAGGGAGGGAGAGTTTGGAGAGTGATTGTGGAGTTGGAGGAGAACACAGAGGTAGGGAGAAGTGAAGCAAAAAAAGGATTTGAACACAAAGATAAAATGTTATATTTGAGGGGTTGGGTACTGGGAGGAAAGAGATAATGGGCGTGAGAGGGATTTAGTGCACGACAGGATTAGGCAGTAGATGTTTGGAGGAGTTGGACTATATGCCCAGGAGACTATTGGTGCTTTTGTGTCAGGAGGTGACAAAAACGTGGATAATGGTTTTAGCTGCAAGTTGAGGTAGGGGTGGAAGTGAAAATGGGTGGTCTTTGTGATATCCCTAAACATGATACATGATAAATGCATACTTTGAGCTGCCAACTCTAAGCTTGGTCGTACCACTGGCTTCTAACTACAATAGTTTTGACAGCATGCAAATCTGTACATCACAAATCCATCATTAAAATGTCTTCTTTCAGAATCAGTTAAAAGCAACATTTACATTTTCTTGACAGTAACAGCTTTTATACTCTTCAGGCAATTTTACAACTTCACGCTACCTTTGTATTAGAAAAGTTGGAGCCAGCCAAAAATAATTACATTGGAAGAAAATAAAGGTGTTTTCTTTAAGTTTAATAAAATAAATGGTCCACTCTTAGGATGCCTGAGCAAAAAGATATTTGAGTTAGTCTTTGTGTCAACGTCTAGCAATGGCACAAAAAGAAAATCATAATTAAGAATCAAGTTGGCAGTTTAACTGCAGACCGCCCTATCAGAAGCGTGAGAATACCCCAGAAAGCAGTCTCGCAAAACCCAGGCTTCATACTAATTGCAGTGCAACAACAGTCCAATGCAAAACAAAGTTTAAAGAGTTCCTATGCAATCCATCCATGGAACTGCCTGGAAACTTCCCAAACAATGCTAAATATTCTAAATGATAACAGGGAAGTTATGTCTTTGTTGACTCTCACCCAGCATTAAAAATATAAGTGGCATTCAGAAATTAGTGTGTGGATCATACATCAGCTCAACAGCTCTGTTGCCACTAGGTGAGAGTAATGCAGGCACCAGCAACATAATTCGAATTAATGGTCCTGTGTTGCATTCTAAAAGTACTGGCCTAAAACTGGTACCCTGGTTTAAATGTGGATTCATACACTGTTTATCTGTTGTGATTAGCGTTACTCTTTGCATAACTGTTGCATTACATTGTGGTTCAAATTGAATCTTCTATACAGTCAACAGCATTTAAAATGAAGCTGAAACACGAGTTTTCAATACATACCACATAGCAAACTTCTATTTATAAGTTTTGTTGTAGATGCAATATGTTGCTTACCCTATTTTCATTCATGTGAGCAGCCAGATTTTCTGAAATGGGCTTGTGCCTCTAGTCTGAATTCAACTAGTTGATGCCTTCAAATCTTTAGCACTCATCAGAACTGACTTCCTGTCCCTATGGAGTAATTCAGAAAAACAAAAGCACACTGCATTAACATTTATAGATTTCAAGGGACCATTTTTATGCATTTGCAATAAAGACTATTTCATGTCTTGTCTCTTCTCATATGGTCATTAAAATAATGTCTCATAACATAGCAAAACAGGGAAAATAAAATTCAAACAGTTGCATCTAATACACAGTTAGATGAACAAATAAGCGAAAATGTTCATATTCTCAAAACTCATTCAGAGCAAGCATCACCATGAATTTATCTAAGATATAAAACTTACACTGAATTCAGAAAATTAATGCTAAAATCTGTTCAACTTTACATACTTCATCTATAGAAGCAAACAAATAAAAAAATACAAAATCTGATGTTCAATTTAGCACAACATATGAACTAAACTAGAATATTTAATTTAATAGATAATGAACAGAAATCTAATACAGTTAACATTTCAGGTGAGCTCTGGACCGCACTTTAGGAAGGATGTGAAGGCTTTAGAGAGAGTGCAGAAAAGATTTATGATAATGGTTCCAGGGAGGAGGGACTTCAGTTACATGGACAGATTGGAGAAACTAGGATAGGTCTCCTTCGAGAAGGTTGAGAGGAGAATTGATAGATGTGTTCAAAATCATGAGGGGTCTAAACAGAGTAGATAGAGAGAAATTGTTCCCAATGGCGAAGGGTCAAGAACCAGAGGGCACCGATTTAAGATGACTGGTGTCAGGCAAACCCCCCACCTGCCAAGACTGGGGCGGCACAGTGGCGCAGTGGTTAGCACCGCAGCCTCACAGCTCCAGGGACCCGGGTTCGATTCTGGGTACTGCCTGTGCGGAGTTTGCAAGTTCTCCCTGTGTCTGCGTGGGTTTCCTCCGGGTGCTCCGGTTTCCTCCCACATGCCAAAGACTTGCAGGTTGATAGGTTAATTGGCCATTATAAATTGCCCCTAGTATAGGTAGGTGGTAGGGAAATATATAGGGACAGGTGGGGATGTGATAGGAATATGGGATTAGTGTAGGATTAGTATAAATGGGTGGTTGATGGTCGGCACAGACTCGGTGGGCCGAAGGGCCTGTTTCAGTGCTGTATCTCTAAACTAAACTAAACTAAAGCGCACATGATTTCACCACATAAACATTAAAACTTAAAAGTGCAAGTCCCTAACTGGAAAGCCATTTGCATAGTAACTAGCATAGTTGGAACAAGGGACAAAGGACCATGCCCTGACCCATTCAACCAACAGTGGACTTTTGGTTACCAGACATTGAAGGTGGGGGGAGCTAGCATTCCAGGTTGACTGCTAAGATAGCAGAATCCACAAACACAGAAGAAGTGGTCAGACCAGTTTTAGTCACAAGACTAGCTGGCTGTTGAGATTTGAACTTCCAACAAGGGATTTGAACTCAGAAAGCCGTGTGCTCCTGGAACAGAAGGCCGTTAGCTCCTGGGCTGAAAAGACCTGCCTGTCTGTCCATCTCCTTCCCACGGAACTGAATCTTGTGGAAACATGTGAACCTCAAAGTGAGAAAAGTCTCCTACGTGAACAAGATTTAAGCAGAATACCGGGCCCCAACGAAAATCAAGAATTACCTACAAAAGGACTATACCGTGAGCTCGAAGCACAGTAACAAGGTATCGCCTCAAACTGTTCCACTTTATCTTTTCTTCTCTTTTCTGTCCCTATCTGCATGTGTATATTGCGTGTGCATGCTAGCATGGGCGTGTCATATATCCATAGGCGTGAACCATATTAGTGCTCAAGTAAATTTAATAAATTTCACTTTTCTTCTTTAAACCAAAGAAAGCCTGTTTGTGCTCATTTCTTTGCTTTATAATTGGAAAGCTGTGAACAAGGACTCACAAAGGGGGAGGTCAAAGCACAGTGTGTTTAAAATTAAACCCTGTTACAATAAGACCAGGTGAAGATAGTAACAGACCCCTAGACACCTTTCTCACCTAGTCGTAACACTGGCAATAGAACCAATGGCGACATGAGGAAAAACATTTTATGCAATGGTTAGGATCTGGAATGCAGCGGCTGAGAGTATGGTGGAGGCAGATTCAATTATGGCTTTCAAAAATGAATTGGATAAGTATCTGAAGAAAAATGAAATTGCAGAGCTATGAAGAAAGGGCAGGGGAGTGGGACTAGCTGTGTTGCATGGATATGACAGACTGAATTGCCTCCTTCAGCGCTGTTATCAGTCTATAATTTTGTTAAAGATCTTAGGTATTTCTTTTGCACAATGAAAAAGCTGCTGCTATGGTATAAACAATTAATGCCACAGAAGCAATTCTACAGAATAAAGTAACATTGTAAAATTACTATAGATATTACATTCTGGTGAAGTATGAAAAGCATTTGCAAAGTGTAGGGTATAGCAATGGGATTTAATGTGGTTTAACTATTGCCCTATGGAAGGCAGAAACAGTGGGCCAAACTTGTAGCTGGTTGCTTAAACTCCATGCTTGACTGTGTAAGTCTATTTGGTAGGCCTGGCACTGGAATAAATGGGTGGGGAAGGTTGCTTCACAACCAGCTGCAAGGAAGCTGTCAACTTCCCAGGAGAAGGAACAAAAAGAGAGCGAATCTTTTAAGTTAGTGTCTAGTCCCTACATTTTTATGAGTCACATAATTTGGTTCTCCAACATGTTACACCAGCAGGTCACTCCCACCCTATCCTCACTTAAACCTTAACCCTTATCCATTGGGTCAGGTTTTGTGAGCAGATTCACCTGGAATTAACATTCCTCCATCTCACTTGCCAGGTTTTTTCCTTTCTCTCTTCCATTGTTCTGATGGCAATGAAGCTCTCTTCCTGCCAAACCACCACGACTTCTTCAGTCTAGTGAAAACCCAAGTGACAACTCAAGTGGAATATGGTGAACCCTACAACGTGGTAACCTGGAATTAGTCACATAATTTGGTGCTCCAACATGTTATACCAGCAGGTCACCCTCACTCCATCCTCACATAATCCTTAACCTCCACCACTGGGTCAGGCTTTGTGTGCTTGCTGACTGACATAGGCTCCCAGTTAATTTTTAAATTCTCATTATCGTTTTCAAATCCCTCTGCGATCTTACCCCTCCCTCTCTCTAACTTCCTCCAGGTCTACAACCCTCCAAGATATCACCGTTCTTCAAATTTTGGCCTCTTGCACATACCGATTTTAATCACATTGCTGGCCGAGCCTTCAGCTGTTTCAAAGCTCTAGAATTCCCTTCCTAAAGCTCTCTGCCTCGCCTTCCTCCATTTAGATGTTCCTTAAAACCTAACTCATTGACCAAGCTTTTGGTCATCTGCCCTCATATCTCCTTATATGGCGGGTGTCAAATTTTGCTTCACAATGTTCCTATGAAGCGCCTTGGGCATTTCACTATGTTAAAGGTGCTATGCAAATGCAAGTTGTTCTTAATAAAGTCCCATACAAAATAAAATTAATTAACTTCAAAACTGTAGTTTCATAGGGTAAACAATGTGAAAGGACAAGAAATTGGTTGAAGGATAGGAAACTATTCAGTATATAGAGCAGTTACATCCCAGTGGAGGGAAATACCAACTCGGGTACCTAAGGGCTCTATCTCGGGACCACTACAGTTTCTAATTTACATAAATTACCTCAATTCAGCAACTCAATGCAAAGTAATCAAAGTTGCAGATGATACTAAACTAGCAGGAAGAGCAGAATTGGAAGAAACAGCTCAGAAATTATAGGATCAGTTGGACAAAATATGTTAGTGAGCAGAACAATGGCGGATGAAATATAATGCATACAAATGTAAAATGCTATACATGAAAGTACACAAAGCTGTTTCAGGTTACACTGTGTTTGTTTGAAGAAGTTTTGCAGTCTTGCAGTCTCCAGCACCTCCATCCCTGTGATCCCATGCCCGAAAACCATAGTTTTATGGCTCGGATGGTGGTGGCCAGCTGTGAACACCTTGAAATTACTCCCAACTAACCATTATTCTCTACATCTCCTCATATATGTAAAATAACTTTGTCATTTGATAATTGCTGATAAAAAAATACTTCCCATTAGTTATACAATGTCCCCATTGAACAAAAAGCAGCATTATGGCACCTCATTTAATTTCTGTAACTTCTGAGGTGATGCAATGTAATTAAGCTACTATCCTCAAAACTGCTCATTATTTGCACAAGGTTTTCTGCTTTGGTCACTAGCCACAACCTCACAGAATCACAGAATAACATTTTCCACTTCCTGCAGTCAATTATTCTCCATTCGATAAATTATATTTGTTTAAAAAAACATTCAATCTTCAAATATAGAAACTTGAAATCAAAATTAAAAATTTTGACTGTGAAGTTCTGATGCATCCACTAACGTAACTGCTTGTGAGAAATACAAATCTATACAGGAGTCAAAGCAATCTGGCATAAGTTCCAGTTGCAGTCTCTCCTGTTCTTTGCTGCTGTGAGTACTCAAAAAGCTTCAGATCCAGTCAATTTCTTGACATATATGGGCAACAGCACCACATGATAAATAGCTGTTATCTCACATACAAGTGAAATGGAATTTATTCTATGTATGTGGAGTTGCAAAAACAAGGCATTAGCAATCGAAGATAAAGAAATATGCAAACAGCAATGCACTTACTGTCAGTAGTGAGGAGCACCAGCTGAGACCAAAACAATTAATGGCTACCAACTATAACTGAACTCTCTGTATTCACTCCATTTAGCCGAGAGTGTAACAAATGATCACGCATTGGTTCTCAGTGTCCCCAAGCATCAGTTACATTGGTGCCTCTTCATGCTTCCCTGTCCCATGCAAAAAAAAACTTCACTGTCAAAAATATTTAATTGAATCTTTTTAATACAAAAACATGAAACTCTAAGGCATGCATAAATAGAATACTGCATAAGAAGTTGTTAATCATGACACCAATGTGAAAAATAAAGCACCTTTATCCTATTTATAATGGTATTGACTTCTTTTATTGTCACAAAGCACATCGGTTTAAAACCCAGTTTCACTCACTGTAAACATGCCCTAGTTTATTATAATGTACAGGTTACAGATTTTAATTGTTTTCTCTCAATCAAGTGTCTGAAGACGAGCCCAAGCCATTCAATTCAAATGAAAACAACTTGTGAATTTTTTGGATGCATGTTTGCTTTATTTGGTCCGGTTGGTTTCTGCAAATATTTCTCAGTCTGGCTGGTTCAAATTGGGGAAGCCTTTGGAGTGCGAGAGTCAGACCAGCTAGTTTATACAAATTAATTCAGCAGTCGTGGCTATTTGATATTTTCTATTTACTTAAGGAGGGAGAGTCATAGAGTCATACAGCACAGAAACAGGTCCTTCGGCCCAACATGTCTGCGCCGACCATCAAGCACCCATCCAATAATCCCATTTTCCCGCACTTGGCCTGTAGCCTTGTATGCTATGGCGTTTCAAGTGCTCATCTAAATACTTCTTAAATGTTGTGAGGGTTCCTGCCTCGACTACCCCTTCAGGCAGTGTGTTACAGATTCCAACCACCCTCTGGGTGAAAAAATTTTTCCTCAACTCCCCTCTAAACCTCCTGCTCCTTACCTTAAATCTATGCCCCCTGGTTATTGACCCCTCCGCTAAGTGAAACAGTTTCTTCTTATCTATCCTATCAATGCCTCTCATAATTTTGTATACCTCAATCAGACACCCCCCCCACCCCACCTCACCTCAGCCTTCTCTGCTCCAAAGAAAACAACCCCAGCCTATCTAGTCTCTCTTCATAACTGAAATGCTCCAGCCCAGGCAACATCCTGGTGAATCTCCTCTGCACCCTCTCCAGTGCAATCACATCCTTCCTATAATGTGGTGACCAGAACTGTACACAGTACTCCAGCTAGTTAAAGTAGTTAAGTTACTCTAAAATCGATGGACTGAGTTTCACGCTGCCCCAGCAGGTCAGATGGTGGCATGGGGGAGGATGGGGGCAGCATAAAATTGAGCAGGTGGCTCCGGGAGGCCTACCTGCCCTGCTCCCGCCTCCAGTCAACTTTACGGCAGTAGGGCGTCGGGGCGGGGGGGGGAGGAGGGGAGAAAGAGACCGCCCGCCCGACGTCAATTAAGGCCCTTAAGTGGCCACTTAACGATAGCTACTGGCCTTTCCGCGAACCGGGGGGAGTGGGCCATGGCAGTCAGGCACAGAGTGCCTGATTGAGGGCCTCCCCCGCCTCCCAACCCATCCCCGGGACCCAAGATGCCCCCCTCACCCCAAACGACCACTCTAGCCTCACCAGGGCACGACCGATCTCACTGGTGAGGCATGCCCAACTTACCTTTCCGCCTGGCTCCACAGCGTCAGATGGGCTGCAGTCCCAGCAGTGGACACCGTTCCCGGTGGCGCTGCTGGGACTAAGAGCTGCCGGCCCGCTGATTGGCCGGCAGCTCACTGAGGTGGGACTTCCTCCCTCAAGCTGGTAGAAGTCCCGCCTCAGGGTAATTAAAGCCATGGGAGCCATAAAATGGGGGATGGATCCCCGGGCTAGGCGAATTCCCATCCACCTAAGGTAAAATCCAGCCCAATGTTTTTTTCATTGCCACGGTTTAATAAAATTTGTTTTGCAGTTAAAACCCAAGCCAAGATGACACCTTCCAAAGTCGAACTCAAGGAAGATCATGTTATAAGATGAAACAAAGTGAGGAAGGCTCTCCATTTGATCCCTGCGCATGTTACAATTTAACCTAGGTATCTGTGCAAATGAACACATTCTCTGAGATTTAAGCTCAACTGCAAAGAACAAAGAACAGTATAGCACAGGAACAGGCCATTCGGCCCTTCAAGCCTGCGCCGATCTTGATGCCTGCTTAAACTAACACCTTCTGCACTTCCAGGCCCCATATCCCTCTATTCCCTTCCTATTCATGTATTTGTCAAGATGCCTCTTAAACGTCGCTATCGTATCTGCTTCCACCACCTCCCCTGGCAACAAGTTCCAGGCACTTACCATCCTCTGTGTAAAAAACTTGCCTCTCACATCCCCTCTAAACTTTGCCCCTCGCACCTTAAACCTATGTCCCCTAGTAACTAACTCTTCCACCCTGGGAAAAAGCTTCTGACTATCCACTCTGTCCATGCCGCTCATAACTTTGTAAACCTCTATCATGTCGCCCCTCCACCTCCGTCGTTCCAGTGAAAACAATCCGTGTTTTTCCAACCTCTCCTTATAGCTAATGCCCTCCAGACCAGGCAACATCCTGGTAAACCTCCTCTGTACCCTCTCCAAAGCCTCCACGTCCTTCTGGTAGTGTGGCGACCAGAATTGCACGCAGTATTCTAAGTGTGGTCTAACTAAGGTTCTGTACAGCTGCAACATGACTTGCCAATTTTTATACTCTATGCCCCGACCGATGAAGGCAAGCATGCCGTATGCCTTCTTGACTACCTTATCCACCTGCGTTGCCACTTTCAGTGACCTGTGGACCTGTACGCCCAGATCTCTCTGCCTGTCAATACTCCTAAGGGTTCTGCCATTTACTGTATACTTCCCACCTGCATTAGACCTTCCAAAATGCATTACCTCACATTTGTCCGGATTAAACTCCATCTGCCATTTCTCCACCCAAGTCTCCAACTGATCTATATCCTGCTGTATCCTCTGACAAACCTCATCATTATCCGCAACTCCACCAACCTTTGTGTCGTCCGCAAACTTACTAATCAGACCAGCTACATTTTCCTCCAAATCATTTATATATACTACAAACAGCAAAGGTCCCAGCACTGATCCCTGCGGAACACCACAAGTCACATCCCTCCATTCAGAAAAATACCCATCCACTGATACCCTGTCTTCAATGACTGAGCCAGTTCTGTATCCATCTTGCCAGCTCACCTCTGATCCCGTGTGACTTCACCTTTTGTACCAGTCTGCCATGCGGGACCTTGTCAAAGGCTTTACTAAAGTCCATATAGATAACATCCACTGCCCTTCCTTCATCAATCATCTTCGTCACGTCCTCAAAAAACTCAATCAAATTAGTAAGACACGACCTCCCCTTCACAAAACCATGCTGTCTCTCGCTAATAAGTTCGTTTGTTTCCAAATGGGAGTAAATCCTGTCCCGAATAATCCTCTCTAATAGTTTCTCTACCACTGCAGGAAAGGTTGATGTCGCTGAACCCAACAGACAAGATCAAATTACCCCAGAACTATTGATGGTTAATTGCATGAGTGAAGAGATCTGTTCACTTCACATTTGTCTTATGTAGTAGTGTCCGTCACCCACAAAAAAAAGAATTTTCTGAATGCGCATTGGTGGCAGGAAACTTTGCTCACCATTGGCACATATAGGAAAATCATGGGAGTGCACACATACTGGAAAAATGGTCCCAACAGAATAACCTTGATATTCAGTAACACTATAAGCAGTACCATCCAGGTAATTCAAAAATATGGCGTCACCTATACTCTTCAGATGTCTTGCTACAAAGTGGGCTTTAATATACTTCACCCTATGAATTTTAACAAAAAACCTATACTGAATATAATCAAAACAGGAAAAAGAGTCATTTCAAAATGAAAGGCAGGAATTGTACTTTTTTAAAATCTAAAAATGCTTAATTTGGTTTATTTGTGAACTTGTGATGATGCACTAACAGACATCATTGGATGTACATTACTATTATTAAAAATATTCAACAAAAGCAACTACTCGGCTTAATTTTCAGGCCTCCTGACCAGCAGAACCACAGCAGCAGCACCCTGAAAATGATGGGTAATGACCTACCATCCCACTGCTTCCACCACCTGTTCTCCAGGCTCCATAAAACCAGCCAGGACTGTTGCCACTCTGGCTCCGCCTCCAGAGATTGCAGCACCCTTTTTCTCTTAACTTCTTGTGGCATGGACACGGGCTGCCTAAATGCTTTATATATAGGTGTCATTTGAAAATTTAGAAATTGCGTTTTTGATTCTAAAGTCTAAATCATTAATATATGTATTGTTACGACCGAGGCAGGAGGAGTGCACTGTTTACTCGAGTTCCACTTCTCTATAGGTCACAACATATATTTTAATTTTTTTCCACTTACCGATACGGTCAATCATAAGACTCTATTTTTATCCCAGAATATAAACACCAACCAGGTTTCTTTAATAAACAACAAAATTATCAATTTATTATAAAAACAAGTCTTAACCAGCAATGAAGCAAAGCATAAACACACAGACTGAAATATAAAAGTTCTCTTCTTACCGTAGCCCCTCACACCCACTCACATATATACTGGTTAACCAGAAAAATAAGGATTTACTCTTTGGAGCTCGGATACAAAAAAAAAATGTTGGCCAAAATACCTGCTAATTCTTGAAGAAGGAAAAAAGATATGAAAAGATGCCAGAAGTTCTTTTTGGTTTGGCATCCCAAATACATATAGATGGCTATCACTGGGATCTTCCTCAAACAGTTCTTGACAGGCGACATTGAAGATCAGTTTGGGCAAGCTTTCCAGGAAAAATGCAGTAACAGGTGTTTCAGGCAGTTTCTTACACTTACTTCTCAGCTTCTCAAGAGATGGAAAACTGGCAGGCTTTTTCGAAGAGCTGGAACAGATTGAGCTAGGTGTTGCTCTCTTGGCAAGTTTTCTCCAACTGTCTTTTCAAACCATTGTCCATATCCCAACTCACTGTCCAAAGTAAAACCAAAACAATGTCACAAGAATCAAGCCTACTGACCCCTACAAATCTTGACCTGTCACTTCTTCGTAAACATCTTTCGCAAGTCAAAAACAATCCCTGCTGGGCAATTATTTAAAGACAGGTGCCTTCCAGTAACTGTTTATAATCCAGACCTCTCAGTAACCCTTGCAAAAAAAAAATCCATGGATTCCTTTTCAATTTTAAAACACAACTCTGCAAAATTAAACACAAAAATGGAAACACTCGAAACAGTATATTGAAAACATAATTATTGGTTATATATGAATTGTTAATATATATTGATAAAATACAATTCAAACTTTGGAGTCACAATTTCTAAATTTACAGATAACACCAAATTGGGAGGGATAGCCAACACTGAGGAGGACTGCAACAAATTACAAGACATTAATGAACTTGCAGAATGGGCATAGAATTGGCAAATGAATTTCAATATAGCAAAATGTAATACCTCATACTTATCGAAGAAAAATAAGGAAGTCACATATTACTTGAAAAATAAGAATCTAAATGGGGTACAGGAGCAAAGGGATCTGGGAGTACAAATACACAAATCAGTAAAAGTTGCCAAGCAGGTCAATAAGACCATAGAAAAAGCAAACCAAGCACTAGGGTTTATTCCTAGAGGGATAGAACTGCACTAAATTTGTACTAAACCTTGGTTATACCACACTTGGAGTACGGTGTACAGTTCTGGTCACTGTATAATAAAAAGGATATAGAGGCAACAAAGAGGGTGCAAAAAGATTTACATGGATGATAACAGAATTGCGAGATCATACCTATCGGGAAAGGATGAACAAGCTGGGTCTCCTCTCTTGAAAAGAGAAAGCTGAGGGGTGATCTAATAGAAGCCTTTACAATTATGAAAGGTTTTGATAGAGTAGACACGGAGAGTGTTTCCACTTGTGGGGATGGGAAATACTCAAGGCCATCAATATAAGATAGGCACTAAGAAATCACATAGAAAATACAAAAGAAACTCCTTTACCCAGCAGATGGTGAGAATGTGAAACTTACAACCACAGGGAGTATTTGAGACAAATAGTATTGACGCATTTAAGGGGAAGATAGTTAAACATATATGAGGGAGAAGGAAATACGGGTTTATGCCAATAGAGAGTTATATGAGGAAAGAGGAGAGGAGGCTCGAGTGCAGCATAACACCAGCATGAACTGGTTGGACTGAAAGGATATATAGCACAGAAACAGACCAATGTAATTCTATGTAACATTGTGGCAACCTGGAGATCGGGTTCTGCCTCAGGGTGCTCAATCTTTGGCCACATCTGGCTGAGGCCTAGTCCTCAAATGGACCATGCTTCACACGGGACTACAGGCCAGCCACCCAAAGTTTGCTTGGGAGGCAAAATCAACCCCATGGTATATTTATGTCTATGTTCACATTAGGAATTCGGTATTTATGTCCTAAAGAGTTCCTGTAAGAAAACACTGTTCTTACTTTTAAGCTATGAATAACCACATTTGCCTGCTATCTACACTGTGCATTGCCATGCCCTGCTGTTGCAGCTAAATTTTTAGAACTCAAAAATTTAAAAATGACCTTTATATAAAATTGGAAGGTAACTAAATGCATGGAGACAAAGTGGGTAATGAACTTAAGCAATAAAACTAAAGTTAATACCTCTTGCTAACTTAAGCAAGTATCCACCCTACAACAATTCTGCATGGAGACAGAATCTTCAGGCAAAACCATGAACAAGAGTACTTCAAATGGCAGTCCTTCCTGAAACAGCTTGTCCTGTAGGGGTTTTAGAAATCTCATGTTTTATTAGTGTCAGCTGTCAGGTACTTGCTTGTGGTGTGCATATTGTAAACTGGACAAAAGATCTTTTGTTACAGTCTGCCCTTCTTTCTATGCCAGATTTCTTAACACTAATTTAATATCCGAGTGCTTTTTTATCACAATTAAAGTTAAAGAAATGCAAGATAAACATTGCATCATAATTGCATTTGTACCACTAAGTTAATCTAACAGCATATGTGCAATATATTTACACAATTTCATATATAAAATTTTACATTCTCAACTCTATCCCCTCTACTTCCATGCAAAAAGTGCACATCAGTAGTCCAAGTGATTTAGCATCATTCAGATCCCTTAGAAACCAGCATTTGCACTGCTTCAGTCTTTTTGCACAAAAATGTGGTACTTAGGCAACAAACCACATTCCATAGGCTAAGTGTAAGAATTTGTGGGATGTTGTTTGGCAGTTATGCTATACAAAATCACTTTTTATTTGTTCATGGGACGTGAGGGTCACTGGCTAGGCCAGCATTTATTGCCCATCCCTAATTGCCCTTGAAAAGGTGGTGGTGAGCTGCCTTCTTGAACTGCTGCAGTCCATGTGGGGTAGGTACACCAACAGCGCTGTTAGCAAGGGAGTTCCAGGATCTTGACCCAGCAACAGTGAAGGAACAGCGATATAGTTCCAAATCAGGATGGTGTGTGGATTGGAGGGGAACTTGCAGGTGGTGGTGTTCCCATGCATCTGCTGCCCTTGTCCTTCTGGGTGGTAGAGGTCGTGGGTTTGGAAGGTGCTGTCTAAGGAGCCATGGTGCGTTGCTGCAGTGCATCTTGTAGATGGTACACACAGCTGCCACTGTGTGTCGGTGGTGGAGGGAGTGAATGTTTGTGAATGGGGTGCCAATCAAGCGGGCTGCTTTGTCCTAGATGGTGTTGAGTTTCTTGAGTGTTATTGGAGCTGCACCCATCCAGGCAAGTGGAGAGTATTCCATCACACACCTGACTTGTGCCTTGTAGATGGTGAACAGGCTTTGGGGAGTCAGCAGGTGAATTACTCACCACAGGATTCCTAGCCTCTGACCTGCTCTTGTAGCCATAGTACTTATATGGCTACACCAGTTCAGTTTCTCGTCAATGGCAACCCCCAGGTTGTTGATAGTGGGGAATTCAGCGATCGTAATGCCATTGAACATCAAGGGGAGATAGTTAGATTCTCTCTTGTTCGAGATGTGCACTTGTGTGGTGTGAATGCGACTTGCCACCTATCAGCTCAAGCCTGAATGTTGTCCAGGTCTTGCTGCATCTAGACATGGGCTGCTTCAGTATCTGAGTCATCGTGAATGGTGCTGAAAATTGTGCAATCAGCAGCGAACCTCCAACAACCACAACCATCTTCCTTTGCGCTAGGTATGACTCCAACCAGAGGAGCATTTTCCCCAATTCCCATGACTTCAGTTTTGCTAGGGCTCCTTAATGCCATACTCGGTCAAATGCTGCCTTGATGTCAAGGGCAGTCACTCTCACTTCACCTCTGGAGTTCAGCTCTTTTGTCCAAAGGCTGTAATGAGGTCAGGAGCTCAGTGGCCCTGGCGGAACCCAAACTGAGCGTCACTGAGAAGGTTATTGCTGAGCAAGTGCCGCTTGATAGCACTGTCGACGATCCCTTCCATAACTTTGCTGATGATCGAGGGTAGGCTGATAGGGTGGTAATTGGCCAGTGTGAATTTGTCCTGCTTTTTGTGCGCAGGATATACCAGTGCAATTTTCCACATTGCCGGGTAGATGCCAATATTGTAGCTGTACTGGAATAGCTTGGCTAGGGGCGCAACTAGTTCTGGAGCACAAATCTTCAGTACTATTATTGGAATGTTGTCAGGTCCCATAACGTTTGCAGTATCTACTGCCTTCAGCCGTTTCTTGATATCACATGGAGTGAATCGGATTGGCTGAAGACTGGCCTCTGTGATGCTGGGGACCTTAGTAGGAGGTCGAGATGGATCATTCACTCGGCACTTCTGGCTGAAGATGGATGCAAATGCTTCAGCCTTGTCTTTTGCACTGATGTGCTGGGCTCCCCCATCATTGAGGATGGGGATATTTGTAGAGCCTCCTCCTCCTCCTGTCAGTTGTTTAAATGTCCACCACCATTCACGACTGGATGTGGCAGGTCTGCAGAGCTTATATCTGATCCATTCGTTGCAGGATCGCTTAGCACTGTCTATTGCCCTCATTATCATTACGCAGTCTCCTGGAAATGTTACAATAGGACAATCTGGGCGGTAGACCACTCTGTGACCACTCTCCATTCAGTTCTGTGAATGGCAGACTGGAAGGACACAGACAGTTAATGTCAGGACTGCCAGGCCTGGTGTTTATTGCCAACAAATGCCTTTTTGTGTATTGGTTAGAGAGCTGAATCACTTGTTTTTTCTTGGAAAATCATCAACATTTATTAAATGAAATTGGTATACTGTTTAAAAGAGAGAGGTGTTATAACAGGTCCTCAAAGGCTCAGGAACACGGGACACTGCACTGTAAAGTTGTCTTGTAAACAACTGACTATCCACACCAACATAACTAAAGAACTTTCATTTATTTAGCATATTTCACATTCTCAGGATGTCCCAAAGTGCTTGACAGCCAATGAATTATTTGAAGTGTCGTAACTGTTGTTTTATAGGCAAATTTGGCAGCTAATCTGGACCTGGCAATGGGATAAATTACCATTGAATCTGTTTTCAGTTGTTTTGGTCGAGGGATAAATTCTGGGCAGTACACTGGGAGAACTCCCATTCTCTTCAATTAGTGTCACAGGATCTTCCATGTTCAATTGAGCATACACACAGGGTCTCAGTTTAACATTTCATCTGAAAGACAGCACCACCAACAATGCAGTACATTTTCAATATTGGACTCAAGTGTCAACGTAGAGTATGCATTCAAGTCCTGAAATGGAATTTGAACCCACAACCTTCTGACTCAGAAGAGGGACGGATCCCAGGGTGACACCTTACACCATTCAGTATCTATCTTCACCATGAACTGCAATGACAATCGTAATTCATGTCTAGTTCCAATGAGCACTGAGTCCCACTGGTATAACTAAGCTGTGTAGTTTTCATAACCTTTACCTGAATACCACACTTACTGGCCATTTACTTTCCCTTCCCTTTCATTCCCAGTTTCTGTTCAATGAAGCAGATGTGTAGGGTTCTCCTTCAGCATTACTTCTTTCAAAAGCATTGCCAATATCGAAACAAGATACCAACAATATTAGTACATCTTTCCCTCACCATACTGCAAGAATTGGAAGTTGTCACATATTTTATGGTGACCAAATATATTGCTTTCATGAAATAGTGTACAACAGAGCTCTGACAGTGACTGACATTTGAAGCAGTAGAGCAATCACGTAAAGCAATCCTTGCAGATCTCGACTTCAAAATCCATAATTTTTGATTGAAAAGGAATTGCTGTGTCCAATTAATAGAGCTTAAAATTCTAAGTATCACTTTCAGAATATGTGATGCCACATTTCAAAACTGCAGTCGTAACACTTATTATTCCCTTGTTAACATCGAACAATATGACTCATCAAAATAACATTTTTATTTTTCAGCCTCAGTGAAGGTTAAAGGCTCTTTCTGGTTTCTAATGGTATAGTAGTAAGTGCCAAAGTTCCCTCTCACTTTTCTTTGTTATGCGCAGCCTGTTTGTTGCACTGTATGGTTCATTTAAGATTAGTGCACAGGTTTCCACTGTTCAGTGTGTTCTGGATTTGCAGTTTAGAGGGAACACTGTTGAGTACTATAGGCAGACCTTAGAATGAATAGAATCTATCCCAGCAGCAGTTATGATACTTTCATCCTGCAGCAGTCCTCTGTGCCAACTTTATTCCAACCAGGCCACAAGGTTACAGGCTGGGTATTTGGTGACAAGGGATATCCCCTCCAGACATGGCTCATGTCTCCAGTCAGGGACCCAGACATAGCTGCAGAGAATGCCTACAATGAGAGCCATGCTGCCACATAGAACATCATCAAGCAAACAATCAGTGCACTCAAGCCCAAATCTGCTGTCTGAACTATTTCAAAGAAGCTTTGCCGTAACACTCAAGTTTGTTGGATGCTCCACAACTTTGCCATCATGATGCAGCAACATGTAAGGAAGAGGAGGACAGGCAGTGACTACCAGAGCCCCTCTCTTCCCGAGCTCTCAGGGGCAAGCCGAGGCCCCCGTCTGCCCTCCAGGTGGATGTAAAAGATCCCATGGCACTGTTTTGAAGAACAGCACGGGAGTTATCCCCAGTGGCCTGGCCCATATGTATTCCTCAAATCAACATCAATAAAACAGATTATCTGATCATAATCATATTGCCGTTTGTGGGAATTTGCTGTGTGCAAATTGTCAGCCCTGTTTCCTACACTACAACAGTGAGTAGACTTCAGAAGTATTGCAAAGTGGCTGTAAGGCATATTAGAACGTCCGGTGATCATGAAATATGCTATATAACTGCAAGTCTTCCTTTTTCTTTTTCCTAACTTATAGGTTTTGCCCTTACTTCACTACAAAGATAAACACCAACACCAAATCCTGGATTTAAAAAAAACCTAAAAGAAAACTTAATCATTCTCGTGCAAGCCTTAGTGCCTGTCTTGTGTGCTCATTTTCCTATCCTGGTGCTCCTTTGAAGTATTTCCCCAGAGGCTACAGTTGAGATTTCCATTGAGGATACTTCGGATGGAGTTGGAGGATGACCAAAAGCAGCTCTAGGCCTAGATGGCATGGCTGCAGACTGCAGCACTTCGGCGTGGGCTTCAGCAGTCTGGGCCAGCTAGCTGAATGATACGAGTGAGCACTTTGGTGGAGTGTCTGGTGGAGCAGCTGTCAGGTGCCATGCCCATGGCTACTCTCCTGGGGTAGTATCTCTAAAGAACAGCAGGAGTGATATGACAAGCTGGAAGTCCCTTTCAACAGTGGCTCTCAAAATCAAGCAGACATCTGAGCTTCCATGCCAGCAGTGTAGGCTCCATAATAGCTTTAATGAAGAGGGTTAATGTTTAGGAAATCAAAGGTTCCAGGCTATAAAAATGGAGCTGTATAAATAGTTGGAAGTTGGCAGTCAGATAACCTTGTAAGAGGAACAGTCTAAAAGTCTCAAAAAGCCAACTGAGACAATGTAGGTAGAACCATTAGTTTGAAAGGGTCAAAATACATTTTTGCTTTACTTTACTGGATTAGTTGTGGAACAGGAATACCACCCAACATTATGAATTAGTTGGAGCCAATTAAAGGGTAGCATTGTTTTACTGCAAGCATGGCTGCTGCGCCGGCAGCTTCAGGGGTGTCAGCAGCTGGGAGGGCTCTCAGACTTCTGTACGCATCCCTGGAGGTCCTTTTAGCAGAAGTCAGGGTTAGAAGAGAAATATTATTGGGTTTCGAGAAGAGGAAGTCCCTTAAAAAGGGTGCTTTGATGTTCTATGAATTCTAGAATACTTGATTTAAGTGAGTCAGTGCAACGCCAAATTGCAATGAGAATGATACAAGATACAAGAGCTGAACTAACCGAGGACAAGAAGATTTAAAAGACCCAAAGCAAACAGTAGCATCAGGAGGAGGTATCTGGTTTAGTAGCAGCAGAGGTTTCAGGGAAGGCTAGTCTAGTAGCTCTGGAGATTTTATGATTTTACAGCACTGGGAAGAGAGGTGACTGAGGTTTGTCAATGCAGAAGTTAGGATGTACTGTAGTTTCAAAGGGACCAAAACTGGACCAGTGCAGGAGCAACAGCAGAAGGCCAGAAAGCAAATAGAGGAAATGAATGTAGTCATGGCACAGCAGGGGCTCAAAAAGTGGCTGTGGCCACAAAGGAGGCGCAAGGTAGTTGCATGAAAGGCTCAGAATACAGCCAAGGCAAGAGCAGCATGAGCAGCTGTAGCAAGGACTTAAAATGGCTGCTACAAGATGACCAAAAGGCCAGAAAACATTCGCAACCTCGCCAGAAGAGAAAAAAAAAGTGACTGCAAAATTTATTTAGTATAAAATATTGCACATACAGGCTAATTCAAGATTGAAAAGAAAAAATTCTCAATTTTTTGCTGTTAATGTGTTTATCATTGGTACTAACCAACCAAATTGATCTGCTTTTGATTTGTTCACATACAATCAGTTTAATTTCAGTCAATCACAATTTTTGTAACTTGGCATGTAGTGTTTTAAGATGTGATATCCTGAATTGTGAAACTTCTGAGTTTTAATGTCTCTAAAGCAACACTAACATTTTGACTGTCATAATATGACAATCAGGCTGGATGCAAGATTTTAATTACAAGGATGATAAGAATTTGATCACAATGACTAAATTGTGGTCTCAGAAACACAAGGCGACAAGTCTTTTTTTCATTCAAGGCCAAAGGATCAATAACCACCCATCTAGCTCTAAAGTAAAAACACTACATTCCCGAAACTTGCTGGTCTTCCAGCGCAAAGAGTTGTCCACCACCGAATGTTGCAGACTGGCACATTCCAAGGTCCAGGACTACGTGCTGAGGGACGCACTAAAGCTTGGGGCAGCCGCAGCAAAGGCTCAATGGGGAAAGACCACAGTGTAAGGTTCCCCCACCAAGCTGGACTGAGGGGCTGGATCTATGGGAAACCCCTCGAACTGTATCATTAATATTCTGAATTGCTGTAAATGTAAAACTGTAATTGACATGACAATTGTGAAACGGAAGGGTTGGGAAGAAACTCATGACAGTATTGAAGGAAACTGATCTCCCTTGCAATGTTTGTATTTTTTGGTGCTGTTTGGAAACTGTTTGGCAATGTAATTTTTACAGATTTTTATGAATAAAGTATATTTTGGAAATAAAAAAAAAACACTACATTCCAAGGTCCAGGACTATGTGCTGAGGGATGCACTAAAGCTTGGGCAGCTGCCGCAAAGGCTCAATGGAGAAAGGCCACTTTGTAAGGCCCTCCTGCCACAGTATACGGAGGGTCTGGAACCCATATATGCACCAAAGAATGTCTGATGCAGAATGCAAATGTACATTGCAAATATAACCTGAAATGGCAAGTCTAGTGTACTCTATTGAAAGAAACTGATCTGTATTGCATTTTGTGTAATGTCCAATTTGAATTGTTATGTAATGTATCTTTACAAATTTTTGAATAAAGTATATTTTTGGGGGGGGGAAAAAAATCACAAATTTAGTCGAGAGAGAGAATACAGCCTTTGCTATGTTCTGAAAGCTACAAAGGAAATGCAACATATCAGAGGTTAGGCCAAAGAGCTGAAGTGATATCAGACATTTTAACCACTGTCAATGATCTGACATCCACCCTGCAGCATGCTATGTATAGCAGCAGGCGAAGATTCATGATGGTGCTTCCGTTTCCCACAGGTAAAACATGCTAAGTATTTTCACAACAGAATGAAACATGTCCATTGCTATCACTTTTGAGACTGACTTCAGTGCATGCAATTTCCTCCATGATGACTTACCACCCATCTTGCTTGCAACAAGTTCACCTTCTTGTGAGCAATAAACAAATATGTTGATGTCCACACAGTAAACTTTGCACATTACAATGCACCAACTATTTCCTCAGAGATAAATGCTTCAGTGATAAACAGCAACTTTCATTAACTAAAATAAACCTTAATATTCGCCAGTTATTCACCCATGAAACTGATATTTTTTCAAGCAGGTTCCTTCTCATCTCATTACCACCACGACAGAAAGCTGGAGTATCCCCTTCCATAAGCTTTGACAATCAGCCTGCAGTCAGTGATAGATTTCAACAACGGGTGTAGACATAATGATTATTCACATACTGTACAGAAGTCCATTCCTTGTTGGCTGGGATAAACAATAGTGTATGCAGTACTACCACTGACAAGGGCATTTGGGACAAACTGTTTCTTTATCAAGTTACTGGTGAGAAGGGGAGAAGGAACAGCTTCCAAATGCAAGTTCAAATCTGAACCAGAATTTACCAAGTTATGCCACTACTAATTTGATAAGTTAACTCATATCTTCATTGAGGTTATTTTTCTCAATTAATATTTCCAAAAGCCCAGCCCTCACTGGGACACAAATGAAGCCATTTTGGCATTAGCTCCATACCTTGAGCCAGAGGCAACAAAAAAAATCAGATGCCCTGTTATATATTAGAGTCATAGAGTTATACAGCACAGAAACAGGCCCTTCGGCCCATCGTGTCTGTGCCTGCCATACAGCACCCAACTATTCTAATCCCACATTCCTGCACTTGGCCTGTAGACCTGTATGCTATGGCATTTCAAGTGCTCATCTAAATATTTCTTAATTATGTGAGGGTTCCTGCCTCCACTGCCTCTTCAGGCAGTGCGTTCCAGATTCCAACCACCCTCTGGGTGAAAAAATGTTTCCTCAAATCTCCCCTAAGCCTCCTGCCCCTACCCTAAATTTATGCTCCCTGGTTCTTGACCCCTCCGCTAAGGGAAAAAGTTTCTTCCTATCTAACCTATCAATGCCCCTCATAATATTGTTCAGCTCAATCATACCCCCCTCAGCCTTCTCTGCTCCAAGGAAAACAACCCTAGCCTTTTCACTCCCTCTTCATAGCTGAAATGCTCCAGCCCAGGCAACATCCTGGTGAATCTCCTCTGCACCCTCTCCAGTGCAATCACATCCTCCCTATAGTGTGGTGCCCAGAACTGTACACAGTACTCCAGCTGTGGCCTAACTAGCGATTTATATAGCTCCATCATAACCACCCTGCTCTTATATTCTGTGCCTCAGCTAATAAAGGCTAGTATCCCATGTGCCTTCCTAACCACCTTATCTACCTGTGCTGCTGCCTTCAGTGATCTATAGACAAGTACACCTAGGTCCCTCCGACCCTCTGTACTTCCTCGGGTCCTACCATCCATTGTATATCCCCTTGCCTTGTTAGTCCTCCCAAAGTGCATCACCTCATACTTCTCAGGAATTAATTTCATCTGTCACTACTCCGCCCATCTTAGCAGCCCAACTATATCGTCCTGTAATCTAAAGGCAAGTATCCCAAATGCCTTCCTAACCACCTTATCTACCTGTGCTGCTGCCTTCAGTGATCTATGGACAAGTACACCAAGGTCCCCTCTGACTTTCTGTACTTCATAGGGTCCTACCATCCATTGTGTATTCCCTTGCCTTGTTAGTCCTCCCAAAATACATTACCTCACACTTTTCAGGATTAAATTCCATTTGCCACTGCTCCACCCATCTTACCAGCCCATCTATATCTCCATGTAATCTAAGGATTTCCTCCTCACTATTTACAACACCACCAATTTTCGTGTCATCTTCGAACTTTCTGATCATACCTCGTATATTCACGTCTAAATCATTAATGTACACTACAAACAGCAAGGGTCCCAGCACCAATCCCTGCGGTACCCCACTGGTCACAGGCTTCCAATCGCAAAAACAGCCCTCGATCATTACCCTCTGTCTCCTTCCACTAAGCCAATTTTGGATCCAATTTGCCAAATTGCCCTGGATCCCATGGGCTCTTACCTTCTTGAACAATCTCCCATGCGAGACCTTATCAAAAGCTGTACTGAAATCCATGTAGACTACAGCAACTGCTTTACCCTCGTCACACATCTAGTCACCTCCTCGAAAAATTCAATCAAGTTAGTTAGACATGATCTCCCCCTGACAAAGCTATGCTGACTAACCCTGATTAATCCCTGCCTCTCCAAGTGGAGATTAATCCTATCCCTCAGAATTTTTTCCAATATTTTCCCGACCACTGATGTTAGACTCACCGGCCTGTAATTACCTGGTTTATCCCTACTACCCTTTTTGAATAATGGTACCACATTCGCTGTCTTCCAGTCCTCTGGTACCTCTCCTGTGGCCAGAGAAGATTTGAAAATTTGTGTCAAAGTCCCTGCTATCTCATCCCTTGCCTCACATAACAGCCTGGGATACATCTCATCTGGGCCTGAGGATTTTGCCACTTTTAAGCCTGCTAAAACAGCTAATATTTCCTCTCTTTCAATGCTAATATGTTCAAGTATATCACAATCCCCCTCCCTGATCTCTACATCTACATCATCCTTCTCCATAATGAACACCGATGAAATATATATTGATGATCTATTGATTACTGTTGCTGTTAATACAGCTTCTGTATAATGCTATCAGGAAATTGATCCTGTTTAGCTGCTACAGTTCCCTCTTAAAATAGAAAAAAGGATATAAAAGCTGTGGAAAATGTATATACAGAAAAATGGGGCTCAGAGCCAACGGCTACTAGAATAGTTTGGAAGAACTTTAATTATTCATTTAAAGGAAAAAAAAAGTTCTGTACTTTAAACAGAGGCAAAAAACATATAAACATTTAAGCAAGGAAATTTCCTGGACAGAATGGACAGCAAACAGATGGCAGCAATCGGCAAATGAAGTTTCCATATTCAAAAAGGCTAACAGAACTAATAGATTGGTCATGTGACGAGATTAAAGAAACTGGAGTTCTTCTCTGATAGAGATGTTCAAAATTATGAGGGGTTCTAATAGAGTAAATAAGGAGAAATTGTTTCCACTGGTGGGTGGAATGGTAACCACAGAACAGATTTAAGATAATTAGCAAAAGAACTGAAAGGGGAGATAAGGGGAAGAAAATTAACTCAGCAAGTTGTTATGATCTGGAATGGTCAGCCTGAGAAGGCGATGTAAGCAGATTCAATGATAACTTTCAAAAGGGAATTAGATAAATACTTGAAAGAGGAACATTTTCAGAGCTATGGAAAAGCAGGGGCGGGGGACTCCTAATTGGATAGTTCTTTTAAAGCGCCACCACTAGCACGATGAGTCAAGTTGCCTCCTTCCGTACTATACGATTCTATGATTCTATCCAGAAGCTTAGCCTTAATTACTGGAAGACTATTAGAATTAATAATCAAAAGTAGAATGGAAGAATTCCTGTATGAGAGTAACCTAATAAATGACAGTGAACAGGACTTCAGAAAGGGTAGATCTTGCCCAACTAATGGCAATATTGTCTATCTCTCTGCACGAAAGCCACACTGTGCCTCAGGGTAGACGCACTCGGCCAGCTTCTGGAGCCTGTTCAGAGCGACTCGAGCAAAGACTTTCCCCACTATGCTGAGCAGGGAGATTCCACGGTAGTTGTTGCAGTCACCACGGTCACCTTTGTTTTTATAGAGGGTGATGATATTGGCATCGCGCATGTCCTGGGGTACTGCTCCCTCGTCCCAGCACAGGCATAGCAGTTCATGTAGTGCTGAGAGTATAGCAGGCTTGGCACTCTTGATTATTTCAGGGGTAATGCTGTCCTTCCCAGGGGCTTTTCCGCTGGCTAGAGAATCAATGGCATCACTGAGTTCCGATTTGGTTGGCTGTATGTCCAGCTCATCCATGACTGGTCGAGGCTGGGCTGCATTGAGGGCAGTCTCAGTGACAGCATTCTCCCTGGAGTACAGTTCTAGGTAGTGCTCAACCCAGCGGTCCATTTGCTTGTGTTGGTCAGTGATTATGCCCCCTGATTTAGATTTGAGGGGGGGCGATCTTCTTGATGGTTGGCCCAAGAGCTCTCTTCATGCCATCATACATTCCTCTGATGTTTCCGGTGTCTGAGGCCAGCTGAATATGACTGCATAGGTGTTGCCAGTAGTCGTTTGCGCAGCGCCTGGCTGTTCTTTGTGCAGTGTTTCTGGCTGCTTTAAGTGCTGCGGATGTTAAATCGCTGGGGGCTTTCTTGCAGTTCAACAATGCAATGCGCTTAGCGGCTATGACAGGTTCCAGATCTTCATTATGAGATTGAAACCAGTCTGCATTTCTCTTCGCACTTTTGCCGTAGGTGGTCAAAGCTGACTCATAGATGGCATCTCTGATGTGGGCCCACTTGGTCTCAGCATCCCCTGTGGGAGTGTTTTGAAGGGCTGTTACAAGTGAATTTAGAAATTTTTGTAACAGCTGTGGGTGAGAAATTCTGCTCGTGTTGATGCCCGGGTGGCCCTTCTGCTTGGAATGATGCAACTTCTTTGGTCTGAGTCTAACCTTGCTGCACACCAGGGAGTGGTCGGTGTCGCAGTCCGCACTGTGGAAGCTGCGTGTGATTTGAACACTGTTTAAGGCGGCTCGCCTTGTGACAATGAGGTCTAGCTGGTGCCAACAACGCGATCTTGGGTGCCTCCATGAAACCTGGTGACAGGGTTTAGTGTGAAAGAACGAGTTGGTGATGCAGAGGTTATGATAGGTACACAACTCAAGCAGTCTCTGCCCGTTCTCATTCATCCTTCCAACGCCATATGCGCCCAAGGCAGGAGGGCCATGAGTCATGGTCGGCCCCAACCCTGGCATTAAAGTCCCCCAGCAGGAATAGGTGTTCGGTGTTGGGGATGCTGCTAATGATGTTATGGAGTTGCTCGTAGAACTGGTCTTTAGCTCGAGTCGCTCTGAACAGGTTCCAGAAGCTGGCCAAGCGCGTCTACCCTGAGGCACAGTGTGGCTTTCGTGCAGAGAGATCGACCATTGACATGCTGTTCTCCCTTCGTCAGATACAGAAGAAATGCCGTGAACAACAGATGCCCCTCTACATTGCTTTCATTGATCTCACCAAAGCCTTTGACCTCGTCAGCAGACGTGGTCTCTTCAGATTACTAGAAAAGATCAGATGCCCACCAAAGCTACTAAGTATCATCACCTCATTCCATGACAATATGAAAGGCACAATTCAACATGGTGGCTCCTCATCAGAGCCCTTTCCTATCCTGAGTGGTGTGAAACAGGGCTGTGTTCTCGCACCCACACTTTTTGGGATTTTCTTCTCCCTGCTGCTTTCACATGCATTCAAGTCCTCTGAAGAAGGAATTTTCCTCCACACAAGATCAGGGGGCAGGTTGTTCAACCTTGCCCGTCTAAGAGCGAAGTCCAAAGTACGGAAAGTCCTCATCAGGGAACTCCTCTTTGCTGACGATGCTGCTTTAACATCTCACACTGAAGAATGTCTGCAGAGTCTCATCGACAGGCTTGCGGCTGCCTGCAATGAATTTGGCCTAACTATCAGCCTCAAGAAAACGAACATCATGGGGCAGGACGTCAGAGATGCTCCATCCATCAATATTGGTGACCACGCTCTGGAAGTGGTTCAAGAGTTCACCTACCTAGGCTCAACTATCACCAGTAACCTGTCTCTCGATGCAGAAATCAACAAGCGCATGGGAAAGGCTTCCATTGCTATGTCCAGACTGGCCAAGAGAGTGTGGGAAAATGGCGCACTGACACGGAACACAAAAGTCCGAGTGTATCAGGCCTATGTCCTCAGTACCTTGCTCTATGGCAGCGAGGCCTGGACAACATATGTGAGCCAAGAGCGACGTCTCAATTCATTCCATCTTCGCTGCCTCCGGAGAATACTTGACATCAGGTGGCAGGACCGTATCCCCAACACAGAAGTCCTCGAGGCGGCCAACATCCCCAGCTTGTACACACTACTGAGTCAGCGGCGCTTGAGATGACTTGGCCATGTGAGCCGCATGGAAGATAGCAGGATCCCCAAAGATACATTGTACAGCGAGCTCGCCACTGGTATCAGACCCACCGGCCGTCCATGTCTCCGCTTTAAAGACGTCTGCAAACGCGACATGAAATCCTGTGACATTGATCACAAGTCGTGGGAGTCAGTTGCCAGCATTCGCCAGAGCTGGCGGGCAGCCATAAAGACAAGGCTAAAATGTGGCGAGTCGAAGAGACTTAGTAGTTGGCAGGAAAAAAGACAGAGGCGCAAGGGGAGAGCCAACTGTGCAACAGCCCCGACAAACAAATTTCTCTGCAGCACCTGTGTAAGAGCCTGTCACTCTAGAATTGGCCTTTACAGCCACTCCAGGCGCTGCTTCACAAACCACTGACCACCTCCAGGCGCGTATCCATTGTCTCTCGAGATAAGGAGGCCCAAAAGAAAAAGAAATGGCAATATTGTATTTAAGGAGGTGACATGCCAAATTGACAGGGGAAAGTCAAATGACTTACTTTATTGAGACTTCCAAAAAGCCTTTAAAAAATTTTCACAAGAGACCCCTTTACGAACTAAGAGTAGTGGGTATCAAAGGTAAGAAAAGGATGTGAATTAGTAGCTGCCTAAAAGAAGTAAAGGGTAATCATAAGGGCACTTAGATTTAAATAGAGAAAGGGATTGAGAAGGTGCCTCAAGAGATCTGGCACCCTTCCTAGTTCTGATATACAATCCTGTTACAATATAATTACATTTGAAGATGACACTGAGGTAGAAGCAAAGTCGTGTTCTCAGAGATAACCGAGAGTTTGCCATTTTACCTGGGCCAATCAGCAGCAAATGGAATTCAATACAGACAAAAGGAAGGTACTGTATATAAACCAGAAGTAAAAATAGGAGCAGTGTGTACAAAGAACAAAACAGCACAGGAACAGGCCATTCGGCCCTCCAAGCCTGCGCTGATCTTGATGCCTGCCGAAACTAACACCTTCTGCACTTCCGGGGCCCATATCCCTCTATTCCCTTCCTATTCATATATTTGTCAAGATGTCTCTTAAACGTCGCTATCGTATCTCCTTCCACCACCTCCCCTGGCAGCAAGTTCCAGGCACTCACCACCCTCTGTGTAAAAAACTTGCCTCGCACATCCCCTCTAAACTTTGCCCCTCGTACCTTAAACCTATGTCCCCTAGTAACTGACTCTTCCACCCTGGGAAAAAGCTTGACTCTCCACTCTGTCCATGTCGCTCATAACTTTGTACTCCACATTTGGGATAGAATATGCCAAGAGCAGAATTGAAAGAGACAGTGATGTTGCTTGATTTGTCGCTCAACATGTTTAGTTTAGTTTAGTTTAGAGATAGTCAAACTATGTGCTGCAGGAATAAATAAAGCAAAAAGGATGGATCAGTTGAATTTGAATGCCAAGAAATCATACCAAAACTGCTCAAAACTGGTCAGGCAACACCAGTGATGACATAAGGTTCAGAAGTGGTGCAGAAAACAGCAATGAAATTGATTTGTGGCATTAACTCGGATAAGTAGACAACATCTTCAATCTTGAAACAGGACATTTAATGAAACAAATAAAGTAAACCTGGAACAAGACATAGTTAGTGCAGAAAAGCAGGACAAAAGGGGCACAGGTTCAAGTTAGTGTCAGGCAAATTTAGGAGATTCCAGGAGGCATTTATTTGCACACAGGGTGATCAAAAGCTAGATATAATTACTAGGAATAGTAGCTGAAACCAAGAGACCAGATTGCTGTAGCGGGGAAACTGTACAGTTATCCAATATAGATAAATGAGCCCATCTGTACTGCACTTATAACGAGAGAAGGTTAACAGGTAGATGAATAATTCTATTTAACCTTCTGAGACTTTATTTTTAAAGAAATTTCTTAGTAGTCTGGAAGGATGGAATCAAATGGACTGAAGGGTTGTCTTAATCCAAACTGAACTTGTAATAGAACCATGGAATAAAAAGTCTACTAAGAAATGTATTTTATTCTGATAAGATTAATTGGAATCATTTATCCACATCTAAGTATTCTCCTGTGTAGTAAATGCTTGCTTCTCCATGTTGAGTAATGTTTTTGATCAAGGATCAGGAAACCTTTGGCTTAAGAAAAAATCTGAACTGAACAGAAAATGCATTTCAGATTGAAATTTTAGAATAGGGCGGCACAGTGGTGCAGTGGTTAGCACCACAGCCTCACAGCTCCAGTGACCCGGGTTCAGTTCTGGGTACTGCCTGTGCGGAGTTTGCAGGTTCGCCCTGTGTCTGCATGGGTTTCCGCCGGGTGCTCTGGTTTCCTCCCTCCCGCAGCCAAAGACATACAGGTTGATAGGTAAATTGGCCATTGTAAATTGCCCCTCGTGTAGGTAGGTGGTAGGAGAATGGTGGGGATGTGGTAGAGAATATTGGGTTAATGTAGGATTAGTATAAATGGGTGGTTGTTGGTCGGCACAGACTCGGTGGGCTGAAGGGCCGTTTCAGTGCTGTATCTCTAAATAATAAAAATAAATAAATAGAATGGTATAGAACAATAGTTGAGAAATGGGTGAGTCTAACTTCTGGCCAACATTAGAAAATGGACTAGCTAAACCAAATGGCTTTTCCTTGTTACTAAATTCTTTACCTCTTATCCAACACTGAAGATATCAGTGAAAAACCATCTGCTCATTAACAAAATGTTACAGCAATGTCTTTCACTCTTTCCAGCTTTTACATCAAGGAAGCCACCCATTTGATGATCTATTGACCTTGGCAACACTGTGTTTATGCAACTTCAGAGGAGGCTCCCAACTGAAATTATGCCCTGTGGTCCAATATAAAGAAAGTTACTTCAGTAGCATTTAATTTACATTCCTCAGATGAGACTACTTCTGGCTCATTATATAATGTTTTAGCCAATTCAGAATATAACAAATGTTCCAGGCCGGATGGTCTTTCTTGCAACTCATCTGAATTGGTGTTTTTCAAAGGGAAAGCAAAATAGAATGTCAAATAAGGTTAGCAGATGTTATTCCTTGGAATTCTGCAGAGACAAAATTACTGTATCCTGTATGGACTGCAATATTACCTCAACTAAACTTTAAAAAAAATGTGCAGGATGTGGCTTGAATGTAATGATTCTATTAGATGTAAAAAAAAATCCTTACCATTTAGGTAGTTTTACTTGTTGAATGTAATTACTGCTGTACCAAATGTGGTTTACAGGTGTGACTTCCTAACTGAATTTATGTCCACTGTATATTTATCTTTTGACCTGCTGAGCATCAACTGTGCTTTGCAATTTTCAAAATATGTATTTTACATCAAATAATATTTACTATACAAATCTTTTCATTAATTGATAGTAATTACATACAACAGAAGGAATTATCGAAACATAGAAGCAAGAGTAAACCTTCTCAAGCCTGTTCCACCATTCAATTAGGTCTTGGCTGATCTGTACCTCAACTCTCTTTACCCATCTTTGTTCTACATCCTTATCTAATAAAAATCTATCAATCTCAGTCTTGAAAATTTCAACTGACCCTGCATCCACAGGCTTTTGGGAGAGGAAGTTCCAGATTTCCTCTACCCTTTAATGTGTAAAAATTTTTCCTGATTTCACTCCTAAATGCCCTCTTACTCTGGATTCCCCATCAGAGGAAATCGTTTCTCTGTATCTACCCTATCAAATCACTTAACCATTTTAAATACCTCCATTAGATCATCTCTCAACCAACTAAATTCAAGGCCATACAAGTTTGTGTTATCTGTACTCAATTTTACCCTTTAATCCTGGTATCATTCTGCAGAATCTGTACTGTACCCCTACCAAGGCCAATATATCTTTCCTGAGGTTCAGAACCTAAAACGAAGGGCATTACTTCAAGTGGGGTCTGAACAACAGAAACTTGAATTCCAACCCCCTTAAGATAGCCAACATTCCATTAGCCTTATTGATTACTTTTTGTACATGTGGACTACCTTTTAATAATTTGTGTACATGATACCTAAATTGCTTTGCTCCTCCACAGCTCTTAGTCACTCAACATTAAGAAAATTCTCTGATTTGTCTTTCCCAGATCTAAAGCGGATGACCCCACACTTCCCCACGTTGAATGCCATCTGCCATAGATTTCCCCTCTCACTTAATCTGCCTATGTATCTTCTTCCCATCCCCACAATTTACAGTGCCTCCTAATTTAGTGTAAATCTGCAAACTTGGATATTTAATTCACTACAATCAGTGAAAGGAAGGAACAGGAAAGAAAGGGATAGGAAAGGAAAGGAAGGGACAGGAAAGGAAGGGACAGGAGGGAAGTAATTTTCATTCAGGAAGTTCCTGTATGTGAGAAACATTTCAAAGCACCTAGAGAAGATCTAGGCTCAAACAGACATTAATATGTGTCTGATTGTGAATGAATTAACTCAAATTTGGACAATTACCAAAACCATTCCCGTCCCATGGGGCCCATTTACCTCCTCTCTCCTCACTATCCCAGGCCCCAAACACTCCTTTCAGGTGAAGCAGCGATTTACTTGCACTTCTTTCAATGTAGTATACTGCATTCGCTGCTCACAATGTGGTCTCCTCTACATTGGGGAGACAAAACGCAGACTGGGTAATCGCTTTGCGGAACACCTCCGCTCAGTCCGCAAGCAGGACCCTGAGCTTCCGGTTGCTTGCCATTTCAACACTCCCCCCTGCTCTCATGCTCACATCTCTGTCCTGGGATTGCTGCAGTGTTCCAGTGAACATCAACGCAAGCTCGAGGAACAGCATCTCATTTACCGATTAGGCACACTACAGCCTGCCGGACTGAACATTGAGTTCAATCATTTCAGAGCATGACGGGCCCCCCATTTTACTTTCATTTTTAATTATTTTTTCTTTTTTACAACCTTTTTTTTTCATGTTTATTTCATTTCATCTTAGTTTGTTCAGTTTGCTTACCCACTTTTTTGTTCATGTTTGTACTTGCTGCTGTTCAACCTTCAGTCCGGTAACACCCTATTTGTACTAATGCTTTGTCTTTCAACACACCATTAACGTATTGTTTGCCTTTGCTCCATGACCTTTTGGTCAGCTATGTGGCCTTGTCCAATCTACACCTTCTCCTTTGTTATCTCTTGCCCCACCCCTGCCTCACTTGCTTATAACCTTTGACATTTCTAATATTTGCTAGTTCCAAAGAAGGGTCACTGACCCGAAACGTTAACTCTGCTTCTCTTTCCACAGATGCTGCCAGACCTGCTGAGTATTTCCAGCATTTCTGGTTTTTATTTCAGATTTCCAGCATCCGCAGTATTTTGCATACTATTTACACCTGTGCCACCTTTGTTGTCAAAATGGTTTCCTTTTTCATTTTCTGCCACTACATCTAGATACTACCCTGACATTAGCAGCTGAAGTGGAGGCAGTCTGCTCAGTGCGCAGTCCCATTGCTGTGGATGACTGTGGCGGGCGTCCTCTGGAGGAATGGGGCCTTGATAGTTCCATCCTACTGGGGTCTGCAGCACTGGTGCATGAGTACCCCCCATGTGCTCGCCTGCTGGAGGCAAGGAGGTCAATGTCAGGGGGGCGGGGGGGTGGAGGACAAGACGCCGCTTCCCCTAGGTGTCCTGAGAGGAAGACCTCAGGGCAGCTGGCACGTGTTCCTCCTCCATCTGGGGGGACGACGGCAGCTGCCTGTCTCCTTGAGGGGTAGGAGCACCTCCAGGGAGGTCCAGGTTCCGCGTCCCCCTCTGGCTCAGACTCTGCTGCATGAAGCCCATGGCAACATCGATGGAGTACATGTCTGATCGCATACGGCTTAAGTGCTCAACCAGACTCGCCACAGAGCTCGCCAAACTCTCAACTGAGGAAGCCATACGCTCAAATGTAGCAGTATGGCTTGCATGGCATCCTCCATGGCACACACAAAGCCACGCATGACCTCAGGCATCTCCGACATATGTTCCACATGGCTTTGCTGCACATCCAGCGGACTTCCCGTAGCAACAAACAGAGGATCATCATAAGCATGGGGCTGAGCAGGGGCCTGGTCCCCAGCAGTCCTCCGATTATCAGCGGACCCGACTGGCACATGCTCCCTCAGCTGCTCGGGCGTGTCTGTGTCACGCACAACAGATTGTGGCCCAGATTCTAATCTTAAACGCCCCATGGACCGTGTGGATGTATCTGCGCTGGCAGAGGTGGAAGAAGAGGCAGGTGACGGTGCACTCTCTGGGGCACTGTCTTCCTTTTCCTCCCCAGAAGAGTCATCTTGGGGCCCCACGGCTTCCAGACTGTTGAGCGTGGGCACCTGCAGTGGAGACACAAACAGAGACACCTTAACCATTAGCTCTGCACGAGCTCAGATCCTTTCAGTGGATGTGCACGCATGTCTGCAAGACTGAAGATGACACTTCCTCCTTACGCCTCTCTCGCTATTTGTGCAGCCTCCTCTTCAGCTAGTGTCAAGACTCAAATGTCAGTGACACCACCTCCTGTCTTAGCTCGCTTGAGACAGTACAGATGGAATGAGACATTTTTTTTTTAAGAATCACAACCATTGTAAACATGTATCAACATCACTCATCCAGGACTGGCTTTTGCAGGACCCATCCAAGCACATCAACAATGTCAACTTTATGCAGAATCATCTGCAGTACGTCACCAAGGATGCGTATGCAATCCAATGCATGCCTTGTTTGCCCTCTGTCTTAAAGAGACGGACCCAGAGTGACAAACAATGGAGCAGTTTCGCCAAGACCATTTGCTCTTGCCAATCTGAGCAAGTCGTTGGTGGGTTTGCAACACTGTACCCAGGTTCTGTGCGTCACCCCACAGTTCGAGATTTCCTCTGCTACCTACATCCAGGCCACCTTGGTCAGGTGTGTCTTTGCACTCCATCTGCAAGGAAGAGGACCTCCCGCCTTTCCCTGATGGCCTGGAGGAGAACCTGCAGGAAGGCATCACTGAACAATAGGGCAGAATGCTGCCTGCTGGCTGACATTTTCTTCGGTGTGGCTGCAGAGAAAAAGTACATGATGTGAAGTTGGTGCTGCATTACAAAAATTAAGGGAGGCAAAAACATCTTGAATTGATTTCAAGCTTGATTTCAGGCTCCTATTCAGACGCTTACATGACAGGAAGGTTTCTGATCCTTGAGGCTGCAAAATATAATACTTTATATTCATGGCGATCTTGGTGCTTGGCCCAGTGACAGTGGATTCCACCAATGAAAGGCCATCCCTGCCGCTAAATCCCACATGTCCACTGTTCCTGTCGCCACACGAAATTGCGTGGGAAACCGGAGACCTGGCAGAAGTAGAAGTTACGCCAACTTCCTGTTCCACTGTCGGGAACGCCACGGGACTCATGAAATCCCGTCCCATATGTTTTTGACACTTGGAGCATATGGAAATATCTTAAATTAACACTAGACCTACTGTTGAACTTTGTATTTTGTTTGGATTGATCTCCAGCACTTCTGCAGCTCCAGCGATTTCTGTAGATTTTCGGGTAACTTCTTTGCAGAATTTGAGTCAGATTTCCATGGATGGGCCTGCCAATGGAGAAGTGCCTGTTCCACACTTTCCATGTGCTCCCCAATATTACAGCTCACCATGCAACAAAGAATATTGACCATATTTCTAGTTTACTCCCTTCTCTTCCAAAATTATAAAGTAAAAGCAGATCAGTTCCCTTATATGTTTAAAACTACCAAAACGGTACTGTGTAAAAAAAAACAGAATGGACCAACCAAGGTCATCTTTTTCAGACATTTAACTTCGAAATAATAAATGTTTACTGAAAGAAGTAGTTCAAACAAACAACTGTTTTATGGTCAGTAACTACAAAAAACACCTACAGGTGACAAATCACACTGACATTTATGGTCCTAGAAAAATAACATATGGGATTATTGCTGCAGCTAGACAGAGTGGATGTGAGCTAGACTGAAGAAGCAATGTTATAAAATGACTATAATTATAAATCAATTAAATTTAAATTCAACCAATTCCTGTTCACAGTGCCCTTCAGCTGGTCAAATGTTAATAAACAGATTATTAGCATAACCCTCAATAATTTCTTGGAATATGTGTACAGATGAAACAGATTTAGGGGGAGGCGGTGGCGCAGTGGTATTATCACTGGACTAGTAACCCAGAGACCCAGGGTATTTATCTGGAGACATGGGTTCGAATCCCATCACAGCAGAAGGTGGAATTTGAATTTAATTAATAAATCTGGAATTAAAAAGCTAGTCGAATGATGGCCATGAAACCATTGTCGATCCATCTGGATCACTAATGTCCTTTAGGGAAGGAAATCTGCTGTCCTTACCTGGTCTGGCCGACATGTGACTCCAGACCCACAGCAATGTGGTTAACTCTTACATGCCCTCTGAAATGGCCTAGCAAGCCACTCAGTTGTACCTAACCGCTACGAAGTCAATAAAAAGGAATGAAACCGGACGGACCACCCGGCATTGACCGAGGCACCAGAAACAACAACGGCAAACCCAGCCCCGTCGATCCTGCAAAGTCCTCCTTACTAACATCTGGGGGCTTGTGCCAAAGTTGGGAGAGCTGTGCCACAGACTAGTCAAGCCTGACATAGTCCTACTCAGGGAATCATACCTTACAGACAATGTCCCAGACACTGCAATCACTATCCCTGGGTATGTCCTGTCCCACCACCAGGACAGACCCATCAGAGGTGGTGGGACAGTGGTCTACAGTAGGGAGGGAGTTGCCCTGGGAGTCCTCAATGTCGACTCCGGACCCCATTAAGTCTCATGGCATCAGGTCAAACATGGGCAAGGTAACCTCCTACCGCCCTCGCTCAGCTGATGAGTCAGTACTCCTCCATGTTGAACACCATTTGGAGGAAGCACTGAGGGTGGCAAGGGCACAAAATGTACTCTGGGTGGGGGGCTTCAATGTCCATCACCAAGAGTGACTTGGTAGCACCACTACTGACCGAGCTGGCCAAGTACTAAAGGACATATCGGCTGGACTGGGTCTGCGGCAAGTGATGAGGGAAACAAGAGGGAAAAACATACTTGACCTTGTCCTCACCAATCTGCCTGCCGCAGATGCTTCTGTCCATGACTGTATTGGTAGGAGTGACCACCACACAGTCCTTGTGGAGATGAAGTCTCGCCTTCACATTGAGGATACCATCCATCGTATTGCGTGGCACTATCACTGTGCTAAATGGGATAGACTTCGAACAGATTTAGCAATGCAAAACTGGGCATCCATGAGGCGCTGTGGGCCATCAGCAGCAGAATTGTACTCAACCACAAACTGTAACCTCATGGCCCAGCATATCCCCCACTCTACCATCACCATCATGCCAGGAGACCAGCCCTGGTTCAATGAAGCGTGCAGGAGGGCATGCCACAAAATGAGGCGTCATCCTGGTGAAGCTACAACCCAGGACTACTTGCTTGCCAAACTGCATTAGGAGTATGCAATAGACAGAGCTAAGCGATCCCATAACCAACGGATCAGATCTAAGCACTGCAGTCCTGCCACATCCAGTCGTGAATGGTGGTGGACAATTAAACAACTAACTGGAGGCGGTGGCTCCACAAATATCCCCATCCTCAATGATGGGGGAGCCCAGCACATCAGTGCGAAAGATAAGGCTGAAGCATTTGCAACAATCTTCAACCAGAAGTGCCGAGTTGATGATCCATCTCGGCCCCTTCCTAAAGTGCCCAGCATTACAGATGCCAGACTTCAGCCAATTTGATTCACTCCGCGTGACATCAAGAAACGACTGAAGGCACTGGATACTGCAAAGGCTATGGGCCCTGACAATATTCCGGCAATAGTACTGAAGACCTGTGCTCCAGAACTTGACGCACCCCTAGCCAAGCTGTTCCAGTACAGCTACAACACTGGCATCTACCCGGCAATGTGGAAAATTGCCCAGGTATGTCCTGTACACAAAAAGCAGGACAAGTACAACCCAGCCAATTACCGCCCCTTCAGTCTACTCTCAATCATCAGTAAAGTGATGGAAGGTGTCATCAACAGTGCTATCAAGCGGCACTTGCTTAGCAATAACCTGCTCACTGATGCTCAGTTTGGGTTCCGCCAGGACCACTCAGCTCCTGACCTCATTACAGCCTTGGTTCAAACATGGACAAAAGAGCTGAACTCAAGAGGTGAGGTGAGAGTGACTGCCCTTGACATCAAGGCAGCATTTGACCGAGTATGGTATCAAGGAGCCCTAGCAAAACTGGAGTCAAGGGGAATCAAGGGGAAAACTCTCTGCTGATTGGAGTCATACCTAGCGCAAAGGAAGATGGTTGTGGTTGTTGGAGGTCAATCATCTAAGCTCCAGGACATCACTACAGGAGTTCCTCAGGGTAGTGTCCTAGGCCCAACCATCTTCAGCTGCTTCATCAATGACCTTCCTTCAATCATAAGGTCAGAAGTGGGGATGTTTGCTGATGATTCCACAATGTTCAGCACCATTCACAACTCCTCAAATACTCAAATAAGGAATCCTGAGGCGAGTAACTCACCTCCTGACTCCCCTAAGCCTGTCCACCATCTACAAGGTACAAGTCAGGAGTGTGATGGAATACTCTCCACTTGCCTGGATGGGTGCAGCTCCAACAACACTCAAGAAGCTCGACACCATCCAGGACAAAGCAGCCCACTTGATTGGCACCCCATCTACAAACATTCACTCCCTCCACCACCGACGCACAGTGGCAGCAGTGTGTACCATCTACAAGATGCACTGCAGCAATGCACCAAGGCTCCTTAGACAGCACCTTCCAAACCCGCGACCTCTACCAACTAGAAGGACAAGGGCAGCAAATACATGGGAACACCACCACCTGTAAGTTCCCCTCCAAGTCACACACCATCCTGACTTGGAACTATATCGCCGCTCCTTCACTGTCACTGGGTCAAAATCCTGAAAGTCCCTTCCTAAAAGCATTGTGGGTGTACCTACCTCACATGGACTGCAGCGGTTCAAGAAGGCAGCTCACCACCACCTTCTCAAGGGCAATTAGGGATTGGCAAAAAATGCTGGCCTAGCCAGTGATGCCCACATCCCATGAACGAATTTTTAAAAAATTTAAGTTTATTTTTTAAAATGGTGACAGTGACAAGTATAGGATGAGATCACAACCAACTTCTACATTACCATCTGGCTGTTCACTTCTGAATACCGATCTAAATGCATATAAGCTTGATTAATAGCAAGTACCTCAGCCAGTCTGACTGTATTTTGATTAATTCATAAGCTAGTTTATAATATTCAGCACTAACAAATTATAAAAAGTGATTTTTTGCAGATGGCACAATACAAAAAAAACAGACTATGAAGTTACAGAATTTATTCTAGAAGAACTATAATGGAGATTCTATTCAATCAGTGGTCTGTTGATACTAGTTTTACAACAACAACCTGCATTCTTTTGGGCTTCCTTATCTCGAGAGACAATGGATACGCGCCTGGAGGTGGTCAGTGGTTTGTGAAGCAGCGCCTGGAGTGGCTATAAAGGCCAATTCTGGAGTGACAGGCTCTTCCACAGGTGCTGCAGAGAAATTTGTTTGTTGGGGCTGTTGCACAGTTGGCTCTCCCCTTGCGCCTCTGTCTTTTCTCCTGCCAACTACTAAGTCTCTTCGACTCGCCACAATTTAGCCCTGTCTTTATGGCTGCCCGCCAGCTCTGGCGAATGCTGGCAACTGACTCCCACGACTTGTGATCAATGTCACACGATTTCATGTCGCGTTTGCAGACGTCTTTATAACGGAGACATGGACGGCCGGTGGGTCTGATACCAGTGGCGAGCTCGCTGTACAATGTGTCTTTGGGGATCCTGCCATCTTCCATGCGGCTCACATGGCCAAGCCATCTCAAGCGCCGCTGACTCAGTAGTGTGTATAAGCTGGGGATGTTGGCCGCTTCAAGGACTTCTGTGTTGGAGATATAGTCCTGCCACCTGATGCCAAGTATTCTCCGAAGGCAGCGAAGATGGAATGAATTGAGACGTCGCTCTTGGCTGGCATACGTTGTCCAGGCCTCGCTGCCGTAGAGCAAGGTACTGAGGACACAGGCCTGATACACTCGGACTTTTGTGTTCCGTGTCAGTGCGCCATTTTCCCACACTCTCTTGGCCAGTCTGAACATAGCAGTGGAAGCCTTACCCATGCGCTTGTTGATTTCTGCATCTAGAGACAGGTTACTGGTGATAGTTGAGCCTAGGTAGGTGAACTCTTGAACCACTTCCAGAGCGTGGTCGCCAATATTGATGGATGGAGCATTTCTGACATCCTGCCCCATGATGTTCGTTTTCTTGAGGCTGATGGTTAGGCCAAATTCATTGCAGGCAGACGCAAACCTGTCGATGAGACTCTGCAGGCATTCTTCAGTGTGAGATGTTAAAGCAGCATCGTCAGCAAAGAGGAGTTCTCTGATGAGGACTTTCCGTACTTTGGACTTCGCTCTTAGACGGGCAAGGTTGAACAACCTGCCCCCTGATCTTGTGTGGAGGAAAATTCCTGCATTATATATCTATATAATGAAGGGTCACTGACCCGAAACGTTAGCTCTGCTTCTCTTTTCACAGATGCTGCCAGACCTGCTGAGTGGTTCCAGCATTTCTTGTTTTTATTATATATCTATATATTGTTTAACTGTACATCGAATTTTTTTTTTAAATTCATCAATAAAGCAACTTACTAAGCTATGCAATCTGCTGCTCATCTCACTCTTAAAAAGAGAGTGGCTGTCATCGTGAACATCCCCTGAACCACAAGTTGCATTTATGTAGAGTGCTATGAAACAAAAGTTGATACCAAACCACATAAGGACGTATTAGGAAAGGTGACCAAATGCTTGGTTAAAGAGGTAGGTTTGAAGAAGCATATTAAAAGGAGGAAACAGAGAGAGGCTTAGAGAGTAATTCTTGAGCATGGGCCTAGGCAGCTGAAGGCATGGCTGACAATAGTGGAGCAATTAAAATTGAGGATGCTCAAGAGTCCAGAATTGAAGCAACTCAGAGATCTTGGAGGGTTGTAGGGCTGGAGGAGGTTACAGATATATGGAGGCGTGAGGCCATGGAAGGATTTGAAAACAAGGATGAGAATTTTAAAGTCTAGGCGTTGCCAGACCGGGAGCCAATGAAAGTCATCGAGCACAGGGGTGTTAAGTGAATGGGACTTGCTGCAATTTAGGATACTGGCAGCAGGGATTTGGATGAGTTCAAGTTTGTGGAGAGTGGAAGATAGGAGGTTAACTAGGAGAGCACTGGAATGATCAAGTCCAGTGGTAACAAAGGCATCGATAAGGGTTTCAGCAGCAGATGAGCTGAGGCAGGGGCAGAGAGAGGCAATGTTACAGAGGTATAAGAGGTCTTGGTGATGAAACAGAGATGTGGACAAAAGCTCATCTGTTCAAATATGACTCTATGCCTCTAAATAGGACGCTAAGCTTACAAACAGTCAGCTCAGTTTCAGACAGTGGCCGGGAAGATGGATAGAGTCAGTGGCTAGGGAACAGAGTTTGTGTCAGGGACCAAATGCAATGGCTTTATCTTCCCAATATTTCTGCTCAACTAGGACTGGATGGCGGACAAGCAGCAGGACAAATCAGAAACAGTGGAAGGGTCAAGAGGGGTGGTGGTGAGATGGAGCTGAGTGTTGTCAGCATACATATGGAACCTGACATTATGTTTTCAGATGAGGTCTCCAAGGGGTAGCCTATAGATGATAAATAGGAGGGAGCCAAGCATAGATCCTTGGGAGACATCAGAGGTGATGGTGCGGGAGCAGGAAGAGACGTCAATCCAGGTGAATTTCTGGCTATGACTGCATAGATAAAAATCGAACCAGCAGAGGGAAATCCCATCCAGCTGGATGTCAATGGAGAGGCACTGGAGGAGGATGGTGTGTTCAACCATGTCAAAGACTATAAACTGGTCGAGAAGGATAAGGAGGGATAGTTTACCATAATTACAGTCATGTAAGATGTCATTTCTGATTTTGATAGTGGCCATTTCAGGGCTGTGGTAGGGGCAGAAACCTGATTGAAGGGGTACAAATGTGGAATTGTGGGAAAGATGGGCACTGATTTGGGAGGCGACAACACAATCAATAACTTTGGAGAGGAAAGGGAGGTTGGAGCTGAGGCAGTAGTTTTCAAGGATAGAGGGTTTTTTTGAGAAGGGGGCTAATGATGGTAGATTTGAAGGGGAGAGGGCAGTACCTGTGGAGAGAGAACCATTATCAGCTTACATGAAGACCAGTAAGGGAAGTTGGGCAGTCAGTAATTTTGTGGGAATAGGGTTGAGGGAGGAGGTAAGTCTCATGGACAAGATGAGCTCGTAGAGTGCCTGAGGGGAAAAAGGAGAGAAAGATGAGATCAGAGTGAAGGGAGGAGTAGAACCCGAGGGGAAGTTTGTTTTGGTGAGCTAGGGGAAGGAGTAGAGGCAGCTGAACAGATGGTCTCAATTTTGGCAAAGAAGTCCATGAGCTTCTCACACTTGTTATTGGAAGTGAAGGTAGAGGAGGCAGGGGAGAAGGGCTTAATAAGATGGTGGTCCAGCCAGATTTGGTGATAAATGGTTAAACCAAGTGTCTGCCATAAACGTTCTAAGTTTGCATTCCTTGGACTTAAGGGAGTGGAGATAAGAGATAAAATACCGGGGGATGACCAGGGTGAGCGGGAGTAATAGTTTTAGTGAGGTCCAGGGCATCAAAGGTGGAGGTGAGGGTATGATTGAGTAGGTAGTAGCTGCAGAAATATCATGGTGAATGGAGTGCCAAAGGCTAGGCAGACGGGAATTCGAAATATAAACAGAAAATGCTGGAAATATTAAGCATTTCAGGCAGATCCGTGGAGAAAGAAACAGAGTTAACTTTTCAGGTCACTGACCTTTCATTAGAAATGGAAATTGTTACAGGTGTAACAGGTTTTAAGCAAGCACAGATGCAGGGAAAATGGGAGAGAGGAGGAAAGAACAAAAAGGGGAGGTCAGTGATTGGATGGATTCACAAAAGGGGCAATGGTGGCAAGGCAGAAGGGGGTGGTAATGGGACAAGCAAAGAAACAAAAGATGGGTCTAGAGGAGCTGTAAATGGCAACATCAGAGTCATTAACAGCACCTGCTGTGTGAAAAAGTGGGAGCAGCTTCAAAGTGCCATCGTAAGCAACTTAAGGGAGAGATTTTTCAGGGGTGGACGCAGAGGAAGTGGCATTGGGAGAGGAAAGGGGAATGTGAGTGGAGAAATATCAGAGATGGCCTTATTTATGATTGATATAATGGAAGTGAAATGAATTTGGCCTAACCGTCAGCCTCAAGAAAACGAACATCATGGGGCAGGATGTCAGAAATGCTCCATCCATCAATATTGGCGACCACGCTCTGGAAGTGGTTCAAGAGTTCACCTACCTAGGCTCAACTATCACCAGTAACCTGTCTCTAGATGCAGAAATCAACAAGCGCATGGGTAAGGCTTCCACTGCTATGTTCAGACTGGCCAAGAGAGTGTGGGAAAATGGCGCACTGACACGGAACACAAAAGTCCGAGTGTATCAGGCCTGTGTCCTCAGTACCTTGCTCTACGGCAGCGAGGCCTGGACAACGTATGCCAGCCAAGAGCGACGTCTCAATTCATTCCATCTTCGCTGCCTTCGGAGAATACTTGGCATCAGGTGGCAGGACTATATCTCCAACACAGAAGTCCTTGAAGCGGCCAACATCCCCAGCTTATACACACTACTGAGTCAGCGGCGCTTGAGATGGCTTGGCCATGTGAGCCGCATGGAAGATGGCAGGATCCCCAAAGACACATTGTACAGCGAGCTCGCCACTGGTATCAGACCCACCGGCCGTCCATGTCTCCGTTATAAAGACGTCTGCAAACGCGACATGAAATCGTGTGACATTGATCACAAGTCGTGGGAGTCAGTTGCCAGCATTCGCCAGAGCTGGCGGGCAGCCATAAAGACAGGGCTAAATTGTGGCGAGTCGAAGAGACTTAGTAGTTGGCAGGAGAAAAGACAGAGGCGCAAGGGGAGAGCCAACTGTGCAACAGCCCCAACAAACAAATTTCTCTGCAGCACCTGTGGAAGAGCCTGTCACTCCAGAATTGGCCTTTATAGCCACTCCAGGCGCTGCTTCACAAACCACTGACCACCTCCAGGCGCGTATCCATTGTCTCTCGAGATAAGGAGGCCCAAAAGAAATGGAAGTAGAGAGGTCACATGAGATGACAAGGTCAAGGGGGTGACTGTGAATATGGGCAGTGGAGTTTATATGGATTTTGCTTTTAATATATAAGGATGAGATGTTGCTTGTTGAAAAGGCTGAGGGAGGAAAGCAATGAGAATATCTCTGAAAAACTTGGCACGGTACATGGGTGGGCAGTAGAGAATGAGGATTTTAAAAGAGAGGTGAGAGGGATGGAACAAAGTGAGATGCTCAAAAGAGAAGGTGCCAGAGGAGTAGGGAAACAGACCAAGGTGTGATTGTGAATAAGGACCACACCGCCGTCATCACCACAACTGTCTGGACAGGGCAAGTGGCGGAACACAAAGCCATCTCAAAACTAAACAACATGCACTTGAGCAGTGAGTTAGAGCTCGGAATAAATATTTGATACAGATTCAACATATAGTCTACATAATGTTTTAAAACTATTCAGTCACTCTGCAAGTACTGAAGCATTTTAATTTCATACAGTTTTCACCTCTCTATCAAGTGGCAAGAGCTTAAACTTGATCTTTGCTTTATGACTAGCTGATCTATCAAGCTCTATTCCAGTGATGAATTTAATTCTTCATCCCAGCTTAAGGGCATGTTATGACATTGGCAAAAGGGCACCCTACTATGGGAAGAGGGACAAGATAAAAAATGATGATTGTCTATATTCTTTGGCTTGTGATGCAATGCGCATTCTAACAGCAGATAGTTTGTGTTCAGTTAAATGAACAAACTCATTATCATTTGCCATCTTTATTTTTGCTTATGCATTTGTAAAACAATCCCCCAAACAATCAGTGAACTAGAAAACAAATGTTGTAATGATAAGAATGGTACCAATGTTTTCACTTGGTGCAGAACAAAACTGAACGCTCCATTGTATGGTGGGATTTACTTCTACTGTCGCATCTATGAAGGGAAGCTCTAATAGCTGTAGCGATGGCAACATCAAAATCTATCCTGTTTTGAGAGAGTTACTAATAACACAACAATTACTGTTGATGTTGCTAAGTTTAGATAAGGAAGACTGCAACTGCTGAAACACTGACATGCACTCTCATTCCAATTTATCAGAATTATTTCACACTTAGATTGTACTAAATTAATTCTAGGTACAAAAGCAACTGGATACACACTCAAACTACCACCTCTGGAACAAACAACTGAATCACTACACAGTCAATGAAAGACCACAAACAGCATTACAGGTAAAGAAGCTCATTCACAACGTAAGATCAGAAAAATATGAGCACACTCTGGATCTAGATAATAGTATTACCCAGTAACCGTTCAAAGTGACACTGAAGAATGAAGTGCTTCATCTTTAAACCTAACCCTCCATCAATTATACATACTCATTAGTTTGTTAGAGATTATAACATTCTGAAGTAGCCACATTCTGAACCACAGCTTCCTCTCAGAAATTCATAAGAAGGAAGTAATTTTGCATCCTAATCTGGAAATTTTCCAAGGTAGTTATTTTGCAGATCTGGGGTTTCAAATGTTTGGGAAAAGAAGTGTACTCAATAGAACATAAAATCAGTACAAAGAGGAATCAATGGCATGATAGTATTTATAAATACAAAAAAAAGTAACATATATATCTCATTCAGCTTTCCAGTAATCTTAACTAACATGGCCCTCCTAACCATGACTCTCAGGTCTTATGGAGTCATGTCAACCATCCCTCAGGACTGAACATTCCCCTCCCTATATTTGTTCCTCTCAACGCAGGTATGATAAAAAGGATGACAGGGCATAGCACTGAAGGAGAGAGCATGGACTTTGATATACCAGAATTGAGGGGATGCAACCATCAGGAAAGATTGTAATGAGATGAGGGGAGGACCTGATAGAGGTTTTTAAAATTATGAAGGGGTTCGATAGAGTGGACATGGAGAAACTTTCCACTTGTGGATGAGCCCAGATGAAAGGTCATAAATATAAAATAGCCACTAATAGGTCAAACAAAGAATTTAGGAAGAATTTCTTTACATAGGGTGTGGCGTGCTTCTACATGGAAAGACTGAAGTAGATAGCATTGATGCATTCATTCAGGGGATGCTTAATCCATACATGAGGGAGAAGGGAATGATAAGAAAGACTTGCATTTATATAGCGCTTTTCATGACCACAGAACATCTCAAAGCGCTTCACAGCCAATGAAGTACTTATGAAATGTAGTTACTGTTGTAATGTAGGAAATGCAGCAGCCAAGTTGCACACAGCAAAATGCCACAAACAACAATGTAATAATGACCAGACAATTTGTTTTAGTGACTGAGGAATAAATATTGGCCAGGAGTCTGGGGATAACACCCCTGCTCTTCTTCAAAATAGTGCCATGGGATCTTTTACATCCACCCAAGCAGGCAAATGGAGCTTTGGTTTAATGTCTAAATCCAAAAGACAGCACCTCCAACAGTGCAGTTTACCCTCAGTGTCAACCTCGATTTTTGTGCTCAAGCCCTGGAGTGGGACTTGAAACTAGAACCTTATAACTCAAAGTCAAGAGCATTTCAAACTGAGCCACAACTGACACATAAAGACCTTGAAAGTAATGGCTGCCATTTTATGGTTCCCACTGGAGAGAGGCATGCTGATAATGCACCTGCCTCTGCTCCTGGCTGTAAACTTTATTTTCAACCTCCATCTTGTAGAAAGAAAGGATTATTCCCAAAAGAATACCCAAAGTATCCAAAGGGTGCCACTGCTTATTTCATGCAAACTATCTTCAATGGTAGGACTATCTTGCATGGTAGGGGAGAAAAATTCAAAAACAAAGACAACCACTTAAAGGTCCAGTCCAAAAACATAATCAGCCAGCAAAAATGCAATATAAAGAAAGCAGAGCCCCAAAACAAGCTCTGCTAATTCACTGCAAAAGGTCTGCTAGTACCGTACTCCCAAGTGGCTGCAGGAGCGCGCTTTGCAGCAACATTTAAAGATGCATATCACTGACCTTGCAATGAATGTGCACTGCATGGGAATTCCAGGGAAGCAAGGATACTTCCTCAAAGTAGTCCCAAATGAATGCTGTAATGAGGCACCATCAAACAGCACAAGGCTCCTACGCCCCAGCACTAACCATCAGAAAACGCTTGTAGCAACCCGATCTTACACTCCTCTTTAATGCAGGCACTTCTCACCTTACAATCCATTATAATGAGGCCTCAGGCCAATATGACAGGCACATCAGGCCTCCTCATTCAGGTACAGGGTATGCATCCTACACCCAATATTCCCTGTAAGCTGTGTGTGCACGCGGCCATGTATCAACCCGAAAGGTACTACGCTGGCTGCTCACAAGCTGTCCCCTTTAAGACACCATGCAAAACAATCTAAAAGGTACCACACACTGAAATGAACAATGGAATAAAATTAGAGGGGTCACTGCCTGCATCCCCTGCATACCCAAAAATGAACAAGCCAAAATTTCTAAGGTCGAATTTCTAAGCATATTTCAGGACCTCAGGATGTCTCAAAAAGACTGATTTACAGACAGTGAACTACCTTTGAGTGTAGTCACTGTTGTAATGTAGGAGCAAAGATGAAGCAATATATTTACATATAGGGGCAGAGTAGGAAGAAGTCATCAGAGTGAGAGGAGGCTTGGATGGAGAATAAGCACAGGTATGTGTCTGTTTCTGTGCTGTACATTCTATGCAAGGTACTTATATTGTAAGGTACTGGGAAGGAGGGAGCAAAGGAAGTAGGGTGAGTGCAGAGGTAATGAGGGAGTGAATGGTGGGTGGTGTTTCTTTTTTTTTTGTCCCGCTTCTTGTATTTGTGGTTATTTCAATTCTACTCCTGCTCCTTTTTTAAATTTACTTTTTAACCCCCCACACTGCCCCCCCCCCCCACCAGCTGCCCATATAGCCCAAAACCTTGAGAGTTTCTGATAAACATATTTTTGCCTCGTCAGTCATCACCTGCTGTAACCTGCATTTTCTCACTTAGACCTTAATGCTTTTGTCTCTTCCATGTTCAACAATGGCAATTACCAAATTCTCTGGGCCCCTAGTTTTTCTCTTCCTTTGTTCCTTCCCAAGACTTTCACTAGTCCTTGTCACTCAGCATTCTCATTCACTAAAATAAATTTTTCTGTAACCCCAATGTTTCCTCCTGTAACATTTCATACCTCCTAACCAATCAACCCAAAAAGTTTCCAACATACCTCCGTTCACCATCACATATCCCAACTTGATTAGAGCTACAGGAAGAAATATAAGGGGTGAGAATGGAGGCCTGAAGGGTCCAAATTTGCAGATGACATTAAAAGTAGCAGGCATGTAAAAATTCAAGCATGTATAACCCAACAAAACACAGGCACCACATCAACATCTTGAATACTGTAGCAAATTTCCACGTAGCTTTCAAAATTGTGCATCGTTTTTAAGCATACAACAGATGTTAGAATAGTCTTGGTATATTTATAAAAACATAAGAAATAGGAGATGTAGACCATACAGTCCATCGAGCTTGCCTCGCGATTCAATACTATCATGGTTGATCATCTGCCTCAACTTCGCTTTCCTGCCTGCTCCCCTTATCCCTTGATTTCCTGAGAAATCAAAAATCTGTATATCACAGCCTTAAATATATTCAACGATGGAGCATCCACAACCCCTTGGGGTAGACAATTCCAGAGATTCACAACCCCCTGACTGAAGACATTTCTCCACATCTCAAAGAGTCATAGAGTTTTACAGCACAGAAACAGGCCCTTCGGCCCAACGCGCCTACGCCGACCATCAAGCAACCATCCAATCGAATCCCATTTTCCCGCACTTGGCCCGTAGCCTTGTATGCTATGGCGTTTCAAGTGCTCATCTAAATACTTTGTAAATGTTGTGAGGGTTCCTGCCTCTACCACCCCTTTAGGTAGTGTGTTCCAGATTCCAACCACCCTCTGGGTGAAAACATTTTTCCTCATGCCCCTCATAATTTTGTATACCTCAATCAGGTCCCCCGTCAGCTTTCTCTGCTCCAAGGAAAACAACCCCAGCCTATCTAGTCTCTCTTCATAACTGAAATGCTCCAGCCCAGGCAACATCCTGGTGAATCTCCTCTGCACCCTCTCCAGTGCAATCACATCCTTCCTATAGTGTGGTGACCAGAACTGTACACAGTACTCCGGCTGTGGCCTAACCAGCATTTTATATAGCTCCATCATAACCTCCCTGCTCTTATATTCTATGCCTCGGCTAATAAAGGCAAGTATCCCATATGCCTTCCTAACCACCATATCTACCTGTGCTGCTGCCTTCAGTGATCTATGGACAAGCACCCCAAGGTTCCTCTGACCCTCTGTACTCCCTAGGGTCCTACCATCCATTGTATATCCCCTTGCCTTATTAGTCCTCCCAAAGTGCATCAACTCATACTTCTCAGGATTAAATTCCATCTGCCACTGCTCCGCCCATCTTACCAGCCCAATTATATGGGCAGCACAGTGGTGCAGCGTTTAGCACTGCAGCCTCACAGCCCCAGCAACCCAGGTTCCGTTCTGGGTACTGCCTGTGCAGAGTTTGCAAGTTTGCCCTGTGATCGCGTGGATTTCCTCCGGGTGCCCCGGTCTCCTCCCACCCCGGTCTCCTCCCACCTGCCAAAGACTTGCGGGTTGATAGGTAAATTAGTCATTGTTTAAAAAAAAAATTGCCCCTTGTGTAGGTAGGGGAAGGTGGGGATGCGAGAGGGAAAAAAAATGGGATTAATGTAGGATTAGTATAAATGGGTGGTTGATGGTCAGTCTGGACTCGGTGGGCCAAAGGGCCTGTTTTGCTACTGTATCTCTCTATGACTCTAAATTGTCCTGTAATCGAAGGCTTTCCTCCTCACTATTTACAACACCACCAATTTTCGTGTCGTCTGCGAACTTACTGATCATACCTCCTATATTTACGTGTAAATGTAAATAATGTACACTACAAACAGTAAGGGTCCCAGCACCAATCCCTGAGGTACCCCACTGGTCACAGACCTCCATTCGCAAAAACAACCCTCGACCATCACCCTCTGCCTCCTTCCACTAAGCCAATTTTGGATCCAATTTGCCAAATTACCCTGGATCCCATGGGCTCTTACCTTCTTAAACAATCTCCCATGTGGGACCTGATCAAAAGCCTTATTGATGTTTATGTAGAATACATCAACTGCTTTACCCTCATCTACACATTTAGTCATCTCCTCAAAAAATGCAATCAAATTTGTTTGACATGATCTCCCCCTGACAAAGCCATGCTGACTATCCCTGATTAATCCCTGCCTCTCCAAGTGGAGATTAATCCTGTCTCAGAATTTTTTCCAATAATTTCCCGACCACTGATGTTAAACACACAGGCCTATAATTACCTGGTTTATCCCTGCTACCCTTCTTGAATAATGGAACCACATTCGCTGTCCTCCAGTCCTCTGGTACCTCTCCTGTGGCCATAGAGGATTTGAAAATTTGTGTCAGAGCCCCTGCTATCTCCTCCCTTGCCTCACATAGCAGCCTGGGATACATCTCATCTGATCCTAAATGATCGATCCCTTATCCTGAGACTGTGCCTCTGTGTTTTAGATACGCCAACCAGGGGAAACAATCTCTCAGTAACTACCTCATCAAGCCCCCTCAGAATCTTGTATGTTTCAATCAGATCACCTCTCATTCTTCCAAACTCCAGAGAGTGTAAACCTAATTTACACAGCCTCTCATCATAGGGCAACACTCTCATCCTGGAAACAATCTAGGAAATCTTCACAGTATAGCCTCCAATCCAAGTATATCCTTCCTTAGATATGGAGTCCAAAAATGCACACAGGACTCCAGGTGTGGCCTCACCAAAGCTCTATACATTTGTAGCAGGACTTCCTTATTCTTGTACTCCAATCCCCTTGTATTAATGGCCAACATGCCATTTGCCTTCATAACTGCTTTCTATACCTGCATGCAAACTTTGTGTTCCTTGTATGAGTACACCCACGTCTCTCTGAACATCAAGATTTAGAAGTTTCATGCCTTTTAGAATCACAGAATGGTTACAACATTGCAGTGCATTCCAGATCCCAACCACTCGCTGCATAAAAAAGTTTCTCATGTCGCCGTTGCTTCTTTTTCCAACCAACTTAAATTGGTGTCCTCTGGTTCTTAATCCTTCCGCCAACATGAAGTTTCTCCCGATCTACTTTGTCCAGACCCCTCATGAAAAAATATTCTGCTTTTCTATTCTTACTGCCAAAGTGAATAGCCTCACACTTCCCCACATTATGCTCCATCTGCCACCTTGTTACCCACTCACTTAACCTGTCTATATCTCTTTGTAGTTGTGTCCTCCTTATAATTGTGATCATTAAAGCTGCAATAATTTAAGTGTACACTCCTTCACTGTAATATTGCTACTATATTCCTCAAAGCTTTACTATCATAATCAAGAAATGTCACAATACATAACGTGGTGTATTATTAGAATATGATGCTCTCCTTTAGAACAAGAGATAAACATTTCAAACATGTTTGACAGCAATTGCAATAAATAAGGACAGCGCGGTAAAATATTTCTGTTGTATATTATTTATAAAGTGACGTGAAATAAAATAGGGTTTCCAAGCGACATAATATCTGATTTCCCTTTCAAAAAAACAGCAGTTCCCTCGGGGAGTCGTGTCGGTGATCTAAGTTCTCAATCGTGTGAGCTTAGTTTTAAACAGTGCTGGATATATTGTATTTGCTGTACTACTGACACTATCAACTCGTTGCGGGCGATGCGCCCTCCACTTAGAACCAAAAGGCATTGAAGCGTGTACCACCGACAGTTTCCCGTTATCATCGCAGGGCCGTCCCACCTCAGCCTACGAACCAAACCGATTTTATTATTACTGACAATCATCATCTCCCGTTCCCCAAACAAATCCAGTGTTAAGCAATCTCCAGAATGGAGGGATGCAACATCATAAATCAACATAATCAAGAATTCTTTCCCTCATGAAATAAAGGACAGCGGCTCTGGGTCGGGAGCTTATCAGAACAAAAACAAACCAGCGCCGGTAGCTGGGAGCCGGGGCCACACTGAACGGACACACACGGTTACCGGTCCCTCCAACATGACCAGCTCCGTCCAGATTCGGTGAGGAAAAAGGCATCTATTTCCACTATCCGGTTAAACAGACAGAGGGAGAGAGTTGGACAAGCCCCGGCCGGCGCCTTACCTTGTGTACGGGCTGCGCTGCTCGCTGCTCACACTGTGCCGCTGCGGCTCTCTCTTCATTCTTCCTGACACCGAGATACTGCGCTGCCTCTGCGCGCGCTCGCGCCCGCCCTGTACTCGCGCTCTGCTCCCCAGAGGCTGCGCGCGGACTTCGCCACTCGTGCTGGTCGGCAGCACCATCTGCTCTGGAGCTTTAGTATATGGAGGGGAGGGGCGGGAGCAGTGTACTTGCTGTAGGTTTATTGTGCATTTTGCTTTAAGAACTTCATTGTCCTCTCTCTTTCCTTCACTGTCTTTCTGCGTTCAGCGCAAAAACGTGTGAATTCACGCAGTTACAAAAAAAGCACCTTGCAGCGATCTTTATCTTGCTTCGTGTTTAGTTATTTGGAGCACATTGACCACACTGCTGGGAGGAGACATTGCACTGTCAGACCTTGGGGTTTGATTCGGCGGTATTTTAAAGACTGCAGAAAGTTGTGAGCTGAAACCTCGATTTTTAATTCATCTTCCGATTGCCTTGTGATACAGCACTAAACGGCAAATGCTTGAAAATAAACAATTCTTTTCAACAACAGAAAAATACAATATTAAAAATTAACTCCAAAATCTAGGGAAAATAAAGCAGAGAATTGGATGTAATATATTTGTTCGAATGTGGGGAATTAGCTCAAATGGTAGAGCGCTCGCTTAGCATGTGAGAGGTAGCGGGATCGATGCCCGCATTCTCCAATGTGTTTTCTTGCTGTCATGAATACTTCAATTAATATTTCCAAAAGCTATAAATGATGTCAAACACACCTTCTGTATTTCAAAAGCTGGTGCATATATGTGTTTTAGTTTCCAACAAAAATAAAATCCTTAGATATTTATAATTAACTAGTGGCATAGATTTAAAGTAAAGGATTAGAGGGGAGTTTCAGGAGAAATTTTTTCACCCAGAGGGTGGTGGGGGGTTGTCTCGAACTCATTGCCTGAAAAGGTGGTAGAGGCAGAAACCCTCATCGCATTTAAAAAATACTTTGTAGTTGAAGTGCCATAACCTACAGGGCTACGGACCAAGAGCTGGAAAGTGGGATTTGGCTGGATCACTCTTTTTCAGAGGGCAGGGGCACGATGGGCCAAATGGCCTCCTGTGCTGTATCTTTTCTATATTTCTAATTTTAATTTTAGGAAAACTTAATTAAGAAGTCAGGCGATATTCTATTCAAATTCATCTTCATAGATTTGTTACAAATAAGCATAATTTATCTGGTATACTTTCCGGGGATTTTAGTTTGGTCTGAATCTCAACAGTGAATCGTTTAAAATAGAATTACAGAAGTAGACATAGCGTATCTCATGAAATCCAAAAACAGTATTGATTTATTTTGGTTGCAGAAATATTGCTTCTCTCTTTAAAGGATTAAAGTGGCTATGATTTTAATTTAGGTACTTGCAGGAAGTGACAGGATAGTATTATATTTTGGTACTCCAACTTGCTGTAAGAGAAAATATCCACGAGAGATGAACTTTCCTGAAGCAAGCCTGATAGAGTTTCAGTGCAATCTGCTACTATCTGGTGAAGGAAGTGCTTACTTTCCAGTCTTCAAAATCCCTTTTTAGTGCCGCACTGTTTCCATGAAAAAGTGTTTGGCAAACACTCGTTTATTTGTTTAAATATGACGCAACAATGTAAATCATGCCAGCACACATTATTGTATCAGTTGTCAGTTGCAAGTGACAAAAATAATACATAGCTCGTCTCTCTTCCCATTCAAAAGCAATTGTGATACATTTTCCCACAGTTCTTCATTAAAATGCAATGCTTTGAAAACATATAATTCCAATGGAAGAAGTATAATCCTGACAAAATGAGAGTTGTATGCACCCAAAGTCTTTGTGTCCATGTCAGCAGCACAAATGCGTTGGCATAGTTACTATTCCAAATTAGGCTCATTGTCTTAATTTGAATAGGCTCTCAGAATATATTTTTCATGCACAGGGAATTAGGCTTGGAAAATAGTTGGCTGCACTTTGGAATATTGTGCCAACCAACTGTTCTGATAGAACTGCTGTTGACTTTTAAGTCGGATTTTAAGAATGTACAGCTTATGAAGGTGCAGCAGCAGGCATTTTAAAGATGTGTTTAATGATGGTCATGGATAAGCCCCTTTCAGTATAATGTCTCAGAGGCCCTTTTGCAGGGGATGTGGAGAAGGTCCATAGTTATTTTAGGAGCAGAAGTCCACCTTCGCATAACACCTTCGCACATTATTGATGAGGACCAATAGCACAACCACAGCAGTCGGAGGTGTCCATCATTGAAAGTATTTGTCAATCACTACATTTTGCAACATTCTGCATTCCTCAGCAACAGCTGTGTCCCTCCTGTTCCTGTGGGATTGCAGATCCTTGATCCCACTAGGCTGCTGCATGGCCACTCTTCGTCACAGAGATAAACTTGCTCACCTGGAATGAATTGTACAGCAGCAGCACTCCTGAGCAACATAAACGTTACTGAAACACAATATTTGCTAAATAAGTTAAACACAGAAAAAGCCTCCAAACTTTAAATAGAAATGCTACAGGTAAGGGTGAACATTTGTTTTGATTTCAAAAGAACAAGCAAATTGATAGTTTAAGCTATATTGTTCGGGATAGCTTCTGAAAAGAAAACATTTCAAAATAATACAAAAACTGGGATATATTTCTACTTGTTTGTTTAAATTTGAACTTGCACGTTTAAAAATACTATGTAATTGTGACTGATTAGCAGGGCTGTTTCCTTTGCATCCGAGGTGTATGCACGGACGGATCACCGCTGGGCAGGAATTTTGTACAAAAAGTAAAGAACTGACAAGTCAAAAGAGACAACGTTGCTTGTGCATTAAAACATTGACTCACAAGTTGAATAAACTGAAAACCAGATTATTTTCTGTTTCAATAATGTTTCTGGTAAGGTGAAGTAAACCGTTTTGCAAAGGGAGACAGCCGTCAATCATAGAAATGTTGGGAGTGAGATTTACGATCTAAAGTTCAAACAGGTTGCAAGCCAATTTAAACAGATGGCTGTGTTTATTTTAGAAGATGAGAAACATCGCAATTAAAAGGGAAAAAACTGTGTGTGCTGAAATTAGTACAGAAAATCCTGGAAATGCGCAGCAGATCAGTATCTGTAAGGGAAAAAAGTAAATTTGTCATGTGTAGACCTTTCGTCAGAAATTTGGATAGGTGGAGAGGGACTATGAGAAATTCTTTATTGCAAGATATTTACCAGGTGGCGGGTCAGAGCTGACAGCAGATTTGGAGGCGTGAAGTTGAGAAAAATCAAAATGAGGGGATAAAAGGGAATAAATTGCACTTTGAAAAATGTATTTTCCTAGGTTCATATTTCATTTAGCTTAAAGCCTGGCTCGGGTATAAAATTAAAACCAGACCCAGGCCCGATCCAACCACAGCCAACCCAAACCCGCCCCGGGCCTGAGTCCTTTAATTTTTTTCCGCGCCTGACCCGACACGAATATCCTTCATCTGTTCCGGCAGCAGGCTATTCCTGCAGCTGGAGTTGTGGGGAATCATGGGTACGCCTGATTCCTTGACTTCCTGGAAGCAGTGTCCAGCCCGACCTGACCCGAACCCAAATGCTGGACTCAGAATTTCGACCCGAACCTAACACATGTAGTCGGGTCTAGTCAGGTTCGGGTTGGGTAGCCAGGCTTTAGTTTAGCTTCCCACAGCTACCTCAGTATACTACAATGTACCAACTCCCACAGCTACCTCGACTACACTTCTTCACACCCTACCTCCTGTATGGACTCCATTCCATTCTCCCAGTTTCTCTGTCTCCGACGCATCTGCTCTGATGATGCTACCTTCCATGACGGTGCTTCTGATATGACCTTTTTCCTCAACCGAGGATTCCTCCCCACTGTTGTTGACAGGGCCCTCAACCGTGTCCGGCCCATTTCCCACACCTCTACCCTCACCCCTTCCCCTCCCTCCCAGAACCGTGACAGGGTTCCCCTTGTCCTCACTTTCCACCCCATCAGCCTCCATATCCAAAGGATCATCCTCTGCCATTTCCGCCACCTCCAGCGTGATGCCACTACCAAACGCATCTTCCCCTCCCTTCCCCTGTCAGCATTCTGAAGGGATCGTTTCCTCCGCGACACCCTGGTCCACTCCTCTATTACCCCCACCACCTCGTCCCCGTCCCATGGCACCTTCCCTTGCAATCGCAGGAGGTGTAATACCTGCCCATTTACCTCCTCTCTCCTCATTATCCAAGGCCCCAAACACTCCTTTCAGGTGAAGCAGCGATTTACTTGTACTTCTTTCAATGTAGTATACTGTATTCGCTGCTCGCAATGTGGTCTCCTCTACATTGGGGAGACCAAACGCAGACTGGGTGACCGCTTTGCGGAACACCTCTGCTCAGTCTGCAAGCAGGACCCTGAGCTTCCGGTTGCTTGCCATTTCAACACTCCCCCCTGCTCTCACGCTCACATCTCTGTCCTGGGATTGCATCAACGCAAGCTCGAGGAACAGCATCTCATTTACCGATTAGGCACACTACAGCCTGCCGGACTGCACATTGAGTTCAATCATTTCAGAGCATGACGGGCCCCCCATTTTACTTTTATTTTTAGTTATTTTTTCTTTTTTACATTTTTTACAACTTTTTTTTTCATGTTTATTTCATTTCATTTTAGTTTGTTCAGTTTGCTTACCCACTTTTTTTCATGTTTGGACTTGCTGCTGTTCAACCTTCAGTCCATTAACACCCTATCTGTACTAATGCTTTGTCTTTCAACACACCATTAACATATTGTTTGCCTTTGCTCCATGACCTTTTGGTCAGCTATGTGGCCTTGTCCAATCTACACCTTCTCCTTTGTTATCTCTTGCCCCACCCCTGCCTCACTTGCTTATAACCTTTGACATTTCTAATATTTGCTCGTTCCGAAGAAGGGTCACTGACCCGAAACGTTAACTCTGCTTCTCTTTCCACTGATGCTGCCAGACCTGCTGAGTGGTTCCAGCAATTCTAATAGCTGTCATTTGTCCCCCCCCCCCCCCGCCCCACCCCATCCCCTAACCACAGCATCCTTTATAGCCAAGCAAATTTCACACCCCATGGCTGCCACTGTGGGTGGTTTAATTATAAGTAGTCCCATAAAAGAACATAGCCACCAACTTCAGAGACCAAAATCATGTTTGATCCAGTCCCAGCATAGTTATTTCCACAATAGCAGTATAATGGTTGTCAGCTGCACCTTCATGTTTAAACCTTTTTAAATATTTATCTGCAAGAGGGAGGCCAACATTTACAATAGAATTTATTTGTGAACATAGAGGAAGCATTTTAACCTTGCAACAAATTAATGTGGCAGTCATTTGTATAGCTTGACATTTTAATTTTCATTATTCGGTTTACATTCGTCATGCTGTGTCTTTTGGTGATGACCAATTGACATATGGAGAGTTGTGGGGGAAGGGACGCAAGATCTGCAGCTTGCAGAGGGCTTTGTACGAAAGAAAATCGTAGATTTACTGCCTGCTTGAATCAATATAGGAATGGGCACACTCTAAGTATGTTCTGTACTACTGGGGGAAAAAACACACCATGACACCTATTTTGTATTGTTATTATCAGACCTAAATTACTGACTTTTTAAAATAAATTATCAAAACATATTAACATATCTACCATCATTAATATTGATTTCCAGACTCAGATGACTCTGGGTTATGAGTCCAGCTTTACTTTAATATTTTCCAATACATAACCTCTGGGGACTGTTGAACTACGAAAGCCAGGTTAGTAAGTAAGTTGCATTTGCAAGACTCCACCATTTTTTGTTTCATAATGAAACCTTTATACATATACACACTGAAATAAAGCAAGAACAAAGACATTGGCCATTTTTTTCAAAAGCCATCAGATATCCTGGAAAATACAGACCAACCATTAATTTTTCCAAAAGAAATTTCCCCCTTTTTAAGCATTTTAAATGTATCTAGTTGTATAATACTAATTTACTATGAGAAACAAAGTTGGTCGAAAAGTTGAAAATTTTGGAGTAAGCTGATTCTCCCCTTCCTGTCCTATGTATAGCAGGAAATACAGCTATTAAATTATTTTTCATTGCAGTTTTTAAAATAAGAATGCCATTTTTATGTAAAGGTCAGGGAACCTGGTAATAACGGGGATTTTCATCCACAAGCATATCTTGTTTTAAATTAATTTTTAAAAACCTTTAATTAACAGTTAACATTTTCAATACCTAATACATGTTGTCAAGGAATGTGCAGTCTGCAGGTGCCTGCTACCCGACCCGAGCCTGACGGGACCCGACGACGTGTTGGGTTTGAGTCGGATTGGGTCGCTCTTCCCGGTCCGGCTTTCAGGCTCGGGTTGGGTCGGGCTGGGTCTGGGTCCGGGTCGGGCACACACAGTATTAATTGGACTTGAAAGGTTGTTTAAAAAGATGAAGATTGGAGCCATGAAATACTTGCTGCAAGTTTATTCAGTGAGCAGCTGAGATGCAGAGACCAGGAACATCCTGAGTGATTAATTTTATAAAATATACAGTACTGTACTGTATGTGTGTAGGCTAGAGCCCTGACAGTGATCATTTTTTATTTTTCATATAAATACTGTATATTTTATAATAATTAATCACTCAGAACCTTCCTGGGCTCTGCATCTCAGCTGCTCACTGGATAAACATGCAGCAAGTATTTCAACCTGTAAAGCAGGAGTCTAGGTAATGTATAATGATATTTTCTGAGCCTTCGGGCAATTGCTGTTTATTTTAAGCAATACAGATACTGGTATAGTGTGGCACAACCTGTCTGGGCACAACTCCATGGGTTTCTGTTCAACTCGTGACCAAGCAATCACTGACTTCGTGGCTCCAATCTTCATCCTTTTAAACAACCTTTCAAGTCCAATTACAGTTTTTGTTACTTATCTGCACAAACTGAAAAAGTGAAAAACGGATTTGGAATCGGAAGGTAGGTAGAGTTGAGCTCGGGTCGGGTCAGGTCGGGCGCAGGAAAAAATGGAAGGATTCAGGTCCGATGTGGTTCTGTCGGGTTCGGGTCAAGTTTCTTTTTCCTGACCTGAGCAGGCCTTTAGCCTGGGGAGCGTGGGTGAGCTGTCCTCTGAACAGATGGCCAGTCAAGTGTTTATTTATTTTATTTTATTTATTTAGAGATACAGCACTGAAACAGGCCCTTCGGCCAAGAACCACCCATTTATACTAACCCTACAGTAATCCCATATTCCCTACCACCTACCTACACTAGGGGCAATTTACAATGGCCAATTTACCTATCACCTGCAAGTCTTTGGCGGTGGGAAGAAACCGGAGCACCCGGCGAAAACCCACACAGTCACAGGGAGAACTTGCAAACTCCACACAGGCAGTACCCAGAATTGAGGCTGCGGTGTTAACCACTGCGCCACTGTGGCGCCGCCCTGTTCTGTTAGGTGCACTGACCCTGATTGCAAAGTTGTTTCTTTCATTTTGGAATAAGACTGTGAGGTACTGGAACAGGCTGTCCTAACAGAAACTGAAACCAAAGACTTCAGGTTTCTGGGGAACTAAAACTGGTTGGACCCAGATAAAAAAGGAGACAGAACCATCCAAGCTTAGATGGCAGGAAGATACATTTTTACAAGCAGGTTGAAGAAAGTGAAGACTGGATCTAGGAGCAGTTTCTGTTATTTAGAAGAACTGATTAGCCAGACCCAGCTATACAGTTCACAAGCTTGTCACTGAAGGACACAGATAAAGGTAATACTGGTGAATCTATGCTGTTAAGCCTGTTGTGAACAGAACTGAGAAGGTTCTGGAGAAGTTTGCCTTTTTTGGTGAAGACTGTATTTGCAGAGTTTGGGATTAAAAGGGAACTACTGTCAGTTGGGAATTAGTGGCTGCATCTTGGAAGACAGGATCTGGAGACTCCCCTGAGGAATTTTAGAGTTTTGAAGAACCGTGTGACTGTAATTTGGTGGCATACATGCTGAGTGGTCTGCCCAGTAATTACGTGAAATCCACCTTGTTGTATCTGATAGTGAATGTGTAATTTGTAATATCTTGACCTTGATTTGTCTGATAATTCATGTTTAATTTATGTTGATTTTGGTTTGATTGTTAATGTTATGCAGGCCCCCACATGCCAAGAATGAGGCACATATATTTCGCCACATGGACATTAAATTTTAAAATTGTTACTGGGAAGAAAAGAAGGCCTATTACAAGGGGTTGCCAAGCCCCTGGCTGAAAAGACATTTTTTTCAGACTAGCAGACAGTGTTGGAACAATGGAACAAGTCCCTGCCCCAATACACAGAAGAGACCTTGTTAAACCAGTCGGTCACGTGACCACCTGCTGGCCAACTAGGGGAGTTTTAAATTGGAGAAACAGAATTTGAAATCGGAAAAGCTCTTTGCTCCTGAACTGAGAACATCTCTCTCCTGTCTGCTCTCATCTCTTTCTCACGTTCAGACATATGAACCCCGAGAGAGAAAAGTCTCCTACAGTGAACAAGGTTGAAGAAGAATACTGGGCCCCAACAAAAAGCAAGATCGACCTACAGTGAGCTCGAAGCACAGTAACAAAAACCCTTCTTCAGAGATTGCCTCAAACCTCTCCACTACTTTTCTTCTGCTCTTTTCTGTCTATTTGCATGTGCGTATCGCATATGCATGCTCGTGTGGGGCACGGCGTGTATCCTTAGGCGTTAACCGAATTAGAGTTTAAGTTTTAATAAATTTCACTTTTCTTCTTTAAACCTAAGAAAGCTTGTTTGTGCTCATTTCTTTGCCTAATAATTGGAAAATGGTGAACAAGGATTCACCAAGGGGGAGCTCAAAACACAATGTGTTTAAAATTAAATCCTGTTACAGTTTGACCAGGTGAAGGCTAAAAGGGACCCCTAGACACCTTCCTCACCTGGTCGTAACATTAAGGTAAAAGTTATAAAAGTGAAATCTTGACCATTTGTTTTTTTTATTGGGGTTGTTGGGTAAATTACGTTTTTTTGGTTTGTTGGTCTCCATGAGGATCACATCAAAGTTTAAATACATGTTAACCCCTATTTATATTGGTTCTAAAGGAGAATGCTTCTGTTGTAAGATAAGATGAAAAACACACTGGGATAGATTTTGACATTGAGCAATAGTGTAAAATGGGCAACAATGAAAATAAAAATCAGGAGAGAGGTAAAATGGGCTGTCGATTCCCTATCACCTATTTCACACTATCGCACAAAGTCAATATCTACCCCCCTATGTGTCCAAGGTAGCTTTTTGCAACGACACTACATGAATAGCATAGATGCGTTTAAGGGGAAGCTGGCTAATTATATGAGTGAGAAGTGAATACAAGCATATGTTGATAGGGTTAGATGAAACAGGATGGAAGGAGGCTAATGAAGAACATAAACACCAACACGGCTAAATGGCCTGTTTCTTTTCTGTAAATTCTATATATTTCTACCTGAGTGGGCACCATATCTTTTTCATGATGTAATGTTGTGTAAATGATGTAAATTAATGCATGTTAATGTATCATGGCAAACACATTTTCATGAAATGAAATGACTGGAATGTCATGGAGGAAATGGTCCCTTCAGAATCCTGAAAGGTGGGCGGCGAGGAAGGGGGTGACAGGGCTCTCTATTGTGTCTGCTCCATTTTCTGTACTTTTGCTCTCAAACTTTCCCCTACCTCCAAGAACCACAATAGTGTACCCCTTGTCTTCACCTTCTGCTTCACCAGCTTCCGCATTCAATGGATCATCCTCTTTCATTTCCACCACCTCCAGCGTGATGCCACTACCAAAAAAATCTTCCCCTACCCTTACAGCATTCCGAAGAGACCGTTTCCTCCATTACACCTTGGTCTACTCTTCCATCACCCCCAACACCTGTTCCCCTTCCCACGGCACCTTCCCACTGCAAGCATAGGAGGTGCAACACCCACCTTTTCACCTCCTTCTTCCTCACTCTCCAGGACTTGAAACACTCCTTCCAGGTGAAACAGTATAGTACTCCTCATGCTGCAGTCTTCTCTACATTGAGGAGACCAAATGCAGATTGGGTGATCGCTTTGCTGAACACCTCCATACTGTGCACAAGCCTGACCCTGGATTCCAGTCACTTGTCATTTTAATTATCTGCTCCACTCCTACTCTGTCCTCATCCTCCTACACTGTTCCAATGAAGCTCCACAGAAGCATGAGGAACACCACCTCATCTTTTGTTTAGGCACTTTACAGTCTTTTTTTCCCCCAAAAAATATACCTTATTCATAAAAATCTGCAAAAAAAAATGACAAAACAGTTCACACCAGCACCAAGTTGACATTCCAGAAAATGCAAAGAGAATCAGTTTCCTTCAGTACAGGAGTGAGTTGCCTCACAACCCTGCCATTCCATTTTACAAACAATGTACATTTTACAGCAAAACCATATTTGATATATCCAGCCTGAGGGGTTTCCCATGGGTCCAACCCCTTGGTTCACTATGGCAGGAGGACCTTACACAGTGGTCTTTCCCCATCGAGCCTTTGCAGCGGCTGCCCCAAGCTTTAGTGCGTCCCTCAGTATGTAGTCCTGGACCTTGAAATGTGCCAGTCTGCAACACTCGGTCGTGGACAACACTTTGCACTGGAAGACCAGCAAGTTTTGGACAGACCAAAGAGCGTCTTTCACCGAATCGATGGTCCTCCAGCAGCAGTTGATGTTTATCTCGGTGTGCGTCCCTGGGAACAGCCCGTAGGGCACAGACTCCTGTGTTACAGAGCTGCTTGGGATGAACCTCGACAAAAACCACTGCATCTCTTCCCCACCACAGCCACTTCGAGGGCAGCGTGCGGAGGGGGTGAGATTCCGGGCATGCAGGAAGGATCTGACAGGGAGGGCCCTTCTCACCACCAGCCAAGCTACATCTTGGTGCTTGTTTGAAAGTTCTGGTGATGATGCATTCTGCCAAATGACTTTGGCAGTCTGCTCGGGGAAACATCCAACAAGATCCACCATCTCTTTTTCCCATAGGGCCTTGAGGACATTCCGTGCAGACCACTGCCTGATGAATTGGTGGTCAAAGGTGTTTTTCTGCACAAACTTTTCCACGAAGGATATGTGGTATGGCACGGTCCAACTGGATGGAGTGTTCCGCGGCAATGTGGCCAGACCCATACTTCGCAATACCGGGGACAGATAGAACCTCTGCATGTAGTGACACTTGCTGTTTGCATACTGGGGTTCTACACACAGCTTGATGCAGCCACACACAAAGGTGGTCATCAGGATGAGGGCGACGTTGGGTATGTTTTTTCTGCCTTTATCCAGCGATTTGAACATTGTGTCCCTCTGGACCCGGTCCATTTTGCATCTCCAGATAAAGTGGAAAATGGCTCGGGTGAGCGCCATGGTGCAGGAGTGGGGTATGGGCCAGACCTGCGCCACATACAGTAACAACATGAGTGCCTCGCACTTGATGAACAGGTTCTTACCCACAATGGAGAGAGAACGCTGCTCCCACATGCTCAGTTTATGGTGTACCATGGCTACTCGCTCCTTCCAGGTTTTGGCACACTCCCCGGCCTTTCCGAACCATATTCCCAGCGCCTTCAGGTAGTCTGACCTGATGGTGAAGAGGACAAGGGATCAGTCGGCCCAGTTCCCAAAGAACATGGCCTTGCTCTTGTTGTGATTTACTTTGGCTCCCAAGGCCAGTTCGAACTGGTTGCAGATGCCCATCAGTCTGTGAACAGACAGCAGATCAGAGCAGAAGACGGCGATGTCGCCCATGTACAGGAGGCTTTGACCTGAGTGCCTCCGCTGCCTGGGATTGTCACTCATCTTATGCTCGCATCCTTCCTAATGGACTCAGCAAAGGGTTTGATACAGCAAACAAACAAGACAGGAGAGAGAGGACAGCCTTGTCTGACTCCAGATTGGATCGGGAAACTTTCTGAATCCCACCCATTGAATGAGACTGCACTACTGATGTTTGTGTAGAGCAGTTTGATCCAATTGTGGATTCCTTTCCCAAACCCCATTTTGGAAAGCACGTCCATCATGTAAGTGTGCGATATCCTGTCAAAAGCCTTCTCCTGGTCCAAGCTGATGAGGCAGGTGTCCATCCTCCTGTCCCATACAAAGGAGATCATATCCCTGAGTAGCGCGACCCAAACAAGATCTTCCTGCCGGGTACAGTACAGGTCTGGACGGGGTGAATCACCAACTCCAGAGCCGACTTGACTGGCGATGACTTTGGACAGAATCTTGTAGTCTGCATTAAGCAGTGAGATGGGCCGCCAATTTCTGACTTCCGCCCTCTCCCCCTTCCGCTTGTAGATGAGGGTGATGATGCCTTTCCTTATGGATTCTGACATGCTGCCAGCCAGAAGCATACTCTCGTACACTTCCTGCAGGTCTGGGCTGACCCAGTCCCACAGGGCCGAATACAACTCAACCGGTAAGCCGTCGCTTCTGGGAGTTTTACTCGTCTCCAAGGACCTGACGGCCTGTCAGTTCATCCAGAGTTAGCGATTTGTCCAGACTCTCCCGCATGATGTCATCTAAGACCTCCGTGATAGATGACAGGAAGGACGTGTTGTCCATGGGCTTCATGTCGCACAGCCCAGCATAAAAGGATTTGCTGATCCTTAGTATATCAGACTGCGAAGATGTTACCGAGCCATCCTCTTCCTTCAGGCTGCTGATCACAGAGCTCTCTCTGTGTGTACCTTTTGGAAGAAGAAACGCAAGCACATCTCATCCTGCTCAACGGAGCGGACTCTAGACCAGAAGATGATCTTGGAGGCCTCCATGGCTAAGAGCGAGGCCTGCTGGCTCTTCACATCTTGGAGATCCTCCTTGACCTCAACCCCCATCGACTGCAGCCGGAGCAGATTTTGCGTTCTTTTCTGGATTGGTGACATTTCCCTCTGTCTCTCTCTCGCCCTCTGAGCACCTTTGAAGATAAAGAACCTCTTGATGTTTGCCTTGATTGCTTCCCTCCACAGCCTTCCAGACTCAACATCTAGTCCCAACAGTTTTTTGGGGAGAGAGAATTCTAGATTTTCAGTAGCCTTTGTGCAAAGTGCTTTTTAATGTCACCCTAGCTGTAGATTTAAAGTTATGACCCCTTGTTTTGGATTCCCCCACCATAGGAAATAGCTTTTCTCTAGCTAAAAGGTAATTTTAAGACTGACATCAGGAGGTTCTTCACACAAAGTGTAACCAACATTGAAATGAACTTCTAGGCAGATTGGTGGAGGTGAAACCCTGGAACCATTTAAGAAACAAATAGATGCCACAATGGGGAGTCAGGGGTGGGGTAGCGGGCTGAGGAGTGTGAGGTTGTTTTATATGGATTAATTAATATGGGATAACTAGTCTTCATTATCTGTAATTATCTCCTTTTTGGCAGGACTAGGACAGAAATTTGAAAGCAGCACTATAATAAGGAGAGATGGAAATAGGGAATATACTTTAAAGAAAAGAGTTTCTACCCATTGTCACCCTCATAATTTAAATTATCCCATGGAAGAACTATCTAAAATTGAAAAATATTCAGTGTTGGAAATATTGGTGATATTGTGCACGTTTGTTCTCTTTGTTTGCATCATCCCTTAAATAACCACGGGCTATATCTTCCTCTGTTGCGTACTTTTAGTGGAACAGTAGATGTACTTAAATAGTAAGAGTATAAAGTAATAACAAACCAGTAGTGGTTAGTGCTGCCTTACAATTTTTCCATTCCAAAATAGCTTTATAAGAATTAGCGATCAGTAAGAATTTACTAACTTCTTATTTTTAAAGCTTTGTTAAATGTCATTTAAAAGGAGAAATGCAGAATTACATTGATGTGGCAGATAACTAAAAAGTGAGTATCACTCTAGGTCAGACCTGGAGTAAATGATCTTTACAAAGATTAAAATTTAGAAGTATCACCAAAGCAATGACAGTAGTGAAGAAAGAGAACTTTTTTTCTGCAGTAATAGGTGTACTAATAATTGCTGGTTGTCCCACAGTGCAGCAGCGAGAGAAGGGGAGGTTGGCTTTGGACTGCACAAGGCATAGACGGCACACAGCTCAGAGTAGACACTAAGTGAAGTACAGATTAAGCCTACAGAAGCACTGCCACTGCATCATGTGCAGGTAGCTATCTTGCACAGCAGGGTGCCCTTTACAACCCTGGCTTTCACCTAGATATGTTCCCTCATTCACATGCTTACAAGCATTCAGTCCAAAAGAATATTCCCACATAATGTACCTGACTGTAGGATTTCCTTGTCATCACTTCAACTATGGAGTCTCTGTTGACGTTTCAGTTTAGTTGCCTGTCATCTTAACAGTTGCAACTTTTCACTTATTTTGTTCTTCTTGCAGAAGAAGACAGCCCATAACAACCTGGAGAGATCAAGAACATGTGACCAACTTGCTAAACCTGTGTGACGAAGAAGCACATAAACTCCTTTCGGAGAGGCTATTGAGAGTGGAGGAGATGGGAAATAGGATAGCCTCCAGCTTAGAGTTCATTACTAACTCCTACTGCTGTTCCTTCTTAAATTGTCAGAGAAGCTTATATTGGTGTCATTATACTGATGGTCCATCTCTTTTTCTTCAAAGAGCAGACATATGGGAGATCCCCAGTAGAAATTCTGAAGTACAATAATTTCCACAAAGTCTCTTCAAAATATGACAAAGGCTTCACCAAAGGCTTGACAGTGTGCTCTCTTTAAGCTGATTTTCATATGAAGCTCAACACCTGAATACCAAGTTTAATCAGACATGTAAATTAAATCGTTGGGGAGATTTTACCCCCACTCAGCTGGTGGAAACTGGGAGGGTGGGCAGTTAAAATTTCCCCAGTCACTTATCTGCCCTACAGCCTACCTGCTGCTACTTTAACTTGCTCTACTGAGCAGATTGCAAGGCAGGGTCCCAATGATGTCATTGAGACCCAACTGCAACACAGCGGCCTGAACAGGAAGCGGCGGTGAGTTTCCTACCAGGCCAATGTAGTGGGCAAGCAGATTGGGGATGGGTTCCCACTTCATTTGTGCCCAGTCCAAGGTTAGCCAGAAAAGTCTGCAGAAATTTGGGGCCATTGTCTTTGGCTCTTTCACTCATTCTCTTTCGCCTTAATATGCTTTCTGAAGTTTATGGTATGTTTGTAATTACTGGCTGTTGAATTGACAAATATGTAAATAAGATTTTATGATTAGCCAAGAAACATGTGCATTCTAAACATAAAATAAAAGCAAAATACTGCAGATACTGGAAATCTGAAATAAAAACAAGAAATGCTGGAAATACTCAGCAGGTCTGGCAGCATCAGTGGAAAGAGAAGCAGAGTTAACATTTCAGATCAGTGACCCTTCATTCGAACTGGCAGAGGCTAGAAATGTAATAGGCTTTAAGCAAATAAAGTGGGGGGTGGGGCAAGAGATAACAAAAGAGAAGGTGTTGATGGGACAAGGTCACAGAGAATAACTGACCAGAAGGTCATAGAGCAAAGGCAAATGGTATGTTAATGGTGTGCTGAAAGACAAAGTGCTAGTACAGAGAGAGTGTTAATTGACAGAAAAATGGAACAACCTGGCCCAAAGCACAAATATGACAAAAAAAAAGCAGTGGGTAGGCACATGGTAAAAAAATGAATGATGAAATAAAATAAATAAATAAAAAAGAAAAAATAACTAAAAATAAAAAGGGGGGCCCATCATGCTCTGAAATTATTGATCTCAATGTTCAGTCTGGCAGGGTGTAGCATGCCTAATCGGTAAATGAGATGCTGTTCCTTGAGCTTGCGTTGATGTTCACTGGAACACTGCAGCAATCCCAGGACAGATACGTGGGCATGAGAGCAGGGGATGGGGAGGGGGGGGGGGTGTTGAAATGGCCAGCAACCAGAAGCTCAGGTCATGCTTTCGGACTGAGCGGAGGTGTTCCGCAAAGCGGTCACCCAATCTGTGTTTGGTCTCCCCAGTGGAGAGGAGACCACATTGTGAGCAGTGAATACAGTATGCTAAATTGAAAGAAGTACAAGTAAATCACTGCTTCACCTGAAAGGAGTGTTTTGGGACTTGGACAGTGAGGAGAGAGGAGGTAAATGGGCAGGTATTACACCTCCTGCGATTGCATTCGAAACATGGCATCTGTATGCAAATAGACTTTAAAAAGTTTTAACTGCAGGCTTTGTCAAAATAAGAATCTTAAAATGTAAATGCATTTTAGAAAAGTTATACCGTGATGATGAAAACAAATGGCCTTCTCCTGATGTAGTGATTATTTTTCACAGTATGTGCAAACTTTTAGTCAGTGTTTATATAATTTGGGGCTCTGATTTTTTTTGTAAAATGTTTTTTAATCTTTCAATATATTTGCTTTGGAATTGTTCAATTTTGTAAAATAAGCTTTGGATGTTAATTGGTTTCAGAAATCATAGTCAATGATTCAATCCAAGCTCTTTAAAAATATGTCCTACACTCTTAATACCATTAAAAAGTAATATCTGGGAAGAGAGTTTTGCATATTCATGTAAGGTATGCAGCATACAGCGATCTCTTGGATCTGCATGGTGATTGGAAACTGTAGTACAACTGCACGCAATTAAACAGTTGCCTTCCATCAGTTTTAAGATAACTTAGTAAATTTGGTTAGTTTTTCACATGTTGAAACATGTCTAAAAGTAAAGTTAAAAGAGTAAATTGACTGAATTGTGATCTAACCAAATAAGTTTTTTTTCCTCTTCCTCCTCCTCCTCTTTTACTATACCCTCAACTGCTCTGATTTTCTTTCTGAGTTGCATTGTTCTATTTCCGTCTTTTCTTTGCAGTCATCCCACTACAGAATGAGGAAAACTTTAGAGAATGTTCACAAATGACTGGGTTTATAATACCATCTACAGGTGAAAGCACAGTTAGCAAATTTTAGCCGTCAGCAGTTCAGCACAACAATATTAGTGGACCAGGAATTTTGTAACAAAGCTGAAAACCAATGGATATCATTAATAAAGATTGTCAATGAAATCTAGTCACTTTCAATTCTGAAATGAAACACAATCTCTTGTGAATAAGGCTTTTTCTAATCATGGCCATTCTAGATGAATCTATTAGCATAATGGGCTTAATCAAAACTAGGTTCGCTGATAGTGATTCCTTTCCACTCACCAAAGCTGCCCTGCTTAATTACATACCACCACCACTAACCCCTGCCCCACCCCCAACCAAATTGTCATGGTGGCAGCCTAGCTTTCATCTCCAGGTGCCATCTGGACCTGTCCCATTAGTTTTACATTGAAACATAGAAAATTTATGTCACAGAAGGAGACCATTTGACCAGTCGTGGCTGTGCGGGTTAATAAAGAGTTATCCTGCCTTTGGTCCTTGCCTTGTAGGTTCCAACACTTCAAGTGCATATCCAAGTATTTTTTAAATGTGATGAGGTTTTCTACCTCTACCACCATTTCAGACAGTGAGTTCCAGACCCCCACCACCCTCTGTTTGAAAATAATTCTCCTCAGCTCCCCTCTAATTCTTTTGCTAATTACTTTAAATCTATGCCGCCTGGTTATTGACCTCTCTGCTACAAGAAACAGGTCCTTTCTATCCACTCTATCTAGGCCCGTCATAATTTTATATACCTCAAACAACCCCAGCCTATTCAATCTTTCCTCACAGCTAAAATTCTCCAACTCTGGCAACTTCCCCATAAATCTCCTCTGCAGCCTCTCCAGTGCAATCACATCCTTCCTGTACTATGGTGATCAGAACTGTATGCAATACTCTAGCTATGACCTAATTATAGTTTTATACTCTAGCATAACCTCCCTGATCTAATATTCTATGCCTCAACTAATAAAGGAAAGTATCCCGTATGCCTACTTAACCACCTTATCTACCTGTTCTGCTATCGTCTGGGATCTGTGTACACGTCGCTCTGTTTTTCTACACTTCTCAGTAACGTACCATTTATTGTGCATACCCTTGCCTTGTTTGCTCTCCCCAAATGCATTACCTCACACTTCTCCAGATTGAATTCCATTTGGAACTTTTTTGTTCACCTGACCAGTCAATTGATATCTTCCTGCAAGTCGACAGCTTTCTTCCTCACTCTCACCCACATTTATGTAAGGAATGCAACCAATTTTATATCATCTCCAAGCTTCTTATTTGTGCTCCCTACATTTAAGTCTAAATCATTGATATATACCACGAAAAGCAAGGGACCCAGTTCTGATCCCTGTGAAACCCCACTGGAAACAGCCTTCCAGTCACAGAAACGTCCATCAACCATTACCCTTTGCTTCTTGCCACTGAGCCAACTTTGGATCCGACTTGCCACTTGCCCTTGGATCCCATGGGCTCTTACTTTTCTGACCAGTCTGCCATGTGGGACCCACTACCCTCATTGACCCTCCTTGTTACCTCCTCAAAAAAATTCCATCAACCTGTCTTCTAGTAGAATTGACCAACATATGGCCCCTGAGCCAGAATCTGGACCATTGAAGCTTTCCATCTGGCCCACCAGTCCTCTGTGACTGACAGCAGGCTGCCTGTGGCTCTCCTGTGTACATATGTGTACGTCAGGAAGGACTTGCTTCTAAGGGATGGTGAACACCTTTCTGTGATTGGTTACTGTCTGTAACTGACAGTGGGCTGCCCGAGCGGAGTGAGCACTGATTGCTGGTTTGCTGCGCAGGTGCGTTAGGATTGGCCACCCCTGCTATTTTCAGCAGTTCGGGATTGGGTGGGAATGGGAGTGAGGAACAGCGAACCATGCGCAGGAAGTGGGGAGCGGCGAACCATGAGCGGGGAGTAGGCATCGGCAAACCATGAGCAGGGAGTGACGAACCATGAGCGGTGAGCGAGAGAGACACACAGAGAGGGAGTGGGGAGGGTGACACAGAGAAGGAGGGGGAGAGAGACACAGAGAAAGACGGGGGGGTGGAGAGAGGGGAGAAAGAGGAGGGCATAGACGGAGAGACAGAGAGGGAGGGGGGAGACAGACACAGAGAAAGTGACGAGAAAGTAAGTCAATAAATTATTTTTCTCATTTAAAGTTTCTTCACGAAAGCACATTAGTTGTTGATTTGGTTAATAGTAAGATAAATTTTCAATGCCTTTATCTTTCTGAAATTTTCTCACTGGTACCCGATGTAGAACAAAAATTGTAATGTGGCCCCCATGTGAACAGGTTGGACAATCCTGTTCTAGTACCTTCTCCTCCTTTGAGCCCCTCATATTCTACCAACTGTTACAAAAGTACTTCCATTTTTTGTTACATTTTGAGGACTTGTGTTTTAAAACTGAAAAGAGGATTCCATAGATGCTGGACTTGGTGTCTTTTTTTAAAAAAGAGGTAATTGTAAGGACGTTTGGGCTTGTTTACAAACAAGAAGTACTGAAAGTCATCAGTCTTCAGATAAATACCCAGCAGGGGCTTTTTGCCTTGGGGGAGATGTTTACAGAGAAGTGACAGGTCAAGATTTAGAGGGGTCAGGAGGCGTGACTCTTGAGATTGTTTTTAGTTTTGCTTTGGATAGTCTGTTGGAGTTTGAAAAATCAACCTGAAAGCAGCCACCCCGACTCAGCCTATCCCATCTCTTTGAAAAGCCTGCCAACTTTTTGATCTCTTTGAGAAGCTCTTAGAAGTGAGTGTAAGAAATAGAGAAATTGATGATTCATTCCTCCTGAAACCCTAGTTGCCACATTTCTCCTGAGATGCTGGTAAAACCTGGCGGATAAATCCTTGATGTCGCCTGAACGAATTGCTCCACAGAGAAATCTCAGTGACGCGTATTTGGGACACCAAACCAAAAGAGGGACAACTGACATCTTTCCATATCTCTTTTTTTTCTTCAAGAATTAGCAAGTATTGGGCCCATGTATTCTTTTTTGCTTTTGTTTGTAACAGAGCTCTAAAAGCACATCTCTATTTTGCTCGATAACGTACGTGTGTGTGTGTGTTGGGGGGGGCTAAGGTAAAAGGGAACTTTCATATTTCAATCTGTGTGTTAATGCTTTGCTTCGTTACTGGTTATGTCTTGTTTGATAATAAACTGATAATTTTGTTGATTATTAAAAAAACCTGGTTGGTGTATTTTATTCTGGGATAAAAAGTAGAGTCTGTGATTGGCCGTATTGGTAACTAGGTAAACATTTAAATATATGTTGTGACCTGTGGAGAAGTGGAACTAGAAAAGACAGTGCACTCCTCCTACCTCAGTTGTAACTCAACCCACTTACCTCTCCTTCAAAATCCTTATAATTTTCTGTTCTGTCTAGTTTCCAAGTGTTTTCCTCACTGAAATTCCCTCTGTCATCTCTTCATTTAGCCTCATCACCAAGTCACCCTACTCAGAATTTTGCTGAGAATTTCTGACCTAAACCCACTTTGCGTTTTGCAGTAGATACTCTCTCAGTTAGTTATCACTCTCATAAGTGATCCAAGCATCTTATATTTAGAGGTGTTCCTGTACTGCCAAATATCCCAAACATGCATAATGCCAACCCAGGGTTGTAACAATGAGACTTGATCTGAAATCGATGTGTCTCGCCAATCTTTTCGAACACTGACTGAGAAAACACCTATTAAGTTGCTTCATTTCACAGACAGCAAGTGAGCATAAGAGTAACAGTTATGATCAAATTCACTTAACTCAATCAGCATAATGTTTCTTCTGAGGATCCCTTTAAATTCTACTGAAAATGGCCACCTCCTGATGTACTGCCCATTGGTTTTGAGCACGTGGAGGAACTGATGGTAGCAACACAGGGAGAGACCAAATGGCTACGGGATTCTCACAATGTCATTTGACTCTGATTTATACATATTTGTTAAGTCCTCACCTATTTTTGGTGGGAGACCTGCCCACTTAAATCAAAGTCTGTTTGAAAATCAGAACGGACAGATGTTCATTTGTTTAGATTTTTTGTCCAACTACTGTCTTATTTAGCAGCAAGATGAAAATCAGTCCCATCCAATGTTTCCATATTTTGTAACCACTTTTGAACTGATATTGTGACCAGCTTTATCATATATTTTGGGTAGTTTTAGAAAGTAAAGTTTAAAAAAATGTTTGTAACATATTGGAAATGAAGAAAAATGGAATTTCAGTCCAGAAATTCTGCTGATTTCCTTTATCTATAAGTTCTCAAATGAATGTACCATTTCTAATGGAGATCCTATGCTGTATCATTCTAGTTAGTATTAAAACATTATCATTGCACCTTTATAGTGCACTGATGCTTGCACATTGGGATTTGTCATGCTGCACTATCATTGGAATTTAGAAAAGTAATGGTTTATGGGCAAGTATCTATGGGTAAAAGTTCATGGCCTACGAAAACATGTTTGTGAAAGTAATAACCTAAATGCAATGGAACAGACTATTGAGGACATGACTAAACGAAAGACAGACACGTAAAAAATATATGGAGACGGAATCTGTCACTTTGCTTTATAATCCAATCAATTTTCTGTACGAGTGTGGTGCATAATGTTAATATTTAATTAGATTGTCAACATTCAAAAATATATCACTTATTACACTTAAACAACTACAGGGAAAACTTTGTTCAGGTACAAAACTGTAAATGCTTTGCGTTAAACAGGAAGTATTTTTCAAGAATTTTTAAATTGATCTTTCAGCAAAAAATTAAGGGTGAGAAATTTGTTCACGTACTGTCGCTTCTCCATTGATATTGAAGAAAACTGTGCGGGACTGCCTGCCCCCAGGAAATTGAATAGTCTAACCTAACCCGACTAGACCCGACTACGTGTCTGGTTCGGTCGGATCGGGTCGAAATTCCAAGTCCAGCATTCGGGCTCGAGTCGGGTCAGGTCAGGCTGGACACTGCTTCCGGGAAGTCACGGGATCAGGTATACCCATGATTCTCCACAACTTCAGCTGCAGGAATAGCCTGCTGCCGGAACAGATGAAGGAGATTTGTGTCGGGTCGGGTCGGGTGTGAAAAAAATTAAAGGGCTCGGGCTCGGGTTGACTGTGGTTGGGTCGGGTTTTAATTTTATACCCGAGCCGGGCTTTAGTCAAACCATGGGAGATCTTGCAACAAGTTGGGAAACCTGTATTCTCAGCTTTTAGTGTGGTTTCTGTGATTGCCTTGGTGTTTTCTGCACCGACTAATGATGAATGGTGGTCCTTCAAACTGGAAGATTATGCCAAATGTTGGAACGACAATCAGTTTTGACAACTACTTAGGCCAATATAAGAGTGACAATCTCTCCTACATATTTCACAGCCCAACTGATAGTGCAGAGGGTACTGCTGTTCACGTTTTTTCTCTTGCCACTTACACTTGCAGAGATGAAAGGACTGGCATCACATCAGCTGACACTTGCAAAATTTTCCAGCTACTATTACTTATCTTGAGTTTGTGCTGGAGATTGTTCTTAATGTTTAATGACCATTGCAACTGTGTTCTTACTGCAGCACTCACATTGAAGAGAATTTTTCATTGATCAGGTTATCTGACTGTATGAAAAACATTGGCCATATCAGGCAATTGAGAAGCACTTTAGTGACTTAGTTTTCCTGTTATCAAAAGAAGCAAATTCCAAAATAGTTGCTACGCTTTTCTCTCCCTTCTGCTCTAGTTCATAACTATTGTTCCATACTTAGGTCTTGTGGGATAGTGCAATTACTCCAGGTGGTTTTGAAGTATCAGCGTACTTTGCTCATTGAGAGCCCCATAGTTGCACTGGTAACAACTTGCTTTTAACAATCATACAGCCAGTGACAAGCGTGGCACATGCACACTCTAGAGGTGCAGAAATATGAATACAACTGTTGTTATAATTGCCCCACATTAACAACAATGACTGACTTGAAAAGTACTTTCTTGCAACCTTGCCCTATCAACACCTTTTTTATTATCTCTTGCCCCACCCCTGCTTTACTTGCTTAAAACCTTTCACATTTCTTATATTTGCTAGTTCTAATTTCACTGACCTGAAATGTTAACTCTGCTTCTCTCTCCACAGATGCTGCCAGACCTGCTGGAATATTTCTAGCATTTCTTGTTTTTATTTCAGATTTCCAGCATCTGTAATTTTGCTTTTATTATTGAAAAGTAATTAATTGGTGTAAAATGCCTTGGGACATTGGACAGTATAATGTACCCAAAAATGCAAAATGCTATCCCTAGACATATAACATTGTAAGATTACATTTAAAATCAATGACAATGAACAATAACATTAATTTCCACAATTTTCTGACCTGTGTGAAATTAACAAAATAACTGTTTCCGCCCGGTTTCGAACCGGGGACCTTTCGCGTGTTAGGCGAACGTGATAACCACTACACTACGGAAACAGCCATGCACTAGACCACCTCCCAAAGGCTCTCCAATGTGGATCTAATATAGAAACAAGTGACTGCGCTGAGGTCTCAGACCCGAGAGAACGGCTGGCGAGAGTGCAGGTCCGGCCCGCACTCACTGCGGCTCAGTCCAGGGTCCCGGGCCCGTTACTCACTTACTGATTGACAGCACCCTCCGCCCCCGTTACTCAGCCCCAGCCCTCAATCACTGATTGACAGCCCCTGCACCACGCTGCCTCCCCAGCGTTGCAACAGACTTTGCTCGTGGTTCGCGAACCTCCTGCGCCGATTGCATTCTCATTCAACAATATAATAACATGCAGGAGGGTCACGGCAGGACTCCCCTACAGCTAGGATGGGTATCATTGCTTTGATCGCTATTTCTGCCAGCTGAAAGATGGTCTAAGAGTACAAACCACAGCATCTTACTAAAAAGACTGGAGAATGCGGGCATCGATCCCGCTACTTCTCGCATGCTAAGCGAGCGCTCTACCATTTGAGCTAATCCCCCACCACACGAACATACTTTTAATATCTTCTCTAAGTATGAAGTGGCTGAACAGTTAAAATAAAATTTAAATACTGTAGATGCTGGAAATCTGAAATAAAAACTGAAAGTGCTGATTCGTTAAACCTAATTCTTTTCTTTTCTAACCTTTGCCAATTCTGATGCAAAGTTCTGTGACATTAAATCGGTTTCTCTCTCCACAGATGCTGCCCGACCTGCTGAGTATTTCCAGCATTTTCTGTTTCTGAATAGTAAAAGTTTGGTTTCATCGAATCCTTACACCCCCACCTCCCACAATCAGTTTGATGCTATGCTTTTTAACTGCTTGTATATAATTTTCAATAGTAACTTCCTATTTCTTGATGGTCAATAACTCAAAAGCAGCTCTCTTGAAACCAGCAGCATTAATATTATTAAAACCAGAGTCACAAATGACAGCCTGTGTGACTATGACAGTGGTAAACTATCTGTCCTCATCCTTCTCAATCTGTCTGCAGCCTTTGACACAGATGACCAAACCATCCTCCTCGAACGCCACTCCTCTGTTGTCCAACTGAGTGCGACTGCCCTCGCCTGGTTCCACACTTAATTATACAGTCATGGTCAGAGAAGATCCTGCAGTGGCTTCTCCTCATGCCCACACATCGGTCTCTCTGGAGTCCCCCAAGAACCTAATCTCAGCCTCCACCTATTTTTCATTTACAGGCTACTCCTTAGAGACACCATCCAAAAACACAAGATCAGGTTCAACATGTACACTGATGACACTCTTCTCCACCTCACCACCACTTCTCTCACTCCTCCACTGTCTCCGATTTGTTGCACTGTTGACATTCAGGACTGGATGAGCAAAAATTTCCTATACATTAAATTTTGGGAAGACTGAAGCCATTGTCTTCGGTCCCTGCCACAAACTCTGTTCTCTAGCCATCATTCCTCTCCCTGGCAACTGTCTGAGGCTGAACCAGACAGTTTACAATCCAGTCAATTACCACCCCATCAGTCTACTGTCAATCATCAGCAAAGTGATGGAAGATGTCATTGACAGTGCTGTTAAGCTGCACTTATTCCGCAGTAACCTGCTCATAGAACCATAGAAATTTACAGCACGGATGGAGGCCATTCAGCCAATCATGTCTGTGCTGCTCACAAGGAGCCATCCAGCCTAATCCCAAATTCCAGCTCTTAGTCTGTAGCCTTGTAGGTTATGGCACTTCAAGTGCATATTCAAGTACTTCATAAATATTATGATTTCTGCCTCTACCATCCTTTCAGTCAGTGAGTTCCAGATCCCCACCACCCTCCGGGTGATGCAATTTCCCCTCTAAATGTTCTACCTCTTACCCGAAATCTATGCCTCCTGATTATGGACCCCTCAACCAAGGGGAATAGGGCCTTACTATCCAACCTATAATTTTATGCACTTCAGTTAGGTCTCCTCTCAGCCTCTGTTGCTCCAAAGAAAACAAACCTAGTCTATCCAATCTTTCTGCAATACTAAAATTCTTCAGTCCAGGCAACATCCTCATAAATCTCCTCTGTACCCTCTCTAGTGCAATTACATCTTTCCTATAGTGTGGTGACCAGAGCTGCATGCAGTACTCCAGCTGTGGCCTAACCAGTGTTTTATACAGTCCCAGCATAACCACCCAGCTGTTATATTCTATGCCTTAGCTAATAAAGGGAAGCATCCTGAATGCCTTCTTGACTTCCTTATCTACCTATCTAGCCACCTTCATGCACTCCTCTGTTCCTCTATATTTCTCAGTATCCTACAAGTTAATATGTATTCCTTTGCTTTGTTAGCCTACCCCAAATCTATTATCTTACACTTCTCTAGATTAAACTCCATTTACCATTGTTCTGCCCACCTGACGTGTCCATTGACATCTTCCTGCAGTCTATAGCTTTTTTCTTCATTATCAACCGCAGCCAATTTTTGTATCATCTGCAAACTTCTTAATCATACTGTTATGAGAGTACATTTTTAGTAAAGTATGTTTTAAGGACTTATAGTTGAATTATGGACATTGATTCATCTGGAATCTTGGAGACGCTGAATTTGGCTTTTTTTGAAAAAAAAGAATCACCAGAAGGTTCCTGGATTTGGCTTGTAAGCAAGTCTGACTGGAAGGTACCTGTCTGTGGATAATCACCCAGCAGGGATTGTTTTTGACTTGGGGAGATGTTTACAAAGAAATGATAGGTCAAGATTTATAGAGGTCAGAATGTCAGAGGGCAGTTTTTAGTTTCAATTTGAATTGTTACAAAAGACAGTTTCCCTTTTTGTCTGCCAAAAGACATAGCTCTCTCTCTTGAAAATAAATCCTGCATGCAGTGTGTCAGTTTCCTATTTCTACCTGTATTTGAAGAAACCCTGCATATCGGATGTGTGGGAACTTAAACCTTGTTGCTGCATTTCTGCTGTAAGACTTTTCTGAAGCCTTTGCAGCTGCATTTCCTGGAAAACCTACCCAAACTGATCTTCAACATCGCCTGGAAAAAACTGCTCTAGAAAGATCCCAGTGACAGTCGTCTATAAGCATTTGGGATGCCAAAACAAAACCAAGAACAAGTATTCCACCTAAGGTTTTTTCTTTTATTTTCTTTGTAACAGCTCTATAAACAAAAGTCCCTTATATTTTTCCCGGTTAACCGGTGTATTTATGTGTGTGTGTGTGTGAGGGGCTAAGTTAAATAAGGGGCTTTAATATTGCAATTTGTGTGTGCATGTTTTATTTCATTACTGGTTAAGACTGGTTTTATAATAAACAACAAATTATCAGTTTATTAAAGAAACCTGGTTGCTACATTTTATTCTGGGAAAGAGTATATGATTGATCGTATCAGTAAGTGGGAAAATTTAAATATATGTTGTGACCTGTGGAGAAGTGTGACAGAATAAACAGTGCACTCCTCCCGCCTTGGTTGCAACAATACCCGCTACATTTAAGTCCAAATCATTGATATATACCACAAAAAGCAGGGGACCTACTACTGAGTCCTGCAGAACCCCACTGAAAACAGCCATCCAGTCACAAAAAAAACTCATCGACTATTACCCTTTGCTTCCTGCTTCGGGGCCAATTTTGGATCCAACTTGCCACTTTGGATCCCATGGGCTTTTATTTTCATGACCAGTCTGCCATGTGGGACCTTATCAAAAGCCTTTCCAAAATCCATAAGGACTACATCAAATGCACTACCCTCTTTGATCCTCCTTGTTACCGCCTTAAAATTCAACCATGTTAGTCAGATACAACTTTCCCTTAGCAAATCCGTGCTGATAGTCTTTGATTAATCCATGTCTTTGTAAATGAAGATTTATTCTGTCCCTCAGAATTTTTTCCAATAATTTTCCCACCACCAAGGTTAGGTTGATTGGCCTGTAATTACTTGGTTTATCCCTTTCTCCCTTTTTAAACAATGGTACAACATTAACGGTCCTCTAGTCCCCTGGCACCACAGCCAGAGTGGATTTGAAAATGATGGGCGGGGCCTCCGTTACTTCTTCTCTTGCTTCCCTTAACAGCCTAGGGCCTGGGGATTTATCCACTTTCAAAGATGTTAAACCGCTTAATATTTGCTCTCTCACTACATTAATTTCATCTAATATTTCACACTCCTCCTCCCTGATTGCAATGTCTTTATCTTCCCTCTCTTTTGTGAAAATAGGCACGAAGTATTCATTAAAAACCATGCCCATGTCCTCCACTTTCACACACGGGTTACCCTTATGGTCCCTAATAGGCCCTACTCTTTTTTTTTTAGCTTTCCTCTTGCTCTTTATGTATTTATAAAAAAATCTTTTTCTCACCTTGATTTTACTTGGCAATGTTTTCTCATGCCCTCTCTTTGCTTTCCTAATTTCTTTTTTCCCTTTTAATTTCATTCTACACTTTTTATACTCCTCTAGGTTTTGTGCATTATTGAGCCTTTAGTATCTGTCATAAGCTTCCCCTTTCTTCCTTATCCTCTCCTCATCCAAGGAGCTCTGGATTTGTTAGTCCCATGTCTCAGTAATAGTTATAATATCATACTCCCATGTGTCAATCTGTGCTCTCAGCTCATCTGCCTAATTTCCTAGACTTCTTGCATTGATGTAAATGCCATTTAGCACTGCTAAACTCCCTTGTTGTCCATGCTCAGTTTGGGTTCCGCCAAGAGCACTGGGCTCCTGACCTCATTACAACCTCAGTCCAAATATGGACAAAAGAACTAAACTCAAGAGGTAAGGTGAGAGTGACTGCCCTTGGCATCAAGGCAGCATTTGACTGAGTGTGGCATCAAGGAGCCCTAGCCAAACTGAAGTCAATGGGAATCAGGTGGAAACTCACCACTGCAGTTATACGTAGCACAAAGGAAGATGGTTGTGGCTATTGGAGGTCAATCATCTCAGCCCCGGGACATCACTGCAGGAGTCCCTCAGGGAAGAGGCCTCGGCCCAACCATCTTCAGCTGCTTTATCAATGACCTTCCCTCCATCATAAAGTCAGAAGTGGGAATGTTCACTGATGATTGTACAATGTTCAGTAACATTCACAACTCCTCAGATGCAGAAACAGTGGGCTGGATCTTGTGCTCAGCCTGAAGGCAGGTTTTGTGGCGGGGTTGCCGGACAAACAGAGCAGAATCACCCACCACAGAACTCGATAATGTAATGCCGGGTTCTGATTTTCCTGGAGGCGGCGAGGTTCCGTGGCGGCACCTCCGCCGCTCTGTGACGGGACCTTACTTTAAATATGTTAAATACCTTTTTGCATTAATTAGAATGTAATTCGCCATGATCCTACCAGTCGTTTGCAATCTTCTGTATGGTGTGCGGCACTGACATGTCTTCACTTTCCCGTCCTTCAAAAGCTGGCGCCACCGAGGCGAGAATCCTCAGTACCTGCATACATTCGATAAGTTTTGCTATGCTTTCCTGCAGAGTTTGTTGAAACATCGGACGTTGCCACTAAGGTTAATCCCCAGAAATGAGGAGCGGTTGGAACTTTAAGTGTATATCGTTGGGGGAGCAGGGGGGTGGGGGGGGGGGGGGGGTGGAGGGAAGGCGGAACTCTGAAAGTGTATATCGTTGAGGGGGAGAACTTTGAAAGTTGGGGGAGGGGGCCAGAACTGGGAAACGGTATAGATTGCTTTTGTTGGGGTCCAGTGCAGGCAACTCAAATGGTATTCTGATGGTCATGATGGCTTGCACGTATTTAAAGGTTGTGAGTGCAACGTCAGGCCATACCATAGAGCTCATGCCGGAATACTGCTGAACCAGAAATTAACACAAATCTCTGCCCAGATAGATGTACTTGACCGTTTGAAGGAATCCGAAGTTACCAGGAGCATAGAGATGGGTATGATTCACCCTGTTTTCCTGGATCCCGTTGCTGTGATGAGGCATCTCTGTTGGAGATGGGCCCAAGAGGCAGCTGTGTCCAGGAGGAAGCTCCCAGACTCGAGAAGCAGCAGCCACTAACGCACAGAGGAGTCCAGAGACGTGAGTAAGTCTAAAGGACTCAGTTGACATACCTGCAGATGTCTGAGTGCCAGTGCCAGAGACGACTACGGATGACCAGAGAGGCCGTCACATACCTCTGTGCACTGCAGAATGATGAATTGCAACCAATGGGTTTTGGTGGTCACCCTTAAAGGCCGGCAACCCGACATGTGTCGGGTTCAGGTCAGGTCGGGTCGCTCCTCCGGGTCCGGTTTTCGGACTCTGGTCGGCTTGGGCCGGTTCCAGGTCAGACACACAAAGTAAGAATTGCATTTTACTCTGCTGCTAAGTGTTAAAAGTAAAAAAACCTACTGAGCTGGGAGTCTGGGACGTCAAGGAGGGAAACTCTGAGGCTGCGCAGTGAGCGTCTCTATGACAACATCACGCTCATGCTACAGCTTCCTGCAGATTCGGAGCTGCAAGGTAGGGAAAGGGAGCATTCTGGTGGTCAGGTCAGGCTCGGGAAAAATTGGAGGGACTCAGGCCGGGTCGGGCTCGGGTCCCATGTGGTCTTGTCGGGTTCGGGTCAGGTTTTTTTTCCCTGACCTGAGCAGGCCTTTAGTCACCCTATGCCTGTGGCCCTCAAAATTACTGTGGCCCTAAACTTCTACGCCTCTGGATCATTCCAGGGATCCACAGGCGATGTGTGGGCTCTCAATCCGCAGTGCACCGCTGCAACAAGGAGGTGACCGATGCTCTGTTCAGGAGGGGCCAGTGACTATGGCTGCTACAGGACAGACCCTGAGCGCCAGGCTGAGAGGGTCATTGGATTTGGGGCCATTGCAGGATCCCCACAGGTGCAAGGTGCTATCGACTGTATGCATTTATTTATTTTATTTATTTAGAGATACAGCACTGAAACAGGCCCTTCAGCCCACCGAGTCTGTGCCGAGCATCAACCACCCATTTATACCAATCCTACATTAATCCCATACTCCTACCATATCCCCACAATTCCCCTACCAATACTAGGGGCAATTAATAATGGCCAATTTACCTATCAACCTGCAAGTCTTTGGCTGTGGGAGGAAACCGGAGCACCTGGCAAAAACCCACACGGTCACAGGGAGAACTTGCAAACTCCGCACAGGCAGTACCCAGAATCGAACCTGGGTCACTGGAGTTGTGAGGCTGCGGTGCTAACCACTGCACCACTGTGCCACCCAACGAGTTTCAAGTGAATTCAACAGGTTTACTGTGATCCCACTGAAACCTACCCCCCACTTAAATTCCTCTCTGTCTCTTCTATTTGTTCCACAAAGTACAATTTATTGGCATTGTGATTGCAATGATTATCAACCATCAAATTCTTCTCTATTTCAGCCATCTGCTTAAAAGATAGAACAAGTCTGCCCAGTTTATTTTCTGGCACTCTTTTTAAACACAATCTAGCAAAACTGTCATTCCATTATAATTTGGCTGCATCTAGTACAAGAAGGAAATCTTGCCCCATTAAGATTGTGAATTGAACACCAACTTTATTCTACTTAATTAAAATAAAAACATCCCTTCCTTTGAAGGACGAGATCAACTAATTCCTCACCAATGTCTTCTATTTTGTCCTGATGTTCTGTTACAATTGTCATAGAGTTATACAGCACAGAAACAGGCCCTTCGGCACATCGTGATTGTGCCAGCCATCAAGCACCTATCTATTCTAATCCCATTTTCCAGCACTTGGCCCGTAGCCTTGCATGCTATGGCATTTCAAGTGCTCATCTAAATACTTCTTAAATGTTGTGAGGGTTCCTGCCTCTACCACCCACCCCTTCAGGTAGTGTGTTCCAGATTCCAACCACCCTCTGGGTGAAAACATTTTTCCTCAAATCCCCTCTAAACTTCCTGCCCCTTACCTTAAATCTATGCCCCCGGTTATTGATCCCTCCACTAAGAGAAAAAGTTTCTTCCTATCTATCCTATCAATGTCCCTCATAATTTTGTATACCTCAATCAGGTCCCCCCTCAGCCTTCTCTGTTCTAAGGAAAACAACCCTAGCCTATCCAGTCTCTCTTCATAGTTGAAATGTTCCAGTCCAGGCAACATCCTGGTGAATCTCCTCTGCACCCTCTCCAGTGCAATCACATTCTTCCTATAGTGTGGCGACCAGAACTGTACACAGTACTCCAGCTGTGGCCTAACTAGCGTTTTATACAGCTCCATCATAACCTCCAATTTTCGTGTCAATTATCTTTCTACTTTTACGCCTCTGTTAAGTTGCACTACTAGTCTGAGACAATACCTATAGGCTTGATTTAACACTTCAACGCCTAAATTATATCAGACAGGCAACAGCTCTGCTCATGTGTACTTACAGAACCCTGCCCTTCCATGAGTAGATTTTGTATGTTTTTACCAAGCTTTTGGTCATCCCTCCTAAGATCTCCTTCTTTGGTTCGATATCCATTTTTATCTGATTACACCTCTCTGAAGTACCTTGGGATATTTTTCTACATTAAAGGTACTATATAAATGTAAGTTATTGTTTTCTGGGAGTTCCATTTTATTTAGAACAGATGTTCCAGAACGTTATTTATTGCATTCCTCCTTCCAGATTTACCAGCTACCTGTGAACAACTACCAGCAAACAGGCTTAATATTTTAAGCCCTTCAATGCCAAAGTATTGCACAAAATATACAAATTATAATACATATCTACAACTTCAGCAATGGCTTAATAGAACTACTCGCAGAACTATTGTGACAGATGAGGTTGTTTGTTTGCGCGTAGGTGCATAAGGTTTGGAGTGAAAGGTATTAGTTTGAGTGGTAAGTTGAGCTCAGTTAAACTGGGCAGTTGCTGAGCAACTGAAATTGTGCTGTTGTATACGGTGATTGGAGGTGAGGGCTCTGTGCGTCATCATCTCTGTGTAACAGTGTCTCATTGGTACATCAAGAAGTAAATTTAAAGCTTCATCTGAGTATTACTAAAATGCAATAAATAAATTAATAAAATAGTTCATAAATAAAATCCATCATTAGACAATTTCTCCAGTGTACCCCTCAGAAATAGTTCACATACCCCCCCAGGGGTACATGTACCACAGTTTGGGAATGCTTGATTTTGAATGAAGTCATTAATTTTATTTGGGACAACTTTGTTTGTAGAGAACACAGAATCATAAGAATGATACAGCATAGAAGGAGCTCATTTAGTGCATTGTGACTGTGCTGGCTCTTTGAAAGACCTATCCAATTAGTATCTCTCCCCATGGCCCTGTAATTGTTTCTCCCCCTTCAAGTATTTATCAAATTCCCATTTTATAATTACAGTTGAATCTGCTTCCACAGTTTCAGGTGGGGTATTCCAGATCACAACAACTTGCTGCTTAATTTTTTTCCTCATGCCACTTTAAATCTGTGCCCTTTGGTCGCTGACCCTTCTGCGACTGGAAGCCATATTGTCTTACTTACTCTATCAGTGTTAGCTGTGGCTCAGTTGGCAGCACTCTCACCTGAGTTGTGGGTTTAAGTCCCACTCCAATGACTTGAACATAAAAATCTAGGCTGCCATTCCAGTGCAGTACCAAGGGAGTGCTGCACTGTCAGAGGTGCTAACTTTTGGCTGACACTTTAAACTGAGGCCCCATTTGCTCTCTCAGGTGGATGTAAAAGATCCTATAGCACTATATTGAAAATGAGCAGGGGAGTTCTTCCCCAACGTCCTGGCCAATACTTATCCCTCAATCAACATCGCTAAAATGAATTGTCTGATCATTATCACATTACTGCTTGTGGGAACATGCTGTGTGCTAATTGGCTGCTCTGACGACACTTCGTGGGCTGGATTTTATGCAGGAGGGGCTGCTGGCACTGGGCCGAAAAGAGGGGGGAGCCCCGCCTTTGCATTTTTTCTAACCCCTGGAGCAACCCTCCGGTCTTTTGGGATCAAAGTTTAAGGAAGCGGGATCCCTGTCCCTTTAAGCACTTAACAGGAATGGGGATCCCGCCCCCAAGAGCTGCCAGCCAATCACAGGGCCAGCAGCTCAACAGTATCACCCGAGGCACCAGAAATGATAATGGCAAACCCAGCCCTGTTGACCCTGCAAAGTCCTCCTGACTGACATCTGGGGGTTGTGCCAAAATTAGGAGAGATGTCCCACAGACTAGTCAAGCAGCAGCCTGACACAGTCATACTCATGGAATCACACCTTGCAGACAATGTCCCAGACACCACCATCACCATCCCTGGGTAGGTCGTGCCCCACTGGCAGGACAGACCCATCAGAGGTGGCGGCACAGTGGTATCCAGTTTGGGGAAGGAGTTAACCTGGGAGTCCTCAACCCATGAAATCTCATGGCATCAGGTCAAAAATGGGCAAGGAAATCTCCTGCTGATTACCACCTACCACCACCACCACGGCTGATGAATCAGTGCTTCTCCATGTTGAACACCAATTGGAAGAAGCACCGAGGGTAATAAGGGCACAAAATGTACTCTGGTTGGGGACTTCAATGTCCATCACCAAAAGTGGCTTGGTAGCACCACTACTGACCGAGCTGGCTGAGTCCTAAAGGATATAAGTGCTAAATTGGGTCTGCGGCAGCCAGGGAGGGAACCAACATGAGGGAAAAAACTACTTGACATCATCCTCACCAATCTACCTGTCGCAGATGCATCTGTCCATGACAGTATTGATAGGAGTGACCACCGCACAGTACCACAGTTCTAAATGGGATAAATTTCGAGCAGATCTAGCAATTTAAAATTGGGCATCCATGAGGCACTGTGGGCCAGCAGCAGAATTGTATTCAACCACAATCTGTAACCTCATGGCCCGGCATATCCCCCACTCTACCATTACCATCAAGCCGGGGGACCAACCCTGGTTTAATGAAGAGGGCAGGAGGGCATGCCAGGAGCAGCACCAGGCATACCTCAAAATGAGGTGTCAGCCTGGTGAAGCTACAACACAGGACTACTTGCATGCCAAACAGCAGAGGCAGTATGCAATAGACAGGGCTAAGCAATCCACAACCAATGGATCAGATCTAAGCTCTGCAGTCCTGCCACATCCAGTCCTGAATGGTGGACAATTAAACAACTGACAGGAGGAGGTGGCTTCACAAATATCACCATCCTCAACAATGGGGGAGCCCAGCACATCAGTGCAAAAGACAAGGCTGAAGAATTTGCAACTTCAGCCAGAAGTGCTGAGTGGATGATCCATCTTGGCCTCCTCCGGAGGTCCCCAGCATCACAGATGCCAGTCTTCAGCCAATCCAATTTACTCCATGTGATATCAAGAAACGGCTGAAGGCACGGGATATTGCAAAAGCTATGGGCCCTGACAACATTCCTGAAGACTTGTGCTCCAGAACTAGCTGCACCTCTAGCCAAGCTGTTTCAGCACATCGACAATACTGGCAACTACCCAGCAATGTGGAAAATTGTCCAGGTATATCCTGTGCACAAAAAGGACAAATCCAACGTGGCCAATTACCGCCTATCAGTCTACTCTTGATCATCAGCAAAGTGATGGAAGGGGTCGTTGACAGTGCCATCAAGCGACACTTTTTTTATTTTTTAAATTTTATTTAGAGATACAGCACTGAAACAGGGCCTTCGGCCCACCGAGTCTGTGCCGACCAACAACCACCCATTTATACCAACCCTACAGTAATCCCATATTCCCTATCACCTACCTATACTAGGGGCAATTTACAACAGCCAATTTACCTATCACCTGCAAGTCTTTTGGATGTGGGAGGAAACCGGAGCACCCGGCGAAAGCCCACGCAGACACAGGGAGAACTTGCAAACTCCGCACAGGCAGTACCCAGAATTGAACCCGGGTCCCTGGAGCTGTGAGGCTGCAGTGCTAACCACAGCGCCACTTGCGCAGCAAAACCTGCTCAGTGACGCTCAGTTTGGGTTCCGCCAGGGCCACTCAGCTCCTGACCTCATTACAGCCTTGGTCCAAACATGGACAAAAGAGATGAATTCCAGAGGTGACGTGAGAGTGTCTGCCCTTAACATCAAGGCAACAGCTGACCGAGTATGGCATCAAGGAGCCCTAGCAAAACTGAAGTCAATGGGAATCAGGGGGAAGACTTTCCGCTGGTTGGAGTCATACCTAGCGCAAAGGAAGATAGTTGTCGTTGTTGGAGGTCAATCCTCAGTCCTAGGATGCCACTGCAGGAGTTCCTCAGGGTTGTGTCCTAGGCCCAGCCATCTTCAGCTGCTTCATCAATGACCTTCCCTCCATCATAAGGCCAGAAGTGGGGGTGTTTGCTGGTGATTGCACAATGCTCAGCACCATTTGCGACTCCTCAGATACTGAAGCAGCCCATGTCCAGATGCAGCAAGACCTGGACAAAGTGCCAGGCAATGACCATCTCAAACAAGAGAGAATCTAACCATCTCCCCTTGATGTTCAATGGCATTACCATCACTGAATCCTATCAACATCCTGGGGGTTACCATTGACCAGAAGTTGAACTGGACCAGCCACATAAATGCTGTGGCTACAAGACCAGGTCAAATACTGGGAAACTGCAGTGAGTAACTCACCTCCTGTCTCCCCAAAGCCTGTCCACTATCTATAAGGCACAAGTCAGGAGCGTGATGGAATACTCTCCACTTTCCTGGATAAGTGCAGCTCAATTAACATTTAAGAAGCTCAACACCATCCAGAACAAAGCAGCCCGCTTGACTGGCACCCCATCCACTGCCTTCAACATTCACTCCCTTGTTCACTGACGCACATTGGCAGCAGTGTGTACCATCTACAAGATGCAGTGCAGCCGCTCACCAAGACTCCTTCAACAGCACCTGCCAAACCTGTGATCTCTATCACCTAGAAGGACAAAGGCAGCAGATGCACGGGAACACCATCACCTGAAAGTTCCCTTCCAAGCTGCACACCATTCTGACTTGGAACTATATCGCTGTTCCTTCACTGTCACTGGGTCAAAATCCTGGAACTCCCTCCCTAACAGCGCTATTGGTACCTACATCCCAAGAACTGCAGCGGTTCAAGCAGCTCACCAGCACCTTCTCAAGGGCAATTAGTGATGGGCAATAAATGCTGGCCTAGCCAGCAACGCTCACATCCCACGAACGAATGATAAAAGAGAATCTGAAATTAAATCCAAGATTCTAAGGTGGCTACAACTACACTATACTTAGTCAGCAATCAATTGGTGAAATCATAGCAGTTATTGTACAAGAGGTGAAACAGCATTTGGATAAACATTCTAAATTGGTTTGTATGTTAGAGTAAGAAATATTTCTTGAAGCAACAAGAAGTCGCCACCACAGCTTTACATTAACGGATGACGACACTGCAGGACACCACAGTAAATTCAATACACCATTGGTTGGGCAATGAAAAAAATGAATAGGGAGCAAATGTGTGTGAATATTTGTTCTGTTACAACAAATAAACCATCTTACCACCAGGAGCATCATTTATATACAAATAAAGAGCTTTATATTCCATTGTGAGGAAGAAAATTTGTTGTGCTGCATCAACCACACATTTAACCACACAGTGTCATGCCACCAGAGACTTCTCTTTACTGTTCTGCCTTTTCAGCAGTACATTCAAAATGAAAAACGAATTTCAAGTGATCAAAAAATGCAAATTTTAGAACATTTTATTATAAAAATCAACAGCATCTTTATTACAAATGTAGTGATTTGATGTTGTCTTTACAAATATTTATACAAAGAAATACAAGCAAAGGGTTTCAACATGCGAGCACCAGGAGTTGAGAGCCAGAACAGACCAAATGTTGGCCAAATATTTGAACATTAGAGACAAACATCATTCAACAACAAGAAAAAACTGGTGACGAAAAGAGTAAAGGCAGCCCCATTGCTGCTGCCGGTAAAAAGTTAAAAGGTTGAAAGGTCACTCACTATTATAGTCAGTCTATTATATTTGTGTTGAATTACACAAAGTTTCCTGCTGCATAAATTACATGCAGTCTGGCAGCTTTTAAGATATCAAGCCAGTTAGTATGCCTTCTTGTTAAATCATTTGTTTTGTGGTATTTATGGAGATATTATTAAAGACATTTGTTTACAAACTGCAGTTTGGTGAGCCCCACTGTGAGACATGCTTGTAACACCAACTTTAAAGACAACGGATATCATTACTATCTTGTGAAAGGCAGCACAACATTGACGTGTGGTTTGGGATTGTGGGTGGAGAGGATCTGTAGTTTCCAATTACAGCCAAAACTAAATGTGAAATTTTAGCAAACCTAATTTCAGAAATAAAATTTGGTTCACCTTTAATGGAACATTTTGCTCATCCTAGATCTAAAATCATTACTGGGGGGAAAAAAATCAGCTGACAATTCATAACCATTCAGGATGGGGGCAGGGAATACTTCAGGAAAAAATAAATTACATTAAAATTACATCTACAGTCAAATTAATAAAAAGTTAATAAATTGCTGTCAGATGGTATCATTGCCTCCTACCAAATCAAAACATTAAATTTTACAAAGGAGTCAATTGTTGAGCCATGCTATCTCTTTGCAACAGCAATCTTCACTGCTCTCCTCTCTCTCCACAGCCTTGCACCTTCTTCTGCTTTCACAATTTATCCATTTTCCCTTAAAAGAGACAACAGTCTCTGCCTCAACCACTGTGACAATGCATTTCACGCTTTAAAACATTTCTCCTGCCTCTTTCCTCACTCTCAGTGGCCATTGTAAATTGATGGTCCTTTGTCAGTGACTTCCCAACTACAGGATATAGTATTTCCCAATTCAAAAAAACACTTCAGAATTTTGAAAACCTGTATTAAAACACCTCAGCCTTCTCTGCTACCAATGGAAACATTTCTAGTATGTCTAAATTTCCCATCCTTGACATCATCTTGCTGAAACTACTTTGTTCACTTTCTATAACTTCAATGCCTTTTCTGTAATAGGGAACCCAAAATTGCACACAATTATTCAGTGATTGTTACGTAGAATCTAGGTCATATAGAAGTAGGTCATATGGCTCAACTGGTCTAGACTGATGTCTATACTACAAGTGAGCCGCCTCCCATTCTAATTACCTGTTCTCACCTTGCCTATATTTCTACCTCCCTCATGAACACATTGAGACTCCTCTTAAATGCGTTAATGCTATCCTTCAACAATCCACGTGGCAGCAAGTTTTACATTTTGACCACTCTGAGAAAATAGTTGTTTAGGCGTACAGAACTTGAGTATTGCTGAAAATAGAGACATGCTGTCAAAGCTTTTCGTCTTGCACTCATCAGAACAATCGCGAGAATAACCAATGTAAGGGAAAATAACAACTTATACTGCATGCAAAGAGAGTGCTGACTGGTTGGTAAATGAACTCTGATTGGTAGAGGCATTGCCATGGCAAATGCACCAGTTTACGGTGACTGACAGCTGTTTAAAATTTAAACCAGGCAGCTTGACTCTGATTGGTCAAGGGATTACCCTGAAAAATGAACCAGCGAATGGCTGTCACTTATTTTGTTCAGCTGAAATAGGCGCAATGTTTGTATATATTCTTTCTGTCTGCAAAGAACAAGGCCCTGTGGATTAATGTAAGTAGCTTCTAGTATGCGCGAATGCGCCACACTGCGAGCCCTACTGACAATCTTAAATTGGTTGTCAGTGTAATTCTTAGCACACTGTGGATTATTTAGCAAATGTTGTTCAATTGCGGAATCACATCTAATGTTGGATACTGTGTTTTGAATTTTGCAAGTACGGGCCGGTTGGGTACGGCCCGTACCTTGCCCATTGCAAACAGCAGAAGGGACATGTTGTTTAATATGATCCGCGAGTCTTAGCGACGTGCAGCCTATATACCTAACATCACACTGGCATTGAAATTCATATATCTATGTGAAAAGAAATTCATCCTAAATTCTTTATTTCATTTGTTAGTGGCTATTTGGCATTTATTCCCTCTTGTCTGGGCTCACCCACAAAGGGAAACTATTTCTTCACATCCACCCTATCAAACCCCTTCATAATTTTGAAGAGCTCAATCATGTCTCCCCTTTTCATGGAACAGAGCCTCCGCCTGTACAACTATTCTTGATAGTTGCATCCCCTCAATTCTGGGAACATCTTTATAAATTTTTTCAGTGCTTCAATATCCTTTTTGTACTTTGGAGATCAGAAGTGCTTACAGAACTCTATCTGTGGTTTAACCAAGGTTCTATATAAGTTTAACATTACCTTCCTGCTTTTCTATTCTATTCCTCTAGAAATGAACCTGCAGCACTTGGTACATTATATGGCTTTATCAATTTTTTTCAACTTGTAGTGATTTGTGTATCTGCAATCCCAGATCTTTTTACTCTATTTGGTCTAACCAATACTTTGCATTAAATTTATCTTTACTTCTTGTACTCTCTGCACCTAGTTATGGAGCACAAAACTATTTTTTAAAAAATAATGACTATCTCCTCGTACTCATACCTTCAGGGAATGACGTATGAGTACTATATTCAGTATAAACTATTTTACAAAAGATTATTTTAAATCAAAAAGGAAGGGAATTTGACACACATCAGACCGAATTATTTGGCTCTTCTTGAAAAATGCTAATAGTCTAGGCTGATCAGAAGTTAACATTAATGGTTTCATGTAGGAGAAGACCTTCAGTCCATTTGGCCTACCTATCCACAGTATTGCCTACTATACTGGCACTGTGTACTGGTGCTCAAACATACTGTGCCACACATAATTAGGATGCATATCTCTATTCATGATTCTTCACATAGTAAATTCTTGATTTTAGCCTGGCCAGAAAAGTTGGGATGGGGAAGAGTATTGCACAGATGCTCAGGCAACTGGCGTGTTTTGCCACAGTTTGCTCGTGTGCACCACCTAGTGGCTGAATGAGAAGCAGCACTGCCGAGGCCCTTTGGAGCAGGTTCTGGCTTCCCTCTGGTTTGAGATTGATCTGATGTTCGTGGGAGGGCTTAAAATGGTAAAGATCAAATTTAAAGAGGAGAATAATGTTCACAATTGATCTGTGTGGAGAAGAGAATGTTTGAACTGCTTTAGAAAAATATCCATCTTTCGCAGCGGTGGAAACAACTTATTAGTTTAAATACTTAAATGACTAGGTGGGTTAAACCTTTTGTCTCCTTCCATTCCTCTACTTGGCTAAGGATAGGAAATTGAGAATTTGCCACAATTCACATATAACTTTGGAACAAATTAATATGATGGTCAAAGAGGGGAAGCAAATTGGATGCCTCCGCATCAGCAGCAACTATACAGCAGTATAAGGAGGCATTTCTTCTGTATTTAGTGAGCAAACAAAGTTATGATGCGGCACAGACATTAAGATATTGAGATCTTAAATTTGGAATACAACTGCAAATAATATCAATAGATTTTAAGCGCTTACACAAGAAAGAGGGCAGTTAAACAGACACGTGCTTTAATAACGGAAACAAAATTAAGGTGTTGCGTATGGGAAAAAATCTGCAGGTTTTTCTAGATAATACAAGGTTGTACATGAATTATGTGTAATACAGGAAAAAGCCAGGAAGAGGAGTGGTGAATGATTATAACTACAGAGTAACAGTGCAGACTGATGGGGGGGGGGGGGGGTTTCATTTAAGGAAAGATATGCTCGACTGAGGAGACAGGTGGCAACTGTAACAAAAGTAACTTGGAATATAAAGTATTCTTTTTATTAGTATCCATGTTCAAGTTTATTCTAACAGAAAGCTAATGCACCACCACCTAATTAACCTACAGAACATACAATGAAATTTTAAATTTAAATATTCTGTATTTAGGATTTGAGGTACTGTATCAAAAGTTGCCGATAACATCATATGGGATACAAGGTAAATAGTGACAATAATTATGAAAGTCTGCAGGGTGACATAGATGGGCTAATGGGAGGCTCAGATAGGAGGGAATGCAGATCAATGTAGAAATGTGTGATGTAAAGCAATTTGGAAATTTGCTTTAGAAAAGGAAATACACCCTAAAATGTAATATTTTAAATGGAGTCAGGCAGCAGAATGATATTGGTGTGCAAACACACTGGTCATTAAAAGGTGGTAGTGCATATGGACAAGGCTATAAAAAGTTAAACAGGATAGAAAGGCAAGGAGGTAGTTCTGAACTTATTCAACAGATTTGGAATACAGCTTGAATACTCTATAATTTTGAGCATCCGATTATGGAAGGACATAAAATCAATGGAAAATATACATTGTAGATTCACTAGCATGTTGATAGCAGGTATAAAGTTACAGTTACAAAGAGAGACTTGGGAAGGTAGGGATTTTTCACTGGACCGAAGAAAGTTAATGACAGAGAATACTGACAATGTGCAATGGACCTATTAGAGGTTGACTGAAACAAAAACAAGAAATGCTGGATTCACTCAGCAGGTCTGGCAGCATCTGTGGAAAGAGAAGCAGAGTTAACGTTTCGGGTCAGTGACCCTTCTTCGGAACTGTTCCGAAGAAGGGTCACTGACCCGAAACGTTAACTCTGCTTCTCTTTCCACAGATGCTGCCAGACCTGCTGAGTGAATCCAGCATTTCTTGTTTTTGTTTCAGATTTCCAGCATCCGCAGTATTTTGCTTTTATTATAGAGGTAGACTGAAGCCTGAAGTGGAGGCTTTTTGTCAGAACACAGTACTGATAGAGGAATCTGCACCCTTGAGTCCAGCCTGCTTTTCTTCTTTAGACCAGTGGATTCCACCCAGTTTTGCAAGCTTCTCCCATTCCAATTTCAGACCCAATTTATCTCCCACTTCCTCAGTAATTCACATTTTATTTCTCTTACGTCTTGAATTTATTTTATGTTTCTTCCCATTGCTCGATATAAAGATCACCTCAGCCAGATTCTTTTCCAATGATTGTTCATTTTTCAGGTCTGATGAAAAATTACATGAACTTGTTTGTTATCTCCACAGTTGCTGACTGATCTGCTGTGTTTTCAGCACTTCCTGTTTTAAGAGGTGACCCGATAGAGGTCTTCAAGTTTATGAAGAGTTGTGATGAGTTTAATAGCAATTGATTTGCCAATCAGCGGAAACGGACGCAACAAAATGAGACATATTTAATGAGGAAAAGAATTAAAGGGATGCTTAGAAAAAACTTTCTGAATGGTTAGAATTTGGGATTTATCACAAATAGTTGCTGAAGCAGAAACCATGGATTCTTTTAAAAGGGAATTAGATAGTTGCTTGAAAAAGGGGAATATTAAATGGTATAAAATGGGTATATTTCATGAGTGGGATTAGACTAGGTGGCTCGTGTGCAAAAAACATTGTCCCAGACTTATTGGGCTGAATGGCTTGTTTCTATGCAATGCCATCCTATGATTCTATAAATTGTATAACCTTAACAAAAACACTGAATGGTATGCTGTTTCACAAACACGCCAATAAACCATTATATTGATCACGTACAAGAATTTTATGTAAGGCACTATTCAAACCCCCAATAATTGTGTAGCTAACCATATTAAACTTTCCCAGATCAGCAATACTGAGAGGGGCTTTCTATGCTCAAACAAGAGATGGCACGCAGGCATGCACGGGAATCAATATTTTTCCACAGCAAACATAGTCACCTCTTCCCCTCCCAAATTGTTGGTACTGATGCTTTCACATAATCTGACTGAGATTATAGTGATTCCAAACTTGACACCCTAATCATTTAAAAACATGATTACTGAGCATCTCTTAAGTCAAGTTATATCTGGCATTTGTCAGTAAACTATTCAACGTCAACTGATAATGAAGAAACGATGACCATTAATTGTTGAAATTTGGTAGAAGACTTGAGGCAGCTACATAAAATAAGACCAAAGAATACAAGAATTAAGTATGTAGTTTTTCACCTGCTTGATCCATACCAATTCTGCCTCAGCCTTTTAGGGAACTTGACTTGCATATGTGGCAGATTTGAATACACTGTGCAACAAAATTAATGAGAAACAAAAATGTGCTGATGAAACAGCATTCTGCCATAATCAGCTGATCACATAATTACATCAACAAGGTTTCATATTTCTCTAAAGTATGATCTTAAAACATTTATGCACTAAGAATAGTATGAAAAGTTAAAACTGAAAAGGAGAACAACCTGAAGTCTGTCTCCCTACTTTAACATACAATGTTTTGGAGATAGGTAGGTCACCAGCATGCTCATATTTCACTCCAAGCCAGGAAGGCACATTTTGAAATAAAGGACATAAAGTGTCCTTACTATAATGATTAGACAATTCAATTAGAGACAGAAATTTTACACTTAATACAAATACAGCAAACTGGATTCTACACATTTTATGGGACTTTACCTAAAACATGACCACAGTTATTATAATAGACAATAGAACAAAAGATTGGACATAAAGTTCTGCATAATATTTGCTTTACATAGCTAAAGTTAGTGTCATTGCAACAGAAACAGTATTTTTCCTGTATAGAGTGGTGCTGCTGAAAATTAAACATATAATCTTTGAATAATAGCATTTTATAAATAATGCAATGAAATTAGATAAAATATACTTTTAACTTCTATAGTGCTAGGAGGTAAATTTTAAGAATGGAAAACATTGCAACTGTTTAAAATGTAAATGGGTATTGTGACAACTTTTCATAAAAGGCTCTTTTTTGGAATTAAAGATACTGCATACCTCAATGACATCAAAAGGAAGTCGGTCAACACTCTTACGTTTAATGCTGCCACAACAAATTAGTGGTACAAGCATGCACATTCCTGCTAATGATAAATAAGGCAGCTTGGCAATTCAACAAAATCTTAGTTATTTATTATTAGTCTGCAAGTCCTTTAACTGATTTACAATGGGCACTCTTCAAAGATTTTCAGCAGTGATAGCTACAACTTTCTGTACATACAAGCAAAGAAAAAAAAGCCAAACATTAAAATAATTTCTAATGAAAAAAATTGGTTTCATTATCCATGATAAATAAGTTAATGTTAAAATACAAATCACACAACAATTAACTAGAACTTTGCCCTGTAATCTTTTGTTGGAGAATCCTGTGCTCAATAAAGTGAAGAATATCTGTTTTAAGAAGATGGAACGTTCATTTTTTAACCATTAACAGCTAGAGGCATTGTCAAGCACCCCCAGGTCAGGTATAGAGTAAAATCTTTTTACTCTGCTCAATATATTTTCATCCCAACCTCAGAAATGCACTCTTCGTGATCTGACTATTTCTTGTACCAAGAATCCTCTGAGTGACAGTGTGAATTTACGGTGAGGTTGTGGATTATTATTCTACTGCAAAATTGCACCCTCTAGGAGCTGGACTGATACTGCTTAAATTCATTTTACACAGTATCCTTAGAAACAGCAAGATAACAGACCTTAATCTCATTGATCTGGGCTGAATCTAAACACAGATCCTTGGCATGAAAGGAGAGTATGCTAACGCACTATGACACTATACATACAAAAATTTTGGCTAGTGGTTTATTTTGGAGACTGCCAAGTTCACATAATTGACACTGAGGGTTGTGTGTATTGAGCTTAACTCAATAATGTGTGTTATCAGAACAGAACATGATGACATTCTGATTGGAAATATCAACAATTAAATATTTAAACTCTATCGAACAGCAGATATAATTTTGATAAATAAGTAGAAAAAGTATAATAAACATTTTCCATTTAGTACCAGTGAATATAGCATCCTGTAATTTCATTTCGAATATGGTCTCACCTAACTAGAATTATATGGCACAGATTGAAGCCATTAACCCTGTGCCAGTATTTGTGAACTTTTATACTTTTGCTTCTCTTTTTTGTCTGTATAATAAACATATGGCACAAAGATGCAAGTGGTGTATTTACTTTGAGAAAAAAAGATGGTTATAAATACTTTTCTTTCCAGCTGTACAAAATTCCATTGCCCCTACCGATCTGCTCACATTCTCTGTACACTGTCCTTTGGATAACCCTACCCATTTGTTATTTTTAATTCATAAAATATACTTTCTCTCTGTTTGTATTTAAAGCTATGTACAGAATTATAAAAATGTTTCTTTTGATAGGGTCATGAGGAATCTGTACAGGGAGATGGAGGGGGAGGACAGAGATGAAAGTAGCTTCGTTCTGTGGAAGGTGATGGTGGACAACTTTCACAGTTCTCTTCTGCTGACATGTATGGACTTCGAGGGGTAGGGGGTGGTGGGTAAGGATCTGAATCGGAGTTCAGATCCACGTAGTATTTGGGACTCTTCCACCGGCTTGTGGTATAATCACTATCACACACATCAGTACTGCATGGAGTTGTAGGTGGTGCCACACTCTGCATAATGTAATGTCTGTAAAATTAAAAAGAAATAATTATTGAGTTTCTCTCCCATTCATTTCAATGGTCAAAAACTGCATGCCAATGCCAAGATTTAAGGTGTACATTTTTGCCTTAAGATATCTATAATTGTAAATTGAATGCATATGGACTGCTCAGTAATACACTAATCCAAGTGGTCCACCTCCCGCTGAACAGCCGCCAGGTTAGCAAGTGACAGACATGACAGTAGACCTATGACTAGTACTGTATCATGCATCATCTGCAGGTGGAGAGAATCATGTGAATGCAGTTTTCTTGACTACTATACAGACTTGGTAGCATTATTCTGATAATCATAAGACATTTTATTTATATTTAGCAGACTATTGTGGGCTAAATTAAGAATTCAATAAATTCTACCAATGAGGTTAAATTGAAGGCATTTATTCCCCCTTCCTACCACCTCCTCACCACAACTGCTTTCCTTGGTTGGAATCTCAGACTGCAGCCACACCTCCACCAAAACTACCCTAAAGTTGCTGGGAGGCATGTCGGGTTGGCTCTCTGATTTTCATTTCCTTCTTGTGAGGAAGCAGCTGCCCTTTGCAGGTTGCCTTCTTGTGAGAGTATACTGAAGAATTGAAATGCAAGTCAAAGAGAATCATGGTCACAAACCTGTATTGCATTCCTTGACTGTATAATTTTAGTATATGGTTCCTTTTAAAATCATTATTAATCCACCAGATTTCCAGCATTAAAATATAATGATGGGCTGAATTTTACAAACCCCACCCCCCCACCCCCCCACAACATCGGGGTTGGTGGCCGAGGGGGGCCAGAAAATGCCTCTGGGAGAGACCCACCATGGGCTTCGACGCCGGGAAGGTCCGGCCCCAAATTGCCAGTGGTGGAGAGGTCTCCCCCGCCGCTCGGTGACGGAAGCCCAATTTAAATATTTAAATCCATTAAAATAAACAAATTAATTACCGTTACACTCCCACCGTCTGTCCCAGAGCTATCTTTGTGCTGGTGGCCGGCACTCCCGTGGCCTTTGGGTCCCTGTCCGGGGAACCGAGGTGGAACACTGGGGAGTGGGGAGCAGGTAGGTTTCTCAGTGGGGGAGTGGAGGGGGAGCAGGGTCAAAGTCATATTATTGGTGTAGGGGATGGTGGGAAGCATTATAGTGTAAAGTTTATATACTTTTGGGGGGGGGGTGGTGTGGGGGGAGAAGGTCAGTTGGACAAGGTAAGTGTTTGGAGGGGGGCGGAAAGAGGGTAAGTAATTGATTCTATGGTTACTGGGAGGGTGGAAGAGGAGCAGGATAAATTTATTTAACTGTTTTCCATAAATATTTAAATGGAACGGACGGGCTCGAAGCCCTTTAAAAATGGCGTCAGCGCCTGCGCACAGGCAGCTATGCCACTGCTGGGGACGGACAGCCTGTCCCCTCCGTGTTATCGGGGCAGTGGCGGTCTGCTCTGGCTATTTAAATGAGCCGCTGCACCTGTGACGTGCGGCCCGGGTGGGCGGACCACCATTGTTTTCACCCGTCGCTGATATAAATTTCAGCCCGATGTTACACTAATTCCCCCAGTAATCTGTAATATCAACTTGATTATTTAATTGTGAATTGTGTGACATTATATCATGCAATCTGCTGAACTTAGCTTTGGCCTCACTTTCTATCCCTGCAGATACATTTATGATGACATTTGTCATACTTTATTTTGATGAATTTTCATTAGATATGTTACTGAAATAAAGCAGACAGATGGACTGATTCAGAAGCGAAATTTTTTCCTTTAGGAAGAAGTACAAAGAAGAATAGCCTCCTGTGAGGTCACACTTTCCAATCATCAAACGGTCCATACTAAATAGTTACAAATCCAATCTGGGCCGTTTCTGCATCAAGAAAAGAGGGAGGGTGAAAAAACCTGAGAGTTTTGGAGGTCAAGAGACCTAGCTGTGGAACATTTATTAGTCTAAAGTGGTGGTTTCTAGACACATAGAAATACTGGGAGAAAGGCTTTGCAAGTGCAGAAGTTAAAACAAATGTCTAATGGAGTGCTCATCAAAAACTGAAAATGTGATCTTTTCATTGGTTTTAACTAGCACATTCTAAATTGCATGCTGTGTTCAGCATTGAGAACTTTAGCATCTTAGCCATTACATCACTTGACTGCATCTCTACCTGTTAAAAGTTTTAGTACTTGCCACCATTAATAATGAATAGGTTTTCAACAGTCAGAAACATGTGCCTTATACACACCTGTAAGACCTGGTAGTGGAAGGACTGTTGGAGGAGTAACACACTTCAGTATTATAGAGAGAACGATCAGTGGCTGGGGATGGAGGCGGGTTTAAAATCTATTAAAAGAAACATAAGTGATTCAAAAGGTTTGAAATTATTTCTAAAGACTGAAATGTTTCTAAATGTTTCATGTGTTTGTGTGTTTTTATGCGCAGAGCAATTGGTTAATTATCACCTAATTAAATCATCACTCTGTACACAGATTTTCCTTCACAAATTTCAAATGGAAGTTCTTATCATATAACCAGTGCTTTTCTCATTGACCAAAATGAAGAAAATAATTTCATGTTTCCTGCTGCTTCAGTAACATACTGTCCATTGACTACCTTTGAAAAGTGTACCTTCCCTTTAAGAGCTGTAGGTTGTCTTTAAGTAGTGGCAGGCTCGCTGGATTTCTGACTGGTAAACCTCCTATAAGTAGCACAACTATCCCTGGCAGCTCGGATCTCACCAATGTCATCAAGTGAGCAGAGCGGATGTCCATCGTCCATCTACCACAGCTCAATCTACACCATTGTATTTTTGTAACTTCCTGCAGCCCTAACCTTTACTCTCCAATCCTCGGAATCAGGCCTCATATTCATCTACCCTCCACCTCCCACAACTGGCGGCTGCATAGCTCCCAATCTCTGGAATTCTCCCCATAAATCCACCTGCTTTTCTATCCCTCTCTATTCCTTTGAGATCGTCCCTTAATCTCACCTCTGACCAAGCTTTTGGTTATCACTTATAATCTCTCCTTTTTAGGCTTGGCTCCTTTTTTATGTCCCCTCATGCTTCTCTCTACAGTGTCATGGAACATTTTCTAAATTGCAGGTGCTATGTAAATGCAAGCTATTGTTGTTATTAAATTTAAGGGTCAGTGTTGAGACTACAACTAAAATTATTTCTAGGATCACCGAAGTCTGTCCATGAAGTATAGTATTCTTTGTTTTGCAAAATTCTTCAATCAAATCAAGCATCACTCATAATTATTTTGGTGTTGAAGAATTACTACAATCACCAGAGTATAAAGCTTAGTTTGAACTTGACACATTTTGTTTAGCAGATCCATTTTTTGATTTAAGAAACTCTTTTCTACTGCTCCCGAGCTGACTGCGAGTATGTGAACTTTGCCAAGCTTTCTGCCGATGGCATACTGAATTTGGCCACTAGGAGGAGAGGAACCAAACCAGGGTCTCATCTTTACATTTTCTTTTCCAGTGCAGGAGAACCTTCCTCTACTCTGTGCCTCCAGTGGTATATTGCTTCTTAGTGACACAGTCAGATTTTCAAAAGACAAGGTCCAATGAAGGGAGGATAAAGAAATAAAATCTGCAACACCCCAAATATTTTAATATCACATATCCATGCCATCACCAAGACTGCCTATTTCTATCTCCGTAACATCGTCCAACTCTGCCCCCACCTTAGTGCATCTGCTGCTGCAACCCTCATCCATGCCTTCGTTACCTCTAGACTTGACTATTCCAATGCTCTCCTAGTCAGCCTCCCATCTTCCACTGTTCCTAAACTTGAGGTCATCCAAAACTCTGCTGCCCCTATTCTAACTCGAACCAAATCCTGTTCATCCATTAGCCCTGTGCCTGCTGACCTACATTGACTCCTGTTTTAGCAACACCTCAATTTAAAATTCTCATCCTGGTTTTCAAATCCCTATATGGCCTTTCCCTTGCCTAACTCTGTAATCCCCTCCAGCCCACAACCCTCTGAGATAACCTGCATCTTCCAATTCTGGCCTCTTGTGCATCCCCGATTTTAATCGATCCAACATTGGAGATGGTGCCTTCAGCTGCCGTCACCCTAAACTCCGGAATTCCCTCCCTAAAACCTCTCTGCCTCTCTTCCTTTCCTTGCTCCTTTAAGATGCTCCTCAAAACCTACCTCTTTAACAAAGCTTTTGGTCACCTGCCCTAATATTGCCTTATGTAGCTCGATGTCAGGTTTTGTATGATAATGCTCCTATGAAGCACCTCGGGATGTCTTACTACGTTAAAGAAGCTATAGAAATGCTATCTGTTGCTATTTAACTGAAGTTAATGATCTCAGACACATGACAGTGCAATAGCTTTGCTTTTTGTGGATTTAATGGAGATATCTTTTAATATCACGAAAAACTGTGTGCCAGCATGAAGCAATGTATCATCAGCAGGTAGGGTACAGAGCAGGGTAGGTTTCTACCATGCGGGAAGGGAAGAAATATTTGAAGACGAGACACCCTAGCCTGAATCTTGCACCCCTCCTAGTAACTGAGATATGAAGGCACAATAAAAGATACAAATAGAAGGCAGCGTGGATAGATATCCCACACAATCCTTTCCATTCAAGGGCATGCAATACAACATTTTTGCTAAAAGCAACAAGCACTTTAGCTTTCAGTTGTCCAAACATACAACTTTCTTAGCAAAGATAATACCAAAAACATGTAGTGGAAACTTACACCCCTTTAAGGGAACAGGAAGAAAAAAGAAACAGGTAGATAGTTAGAAATCACACAAACCTGTAATTTAAAATGTGGCATTTATCATTAATCTTTCTCACAACAAAATGAATGTATTTGCTGTTTAGAGAGAATTTCTCTATTCTAAGTAAAGGAACATTAAAAACAAGACATTTGTAAAAATCCTGCTGATTGCCGTCCCCCAACCCATTCAATCAATAAGAGAGGGGGAGCAGCAACAGGCATGAAGGATGGAGAAGGACAGGGGCTGACTAAATTGAGGGTGAGGGGGAGGTTAAGAGTGTTGAGGGAGAATGAGATAGAGAGGATAGAGAGAAGCAGAAGGAAAAAGAGAGGACAGGGAGAGAGAAAGAGAAAGAAAATATATGGAACACATGCCTGGAGCAGGGGCACTGGCAATTCAATAACCTAAGTTCCCTTTTTGTCATGTCACGGCACTCGAGCTCCAAAATAGGATATCACCACTGATATACATTGTACACTCACAAAAGAACTCCAGCATTAAATGTTCAAAATCTTATTGAGCAGGAATATTAATAAAATGAACTTTGTTTCAATCAACAGGGAATTTTTGTTCACAAATTAACTCCATTTCTGCACATAAAAGTATGAGCCGAATACTGTAGCTTTAAGAGAGAAGAAACCGATTTTCAAAACTACTGAGAGCATTCTTATAATTGACATGAATACTGAACACATGATAAGTGCACACCTGTGGATAGAAGGTTCCTTTTGTACTCGATGAACTACTGGAAGAGGCCCCGGTCACATGATTTCTATCATACAGTGGGGCCCCGTTGCTTCCACCCATCAGACTCATGGAGCTGATCATGGATTTGCCACATGACATGCCTATACAGGACAAGAGAAAGTTATAACATCAGCACAAAAGATTCCTAAAAACAATCTGAACTGTGTCAATACTGACAATTTCCTTCCAACCTTCAATGATTGCTTTCTTTTAAATGTATGCAAAACTATTACATAATCTTTAACATTTTACCTCATCATATGAAACATGTACCTTGTTCAAAATGGAATCTTAACATAACTTTTGTTCTACTGTTACATCAGATTTGACTGCAGTAACAATATCCTTCCCCTCCTTAAAGTACCGACATATGTTGGGGTACAGTTCCATGAGTTTCATGAGTCCTTTGGTACCTTGCCCAAGTGGCCATTCTCTTTAGATGAGTCTAGACAGTGTGTTCTGACCATGGGATTGAGTATCACAGTGATATCTGGTGCTGTCCTCACCTGACTGTCACACATGCACGTTTTCCCACATGGGTCACAGAAGGGTTGGTTGATTTCCCCCTCTATAGCACCCAATTACTGTCCCAACTGTGATCAATTAACTCAGGAGAGAACAGGAATTAACATGTTTAATTATACAGAATAAAACAAATACATATGATCTCACATAGTAAAGTTACTTGCAATTCTAAAATCCTACTGGACATCCAGACTAAATGGTTTTCCTTTCAAACATAACTCAGCCAGTTACCTGCTAGCAAAAAGATACTAAAATATTTTTCAACTGTCAAAGCCAGAAGCTTTAAAAGACTTTTTAAAATCATTAAGCAAGCCAAGAAATCTTATCAATTAATTCATACATAAAACAGAATATGAGGCATGCATACCCACTGATAGCTGCTGGCATTATTTGTGTATTATTTTGGCAATTTAACATGTCATTTTTCTTTAAATTATACTGTAATACTGTAGGAAGTCTGAAGATGGTATTTGTTAATTTGCACATAAATATGTACTATTGTTCAGAAACATGCAAATTGCACCTCATTTAACATTATGGAACGCAAACAACAAAATCAGCCATTAACATCAGGGATAATCTGTAGGACTCCTTACCAGTGAAAGTGCCATGCTGGGAACTGCTGGGAGCAATAAAATTAAGTGGAACATGTGGGGCTCCACTGATATATTCGTGCGGAAAAGGTCCATTGGGTCCCTTGTAGCGGCAACAGACGACTCGCTGACAGACAAAGTACATACCGCCCATTACAAAGAGTGAAAGTATTATACCAATGACAGGTCCAATTGCGCTGCTATGAGACTGGAACTCATTCACTGAAGTTTTAGTTAATTCTGATGGGAAGAAAGCAGATTACTGTCTGAGAAGTTATTTCAAAATCAACTCGATCGGTTAATTTAGTATTTATATAGCAATTACAATCAGAACATATTAATATCAAAATATCATTTGAAGGTCTTCGGGTGTAGCAACTAGTCATAGAGCTTTACGAGCAACACTGATTAATGAAAAATGTTAACTTAAATTGATAAGTGTCAGCTTGGCTCAATTGATCGGAACTGATTCAGACCCGAGAGTGCTGAGTCCAGAACTTCAGCACATAAACAAGGCTGACACTTTAGTGCAGTACTGGGGGAATGCTGCATTGTTGGAAATTAGATGTTAAATCAAGATCCAGTCTGTCTGTTTCAGTGGATGTACAATATTCCATGACACCACTCAAAAAAGAAGTGGTGCTATGGCCAACATTGTTTCCTCAAACAATAACAGATTAACTTCATCCATCACATTTACTGTTGGTGGCTCCTTCCTGTAAATTTGTTTGCCTAAGTAAGAACCGTAACTGCACTTCAAAAGAATGTGAGGCACTACTGGAAAGAGTTGAGGATGTGAAAAGGTGCTATTTAAATGCATGTTTATAGTTACTTTAATATCATATACCTGCATTATTAAAATGAGTAATTATGCTCCTTCAAAATGGAATATTTAACTGCATAAGGTACAATGGGGAAAGCATGATATTCACTGCATATATTTGCACAGATACATTAATTTGACATAAATATAAATGAGCCCGAAGTGAAATCCATTTCCCACAAAGGTTACAGCTGCTTTAATTTAGTAGCATTCCAACTCAAGCCATAATGAGAGCTTTAGTGGGAAATGGAAATATATTGATGCAGCAGCATCTGTATGCTGTACCTAGCCGGGGTTTTGTGTGAAGCAGAAACTGGGTGTGGAAAAATTGGAACTTTCCATTCATCATCGCAATGATCACAAAGTATCGAAAGAAAAAGGATTTTTTTTTTTTTAAATTGCTGGATCATCTTTTAAAAGAACGCTTCACATGTTCTGCTTTAAGAACCAGGACACGTCCTTCTTAGTGCATCCCGAGGGCCACGGAAGTTTAAAACTTACTGTGGTGGATGAACAGATACTAACCGCAAAGAAGTTCGTCGGATCCATCATGGCAATCAGGAACTGAGTTGCAACGCTGCTTCTTCAAAATGCACTGACCATTGTTGCAGCGGAACTGGTTAGGATGACAAATCACTGGAATTAAGAGAAAGTGCAGTTCTTTACCAAGCAATTTTGAAGAATTTTGAAAGCCTGAAAACAAATGAGGTGGAACTGGCCAGCTTGACATTCTCTGTAGCTCAAATGGAGCAATGTAGAATTCTACTAAAGATATATTATAGCAGAATTAATAGCCCTTAATTAAAAGTATAGGCAGACGTACTTACAAATTTTCAATTTTTTCTGAAACTTGCCATTTTGGATTTGGATACTCATTTGTAAGTCATCCAACTAGCCTCAGCTGTGAGACCCCAAGAGAATAGCTTCACTGGAATAGTGCTATTGGCATCTTTCTTGATGCTGCTATCTAAGCAATGGAGACCTAGTGATGTTATATCGTCACTCAACACTTATTTTCCAGGTTTTGACATCTTTCAGAAAGGGAAAAAATGGCAATCAGCACTATTTCCAATTTAGTCTCCCTGCAGCTGTCATCAGCTAACATCTCAGTGATAACTGTGGATATGAAAAATAGTAAGTCTACATGGGACTGGAAAATAAAGTATCCTATATCCTTTGCACAGGTTTGTGATCTTCATTTGTATAGAAAAGGGTGGAGCATTTATCCTAAAAGTATTCTCCCCTACACTTTCTTTGTCCTATTAATGCAAATTATTAAAATTTCTGACAAACTTGATTTGAAGCAGTTACATAAACCCTGAAACCTTATCTAGAAACACAAAATTTTCATCTAGCAATTCCTCAGGTTCTCCTTTTTTCAGGTCGACATTTAATATTACTAAATACCATGGAATGTCCTGACTTTGCATCCAGCAGCAAAGGAATGGCGCTTGCCTTTCACCTCCATGACAGCTACCCACAAAGGTTTTGCAGGCTTTTGAGCACAGAGCTGCTCAAATCTGGCATCTGATCCAGTGTAGTGCCCTCTACAGGGCTTCTGTGGTGTGTGAGATTAGAGCAAGAAACAGCAAGACTCTTCAACCAAAGAGAAGAATCCTCACTGAGCCATGCAGAGTCTAATGCAGGAATTCTAAATTAATTTACATCCCACGAACGAATATTTAAAAAAAGGAAGGGAAATAGAGATTGGGAAAGATAGATGGGATTGAGAGAAATAGAGAGATTAAAAGGTTAATTTTTTTGAGACATTTCCAACATTAATTTTCTTCTGAAGCACTGAGACTCCACACTTCCAAAATTACATTTTCTAGGCCAGAGAGGTTGTTTGGTGGTGATTATCACTCATCATGCCTTTAAAAATTCACTTACTCCTGAATGCACCAAGCCCCAACTTTTTCTGGAGTCTTTAGTGGGGAACTAGTGGTCAAGTACCCCTAGTTCATGCCATTACATGTCTTTCAATGCTGAGTCTATCAGTGAGGACTGTTACAGCACACACTGCAACTTCTGAATTTGCATGTTTAAGGTACATAAGGCGGGAAAGTGGAGTTAATGTAGAAGTGCAGCCATGATCTTCCTGAATGGAGGAGCAGGCTCAAGGGAACATCCCTGCTCCTATTTGTTATGTTCTTATGTAACTGGGCATATGCAGATGCCCAAAGTTGTTGCCCCATTTACCCCATTATAACAGCGAGGGAGGATGGCCTCACCTTATTCCTATTGCAAAATCCTGGCCTTTGGGACTGAGGGAGCAAACTGAAGTGTTGCAGTACCTAGTGTCTACCACTAGATGAACTCTAATGACAGCACTCAAAACACTTCCACTGGTAGAAATCTAGGGCTCAATCTAGGAAAAAGCAAATTTTCTCCAATACTAATGAAATGGTAATGCAATGTGTGAGTTGAGAGTACAATTTCAATAGCAGCAATGAAAAAGTGCCAGTGAATCACATTCACCCATAATGATGATCATTTAATGTACATCAAGCAGCTGTGTTATGTTAGTGTGATAATGCAGCTGTGGAGCAACTTTTGGAGACTGTATCTGAACCACAATAGTGAGAAAAAAACAAATTTAACAATTAGGCCTTTCAAACACAGTAATGGAGTGCTGTGAGCACAGTTTTAGACAGCCAACTCCATGTCCAGAGGACCTGGGAGGAGGTGCATAATTAAAACGAAAACATAAAGATATGGCATGAATAGTAACAGTACAGACATGTAGTAGATATAATGGTTGTAAATGTTATATGTAGAGTTATACAAGTATACATGCCAGTGAGAGACAAGAAACTTTACCACAGGAAAGAATTTCTGTGTGCCAAATGACTATAAGGTAATTTCACCAATCACGTGCTCTCCCCGGGAGAAAACAGTACAGGTTGGAGTTAGGACACCAACCCAGTTGCACCAATTCTCCAACAGCAGCTTCCTACTGAGAGCACAGGGTCAGCAAATTTACCATTTTATCTTAATCCCTACTGCTGTTATATTTAGAGGCAAAATTGGCACATAATGAGAACACATGGTCCTTTCTGTTCTTTCATGGGATGTGGGCATTGCTAGCAAGGCCAGCATTTATTGTCCATCCCTCCTTGCCCTTGAGAAGGTAACTGGGTGGCTTGCTAGGCCATTTCAGAAGGCAACTAAGAGTCAACCACAATGCTGTGGGTCTGCAGTCACATGTAGGTGATGGCAGATTTCCTTTCTGAAAGGATATTAGTGATGAGTTTTTACTACAATCAATGATAGTTTCATGGCACCCTTACTGAGACTAGCTTTCAATTCCATATTTTTTTTTAAAATTATCAATTGAATTTAAATTCCACCAGCTGCTGTGGCGGGATTTGAACCCATGTCCCCAGGGCATTAGCCTGGGCCTCTGGGTTACTACTGCAGTAACATTACCACTATGCCACCATCTCTCAGTGTGTCTAGGATAGAGAAACCAGAGACCTTCACAAATTCACTCAGCTTTGGAACTGTGGAATGCTGCACAAGTTCTTCAGATCTTACCAAGCAACTAACATATTAACTTGCCTTTTACCCTCACTTCTTTCTACCCCTCTTAACTCCTTTACTTATGCCAGGCAGGGCTTAATTGTAAGTGGCATTTTCTCCCAACATTCTGCTGCTCTTTACTCAACTCTACTTTTATGCTAAGATTATCAATCACAGAAATGCCAGGCCACTTGTCTTGTAGTTACAATGCTCTCAAAATGCATGAGGATCTGAAGGAATTCTTTGACCGCCAGATAGATTGGAGCGATCAATTTAACCATACTAAATGTTTTTAGCATATTTTTGTTGCACCTTTCTGCTTTGACCTATTAACACTGCCTCTGAAATGCTGCCTGTAGCTGTTTTCCACAGGAACAGAAGCAACTTGTTTAGTGTTCCCCAAGACTGGCAACGATTGGACGGAAAATGCTAAATGGTGTCTTTAGTGACAAACGTTAATATCAACATTTACTTTTTGATAGGACTGAATTTGAACTTCAATTTCAACAATTGATTAAAGATTATTTTAAACCACACTATCCAAATCAACATGCTTGAATACTAACTGGTTAATATGATTAAAAAAAAAGGTTACCATCACAGTTTTCCTCATCCGATTTATCCTGACAATCTACTTCACCATTACATCGTAAACGTCCATCAATGCATTGGCCCTTTTCACACTGAAAATGGTTAGCAGAACAGATTGGGCAGTTTTCCTCGTCGCTATCATCATCACATTCTGGAAAGCCATCACAACGCCACGCCATTGGGATACAATCAATTTCTCCAGTAGCACATGTAAATTGTTCTGGTGAACAGGTAGGTGGTTCTGAAAGAGGATGCAGATTATTCAGTTTTCATTCCTACAAGAGAAGGGGCAGTAGAACATAGAACATAACAGCGCAGTACAGGCCCTTCAGCCCTCGATGTTGCGCCGACCTGTGAAACCATCTGACCTACACTATTCCATTTTCATCCATATGTCTATCCAATGACCACTTAAATGCCCTTAAAGTTGGCGAGTCTACTACTGTTGCAGGCAGGGCGTTCCACGCCCCTACTACTCTCTGTGTAAAGAAACTACCTCTGACATCTGTCCTATATCTATCACCCCTCAACTTAAAGCTATGTCCCCTCGTGTTTGCCATCACCATCCGAGGAAAAAGGCTCTAACTATCCACCCTGTCCAGCCCTCTGATTATCTTATATGTCTCTACTATGTCACCTCTTCTCCTCCTTCTCTCTAACGAAAATAACCACAAGTCCCTCAGCCTTTCCTCGTAAGACCTTCCCTCCATACCAGGCAACATCCTAGTAAATCTCCTCTGCACCTTTTCCAAAGCTTCCACATCCTTCCTATAATGCGGTGACCAGAACTGCACGCAATACTCCAGGTGCGGCCGCACCAGAGTTCTGTACAGCTGCAGCATGACCTCGTGGCTCCGAAACTCGATCCCCCTACTAATAAAAGCTAACACACCATATGCCTTCTTAACAGCTCTATTAACCTGGGTGGCAACTTTCAGGGATTTATGTACCTGGACACCAAGATCTCTCTGCTCATCTACACTACCAAGAATCTTCCCATTAGCCCAGTATTCTGCAATCCTGTTACTCCTTCCGAAGTGAATCACCTCACACTTTTCCGCATTAAACTCCATTTGCCATCTCTCAGCCCAGCTCTGCAGCCTATCTATGTCCCTCTGTACCCTACAACACCCTTCAACACTATCCACAACTCCACCGACCTTCGTGTCATCCGCAAATTTACTAACCCACCCTTCTACACCCTCATCCAGGTCATTTATAAAAATGACAAACAGCAGTGGCCCCAAAACAGATCCTTGCGGTACACCACTAGAAACTATACTCCAGGATGAACATTTACCATCAACCACCACCCTCTGTCTTCTTTCAGCTGGCCAATTTCTGATCCAAAGCACTAATTCACCTTCAATCCCATACTTCTGTATTTTCTGCAATAGCCTACCGTGGGGAACTTTATCAAACGCCTTACTGAAATCCATATAGACCACATCCACGGCTTTACCCTCATCCACCTGTTTGGTCACCTTGTCAAAAAACTCTAAGGTTTGTGAGGCACGACCTACCCTTCACAAAACCGTGCTGACTATCTCTAATGAACTTATTCTTTTCAAGATGATTATAAATCCTATCTCTTATAACCTTTTCCAACATTTTACCCACAACCGAAGTAAGGCTCACAGGTCTATAATTACCAGGGCTGTCTCTACTCCCCTTCTTGAACAAGGGGACAACATTTGCTATCCTCCAGTCTTCCGGCACCATTCCTGTCGACAATGACGACATAAAAATCAAGGACAAAGGCTCTGCAATCTCCTCCCTGGCTTCCCAGAGAATCCTAGGATAAATCCCATCTGGCCCAGGGGACTTATCTATTTTCACACTTTCCATAATTGATAACACCTCCTCCTTGTGAACCTCAATCCCATCTAGCCTAGTAGTCTGTATCTCAGTATTCTCCTCGACAACATTTTCTTTCTCCACTGTAAATACTGATGAAAAATATTCATTTAACACTTCCCCTATCTCCTCCGATTCCACACACAACTTCCCACTACTATCCTTGATTGGCCCTAACCTATCTCTAGTCATTCTTTTATTCCTGATATACCTATAGAAAGCCTTAGGGTTTTCTTTGATCCTATCCGCCAATGACTTCTCGTGTCCTCTCCTTGCTCTTCTTATCTCTCCCTTTAGATCCTTCCTGGCTAGCTTGTAACTCTCAAGCGCCCTAACTGAGCCTTCACGTCTCATCCTAACATAAGCCTTCTTCTTCCTCTTGACAAGCTCTTCAACTTCTTTAGTAAACCACGGCTCCCTCGCTCGACAACTTCCTCCCTGCCTGACAGGTACATACTTATCAAGGACTCGCATTAGCTGCTCCTTGAATAAGCTCCACATTTCGATTGTGCCCATCCCCTGCAGTTTCCTTCCCCATCCTACGCATCCTAAATCTTGCCTAATCGCATCATAATTTCCTTTCCCCCAGCTATAATACTTGCCCTGCTGTATATGCCTGTCCCTGCCCATCGCTAAGGTAAACCTAACCGAATTGTGATCACTATCACCAAAGTGCTCACCAACTTCTAAATCTAACACCTGGCCGGGTTCATTACCCAGTACCAAATCCAATGTGGCATCGCCCCTGGTTGGCCTGTCTACATACTGTGTCAGAAAACCCTCCTGCACACACTGGACAAAAACAGACCCATCTAAAGTACTGGACCTAACCCCAGGGAATGAAACTGGACAAGTGGCAGAAGTGTCAGTGGGGGAGCATTTCGGGGATAGTGACTGTAACTCTGTAAGATTTAAGGTAGTTTTGGAAAAGGACAAAGTGGGACTGGAAATAAAAGTACTGAATTGGGGGAAGGCTGATTTCAATATGATAAAACAGGATCTAGCCAAAGTGGACTGGGAGCAGCGACTTGTAGGTAAGTCTACATTAGACCAGTGGGAGTCATTCAAAAAGGAAATAGTGAGAGTTCAGGGACAACATGTTCCCGTAAAAGTGAAGGGTAGGACCAACAAGTTCAGGGAACCCTTGATGTCAAGGGATAGAGAGGATTGGATCAGGAAAAAAAAGGAGGCTTATGGCAGATCCAGAGTGCTGAAAACAGCGGAGGCCCAAGGAGAGTATAGAAAGTGTAGGGGGGTACTTAAAAAAGTAATTAGGAGAGCAAAGAGGGGACATGAAAAAACACTTGCGGGCAAGATAAAGGAAAATCCCAAGGCATTTTATAAGGATATTAAGGACAAGATGATAACCAGGGAAAGAGTAGGGCCCATTAGGGACCAAAATGGCAATCTGTGTGTGGAGGACATAGGTGAGGTTTTAAATGATTACTTTTCATCTGTGTTCACTATGGAGAATGACGATGTAGGTGGAGAGATCAGGGAGGGGGACTGTGATATACTTGAACATATTAGCATTGAAAGGGAGGAAGTATTTAGCTGTTTTAGCAGGCTTAAAAGTGGATAAATCCCCAGGCCCAGATGAGATGTATCCCAGGCTGTTAGGTGAGGCAAGGGAGGAGATAGCAGGGTCTCTGACACAAATTTTCAAATCCTCTCTGGCCACAGGAGAGGTACCAGAGGACTGGAGGACAGCGAATGTGGTACCATTATTCAAGAAGGGTAGCAGGGATAAACCAGGTAATTACAGGCCGGTGAGTCTAACATCAGTTGTAGGGAAACTATTCAAAAAAATTCTGAGGGACAGGATTAATCATTAAGGGGGAGATCATGTCTAACAAACCTGATTGAATTTTTCGAGGAGATGACTAGTTGTTTAGGTGAGGGTAAAGCAGTTGATGTAGTCTACATGGACTTCAGTACAGCTTTTGATAAAGTCCCGCATGGGAGATTGGTTAAGAAGATAAGAGCCCATGGGATCCAGGACAATTTGGCAAATTGGATCCAAAATTAGATAAGTGGCAGGAGGCAGAGGGTGATGGGGGCGAGGTTTGTTTTTGCGAATGGAAGCCTGTGACCAGTGGTGTACCGCAGGGATTGATGCTGGGACCCTTGCTGTCTGTAGTGTATATTAATGATTTAGACATGAATATAGGAGGTATGATCAGTAACTTTTCAGATTATACTAAAACTGGTGGTGTCGTAAATAGTGAGGAGGAAAGCCTTAGATTACAGGACGATATGATGGGCTGGTAAGCTGGGCGGAGCAGTGGCAAATAGAATTTAATCCTGAGAAGTGAGAGGTGATGCATTTTGGGACGACTAACAAGGCAATGGATGGTAGGACCCTAGGAAGTACAGAGGGTCAGAGGGACCTTGGAATACTTGTCCATAGATCACTGATCTCTGATCGTGTTTTTGGGATCCTTAAGGGGGAGGGGGAGCAGCCCCAAGTCGTGGTCCACATAGGCACCAACGACATAGGTAGGAAGAGAGATGGGGATTTAAGGCAGAAATTCAGGGAGCTAGGGTGGAAGCTTAGAGCGAGAACAACCAGAGTTGTTATCTCTGGGTTGTTGCCCATGCCACGTGCTAGCGAAGAGAGGAACAGGGAGAGAGAGGAGTTGAACACGTGGCTGCAGGGATGGTGTAGGAGGGAGGGTTTTGGTTTCCTGGATAATTGGGGCTCTTTCTGGGGTAGGTGGGACCTCTACAAACAGGATGGTCTTCACCTGAACCAGAGGGGTACCAATATCCTGGGGGGGAGATTTGTTAGTGCTCTTCGGGGGGGTTTAAACTAAATCAGCAGGGGAATGGGAACCTAAATTGTAGTTCCAGTGTACAGGCTGTTGAGAGTAGTGAGGTAGGGGATAAGGTTACAGGGACGCAAGAGGGCACTGGCAAGCAAGAACTTGGTTTAAAGTGTGTCTATTTCAACGCCAGGAGCATCCGGAATAAGGTGGGTGAGCTTGCAGCATGGGTTGGTACCTGGGATCCTGATGTTGTGGCCATTTCAGAGACATGGGTAGAGCAGGGGCAGGAATGGATGTTGCAGGTTCCGGGATTTAGATGTTTCAGTAAGAACAGAGAAGAGGGTAAAAGAGGGGGGGGGTGTGGCATTGTTAATCAAGGAAAGTATTACAGCGGCAGAAAGGACGTTTGAGGACTCGTCTACTGAGGTAGTATGGGCCGAGGTTAGAAACAGGAGAGGAGAGGTCACCCTGTTGGGAGTTTTCTATAGACCTCCGAATAGTTCCAGAGATGTAGAGGAAAGGATAGCGAAGATGATTCTCGACAGGAGCGAGAGTAACAGGGTAGTGGTTATGGGGGACTTTAACTTTCCAAATATTGACTGGAAATACTATAGTTCGAGTACTTTAGATGGGTCTGTTTTTGTCCAGTGTGTGCAGGAGGGTTTTCTGACACAGTATGTGGACAGGCCAACCAGGGGCGATGCCACATTGGATTTGGTACTGGGTAATGAACCCGGCCAGGTGTTCGATTTAGATGTAGGTGAGCACTTTGGCGATAGTGATCACAATTCGGTTAGGTTTACCTTAGCGATGGGCAGGGACAGGTATATACCGCAGGGCAAGAATTATAGCTGGGGGAAAGGAAATTATGACGCGATTAGGCAAGATTTAGGATGTGTAGGATGGGGAAGGAAACTGCAGGGGATGGGCACAAACGAAATGTGGAGCTTATTCAAGGAGCAGCTAATGCGAGTCCTTGATAAGTATGTACCTGTCAGGCAGGGAGGAAGTTGTCGAGCGAGGGAGCCGTGGTTTACTCAAGAAGTTGAAGCGCTTGTCGAGAGGAAGAGGGCGGCTTATGTTAGGATGAGACATGAAGGCTCAGTTAGGGCGCTTGAGAGTTACAAGCTAGCCAGGAAGGATCTAAAGGGAGGGCTAAGAAGAGCAAGGAGAGGACACGAGAAGTCATTGGCGGATAGGATCAAAGAAAACCCTAAGGCTTTCTTTAGGTATATCAGAAATAAAAGAATGATAAGAGTTAGAACAGGGCCAATCAAGGATAGTAGTGGGAAGTTGTGTGCGGAATCAGAGGAGATAGGGGAAGCGTTAAATGAATATTTTTCGTCAGTATTTACAGTAGAGAAAGAAAATGTTGCCGAGGAGATTACTGAGATACAGCCTACTAGGCTAGATGGGATTGAGATTCACAAGGAGGAGGTGTTATCAATTTTGGAAAGAGTGAAAATAGATAAGTCCCCTGGGCCAGATGGGATTTATCCTAGGATTCTCTGGGAAGCCAGGGAGGAGATTGCAGAGCCGTTGTTGTTGATCTTTATGTCGTCATTGTCGACAGGAGTAGTGCCGGAGGACTGGAGGATAGCAAATGTTGTCCCCTTGTTCAAGAAGGGGAGTAGAGACAGCCCTGGTAATTATAGACCTGTGAGCCTTACTTCGGTTGTGGGTAAAATGTTGGAAAGGGTTATAAGAGATAGGATTTATAATCATCTTGAAAAGAATAAGTTCATTTGCGATAGTCAGCACGGTTTTGTGAAAGGTAGGTCGTGCCTCACAAACCCTATTGAGTTTTTCGAGAAGGTGACCAAACAGGTGGATGAGGGTAAAGCCGTGGATGTGGTGTATATGGATTTCAGTAAGGCGTTTGATAAGGTTCCCCACGGTAGGCTATTGCAGAAAATACGGAAGTATGGGGTTGAAGGTGATTTAGAGCTTTGGATCAGAAATTGGCTGGCTGAAAGAAGACAGAGGGTGGTGGTTGATGGCAAATGTTCATCCTGGAGTTTAGTTACTAGTGGTGTACCGCAAGGTTCTGTTTTGGGGCCACTGCTGTTTGTCATTTTTATAAATGACCTGGATGAGGGTGTAGAAGGGTGGGTTAGTAAATTTGCGGATGACACGAAGGTCGGTGGAGTTGTGGATAGTGTTGAAGGGTGTTGTAGGGTACAGAGGGACATAGATAGGCTGCAGAGCTGGGCTGTGAGATGGCAAATGGAGTTTAATGCGGAGAAGTGTGAGGTGATTCACTTTGGAAGGAGTAACAGCAATGCAGAGTACTGGGCTAATGGGAAGATTCTTGGTAGTGTAGATGAGCAGAGAGATCTTGGTGTCCAGGTACATAAATCCCCGAAAGTTGCTACCCAGGTTAATAGGGCTGTTAAGAAGGCATATGGTGTGTTAGCTTTTATTAGTAGGGGGATCGAGTTTCGGAGCCACGAGGTCATGATGCAGCTGTACAAAACTCTGGTGAGGCCGCACCTTGAGTATTGCGTGCAGTTCTGGTCACCGCATTATAGGAAGGATGTGGAAGCTTTGGAAAGGGTGCAGAGGAGATTTACTAGGATGTTGCCTGGTATGGAAGGAAGGTCTTACGAGGAAAGGCTGAGGGACTTGGGGTTGTTTTCGTTAGAGAGAAGGAGGAGGAGAGGTGACTTAATAGAGACATACAAGATAATCAGAGGGTTAGATAGGGTGGATAGTGAGAGTCTTTTTCCTCGGATGATGATGGCAAACACGAGGGGACATAGCTTTAAGTTGAGGGGTGAAAGATATAGGACAGATGTCAGAGGTAGTTTCTTTACGCAGAGAGTAGTAGGGGCGTGGAACGCCCTGCCTACAACAGTAGTAGACTCGCCAACTTTAAGGGCATTTAAGTGGTCATTGGATAGACATATGGATGAAAATGGAATAGTGTAGGTCAGATGGTCGGCGCAACATCGAGGGCCGAAGGGCCTGTACTGCGCTGTGATGTTCTAATGTTATAATGAAGGCAGCAGCACGGGTAGATAAGGTGGTTAGGAAGGCATATGGGATACTTGCCTTTATCAGCCGAGGCATAGAATATAAGAGCAGGGAGGTTATGATGGAGCTGTATAAAACACTAATTAGGCCACAGCTGGAGTACTGTGTACAGTTCTGGTCAACACACTATTGGAAGGATATGATTGCACTGGAGAGGGTGCAGAGGAGATTCACCAGGATGTTGCCTGGGCTGGAGCATTTCAGCTATGAGGAGAGACTGGACAGGGTAGGGTTGTTTTCCTTAGAGCAGAAAAGATGGAGCGGGGTCCTGATTGAGGTATACAAAATTGTGAGGGGCATTGATAGGATAGATAGGAAGAAACTATTTCCTTAGCGGAGGGGTCAATAACCAGGGGGCATAGATTTAGGTAAGGGGCAGATGGTTTAGAGGAGATTTGAGGAAAAATGTTTTCACCCAGAGGGTGGTTGGAATCTGGAACACACTACCTGAAGGGGTGGTAGAGGCAGGAACCCTCACAACATTCTCCATGTGTGAACCAAGAAACTAAATATCAACAGGCCAAGGAGCCAATTAGGTGGTCCCCATGTAGTGCCACTGTCCAGGTGCTCTGTGTGGGAACGAGTTCAGCTCACCCCACCTGATAACGCAAATATTTTCAAGCACCCTCTGCACATTGTTAACAGGACAGAATTTCAGACAGCAGTAGTCAGTCAAGGGCTGTGGGCTACTTGGAACTTTAGCATTGAGGACAAACTGGGCAGAGGTGATACAGTTACAGAAAGCACCAGACAGGGGTAATCAGTGGTGTGGGGCAGGTATGATACTAGGAAAGGGATTTTAACATAAAAGCAAAATACTGCGGATGCTGGAAATCTGAAATAAAAAAAAGAAATGCTGGAACCACTCAGCAGGTCTGGCAGCATCTGTGGAAAGAGAAGCAGAGTTAATGTTTCGGGTCAGTGACCCTTCTTTTTTTTAAATTAAAACTTTCTCTTACCAAACAGATGCTGTGTAGCTGGAGGGCCACTCAGTTGCTCCAATTACATTACAAGATGTTCCATAATTTAAGATTTTTGGGGGGATTTTAATTGGCCTTGTATAATTTGTTAGGAGATTGACAGTGCCCTTCCTGCTAGCCGACCACATTGCCTGGGATGAGCAGATCACAGCTGATCCTCATCCTGTTCTTGTGCACACATGTTTTTAGCAGATGTCAGAGGATAGCCATTAGAATGGGAAATGTCTCGTTTAAATTTTCTTTTTCTCCCTGGAGGGGAATGCGCCTCTCCTCTATTTGCACCCTTGAGGGTAATGTTGGGATGGATAACTTACGACAACTGCAAATGGTGGTCAGAATCTTTATTTATAGGTGCAATGAAGGCAGAATTTGAAATTCTAACAGCAACATTTTAAGTAAATGGATTTTTCAAAGATATATTCACTAGTGACACTGCTGATTTTTATTTCAGTCATTTAGTTTCCCAAACAATCAGGACTAAGTGACACTCTGTGACTTCAACTGAAGAGCAGTTTTTACTGTGGACTTATATGTCACGGACTTCCAAAAATTCGGCAGTAGGATAATAAACCAGCGAAAGGGATTTAAAATGATAAAACTGCAGTATATGGGTACAGTACCTCCACATGTCAGTAGGTTCTGTAACAACACCAAGTGTACTGGACATGAGCATCGTGGTGTCCCATCACCTTTTGCAATGCAGATGTGTGAGCAGCCACCATTATCACGGGTACAAGGATGTGAGCCTGTGAAGAAATAACTCAGGACTTTAGTACCAGCAATAAATACTTCAGATCCTTATCTTGTTCCAGTGCACCATAGAGTCAGATTTACAAGGCATCCATTCTAGGTGTGTTGGAAATTGATCTGAAGGGTAAAGGCATCCCCAATGTTATTTAACTATACTTATGGCAGACAGACTGCTTTAAAAGATCATTCTGAAGATTTAATATCTAAGCACATTGAATTCCTTGGTGTTTAATGACTATATTCACCACCAAATTTCCTCTGCTATCTTTATGCTGTCATGCAGACACCCCCTGCCAAGAATGAGGAATATTAATTTTGTCATATGAACATTGATGTTAAACTGCTGCTGGAGTGAAGAAATGACTTGTTAAACAGATCACCAGACATTCAGGCTGGAAGGACATTTGCATACTAAGAGACGCTGCTTGTGCAGACAAAGTACCCCTGATCCAAGTAACCCAAATGGATTTTGATCACCAGATATTGAAGGTGTAAGGAAGCGCATTCCAGGGCCTGCTAAGACAATACAACAATGAACGCAGAAGTGGTTAAGCCAGTTAGTCACATGACTGACCTGCTGGCCAACTTTTTTTTCGTTTGTGCCACACAGAAAGGAACAGAAGGCAGTTTTGCAACTGAGGCTGGAACAAGCAAGCCTCTCTCCTGGCTGTCTCTCTCTCGCTTTCCCCCAAGCCACTGGACCCATGGAAGACATGTACACCTCAAGAGGGAAAAGACTCCGACATCGAAACAAGTTGAAGCATGAACTGGGCCCTAACGATTAGCAGGACTTACCAGCAACCAAAGACTCCACATTGAACTCAAAGGACAGTAACTAACTAACAGATATTGCCTCAAACTCTACCCCTTTGTGCTTTCTACTTTTTCTGTCTCTATCGGCGTACGTTTATCATGTTTACATGCTCGCGTGGTCGCGTCGCATATTCGTAGTCGTTAACTGGATTAGAGTTTAAGATGAATAAACTTCTACCTTTCTTGTTTAAATCTAAGGAAACCAGTCTGATTTCTTTGCCTTACAATTGGAGCAGTGAACAAGGATTCACTGAAGGGGGAGCTAAAAACACGGTGTTTCTAAAATTAAACCCTGTTACTGTTAAACCAAGCAAAGGCTGAAAGGGAACCCCTAGGTCCCTTCTCACCTGGTCGTAAAAATGCATAAATTACAAAACTTGCAGACACTATAAAATGTATTTCTTGTACTGTATACATAACTAAAAGTTTAGGGGTAAACCATGAACAAATTGGATTATGAGAATTGCACAGGTTTAACACCACAACATGTTTTATCCCAATACATTTTTGCATGCTTTCACTGCTGTGAAAGTTTGACTTTAGTTTTTTCCCGTTTAGGGGAAAAAGCAAAGCCTGAAGGCATGAAACACAAACAGAAAGTGCTGGAAATACTCAGCAGGTCTGACAGCATCTGTGGAGAGAGAAGCAGAGTTAACGCTTCAGATCTGTGATCTTTCATCAGAAAAAAGCAAAGCCTGAAGGCAGCTGTTTAAAATGTTAGTGTTAAAGACTGCATTTGCCAGCAACAGTTGGACTGCATTCATTTACAATATATTACCATAGGCATGTTTCGAGATATCATAAAATCATTACTATGCATTTGTGTTATCAAATATCAATAGTATTAAACAAAGCAAACTCACTGAATTCTTCTGCATTCAGCTCTTCTACTGCATGGATACCAGTAAGATGAACTATTCTGCCCTGAATTCTTGTACGTTGGTCTCCATTAGTCTTTTCTATGCACTCAATCATCTGCTGCTGACGGTCAATCCAATAAATGTGGTTACCAAGTATAGCAAGCCCCATGGGCTGAAGGATGCTGGAATCCTGCAATGTCAGTCTATTGGCACCTAAGTAATTTAACAGCAGAATTCTTCCTTTTAAAATGTTATCATGCACCTACAAAACATCACTAAAATATGCCTCAATTACATACAGAATAGCACCAAAATAAACTAGTAGTTCAGCCCAGTAGTAGAATGTGGGTTTGCATCTGAAATGTTCCATGAACAAGTTCCTTTCAGGAAGGGGCAAGATTCCAAAAATTTAGATGGAAAGTCAACCTGGGTTTCTTTCACATCCCTCTTAGCAGTCCATAATAGAGCAGGGTTGAAAAGTGTTGGAATTCTTCTGCTTGTTGCCCAACCATAGAATATGGGAAAACTTCAAGAGGAACAGGGATTAAGTACAAATATTAGCAACAAATGTGAGGTTTTTCTTTACGATTTGGTGTGTACCTGAGTTGCCAACTGTGGTACAAAGGCATACATACCAGGAAGGTCACAGGTTCTATCCCAGGTTAGAAATGGTTTAGCTGATTTCAGCCAGAGTAGAAATGGAGACTTGTAATTGGCCTCAATTGTTCTGAAATTGGTGACATGAAAAGCATCAGCCATGTTCCAGGATCCTGAGCAGTATCTGGAGACCCTTGTTGGAAAGTGCATGCACGTGGATGTTCAATATAAAGTCAGTAATGGTTCTTCTGTGATACCCCCAGAGTTGAATAGCCTGGTGGTACTCATTATCAAGGTTAACACAGGAGCCATCTGGGTGACTGAACACTATAGGAGTGCCATGCCCATGGGATTGCACTCCAATGTCTGTCAGTACATCCAGGATATAAAGGAAGGGCGAGTAAACTGAAAACAGTCAAAAGGGTCTTAGCATTTGAAAAATTTGCTTTGGTCCTTAGCTTCCAGTGTCCATGTGTCACCTTAATTTTCTTTTTTTTAAAAACAACTAATAGGAACACTTTATATCCAATTTGTTTCTTTATATTGATACTATTTCCCTTCCAAACTAAGATACCTCATTACTCTTGGTTCTCTATTTTAAAGGTTGTAGGCTCAAGTTCCACTCCAGAATCTGAGCACATAATCTAGCCTGACAACTCAGAACATTATTGCTAAATTGTCAGATGTGCCATCCTTCAGGTGTGAAGTTAAAACTGATGTCCCATGTGCCAGTTCCATGGACATCAACAATCTCACGGCACTTTTTGAAGAGAAACAGGGATTCTTTCAGTGCACGGATGAATATTCCTCTCTCAAACATCATCACCAAAAACAGATTAACTGGCGTTTGAGATCTTGATGTGTGCAAAATGTACCAAGTATCCCTCTATAGCAGTAACTGCACTTCAAAATATTTAATTGTATCCTGCTCTATTATCGTCTGCTAGGAGGGAAATGATTTACAGAGATGTGTTAAGGCATTAAATATCAAGTCTTCTCGTTCCAGGACAGCATAAAGTTTATGTGAAGCCTATGAATAAGATTTCACATCAAAACAGCCTCTTCTCGTGAAATTTAAAAGATGTTCAATAATGATGATAAAAAATTAAATATTGTTGAACATGCTAACACTCATGTTTTAGGCTCAACTGTGAACAATAGTCACTTGGATGAAGTACCAGATGTCACCTGTTGATATTAAATAATGCAATGAAAATGCAGATTATATTTTGTAGCAGAATTTCTCATTAGAAATTGTTGCACTGTCAAAGTATTTTTTTTTAAAGTTTAAAGTTATCGTTTTTTGAACAGCCCAACATCAATAAAAACAATAAGGCAAGTTTTCCCAGGTGTCAGCCACAAGGGTTGCAGGTTTAAGTCCCACTCTGGACACTTGAGCACAAAAAAAAGAGGCCCACACTCGAGTACAATCTTTTAGATGAGGTGTTAAACCGAGGCCCTGTCTGCCCTCTCAGGTGGACGTAAAAAAAACACGCATTTAAACCGTGCCTTTCATGACCACTGGACATCTCCAAGTACTTTTTGAAGTGTAGTCACTGTTGTAATGCAGGAAACAGGGCAGCGAGTTTGTGCACAGCAATGTGACAATGACCAGATAATCTGTTTTTTGAGATGTTAATTGAGGGATAAATATTGGCCTGGACACCTTGATAACTCTCGTGCTCTTCTTTGAAATAATGCCATGGGATCTTTTACATCCACCTGAGCAAGCAGATGGGGCCTCAGTTTAACGTCTCATCTGAAAGACGGCACTTCCAACAGTGCAGTGCTCCCTTAGTACTCCACTGAAGTGTCAGCCTTGATTTTTGTGCTGAAGTCCTGGAGTGGGACTTGAACCCAGAATCTTGTGGCTCAGAGGAGAGAGTGCTACCAACTGAGACACAACTGACAAAGTAAAAGATCCTATGGCACTATTTCAAAGAGCAGGGCAGTCATCCCCAGTGTCCTGCCAATATTTATCCCTCAATCAACATCACTAAAACAGGATATCTGGTGGTCATTATCGCATTGTCGTTTGTGTGAGCTTGCTGTGTGCAAATTGGTTCCACATTCTTTACATAACAACAGTGACTACACTTCAAAAGTCAGCTCTGAAGTGCTTTAGGATATCCTGAGGTTGTGAAAGGTGCTATATAAATGCAAGTCTTTCCTTTATGTAAAGGGTGGTTAAAAAAAAATTGTGAATTTGAATGTCGCCCAAGTACGATGAATCTGGTTGCTTAGCTTTACAAATAATAAAAGCAGATTTCATTTAACTTCATGTCGGTGGAAAAAAAAGCAAAAAAAACTAGCGAGTCCTGTGTCACATATGTACAATGCACAGCAACTAAAGATTTAAGGTATGATCCCTGTAGAGACCACCAACAAATGAATAGAATCTACTGATAGACCTCAATTTAGAAATTAAACTAAACGGACATGATTTCACTAGTATAAATTTTACTTTAACACTCAAACCAAAACCGACATAAATCAAATATGACGTAACAGACAGATCATGGTCTATATATATTACAAATTACACCTTAACTATCAGATACAACAGAGATGTGCCTCACGGTTTCACTGGGCAGTCCACCCAGCAAATACGGCAACAATTACAGTCACACACAAGTTCTTCAAAACTCTGAAGTTCCTCAGGTAGATTTTCGGCTCCTTTCTTCAAGGATTTAGCCACTGTTCTTCTTCCAACAGCAGTTCCCTCTCAATCCGAACTCCACGGGTGCGGTCTTTACCACAAGGCACACTTCTCCAGATCTTCCTCAGCTTTGCTCACAACAGTCTTGATGGTGTGGATTTACCAGTCTTCCCTTTATCCGAGTCCTTCAGTGACAAACTGTGCACTGTATGGCTGGGTCTGGCTAGTCAGCTACTTTAAATAACAGAAACAGCTCCTGGATTCTGTGTAAACCAATATTTCTCCCTGACTATTGATTATATATATCTCAAACTGTTGTAAAGCCAGTACAAGCCTTAAAGCCTCCTTCTTGATGGTCGAGTATTTTCTTTGATGTTTATTGAACTGCCTAGAGAAGTAGTTAACGGGCCGTTCCATACCAGCATCATCATTTTGTAGCAGCACCGCTACATCACTGGCATCAATAGCTTTATTAAAATCTGGGGCTGCAAGAACTGGTTCCTTTATTAAAATGGCCTTCACCTTCTCAAATGCTGTTCGGCATGACTCTGACCATTTGAACTTCACGTTCTTCTTTAACAGATTAGTCAATAGGGTGAATACTGTGCTGAAGTTAGGGATAAATTTCCTCTAGAACCCACACACACCTAGAAACCATAACATTTCTTTCTTTGTCTTGGGTACAGGAAAATATATTATTGCCTGAACCTCGGCCTCTTGTGGTAACACTTGACCTTGACTCACAATATGTCCTAAATAAGTAACTCTGGCCTTGGCAAACTTGCTCTTTGCCAGGTTTACGACAAGGTTAGCCTTGGCCAACCTGTCAAATAGAGCTCTTAAATGTCAGACGTGATCACTCCACATGTCGCTGCACACCAACAGGTCATCGATGTACACAACACAATTACTCAAATCGGCAAATACCTGATTGGTCAAGCTTTGAAATGTGGCCAGTGCATTTTTCACAACAAACGGCTTAACTTTACATTGGAACAGACCATCTGGTGTCACAAAAGCAGGATTTCTTTGGCTTGATCAGATAAGGGGACTTGTCAATATCTTTTAAGCAAATCAATCTTACTAACAAAGGCTGAGTTCCTCACCCTATCAATACAATCCTTGAGCCTTGGCATCGGATGGGAGTCCATTTACCACATTAACCTTTGGGTAAGCTATGCAGAACCTTTGAGAACCATCTGGTTTTAGTACCAAAACAACAGGAGAACTCTATTTTAACTGGGTTCAATTATATCATTGCTTAATATGTACTGAACCTTCTCTTTGACTTTGGCCAATTTACTGGGATTGAGTCTGTAGGGGTTTTGTTTAATTGGTTCAGCTTCCCCTACATCAACCTCATGAAACACCAGAGAAGTATGACCTGGCTTATGTAAGAAAAGGGACCTTTAATAAGTGGTACTTCTCAGAATAATATAGAATTCTTTTTTATTCAGTTGTGGAATGTGGGTGTCACGAGCTAGGCCAGCATTTATTGCCCATCCCTAATTGCCCTTGAGAAGGTGGTGGTGAGATGCCTTCTTGAAACGCTGCAGTTCATGTGGGGTAGGTACACCCATAGTGCTGTTAGGAAGGGCATTCCAGGATTTTGACCCAGCAGCAGCGAAGGAATGGTGATATAGTTCCAAGTCAGGATGGTGTGTGGCTTGGAGGGGAACTTGCAGATGGTGGTGTTCCCATGCATCTGTTGCCCTTGTCCTTCTAGGTGATAGAGGTTGCGGGTTTGGAAGGTGCTGTATAAGGAGCCTTGGTATGTTGCTGCAGTGCATCTTGTAGATGGTACACACTGCTACCACTGTGCGTTGGTGGAGGAGGGAGTGAATGTTTGTGGATGGGGTGCCAATCAAGCGGGCTGCTTTGTCCTGGATGGTGTCGAGCTTCTTGAGTATTGTTGGAGTTGCACCCATCCAGGCAAGTGAAGAGCATTCTATCACACTCCTGACTTGCGCCTTGTAGATGGTGGACAGGCTTTGGGGAGTCAGAAGCTGAGTTACTCGCCACAGGATTCCTAGCCTCAGACCTGCTCTTGTAGCCACGGTATTTATATGGCTACTCCAGTTCAGTTTCTGGTCATTGGCAACCCCCAGGATGTTGATAGTGGGGGATTCAGCGATGGCAATGCCATTGAATGTCAAGGGGAGATGATTAGATTCTCTCTTGTTTGAGATAGTCATTGCCTGGCACTCGCGTGGCACGAATGTTACTTGCCGCTTATCAGCCCAAGCCTGGATATTGTCCAGGTCTTGCTGCATTTCTACATGGACTGCTTCAGTATCTGAGGAGTTGCGAATGGTGCTGAATATTGTGCAATCATCAGCAAACATCCCCACTTCTGACGTTATGATTGAAGGAAGGTCATTGATGAAGCAGCTGAAGATGGTTGGGCCAAGGTCACTACCCTGAGGAACACCTGCAGTGATGTCCTGGAGCTGAGATGATTGTCCTCCAACAACCACAACCTTTGCGCTTGGTATGACTCCAACCACCGGAGAGTTTTTCCCGATTCCCATTGCCTCCAGTTTTGCGAGGGCTCCTTGATGCCATACTCTGTCAAATGCTGCTTTGATGTCTAGAATAGTCACTCTCACCTCACCTCTTGAGTTCAGCTCTTCTGTCCATGTTTGAACCAAGGCTGTAATGAGGTCAAGAGCTGAGCGGCCCTGGCGGAAACCTCAACTGAATGTCACTGAGCAGGTTATTGCTAAGCAAGTGCTGCTTGATAGCACTGTCGATGACACCTTCCATCATTTTACTGATGATCGAGAGTAGACTGATGGGGCAGTAGTGGCCGGTTTGGATTTGTCCTGTTTTTTGTGTACTGGACATACCTGGTCAATTTTCCACATTGCCAGGTAGATGCCAGTGTCTTGGCTGTACTGGAACAGCTTGGCTGGGGGCGCGGCAAGTTCTGGAGCACAGGTCTTCAGTACTATTGCCAGAATGTTGTCAGGGCATTCATTCCTGTCTGGCGTAAAAATAAAACCGGTAAGGTGGCTCAACCATGGCTTACAAAAGAAATTAGGGATAATACTGGGTCCAAAGAGGAGGCATATAAAATTGCCAGAAAAAGCTGCACGCCTGAGGATTGGGAGCAGTTTAGAATTCAGCAAGGGAGGACAAAGAGATTGATTAAGTGGGGGAAAATAGAGTATGAGAGTAAACTTGCATGGAACATAAAAACTGACTGGAAAAGCTTCTATAAATATGTGAAGTTAACAAGATTAGTGAAGACAAATGTAGGTTCCTTACAGTCAGAAACGGGGGAAATTATAATGGGGAACAAAGAAATGGCAGAACAATGAAACACATACTTTGCTTCTATCTTCACAAAGGAGGACACAAATAACATCCCAGAAATGTTGGGGAACCAAGGGTCTGATGAGAGGGAGGAACTAAAGGAAATCAGTATTAGTAAAAAAAATAGTGCTAGGGAAATTAATGGAGTTAAAGGCTGACAAATTCCCAGGGCCTGATAATCTCCATCCCAGAGTACGAAAGGAAGTGGCCCAGGAAATAGTGGATGCATTGGTGGTCATCTTCCAAAGTTCTGTAGACTCTGGAGCAGCTCCTACAGATTGGAGGGTGGCAAATGTAACCTCACTATTTAAAAAAAGGGACAGAAAAAACAGGTAACTACAGACCAGTTAACCTTACATCAGTAGTGGGGAAAATGCTAGAGTCTGTTATAAGAGATGTGATAGCAGAACACCTGAAAAGCATAAACAGGATTGGGCAAATTGAGCATGGGTTTACAAAAGGGAAATCATGCTTAACAAATCTACTGGAGTTTTTTGAGGATTTAACTAGTAGAGTAGATAAGGGAGAACCAGTGGATGTGGTGTCTTTGGATTTTCAGAAGGCTTTTGATAAGATCCCACATAAGAGGGTAGTGTGCAAAGTTAAAGCACATGGGATTGGGGGTAATATAGTGGCATGGATTGAGAATTGGTTGACAGACAGGAAACAAAGAGTAGGAATAAACGGCTCCTTTTCCAGGTGGCAGGCAGTGACTAGTGGGGTACTGCAGGGCTCAGTGCTTGGGCCCCAGCTATTCACAATATATATTAATGACTTGGGTGAGGGAACTAAATGTAACATTTTCAAGTTTGCAGACGACACAAAGCTGGGGGTGTGGGGGGGAAGGAGAGCTGTGAGGAGGAAGCAAAGAGGCTCCAATGTGATTTGGACAAGTTGAGTGAGTGGGCAAGTGCATGGCCGATGCAGTATAATGTGGATAAATATGAGGTTATCCACTTTGGTTGTAAAAACAGAAAGGCAGATTATCTGAATAGTGATAGATTGGGAAAGGGGGAGTTGCAACAAGACCTGGGTGTCCTTGTACACCAGTCGCTGAAAACAAGCATTCAGGTGCAGCAAGCAATTAGGAAGGCAAATGGCATGTTGGCCTTCATTGCAAGAGGAGAAGAGTACAGGAGCAAGGATGTCTTACTGCAGTTACACAGTCCCTTGGTGAGACCACATCTGGAGTATTGTGTGCAGTTTTGGTCTCCATGTCTGAGAAAGGATGTTCTTACCATTGAGGGAGTGCAAAGAAGATTTACTAGGCTGATTCCTGGAATGGCAGGATTGACATATGAGGAGAGATTGTGTCGACTAGGCCTATATCCACTAGAGTTTAGAAGAATGAGAGGGGATCTCATAAAAACCTATAAAATTCTAACAGTTCTAATTCTAATGATTCTCATGATTTGGAGGAAAGTATAGGTGGTCTGATTAGCAAGTTTGCAGACGACACTAAGATTGGTGGAGTAGCAGATAGTGAAGGGGACTGTCAGAGAATACAGCAGAATATAGATAGATTGGAGAGTTGGGCAGAGAAATGGCAGATGGAGTTCAATCAGGGTAAATGCGAGGTGATGCATTTTGGAAGATCCAATTCAAGAGTGAACTATACAGTAAATGGAAAAGTCCTGGGCAAAATTGATGTACAGAGAGATTTGGGTGTTCAGGTCCATTGTTCCCTGAAGGTGGCAACGCAGGTAAATAGAGTGGTCAAGAAGGCATACGGCATGCTTTCCTTCATCGGATGGGGTATTGAGTACAAGAGTTGGCAGGTCATGTTACAGTTGTATAGGACTTTGGTTCGGCCACATTTGGAATACTGCGTGTAGTTCTGGTCGCCACATTACCAAAAGGATGTGGATGCTTTGGAGAGGATGCAGAGGAGGTTCACCAGGATGTTGCCTGGTATGGAGGGCGCTAGCTATGAAGAGAGGTTGAGTAGATTAGGATTATTTTCATTAGAAAGGCGGAAGTTGAGGGGGGACCTGATTGAGGTGTACAAAATCATGAGAGGTATAGACAGGGTGGATAGCAAGAAGCTTTTTCCCAGAGTGGGGGATTCAAATACTAGGGGTCACGAGTTCAAAGTGAGAGGGGAAAAGTTTAGGGGGGAAATGCGTGGAAAGTTCTTTACGCAGAGGGCGGTGGGTGCCTGGAACGCGTTGCCAGCGGAGGTGGTAGATGCGAACACGATAGCGTCTTTTAAGATGTATCTAGACAGATACATGAATGGGCAGGAAGCAAAGAGATACAGACCCTTAGAAAATAGGCGACACGTTTAGGTAGAGGATCTGGATCGGCGCAGGCTTGGAGGGCCGAAGGGCCTGTTCCTGTGCTGTAATTTTCTTTGTTCTTTGACGAGACAGGCTAGATGCAGGGAGGATGTTCCCGATGGCTGGGGAGTCCAGAACCAGAGGTCACAGTCTCAGGATACAGGGTATGCCAATTAGAACCGAGATGAGAAATTTCTTCACTCAGAGGTTGGTGAACCTGTGGAATTCTCTACCGTAGAAGGCAGTGGAGGCCAAGTCATTAAATATATTCAAGGAGCTAGATATATTTCCTAACGCCAAAGGGATCAAGGCATATGGGGAGAAAGCGGGAACAGGGTACTGAATTAGACGATCAGCCATGATTTGTTTTGAATGCGGAGCAGGCCCGAAGGCCCGAAAGGCCTACTCCTGCTCCTATTTTTTCTATGTTTCCCTCTTGTTGGTCCCTCACTGCCTGTTGCAGTCCCAGTCTAGCAGCTATGTCCTTTAGGAATATTCCGGAAAATTCTTCCTGCAAAACCTCAGTTTCAGCAACCTCAACTGGCTTTTCTGAAATTACTGGCGTCGCCAATACCTTACCCCCAGCCAAGTCATTTCCTGGCAGAAAATCTATACCCTCAATAGACAAACTAGGAATGGCTCCAACAGTAACAGGACCAGTGACCGTATCACATTTTAAATTAACCCTGTATAAGGGAACAAATAAATAGGTTTCATCTATCCCTTGGATTACCAACTTGGCAATCAGCTAACCACCAGGGAATAAATTCATGTCACCTGTCAACATCAGTGACTGTGCCACCCCTGTATCTCTAAGGATAACAACGGTCTTTCCTACCTCACCAGACAACTGTGGAGAAACTTCACCCTTAAACAGAAAACTTCTACAGTTTTCTGCAACTATCAGTGAATGTGGGAGTAACTAGCTGCTTTTTGTGAATGTTATCCATTATTACAGTCTCTCCTGTGGAAATACCCTTCAACTGTACACATGCAACGAGCTTGTTTTTCTGCTTCCAACATTCAGCCTTCACATGTCCTAACTTACAATAGAAATAACGTCGGTCCCCTCGAACCAAACTTATCCTCGTTGCCTTCTCTTTTATTAAGCAGAGGTGTGTCTGTCTCTACTTTTGTTATCTTTCTCAACAGATCTCTTTTCATTATCAATCTACCCATCACTCCAATTTCTCTGAAGGTTTCCAAACTGGGCCTGGTAACTACTGCTTTTGTGGGTCAATTCATATTCATCTGCTATTACTGTAGCATCCCTTATTTTACCAACTTTATGTTCTTTCAGATGGGACCTTATTCCTGAAGGGACGTTACTTTTCAATTCTTTGATCAGAATTACTTCCCTAAGGTTCTCAAAATCTTGTGCAACCTTCATCGATTTATATCACCTATCAAAGAACATTTCCTTCTCCCTCGCAAATTCCATATATGGCCCTCGTTCTTTTTTAAATTCCTGAATTTGTCTGTAGGCCTCGGGTCCCAATTCATAGGCATTGCGAACAGCATTCTTTACTCTGTCATAGTCTCGTGACTGTTCATCTGAAAGAGATGAGTACACCTCCAAAGCTTTTCTTGAAAACACTCTGCAGGAGCACTGGCCAAGATGATTTAGGCCACTCCAGATTCATGGCAATTTTCTCAAATGACACAAAGTACATTTCTACTCCCTCTTCACTAAATTTAGGGACTAAGCATATATTCATTCTTTGCCAAATCAAAGCTACAAGACGTTTCATCTGGGTCATCAATTTTCAACCCCAATGCAAGCTCACTGGCTTTGAGCCTTTCCATTTTCACTTCGTGGTCTAATGCCAATTTTTGCATTTCTTCTCATTCCTTATCTCCCTCTTCCCTATCCAGTTTTATCCTTTCTAGTTCGAATTCAAGTTTTCTCACTTCAAATTGCAATTGTCTGTCTTTTTCTCTTTCTTCTCTTTCCAATCTTACCTTCTCTAACTTAATTTTGACTAATTCTATTTGAATACTAGCAGAAACATCTTTTTCTTTCACAAGCTTCCGACAAGGAACCAATTCTTGGCCTCCCTCTAACTTGTCCTCACTGTCCGTTTTGGCCTCCTCTTTCCTGACTGCCTGACAGACCTGTGCTTATTTGTCCCCTTTCCTGCTGTGCTTTATATATTGATATATAAATTTTAATATATTGATATGGCACAGCCTTTGCCTTTTCCTACGATCTGGGGTGTCAATTATATAATTCACCTGGCTAATTCTCTTTGTTATTCTGTATGGGCCACTGAACCAGGCTTTCAATGGTTCTCCCTGTATTAGTAATAGCACTAACACATGGTCTCTGGGCTGAAATGTTCTGGCCTTGGCACTTTTATCCGCCTGCCTTTTCATAGATGTCTGGGAGGTTTTTAGGTGTTCCTGAGCCACTGCACAGGCTCTCGTGAGTCGTTCTCGGAACATGGAGATGTAGTTTAAAAGGGAAGATTCATTCCTGTGTCCCAAAAACCTCTCCTTGATTAGCTTTAGAGGACCTTTCACCTCGTGTCCGAACTAATTCAAACAGAAAGAAACAGAAAGTAACAAACAGAAGAAATCCTAGCCCTTTGTCCCAGTCATGGGGGTACTCATAGCAGTATGCCCTGATCAATGTCTTCAGGGTCTGGTGGTACTGCTCCAAAGCCCCTTGTGACTATGGGTGGTAGGCTGAGGACTGTAGCTGGGTTATGCCCAGATTACCCATGACCTTTTGAAAAATACTGGACATAAAATCTGTGCCCTGATCCAACTGGATCTCAGCAGGCAGCCCATATTGGGTGAAGAATTGAGTTAGCCCCTCCACCACTATCTTGGCAGAGATAGTTCTTATAGGGATAGCCTCTGGAAATCGAGTAGCCACATCCATAATAGTGAGAAGATACTGGTAGCCCCCTTTTGTTTTCGGCAGGGGCCCCACACTCTGCTGACCGGTTCCCCAAAAGCTGGTATGGGAATTAAGGGTGCAGCTTTTATTGCAGGTTGAGGCTTCCCCACAACCTGGCACGTGTTTCAAGTCTTTCAGAGCTCTACCACATCCTTGTGGAATTGTGGCCAGTAAAAATGCTGTCTGACACGGGCTTGGGTTTTTCTGATGACACGTCCAGCCATTAGAATCTTGTGGGCGATTCTCAATATTTCCCTGTTGTACGTCGGCGGCACCACTACCTACTTAACCACGATCCACTCTTCGTCTGCAGGTCTGTGAGGAGGTCTCCACTTCCTCATCAGCACCCCATCCTCTAAATAGTGGTACTCTGGAACTCCCTCTGCTTCAACCTCAATTTGGGCAGTCTGTACTAACTTTTTAACCCTGGGTTGGCTTACTGAGCCTTGACCAAGGAAGTCCTGTTTACACCATCCTTTGGGTCCTCTAACTTCCCAAAGAAGGTTTCAGATAACCAGACCATAGGGTCATCTGTCTGCAGTGCCAGTTCAGCATCCTCTGATGGAGCTTGTTTGGCCATGGACTGGGTCACCATACAGTCAGGAAAAATGCCAGGGACCTTTTTCTGTAACTGCTCTGTCTCCCTGACCTCTTTTAGTCTCTCTAAAAACACTGGGGAAGCTACCACCTTCGCCCCGCCAGATCATTACCCAGGAGCAGGTCGACTCTGTCCACAGGTAAACTAGGGACAATCCCCAAGGTTACTGGTCCTGAAACAAGGTCACACTCCAGGTGCACCCGGTATAGTTTGGGCATATACTTTCCTCCGATACCATTTACTAGCACTCTAGCATTCAATGCATTCTCTGGGGGAAAGGTCATGCCTTTTCCCAGCAGAAGGGATTGGGTGGCCTCTGTATCCTTAAGTATGACTATGGGCTTACTCACCTCACTCGAGGGATATGGGGTCACTTTTCCTCTGGACACAAAATCCTGGTAACTCTCAGGGATTTTGTTTTCCCAAACTCTCAGCGGTAGGTTTACTGGGTTTTACTGCTGCAGTTAAAGCCAAAGCCTGGTCTGCTGTGCGTTCCATCAGGGCCCCTTTTCCTGCACTGGTCTGGTGTACCCTGACTAAACCTATGGGTTTTCTCTGTAACTTCCAGCAGTCAGCTCGAAGGTGGCCTGCCTTGTTACAATGGAAATATACAGGCTTTCGGGCCTCACTCCTGTTCTCAGCACCTTCCTTTTTGGCCCGAGTAGGGCCTCCTGTGTTTCCAGCTCTCCCTTCTCGTCCATGGCTCTTATCACCCTCCCACCTTCTATTCTTTTCAGGTTTTTGCAGGTGACTAGGGAAGGGTTTCCCTTGGTGCAAGGGCTTGTTGAATAAGTGTATAATCATCAACCAGGATTGCTGCCTATCTGGCTCTTGGAACCTTTTGTTCCTCCATGTCGTTTCTTATGGAAAGGGGAAGGGAGTTTTTGAACTCCTCAAGGAAGATTACCTCTCTGAGGTTTTCAAAGTTGGACTCTATCTTAAGTGCCCATATCCATCGGTCAAAAGCAAGTTGCTTTTCAAACTCCGGGTAAGTTTGTTCAGGCTGCTTTCGGAGGGTTTAGAATTTTGTTGGGATGCCTCCAGTACTAACTCATATGCGCCCTGGGTAGTGTTTTTAGTCATCTCATAATCTGATGAACTCTCATCAGGCAACAGTGAATAAATAAACTTCATGGACTTCTCCTGTTAGTTTGCTTTGCAATAACAGTGTCCAGCTCTCTGCTGGCCACTTCAGCTGTTTTACAAGCTTTTCAAAAGAGACAAAAAATGCTGTCACATCCCCCTCAATGAACTTTGGTATCAACTGGGAGAATTTTAAGAGCTCAACACCTGGTCCTGAGCTAGGGGTAACTCCTTCACTAGCAGTGCCTTCACTGGGTGCATTGGATCTTTCTCTATTCAGCTCGAGCTGCCTTAACTCCCTTTGGAAAGCTCTTTCTTTTCCCCTTTTCTCCCTTTCTTTTTCTCTTTCCTCCCTTCCTTTTACCCTTTCCTGGAAAGCTCTTTCTTTCTCTCTTTCCTGAAACTTTCTCTGCTCTTTCTCCTTCTGGACTTCTAATTCAAGTCTCCTCTGCTCTAGTTGTACCTTAGCTAATGTTACTGTGTCTGTTTCAGATTCTATGCCTGTCTCTGGTTCTTCAGTGTCAATTTTAAAATGGCTGGCCACAAGTTTTAGGATTTCAGGCTTCCTAGCTTTTGGACGGATCGTAATCTCTAACTGCCCCGCTACATTCCTCAACTGTTCAACAGATAGGGCTTTTAACCTGGCCCAAGTTACTTCACTCTGTTCTCGGAAGGTACTGGCCTTGAATGTGGACATTTCAGTACTCTAGCACTGAAAACCCACATGAAAACTTGTACTGAAGTTTTTAAATTATTTCTCGGGATCAATTTGGTTTCCTGCATCCAATTTCCCATTTGCCTTTGGGTTTGATCCCAGATGTGAGCCCTCAAATTTCTGTTACAGTCAAGTGAGGAGGTGTTGAAGGGCTTCCCTCTTTTCCCTTTCCTTGTTTCCACAACAGGTTTAATTCTTTCTTAAAGTGGATGTACTGGCCAATTCAGTAAGTGTTTGAGACATACCGTTATACAGCACAGAAACAGGCCCTTCGGCCCATTGTGTCCGTGCCGGCCATCAAGCACCTAACTGTTCCAATCCCATTTTCCAGCACTTGGCTCGTAGCCTTGTATGCTATGGCGTTTCAAGTAATCATCTAAATACTTCTTAAATGTTGTGAGGGTTCCTGCCTCTACCACCTCTTCAGGCAGTGTGTTCCAGATTCCAACCACCCTTTGGGTGAAACCATTTTTCCTCAAATCTCCTCTAAACCTCCTGCCCCATACCTTATATCTATGCCCCCTGGTTATTGACACCTCCACTAAGGAAAAAAGTTTCTTCCTATCTAACCTATCAATGTCCCTCATAATTTTGTATACCTCAATCAGGTCCCCCCTCAGCCTTCTCTGCTCTAAGGAAAACAACCCTAGCCTTTTCAGTCTCTCTTCATAGCTGAAATGCTCCAGCTCAGGCAACATCCTGGTGAAACTCCTCTGCACCCTCTCCAGGGCAGTCACATTCTTCCTATAGTAGTGTGGTGCCCAGAACTGTACACAGTACTCCAGCTGTGGCCTAACTAGCGTTTTATACAGCTCCATCATAACCGCCCTGCCCTTATATTCAATGCCTCGGCTGATAAAGGCAAATATTCCATATGCCTTCCTAACCACCTTAGCTACCTATGCTGCTGCCTTCTGTGATCTATTGACAAGTACACCAAGGTCCCTCTGACCTTCTGTACTTCCTAGGGTCCTACTATCCATTGTATATTCCCTTGCCTTGTTAGTCCTCCCAAAATGCATCACCTCACACTTCTCAGGATTAAATTCCATTTGCCACTGCTCCGCCCATCTTACCAGCCCATCTATATCGCCCTGTAAACTAAGGCTTTCCTCCTCACTACTTTCGACTCCACCAATTTTCGTGTCATCTGCGAACTTACTTATCATGTCTCCTATATTCACGTCTAAATCATTAATATACACTACAGACAGCAAGGGTCCCAGCACCGATCCCTGTGGTGCACCACTGGTCACAGGCTTCCACTTGCAAAAACAACCCTTGATCATCACCCTATGCCTCCTGCCACTAAGCCAATTTTGGATCCACTTTGCCAAATTGCCCTTGATCCCATCTTAACGAATCTCCCATGTGGTATCTTATCAAAAGCCTTACTGAAGTCCATGCAGACCACATCAGCTGCCTTACCCTCATCTACACATCTAGTCACCGCCTCAAAAAATTCAATCAAGTTAGTTAGACATGATCTCCCCTGACAAAGCCATGCTGACTATCCCTGATTAATCCCTGCCTCTCCAAGTGGAGATTTATCCTGTCCCTCAGAATTTTTTTCAATATTTTCCCAACCACTGATGTTAGACTCACTAGCCTGTAATTACCTGGTTTATCCTTGCTACCCTTCTTGACTAATGGCACCACATTTGCAGTCCTCCAGTCCTCTGGTACCTCTCCTGTGGCCAGAGAGGATTTGAAAATCTGTGTCAGAGCCCCTGCAATCTCCTCCCTTGCCTCACATAACAGCCTGGGATACATCTCATCGGGGCCTGGGGATTTATCCACTTTTAAGCCCGCTAAAACAGCTAATACTTCTTCCCTTTCAAAGCTAATATGTTCAAGTATATCACAATCCCCCTCCCTGATCGTCCTTCTCCATAGTGAACACAGATGAAAAGTAATAATTTAAAACCTCACCTATGTCCTCCGGCTCCACACACACATTGCCACTTTGGTCCCTAATGGGCCACACTCTTTCCCTGGTTATCCTCTTGCCCTTAATATACTTATAAAACGCCTTAGGATTTTCCTTTATCTTGCCCGCCAGTGTTTTTTCATGTCCCCTCTTCGCTCTCTAATTACTTTTTTAAGTACCTCCCTACACTTTTTTTTACTCCTCTAGTGCCTCCGCTGTTTTCAGCGCTCCGAATCTGCCATAGCCTCCTTTTTTTTCCTGATCCAATCCTCTATATCCCTTGACATCCAGGGTTCCCTGGACTTGTTGGCTCTACCCTTCACCTTAACGGGTACTTGTTGGCTCTGAACCCTCACTATTTCCTCTTTGAATGACTCCCACTGGTCTGAAGTAGACTTTCCTACAAGTAGCTGCTCTCATTCCACTTTGGCCAGATTCTGTTTTATTATATTGAAATTGGCTTTCCCCCAATTCAGTACCTTTATTTCCGGCCCGTCTTTGTCCTTTTCCATAACGACCTTAAATCTTACAGAGGTATGTTCACTATCCCCAAAATGCTCCCCCACTGACACTTTTACCACTTGTCCAGCTTCATTCCCTAGGATTAGGTCCAGTACTGCCCTTTCTCTTGTAGGACTTTCTATGTACTGGCTCAAAAAGTTCTCCTGTATGCATTTTAAGAATTCCGCCCCTTTAAACCTTTCACACTAAGACTATCCCAGTTGATATTAGGTAAGTTGAAATCCCTTACTATTATTTTTACACCTCTCTGAGATTTGCCTACATATCTGCTCCTCCATCCCTCCTTGACTGTTTGAAGGCCTATAGTACACTCCCAGCCAAGTGATTTCCCCCTTTTTGTTTTTAAGTTCTACCCATATGGCCTCATTTGACAAACCTTCTAAGATATCATCCCTCCTTACTGCAGTAATTGACTCCTTGATCAACAGTGCAATGCCACCTCCTCTTTTATCCCCGCCCCTGTCACGCCTGAAGATTCTATACCCTGGAATATTGAGCTGCCAGTCCTGCCCCTCCCTCAACCACGTCTCTGTGATAGCAATAATATCATAATCCCATGTGCTAATCAACGCCCTCAATTCATCTGTCTTACTAGTAAGACTCCTTGCATTAAATAGATGCAATCCAGCCTTGCATTTTCTACTTGTGCCTTTACAGGTCTATATTTGCTCTGCCTTCCAGACTGACTCAGTTTCTCTTCTATATTTGACTGAGCATCACTCCCTACTGTACCTCCACTCAGTATCCCATTCCCCTGCCAAATTAGTTTAAACTCCCCCCCTCCCCCCCACCAACAGTACTAGCAAACTTCCCAGCAAGGATGTTGGTCCCGTTCCGGTTCAGGTGCAACCCGTCCAACTTGTGCAGGTCCCACCATTGTCAGAAACAGACTCAGTGATCCAGGAAACTAAAGCCCTCCCCCCTGCACCATCTCTTCAGTCATGCATTCATCTGCTCTATCCTCCTATTCCTATACTCACTAGCACGTGACACCGGGAGTAAGCCTGAGATTACAACCTTTGACGTCCTGCTTTTTAGTCTGCTGCCTAGCTCCCTAAATTCTTCTTTCAGGACCTCATCCCTCTTTTTACCTGTGTCGTTGGTACCAACGTGTACCACGACCTCTGACTGTTCACCCTTCTCCTTCAGAATGTCCTGCAGCTGCTCCGTGACATCCAGGGATGACAGGGAAGCAACATACCATCCTGGAGTCACTTTTGTGGCCGCATAAACGCCTATCTGTACCCCTTAAGATAGAATCCCCTATCACTATAGTTCTTCTGCTCCTTTTCCTCCCCTGAACAGCAGAGCCATCCGTGGTGCCGTGAACTTGGCTGTTGCTGCTTTCCCCTGATTTGAGAGGGGGATGCCCACAGGGGACTCCTGCACTACCTGCCTGTGGTTACTACTCCACCTAGTGGCCACCCACCTCTTTTCTGCCTTTGCAGCCATTACCAGCGGTGCGACCACCTCGCGAAACGTGCTATCCACAACATCCTCAGCATCGCGGATGCTCCAGTGAATCCACCCGCAGCTCCAGCTCCATAATGCGGGTAGCCAGTAGCTGCAGCTGGATACACTTACTGCACACATGGTCGTCAGGGACACTGGAAGTGTCCTTGATTTCCCACATAGCGCAGGAGGAGCATATCACGGATGCAAGCTCTCCTGCCATGACTTACCTTTAGATTAATTAGTTACTTCCTTTAAAAAATTACACTAGGGGCCTTGTTCTACTCCAAACACTACCCACTACAATCTAAATTACACTAATTTAAAAACAAACACACTAGTAGTACTCACTTTATCACTTGAGGTCTTTTTTCAAACAAAAGAACAACTTTCCCTTTATTTTTTTAAAGCTATTTAAATTGACCAACAGCTGTTACTTACCCAACGAATCACTTTGCAGATTTCCCGTGATGTCACTAAGTCTTTTTTTTCCTCTTTCGAGTCTCAGCATGCGCTGAGAGACACAGGGAGCCTGCCGCCGCTCCGGATCGGCTTCCTCACAGGTCCGCTAGTCGCCGCTCCGCTCCCAGGTAAGTAAGGGCCTTGAGCCCCGCTCTTTATTTATAGCCGCCACTCCGGATCAGCTTCCTTGCAGGTCTGCCAGTTGCTGCTCCGCTCCCAGGTAAGTTTGCTTACTGACTTGTTATGATCATAACAAGAACCAATCGGACAGGTTTTCTTGAGTTTAACAAAGAAAGAGCTTAACTTTATTGTATCTAAACCAAACTAATGAAAATAATAAACTACATGTCGACTTTCACTCTCACACACACACTAGAGGTTTAACACACATGCAAATAGGTTACAGAATGGGTAAAGGTAGATTGGTTGAGCTAGAGTCCATAGAAAAAAAAAGGTTTACAGTTTGTAGCGTTTGGTGATTCGGCTGGCATCTAGCTAAATTCGGTGGTGCTGAGGCTTTTAGTTTGAAGAGATGGATGACTGGTTCAATGGGTCTCTTGGAGACAGCCATGCGGATGATTTCGTCCAACGGAGTTTCTGATTGTAGCTGGAGTATGCAAAGATGGTTAGCCAACAGGCAGAGTTCTAAACTTGTAAACTGAAATGGAGACAGAGAGAGAGAGAGAGACCTCCACTTGGGTCTGCATGTGTCAGAGTCCAGAAGCTTCTCCACTGCTGCAGAGAAACACAAGCTTAACCATAGAACCACAGAAAAGTTACAGCACAGAAAGAGGCCATTCAGCGCATCGTATCTGCGCCGGCTGAAAAAACTTTTCGCCCAATCTATTTCCACCTTCCAGCACCTGGTCCATAGCCTTGCAGGCTACAGCACTTCAGGTGCAGGTCCAGGTACCTTTTAAATGAATTTGAGGGTTGCTGCCTCCATTACCGATCCAGGCAGTGAATTCCAGACACCCACTACCATTAGTCGCCACTAATCCTTCTACCAATCAACTTAAATCTGTGCCCCCTGGTAATTGACCTTTCCACTAGGGGAAACAGGTCCTTCTTGCCTACTCTCTCTAGGCCCCTCATAATCTTGTACACCTCAATTAAGTCACCCCTCAGCCTCCTCTGTTCTTAGGAAAACCCTAGCCTATCCAATCTTTCCTCATAGCTAAAATTTTCAAGTCCTGGCAACATTCTTGTAAACCTGTTCTGTACTCTCTCCACAGCAATTATGTCCTTCCTGAAATGTGGCGACCAGAACTGTACGCAATACTCCAGCTATAGCCTAACCAGCGTTTTATACAGTACAAAACCATAGACGGGGAGGGGCTTGTCATATCACAGTCACTCAGTCATTCAAGCAGTAGTTAGCAGTATTTCTTCTTGTTAAAAGAAAGAGAACAAACAGTTCTCTGAAACTTCCTGGGTCTTGGTTCTTGCTGGGACCTCCTCAGAGGCCTTGCAATGCAGGATACAGTATTACAAATTAGGTGGCCACCTTAAGCTGCCAGCAAAGTCATCCTTTTAGCTGTCCTCTCTTAAATTTCTTCAAAAAATATATATTTAGATCTCTCGTCAGTGGATTAAAGAAAATTATCATTCAACAAAGAAAGTTGGCGTGACAAATGTAAAACATAAATCGTCTTCCATCCCACGAATCTGCCTCAGCTCGAATCTCAAGTGAGTACCTCCTACTAACTTACTTTCCACATCAACCATCGTGTTTCCTCTCAGAGGAAAATTAGTGCTGACTGGTGTCAAATCAAGTGCAGTTTACTGCTGCGGGCCCATGCCAACAAGGAACTGAGCTGAGACTTACCAAACTCATTCTGCATAGGACCCCGATAGCAAATATGCTTTCATTCCATCATAATTTCATTGCATAACTGATGTATTACATTATTTATCTATTGATTGACAATTCTAAAAGTACCATACATAAAACTTCAATTCCAGTGTGTCCTGGTAAGATAGTTTTTTGCTGTTTTATTGTAGACAATAGTCTGAAAGTTACCGTGAGTGATGTCACTGCACAAATGCTTCACACAGTCATATCAAATTCCTCTATCTGTATTGTAGCAGAGGCATTAAATCTTTTTAAAATGGCTAAAGCTAGTTTTAAAATTCCAAAAAGAGGAATTTGATTCCAACATGTTAAGTATTATCTTCACTTACTGAATTTTTGGGTCAAAAACACTTGACCAAATTTGGATATTACCTTGCTGTATTGACCATTAATAATTTGGCTACATGATCAATTTAAGGATGTTCTTTGGTTTTCTTCTATTCAAGTACATTCAATATTTCAATGTTAAGGCTTCCTGACAGGCAAAATTACAAAATGAGATTACAATAAAATGATACTAGATCTTTCCAGCGTGAAATCACTCACTAGTGCTGCCAAACCAAACAAGATCAAAGACAGAAACATTCTGAAAGACAGATTTCAAAGTTTCACTCAATACAGCCATAGAAACTCAAGGCTGGATACCAGTTTTCACTTCACATTTTCAGCAGAAGATTGAAACAGTCATTTAATAGAACAGAGAGTGAGTCCATATGAAAAGCACAGTGGAGATCTCAAACTTACCAGATAAATCGCTGCTTTCAATGCGTTTCAAATCTGCATCAACCCAAAAAAGTTTCCCCAGTTTGTTATCAATTGCCAAATCAACAGGTCGGATCAATCCAGTTGAAAATAGTACTTCCCTTTCTGTACCATCAAGTGCTGCACGTTCTATCTTTGGGGACCTGTCCTGCATGTTTGTGAAGTACATATACCTGCATAGCAATTTTAATATGCAACAAATGAGCATTAAAACAAGCATAATAAAAGCAAAATACTGCAGATGCTGGAAATCTGAAATAAAACAAGAAGTGCTGGAAATACTCAGCAGGTCTGGCAGCATCTGTGGAGAGAGAAGCAGAGTTAGTGTTTCAGGTCAGTGACTTTTCATCAGAACTGGCAAAGGTTAGAAATGTAATAGGTTTTAAGCAAATAAAGTGGGAGTGGGGCAAAAGAGAACAGAAAGGAAGGTGTCGATAGGACAGAGGGTCAGAGAGATTAACTGACAAGGAGGTCATGGGGCAAAGGCAAAGAATGTGTTAATGGTGTGGTGAAAGACAAAGCATTAGGGCAGAAAGGGTGTTAATTGACAGAATAATGAACAGCCCTAGCCAAACGCACAAACATGAAAAAAACAGTGGGCAGCACAAGGTGAAAAAAAAGGAATATGAAATAAACTAAAATAAAATAAAAATAAAAATAAAAAAGGGCCAGTCACGCTCTGAAATTATTGAACTCGATGTTCAGTCCGGTAGGTTGTAGCGTGCCTAATCGGTAAATGAGATGCTGTTCGTCAAGCTTGCGTTGATGTTCACTGGAACACTGCAGCAAGCCCAGGACAGAGAAGTGGGCATGAAAGCAGTGTGGGGGGTGGTGGGGGTGGGGAGCGGGGGGGGTGGGAGGGTGTTGAAATGGAAAATGACAGGAAGCACGGAGTCACGTTTTCAGACTGAGCAGAAGTGTTCTGCAAAGCGATCACCAATCTGCATTTGGTCTCCCCAAGACCCCTGCTTTATTTGCTTAAAACCTATTACATTTCTAACTGTTGCCAGTTCTGATAAAAGGTCACTGACCTGAAACATTAACTCTGCTTCTCTCTCCACAGATGCTGCCAGACCTGCTGAGTATTTCCAGCACTTTTTGTTTTTATTAAAACAAGCATATTGCTACTAGGAGACATTGGGCAGGATTTTCAAAGCCCGCTGAGAGTGGGAACAGTAGCAACGCAATTTGAAGATCATGTCCACAGAGGTCAGCAGTGGAACCTGCTGTCTCTAGAATGCAACACCGTTTTTAAAGGGATGCCGGCATTGAGGGAAGGGGTCAGGCCTACGTTTCTATTCAACTGCCTGTTGAACTCATTAAAGAACTCATTAACAGGCTTGTTAGGAGCAAGAAGCTATTTTTAAAGACTGGGAACAGGGAAAACGCCATGGGTGTGGGTGGGTGGGAAACACGGCAGGGTTGTGAAGATGTGAGCATTGTGGACGGACATGAGGACTATAGGAAGGGCTATGTAATTTAAAGCAGAGGCACCATATAAAGCTTAGCTGCTTCGGATGTGTCTCATTGTAGATATTGTTGCAGCTGGAAGAGTTAAACGTTACATTTGATAGTGCCATGAAATCAGAGAGGGACGTGAGGCCGCTGGCAACACTGTGACAGCGAGGGTTGGCAGAGGAAGGCACTGTGAAGGCACAAAGCCCAGCTGAGGGAGTTCAGATGGGAACAGGCTACTCGGACATTGGACAGAGCAGCCAGGATGAGCTACGGTAAATGCAACCTCCTGGACAGCTGGAAGCCAGAGGAACACAGCAGGGGCTGCAAGGAGGGGAAGGCAGTACCCAAGACATCTGGTGCACAGCCCAACAGCCAGCTACATGCAAATGACAAAGCGCCAGTGCCGTAGCAGGCATATGCCTTTCCAGACAAATGGTCTCAGTCCTGTGTGCTCTGATCCAGAAATGACCTCACAGGCCCTACGGCAGTTCCCTACCTGCACTTGTCAAGGACTCAGGCACCCTGAACATCTATGCAATCGGGTTGTTCCAGGGACCTAAGTGGCATCTCGCAGTCGGCATCTCATTAGGTCATCAGATAGGTGATGGATGCCCTTTTAGGGAGGGTAGGGTCTACATCCACTTTCACACAGATGGACATGCGCTGGCACAGAGGGAACTGGGGTTTGCTCCAATTGATGCATTCCTTCAGGTGGAGGACACCATCTCTTGCGCCCATTTGACCATCAAGGCATCCAGCGACTGACCAGTGGGATCCATCAACAGGAAAGGCTTTCGCTCCTTCAACGTCCAACTGCTCTGTGACCAGAGCAAGAGCTTCCTCTATGTATGCTCTCGCTTTCCTAGCAGCTGCCATGATGCCTTCGTCCTCTGCCAGTCCAGGCTGCCTTGTTCCTTCACTCCATCCCCCAAAGTGCATGGCTGGCTCCAAAGGGACAAGGGAATCCCCTTGAAGAGATGGCTACTGACCCCTCTACGGGAGTCTCAAACAGAGACACAGAGGCACAACAACCAATGCCACCTGCTCAGCAGGCCAACCATTGAGCAGGCCATCGAGTTTCTGAAGATGTGATTCCGGTGCCTGAATCGGTTGGGTGGCATTCTCCAATACCCTCCTGCAACAGTCTCAGTCATAATGGTGGTCTGCTGTGCTCTCCATAGCAGGGCCCTCCAGAGAGGTGTGTACCTCGAGGACAGTGAGGCTCATGGAAGGAGGGTCAGGAGGTAAGGGAGGAGGAGGAAGAGGGGACGGAGGGGGATAACACTGAACAGTTAGGTGCCCCTGCTGCATGACAAGGTGACCTCCTCCTGCCACCCTCTGGGAAGAGGACCACCCTCTCCCTCACGGCCTCCAGCATTACATCCAGTGGGCATCGATGAAACAAAGGTCTGCGCTGTCCCTACTGCTAGGCATCCAGGTCCTCTGACACATCTCACTTCCCTCTGGTGCTGTGGAAGGCAAATCTCTCCCTCAGGACAACCAGCAATCTCAGTGATGGCTGCCGTGGAAGTCTACATGTCCCTCACTTGAACGGACTTACTACAATCCCACTGGAACAGGAAACCCGTCTCCATACCAATTAAAGGCTTACCCATCTGAAAATTGCAATCTGAATCAGCTTCCCAGAGGAGGCAGGTTTCAGACCAAAAACCAGACCAGGCTTCTGTTCCTTGCATCCACTTTCAAAATCCAGCTCATTATCGCACATATAACATCAGTATAATATTACACTAGTCAAAATAAAAAATATTTTTTCAAAAAAGAGGGACAAATTGATTTCAATAATTGTTAAGACTTTCATTAACATGGTTAGAGGTTAACTAGGAGAACATTGGGGTAACTGAGTGTGGAGGTGACAAAAAGAATGAGTGAAGATTTCAGCACAAATGGACTGAAGGAGAGGTAGACAAAAATGTTGTCACGAAGGTTGAAAGAGATGGTCTTTGTGAATAAGAGGTTATTTGGTTGGCAATTCAATTCAGGGTTAAACAAGACACCAAGGTTGTGAAGAGTCTGGTTAAGTATCAGATTGAGGCTAGGCAAGGGGATGGGGTCAGTGGTTAGGGTATGGAGTTTGTGCTTTTCAGTGTTTAGCTAGAGAAACATCTGGCTCCTTCAAGACTGAATGTTGGACAGGCAGTCTGATAGCACAGAAGCAAAGGAGGGATCGAGAGAATTGGTAGAGAGGTGGATAAATTAATTTAAGATAATTAACTGTTCACTAAGTTTCACTTCAGTACTAAGCACACAAAAGAAAATGAGTTACCCCCTTTCTGCATTAACAACAATAGCTCTTGGTCGGTCATGTTCTCCACGTAGAACTATTCCAATGGGCTTTCCATTAAGTCTGTTAACATTTATGGTGTTGGATGTTTCACAAGTCCAGTAGACAGTTCGACTGTAGATATCAAGGCTCAAGTCATGAGGCTGGATATCTGGGTTTTGGCTTTGGTTTGGTCCAGATACAACCACAAATGCCTAGATAAATAAACAACAAATGAATGTGAAAAAAAATAAAAAAACAATTACTGGCTAACCTTTTATTGTACATAATGCTAGGAAAGTTCCATGATATCCTCACAGCATCAACTTACATGTATAATCTGTGTTAGTTTTGAAGTGGAATTGTCTTCCACTGAATTGAAACATAAGCACAATGAGACAAAAAAAGATCTCAGTACATAAAAGGTATCTCTGTAGTCCTCTCTCTAAACATATTATGGCTTAAAATTGTAAGATAGAGTTGGACAATAATAAATTTGTGCAGAATTTCTTCCTACGTAATATCAAGGTGTTCAATATCTTAAACCCAGTCATTAATGCAACAGAATTTCAGATTGATGGGCGCTTCCATCAGTTTCAGGCTGATTGAACCATAAGTTCTAAGTACAAGATAAGGAAACAAAGTCCAGAGCTGTCTCGCCATCAGCGCCTCCACCCCAACTTGTTTCCTGAACAGTCAGCTTGCTGGACTGTCTCAGAACCAAAGTGCACAGCAACAAGCTGGGAGAATTCACCTTTCTGACCCCAACTTGGCTTTTACTAAATGGAATAACCAAACAGAATTGACTTATGGAGAAACTGGGCAGCTGTTTATTTTATATCACTTCATGATACAGCATGTTGGTAGACTAAGACATTGTGTGACTAAAGCACATTTAAAAAGCCAACTATCAGTAGATCTCCAGGATAAATACTTTCTGCTACTTTGGAAAGCAGTAAGAAGCATTCAGAGCTCGGGTAAGCTCACACAATGTCAAATGTAAAGATGATCAAGGTGTTATAGACAGTTAAAGAAGGAGAGAGATGGAGGAAGGTGAGAGAGAGACAGACGTAGGAGGAGAGAGACAGAAGAGGAGAGAGAGAGAGGAAGGAGGGGAGAGAGAGAGGAAGGAGGGGAGAGAGAGAGAGACAGAGGAGAGAGAGAGAGAGACGGAGGAGAGAGAGAGAGAGACGGAGGAGAGAGAGAGAGAGACGGAGGAGAGAGAGAGAGACGGAGGAGAGAGAGAGAGACGGAGGAGAGAGAGAGACGGAGACGGAGAGAGAGAGACGGAGAAGGAGAGAGACGGAGAAGGAGAGAGACGGAGAAGGAGAGAGAGAGAGATGGAGAAGGAGAGAGAGAGAGACGGAGGAGGAGAGAGAGAGAGACGGAGAAGAGAGAGAGAGAGAGACGGAGAAGGAGAGAGAGAGACGGAGAAGGAGAGAGAGAGACGGAGAAGGAGAGAGAGAGAGACGGAGAAGGAGAGAGAGAGAGACGGAGAAGGAGAGAGAGAGACGGAGAAGGAGAGAGAGAGAGAGACGGAGAAGGAGAGAGAGAGAGACGGAGAAGGAGAGAGAGAGAGACGGAGAAGGAGAGAGAGAGAGACGGAGAAGGAGAGAGAGAGAGACGGAGAAGGAGAGAGAGAGAGACGGAGAAGGAGAGAGACGGAGAAGGAGAGAGAGATGGAGAAGGAGAGAGAGATGGAGAAGGAGAGAGACGGAGAGGGAGAGGGACAGAGAGGGAGAGAGAGATGGAGAAGAAGTGAGGAGGAGAGAGAGGAGACAGAAAGAAAAAGACTTGCATTTATATAGTGTTTTCTATGACCATTGGACATCTCAAAGTGCTTTACAGCCAATGAAATACTTTTGAAGTGTAGTCACTGTTATAGTGTAGAAAACATAGCAGCCATTTTGCATACAGTAAGCTCCCACAAACAACAATGTGATATTGACCAGATAATCTGTTTTTGTGATGTTATTTGAGGGATGAATATTGGCCAGGGTACCGTTAATAACTCCCCTGATCTTCTTTGAAACAGTACTACCCGAGAAGTTGATGGGGCCTTGGTTAAAACATCTTATCTGAAAGATGGCACCTCTGACCGTCCAGCACTCGCTCAGTAATGTACTGGATGTCAGCCTTGATTTTTCTGCTCAGATTCTGGAGTGGGACTTGAACCCAGAACATAGAGGACTTTATTTATAGATGAATACCCAAATAATGTGAATAGCAGAATAGTCAACAAAAGGATTATAGCAAGAATTACCTTAGTGTTGCAAAATATTTTTCACATATACAAACATGCACTTGTTACAAATATAGACTCTCATGACTTTCTCGATGTCTGGTGGGTAAATGCAAGTGATGTTATGATACTGAGCAAAGCAAACCAAAGAGGTCCTAAGTTTTACCTCTGCTCTGTGCTGAGATTACTGGTATAAATTGGATAGGACAAGGGATTCAACTGGGGCAGGGAACTAAAATTAACCATGTCTCTTGTTTCTGATTGCTATTTTGTAGCCCCTGATGGAAAGTGGGCAAATGTGAAAATCAAAACTAAATACGAGTCAGAGCTCATTAGGCCGCTGACGCTCACACAAGAATGCAACATGGATGAGTTACCACAGAAGTGCTCTACACCTGTCGCATCATCCCACAACACATGTCAATATTTCAGGAAATAAGTAAAGAAAATGGGATAAAACTGAAAGGGGGAGGGCTGATACCCCTATTTAATCTAAGATAAACACTAATTCTATTCTGATGGACACTCCTTCTGAAAGATTCCTTCTGTCACTTGCCTGAGAGCCATCATCTCTAGCTCGTTTGATGACATTTTGGCGTCCATCTACCCAGTAAATCAACTTGTCAATAGCATCATACTCCACTGCCTTCACATTACGCAAACCATGTACAGGCAATATTATGTCTGGGCTCTGGTGCTCATCCAACACCATACGACTAATTGCAGTCTTCTGACTGAACAGCAAGAAGTTGATGGGTGCTAAAAAGGCAAAGACAAATTAAACACAATTAATTTTAAAAACTTTTACAAGTGTGGAGTCTCATTCCTTTAAGATTTTGATTATTCTTGGAGAATTTTAAAATGTTTTACCATTTTTAATTTCTCTATCTCTTTTATCTCTCTCAATCCTATCTTTTCCACCTTCTGTGCCTGATTCGGCATTGAATTAAATATTCTAACTTATACTTCCTGGTTCAGACTCTGCATGGCTAAGTAAAGATTCTTCAAGTTTCTGTACCTGTTGATGGCACCGTTCTGTTTTAGATTTCTAACTAGAAGCTCTAGTGCAAAAACCCCACAGAAAGTCTGTGGGCAAGTGTAAATGTAATGAATGTCTGGTGCCATTCATTTGCCATAGACTATTAAATCCAGGCTACTAAGTTTTTCTAAGTAAGTGAGAACAGCTACAGTGAAATATAATTACTGCAATTATCTAAACTATAGAGTTAAAATATGAACATTTCAAGCAACATTTTAAACATATTACTACATTAGCAAATTTTTTGACATTTGAGTGGTTATAGAATGCTCGGACTGAATTATGTCATAGTTGAGCCTCAACAGGGTGAATAACTTAATAATGTAAAAAGATTTGGATACCTGTATTAATACACAGTTATTTAATTTTATATATGCTGGTAACATTTCTTTGAAATACTTCCATAAACCTGCAGGTGATTTGAATATACAGTATTTAATATTCAGCATTTTTTTTTTACTAATTATGTCTTCATTGTGCTTCAGCAGCATCTACTGCAGTTTACAGAGTGGGGACTGCTATTTATTACCTTTGTTCTTAAATTATAGCCCTTGCATTGTTAAGAGATGACTGACTGCAATAGCTTGAAAAAGATTTTAGTAGCTCTGAAAGTCTATATAATAAGCATAATTTTGAAGCAATGAAAATTAAGACTTACAATTGCAAGTTCTGTTATTGTCATTAAGAACATAATGTGATGCACATCCACACTTATACCCAGTTGGCACAGCAAGGCAGAGATGAGAACAGTGACCATTGCTTTGCACACATTCATTCCAGCCATCTTGCCGTGATGAATGAAAAACTAAGATGTCCATCACATAGTCCAAATGTCCCTGAATAAGAGTACGGTTTTGTCCATTCATCTTGTCAGCCCGCTCAATACTGCGAAGGTTCCAGTCAGTCCAGTAGATGTAATCTCGGTACTGTGTTAGTCCAAAGGGGTGAGGCAGATCATCAGCTATGATTTCGCGTTGTTTTCCTTAATTGGTGAATAACAAGAGATTATATTTTGCAACTAATTTAGCTGAATGCATAAAAAGCGCAGTTAATAATATTTTATAAGTATATTGCTAATGTTGCCTTCATATGTGCACTTTTAGAGCTGATGCCAAAATATTGGCATTTTGGCCTGGTATTGGTGCTACTTGGATAAGGTCAAGATGCAGTCCTTCTTGGTTTTGCATCAACTTCTTTTGGCTCAAAAGCCATGGTTTCAATTGATTTGTTCTTTAAAGCAATGCAATTGCAGTACAACGCATTGAAAGCAGCTGACTGTTCCATCACCTCTTAATCCAAAGAAACTGACCTCAGTTGGAGGGTGGAAAGCAAAATGTCATGTTAGTATTTGAGTTTGACTGTTTTCCGTATAACGTTGATGTGAGCAGGCATGTAACCGAAGCTTTCCTCTCACATCGTTGCTATCAGTAATGTGGCCAGTATAAAGATAGAATACTATATCTCGTTAGAATCCTAGAGATTTTGAGATTTGCATCTTTTCAAGATTACCAAGCATGAAAACAATAACATTAGTTACCTTAAAAGAAAACATCAGCTGAGGAAAGTAGGAGAAACATGCTGAAAAAATTACAAGTCAATTTTGTGATTGGAACAGAATATAGAATTTTTTTTTGAAATGGAAAAGATTTTCCAAGGAATTATCCAAGAAAAACTATATGACGTACTTTCTGAGTCACAATCATAGTCATACAAGAACTGCAACAACAGCTAGTGGCCCCAAGTTCAGAAGCACATTATTTGGGAGATGACATAACTCCCACATATACTGTTGGAGAATATCAAATTTAAAATGACATTGCTGTGAATAGTTGGCCCCAAAAGACAATATGGTATGTAAAAAACTTTGAATTAAAGATGTATAGCTGTTTTCTTCAAGGCAATATCTCAAAAAAGCACATTAAAAAAAGTTTATCATCAGCCAAAATCCACACAGGACCTTTCATAAGACCATATGTTCCAAATTTAAAGAGTAAATAATAGTGACAGATCAAAGCTCTTATTCAAAAGTTACCTCAAAACCAAGTCTGGAATTTCCTCTTACCTAGCATATTTGAAGATTCAATCATTGATGTATCCAGATCAGTCCAATAGAGTCTCTTCTCTGCATAGTCAATAGTAAGTCCATTGGCACGCCCCACTCTGTCCACCAGAGGAGCACTATTTGTGCCATCCATGTGGGCGCGAACAATTCTTGGTTTACCACCCCATTCAGTCCAATACATGTATCTAATGTAGGGAAACAGTAATCAAAACACTTGGGCAGGGGTGTGGGGGGAGAACACATCACTTCTACAAAAGATCCTGCATTGTCATAACAGCCTGTTCTTCTTATAAATAAAAACAATGTTTTGGAGACTAAACATTTTCGTAGTTCAAAAATTCATCAGGTTTCATATTCATACAACAGAAGAACTCAGAGAAACCATTTTATTTCATAAATCTCACAGAAGTATTTGTTTTCAATGGCAGTTGATGTATAAACATAGAAAATTATTAGAAGAATTTTGTTTCTCTTGTTTAGAAGTGGAAGTAGTAATTGTTTGAGTTTACAATAATAGGCGTTAGTGCTGGGAATAACTGAGGTTAGTGATGGATACCCAGTATAAGCATCAAGTTACCAACATGCTGCCTCAAATCCAATCTCAGAAGAGCATCTTCTGCTGAAGCAATGTGAATGTTTCCACTTCCTTTTGGCATTGCTAAAGAAGATAGAAAGAACTTGCACTTGTACAGCCCCTTACACGACACCCTTACAATGCAGGCAAACATGGCAGCCATTTGTGCCCAGTAAAGTCCCATAAACAATAAAGAGATAAATGACAAGATCTGTTTTTGTAAGTTTTGGGATAAATGTTTGCCAGCACACTGGGAGAACTCCCATGCTCCTCTTTGAAAAATACAATGGGAACTTTTACTTTTATCCAAGAGAAGTGACAGTGTCTTGGCTTAACATCTTATCTGAAAGGTGGTACAAGGCAACGAAGTACTCCCCAATATGGAAGTATAAGTCTCAATTATATATTTAAGCCTCTGTAGTTTTGTGTATCCTGTATCCAGTAAGAAGTGGATTGCCTAAATCATTTCACAGAACATTTTCAAAAGCACTTAATAATCGGGATTTAATAACAGTTTAAGTACATCATTCAAGGGCCTAACATTTGAACTAATTCTTATTTCCAGAGTCTGTAAACACTTTGGGCCAGAAGGTCTTTGATGAAACCAATTTAGTGTTCTCCTTATCCAGCTGTGTCTTCGGAAAAAGGTTAGAAAGTACAACTGACTACACTTCCATCGGATCTGAATATAATGAATTGCTGTTTACATCTGCCACATTTGCTCATGCAGTTCTAACCGAACAATTAAGTTTTGCTATAATTAACTGATTTGGGATTCAAGATCAACTTTAGCATGCTGAGGGTTGAGCTAAACAGGAGCTCGATCAGCTTATCTTCTCAGTGTACTACAGTTGAGCCTGAATCCTGATACAGCTCAAATTTAGCTAATCCTCCCAGGAAACTACAGCTAATTCCAAACCTGCTCAAAATATAGCTGCAATGGGCAGCTATGTTATAACTTATAGCTGCTACTCACAGTATGTACAAATTGAACCCTGCATTTAACTTTTTATGTTAGCTGTGCCTCGCGACATAAATCAGATAACTATTTATAATGGACAAAACACCCATACATAAACAGTTTAACTGTATGTCAAAACACTTTTGGCTAAGTGTTCATAACAAAATCCCTTAATGTTTTATTTGCTATATTTTCAACATTGCAATCTTCATTGGAGCTTGATAACATTTATCTTACATGATTACTAATCAACCAACTTCAGTTCACCTTAACAGGTACATAAACACAACATACTGACTTAAGGCTTTAGTGATAAATTATGACCCAATAAATCAGAAATGTGAATGTCATAAGTCTTGCAATGTCACTTCTGTAATCCAAAGGGATATGGTTTACCTTCAAGCCTGCAATCATGTTTGTGATACCCTTGGTTAACATGAAACTTCTCAATCTTTAGAATGTGTAATACTTTATTATACTCAGATTTTCCCTTACCCATCAGAAGGATCAAGAGCCAAAGCTCGTGGATTGTCCAACTCTTTCCATACCAAAACCTGTCGATATTGCCCATCCAGCCGTGCCACTTCAATTCGATTGGTGCCTGTGTCTGCCCAGTAGAGGTTTTTTGACAACCAGTCTACTGCCATTCCTTCTGGGTAATCAAGACCAAACTCAATCACATGCTCAACAGAGCTTCCATTCATGAAAGCACGACTAATGGTCTATGGGAGAAGAAAATAGTATAAAATGATACAAACGTCTCGCATGTGTCAAACAAGCAGAGTTCATTTCATTTTACTTTGAATACATCATCTACAAGCAAATAATTATTAAGCTAATTCACCATCATAAAGTTTCAAATCTTTGTGTCTTTTCTATAGAAAGCGAAACAAAATCAGTCTAATGTTTCTTGTGAACAGAAAAGTCTCATGAATAAAGCGCTACTTCAAGGCTCCTTTACCTTTCCTCAAAAAATTTGCATTTTAATGGATTTTTACTTCTCATTTCATTAATTTATATAAATCATAAAATTGCACATCAAATTAAACATTTATTTATCTGTATGGAATGTAAATGTTTTGCAATATCAGAAATTCTCAATTAGAACGGTGTTATAAATCCTAGAGAAGTGTTCGGTTTATTTTTCAATTTGATGTTTCATGTTGGCTTCAAAAGAACTATTTGAGCTAGCAAGAAAGTTTCTGTTACATAGTTTCTACATTATAAAAACACTCCTCATATTTGCAAAGCTGTTTCTGGTATTCCTCTGACAAAGTATATCTTTCCACTAAGAAAGATACCCAGTCCTAAAATTGTAAATCTAAATTAAATACATGAAGTATGTATTATTTCAATTAAATATTAAAGGTAAATTTAACTCATACATGTACCATACACGCAAACACACGCATATAATTTGTCAATTTAATTAACAGTGACCTCACATGTAAAAGACTTGCTAAACCCACATTTTTGCTCATGTTTCTTATAAAATCATTGAATGCTACAATGCAGAAGCAGGCCAGTCAGTCCATCAAGTCTGCGCAGTGTTTTTTCTCTGCATAAGCCAATTTATCTAACTCCACTCCTTGTTTTCACTGATCCATTTCAAAGAGAAGCCGCTTCTTAAACACATTAAAAACTATTTAACCAGCTATTTTTGGAACTGATTACTGTTCAGTACCTTCAAACTAATGTCTGTCCAGTAAATTCTATTATCAGATACATCAAAATCGAGAGCAGATGCTTCCTTCACCCCTGTTAATGGAATTGCCACATCATTGTTGTTGGTCTCCAAGGAAATTCTACGGATATCTGCTCTACTGGAGAACAGCAGGAAGGCTTCAGGTACAATGCAGGTTTTCATGTCCCTTATTAACTCCAGGCCCATTGGACAGGCACAGCGTGGACCCTGAGGCACGTACAAACATAGGTGGCTGCAGCCACCGTTATTTTTCGAACAAGGGTTTGCTCCTGTGATGGCAACATACAAAAATACCATTATTTATAGAACTGATTATAATAAAAAAGGTATAAAGGACAAATAGCAGCACAAGGTTAAATATTGCAGTCATGTTGTGGTGGTGAGAGTGCATGTCTGTAAATAGTTGTCAGGCTGACATAAGAAGCAGATCTCTTTGTCTATGTGAAGTACATTTATTAACATATTGGTGAAGCACTCTACAGATTGAAATCTGCATAGGAAACATTTTAGGCAGACGCAAGCTATTTGCTTCTCCTCCTCTCCTGAACCCATGACTCATACTGTAGTATAGTTTCACAGATGCCAAGAGCTTTCTAGCAAGCCACACAACTAGGGAAGCAGGGAGGGTTTTAAACTGAATAGTGGGGGCAAGGGATCAAATTTGGGAAGATATGGTAAATCAACGAGTAGAGACAAGGCAAGAGGGAAAGGTATTAACATGGGAAATGATAAACAGACTGTCACGGGAAGGGAGAGAGCGTACAAATCTAACTGTAAATCAACAGATAAGGCTAGAGGTTACAAAAATAATAAAACGACAAAACTAAAGGCTCTGTATCTGAATGCACATAGCATTTGAAGCAGAACAGATGAACTGAGAGCAGAAATAGAAATAAATAAGTATGATCTGATAGCCATTACAGAGACATGGCTGCAGGATGAAATAGATTGGGACCTGAATATTGAAGGGTACATGGCATTTAGGAAGGACAGGAAGCTAGGAAAAGGTGGAGGGGTAGCTCTGCTAATTAATGATGGTACTAGCGCAATAGAGAGGGATGACCTAAATTCAGGAAACCAGGATGTAGAAGCAGTTTGGGTAGAGATGAGAAATCATAAAGGCAAGAAGTCACTTGTGGGAATGGAGTACAGGGCACCTAACATTAACCACACTGTAGGATGGGGTATAAAGGAAGAAATAATGAGTTTGACAGAAAGGTATAGCGATAATTAGGGGGGATTTTAACCTACATATAGACTGGAAAAATCAGATGGACATAAGTATAATTTGGGATAATTTCTTGGAACAGTATGTTCTGGAGCCAGAGAGCAGGCTATACTAGACCTGGTATTGTGCAACGAGATAGGGTTAATTAATGACCTCATAGTTAAGGTCCCCCTAGGTAGCAGCGATCATAATATGACTGAATTTTACATTCAGTTTGAGGGAGAAAAGAGTGGGTCCAAGACTAGTATTTTAAGGCGTGAAAGCAGAGCTAGTGAAGGTGAACTGGCAAATTAGGTTAAGGGATAGGTCAATAGAGATGCAGTGGCGAACATTTAAGGGGATATTTCAGAATACACAGAATAGATACACTTCAACAAGAAAGAAAAATTCCAAGGGTGGGACCCGCCATCCGTGGTTAACTAAAACAGTTAAAGATAGTATCAAACTTAAAGAAAAAGCATATAATTGCACAAAGACGGGAGGCAGGTCAGAAGATTGGACAGAATATAAAGAACAGCAAAGAATGACTAAAAGATTGATAAAGAAAGTAAAATTAAGAGTACGAGAGAAAGCTAGCTAGAAATATAAAGACAGATAGCAAGAGTTTCTATAGATATTTAAAAAGAAGAGTTAACAAAATGAGCATTGGTCCTATAGAAAGTGAGGCTGGGGAACTAATAATGGATAATAAGGAGAAGGCAGATGAATTGAACAGGTATTTTGCATCGGTCTTCACTACTGAGGATACAAGTATCATCCCAGCATTGGCCGTAAGTCAGGAAATGGACGGGAGGGAGGAACTCAAGAAAATTACAATCACCAGGGAAGTGGAATTGAACAAATTGTTGGAGCTGTGGGCTGGCAAGACCCCGGGTCCTGATGGACTTTATCCTAGAGTGTTAAAAGAAGTGGCTAGTGAGAGAGTTGATACTAGTTTTAATTTTCCAAAATTCCCTAGATTCGGGAAGGTTACGTTAGATTGAAAAGTAGCGAATGTAACTCCTTTATTCAAAAAGGGAGACAGAAAGCAGGAAACTATAGGCCAGTTAGCTTAACATCTGTCTTAGGGAAAATGTTAGAAGCTATTATTTAGGATGTTATAGCAGGGCACTTAGAAAAATTCAAGGTAATAAGGCAGAGTCAACATGGTTTTGTGAAAGGGAAATCAAGTTTAATCAATTTACTGGAGTTCTTTGAGGGAATTACATGTGCTATGGATAAAGGGGAACCGGTGGATGTATTGTACTTAGATTTCCAGAAGGCATTTGAAAAGGTGCCACATCAAAGGTTATTGCAGAAAATAAAAGCTCATGGTGTAGGGGGTAACATTGGCATGAATAGAAGATTGGCTAGCTAACAGGAAACAGAGAGTAGACATAAATGAGTCATTTTCTGGTTGGCAAGATGTAACGAGTGGTGTGCCCCAGGGATCTGCGCTGGGGCCTGAACTTTTTACAATTTATATAAATGACTTGGATGAAAGGACCGAAGGTATGGTTGCTAAATTTGCTGATGACACAAAGATAGGTAGGAAAGTAACTTGTGAAGAGGACATAAAGGGGCTACAATGAGATATGGATAGGTTACGTGAGTGGGCAAAGACCTGGCAAATGGAGTATAATGTGGGAAAGTGTGAAGTTGTCCACTTTGGCAGGAAGAATAAAAAAGAAGCATTTTATTTAAGGTGAGAGACTGCAGAGCTCTGAGATGCAGAGGGATCTGAGTGTTCTCGTGCATGAATCGCAATAGTACGCAGGTACAGCACGTAATTAGGAAAGCTATTAGAATGTTATCGTTTATCGCGAGGGGAATTGAATACAGAAGTAGGGAGGTTATGCTTCGACTATACAGGGCATTAGTGAGAGCACATCTGGAGTACTGTGTACAGTACTGGTCTCCTTATTTAAGGAAGGATGTAAATGCGTTGGAGGCAGTACAAAGAAGGTTTATTAGACTAATACCTGGAATGGGCGGGCTGTCTTATGAGGAAAGATTAGACTGCTAGGCTTGTATTCGCTTGGAATTTAGAAGAGTAAGAGGCAACCTGATTGAAACATATAAGATCCTGAGGGGTCTAGGCAGGGTAGTTTAGTTTAGTTGAGTTTAGAGATACAGCACTGAAACAGGCCCTTCGGCCCACCGAGTCTGTGCCGACCATCAACCACCCATTTTATACTAATCCTACACTAATTCCACATTACTACCACATCCCCACCTGTCCCTATATTTCCCTACCACCTACCTATACTAGGGGCAATTTATAAAGGCCAATTAACCTATCAACCAGCAAGTCTTTGGCATGTGGGAGGAAACCGGAGCACCCGGAAGAAACCCACGCAGACACAGGGAGAACTTGCAAACTCCACACAGGCAGTACCCAGAATTGAACCCGGGTCGTTGGAGCTGTGAGGCTGCGGTGCTAACCGCTGCGCCACTGTGCCGTAGATGTGGAAAGGATGTTTCCCTTGTGGGAGAATCTTGAACTAGGGGTCACTGTTTAAAAATAAGGGGTCGCTCATTTAAAACAGAGATGAGGAGAAATATTTTCTCTCAGAGGGTCGTGAATCTTTGGAATTCTCTTCCTCAAAAGGTGGTGGAAGCAGAGTCTTTGAATATGTTTAAGGCAGAGGTACATAGATTCTTGATAAGCAAGGGGGCGAAAGGTTATTGGGGGTAGCTGAAAATGTGGAGTAATCAGTTCAGCCATGAACTTATTGAATCGCGGAGCAGGCCCAAGGGGCCGAGTGGCCTACTCCTATGTTCGTCTGTTCTAGCACCTTGCTTAAGTGATTATTCTTCACGTGTTTGTCCAGACATTAATTGTTGGCAGGATATTTAACTTTCAAGACATCACAGGTGAGGACAAGATCTGATTGTACTGACGTATATTGTTATGAATGCTGAACCTTGTAGAATGGTCATGTTTTAAAAATTGTGATCTTTAATGCAGTGTAAAATGGACATTCGGAGGAGACATGTGACCTCACACCAATTCTGCCCCAAGTCAATCTTGGTTATCATGAAAACAAGGAAGCCAGATCATAGACCCTTTTGAAAGCAGGGTGCTAGGTTGTAACGCCTAAAGGACAATGGGTTTCGCTCTCAGACTTAAAGAGGGAGTCAAGGGCTCTAAAATGCAAATTCAAGTTGCAATTTTTAACAACTGAAATCAAAGGAAGGCCTAGGTGGTTTTGCTATGGTCAGCCTTATGGACTCTGAGAATTATAAAAGCAAATGATTAATGACTTTGGATTTAGATAAATTCAACAGGCTTTCCTGGGTCTGGAAGCTGAGAGGAAGAAAGGAAGACCAGCAAGCAGAGCTGTGAAACAGAGACAGAGAGAGACAGAGAGACAGACAGAGAGAGACAGACAGAGAGACAGACAGAGAGAGAGAGACAGACAGACAGAGAGACAGACAGACAGACAGAGAGACAGACAGAGAGAGAGACAGAGAGAGAGAGAGAGAGAGAGAGAGAGAGACAACTGCTCTCAGATCACCATACAGCAAAAGGCTGCTCAGACTTATATCTGATTTGAAAGTTAAGGTTTGCAGGAGAAAAGAACAATGGGGTCACCAGAGATTGCCTTATTAACAGAAGACCAGTCAAATGTGCTCGGGAGAAGTGAGCGAAGAGGACATTAGTTTTGAGACGGACCTTAGGAGATCCAACTCAACAATCTTGTTGCAACTGGGAGGAGTTTGGAACTTTTAACTGCAAGGGTACCTTTTTGATGGGAACACTGTGTAACTTATAAATGCAGTGTGGGCTTTTCGAATGTGTTAATAAGTCAATGGGAAGTACCTTTCTCTGTAATTTAGTGTATTAGCTACCTGATAAGTGCTGTTTAGTTAATGTTGCTTTTTAATTTAGTCGTTATAGTAAAAGCCTTAAAACGTGAAATCTTATTGTGTAATTCTTTTATCGGTCTGAGAGTTCATATCTCTTGTTTTAAAGTTAACAGTCTCTACTGAGGTCGTAACAATATGCACACAAGCAATTTCGAAAAGTGGTCAACAATAATGAAAGGGAACCATGACTTATTTTTCTTTTTACAAGCTCAAATAATGCTCAGGGTGGATGCAGATCCTCCAAGATTACAAACCAAATGCTTTTGTTACTCTTGTTGCTTTCAGTCCCATAAGGTCAGGTAGCTGATCAATGATGATTTCTCTCTCTGCACGGTGCTTATGAACGCGTTCAATGCTTCGTCTCTGCCAGTCAGTCCAGTAGATGTAATCGCCCAACAAAGTGAATCCAAATATGTGAGGAAGCTTATCTTCCACCAGTGTCCTCCGATCAGTTCCATCCACATTGATCACCTGTTTAAGAGAAAACCAATTCAGAGAAGATTTGAATATCAATGGGGAAGGACCTGCCTTACAGACAGTCAAATACCAGCGAGGCATGTCCACAGTGTGAAATTATTTTTTGATGATATTCCTAGCAGATTTGACTTGCATATTTAGAAATCAGCAATTTTTTCTATATGGTCATTTTCAGTTTGGGAAAGAAAGAATATAGAAAATCCAGAAATTATGACATTTTTTGCAGCAACCTAAAACTGACCTGTGGTGTAGAAGGAGAGAAAGAGATACGTTACATTGTGTAATATATAGTGCAACCAAGAAGAATAAAATGAATTCTAACCAGAACAAGTCAAACTATGACCTACAATCCCATGGTATAGTTACTTGATTAATACATTTCAACTAATTAAAGATGTTGGTCCCGAAAAGTCTTGTTATTCTTTGGCAGCTCAGCATGCTTCATTAACTGACCTGGTGGGGCCCACTACTGCCCATTGGGAGGCTGGTACGCCTCATTTGACTAGAAGTACAAGGCTCCAATCCAATGTCAAGTTCCAAATGCTCAGAAGCCAATTATTTTTGTATATTATTACAAAATCTTTGTGGAGGAAGGAAAAATTCTCAATAAGTTCATATACAGGAAGCATATGTAATTCCCACTGTTAAACCTCAATTGCACAAGGGAGTGAAATTTGTCGAATTCATAATGCAGTTACAGCACACAAGTCTTCATACTGCTCCATGTTCAGAACCTGTAAACTTTGTTCATCTGAAACAGAACAAAGTTCAACACGCCTCAACTTCAATTCTGGATGCATACCAAAATGTAGAATTTAGAAGAATAAAGAGGTAATTGAAAGGAGTGAAAAACAGAAAGGTTGAATGAGGAGTACCATGTTCAGCTAGGCTTCCCCTACCAAGTACATACAACCAACAGAAGTCATTTAAATCTTACATTATCAAATACTCATCTAGCAGGTACACGAGAAAGGCACATGAAAGAGCAGACTACTATTAATGAACTGCCGTTGATAGTCACACTCTTAGGATGTAACAAATTCTTCAAGCATTCTTACAAATGCTGTATTTCAACTTCTACCTTGAAAAAATATGTGGTAAGTCAGGGACACTTCCAGTGTCCATGGTGAACATGTGTGCAGGAAGCGTCTCCAGCTGCAGCTACTCAAATTCCGCATTTTGGATCTAGAGCGGTGGCTGGGGACACTGTGGAGCATCCGCGAGGCTGAGATCATCGTGGATAGCATGTACAGGGAGATGGTCACACCGCAGGTAAAGACTGCTCAGGCAAAAAGGGAACGGGTGACTGCCAGGCAGAGTAGAAGAACTAGGCAGGTAGTGCAGGAGTCCCCTGGGTCCATCTCCCTCTCTAACAGATTTTCTGCTTTGGATACTGTTGGGGGAAGAAAGCTTCTCAGGGAAAAGCAGCAACAGCCAAGTCTGTGGCACTACGGGTGGCTCAGCTGCACAGGAGGGGAGAGCTATAGTGATAGGGCATTCTATCGTAAGAGGTACAGATAGGCGTTTCTGTGGCCGCAAAGGTGACTCCAGGATGGTATGTTGCCTCCCTGGTGCTGGTCAAGGATGTCACAGAGCACCTGCAGGACATTCTGAAGGGGGAGGATGAACAGTCAGAGGTCGTGGTTCACATTGGTACAATGACATAGGTAGAAAGAGGGATGAAGTCCTGCAACAAGTATTTAGGGAGCTAGGTAGCAGATTAAAAAGCAGGATTTCAAAGGTTTTAATCTCTGGATTACTCCTGGTGCCATGTGCTAGTGAGTATAGGAATAGGAGGATAGAGCAGATGAATGTGTAGCTGAAGACTTGGTGCAGGAGGGAGGGCTTTAGTTTCCTGGATCACTGGGACTGTTTCTGGCGAAGGTGGGGCCTGTACAAGTTGGCTGGGTTGCACTTGAACCGGAACGGGACCAACATTCTTGCAGGGAGGTTTGCTAGTGCTGTTGCGGGGAGGGGGGGGGGGGGGGGGTGGTGGTTTAAACTAATTTGGCAGAGGGATGGGATACAGAGTGGAGGTACAGTAGGGGGAGATGCACAGCCAAATACAGAAGAGAAACTGAGTCAATCTGGAACGCAGAGCAAATATAGACCTGTTAAGGCACAAGTGAATAATGCAAGGCTGGATTGCAGCTATTTTAACACAAAGAGTCTTACAAGTAAGGCATATGAATTGAGGGCATTGATTAACACATGGGAATATGATATTATTGCTATCACAGAGACATGGTTGAGGGAAGGGCAGGACTGGCAGCTCAATATTCCAGGGTATAGAATCTTCAGGCGTGACAGGGTGGTGGGGGGGGGGGGGGGGTGTAAAAGAGGAGGTAGCCTTGCACTATTGATCAAGGAGTCAATTACTGCAGTAAGGAGGGATGATATCTTAGAAGGTTCTTCAAATGAGGCCATATTGGTAGAACTTAAAAACAAAAAGGGGGCAATCACTTGGCTGGGAGTATACTACAGGCCTCCAAACAGTCAGGGAGAGACAGAGGAGCAGATATGTAGGCAAATCTCACAGAGGTGTAAAAGTAATAGGGTAATAAAAGTAGGGGATTTCAACTTCCCCAATATTAACTGGGATAATCTTAGTGCAAAAGACTTAAAGGGGGCTGAATTCTTAAAGTGCACCCAGGAGAGCTTTTTGAGCCAGTACGTAGAAAGTCCTACATGGGAAGGCGTGGTACTGGACCTAATCCTCGGGAATGAAGCCGGACAAGTGTCAGAAGTGTCAGTGGGGGAGCATTTCAGAGATAGTGACCATAACTCTGTAAGATTTAAGGTAGTTATGGAAAAGGACAAGGATGGACCAGAAATAAAGGTACTGAATTGGGGGAAGGTCAATTTCAATATGATAAAACAGGATCTGGCCAAAGTGGACTGGGAGCAGCTACTTGTAGGAAAGTCCACATCAGACCAGTGGGAGACATTCAAAAAGGAAATAGTGAGAGTTGAGGGCCAACATGTTCCGGTAAAGGTGAAGGGTAGGACCAACAAGTCCAGGGAACCCTGGATGTCAAGGGATATAGAGGATTGGATCAGGAAAAAAAAGGAGGCTTATGGCAGATTCAGAGCGCTGAAAACAGTAGAGGCCCTAGAGGAGTATAAAAAGTGTAGGGGGGTACTTAAAGGAAAATCCCAAGGTGTTTTATAAGTATATTAAAGGCAAGAGGATAACCAGAGAAAGAGTACGGCCCATTAGCAACCAAAGTGGCAATCTGTGTGTGTGGAGCCGGAGGATGTAGGTGAGGTTTTAAATGATTACTTTTCATCTGTGTTCACTATGGAGAAGGACGATGTAGGTGTAGCGATCAGGGAGGGGGATTGTGATATACTCGAACAAATTAGCATTAAAAGGGAGGAGGTATTTGCGGTTTTAGTGGTCTTAAAAGTGGATACATCCTCAGATCCAGATGAGATATATCCCAGGCTGTTATGTGAGGCAAGGGAGGAGATAGCAGGGGCTCTGACATAAATTTTTTAATGCTCTCAGGCCACAGGAGAGGTGCCAGAGGACTGGAGGACAGCGAATGTGGCACCATTATTCAAGAAAGATAGCAGGGATAAACCAGGTAATTACAGGCCAGTGAGTCTAACATCAGTGGTAGGGAAACAGTTGGAAAAAATTCGGAGGAACAGGATTAATCTCCACTTGGAGAGGCAGGGATTAATCAAGGATAGTCAGCATGGCTTTGTCAGGGGGAGATCATGTCTAACAACTTGATTGAATTTTTCGAGGAGATGACTAGACGTGTAGATGAGGGTAAAGCAGTTGAAGTAGTCTATATGGACTTCAGTAAGGCTTTTGATAAGGTCCCACATGGGAGATTGGTTAAGAAGGTAAGAGCCCATGGGATCAAGGGAAATTTGGCAAATTGCATCCAAAATTGGCTAAGTGATGGGAAGCAGAGGGTGATGGTCGAGGGTTGTTTTTGTGATTGGAAGCCTCTGACCCGTGGTGTACCACAGAGATCGGTACTGGGACCCTTGCTGTTTGTAGTGTACATTAATGATTTAGATGTGCATGTAGGAGGTATGATCAGTAAGTTCGCAGATGAGACGAAAATTGGTGATGTCGTAAATAGTGAGGAGGAAAGCCTTAGATTAGAGGACAATATAGATGGGCTGGTAAGATGGGCGGAGCAGTGGCAAATGGAATTTAATCCTGAAAAGTGTGAGGTGATGCATTTTGGGAGGACTAACAAGGCAAGGGAATATACAATGGGTGGTAGGACCCTAGGAAGTACAGAGGGTCAGAGGGACCTTGGTGTACTTGTCCATAGATCACTGATGGCAGCAGCACAGGTAGATAAGGTGGTTAAGAAGGCATATGGGATACTTCCCTTTACCAGCCGAGGCATAGAATATAAGAGAAGGGAGATTATGATGGAGCTGTATAAAACGCTAGTTAGGCCACAGCTGGAGTACTGTGTACAGTTTTGGGCACCACACTATAGGAAGGATGTGACTGCACTGGAAAGGGTGTAGAGGAGATTCACCAGGATGTTGCCTGGGCTGGTGCATTTCAGCTACGAACAGAGACTGGACAGGTTAGGGTTGTTTTCCTTAGAGCAGAGAAGGCTGAGGGGGGACCTGATTGAGGTATACAATATTATGAAGGGCACAGATAAGGTAGATAGGAAGAAACTTTTTTCCTTAGCGGAGGGGTCAATAACCAGGGGGCATAGATTTAAGGTAAGGGGCAGGAGGTTTAGAGGGGATTTGAGGAAAAATGTTTTCACTCAGAGGGTGGCTGGAATCTGGAACATACTGCCTGAAGGGGTGGTAGAGGCAGGAACCCTCACAATATTTAAGAAGTATTTAGATGAGCAGTAGAAACGCCATAGCATACAAGGCTACGGGCCAAGTGCTGGAAAATGGGATTAGAATAGATAGGTGCTTGATGGCCAGCACGGACACGATGGGCCGAAGGGCCTGTTTCTGTGCTGTATAACACTATGACTACCATTATCCCCTTATCAACGTGTCAGCTTTAGTTCAGTAGTAGCATGCTTATTTTAGAGTCAGTAGGTTGTGCGTTCAAGCCCCAGTCCAGAGACTTGAGCATATAACTTCAGTTGACAATTTAGTATGGAGGGAGTGTTGCATTGTTTCAGGTGCTATCTGATTGTATGAGATGTTAAACTTGAGGCAGCAACAGCTCTCTTAAATGGCCGTAAAAGAGCAGGACAGGTCTCCCAATGTCTTGGCCAACCTGCACCAAAAACAGATGATCTGGTCATTTATTTGATTGCTGTTTTTGGGAGACCTTGCTGTGTACAAATTGGCTGCTGTGTTTTGTTACATTCATGACTACACCTCAAAAGTACTTCAAAGTTATAAAATGCTTTGGAATGTCCTGAGGTTGTGAAAGGCACTACATAAATGCAAGTCTTTCTTTCCTTGTATTAATAAACAAGTTGAGCAAGAAATTAAAAATATTAGAACAGATTCCCTTAAAATATTTGCCTCCTGCTGTGCCGCAAATGACTATTAGCCAAAGTTCAGCATTGTGAACAGTGATTATTCTTGCTGTTAATACTAGATCAATTTATACTGCACAACTTCTTCTTGAAACCATAGCAATATTGCTCCAAGCACTCCGATATGAAACCATACAGTTTATATTGCACAGTGAATCATAGGCCTTAGGACACAATATGAATAACTTTGCATATGCAAATGCTTAAATATCTGGGTGTTGAAACTTTTACAAAAGCTGGGAAAGGCCTATACAGCAAAGAAACAAAAAGCACATCCTTGGACTATCAGCAGCCAGGAAAGATAATGATCTTTATCTCTAGTGGGAATGCTTATCTCGCTGCCAGTGGAAACACCTCTTTAAGTGGGGCGTAGCACATTGAGAGGCGGAAGTGCCACCTCATTTACCTTATTCATGCCACCAAAGTTGGGCCACTATTGGCACCAGTGTTCTAAATTAAATGATACTCTCACACAAGGGAGTGGAAAAGATGGTAGAACTGTAAATTATGTATTATAAAAGAAAACATACATTTACAGTACCTGTACTGTTATTCTAGCCATTTGACCCATTGTTGTTTGACCTCAAAACTAGTCAGGCATCCTAGCTGCTTTATTGAAAAGAATCTTTCTTCCCACAGCTATTATGATGGCCAACTGTTCGAGTTCAAATGCTCATCAAGCATGCTCAGGTACTGACAGTGCAACCAAGTAAACCTCATCAGAGTACCAAAATAGCAACTTGCATTTATATAGCACTTTTATCATAGTAAAGTGTCCCAAGCCTCTTCACAGGAACGCTCTGAATTGTGCAGAATTGCATACTCTTCCATCAGATGGCGTCCACTTTGAAGAAATAAGATCAAAAGGTATTCTTCATTGAACACTGTGGTTATCACAAACATAGGAACAGACAAGCTTTTGATAAACAAGTATCAAAGGAATTATAAAGATATGGCACATCTGTGGCTGTACTCTTTTTGCATCGCACTTAAATTGCAAAATCATGTGATAGTTGCACCAGATTGGCTCAAATCCCATTTCATAAATGATATTAATAATACCAGTAATAAATCAGTTGAAAGCAAGCAAATAAGCTTTCAATGAAACAACATCTCATATATGTAAATAAACAATTAGCCACAATAAAAATTCTTTTACAACCACATCACTATAAAAATCTGATCAATCTCCGACCTGGTTTCTCACTGCAGTGAGAAACTTTGTATCGCAAATAAGTTTCCTAATGTAATAAAGACATTAAAAAAAAGATTCACCAAGATGTTGCCTGGGCTGGTGCATTTCAGCTATGAACAGAGACTGGATAGGCTAGGGTTGTTTCCCTTAGAACAGAGAAGGCTGAGGGGGGACCTGATTGAGGTACACAAAATTATGAGAGGCATAGATAGGGTAGATAGGAAGAAACTTCTTCCCTTAGCGGAGTTGTCAATAACCAGGGGGCATAGATTTAAGGTAGGGATGAGGTTTAGATGGGATTTGAGGAAAAATGTTGTCACCCAGAGGGTGGCTGGAATCTGGAACGCACTGCCTAAAGGGGTGGTAGAGGCAGGAACTCTCACAACATTTAATAAGTATTTAGATGAACAGTAGAAACGTCATAGCAAACAAGACTATGGGCCAAGTGCTGGAAAATGGGATTAGAATAGATAGGTGCTTGGTGGCCGGCATGGACACGATGGGCCAAATGGCCTGACTATGACAAGCTTACAAGAAAATAATCAAGTTACTGATAATAGAAGCATCTGTGTACTTGTAATGTATCAAATAGCATTTTCCAGTGAACACCTGCACTCTTGAGAATCCTAAAGCTTTAGCTCATGCTTCTTCCCAGAACGGTCACTCAGCTCTATCAAGAAACGTCTTAAGGTTGCAGAACAAACCTAACTTTTATCTTGGACACCAGTCAAGATTGGCAATTCAGACTGCAGCAGGACTTGCTACTTGAACACCAAATCCACTTCAGCGACAAGGTTTGAAGAAGGAAAACCATTACTGTCAGCAATGAATACTTTAAAAGTAACTAAATTTATTAATTTTTGTGAAACAGCACATGGTGAATATTTATGAGTGGGTAGAGACCGTCTAGAAGGGATTCCTCCCCAAATCTCTCTGCCTCTCTATTTCCCTTTTCAGATACTCCTTAAAACCTACCTCTATGACCTATTTGTCCTTATCTGGTGCAATGTCAAATTTTGTTTGATAATGTTCCTGTGAAGTGTCTTGGGATGTTTTACTATGTTAAAAGCGCTATATAAATGAAAGCTGTTGTTGTACAATGGGAGGGAAACCAGGGAACAGAGAACAGGAAAAGAGAGGCAGACAGTAAAGCTGGAAGTGTGGCTGGGTGGGGGAGGTGAGGAGAAAAGTGAAGGGGAGGGCAAGAAGCAGTGCACAGTGGGAATGGGGTGCTGAAAAGTACAGAGTGGGCTAGGAATTGAGTACCGTGGAGCATGAGAAGATGAGTAGAGAGTGTAGCAAGGGATGGCGGCTAGAGAAGACAGCACAGCAGGTGGTCCAGGAGACATATCACATGAGGGTACACATTCCCTTCATTCAACAACCACAAATTCTGCACGGTAGTACAAGCCAAAACGTATTGTGGTGGATTATAATCCAAGCCCATTTTTGGGGCTATCACAGATGAGGCGTACTTCTCAGATGATCACTCTCAACTTAAGGTTGAGAAAGGCAGATCCCAAAGACAATGAATGGATCTGAACGACTGATCTAACTCTCTCTAAAAGAAAGGAACCAGCTAAGAATATTACCATCCTCCAGCCTCTGAAATAAGTTTCAGCCAGACTATAATAACCCGGATATTATGAGGGTTTGGGAATCTCTACTCAGTAATGTACCTCCCCGCTAAAGAGTGTACGGCGATGGGTTCATGAGCTAGCAATACAGAAGACTATGTGAGACAATATAAATTCTAAATTATATGAAAGTTTATTAAAGAACTAAACATGCAATTCACAGTTGATGAGATAGTCAATTGCAATGTTAATAGTTCTTGGAAGAGATGAAGTATAATCTTATTTCTAGTAGAGAATCCAATTTTTAAATCCAAAAATTGTTACAGTGTAATTTTTAAGTAGGACATCCATCAATTATTAAAGTAACATTTACCTTAAATCCCTGCGTATAAGACTACAGAGTCAGCGAAATACCTCCGTCCCAGTTAAGGAGGTGGTTGTACCTTACCATGAGAGGTGTTGGAGCAAGTCCAACAAATCTCAAAATCCAATGTGTATTCCAATATTTATACTGTTTTTCAAGTTGCATAACTAATCCCCTACATATGGGGGTGTTACCTTAACTGTAAGTAAGTTCATCCCCCTTGATTTCCCAAATAGGGCTGTATAACTGTTAATTTCTAAGTAAGTTCCATTCTCTTTGATTCCTAAGAAAGGTTATATAACTATTAATTTCTAAGTAAGGTCCGACCCTCTTTGATTTCTAAGAAAGCCAAGCTGTGAGCTTTGTGATAGTCAATTTTTCATTAGTCATCCAACTGTATTTCAAGATTATAATCCAGTTTTTGGGTTTGGTTAACTTTGTTAAAAAAATCAGTTGACTGGTTTAGGGCTATCAGTATCAAACCATTTTATCAGATATTACACTGGTAGCTTTTGCGACAGTTTGCAAGACTATGTTATCAATGTTTTACCGTGTGGTGAGGTTTGTGACATTAGGAGTGAATTCCTCTTATCAGAAGCTGCCTTTTATGGTTCTAAGATGAGGCAAGCTTTTTCCTCAGAGGCTCATGTCCATTTAGTATTACAGAGATGAACTTTTTAGGACGAAGAACCCATTGTAAAAAAATTTTAATCTGTCATTCATAGGAAAATAACACTTTTAACCTTATAACTCCTCATTATGGCCAGATTCCTTCATAATATCACAAACATACTTAGATAAAATACCTATGTAGGAACTCAAGAATACGCCAGATATCTGAAACATTTCCAAGATTCCTGTTCCAAAGACGTAAACTATAAATTTAAGGAATGATAACAATGTTAAGTTTGCACACACATTTTCCTCTTACCTGTAAGTTGCTGCCATGGGATATGATCAAAGACTATGACCCAAGCATTATTTGCATTTTTATTAATTCAATGAAAATATATGACATAGTATTTTGGGGCCCCAATTTAACATGCCATTCAAAAAAACCTGTTGGCCCTTTCAGGTAAATGTAAAAGATCCTATTCGACGAGCAGCAGAGGTTTCTTGGTATCCTGGCCAATCTTTATCTCTCAACCAACATCACAAAAACCGATTATCTCATTGATGTTTGTGAGACCTTGCTGTGAGCAAATTTGCTGCCATGTTTCTCTACAACACTGACTACACTTCAAAAGTATTTAACTGGCCTTTTGCTATCTTGAGATCAGAAAATGCATTATGTAAGTTCAAGTTCTTTCTTCAAGTTCTTTCTTCAACTACACAGAAATGAACCCAGGCACCAATCTCGATTTTCTCCTTGGGAATGTGCAGAGTAGAGCATGGCTACCCGACCCGAACCCAACCAGACTGGACGACATGTGTCGGGTTCAGGTCGGGTTGGGTTTCTCTTTTGGGTCCGGCATTCGGGCTTGGGTCAGGTCGGGCACAGTGCTGCCTTTTGCTCAGGGAGGGAAAGGGAAGTAAGCTGATCAACCAGAAGTCTTCAATCAAACAGTACTGCAGATCACTATCCAATGAACTTGGCCACAAACTAAAGTGCTTGTGTGTGAAAGGGGGGCGTGCCGTTGGTGACGAGATCAAGCTCCAATTCCCAACTCCTTCTGCACAATTCTGCAGGAACATCCTGCTACCAGAACGGAAGATCCAAGGTCGAGCACAATCTCTTTGATATAATTAGTTTCATTCCGGTAGTCGGTTCAGGAAAAAAATCAAAGGACTCAGGCCCAGGTTGGATGTGGTCGGGTCAGGCCGGGTTTCAACTTCATACCCGAGCAGGCCTTTAGTGCAGAGCACTCAGTGAGCAATGAGTGTCAGGTATGTTCTGAGCTGATACTAAGTCATGCTCAAAGAGGGACCAGCTGTATTTTTATGAGGAAATGTGAAAGTGACTTTGGGTTTAGTGAGTTAAATTTTTTAGGTCTAATTGGCATTTTATTTTAAGGTTTTCGTCCAACATTTTTGGCAGTAAGATTTTTCTTGGGAAGTAGTGATCTGCTTACTCAGACATGACCACAGGAACGGCGCATGGCTATTCATGTGGCATGATGATGTGTGCATGTCTGTGAGTAAGCGAATAGAGAAAAAAACTAACTGGAAAAAGATGACAATTCCTGAAAGCAATTTACATTGGCAGTGATGTGAATTTCTTCACAGAGAAACAAAAACATTGGTCTGGATATTAACAGGTTATGTGGGCTGGGGTGGGGAGGGGAGGGGAGGATGGGGGAGGCAGAATTTCAGACAGGAATCCTGGATGCTGTAGAGTTTTAACAGGTTTCCTGACTGCATGTTGCTTTACTTGGCAGGCTGGACCTCCAGTGGGGTGAGGAACACTCTGAAGCAGGCCACAGGACCAGGTAGGTCTGACCCCCGACTGCATGCAGGAGTGGGGAAAGTGCGGAGATTGGGGGATTGCCAGCAGGAAGCACTCCTGCTCCTCTTGGCACACAAGCAGTGCTGTGAAGGCACTTGCCTTTTCCCCGAAGCTGTTCTTGTCTCACTTCAGCAGCCAGGTATCCCGAGGCTTGGGGAACCTGGCTGCCCATTGTCTTCTTCTTCTTTGGCCTCCTTGTCTCGAGAGACAATGGGTAAGCGCCTGGAGGTGGTGAGTGGTTTGTGAAGGAGCGACTGGAGTGGCTATAAAGGCCAATTCTAGAGTGACAGACTCTTCCACAGGTGCTGCAGATAAAATTGGTTGTCGGGGCTGTTACACAGTTGGCTCTCTCCTTGCACTTCTGTCTTTTTTCCTGCTAACTGCTAAGTCTCTTTGACTCGCCACACTTTAGCCCCGCCTTTATGGCTGCCCGCCAGCTCTGGCTATCACTGGCAACTGACTCTCACAACTTGTGACCAATGTCACAGAACTTCATGTCGCATTTGCAGACGTCTTTAAAGCGGAGATATGGATGGCCAGTGGGTCTGATACCAGTGACGAGTTCGCTGTACAATGTGCCCTTGGGGATCCTGCCATCTTCCATGCGGCTCACATGGCCAAGCCATCTCAAGCGCCGCTGACTCACAAGTGTGTATAAGCTGGGGATGTTGGCTGCCTCGAGGACTTCTGCATTGGAGATAAGGCCCTGCCACCTGATGCCAAGGATTCTCCGGAGGCAGCAAAGATGGAATGAGTTGAGACGTCACTCTTGGCTGACGTACGTTGTCCAGGCCTCGCTGCCATAGAGCAAGGTACTGAGGACACAGGCTTGATACTATCGGACTTCTGTGTTCCGCGTCAGTGAGCCATTTTCCCACACTCTCTTGGCCAGTCTGGACATAGCAGTGGAAGCCTTTCCCATGCGCTTGTTGATTTCTGCATCAAGAGACAGGTTACTGGTGATAGTTGAGCCTAGGTAGGTGAACTCTTGAACCACTTCCAGAGCGTGGTCGCCGATATTGATGGATGGAGCATTTGTGACGTCCTGTCCCAGGATGTTCGTTTTCTTGAGGCTGATGGTTAGGCCAAATTCGTTGCAGGCAGCTGCAATCCTGTCAGAGTCTCTGCAGACACTCTTCAGTGTGGGATGTTAATGTAGCATCATCAGCAAAGAGGAGTTCCCTGATGAGGACTTTCCGTACTTTGGTCTTCGCTCTTAGACGGGCAAGGTTGAACAACCTGCCACCTGATCTTGTGTGGAGGAAAATTCCTTCTTCTGAAGACTTGAACGCATATGAGAGCAGCAGTGAGAAGAAGATCCCAAACAGTGTAGGTGCGAGAACACAGCCTTGTTTCACACCACTCAGGATAGGAAAGGGGTCTGATGAGGCGCCGCTATGCTGAATTGTGCCATTCATATTGTCATGGAATGAGGTGATGATACTTAGTAGCTTTGGTGGACATCCGATCTTTTCTAGTAGTCTGAAGAGACCACGTCTGCTGACGAGGTCAAAGGCTTTGGTGAGATCAATGAAAGCAATGTAGAGGGGCATCTGTTGTTCACGGCATTTCTCCTGTAGCTGGCGAAGGGAGAACAGCATGTCATAGGTGGATCTCTCTGCTCGAAAGCCACACTGTGCCTCGGGGTAGACACACTCAGCCAGCTTCTGGAGCCTGTTTAAAGCGATTCGAGTGAAGACTTTCCCCACTATGCTGAGCAGGGAGATTCCACAGTAGTTGTTGCAGTCACCGCGGTCACCCTAGTTCTTATAGAGGGTGATGATATTGGCATCGCGCATGTCCTGTGATACTGCTCCCTCGTCCCAGCACAGGCAAAGCAGTTCGTAGGGTGCTGAAAGTATAGCAGGCTTGGCAGTCTTGATTATTTCAGGGTAAAACCTCCAAAAGAAGGTTAAATCGAAGACTGACAGCCTCTATAAGATATTTAAATTGACATCCACCTCCTGGGAGTGGTTTGGCTGCCTGCCCCTTGCCCTGTCTCCAAAGGAGTTGAAGTTATGATATTTAAAATTTTTTAACATCTGACCTGACCCAACCCCATCATCTTTGTGTTCTAGAATTCAGCCCAATCTCTCCCAGAATGTAATCACAGAAGACATTTTAAAGTTGTTACTATACTGGAAAGTTACCAATTCCTACAAAGGATATATTGCAATACAATGGGACAGTTGATACATATTATTCCTAGTGTAGATTGTTTTGCTGATGTCTTCCACCATGTAACAATATCTAAATTCACAACTCAAAACAGATTTTATTTTAAAAGAGCACAGGTATACAACATCGTCACTGGAATTTGGAGCAAGGAGAGCTCCCAATATAGTTATGGTCTTGTTCAACAGCTTTTTGAGTGAGCGAAAGAACAACTGAGTGGCACAGTGGCGCAGTGGTTAGCACCGCAGCCTCACAGCTCCAGGGACCCGGGTTCAATTCTGGCTACTGCCTGTGTGGAGTTTGCAAGTTCTCCCTGTGACCGTGTGGGTTTCCCACCGCCAAAGACTTGCAGGTGATAGGTAAATTGGCCATTGTAAATTGCCCCTAGTGTAGGTAGGTGGTAGGGAATATGGGATTACTGTAGGGTTAGTATAAATGTGTGGTTCTTGGTCGGCACAGACTCGGTGGGCCGAAGGGCCTGTTTCAGTGCTGTATCTCTAAATAAAAATAAATAAAATAGGTAGGTGGTAGGGGAAAGTGGGGATGTGGTAGGAATATGGGATTAATGTAGGATTAGTATAAATGGGTGGTTGATGGTCAGCACAGACCCGGTGGGCTGAAGGGCCTGTTTCAGCGCTGTATCTCTAAATAAATAAACAAACCTGCTGAATACAGACACCTGTGCTCATTGGGAAGCAATAGCAAAGGGAATTTATGTGCATAAAATGTTCTCGTAGCCTGCAGGCACAATAACATGAAAAATGCTTTGATTAAAACAGTTGCAAGTTCCAGTTTGCTCAAGGCCTGGCAAATTTTGAAGGAATGTAGCTCAAGTACCCACCATTTAAATTATACGTACCTGTTTGGACAGGCTTATTGTACCATCCGGAGACTCTAGAAGGGTCTGGACTAAAATCTTTTGTGTCAAGGTCTGCATAGAAGCAGTGGAAAATAGCCATTTCATCAGGCAACTTTTCTCCACTTGCAATGACTGGTATTATGCTCTTGGAATTTGGCAAATTTTGTTTGATAATATTCCTGTGAAGCACCTTGGGATGTTTTACTACATTAAAGGCTCTATAACAAATGCAAGTTGTTGCCGGACTTGGTATGCATGGAATATCACTCCCATTCAGTTCAAATCCTTTCATATTAGACATCATGGTGTTAAACAATGGCGGTTAAATATGTTGAACATATGTAGAACCTTGGTTAGATTATGCTTGGAATACTGAACCGTTCTGGTCTCCATATTACAAAAAGGATATAGATGCCTTGCAGAAAGTGCGAAGAAGTTTTATAAGGATGATACCAGAACTGAGAGGGTACATCAATCAAAAATGGACTGAACAGGATGGGTCTCTTTTCTCTAGAAAAGAGGTGAAAGATGACCTGATGGAGTCTTTTAAAATTTTGAAGTTTTTGGTAAGGTAGATGTGGAAAAGGTGGGGAATGCGAAACTAGAGACCATAAATATTAGTCATGAATAAATTAAATTAGGAATTCAAGAGAAACTCAGAGTGATGAGAATGTGGAATGTGCTATCATATGGAGTGATTGAAATAAATATGATAGATGCATTTAAGGGTAAGCTAGGTAAGTGCATAAGGGAGAAATGAATAGAAGGATATGTTGTTAGGGTAAGCTGAGGTAAAGTGGGAGGTGGCTTGTGCAGAGGATAAATACTGGCAAGACTTGTTGGGCCGAATGGCCCGTTTCTACTTTAAGGACTGAATCATGTTCGTTCTGACAGTTGAGGTTTATTTCTGATGTCAGCTGCCCCTCTTGTGCCCCACAGCAGCTCTCATTCATGTGTGAATAGACCATCATGTTTGCAAACCTCATTTTTAATTTAAATCCACTCAGTAAATGTACTGAACAAAAGATGAACAACAAACAGGCCAATCCTGCAGCTCTATATTTTAAAGGAGAAAGTCTGTTCTTTAGTTCGAGAATGAGGCTGTTTAAGCTCTAAATGTTTGTAAGCACCAGCCGACTTGAGCTGTTTGATAGACAGGCTGTTCACAGCTGTTAACATGTCAGATATTGAAGGAATTACTCTTAAAGTAAACTCACCAATTTATAACCTCAGACTCCGGTCCCTGCTGTAATTAATACTCAGCATCCATTAGTGCTGATTTACAGTCAATCACTGAATAGTCTGGTTAACCTTTACTTGTTTTGTGAAATACTCTCCCTATTAATGCTCAACTGCTGGATAACTCTGATTACAGTTCTATGTGTTTATACATGTCTATAAAGTGTCTGTGTGCCCAGATTTAACTAAGTTGTCGTTTGTAACCAATAAATGATGTTTTGGGCATGAAAAAAAAAATTGGGGTGGCACAGTGGTTAGCACCGCAGCCTCACAGCTCCAGGGACCCGGGTTCAATTCTGGGTACTGCCTGAGTGGAGTTTGCAAGTTCTCCCTGTGACCGGGTGGGTTTTCGCCAGGTGCTCCCGTTTCCTCCCACAGCCAAAGACTTGTAGGTGATAGGTAAATTGGCCATTGTAAATTGCCCCTAGAGTAGGTAGGTGGTAGGGAATATGGGATTAGTGTAGGGTTAGTATAAATGGGTGGTTCTTGCTCAGCACAGACTCGGTGGGCCAAAGGGCCTGTTTCAGTGCTGTATCTCTAAATAAATAAATAAAACTTACATTTTCCCTTGAAGCTAGTCAAGTAACTACTTTAATGAAAACTACTTATTTTTTGGATTCATTAGTTAAATAATTAAAAGTACATAAAGAATATGCTCAAGATCTTTGTAAATATGTACATATAAAACTCTGCTCTTAAATAAGGTGAAATTCCGTACTGATTCTCTGAGAAAAAAGCTGTGCTAGTGGCTTGGGACAGCAACAAAAATACTCCAACTCTTAGTTTGATTACTTGACACAAAAATCCCTCTCCAGTGACTCAGCAGATAATGCACAGCATTATATGGCACTGAGCCACACAGATTAAACAGTCCAATATTTGATTTTTGTTGTCAGTTCATCTGAGCCATCCCAGAACTTCTGGCCCTGTAACTTAGCTCAGCTCCCTCTCTCCCATTGCTCAGCTTTTCAGAGGTTGCTGCTGAGATGTGTGAAGATAATTTCACAATGTTCAGCACCATTTGCGACTCCTCAAATACTGAAGCAGCCCCTGTCCAGATGCAACAAGACCTGGACAACATCCAGGCTTGGGCTGATAAGTGGCAAGTAACATTCGCGCCACACAAGTGCCAGGCAATGACCATCTCCAACAAGAGAGAATCTAACCATCTCCCCTTAACATTCAATGGCATTACCATCGCTGAATCCCCCACTATCAACATCCTGAGGATCATTATTGACCAGAAACTAAACTGGTCCAGCAAGGACATGACTCAGCTTGGCTGTGAGGCTCTCCATGATGCTGCCGTAGCAGGATCAGTGTTAACACACAGGAAAGGACTGCCCCAAAACATTGGCTCCCCCAGAGATTAAGCATTAGTCTCACAAACTAAGATCAGGGATTTTAAACAGTTCTCTCTGCTGTGCTCACCATCACTTCAATCTGCTGAGCAGAAACTTTTTTTATTCGTTCAGGGGATGTGGGCATCACTGGCTAGGCCAGCATTTATTGCCCATCCCTAATTGCCCTTGAGAAGCTGGTGGTGAGCTGCCTTCTTGAACCGCTGCAGTCCTTGGGGTGTAGGTACACCCACAGTGCTGCTCGTAAGGGAGTTCCAGGATTTTGACCCAGTGACAGTGAAGGAACGGCGATATAGTTCCAAGTCAGGATGGTGTGTGGCTTGGAGGGGACCTTGCAGGTGATGGTGCTCCCATGCATCTGCTGTCCTTGTCCTTCTAGGTGGTAGAGGTTGCGGGTTTGGAAGGTGCTGTCGAAGGAGCCTTGGTGAGTTGCAGCAGTGGATCTTGTATGTGGTACACACTGCTGCCACTATGCGTCGGTGGTGGAGGGAGTGAATGTTGAAGGTGGTGGATGGGGTGCAAATCAAGCGGAATGCTTTGTCCAGGATGGTGTTGGGTTGTTGGAGCTGCACCCATCCAGGCAAGTGGACTGTATTCCATCACGCTCCTGACTTGTGCCTTGTAGATGGCGGACAGGCTTTGGGGAGTCAGGAGGTGAGTTACAGGCCACAGAATTCCCAGCCTCTGACCTGCTCTTGTAGCTATAGCATTTATGTGGCTGGTCCAGTTTAGTTTCTGGTCAATGGTAACCCCCAGGATGTTGATAGTGGGGCATTCGGCGATGGTAATGCCATTGAATGTCAAGGGGAGATGGTTAGATTCTCTCTTGTTGGAGATGGTCATTGCCTGGCACTTGTGTGGCACGAATGTTACTTGCCACTTATCAGCCCAAGCCTGGATGTTGTCCAGGTTTTGTTGCATATGGACATGGGCCGCTTCAGTATCTGAGGAGTCTTGAATAGTGCTGAACATTGTGCAATCATCAGTGAACATCCCCACTTCTGACCTTATGATGGAGGCAACATCATTGAGGAAGCAGCTGAACATGGTTGGGTTTAGGACATTACCCTGAGGAACTCCTGCAATGATATCTTGGGACTGAGATGATTGACCTCCAACAACCACAACCATCTTCATTTGTACTAGGTATGACCCCAACCAGCAGAGAGGTTTCCCCAATTCCCATTGACTTCAGTTTTGCTAGGGCTCCTTGATGTTGTACTCGGTCAAATGCTGCCTTGATGTCAAGGGCAGTCACTCTCACCTCACCTCTTGAGTTCAGCTCTTTTGTCCACCTTTGGACCAAGGCTGTAATGAGGTCAGGAGCTGAGTGGCGCTGGCGGAACACAAACTAAGCTTCAGTGAGCAGGTTATTGCTGAGCAAGTAGCACTGTTGACGACCCCTTCCATCACTTTGCTGACGATGAGGAGTAGACTGATAGGGTGAGATTTGGCCGGGTAGGATTTATACTGCTTTTTGTGCACAGGACATACCTCATAGAGTCATAGAGTTATACAGCACAAAAACAGGCCTTTTGGCCTGCCGTGTCCATGGCAGCCATCAAGCCCTAATCCCATTTTCCAGCACTTGGCCCGTAGCCTTGTATGCCATGGCGTTTCAAGTGTTCATCTAAATACTTCTTAAATGTTGTGATGGTTCCTGCCTCTACCATCCCTTCAGGCAGTGTGTTCCAGACTCCAACCACCCTCTGGGTGAAAACATTTTTCCTCAAATCTCCTCTAAACCTCCTCCCTACCTTAAATCTATGCCCCCTGGTTATTGACACCTCCGCTAAGGAAAAAGTTTCTTCCTATCTACCCTATCTATGCCCCTCATAATTTTGTATATCTCAATCAGGTGCCCCCTCAGCCTTCTCTGCTCTAAGGAAAATAACCCTCTCTCTTTATAGCTGAAATGCTCTAGCCCAGGCAACATCCTGGTGAATGTCCTCTGCACCCTCTCCAGTGCAATCACATCCTTCTTATAGTGTGGCGACCAGAACTGTATACAGTACTCCAGCTTTGGCCCAACTAGCATTTTGTACAGCTCCAGCATAACCTCCTGCTCTTATATTCTATGCCTCAGCTAATAAAGGCAAGTATTCTGTATGCCTTCCTAACCACCTTATCTACCTGTGCTGCTGCCTTCAGTGTTCTATGGACAAGTACACCAAGGTCCCTCTGACCCTCTGTACTTCCTATGGTCCTACCATCCATTGTATATTCCCTTGACCTGTTAGTCCTCCCGGGTAGATGCCAGTGTTGTGGCTGTACTGGAACAGCCTGGCTAGGGGCACGGCTAGTTCTGGAGCACTAGTCTTCAATACTATTGATGGAATGTTGTCGAAGCCCATAGCTTTTGCAGTGCCTTCAGCAGTTTCTTACTATCATGTGGAGTGAATCAGTGATGCTGGGGATTTCAAGAGGAGGCCGAGATGGATCATCCACTCGACACGTCTGGCTGAAGATGATGCAAATGCTTCAGCTTTGTCTTTTGCACTGATGTGCTGGGCACCCCAATCATTAAGGATGGGGATATTTGTGGAACCTCCTCCTTCTGACAATTGTTTAATTGTCCACCACCAATTTAGGAGCATTTTAAATAAACAAATCACTCTTAAAACCTCAATGCATTACTTGCTTGGCTGTACAGTTCATTCTTCATCCTAGATAATCAACAATCTTCGATTTGATGGTTTAATAAATCATTACAGGAATGAAGAATGAAGCAAAATGAGTAATCAAAATATAACGTTCAAAACAAACCTCACACGCAGAAAAGGCACACAATAAGTAAACCTTGAACCTGATTTGGAAACCGTGAGGTCAATTATGCACATAACAAATATGTTTGTTTCAATGCCATAGGACTATAAATTAGTCATTCAAAATACTGAAATAGCTGTTTCAATATATCATTGCTTTGCTGAATTTCCTCAGTTTCAGTTCTCTGGAGCAGGACCAATGTTTGTGATCATCGCTTGACTTGTCAAAAAAGCACAAGAGTGATGAAATGAGCATTATTGCAAGTGAGTTTGAGATGGGCAGGCTCTTGCCATTATTACTTAAAAAAACAAACCCATCCAGCAGACAACTGAAAGATTAGTATTTTTATCTGCTACCATTAAAATAAACAAAAAAAGGCAAGATTAACTCTGTTTTAAGTAGTGAAAAAAAATCCCCTCAGAAGATTTCACACTCAGAAATGAGGCGGTTCACAGAACTACCACACCTAGTGGGACAGAATATCAGAATAGGAAAGGTATAATTTTTCAATAAGAAAAACAAATCCCAAAATGGAAAGACAAATATACCAGAAATAAACAAACAGAACTACCTTCCAAAATTCTAAACATAATATATATATTAAAAATGACAGGTGTGTCACAGAGTGTATGCTTGTTATGCCTATCGGCATTGCTGACAGGATTATCGACTATAGCTCATCTCCAAAGGCACCAACTGTAGCCTCAAGTTTCCATATATCACCACTGGGTGGCTCTGCAACAATAGTCCTATCCTCCAAGCAAAAACACTGAATACAATTCAATCTTTAATACAATCTGTGAGATACAATGAACATTGTTTGCTTATTATCTTTCAACAATCCACCCCCTTCACCTCAGGATCAAAATATGACATGCCCCCATGCCAAGGTGAGAAAGGAAAGGCCTCCCACTTCCCAGGAGCAAATCACCTAGAGAGATGATATTCCAGACCATCTCCCACTTAAGACTCTGCAAACATCACGCCTGCCCCTGCCTTTGCTTCCTTCATGCCCCCGACTCCACTGACCTTATCTACTCCTTCCTCTCTGCCCACCTTTCCCCTTTCTCCCTCTTCTGCATCCCTTACTTCATACCCTCTCACTAGCCCCTCAACACCATTCTGCTCCCCCTTATCCCTTCTTCCCTTACTCTGATATCCTGGCAATTACAAAAATAACCAATGAAAGGAATGAAAAAAAATTAAAAGTGAAATTAACTTGCAGCACAATTACCACATGCACAAAGGATTTAAATATTAGACAGAAGTCTGGCTGGAAAACATGAAAATAATGCCAACTCAGTGAAAACCTAGTAAACCCATGTTCAATTTCTCCAAATAAAATTGAAGAGTTAATCTAGGTAAGGGACTGGATGTTGACAGCATGGAATTTGCCATAGTCTGACACTAGAAAGCTGGTCCAATCTGGACTAATCACAACTGCACTCAATCATACAAGTCAAGAACATGGTGGCTGAAATGTGATTTTCATTACAGGATGGTGAGCCAGGCTGGAGTGAACTGGAGGATAAAACTATAAAATAAAATATTTGTCGGCAAGGCCAAGTAAACTGAAGTCCAGACAGTAAACCAACCAGTAAGAATATCCGAATGGGATTTTCCCCACCTTCAAAAAGTCAGACTTGCATTTTGCCTGAGGCTTGAATGCCAAGCATCAATATCCAAATTACCTACTTGAAATCTTTCAGTTTATAGAGAACTGATCAAGATTACTTGACACCAAGTATTTTCTGTGAATTGTTAGTGCATGCAATTTTTGTGACTTCCTGTTCATTCTCCAAATTTTAAAAATATTTTTGTTATATTGTTAAACATATCACATTTTCCTACAATCTGTCCCAAATTTGTGAGACCTTTTGTAATTCAGGATTAAAATTTCTAACTTTTGTTGTAGAAAGTTTCTTGAGAACAAAAGTTGGTTTTGAAAAGTGTATTTCTTTCAGGATACAGATCTGATGAGATCCCATGTACTTCAATCCTACATTGTAACGAATGGTTCACAAGAACTTTACATTAATTCTGTGGCGAATTAGAGGTTTTATAACAATAGTAGTATCAGAGACAATGAACTATCAAAACTAGGAGTTGTTTTGGGATGTGGGAACACCGGGACGAGCTCCCAGGATTGCAGGGACAACTAGAGCGAGATTCTGGAACACTGCGGCAGGTGTTGGAATCTGGGAGCTTTGAGAATAATGTCAGTGTCTGGAATCACTGGGGCTAGTTCTGAGATCAGGAAAGTACTGAGAATGCAGTTTAGATGTTTGTGAACACTGAGACAAGTCCTGGGATCTGGAACAGAATCCTGGTATCCTAGGAACCAGCTGCCTTCTCTGACACTATCGCAGCTCCTCAGGTAGCCTCTACTGCTTCTCACATTATTAGCCAGTTTCTGTCTTTATGTTCCTGTCTTAAAAACATCTAAGAGTAAATTTTCTGCTTCTTATAATAAATGGACAAAAGATTAGTGTGCATTTCCCCATTTAAAAGAAAATCACTAAATATCATATTTAAACCTACTCATTATCTGCGCCACTCGAGTTTCTGTTCGTGTTTTTAATTTCCTATTTCCACACTTATAATGTGTTTTGCCTACATAAACCTGCCACATCCACTACACAATTGTATGTGATGGCGTGTCAGCTTTTTGTACCAGCTTGACTTGTCACTTGAGCTTCTAAAACTAAAACTACTTGATCCTTATTGAGGACGGGAGAATGCAGTAGGAGGGTTGGGGTAGAGAAGGAGTGTTGGGGAAAGTGGAATATTAAAATGACTGTGTTCCCTGGCTACTTTGCCCGCTTGAACTATCCACTCAACTTCTGCATTCTCCCCTTCCCTCTTATTTCTATCCTCTCTCCTTCCCATTCCTCTTTCCCCTCTCCTACTCCATATCCCTTATCTCCTATTCCCTTTTCCCTCTCCTCCCATCGCCAATGCCTTTTTGCAGCAATGTGCAATTACAGAGCAATAAATTTACATGGATAATTTCCACTATAATTACGGACATAGCAATTTAGAAAGGAAATTTAAACACACGGACCGAATGTAAGACTATAAAATGGTGCATAGTGTTGGTGCAACTTAGTCCAGTTAGCCCATTAACCTCTGACCTGCTTTTAAAAGAAAATGAACGCAACCAATCTTTCCCTCAGAAATATTTTACTTGACCTTGTACACTTCCCTGCCCAGACTAAGACAGGAATCACAGCAGCTGGAGGAAAAACACCAATATTAACTTGATCACTTCATGAACGTGAGGAAGTTTGTTTAAATTCCATTTCCTTGAGAATAATTTTTAAAAATTATTTATATAGTGGAAACTGGTAATATGAATTTAATTTTACTACCCTGATTAAAGGAAACGGAATAACACACATGGTGTGCATTCTGAAAGAAAAAATAAATTTAACTTCACAAAATATTCAAAAAATGGTCTAATGTGACTTCTCAACGTTTGATTTAAAATGACGCTAATTTACAGTAACTCAAACAAAAAAAAGGAGCGGAGACTTGTCAAAAATTGTTGTGGATTGCAGAACATTCAAGAACTACTTGTCTCGTGCAGAAAAGTTTGGGAATGTCATTAGTTTTGCACTGGATTTCTAGTTGGAAGTGGAAACAGGGCATTTTGGGGTGGGTGAAGTAGATGAGGGAAATATACAAAGCCTAACTTTAAATAAGCCTCTTTTCAGCCAATTATGGATTATTAGAAGAATAACACTTGAAGGCATGCTGTCAACGGAAGTGAATGAAAATGCATAATTGATCATAATGATGTACTGAAAACTGGGGAACAACCTCAGATATATGTTGAATTATGTCCCAAGTATTACATTTATAATGCAACTCCATTGTTATTTCACTGTCACAAAAGGATTTTCTTCTAAGTTCAAACTTGCACAATTCATATTTGCATCATACATTTTTCAGATCTTTGTTGTATAAAGATGCTTGTGTCTTCACTGTATGTCCACAGCCAGTGATATATCCACTATAAATAACACTTATGACTGTCAATCACCTCACCAGCTGCAATCATGCAACAACACCTGTCATCCATCCTCCATTTCTTGCAGATTACTCCTGCACACGATTAAAAAATCTTTCATTTAATACATGAGGCTTGTGCAAAAAACAGAACTTTTAAAAACAACATACAAGCACAAATGCACTAAAAATGAAGAGCCACACATGCTGCTGTGTACTTACATTTGGAGAAAAAAAAGGATCAGTGACGAAACAGAAAAAAAATCCCTTATCTGATATGATATAGCCCTAAAACATACTATTTGAAACTAACAGTTTGATCCAAAGACTACTCATCATCGTGCCAAGAACCCTTCTGGAGAAATCACTTTGAAACAGGTTCAGCTAAAATTTCGCCACATTGTAAATTTAACTTGTCAGCACAAAATCCTGCTGTCAGTTGTTGAATTTCCTTAAGAACTTCCCACATTTTATATAATATATAGGAATTCATTTGTAAGAGTAATTTTTATTGCACTTGAAGTTTATTATAACTCATCATTATATTAGTCAGTAAACGAGGCTTTGAAACGCAGTGAAGACGTGAGTTTTGGGCTGAACGCAGTAAGCTTCTTCTGCAATCTGCTCAAGATCCAAAAACATTACCCGTCATTTTTGGTACACATCTGGTTTTTGTTTCTGCACGATTTTTGTATGAAAATAAATTATATCTATGCAAACAAAAAAGTCCATCTGAGATACAATTCATAGGCTCTGCAATTAGTAGCTTCATGAATCCTGAGCTTGACATTGGTGATGCAGCACTGCCTAATTTTATCATCTCTCTCTCCCTTTTCGACTTTCAAACACTGGAAGTATTAGCTTGGTTTAGTCGCAATGCTCTTGCCTTGAGCACATAGTTTAGGATGTCACTTCAGTAGAGTACAGAGCACTGAATTTTTGGAGGTGCCATCTTTTCAGATGCAACCTCATCTAATCCTATGACACTATTTGAAGAACAGCTAGGGGTTCTCCTGGTGTCCTCGCCTATATTTATCCCAAAGTCAATACTGGTTAGACCTATTTACTGGAAAATTATCTCATTACTGTTTATGGGACATTGCTGGGCACAAATTGGCTGCTTTGACTGCCTACCTAACAACTGTGACTACACTTCAGAAGTAATTAGTTGGTTCAATTCGTTGCCTGGGGATATGAAATACGCTATCTAAATGCTTTTACCCTTCACCAACGTTTGTCCTGCATTTGGTCTTAATCCACAATTTTGCCGCCTGCCCAAAATATTGTGCAATCTATTATTCTACACCTCTAATAGTTGCTGGGAATGGTTTGTTCATGGGCTCTTCATTCTGGCCAACAAAGCTTGTCCATTCATTTCAGAGGAATATATTAAAATGAGCTGCATGAACTAAACTTTAGTGGAAAGAAAGGCAAAATAAGTTTACAGCTGGTATTTTAATAGTGTTAAATTTGAATCACCCATATCTGTCTAAATACCCATTTAACTCACAACCATTGTTTTAGCCTTCAGTTTAATAAGGCCAAACACATCTACATCAAATATTTTCCAAGTGCAATATTGATCAGTGACAGAAATAAACACGTTCACAACCTGACCAGGGCTGATAAAAATAACTTCAAATTAATAGAAATGCATTTCCAACCTAGGGCAGGGTTTTGAGACCTTTGCGGGGCCGTGAACGGAGGTTGCCCGAATCCATCTGGTCTCCAGGCCATTTTTGCGGAAGTGGGATGGTTGGGGGCGGCAGAGTCTCCCTGTCTGTCTGGGTGAAGGAGCAGCTGCAGGCCGACCTGTAGAGAGGTTCCTGCCCCCATCCATAGTGGCAGCCTGGATGCAAGATCCATTTTTTAAAAATTTAAATTTTAAAAAGTTGGAGACAGTGCACCTTCATTTTGAAGCACCCGCTCCCTTACTTACCCTTTATTACAGCCTGCTGTTCCTTTCAAGTTGAAAGGCATTTGGCCTTCCAGCTTCGAGATCCTTCCCATCATTCTTAATTTGACGGCAAGCCCGTCTCCAGGCCAATTAAGTGGGTGCACCCTCACGAAAACTGGAGCCGGTGACTATTTCCCCCTGGGCCCGGGTTTGGGACTGAGTTTCCTGCCCCTGGGTGGGGGGCGGGGGGAGGAGAGAACCTTGTCCCTCGTCTCTGAAATAAATATTCATTAAAAATGCACTCGACCTACAATGAAGCTAACTACTGCAATATTCTGTCATTTCAAGTAACAATCCAGCCAGACAGTCTCATCTGATAAGTTCTTCACAGCAATTATAGCAGGAACACACAAGATGGACTTATGTAGCATATGTTATAGTGCAGCCTAGTCATTTGCAGACTTCTCATCGGAACATTTCCCCAGCAAAGACTCTCTTATAAAGGCAGTAATGGAACTCAATAACAGAGATGAAGCCTGGCCCTCTCAAATTTTGAAATACTGAAGCTTGACAATTATTTTCCAGTACTTCATCTATCCTAAGGGCAGTTATTTCTGCATTGGTCTCGTAAGGAATATGTATAGTTTTCAAGCAAAATACACACATATATCAAGTAACTACAGAAAAGTACAAAGTTGCTTATATAACTTACAACATTTTGAAATTATTATACTTTCCAGATGCACACTACATACCTCTTAAGATAAATTTAATAACATAAACTATAAAGTTTACTTGTGATACAGGCAAAACATGTCTTGCCAAAACTAAAGTTCATTTGCCAATACTAAATTGCATTTGAATGTAGACACAGAGTTCACACGCAAATCCTTACTCCTGCTGTTAGATCTCGTCTGCTATAAATGGATTTTAAGGGGGGGAAAAGTGGAGTTGTGTTTCAAAGCCCATTATTTAAATGGCTTGTACCCTGTAAATTCCAACACAATGTGGTCTCTGCACATATGGAATCTATTGCGAGCAGACTGTCCACCAGCTGCAGTGGCGACTGTGGACCACAAACAAGTAGAGTTGGTGCCAGTTTCACAAAAATGGTGTTAATAAGCCACAAACAAAACAAAACCAAACCCAAAAGAAAGATCACCACTGTGTGTAGCTCTTCTGTCACACACAGGAAGGGCAGATGTGTCATTATAAAGCAAGGAACTACAAAGCACTACAAAAATACCATTGGGTTACAGGATAATTTTGAATCTACATTTGCTTGTGTGTGCACTTGTTTGTCTGTGTACATGGACGTAGCTTCCCTGAGAGCTCAAGCAAATGGACCATCCAGAACTGTCTCATACAGATGAGTAACATTCTAGATTTGATCAATAGTTTGAATTAAGCCAACTAATCTCAGCCAGGACAGGGGGCACACCATTCCAAATGGTATCAGGACCCCTGGCCTATGAAGTGGGGTAAATCTAGTCATTACTCTCAGTTCTACTGGAAAATGTGCTCTGCTGGACACTGTTGGGCCAAATTATAATGCCCCCTGTGATTAAATAGCCTTCCAACACTCACCGTTCAGGCTCACAGGTGAAGATTGGTGCGTAAGCAGGGCACATGGATGATGACTTTGGAATCACAGTTATGCAAGGGTCAGTGCTTTCTGAACAGCAGAGAGAAAATCAGTGTGCAAAAAAAGGAGAAATATATGTATTCTAGCACAGGGGCACGTGACCCTTTTGCTTTTGAAGAACCGTCTACCCCCCCTCCATGTTATGAAGAATCCCGTAACACAAGTATTATTCTGTATAAAAATTAGTTATACAATTAAACTTACAGATTATTGTTTTACCTACTTGATGTAGTGACGGAAACCACACCTGCCAAATGGAAACATATTAATTTTGTCATATGGAACACCACTTGGACCTTTTTACTGGACATTGCACATCACTTGTTTAAAAAAACCCAACAGAGCTGAACAGCTGAAACATGGTGGCACATTTGCATTCCGACAAGACAGTTGAATAGAGAGACAATGGAAGTGCTCAATGATTCAATTAACAAGACTGGTCTGGGCAATCATAATAATCAACCTTCTTTATCTGTGTAAGAGCCAGAACTCCACACCCCACCGAGTGTGACTGGAGAACTTTGAGAATCAACAACCCTCACAGGAGATGCTGTTTCAAACAAAGAGCTGGTCACATGACTTACCTACTGGGCAGACTGGGAACTGTTTGAATTGTGCCTCACAGAAAAGTTTGGGGCAGAATGCAATTTGAAGACCAAAGAGAAGGAAGCTCTCTCTCAAGGAAAGTCCCAAGGACACACAGAAGCAGCTTAAGCCTCAAGACAGAGAACTTCTTTAGCCTTCTCTGGTACCAGAGAAGCAAGTTTAAAAGTGTGCACTGGGCCCCAGCGAGAACTGCAAGACCTCAACTCCAACCAAAGACTTTACATCCAAACCAAAAGACAGCATCTGAATTCTATTTATTGCCAACCCTACTTAAACATCCTCTTTTAATTCTTTCTCCCCTCTGTATCTATTTGTGTATGTGGTTATCTTGTGTGCATGCAAGCGTGGTTGCGTCGCGTAGTTTACTAATTTTAACCAAGTTAGAGTAGAAAGGTTAATAAACTTAACATTCTTCTTGTTTAAAGCTGAGGAAATCTGGCAGATTGTTTCAGTTACAATTATTATTAGAGAGCAGTGAGCAAGGGTTCACTGATGGGTTAAGCTAAAAACACTGTCTTTTTATAAATTAAATCCTGTTATGGCCAAACCAGGAATGGGGCAAGAGGGGAGCCTGAGATGCCTTCCTCACCCGGTCGTAGCAATGTGAAACTAAACAGGACTAACACTTTCAGCACTTGAAAATACAGCATCACCATCCACACCCAGCCAGAAATAAACTGCATGGATCTTGGAGCGTGTACTGGAAACAGGCGCCCTCCCGTGAAGGACTGGGTGCAAAGCACCGAATGTTTTTGTGGCAACATCTACACTGTTTGAGGCATTACTGTCTTGCCTATGTGAAAGAACATGGAAGGTTTGTGGGAGCTCCAGTGTGGCCAATGTTTAACATATCCCAGATACCTGTGTACCTGTGCATATGGGGTGGCAATGGCGTAGTGGTATTGTTGCTGGACTAGTAACCCAGAGACGCAGTGGATTGCTCTGGGGACATGGGGTCGAATCCCACCACAACAGAAGGTGGAATTTGAATTCAATTTATAAATCTGAAATTAAAAGCTAGTCTAACATTGAAACCATTGTTGATTGCTGTTAAAAACCCATCAGGTTCATTAATGTCCTTTAGGGAAGGAAATCTGCTGGTCTGGCCTACATGCCACACAATGTGGTTGACTTTTAAATACCCCCTGAAATGGCCTAGCAAGACACTCAGTTGTATCTAATTGCTATAAAGTCAATAAAGAATGAAATCGGATGGATCACCCGGTATCGACCTAGGCACCGGAAACGACAACGGTAAACCCAGCCCTGTCGACCCCGCAAAGTCCTCCTTACTAACATCTGGCAGCTTGTGCCAAAGTTGGGAGAGCTGTCCGACAGACTAGTCAAGCAACAGCCTGACACAGTTATACTCACGGAATCATACCTTACAGACAATGTCCCAGGCACTGCCATCACCATCCCTGGGTACATCCTGTCCCACTGGCAAGACAGACCCAGTAGAAGCGGCAGCACAGTGGTATACAGTCGGGAGGAAGCTGCCCTGGGACTCCTCAACATCGACTCCAGACCCCATAAAGTGTCATGGCATCAAGTCAAACATGGACTAGGAAATCTCCTGCTGATTACCACCTACCACCCTCCATGTTGAACACTACTTGGAGGAAACACTGAGGGTGGCAAGGGCACAGAATGTACTCTGGGTGGGGGACTTCAACGTCCATCACCAACAGTGGCTTGGTAGCATCACTACTGGCCGAGTCCTAAAGTACATAGCTGCTAGACTGGGTATGCGGCAGGTGGCGACGGAACCAATGAGGGAAAAACATACTTGACGTCGTCGTCACCAATCTGCCTGCTGCAGATGCATCTGTCCATGACAGTATTGGTAGGAGTGACCAACGCACAGTCCTTGTGGAGACCCTCCATCGTGTTGTGTGGCAATACCACTGTGCTAAATGGGATAGATTTCAAACAGATCTAGCAATGCAAACTGGGCATCCATGAGGTGCTGTGGGCAATCAGCAGCAGAACTGTACTCAACCACAATATGTAACCTCATGGCATGGCATATCCCCCGCTCTACAATTACCATCAAGCTGGGAGACCAACCCTGGTTCAATGAAGAGTGCAGGAGGGCATGCCAGGAGCAGCACCAAGCATACCTCAAAATGAGGTGTCAACCTGGTGAAACTACAACCCAGGATAACTTGCTTGCCAAACTGCGTAAGCAGCATGGGATAGACCGAGCTAAGCGATCCCATAATCAACGGATCAGATCTAAGCTCTGCAGTCCTGTCACGTCCAGCCATGAATGGTGGTGGAAAACTAAACAATGAACTGAAGGAGGTGGCTCCACAAATATCCCAATCCTCAACGATGGGGGAGCCCAGCACATCAGTGCGAAAGATAAGGCTGAAGCATTTGCAACAATCTTCAGCCAGACGTGCTGAGTTGATGATCCATCTCGGCCTCCTCCTAAAGTCCCCAGAATCACAGATGCCAGACTTCAACCAATTCAATTCACTCCGGGTGATATCAAGAAACGACTGAAGGCACTGGATACTGCAAAGGCTAAGGGCCCTGACAATATTCCGGCAATAGTACTGAAGACTTGTGCTCCAGAACTTGCCCCGCTCCTAGTCAAGCTGTTCCAGTACAGCTACAACACTGGCATCTACCCGGCAATGTGGAAAATTGCCCAGGTATGTCCTGTACACAAAAAGCAGGACAATTACTGCCTCATCACTCTACTCTCAATCATCAGTAAAGTGATGGAAGGTGTCATCGACAGTGCTATCAAGCGGCACTTGCTTAGCAATAACCTGCTCAGTGACGCTCAGTTTGGGTTCCGCCAAGGCCACTCAGCTCCTGACCTCATTACAGCCTTGGTTCAAACATGGACAAAAGAGCTGAACTCAAGAGGTGAGGTGAGAGTGACTGCCCTTGACATCAAGGCAGCATTTGACCGAGTATGGTATCAAGGAGCCCTAGCAAAACTGATGTCAATGGGAATCAGTGGGAAAACCCTCTGGTGGTTGGAGTCATGCCGAGCACAAAGGAAGATGGTTGTTGGAGGTCAATCATCTAAGCTCCAGGACATCACTGCAGGAGTACCTCAGGATAGTGTCCTAGGCCCAACCATCTTCAGCTGCTTCATCAATGACCTTCCTTCAATCATAAGGTCAGAAGTGGGGATGTTCGCTGATGATTGCACAATGTTCAGCACCATTCACAACTCCTCAAATACTGAAGCAGTCCATGTAGAAATGCAGCAAGACTTGGACAATATTCAGGCTTGGGCTGATAAGTGGCAAGTAATATTTGCGCCACACAAGTGCCAGGCAATGACCAACTCCAACTAGAAAGAATCTAACCATCTCCCCTTGATGTTCAATGGCATTACCATCACTGAATTCCCCACTACCAATATCCTGAGGGTTGCCATGGACGAGAAACTGAACTGGAGTAGCCATATAAATACTGTGGCTAAAAGAACAGGTCAGAGGCTAGGAATCCTGCGGCGAGTAACTCCCCTCCTGACTCCCCAAAGCCTGTCCACCATCTACAAGGCACAAGTCAGGAGTGTGACGCAATACTCTCCACTTGCCTGGATGAGTGCAGCTCCAACAACATTCAAGAAGCTTGACACCATCCAGGACAAAGCAGCCCAGTTGATTGGCACCCCATCCACAAACATTCACTCCCACCACCACCGTCGCACAGTGGCAGCAGTGTGTACCATCTACGAGATGCACAGCAGCAACACACAAAGGCTCCTTAGACAGCACCTTCCAAACCCATGAACTCTACCACCTAGAAGGTCAAGGGCAGAAAATGCATGGGAACACTACCACTTGCAAATTCCTCTCCAAGTCACACACCATCCTGACTTGGAACTATATCACCGTTCCTTCACTGTCGCTGGGTCAAAATCCTGGAACTCCCTTCCTAACAGTACTGTGGGTGTACCTACCCCACATGGACTGCAGCAGCTCACCACCAACTTCTCAAGGGCAATTAGGGATGGGCAATAAATGCTGGCCTAGCCAATGATGCCCACATCCCATGAATGAATTAAAAAAACCCTGCAATACCTGATCGGTGTGTGAATGCTCCCAGCATGCCTCTGCATCGCGTCACAAAACAATGTGCCTTCGAAATGGACACTATTACTGTCTATTAAAGGAAGGTCAGACCTTTCAGCTCCTCCCTCTTTTCTATTTAGGCTCAGGGATTTTTTCCGCAAGAGGCCCATTTCTATTTAGAACTTGTTTAGTGTAATTTTAATTTCAAAATAAGTTTAATTTCACTCGAAGTCCATTCTTGGTGTGTTATTTTTAATCCCCTGTGCTGGCAGTCACAGCACGAGGGATGCTGTTGGTAGTAGTTGCTGATGTCCTGGTGACACTTCTTCCTCTCCGCACGCCTAACAGAACAACTAGGGAGGGCAAAGGCGGCCAACAGTGAGGGAGAAATACGCAGAGCAGACCCGCCCCCACCGTATGGCTCAGCTTCCGCGGCACACTTCAGATAGAAACCCAGGCTAAAGCAGCGTTGCCGTCGTGAGGTGGCAGTTTGGATCCAGCAAGTGGAGTCTTTGCAAATGGTGATATGAAATGACAGTGATGGCGATAGCTCTTTCTCTCCGTCTCCCACACCTATCCCCACCTTATCGAAGATCACTAGAGTCCTTTTTGGGGACTCCTGTTGAGAACCCCTGTTCTAGCAGATCAACGATGTTGCTCATAGCATGTCAGGTGATTAGCTATTTTATAAGGAATGCTAAACCATGTATGATATACAATGTATTATGTTGTACAGTGGAACCGTACCCCTTTACGAACATAAAATCTAATTGTTAAGAAAACAGAGGGCTAGGTCAGAGTTAAGTTGTTGTTTGGTTAGGAAATTTTCACAAATTGCAATGTATCATTAGTTTCAGACTACAACTCTTAAGTAAACAGCATTTTAAGTTTGTATTACACCTGAAACAAAATAGACAGGGTTAGTCTTGATTCTAATTCCCATGGTTGAAAATATGTTCATAGTGGATCTCCCATGGTGTTGCTAACAGTTAATCAATTGAATTGCTGTTTTATAATAACAAGAGTATTACAAAGTGCAATGCACAGTGTATTATTCTGCTAAGGTAAAGCTACATTTAAGATACTGTTTTCCTTTAAGGTCACAAAGTCCAATTTCTGTAAGTAAACAGAGTCACTCAGAATTCAACAGTTTGCCAAGTATACTTTACACATTGGACTATGCTCATCAGTTTCAGGTTGTTGCTCAGAGCATCTAGGATTTTAAGATTGTTTTCTATCTAAAGTATGGCATTTTGGCTTGTAACATCTGTGTACACTAGACATACTGGTCCTGAAATTTCATAGTAAAGGCTGGCTACCCAGTGTCGGGATCGGTTTGGGTTGGGTCGTACTATCACAACCTCAGGGAAGTGGCTCCAAGTTAATGTAATTTTTGGGCTTGAAAGGTGGTTTTGTTACAGTTATGTTAAGTTTGTGCAGATAAGCAACAAAGTGAAAAACAGAAGGTAGGTTAACTGATTGGTTGGGTCGGGTCGGGTGTGGGAAAAAATGAAAGGACTCGGCCCCGTCGGGCTCGGGGTCGAATGTTTCTGTTGGGCTCGGGTTTTGTTTGCAGACCCGAGCTGGCCTTTATTTCACAGGGCTACTGCTGCTCACCTATCCACTTGTTCTGGATTTTCTGACCATTTCTCTGCATCTACCCTACTGAATCCTTTTATCCCATTTTTAAAGACCTCAATTAGATCACTTGTCAACCGTCTAAACTCAAAGGAATGCAAACCAAGTTTATGCAACCTGTCCTTATATTTTAATCCTTTAAGCCCTGGTATAATTATGGTGAATCTGTGCTGCACCTTTTTCAAGGTCAAGTGAACAAAAAGCCAGTGCACTTCAGCAAATTCAGGTGAGCAGGAATTCAAACATTACATTTTGACATATTTTTGGAACAGGAAAGTGTAATTGATCATAGCATAAAAATTCAACAAAGAGAATTCTATCATTGACCATCTAGTTCTGCAGAAGCAATGTCAACCAATAGATATTAAGGCAATGACAGAAAATATCAGTGCTTACACTCCGTTGTAAGAATACCCAACCCGTGGCAGTTGAGAAAGGAAGGGGAGCAAAGAAAAACAAAGAACCTAAAAAAAAAACTAGTAAACACTCCAAGATCTGAACCGCTTGCATTTTCCAATAACAGATGCCAAGACCACAAAGGAACAGGTGAGACAAAAAGAAAAAAAATCTTTAGAAGGTGAAAAATGTCATATATAGAAAAATACATATATAGAAAATACAGTATTTCCAGCATCTTGCACTTATTTTTGTTCAAACTAATTTGTATTTGAACTACTTTAAAAAAAAATCACTAAGATCAGCATCGTTAGTACATTACTTGAATAAGCTCTGTATGTGACATATGCTGTACAAATGCCCCTTCCAATAAAAAGGTACGTTGAGGCCAATTCACTGACATCTAATAATTCATGCCACTAATTGGCAGGGCTGTGCATCTAGTGATCACCTTTCGATGATACCCTATTATGTTCCACAGCATTTATCAGGTGATTACAGGCAACTATGTAATAATTAACATTACTCAGTTAGACCTTTTGCTAATTAAACATTACTACAAAAGAAAATCTCATGAAAGTCAGCCTGAGAGAAGATGGTGCATCTAACCCACTTACCTCTTGATTCTGCCAATATTGTATAAATTTTGGGGTGTATTAAGCTGCAAAGTGACCATCGGTTCAAAGCAGATATAGCAATCTAATTAGTGTATACAAGGCTAATTAGAAACACTCGCTCATCTCCAATGGCTTTGCTCAAAATGAATCAGAGTTATGTTGTTTCATGGGGTGGGAATGCGAGTGGGGGTGTGGAAGAGAGAGGTTTCTGCATAGGATTTTGAAAGGATTTGGAAAAATGTTTTTAAAGGACATCCCCAGAGATTGTTTTAATTATTACATTTTCCAGTAACTTAAGTGTTTTCCTTACTCATTGCAGGTAGATACACAATTTCCCCCCTCATATAATGGACTTGCCGAATAAATTTCTTCATATAATATTGGTGGGGGTGGAATAGCTCTTCACCTTTACAGTCCATCGGTTTAAGATGTGTTTTTTTTAAAAACAAAAGGCCAAAATGTAAGGAAATGATATAGTAATTTGCTTTCTTTCCCTCTTTATAAAATACTATTGCAACAGGACTTAGCGTTCCTAAAAAGTTCTGTTCAAATAAGCATGTTTACATCTGGGACTTTTATTTACAATCTTTTAAATTTGAATACATTTCAGTATAATGTTTATATGAATATTTTTATTTTCCTTATTATTTTTGAGTCTGGAGACAAACAGAAATAAGAGGGTTGCAACTGAGGTAACTATTTTCAAAATGTAACAAAATGTAAGGGTTGTTCCTGCTGTGCCTTTCCCCATTCTCTGATTTTCTTTGTAGATGTATCTGTGTTCATCTCGTCAACTGTAGCTGTGGGAGATTACCTGGCATACAGTATTCATAGTTTTTGCTTTACAGTTAATTAGTTAAAGGTATCTCCAACACAGAAGTCCTCGAGGCGGCCAACATCCCCAGCTTATACACCCTACTGAGTCAGCGGCGCTTGAGATGGCTTGGCCATGTGAGCCGCATGGAAGATGGCAGGATCCCCAAGGACACATTGTACAGCAAGCTCGCCACTGGTATCAGACCCACCGGCCGTCCATAACTCCGCTTTAAAGACATCTGCAAACGCGACATGAAGTCCTGTGACATTGATCACAAGTCGTGGGAGTCAGTTGCCAGCGATCGCCAGAGCTGGCGGGCAGCCATAAAGGCGGGGCTAAAGTGTGGCCAGTCGAAGAGACTTAGCAGTTGGCAGGAAAAAAGACAGAAGCGCAAGGGGAGAGCCAACTGCGAAACAGCCCTGACAACCAATTTTATCTGCAGCACCTGTGGAAGAGTCTGTCACTCTAGTATTGGCCTTTATAGCCACTCCAGGCGCTGCTTCACAAACCACTGACCACCTGCAGGCGCTTACCCATTGTCTCCCGAGACAAGGAGACCAAAGAAGAAGAAGAGAAGTTAAAGGGAAGCCAAGAGAGGGCAGTCCCATTGTGCTGGACAATGGAGAAGAGGCACTAGAGGAGGATGGTGTGGTCCTCTGTGTTAAAGTCTGCAGAGAGGTCAATAATGGCCACGAGGGACAATGCTCTTTGGTCAGTCACGGAGGATGCCATTTGTCACCCTGTCAGACATTTGCCTAATAGAAAGTTAAAATTTCCAGCCCTTTCTGTTTTTATTTCAGATTTCCAGCATCCGCAGTATTTTGCTTTTATATTATGTCGATCTCGGCTGTTCAGCTGTCATGGGGTATTAAGCAAAAAAAACCAGATGTTTCCTTATGGGAAGGGGGTGTGGTGGAACAGACCAAAACATGATTTACCTGATGTATTTTTGAGAGTTTCCGATGTTATGAATTAGGTTGCTTTTAGTTTTAAGCATGAAGCTTATACTTAAACCTTTAAATATACAGTTAATACAATACTAAATGTACAGCCAAGTTTGACTTTGCAATTATAAGAGAAGTAATATAGTGCTCTAGTAGTGACCAAATTGTTACTCCTAATTTCCTTCTTATTTTTACAAATGATCTTTTTCTGATAAATACAGTTTTGTCTGAACCAAGTCACTGTACAGAGGCTGGCCATTCCATAGCAGACGGAGAGACTGGAGTATCCACACAAAAGAGTGAGGAGGCATTGTATTCATGTGCCCACTAACGCCATTCTAGAGAACCACTTCATGTATGGTTGGCATGGGCAGATCCAAGCAGCAGAACTCCTAAATGCTTGTGTTTTCTTATGTAGGTCGTGGCATCTCAGAGGGAAGATCATTTGCTGGCGCCGCTGGAATCCCATCATCTTCTGAGGAGGAGGAGGAAGAATCCTTCCTCCACTGGCACACCGTTCCCCTGCACCCTCCATCAGTACAGATACTCTCACCTTGGTGGAGATGCAGGGTCACTAGAGAGCAAGAGCGCCATACACATGTCCGAGCAGCTGACGAAAGCTGGGACAGGTGAGGACCGTGGGTGGCCTCGCCCATGCGGAGTCCACGACTGATGACAAATCTCTGGTGTTGACAGCACAGAACATGTTGGAGTTGCAGAGAGAGGTAAGGGAACATTTGGCAGAGCAGACAGAGCCAATGTGTGGCCAAGAGTGGACAATGGACGTGTCCATCCATGCCATGAGTGCTGCCATGTCTCAGGCATGTGAGCGCATGGCTTTCTCCATTGAGAGGCTGACGACCCTCCTGGACAGCCAGATCCTGGAGATGCAGGCAGACCTGCATAACATCACCTCGGCCATAACTCAATGCAGCAGTGGCAAGGCGAGAGGGGGAACGAAGAGTCTGAGTGTGGACAGCAGCTCCTCAGCCCCTCTGCCAGTGACCCCCAGCTTCAGTAGCTCTGGTGACTGAGGTGGCTCCTGCACCTGGGCAGGAGCCGCTCAGCCAGCCGGGGCCCTCCAGGCCTCAGTCAGCCAGATGACGCCCACCAAAGTCATCCCAGGCCATAGTTCAGCGCATTCAGCAGTTTGCCTTCACCATAGCTGCCACGCAGGGGAAGCACTTCGTAGAAGCTCATGGATGTGCGTGAAAAACATTACCTAAGTACACTTAGAGTTTCACGAGTGTATGAAACTTGGTCTTGTTATTACGTACTGTGAACATTTAAATAAATGGAGGTCACTTTCATTGTTGAGAATCTCTCATGTTTTCCCTGCTGCCCAGTCAGATACCACCTTCACCCTTGCTCCCTCAATGAGCTGTTGCTGCAGGAACAGGCAGTGTATGGTCACTTTTTCAGCTCTGAGAGTTTGTCTGGTGAGTCTGGGTGTGAGGTGCGGGAGTGCATTAGCAAAGAAGTGACACGCAGATATAGTGAGGTGAATCTTTATTGAGTTCACTGGAATGGGCATCATAATGGCAGGAACTAGGTATGTATTAGATTATCCTGAGCCTCCCTTGCACATCTCTTAATTGCCCTCGCCTCTGATACAAGGGCTTCATCATCCTGTGCTGGCTGCTTGGCATCCTCCTCCACATCCTCCTCATTGGATGAGGAGTGGCATTTAATCATATCCTCTTGATGCAAGGTTTCCCTGCTCTGCAATGCTAGATTGTGCAGCATAAATTCTGCACAATTAAGTTGTAATGAATGGTCCTTTTCAAACAGAAACAACCACCTCTTCCTATTAATTTCATAGGATGAACACGCCCAGTGAGGCGCAACTGTAAATCTGAATATTGTTTAAAAAAATCAAGATATTGGGTCATTTTCTTATAATCAACCTTCATAACATAGTGACTGTCACTTTATTTGGATTAAAACACTGTACTCAACACATGACCCAGTGACAGCAACAAATATTTATTTGTATCTTTTACCATCGGTGATTATGTCAAACGTGTGTACAAATAAACATTGAATCCATACAGCAAATAAAGTGACAAGTTGTCAGGAAAAACTTTTGGAAACCAACAAGCTAATTCTCATCAGCTTTCAAGCTTTTTCTTTTCTTAAACCAACTATAATGGCATTTTAGCCTCATTCTTGTTTAAATAATGAGACATTTATAATAAAGTAAATGACTTCTATTGTATAAAATAACAGCTTGTTCATGCGAAATCTGGAAGTTTGTAACACAATCTCTGGGTTGTGATGACTTTATAAATCATACAAGCCTCACTTCTAAAGTATGTCATCAGATCCCCAAGACCTGCACAATCTTTATGTACACTCCCTGCCACCTGCTTTCCTACATTTTCTCCAATTTGTTCCCGCAGCACCATTCCCTGGTCATGAGCAAGTTAGCATGGTGGGGAGAGAGAGAGAGAGAAAGCATTACTGCTGGAAGTGTGAAATAGCAACAGAAAATGCTGGAAATATGTAGATTATGCAGTATCTAAAAGAGTATTAATTTGGATGGAACCCTTTATCTGAAATCAGTCTTTCACTTTCAGATAGATTGACCTGATGCATCTTTCCAGTATTTTCCATCTTTATTTCAGTATGCTGGTATAGATTGAGCAAGACAGCATAAATGAAAGAAAAATGAACGACCAATAAATGCATTTAGAAGAAAAAAGATATTCAGTTTAACTTCTGAATTCTTCAAGCTAATAACATTTTATAAAATTATTTCAGTCATTATACTTTGCTAAAGATGGGAGTTCATTTCTGATCGGTATTAATGAAATATGTCAGCTTAGGATCTTATTTGGTTTATGATAGTGCATTACATTAAATATTGAAGAACATTAATTACCTCGGAGCTTCAGTTTCAACACAGATTGAATTAGGCAAATACATGAAAAATATAAATCTGTTAGTGCTTCACCATAATAAAGAACTCTGAAATTACTTATTTGGAACAAACAACAAGTAATGCAATGTGAATAAAAACAGAAAATGCTTAAATACTCAGCATTTGTGGAAAGAGAAACTGAGTTAACGTTTCAGGTCAATGACCCTTCATTAGAACTAACTGACTGACTGAGTTCTGACAAAGGGTCATTGACCGGAAATGTTAACTCCCCTTCTCTCTCCACAAATACTGCCAGACCTGCTGAGTATTTCAGCATTTTCTGTTTTTATTTCAGATTTCCAGTATCTGCAGTATTTCGTTCTGGTATTAATGTTTAGATAGAGGATCTGGATCGGCGCAGGCTTGGAGGACCGAAGGGCCTGTTCCTGTGCTGTAATTTTCTTTGTTCTTTGTTCTTAATACAAATGTTGCTCCTCTCTGCAGGTTTTTTTTGTAATTATCCTTATTTTAACTAGTCAAAAACAGTCTTGTATTTTTACCTGCAAAGCATATTTTGCTGGTCCTCACCTAACCACCCCCAACCTCCTCAGGAGATTATTTTAATATTTGCCCCATAACAAAAATAAGTTAAAATGATTAGGTAATGTGCCTGCAGTAACCAAATCAGCAAATGGTACAAACCAGAAATACGGACTTAGCAGCAGTGTTTTATGCAAGATTGGAACGCTGTTAAAAAAACTGGAAAACGGAATTCCTCCACCACCTATGTGCCTACATCTACATATACCACACACACTTGGTCCATGATCTGGGTGCTTCCACTCAATACAGCAATGAATTTTACAGTCAACAAAACCCGTACAAATGACAATATAGGGCAAATTGAATATAGGTAAATGGAAGCTCTTGCTTCATACAATTTTAACCCAACCTGCTGAACTAAACACAAATTTATCCCACCTAAATAGACCTATGCACAAGCCAAGAGAAATTTCTCAACCTTAAATATCCCAAGCGCACTTTCACCTGTACAACAGCACGCTGTGGTCATAAGATGCAGAAGTATCCACTTATCAATACTGGAGGCAGAAACTGTGGAAATGCATGGGCAGTTAGCAAGTTCCTGAAACTATACATCATGCAATAGGCCGAGAACATGCAGAATGAAGAAACAAGAGTCACAATGTAACATTTTATATCAAATAATAGAATGATTCAAGAAAGGTTGGGGTGGGGGGGGGGCGACAAAAAGCAGGAAACTACAGGCCAGTTAAGCCTAACATCTGTCATTAGGAAAATGCTACAACCCATTATTAAGGAAGTAGTAGCAGGACATTTAGAAAATCATAATACAATCAGGCTGAGTAAACATGGCTTAATGAAAGGGAAATAGTGTTTGACTAATTTATTAGAGTTCTTTGAGGATGTAACAAGCAGGGTGGATAAAGGGGAACCAGCAGATGTAGTGATGAAAGATGTTCTGATGAAAGGTCACAGACCTGAAACGTTAATTGCTTCTCTCTCCACAGATGCTGCCAGACCTGCTGAGTATTTCCAGCATTTGTTTTTATTTCAGATTTCCAGCATCCACAGTATTTTGCTTTTATTATAGTAGATGTAGTGTATTTGGATTTCCAAAAGGCTTTCGATAGGGTGCCACATAAAAGGTTACTACACAAGATAAGAAGTCATGGTGTTGGGAGTAATATAATAGTATGTATAGAGGATTGGCTAACTAACAGAAAACAGAGAGTTGGGATAAATGAGGCATTTACAGGTTGGCAAACTGTAACCAGTGGAGTGCCACTGGGATCAGTGCTGGGGCCTCAACTAATTATGATCTATATTAATAACGGATGAAGGGATCGAGCATATTGTAGCTAAACTTGCAGATGATACAAAGATAGGTAGGAAAGCAAGTTGTGCGGAGGACACAGAGTCTGCAAAGAATCACAGAATTGTTAAAGCACAGAAGGAGGCCATTTGGCAAGAGATATAGACAGGTTAAGTGAGTGCTCAAAAATTTGGCAGAGGAGAGTATAATGTAGGAAAATGTGAGGTTGTCCACTTTGGCAGGAAGAATAGATAAGCAGATTATTATTTACATGGAGAGAGACTGCAGAATGCTGCGGTACAGAGGGATCTGGGTGTCCTTGTACATGAATCCCAAAAAGTTAGCATGTAGGTACAGAAAGTAATTAGGAAGGCAAATGGAATGCTGGCATTTATTGCAAGGGGCTGGAGTATAAACAGTAGGGAAGTCTTGCTACAACTGTACAGGGCATTGGTGAGACCACACCTAGAGTACTGCGTACAGTTTTGATCCCCTTACTTAAGAAGGGATATACTTACATTGGAAACAGTTCAGAGGTAGCTCACTAGGCTGATTCCTGGAATGAAAGGGTTGTCTAATGTGGAAAGGTTGGGCCTACACTCACTGGAATTTAGAAGAATGAGAGGTGATCTTATTGAAACACAAGATTCTGAAGGGGCCTGACAGGGTAGATGCTGTGATTATGTTTCCCCTGGTGTGGAATCTAGAACTAGGGGGTAAAGTTTCAAAATAAGGCTCTCCCTTTTAAAACAGAGATAAGGAAGAATTTCTTCTATCAGAGGGTCATTAATCTTTGGAATTCTCTTCCCCAGAGAGCACTGGAGACTGGATCATTGAATATATTCAAGGCTGAGTTAGACTGATTTTTGATCTACAAGGGAGTAAAAGGTTATACGGGGCAGGCCGGAAAGTGGAGTTAAGGCCACAATCAGTTTAGCCATGATCTTATTGAATGGCAGAGCAGGCTCAAGGGGCCTACTCCTGCTGCTATTTCTTATGTTCTTATTAAAACCAAAGAAAGCACAAAATCAAATGTTGAGAAGGAATTACAATTTCCTAAACCAAGAAATAAAAGAGAGACCATGAGAAGTCTAACATGGAAAGAATACAAAAACAAGAAGCATAACTGACTTATCAATCAGAAAATCTTTGCTTCTACGCCAAAGCAATTCATTGAAGGTTGTGTGCTATCAGAACAAAGGGAAAAATGTCAGCGAACTACAAAGAATTATACAAGTGTGCCGTTTCCCACCTGTGCAAGTACGTTAGGAAGTTCATTGGCCCCGATATTTATGGGAAGGCAGGGAGGGAGCGGTGGTCCGTGTCAGTGGACAGAAATTCCAGGAATGCAGACAGAGGTCTTGCCGAATTTAATGGCCGGACCTCATTAAAAAAAAATTTTTAAACTCAAGTTTACTTCCCGACAGCTGGTCTGATTGAAGACTGGATGGCTGTCAGGCAGGAAAGTCTGCGACAGAAGGCTGCAGCCGGGGACTATTTGGGACAGACCCCAGACAAAGAAGTCTGAGGGTTGGTTGGGGGGGCTCAGAGAGCAGCAAAGTGACCGCAGGGGTGGGGTGGGGTGGGGAGGGGGGAGAGAGAGAGATATTGCATGGAAGGGGAGAGGCAAAGATCGCTGCAGGTTTGCTTGTGGGGCCAGGGTGGAGTACTCTTGCTCCTCCTCGCTCACAGGCAGTGCTGAAAAAGCAATTACCTGTTATATCTGGTAGCTCCTGCCTCCCTTCAGCTGCCAGGTTTCCCAGGCCCTTGGAAACCCGGCCCTCAGCTGTTAAATTCAAAAAGCTCCCGAAACTGGAGGAACTGAGCCTCACTTAAATATTATAATCACTGACCTGCACTGGACCCAAACCTGCCATGGTTAAACCATATATAGATGCACTATCAGCAGGTTGGGGTCAGGTTACATTTTTTTTCACAAATTTAATCCTCCTCCCTTCTGTCAGGTTGTTGGTGGGGTGGGGGGGAGGTGTGGGGCAGTTAGAATTAACCTTATTGTGTGGGAAATTATGGGCGGCACAGTGGTTAGCACCGCAGCCTCACAGCTCCAGCAACCCGGGTTCAATTCTGGGTACTGCCTGTGTGGAGTTTGCAAGTTCTCCCTGTGTCTGCGTTGGTTTCCTCCGGGTGCTCCGGTTTCCTCCCACATGCCAAAGACTTGCAGGTTGATAGGTAAATTGGCCATTATAAATTGCCCCTAGTATAGGTAGGTGGTAGGGAAATATAGGGACAGGTGGGGATGTGGTAGGAATATGGAATTAGCATAAATGGGTGGTTGATGGTCGGCACAGACTCGGTGGGCCGAAGGGCCTGTTTCAGTGCTGTATCTCTAAATAAAAAATTTTTAAAAATAAAAATAAACAAAGACACCCAGCCATACACTACATTGGTGTTCCGACTTATTGCATCAGTTCTTCGTGGCAGGTTCTAATTTTTTTTTCATCAGTAGTAAAGCTCCATACTATAAACTGATACATAAGTTACATTGTACAAACTACAAGTTACACAAGCACCATTTACATAATAGGATATGTCAAGCCAATCCTATTATGCTAAAGGACTGATTTAAAAATAAAATGATATAAACTATTTTAGGGACTTTCATTGCTTTCAGCTAAACATCTAAGCCTGATTTTGCCATGATAAGAGACTCTTATTCATCCGATAAGTTAACCTATTACTTGTGCTCGTTCATTGCATGGATAAAAATTAGGTCACTTCAGCAGTCAATCTTTTTCACAGCTCTAGGCTGGCAACATTGATTTTACAAATTTACACAAAGCTTGATTTTGCTATGCAAGACATGTTCATTCTGCACCAATCACTGCAAGAATTGCCATAAATATATTTTAGAAGATTTCGGGCACTAACCCCACTTCATCACTACTGAAGCAAATTTTGTTCAAATAACCACTTAAAGCCTTGCACAAAAAAAATCTGCACATCAAGTATTAACAGAGCACGCTAATATATTTTATATAAAGAATAAGAGATAGTTGACAGGGAAATGCGACAACAAAACTGATGCAGTTGCATGAAAATCTGCGTGAAGCTCATGTGATGTATTTGAGATACCTAAACCTAGATCATGTTTTAAACTTTTCACTACTTTCTTTGCTACATTTTATAGATGCACTCAAAAATATATTCTGAGTTACAAAATCACAAATGGGAGCGATCAGATCACTGACGGCACAACTCCGACACTGTTCATTATAGAAAACAAACTCAATGTCGGCAGTAAATATATTTTTGAATCTATGATGAAGAGAACAGTACTACCAGAACCACCACATTTATTGACAGAATATTCCTCCTTCCTTTTCAGGTCACACCAAAGTCAGCAATTGGGTGGTCTTGGTTTCTATATGCAGCATTCATTAGAAGTAAACGGCAATGACAATTATTATAGATGATTTATCTTTCAATGAGGCTCGATCTCAACGTACAGACAGGAACTTTCTTCATATTGAACACAAGGGGAAAAATTAACCTAAGAGTGATTTAAAAGTGTAACCACCACCTTGCAAAGTTTTATCTTCAAACATAATCTAGGTTTAGGTATCTCAAATACCTTACACGAGCGTCACTCAGATTTTCATGCAATTGCATCAGTTCTGCTGTAACATTTCCCTGCCAACTATCTTATGTTTTTTTGTATAAAATATATTGGAGTGTTTTGTCAATAATTAACGTACTGTTTTTTTTTGTGCAAGGCTTTAGCGGTTGTTTGAACAAAATTTGCTTTGGTAGTGATGAAGTCGGGTTAGTATCTGACATCTTTTTAAGAAGGATTTATATGACAACTCTTGAAGCGACTGTGGGGCAGAACGAACATGTTTTGTATAGCAAAATCAAGCTTTGTGACAACATAGTAATCCAGGACATCATTTTATAGTAGCATTGCACATGACATATCTGAAACATTGGGCTGAATTTTACCGGCCCCTGGACGCCTCAGGTCGCAGCGTGGGGGTCGGTAAAATTTTGCGGGGAGGCCTGCCTCGGCTCGCGATGTCGAGAAGGGCTCACCGCATATTACTGCGGCACAGTGGCGCAGTGGTTAGCACTGCAGCCTCACAGCTCCAGGGACCCGGGTTCGATTCTGGGTACTGCCTGTGTGGAGTTTGCAAGTTCTCCCTGTGTCTGCGTGGGTTTTCTCCGGGTGCTCCGGTTTCCTCCCACAAGCCAAAAGACTTGCAGGTTGATAGGTAAATTGGCCATTATAAATTGTCACTAGGATAGGTAGGTGGTAGGGAAATATAGGGACAGGTGGGGATGTTTGGGAGGAATATGGGATTAGTGTAGGATTAGTATAGATGGGTGGTTGATGGTCGGCACAGACTCGGTGGGCTGAAGGGCCTGTTTCAGTGCTGTATCTCTAATCTAATCTAATCTACTGGCGGCAGGGGCACCTCGGTGCGGCCCCCCCCCACCTCCCCACCCCCGCTGCCTGGCGGCAGGCCCTTCATTTGCATGTTCAAATGAACATAAATGAGATGTTAATGAACATACCTGCAGGTGGCGGATGTCCCACACTGATCTTACGCCCTCCATTCGGCCTTTGTGCACCTTTGGAACTCCGCATTGAGTTCCGAGGCAAGAACCCGGTGGGGAGGGGGGGGGGGAAGAATAAAATTTTCAGGGCGGGAGGGGTGGAGGAGCGGAGAAAACATTTATTATTGGCTGTGCGGATGGTGGGAAGGGGTTGAGGGTCAAAGGGATCAAATGTCAGGGGGGAAAGTTCGTGATACTAATAAAATTTTATCATGGCGGTAATGGGCAATTAATGTATGATTTATCCATTGGGGGGGGGGGTGCGATACGTGATTGACACCTGACATAACATTTTATTTTTAATTCCCAGAGATCAGGACCTTTAAATTTTACAATGCAACAGAAGGGCTTGAAGCCCATTAGAAATGGCGCCGGCGCCTGCATGTTGGCACTGGACACCGTTGCCGGGGACATGGCGGCCACCCCTACACATCATCGGGGGCAGCTGCTCAGCCCCCACTATTTAAATGGGCCCCGCGTGAAATATCGCGGAGGCTCCTTGATGGCCCTTCCATGCCAGAAGGCTGAATTGAAAGCGCGCCGCCAAGGAACGCCGTGCGCGATTAAAATTCAGCCCATTGTATTAACTGCTGTCAGACAAAAACAGAGGGTTTTTGAAAAGTTGCACTTGACAAAAAACAACACATATACATAATGACAATCATGGTTGTCTTTTTGAACCCTTCCCCCCACCCCACTCCCAAGAATAACTGCCAACAATTTGGTCTGATTTCTAAATTATGGTAGCAAAGATAAAAGGTACTATCTTTGGAAGCAGGCCAGAAACAAGCTTTCAATGAAAAGCATGAGGATTTTTGCTGAAGCTGCTTTGTGTGTATCTTTTTGTACGTTAAATTACACAGAAATGCATCTCTGGTTGTTTCCTTGCATGTCTATTGGTACAAGAATCCACAAACTCTGAAAAAGGAGGTGCACAGCTTGAAAAGAAATTTAAGACCATGGTCCTTTCTCAAGATTGAAAGAAAAAAAATTGTTTCAGGAATAATTCAGTTTACCAGGAGGAACAAGCTTCTTTTCAGAAATCAGCTTTCAAATGCACAAGGATATCTACACAGGGAGCCTGGGAGGATTGCTACACAACTCAAAGTCTTCCATTTATAGTCATTCGGGCAGTGAATAGGCACATTCCAAATGACACAAGACATATTCAGGTCCCTTCAATCAACAGACCTGATGTTTATTTTATCTCTGACACTGAATACTATAAAGACATATAGCATTATATTCAGAACATAAATATGCATGTATTTTTATTAATTATATTCTACAACATTATCAATCACAATGTTTATCCAGGTAGCTTATTAGAAAACTTGATCTGAAAAATATTCACCTTAATTACCGTTATTTGATTGCCCAAGATTAGTACTTAATCTTGTTAAAAAAAATTATTTATCCAAGTAGATTTTGAATAAAGCAGTACAAATTTAACGACTCTGCAGAGCATTTATGAAAAGGAATGGTGAAAGAAGGATTGTCAAATGGAAGTTTGTGTGTGAGACACTTCTGCTAAAAGGAGTGTGTGGCAGACTGTGGGGGTTCTAATACGTCCCAATCAGGCCCCCATTATGTCTTCATTGTTAGAGTAGAAGGTGAGGGTCACCTCCCATCAAGAAAAGGACAGCTTCCTTTCCCACAGAACCATGCCGGTCAATCAAAAACTCTGAAAGACGAGCCTCATTCTGCAGCCTTGATTGAGTACTAATGTCATTTGGATTCAACAAAGCCCAAAAAAGAAAAAAGGAATGTGCATTACTAACATCACTCTAAGAACGACAGTTAAACAGAAAGTGCTACTTTGTAAAGAAAGGGTGGTGGTGGGAAACAACAAAAGCAGATTTGTCACCACTTTAAAATTTTGAAATAAATTGCCCTTAGGTTGCAAAAATCCTAAATTCAGCATGGTACTTTCTGTATTTTTAATCTCAAATATTTGTAAATGTGTGACTTGGCTGCTGTACCAATGTTTTCCTTCAGTATAAACAGCCATTCAGGAGCATTGTTTTAAAGCTCTCAAATACAGGGTGTTAAAAGTCAGATGTCTATACAAATCCATAAGCACACAGAGTCTAAAATCAAAGCAATTTCCTTTTGATTAAGTCATTCAGCAACTATAATCCCAGTAGTGCTGCATTTCCTTAGCATTTTGAGAAAAAGCTTTAAAATGTTTGCTGTTGCCTTACCAATACAAAGTCAATATGTAGGTTCCTGTCCAGCACTTTTAACTAAGAAAGATGCAGAAACCAGAAGTGTACACAAAGAAGTAAAATATCTTCCATAAAGGAAAACAAAATGATGGAGAGCTTAATACTGTAGAACATTTCTGTTATTCAATTTATAATACAACCAAAATGCCATTTTATGCAGAATTGCAAGATAAAAGGAAAACAGCTCAACGGCAATTGAAGCTTGTGGACAAGGTTCCCAAATGCCTCCCATCAACAGTGAGAGAGAGGTACAATGATAAAATATGCACAACCATTCAAACTTCACTGCAAGTTGAAAATGTAAATTACTGCAAAACACATTGGACAGTGAAGGTAACTTTAGATATGTGTCAGACAGCATACAAAAAATAAGGAGTCCTTTCCTGGCCTATATGCACCATTTTTTCTTACTTGTTTATCTTTGCTTACAAGGCAACCTGTGTAAAACAGGATAGACCCTTTAGCACAGCCATTTCAGAGAACAGCATCTCTCTTTTCAGTCTTGTAGAATTCATAGTGTAGGGTGTTTATGTTTTCTTTTTAGTGAATCTAAATATAAAAGTTTTTTGACAAATGGAAACTGGGGAAAGTAGCGATGATTCTGCCACAAATAATTGTTTGAAGACTGACAAAAGAGATGGCCCAATTCTATTAAAGATTCAATGATTGCTGAACCCCTGATTGATGTTACCCCAATGTTCACTGGATTTTTAAAACAAACTTATTCTCAGGACTCCTGTCTAAGAAAGAAGGCCAATGCCTGAATTGTGACAGAAAGATCTCAAAGACCAGCAATGATAAACTGCTCCACAAACTTTCAGGGGAAAGGGAATATTACTGATATATTGTAGAGGCCAAAGGTAGACTGGCTAAGATAAATAACTCTCCCAGCTGTCTGAAATCAATTTTTAGACCAGCAAAAAATCACAGCAGTTTGGTTTTTTCATTCAACACTGAAACACAACTCCCCAGTATTTACATGTTTTTCCATATGTACTTTTTCTTTCATTCCACCCCATCATTTCTTTAGGTTTCCAAGTATCATAATTGTGATCAAAAGCAAGCAACTTTCCTCTCAGGTATCAGTCAATGGTGCACTCTAACAGAATACCAGGTAACGAGCATGGCTAACAAAAGGAAATCATTGTATGGGCAACCCACGTCCATCATAACGTGATACAGAGAAACAAATAATGTGGCCTGCTGCTCATGAGCTAACAATAATGTGAATTTGGATTATTTTCTATATTTTAATGTTGTTCTGAGGTGCCAAAGCCTACTGAGCCACAGCCGGGAAAAGTGGCAGGGTGGTGTGCATGGCAGGGGAGAGGGGGGGGGGGGTGGTGGTTGGCAGAGGGAGGGATCGTAAAGGCCTGGGAGCGATTGAAGGGTCGAGCAGTTATGGAGGTGATTTACAAGTTTGCAGCACTCCTGCTCTTTCTGGATCACCAGCAGTGTGGATCCAGCAGTTCTTGCTTCCCTTTAGTTGCCAGATGTTCCCAAAGCGTGGGAAACCTTGCCAACCAGCACAAAATTTAAAATGAAAGGCAATATCTGAGATGCGCAGCCTCATTAAAATATTTAAATGAGCCATCAGCCTCCTGTTAAGACCAGAAATGGGCAGGTGTGAGGTGGGTTCAGTTCGGGTTTGAGGGCCGGAATTTTACGAGCCCCTGGGAGATGGGATAGGAGACGAGGCCCATAAAAAAAGCAATGGAAGGTGGCAGGTGGAGTGCCTGTCGTCATGCAATTTTGTCATGGGCCAAAGATGGCCTTCCCATTCAGAGCCAATTGAGGCCCTAAAGTGACTGATTAATAGCTACATAAGGGTCTCTTTCTGCAGCCGCTGATATTTTACCAGTTGTGGGGGTGGGGAGGGGGCCTCCATAATGTAGAGAGATCACCAAGTAAAACACGGCAGCCTCCCTGCAGTAGGCGGGGGAAGCCCCCTCCGTGGGCAATCTGTGGCCCCTCTGCGAACCTCCGCCCTGCCCTTAATGTCCAAACTCCCCGCTGCACCCGCCACCCCCCTGGGGCCTGCTGGATTGGCTCCGGCGAGCCCGCCATACTTACCTGAAGTTCAGGGCTCCAGCGATGGTCCTGGGGCTTCTTACAGTGCCGGCAGTGGACACCACTCCCAGTGGTGCTGCCGATACTACTGAGCTGCTGAGTCTCTGATTGGCCTGCAGCTCTTGGAAGCGGGACCCTCGTCGGCTCCATAAAATTAGCCCGAGATTATTAACATTTTAACATCCCACCTGATCCAAACTCACCAGTTTCTGCGGTTAAGATTCCCCCTATTAACTGCCAGAAAAAGGGTTGGAACAATAAGAGATATTCCAAAATTCATCAATAAACGCATCGCAAAATCATGATGGAAATATGGTAATGAATTATAGAAGGACAGCATGATATGGGTTTTATTTTCCCTTTCCTTTTTCTGTCAGTTTTCTCACATGTACTCCACCTCTCTTGAAGGCATTGACTCCAAGGTGGACTCCATAAGACCTCTCTGGTACCCTGTCCAAATGATCATGTTCAAATGTAGGCCCAGGCAAATGAGTCTTGGTGGACTACTTATTACAGAGGCACACCACAAAACTCAATCCCACCTTTATTTCAAGTTCACATACAGATGCCCAGCAGTACTCAATGGATAACGTTCAGTCCTGGGGGGAGCTCTGGTTGATTTTCCACTCCCTTACCAATCTTGCTCCTGCCTTCTTGGCCAAGATGGGCTAGCTTAGCACTGCTCACGAATCTAACCAGATACCTGATTGGTTATTAAAACTCAGCTACATACTTCCATAATGAACTAGCCCATCGGAGGTAGCCTTGAAGTGGGTTTTCAGGTGGAAATAGAATTCCAGAGAGCTCATCTCCACTGGCTAATTCCTGAATAAATTCATTTGCACTGGCTAAATCCTGCTATTGTTTTCTAGAAATCACTCTCAGCTTTATTAGTTTTGACCTGATCACAATGAAATATTCTGGGTGAACTGACTTTAAAAGAGGTAGTCTACACAGAAGTCATTCTAGCAGTGGATAACAGCTATGCTTTTTACAACACAAGCTAACTTTATTAGGCATCTCCAGACAGTTAATTTTTTGTTTCCTTTTCTAAAGGATCACTGATGATGCAGGCACAACAGGAATACGAACAAGTCCACAGTGAAGTGAAGACATTACATGGTGCTGCACACTTTTGCTTTGTGTACACATTGCATTATCGTTAACCTGCAAAGAAACTGTTGTTAGAAGGGAAAAATAGTTTTGCCAGTAACTGGCTATGCAGAGTCAGTAAGGATATATAAAAAAAGTTCTTCATCCCTGCTACGGTACCTTAATCCATGTAAAACAAATCCTAATCTATGATGAAAGTATCCATTTTACATACAAACTCCCATTTAATTCTTTTTTGTCACAACTTGTAAACCGTTCAATGTACACAAACCATGCAAAATTTTAATATATTTCCATTCAAACATTTTTTTTCAGTCTCTGTCAATTCAAAGGTTTTTTTCAGTTGCAAACAATGTTACCACAGGGTGCCAAAGCTTTAGGGAAAGCCCTATATAGTCTGGTGTCACGAAAGGCTTGACAAGCAGTGCCAAATGGCTTCTTCAGAATACAAGATTTTAATGAAGTGACTGGGTTCTTTGTGCTGCAATTGAACAGCACAGATGCAAAGGTTTCTGCCAGGAGAAATAACTGCTGGTTTCAATGCATTAAATTTCACACATACTCATGCCTGCTACATAGCCATGCACTTAATCTGTAATTCATATCACAATTCTTCCAACTATCAGCTTTAATACATTAAAATGTATATTAAAACAATTTATCATGTAACATTTGAAGAAAGTGCCACTGCTGCAGTCACAAAGACTGAAAACCTATAAAAGTTGCTACAGCTGTCAACATTCCTCCCCACTCCCAAATTAAATTACATGGATGAAATGCACATAGAATTTTAAGAGATTAAGCATGCCACACGATTCAGTTATAGAGAGCAGAAGTACCACAAGGCTATAAAAATATTTTTTAATTGTATGGTGCACAATTATGCCAGCTATACAGCATGCTGGGTAAGTAGGGGAGTTCACTGAGTGCTCCTACTCTTTGCCATGTTTGCATAGACCACCATTCTCATCAAGACACTTTCTAGATGAAGCATGAAGCAATAAGGTAAAGGTTTGCCTAAAATTCAGATATGATTTCACAGCCATGATTTTTTAAAATTTCTGCCCTGCAAATATACAAAAGAGCACTTTGATTGTGCATTTCTATTTCATGTTGAGGTTATGCAGTACAAAGTTTCTTTTCATCTCAATGGCCCCATACAAGGCCAGAGGCAGAAAAAGCAGAATAAAACAAATGCTCTAAATGCCTGGAAGCTATGAGCAGGTTATATTTATTCTAGCTACAAATATTTGGATCAATAAGTACTACCATACACTTTACATTCCATTTATAATTCACTTCAGGTCTTTAAAATAACAAAAGGACGTTTATAATGTGAATGTAGAACGATAGTTTTCATTAACTAAGATAATAAAACCTGAGGATATGATCTTAAGCTCCAGGAATCACAAGCTTAACTTGAATAGTTTCTTATTGCTTGGAATTGTCCACGTATGAAACATATACTACACATCAGCCTTGTCTTAGGTAATTAGGCCAACAAGTGACAGACATCATTTTATGTGGATAGATGTAAAATAGTATGGGAATATGGAACTATAAGTGGCGGTATGTGTTAAATAGAACAGCAGTATAATATATTGATTGGGAGAAAGATCTTCAGGTTAGAATAGATAAATCTATGACAATGACAGCAAAGATCAGCCACAGTGAAAAAGACAAATGAGGTGCTTAAATATAAGGGGAACAGATGCAAAATTAGGAAGTTAGGAATAAGAATGTAATTCAAGCAGAACTATTCCACCTGTGCAATAACATAGAAGGAAAGGTCATTGAGAAGACAGTATAAATGGATTTAAGAGACAATTCCGAAGAGAGAAAGGGCTGAATGGTATGGCAAAAAGGTGTCATGGGGTCAATCTATGTAAAATCAATGGGTTTGTTGGACCCATTGACCTTTTTGTGTTTCTAAATTTAAATGTAATATTGCTACCTTATGCACAAAGCATTTGCAAACAGCTTCAGCCAGAAGTGCCGACTGGATGATCCATCTCGGTCTTCTCCTGAGGTCCCCACCATCATCGAAGTCAGTCTTCAGACAATTCGATTCACTCCATGTGGTATCAAGAAACAGCTGAAGGCACTGGAGACAACAAAGGATGTGGGCCCTAACAACATCCCAGCAGTAGTACTGAAGACTTGTGCTCCAGAACTAGCTGTGCCACTAGCCAAACAGTTCCAGTACAGCTACAACACTGGCATCTACCCAACAATATGGAAAATTGCCCAGGTATGTCCTTGATGTCCACAAAAATCAGGACAAATCCAATCTTGCCAATTACCACCAATCTTCTCTCAACCACCAGCAAAGTGATGGAAGATGTCGTTGATAGTGTTGTCAAGTGGCAATTACTCAGCAATAAACTGCTCACCAGTGCTCAGTTTGGGTTTTGCTAGGGCCATTCAGCTCAAGACCTCAATTCAGCCTTGGTCCAAACAGGGACAAAACAGCTGAATTCTACAAGTGATGTGAAAGTGAATGCCCTTGAAGTCAAGGCGACTGAGTGTGGAATCAAGGAGCTGTAACAAAATTGAAATCAGTGGGACAAGAGGAAAACTCTCCACTTGTTGGAGTCATATCTAGCACAAAAGTAGATGGTTGTGGTTGTTGGAGGCCAATCATCTCAGCCCAAGGAGATCACTGCAGGAGTTCCTTGGGGTAGTGTCCTAGGCCCAACCATCTTCAGCTGCTTCATCAATGACCTTCCCTCCATCATAAGGTCAGAAGTGGGGATGTTCAGTACAATTTGCAGTCTGTGCCCGCATGCAGCAAATCCTGAATAACATTAAGGCTTGGGCTGATGATCGGAAAGTAATATTTGCGCGACACAAGTGCCAGGCAACGACCATCTCCAACTAAAGAATCTAACCATCGCACCTTGATGTTCAATGGAATTACCACTGCTGAATCCCCCACACTATCAACATCCTTGGGGTCACCATTGACCAGAAACTTAACTGGACCAGCCATATAAATACTGTAGCCACAAGAGTAGGTCAGAGACTGGGAATTCAGGGGAAAGTAGCTCATCTCCTGACTTCCTAAAGCCTGTCTACCATCTACAAGGCACAAGTCAGCAGTTTGACGGAATACTTTCCACGTGCTTGGATGAGTGCAGCTCCAACAACCCTCAAGAAGCTCAACACCAAGCTCAAAGCAGCCCGCTTGATCAGCAACCTATCCACCCCTAAAACATTCACTCCGTCTACCACCGGCGATCAGTGGCAGCAATGTGCACCATCTACAAGGTGCAATGCAGCAACTCACCAAGGCTCCTTCAACAGCACCTTCCAAACCCGCAACCTCTACCACCTAGAAGAACAAGGGCAACAGACGCATGGGAACAACACCAGCTGCAAGTCATACAGCAGCCTGACTAGGAAATATATCGCTGCTTCTTCATCATCGCTGAGTCAAAATCCTGGAATTCCCTAACTATAACAGAACTGTGGGTGCACCTATATCACATTGACTGCAGTTCAAGAAAGTGGATCACTACCACTTTCTCAAGGGCAATTAGTGATGAGTAATAAATGCTGGCCTTACCAGCGATGCTCACACCCCACAAATAAAAAAACTGCTCATGCAGTTGAAGTATTCATAAAGGAAATAGATCAATCGCTCCATTTAGTAAAGAATACAATGATAAGAATGTGGGATAGAGAACAATCAAGAATGGTAAGATTACATTCTGAAACAGGGCTAGATGAGCAAAGTGGATCAGCTGAATGACCATTTTTCATTCAGTCTACTGATCATTTAATGCCTTTTTGCATTAAAAAGTTGAGGTATAAAATAAAGTAACTTTGAATTAAGAATATACCAGGAACAGACAACAGCTGGAATCGGCATTCTGCCAAAAACTGAAATATAACTGAAATGTTACAAACTGCTTTTCTAGTTCAAATTTGGAATTGTGTAGATGGTATAAGCCACATAAAAATGGAATACAAGGGCAAAGTCTGCTAATTTCCTTCAACTAAATGTTTTATATAAATAATGAATTTAACAGCTTAAATTACCCTTATTTTTCTTAATGGTGTTAATGTGACATTATCACTTCCTGAAACCGTTGAACCATAGAAAAATTACGGCACAGAAGGAGGCCATTCAGCTCATCATGTCAGTGCCGGCTGAAAAAACAAGCTGCCCAATCTAATCCCACCTTCCAGCACCTGGTCCATAGCCTTGCAGGTTACAGCACTTCAGGTGTCTGTCCAGGTACCTTTTAAATGAGTTGAGGGTTTCTGCCTCCACCACCGTTCCTGGCAGTGAATTCCAGACACTCACCACCCTCTGGGTGAAAAGTTTTTCCTCATGTCTCCTCTAATTCTTCTACCAATCACCTTAACTCTGTGCCCCCGGTAATTGACCTCTCCGCTAGGGGAAACAGGTCCTTCCCGTCTACTCTATCTAGGCTCCTCATAATTTTGTACACCTCAATTAAGTCATCCCTCAGCCTCCCCTGTTTTAAGGAAAACAACCCTAACCGATCCAATCTTTCCTCATAGCTGCAACTTTCAAGTCCTGGCAACATTCTTGTAAATCTCCTCTGTACTCTCTCTAGAGCAATTATGTCCTTCCTGTAATGTGATGACCAGAACAGTAAGCAATACTCCAGCTGTAGTCTAACCAGCATTTTAAGTGGCACAGTGGCGCCGTCGTTAGCACCGCAGCCTCACAACTCCAGTGACCCGGGTTCAGTTCTGGGTACTGCCTGTGCGGAGTTTGCAAGTTCTCTCTGTGACCGCGTGGGTTTCCGCCGGGTGCTCCGGTTTCCTCCCACAGCCAAAGACTTGCAGGTTGATAGGTAAATTGGCCATTGTAAATTGCCCCTAGTGTAGGTAGGTGGTAGGAGAATGGTGGGAATGTGGTAGGGAATATGGAGTTAATGTAGGATTAGTATAAAATGGGTTGTTGGTCGGCACAGACTTGGTGGGCCGAAGGGCCTGTTGCAGTGCTGTAAAAGAAAATAATAAAACATGCCTGCCTCTGTACTTCGGCCAATAAAGAAATGCAATCCATATGCCTTCTTCACCACTCTATCTCCTGTCCTTCCACCTTCAGGGATCGGTGGACATGCACTCCTAGGTCTCTCACTTCTTCTACCCCTCTCAATATCCTCCCGTTTATTGTGCATTCCCTCGCTTTGTTTGCCCTCCCCAAATGCATTACCTCACACTTCTCTGGATTGAATTCCATTTGCCACTTTTCCACCCACTCAACCAAACCATTGATATCATTCTGGAGTCTCCAGCTATCCTCTTCACTATCAGCTACACGTCTAATTTTTGTGTCATCAGAAAATTTCCCAATCATGCCTCCCATATTTAAGTCCAAATCATTAATATATACCACAAACAACAAGGGAACCAACACTGAGCCCTGTGGAACGCTACTGGAAATGCTTTCCATTTGCAAAAACATCCATCGACTACTACCCTTTGTTTCCTCTCACTGAGCCAATTTTGGATCCAACTTGCCACATTCCTCTGTATCCCATGGGTTTTCATTTTACTGACCAATCTGCCATGTGGGACCTTGTCAAATGCCTTACTAAAGTGCATGTAGATCACATCCACTGCACTACTCTCATCAATCCTCCTTGTTACTTCCTCAAAAAACTCAATCAAGTTGGTAAGGCATGACCTTCCCTTAACAAATCCATGCTGACTATCACTGATTAATCCATGCCTTTCTAAGTGGCAGTTGATCCTGACCCTCAGAACTGAATACAATAATTTAGCCACCACCGAGGTCAGACTGACTGGCCTATAATTACTTGGCCTATCCCTCACATCCTTTTTAAATAACGGTATAACGTTCGCAGACCTCCAATCCTCTGGCACTTCGCCTGTATCCAGTGAGGATTGAAGATGGTCCCCAGCGCATCCGCGATTTTTTCCCTGGCTTCCTTTAACAACCTGGGATGCAATCCATCTGGCTCTGGTGATTTATCCACTTTCAAGGATGTCAGACCCTCTAGTACTTCCTCTCTCATTATGCTTATCCTATCTAATATTTCACACTCCTCCTCTTTAACTACATTGTCTGCATTAACTCTCTCCTTTGTGAAGACAGAGACAAAAAATCTCATTAAGAACTCTACCCACATCTTCTGCATCCACGCATAAGTTCCCTTGTGCATTTCTGATAGGTCCTACCCTATCCTTAGTTATCCTCTTGCTCTTAATGTACTGATAAATCATCTTTGGTTTTCCTTGATTTTACCTGCCAATAATTTTTCATGTCCTCTCTTTGCTTTTCTAATTTCCTTTTTTACTTCACCCCTGCACATCCTCTAGGCTTTCTAAAGTATTAAGTTTTTTGTCGTGGGAGTCAGTTGCTAGTCATCACCAGAGCTGGCGGACAGCCATAAAGGTGGGGCTAAAGAGTGGTGAGTCGAAGAGACTTAGCAGTCGGCAGGAAAAAAAGTTAGAAGCACAAGGAGAGAGCAACTGTGTAACAGCCCCGACAACCAATTTTATCTGCAGCGCCTGTGGAAGAGTCTGTCACTCTAGAATTGGCCTTTATAGCCACGCTGCTTCACAAACTACTGACCACCTCTAGGCACTTACCCATTGTCTCTCGAGACAAGGAGGCCAAAGAAGAAGAATATGTTTTTTGTGATTGCCATAAGCTTTCTTTTTCTGCTTTATCTTACGCTGTATGCTTCTAGGTAACCAGGGAGCTCTCGATTTGGCAGTAGCACCCTTTACCTTTCTGGGGACATGCCTACACTGTGCCTGTAGTATCTCGCTTTTGAATGCTTCCCACTAGTTTGCCACTGACTTTCCTTCAATTAGCTGTATCCAGTCCACTTTCACCAGATCACCTCTCAGTTTCATAAAATTTGCATTTCCCCAGTTTAGATCTTTTACTCGTTTTATCTTTGTCCTTTTCCATGATTATGCTAAAACTAACTGTATTATGGTCACTATCTCCAAAATGGTCACCCACTATTACTTCATCCACTTGCCCAGCTTCATTACCGAAGACTAAATCTAGAATTGCGTCCCCTCTCGTTGGGCTCGTTACGTGCTGGCTAAAAAGTTCTCTTGAATGCAGTTCAATAATTTTGTGCTTTCTGTGCCCTTCACACTGTTAATATCCCATTTGATATTAGGGTAGTTGAAATCCCCAACTATTATTGCCCTATTGTTTTTGCACTCACGAATTTGCCTACATATTTGTTCTTCTATCTCCCTCTTGCTATTCGGGGGACGATAGTACACTCCTACTAGTGTGGCTGCCCCTTTTTTATTTCTGAGCTCCACCCATATGGCTTCATTTGATGATTCATTTAGCATATCATCCCTCCTCAAAGCTGATTGATTCCTTAACTAATAATGCTACACTCCCTCCTTTTTTATCCCCCGCTCTATCCTGCTTGTAAACTCTATATCCAGGGATGTTGAGCTGCCATTCTTGCCCCTTTTTAAACCAAGTTTTCGTTATTGCAATGATATTGTGTTGCCATATGTCTATCTGTGTCCTCAGCTCATCGGCTTTACTTACTATACTCCTTGCATTTAAATAAATACCCTTTAACACTGCCAAATTCCTGTGCTGCACACTTTTTAACCTTTGTTTCATCTGTCTTTCAGAGTCACTCGCCTCCCGTTCCCTGCCCTGAAATTGTCCTATCTGAAACTGCCCTCAGATTCCCATCCCCCTGCCAAACTAGTTTAAACCATCCCCAACAACACTCGCAAACCTTCCTGCAAGGATATTTGTCCCAGTCCTGTTCAAGTGTAGACCATCCGGCTTATACAGGTCCTGCCTTTCCCAGAACCAGTCCCATTGCCTCAGAAATCTGAAGCCCTCCCTCCTGCACCATCCCTCCAGCCATGCATTCATCTGGTGTATCTTCCTATTTCTATACTCACTAGCACGTGGCCTTGGGAGTAATCTGGAGATTACTACCTTTGAGGTCTTGTTTGCTAATCTCGTTCCTAACTCCCTAAACTCAGCCTGCAGGACCTCATCCCTCTTTCTTCCTATATCATTGGTACCAATGTGGACCACCACCTCTGGCTGTGCACCCTTGCCCTCCAGAATGCTCTGTAGCCGCTTGTTGATATCCATTACCCTTGCACCAGGGAGGCAACATAACCATCCTGGAATCAGGTCTGCGAACACAGAAACGCCTATCTGTTCCCCTAACTATAGAATCGCCTACCACTATTGCTCTCTTGTTTTTTCTCCTCCCTCCTTGCACAGCTGAGCCACCCATGGTGCTCTGGTCATGACTCTCACTGTACTCTCCAGAGGAACCCTCTCTCCCATCGGTACTCAGAACTGAAAACCGGTTAAAAAGTGGGATGCCCTCCGGGGAGTCCTGTTGTACCTACCTTGACCTTCTTGTCTGTCTGGCAGCCACCCTGTCCCTCTCTGCCTGTGCTCTCTTAAGCTCCGGGGTGACTACCTTCTGAAATTTGCAGTCCACACGGTTCTCTGCCTCGCGGATGCGCCGCAGTGAGTCCAGCCGCTGCTTGAGTTCCGAAATCCGGAGCTCAAGTTTCTGCAGCCGGTGACACTTCCTGCAGATGTTTTTGTCGAGGACACATGGTGCGTCCACGACTTCCCACATACCACAGGAGGCACATTCCACTCGGCTGAGCTGCCCTGGCATTACTTAGCTGGTACTATTCTCATCTGTGGAGCTTGTGCCCTACTCTACTGCTCATTTCGAAGTCCACCCTGTTTGCTGAATGAAAAACATTTCATGGCATTAAATACAATATTTTGTCCAGTATTCCCTTCCAGTACCATTGCTTCACTTAGGGCTCTAAACGTATTCTAATCTCCCTGTATTAACAGTGCCATGTCACCAGCTTACATTTCCTTTCAGAACTTACTTCAATTTTGTCTGTTTTGGCATCACCCCAATAAAGTTTGTCTTCAGCATAGTCCAATGCCAAGCCATTGGGCCAACCCAAAGAGGTGTTTACCAAAATTATTCGATCAGAGCCATCCAGGTTTGCACGTTCTATCTTCGGGTATTCGCCCCAATCTGTCCAGTACATATAGCTGTAAAAATATTGATAAAATTAATTCTTGCCCTTTTTGTTTTTAGAAATAAACTCAATAGTAACAATACAAATCACTACTTTCTTTACAATAAAGTTACAGTAATGCTGTTAACAATTGTTTGCCAAAAGATCACTTTCTCAATAGTTGGCACTTTTAAACAGGAAACAATCTTATCGCCAATACGCTTTAAAACATAGCATACAAAATACACATTTTCTAAAATTATGACCGAACATTTAAATAGCGTTCACACCAAAAACCTTTGCGTACATACCCAGTCACTGGATTAAGGACAATTGCTCGAGGCTCATCAAGACCTTCTGCTATCAGTATTTTCCTAGATGTCCCATTAAGCCGGGTCACTTCAATGCGGTCAGTTCCTGTATCTGTCCAATAAAGATTTCGTGCTATCCAATCAACAGCTATTCCATCTGGGTGGTTAACTTCTGTGGTCACCAACGTTTGGGCCCCCGAACCATCCAGAAATGCACGACGAATAGCTCTAACTTCATCATCAGTCCAGTAAATATATCCCTCCACTGGATCATAGTCTATTGCTATTGCATGTCGAATATCATCAAGCTGAAGAATAACATCTGTGAAATCTGGCATGTCTAAGGAGATGCGCCGTAGGTCTGTTCTTCTCGCAAGCAGCAAGACCTCTTCTGCACCTATTGTAGGGCAGAATAACCGTTAATTCCAGGGCTGCCTCGAAACACAACATTTAGCTGGAAAAATACATTTATGCAGTCAAAGCCAAGTAAGATTAACAATGTTATGTCCTCCACTCCAAACAAAACAGAACAAAAGAAATTCCAGACACATTCATCCCTAGGCTGAACAGCAATGAATATAAACAGAGGAAGGCGTCTTATAATGGTGCACCTCATAATGAGAGAGACAGAGATTCTATGTTAGTACCCCTTTTAAAAACCATAATTAAAAAGAATTTTGACCATCAACCTTTATTTATTTTGGTCTTTTTGTTGAGTGCATGTCTTCGTTTAAAAGTGAGTATCTATCACCTAATTAAATTGATTAAGAGGACCTGAATTAACATAAAAAGTTGAAACGATAAATTCACTGAAGTACACACACCATCAACTTCAGTTTAAAAAAAAAGAACTTTACAGCCTTCTGGCCTCAATACTGAGTTCAACAATTTCAGAACATAACCTCTGCCCCCATTTTTTCAGACAGCAGCTGTGGTGATGATTCTGCTATTCCCATTAACACCTCCTCTAGATCCATCTTTTTTTTAAATTTGTCCCATTACATCTTTTTTGTTATTTAATTACCCTGCCTTCCACCCTATGAGACCTTTCCTTTTGTTCTTTCCCCCACCCTCCACTCTTTCCCTGCCTCTGTACTTAGTTACAACCTGTTACATCTCTGCGTTTTCCAGATCTGATAAAAGGTCATCGACCTGAAATATTGGGCTGGATTTTACAGCCCCAGCAACGTCAGAAATTGTGGTTGGGGCAGGGGGGAGGGGTGGAAAATGCCTCCAGCAGAGGCCCATCATGGGCTTCGACATCAGGAAGGCCCGGCCCGATATTGCTGGCAGCGGCGAGGCCTCGTGGTGGCGCGCCCCATCTCTGGCCGCTCGGCAACTGACCAAAATTTAAATAGGTTAATTTATTAAAATGAATGAATTAATTACTTACCTGCTCCTGCCATCCATTCCGGGGCGATATTGGTGCTGGTGGCCGGCACTCCTGCACCTTCGAATACCTGCCCAGGTATCCGAGGCGGAACACTGGTGGGGAGTGGGGAGCAGGTAAGTTTTTCAGTGCGGGTGAGGGGAGCGGGGTCAAACTAATTTCATTGGTCTCAGGGGTGGTGGGGGGAGGGGTAAAGTTTAAAGTTGATGAACTTTGTGGGGGGGGGGGAAGGTAGGGAGCACAAGTTATGTGTTTAGGGGCAAGGGGGAAAAGGACAGATAATTACTTCTATGCTTATTGGAGGGGGTGGGAGAGGGTCAGGATCACTTTATTTCTTTTTCAGCATCATTGCTCCTTTAAAAATTTAAATTGCAATGTAAGGCTCGAAGCCCTTTAAAAATGGCATTGGCGCCTATGCAGTGGCACCTGATGCCATTGCCGGGGACGGACCACCCGCCCCCTCCACGTCATCGGGAGGAGGTATGGGGAGGTAGTGGTCCGCTCCAGCCATTTAAATGAGCCGCCACGTTTAATATCCCGGTGGCTCCGCGAAGTGCAGTCCGCGCAGGTGGACTGCCATTGCACACGTCCGCCACCAAAAAACCCATCCCATTGACTCTGTTTCTCTCTCGACAGATGTTGCCTATCCTGCTGAATATTTTCAGCATTTTCTGTTTCTTATCAGTTTTAGTAAGCTGCCCAGATAAGTCAGTCAGTATTTACGGTTCAACATAAATATTTACAGACATATATACTGAACCAAAATGCTAATTGTTTTCAATCATTTAGTTTCTAAAAGGGGTACAGAGGGTAATATTTCCTCGCTAAGATTTTAAAATTATAGTTTTAGATTTATTATGCCAAAGCTTACTCAATAGATTGTAATTTCATTACTTTGACATTAGTTATATGCCTTTTATATATATTCTGAACCTCCTTTCACAAATGAAGCTCAACCGATATAATGTTTTATTTGAATATATCATTCCAAAAATAAATTTTGATCAAAAGGTTTTCACAAGTGAATCACCTACATTTTAACCTGTAATACTCTATATCTGAGCATTTCATTAATCAGCATGAACATATATTCTCCACAGTCACACTAGTGCTCTTTCATCATGACAATTATTTATCTCATGTTGGAAAAAGATCAAAGCGATTTTTTAAAAAGCAATAATTATTCAGTTAAATGCTTGACTGGCTAGCTGGAGGCATGGAGGTGATGTTGAAAAATTGCAAAACACAAAAATACAGCATGACAGTAATACAGAATACTTGCTATGGCGTGAAACAGTGATAATTCACCCATGTTTATTACTATTAATTGGCTCTCAAGCACCATTTCTTAATTGCCAGCACAAACATGTCTTCTGGGTAAGAACGAACAAACGAGCATTTACATAGCAACTTTCAAGATCTCAGAATGTTCCAAAGTGCTTTACAGCCGATGAAGTACTCACTTGAATTGTAGTTATTGTTGCAATTTGCACTCAACGAGCCCCACAAACAGCAATGAGATAAATGACCAGATGATCTGTTTTTTGGGAGTGCTACCACTGAGACAGGGCTGCTGGGTTTTCCCCATTGAACTACTGTCTTCATTGGTTAAAATGCATCAAATATATTTTTTAAAAGTTCCAATTCTGATTAACTGTTATACTAAAATGAACACTTTTTCACGTGGCTTATGAGCCCTCCATTAACAATTACATTGTTATAAACATGAAAGACTATTTATTTGGACAACAGCACAAAAAGCAATAATCACTTTAGGACAGCGTTAAGAAATTGAACATTCCAAGCAAGGGCAGTGATATGCAGTTTAATAGATGGTCACAAAGATAAGGCTGAAACCCAATCACGGAGTTCCAGTTTGGTCAAACCAGGAAAAAGAAGCTTATGTTTATAATCGGAACCCAGAAATGATGTCACAACCTTTGTGCATTCTATCCTCATGTATATTTCCACGTATGGTATTTGACATAAAAACTTTTGTTTTAAAGTGCCGTTAAGGATACATAGATGAGTTTTATAGTAATCTCACATGGAACAATTACTGCAGGTTTGAACGGAAAATAACTGGCTGTATGTAATCAGAAAATTTCAGGCAGAGCACAAATGTTATGTTTTAATCACACAAGCAAAAACAAAAGGCTACCTACCTTAATCTTTCGTTTGAGGAGGCATTTATATTGTAACTACCAATCTGAGACTGGTAACTGAAATTTGCTTTCTAGCCTGGTAAAACCGTGTTTATATTGCTTGGCTCCTGGCTGGCTGGGAAATCTAATTGTCCTGCTTAGGAGAGAAATCTGTGCCGGCACTGACACAAAGATGCACAGAACTCTCTCCCAACAGTAAGAAATTTAAATGGAGCAGCAGCAGCACAGATCTGCTGTGCACTCTAAATATTTAAACTGAGGTCAACATAGATTTCAAAGGTACCAGGCTATTTGAGTACAGACATTGCTAAGAATTGAAAAACCTTCTTCAAGCTTTTTAAAAAAAAAACATTCTAACATTCTTACTATTGTTCCAATAATCAAAACAAAACTGAAAAATGTTTATCAGATTTTCCCCTCAACACTAAATTCTTGTTGGTATTACATAAATACTTTCAACTTCCATTTAAAACATTTCTCTCATTAATACCTCTACTTGGTAGGTGATGGTGACATATTGATGCATTTGCTTGAAAGTTCTTCAGTGTTATTTTAACAAAGGTGTTACCCATTCATATTAAAAAGGTTAATGCCCTTCATGTGAATATGTACTTTAGTAATGATGCACAGCATGAATTCAACCCCACATTCTTCCAGTGACATTCATTTTCTCTAGGTAAGAGGAAGGCTTGGCAAATTGCTCTCAAGCCCCTGACAAAGGCACTCCTTAGGTGGGTACAAGAAAATGTACAAAAGAAGCCTGTGAAACTAGGTGGCCAAATTCCCCTCTTGCCTTCTGCGCAAGCACTTGGCCTCTGTTCAGCATCATCTTGTGATGGTGCAGTTTAATCAGGAGCTTAACATATGGTGAAATCATAGCTGTGAATCTATATCTTAATAACCACCCATTACTCAGTGAGTTGGAGCTTCAATGTTTATGCCATCAACTGCCCCTTATTTCAAATGGAATTAATTGATGTGATGCAATTGTTGATTTTTAATGAGGCAATTATTCCTATCATGCAGTCAACCTATCACAATAAACTTTAGCTATGAAATTACCAAGGGAGCATGCAGTCCTGTCCAAGATTTATATTCTGCTCAACACTGTTACCCAGATAAGAGTATTTTCAACACCTTGACTGGTATATGGCAGTAAAATAGTAAAAGGGGGAACTTCTTTGGGGGGTTGGTGGTGGCAGTTGTGAGGATAGAGGATAAAAAAAACTGTTGTTCTCCAACAGAAATAAAATTCCTTTTATTCAATTTTGGAATTGTAATAACACATCATATTGAAGTACCATCTAGGCTGTTTTGCTCTATATCTGAAGAAAGGGAGTACTGTGGACGGAAGATCTACGAGAGGCCACAATCTATGCCTTCTGATAAAAATTTTACACGAATTTTAAAAAAACCTTTGGATAGTAATGGAAATTCAAAATTTCCAAAATGAATAGTTTGAACAAGCCCATGAATCATCAACACAAATTATAAATTCTTGCACAGTTCTTAAGAGTTTAATCATGACCTGCACACTTTATATTTTGGAAGGTTAATCAAACATTTACAATTGTATTTTATTACAGGTTACAAGAAAAACTCAAAACATATCTGTGAACCATGCTGAACCACTGACTGCATTTTAAAAATTTAATTCTCCAACAGACCCTTACGTAGCAGAGTGTTTGCAGCTAGCAACCCATTCTCATACAATGGCACGGGAGTGCTGGATGCAAAGATTAGAAGCTCAGATTTCAGTGCTGCCCCATAGATCAACTTCAAACTGAATTCTATTGCAACTCACTAACTGTGTAATACACAAGTCAACAACAACTTACATTTATAGAGCATCTACAGAAAAATGACCCAAGGTGCTTCACAGAGACAATTCTTTAAATGGGCTAGAATATGAAGGTACACAAACAATAACCCTTTACTTTTTTTAATTATACGCAAATAATTTTACAAATTCAATAGCTATAGATCTCCTTACATAATGAGACTCCTTACATAATTACATTAAATTATCCAGCAATCAAAATTGACAGAGGAAAAGAAACAGTCACTTGTGCAGCAAAAAAAGTACCATTTCAAATGTTGTGAAAGATAAGTCAAGGAAACAAGAAAGCCATTTAGAATCCCTAATATTTTGAAAGTGATACTTTTTTTTTGCTATTTCATTGATTTTCAAAGTGAATTTTACATGATAGACTGCAGTATATAGTGTAAACCAATGCAGCTTCCAACTTCAATTAGTTTTGAAATGCAATGTGTATACATCATTTAAATTGTTATTGATTAAGGCTGCATTATTAATAGTAATGCTTTAGTGCTGAAAATGCAGGTTAAATTACATTTATAAAATTTCAATCAGGAGTGACAAAAAAAAGGGAGAACATCCCACAAGTTGACAAAGAGTCTTTTTCATCCTCCTCTGCACCACTTTCAGAATTTGACAGGTGACAAGATTGTTTATAATATAGTAACAAATGTGCCAATTTATCAACCTAATGCAAACAAATGTAAAGCACAGTTTCAGTTCCCCCAAACCCTGCCAGAGCTCCTTGCTATTCCTGTCCCGTTTGTCTATCTGCTAACCAGATTAGTACAATGTGTCATTGTTTCATTCAAATTCTTAGTCAATGCCACTGGGAACTCTTGTCCTTTCCACTCACTAACTGTGTAATCAAACAGGCCGTGAACAACATGTTTCCAAAGCTATTCTTCCTGCCCTTTAAATGCAGTAAAGAACGTCAACATTGTAATACGTACTGCCTGAATGGAACTAATTTACAGCATTCATATGTGCTATGCTTGGACCTGATGTGATGCTTGCATTGAGAAGGGTTGTTTATTTTACAATCTGTGTCTTAGTTTTAACTTACAACTAATGTGCCAGGAAGCTGTTAAGGTTACAGTGTGAAAGCACAATGTTGGCACTTTTCATTAGGCAGGCTAAGTGTTTCAAGACTGTGGATGCATCAATGAGTTTGTGTCTCAACAACCACCATTCATTATAATGAATGCCTGTTTTCAAACAATGTTGTTTTTTGTTAGGATTTTTAACTTACAAATAGAAAGAACATGCAACATTTTGAACTTAAAAGCATCACAAAGATACCAGATTTATAGTTATCACAAGATTTTTAAAAACAATATAGAAAGGAAGTTCAGAACAACATTGCTTTTCTCAACTTTTCTCAAAGTGTGATTTTCCCTTCTGTTTTTGTGTAACTTTAGCATTCTGCCTGAAACACTGGCAGTCAAACTATTTTCAAATTTTTACCAATGCTGGTTTATAACTAATTGCATAAAAGGTATATGGGAATTGTTTAGGGTGATACTTTAATACTCTTTGAAGGAAGGCACTTGAAGGTGGGAAGGTCCCACGACTAAATAAAATGCAGATTTTCAGCATGTGAATCTGATTTTATCACTTTATTACTGAGGTCACACACAAAAAAATCAATGGATCCAAATTAAGCATATTATGTGGCAATTCCCCTTATAGTTGAGTCTGTTCTGTAATATAATTTGCTTAATTTTATAATTGGAGTTTCATATGAGAAACATTTTTTCTTACCCCATATTGGCAGAAATTCAGGTTATAGAATGAAGAAGCTAGGCTTACTTTCTAAAATAATCAAATACACTTGCATTCAAGGCAATCCCTCAAGAAATATACGAGACAACGACCAACCTTACAAAGCTCCCGAAACTGGAGGAACTGAGCGTCACTTAAATATTATAATCACTGACCTGCACTGGCCCCAAACCTGCCATGGTTAAACCATATATAGATGCACTGTCAGCAGATTAGGGTCAGGTTACATTTTTTTCCACAAATTTAATCCTTCTCCCTTCTGTCAGGTTGTGTGTGGGGGGTGGGGGGTGGGGATGTGGGGCAGTTAAAATTAACCTTATTGTGTGGGAAATTATGGGCGGCACAGTGGTGAGCACCGCAGCCTCACAGCTCCAGCAACCCGGGTTCAATTCTGGGTACTGCCTGTGTGGAGTTTGCAAGTTCTCCCTGTGTCTGCGTGGGTTTCCTCCGGGTGCTCCGGTTTCCTCCCACATGCCAAAGACTTGCAGGTTGATAGGTAAATTGGCCATTATAAATTGCCCCTAGTATAGGTAGGTGGTAGGGAAATATAGGGACAGGTGGGGATGTGGTAGGAATATGGAAATAGTGTAGGATTAGTATAAATGGGTGGTTGATGGTCGGCACAGACTCGGTGGGCCGAAGGGCCTGTTTCAGTGCTGTATCTCTAAAACTTAAACTAAAAACTAAAGCTTCTAGCCACCAAAATTCTCACATCCATGTCAGCTGACATTCACAAATACCTTTTCTCTCTGTTCTTTCTCATTTTAACCACCACATTCTTATCAGCAGTTGCTCCTGCTTTACTTCAGTCTAGGATCCCATTACCTCCTCTTTTATCTCTCCTACTGGGTTGTCTCCAATTTTAAATCTGCAGTGGAAATCTGGATTGAAGTTGTGAGTCAGATGTTGTTATAATTTAAATATCACTATGCTGGAGGAGCAGAATGCAGCTACAGCTGACAGGAACAGATGATAGGAATGCATTGGTATGGTGGTAGTACTGTACTGACCAGGGATAGGCACCAGCATGTTGCACTACAGACATCTGACAAAATTATTGACTGAGCCACGGACATGGATACAATCAATCGGTATATAAAGTGTATAGCCAGCTTAATGCCATCGAAACACAGTCTGATTTAAAACACATCTCTCCCTATTTAGTGAGATACCCGGCATTATTTTTGCTTGCACAAGTAGTCATTGTCTGCTTGCACACTTGATGAGTGATGCAGAGAATTAGGATGTATGTCCATCTTTCAGGAATGATCTTGATCTCTTTCTCTCTCGCCAAATCTCTCCCCCTCCCTCTGTGTCCATCCCGCTCCCCTGTGTGTCTCCCTCTCTCTCACTCCTGTCTCCCCTCTGTGTCACCTTTTCTCTCCCCGTGTCCTTCCCCTCTCCCTTTGCTCTGCTCTCCCTCTCCCTGCCCCCTCTTTACCCGCTCTCTCGCCCCTCCCTGTCCTTTGCACCCCTCCCTCCCCCATGCCCCCTCTCTCTCCCCCCCCTTACACCCTGTCTCTCTGCCCCTCCCACTCTCTCCCCCTCTCCCTCCCTTTACTCCCATCTCTTTCTCCCTCCCTCTCTCCCCACCCCATGCATCAGAAGCGGAAACACATTGCCGCTCGGCACCAACATCACACGCAGAGAAACCAGCTGAGAAAATGGACTGTTTGCCTAAAATAAATCTTGCTCTGGCTCAAAGAAGTCTTGCCTTTCCAGTTCTATCATTTGTTCCTGTGCGCTATCTGTTCAGACAAAGCCAGAGAGTAGCTGACTGACAGCTCCAGTCTTCCTACCGAGTCTGACCATCCATGCATTTCGATTGGACAAAGGTCCACTCACAGGCAAACCATTTGCACTTTTGATTGGCGGGCCAGATACAAAACTCTGGTGGGCTGTAGGAACTAGCCGAAGCCCTATCCTTTGTAATTACTTCCGCTCTTGATAATTATAGATGTCTTGCTCCAAGCCTTTAAACTTATGCTTCAAAACACAAGTTTAAAGGCTGGAGCAAGACATTTGAAATTACCATGGACCTCAAAATTTTTACCATGGACACTGGCGTCCATGTTGCAGACCCCTAGTACTGACGCTTTTGCCAATTGTGCTGTTAGAAAGTAAAATCAGCAAGGAGATTAACCTGGGGAAAGATATGATCTGTGTCTTCTCAACACTTACCCCTTCCATTCTACTTCTTGCAACTCATCATTCAGCTATTATGGTTTTACCAGTTGGAAATCTATATGCATTTCCTTCCACTTTCCACCCTGCTTCCAAAATCCGCATCCAACCCCTCCTCTTTGTCAGTTCCTCATCCAAGCATCTCCTCCTATTCCCATACTAAGCATCCACCACATCCTTATTGCAAAGTACTCGGAGGAGCAAATGCAAGTAGATATTGATCAAGGATCAAGGAGCGTCATAGAGTCATTTATAGCACAGAAGGAGGCCATTTAGGCCTTTAAATTCATGCCAGCTCTCCATGGAACTATACTGTCAGTCCCACACCTGGCTCAATCCCCATGGCCCTGCAAATCTATTTCTCTCAGGGGGCCATCCAACTTCCTCTTGAAGTCATTGATCGTTTACGCATCCACCACCCTTGTGAGCAGCGAGTTCTAGGTCATTACCACCCGCTGCGTAAAAAGGGTCTTCCTCATATTCCCCCTGCATCTCTTGCCCGAAACTTTCAATCTGTGTCCCTTAGTCCTTGTACCATTGGTTAATGGGAACTGGTTTTCCTTGTCTAACATCTAAGCCCGTCATAATCTTGTACACTTCTATTAAATCTCCCCTCAATATCCTTTGTTCTAAGGAGAACAAATCCAGCTTTTCCAACCTAACCTTGTAACTAAAATCCTCCATCCCTGGAACTATTCTGGTAAATCTCCTCTGCACCCTCTCAAAGATCCTCACATCCTTCCTGAAGTGTGGTGTCCGGAACAGGATGCAATACTCCAGTTGGGGCCTAACCAGAGCTTTACAGAGGTTCAGCATAATTTCCCTGCTTTTGTACTCAATGCTAACATTTATGAAGCCCAAGATCCCATATACTTCATTAACCACTGTCTCAATATGTTCTGCCACCTTCAAAGATCTATGCAAATGCACCCCCAGGTCCCTTTGTTCCTGCACACTCTTTAGAAGTGTGCCATTAAGTATATATCGCCTCTCCCTATTCCTTCTGCCAAAATACATCACCTTACACTTGTCAGTAATAATTCCATTTGCCACCTGTCTGCTCATTCTGCTAGCCTATCTATGTCCTGTTACAGGCAGTTCATATCATTCTCACTGTTTGCTGCACCACCACATTTGGTGTTGTCAGCAAATTTCGAGATTCTACTCTGTATTCCAAGATCGAAGACATACATATATATCAAAAAAGCTGTGGTCCCAACACTGTCCCTTGGGGAACAACACTGTCTACCATCCTCCAGTCTGAAAAACAAGCATTTACCACGACTTGCTGTTTTCTGTCCTTAAACCAATTTTTAATCCAATTGGACACTGACCTTCCTATTCCATGAGTTTCAATTTTCTTAACCAGCCTTTTATGTGGTCCCTTATCAAATGCTTTCTTAAAATCCATATAAACAAAATCCACTGCATTCCCTACATCAAGCTTCTCTATTACTTCATTAAAACATTCAATTAGATTAGTCAAGCATGATCTGCCTTTTACACATCCATGCTGGCTATCCTTAATTAACTCAAAGCTCTCAAAGTGTCTGTCAATTTTTTCCCTGATTATTGTTCCTGAAACCTTACCCACCACTGTTGTTAAACTAACTGGCCTGTATTTAGGAGATTTAGCATTATAACTGGCTAATTAAATTTTGTAACACAGGAAAGGAGGACTATTAAAGTAATGCAATCACCACAAGCATGCCAGCCTGGCAATACTATTCATGTACTCCACATGTAAACTGAAGTGCATTTTCAGTCAAAATGTATAGCACTGAGGGTGTAAATTCAAAATGAGAATCATAAAATAATAAGGATGTAAACAAAATATGCAATATAAATTTTAAGCATGTTAAAGGTATCAATTTGAACATGTTTATAGAAAGCATTAACATTTCATCAAAATATGAAAACTTAACTCATTGAAACTTTACAAAATTCTATAATCAGAATAAAGTTAGATTGCGCCTAAAAATAAAACTGCACAATACCACAATATATATTTTATCAATTTGTTAAGCCAGATCTGTTAATGAATACATTAATATTTTGAAGTTACATTTTTGTATTGCCGGTACATCAAATAAAAATGGTGGAGAAAAATAAACTATATAACTGATGGATGTTGCGTGCTGGACAAATTTAATAGTGCAAACATAAGGAGTAAAGTACAGGCATGAAAAATTTCACTTCAAACAAACTCTATTTGAAATTCGAGAAATTATTTTTAGAATATTTACTTAAAAATAAATTTGTTTGGAATTACCAGTTTTGTTGAAATGAAGCGCTAAACATCTATTAATGAAAACTTTCACTTTTCCCCTTTTCGGAATTAGGTCTTAGGTCCAACCGTTTGATGAGAAAGATCTCAGGAAATTATAAGTAATAAAATCAAAAACAAATATTAGGTGAAATCCACGTAATTTCCAAAGACTTGTTTCATCCAAGCATAATTCAAACCAGTGAAAGTATGCTCACTCTTTTCTCCTAAACTACAAAAATTAAGTTGGTCATATCAATAGGAGTTATTACCTTTTTTACAAATCTTTCCATCTTTCTCCAGCTGGACACCAGTTGGGCAGGCACATCTGAAGAATGGTTCTTTTGGAGACAGTAGGCATAAGTGAGAACATCCTCCATTGCTTTCATCACATGGGATGCGAACTGTAAAGGATGGGTAAAAGGGGGAAAAAAAATGAACGTCTTTTCCAGTGATGGAATCAAATTCAACAAACTGTCTAACACCAAAGTTAAAATGAATCAAGTATCCATCTCCTGCATAAAATGTTAACTAATTTTCTCTTTTCCACTTCCTCTCCTTTACTGAAGGCACTGACTCTTTGCTGATGAGCAAACAGTGGCAAGATTGGTTTCAGTGACTCCCTCTTCTACCATAAACAAGCAGCTGTTCTTTACGTACGAGGCTTGTGAATAAGTGTAAACAGATTTTTCAACTGTGCAGTGCACCATACAAAACCCCATCCTATCCATACACGTGCATATTCCAGAGTTTGTTAAACTGGGATCAGCAGTGGAAACATTGGCTGATTTCTCACTCTCCCTCACCTGGAGTCATAAAGTCATTTATGGCACAGAAGGAGGCCATTCGGGCCATCGAGTCCATGCCAGCTCTCTATGGAGCTATCCAGTCAGTCCCACTCAATCCCCCCCACTCCATCCCCGTAGCCCTGCAAGTTTATTTCCTTCAAATGGCCATCCAATTTACTTTTGAAATCATTGATCGTTTACGCATCCACCACCCTTGTGAGCGAGTTCCAGGTCATTACCACCCGCTGCGTAGAAAGGTTCTTCCTCATATTCCCCCTGCATCTCTTGCCCAAAACCTTCAATCTATGTCCCCTAGTCCTTGTACCATTAGTTAATGGGAACAGTTTTCCCTTGTCTAACTTATCTAAGCCTGTCATAATCTTGTACACCTTTATTAAATCTCACCTCAATCTTCTTTGCTCCAAGGAGAACAACCCCAGATTTTCCAACGTAACCTTGTAACTAACATCCCCCATCCCTGGAATCATTCTGGTAAATCTCCTCTGCACCCTCTCAAGGACTCTCACATTTTTCCTAAAGTGTGGTGACCAGGACTGGATGCAACATTCCAGTTTTGGCCTAACCAGAGCTTTATAAAGGTTCAGCTTAACTTCCCTGTTTTTGTACTCAATGCCTCTATTTATGAAGCCTAAGATCCTATAAGCTTTACTAACAACTCTCTCAATATGTCCTGGCACCTTCAAAGATCTATGCACATGCACCCCCAGGTCCTACTGTTTCTGCACACTCTTTACAATTATGCCATTAAGTATATAATTGAGTATTGCTGAAAATAGAGACATGTTGTCGAAGCTTTTCGTCTTGCACTCATCAGGACTATCCGCAAGAATAACCAATGTCAGGGAAAACAACAACTTATGGTGCCTGAGAAGAGAGTGCTGATTGGCTGACGAGTGAACTCTGATTGGTAGAGGCATTGCCATGGAGAATGCACCAGTTTACAGTGACTGACAGTTAACTACCAAGCTTTGTTTGAAATTTAAACCAGGCAGCTTGACTCTGATTGGTCAAGGCATTGCCCTAAGCAATGAACCAGCGAATGGCTGTCACATATTTTGTGCAGCTGAAACAGTCGCAATGTTTGTACATATTCTTTCTGTCTGCAAAGAACAGGGCCCTGTGTATTAATATATGTAGCTTCCAGTATGCGCAAGTGCGCCACACTGTGAGCCCTACTGACAATCTTAAATTGGTTGTCAGCGTAATTCTTAGCACACTGTGGATTATTTATCAAATGTTGTCCAATCGCAGAATCACATCTATAGCTGGACACTGTGTTTTGAGTTTTGCAAGCACGGGCTGGTTGGGTACGGCCTGTACCTTGCCCGTTGCGAACAGCAGAAGGGACATGTTGTTTGATACGATCCGCAAGTCTTTGGGACATACGGCCTGTATACCTAGCATCACACTGACATGCATTGATCCTCCCTATCTTCCTATTTCTACTCTCACAAACACGTACACTGGGAGTAATCCAGAGATTATTACCTTCAAGGTCCTATTGTTTAACTTTCTCCCGAGCTCCTGAAAATCTGACCATAGGACCTCAATACGTGTCCTCTCTATGTCGTTGGTACCAACACGTAACACAACTTCTGGCTCACTCCCTTCTCCCTGCAGAATATCCTGTACCCTCTCCATGATGTCCTTTACCCTGGCATCAGGGAGGCAACACACAATGCGGGATTATGATAACAGTTACAGAAATGCCTATCTGTCCCCCTGACTATGGAATCACCTAGAACTGCATATCTGCACTTTGCTGCTCCCTCCTGTACAGTCCCTTGCCCATTGGTGTCATGGTCTGGACTGCACCCCTTCAAGGTATCGTCACTCCCAGCAGTATCCAAAGCAGAGTACTGATTTGAGTAACACACACCCAAAAGATTCTTGCACTTGCTGCCTCTTTTTACACTTCCGGATGGCCACCCACCTACTATCCTGAACTCCTCCTGCCTGTGGGGTGACCACCTCCTGGAAAGTACGGTCCATAAAACTCTCCTGCTCCCTGATGCTCCACAGTGATTCTGGCTGTCCCTCAAGCTTGGAATTCCTGAGCTCGAGCTGAAGCAGCTGGAGATATTTCCTACACATGTGGTTGCCCAAGACACGTGGAGTATCCTAGAGTTCCCACATGTTGCAAGAATTGCGAGCCACAGGTCACAGCTGCCCATCCATGAACTAAAACAAAACATCTCTATTCCCTTTTCAAACTAATACCTCTAGTCCTGCTCTGTGCTTATTCTATTAGAATATTTATTGTTACACTACCTCAATTAAAAATATTCAAGTTCCCAGCTCATAATTTAAACCAATACCTTAGTTTAGAGAGAAAAGAGAAAAATACACACTAATCACTTACCTTCTTCCCTGTGATGTCACACCGTGATTTACTTTAAATGCAGTTGCTTGGCACCTCCCTCTCAGGCCCGCTCCTTTACATCATCACTGGTCTCGCTGTGCTCCCCCTCAACCCGCTCCTTTATCCTGCTGCCAGTCTCGCTGTACCCCTCCTCAACCCGCTCCTTTATCCTGCCGCTGGTCTCGCTGTGCAGCTCCTCAGCCCGCTCCTTTACACTTTCACCGTTTTGCTGTGCTCCCTCTCGGCCCACTCCTTTAGACTGCCGCTGGTCTCACTGTGCTCCCTCTCCACCCAGTACTTTCACTCCTTTACACCGCTACCGGTCTTGCTGTGCTCCATCTCAGGCCCGCTCCTTTACACTCCTGACAGTCTCAACCTTATCACTATCTAACTCAGTACAGATTTATCATAACAAATTTGGAACCTTTTTAGCTTTGTTTGGATCAGCAACTCACTCACTTAACTGGTCCCAATTTTTCATGTGACCCTTTCCTGTCCTCTACTCTGCCTGTTCAGGTCATAGAGTTACACAGCACAGAAACAGGCCCTTCGGCCCATCGTGTCCATGCCGGCCATCAAGCACCTATCGATTCTAATCCCATTTTCCAGCACTTGGCCCGTAACCTTGTATGCTATGCTGTTTCAAGTGCTCATCTAAACACTTCTTAAATGTTGTGAGGGTTCCTGCCTCTACCACCCTTTCAGGCAGTGTGTTCCAGATTCCAACCACCCTTTGGGTGAAAAACCTTTTCTTCGAATCCCCTCTAAACCTCCTGCCCCTTACCTTAAATCTATGCCCCCTGGCTTTTGACATCTCCACTAAGGGAAAAAAGTTTCTTCCTATCTATTCCTCATATTTATATATTGATCTTCCAGTCCCATTTCTAACTAGAATGCAAATAAAATAGGATTGGATAGATACAGCATTTTTCTTTGTTTCAAAAGACACCTTTGCTTGCACTCAAAATGCAGTCTTTGATTTTCTACTGCATTATTCCTGACTTCCCTAATTAAGATTCAAATATCCTTGGAACAGGAAGGCTGGAAGTGACTCATAAAACTGAAAATTTGCAAGGCTGGCGTGATGAAAGAGATTAGCTTTATGTGGCATGACAAAGAACAATTTTATTTAATTGCCGCGATGTGAAATTAAACATTGTACAAATAAAGTGCTGTGTTTTTTTTGGACAGGCTTTCTTGATTTTGGATTTGGATTGTGTTGATATTGACTTACTCGTTTTGCTGTGAATGTTTTTTCAATTGTGAATCAACCTGATGTACAAAACAGTTTAAGGCAGATGAAAATTTCACCACATCATAAGAAGGCCTACTTTGAAGGGAACTGAAATTAATCCTGAGAAGAAACTTGCCCATATGATCCCTCTAAAAAAAGAGAGATGCTTGTTTTCCTCCTTAATTAACAGTACACTAATGAAATATGAATATGTATGATTCCTAAGAACTAGTTTTCATCAACAGGAGAGAAAGAGCAATCACCAGTTATTTCATTAAAACTGGAATTTGAATTTCACTACCACAGTGTTTGGCTACACAAGGGGATTTTTTTTTTGGGTTGATCTACCTAGGCTTTCACTGACAGCAAGAATCTTGGCATGGTTCTTGTTTTTGAATTAGCTTTCTGCACTGGCTATCATACAGACATTTTGAGATTGGAATGGAAATGGTTGGAGGAGGGCAGAAATGGAAACATGAAGCAAAGTAAATTTTTAATGTACGTGTTTATTGACAACCCAACCACTAGATAGCTTTGCGTTGTCAGGAGATCTTCAACAGCTTACCGATTACTGTACTCTGCCCCACTTTGTTCTTAGTGACAAATCTGAAAACTTAATTCAGTATTCTTGTAAAGATGACAACTTTTAATGGAAATTAAAATTACACTGGATAATTCAGCTTCTGAACAGTGCAGAACTAGTTTACATATCCTATCTTAAAGCAGTTGTACTGGCTACTAATGTTCTGTGGTAATGACTGAAATAGAACAGGAGAAAATATATCCCAAATTTGGAACAGGCTTTCAAGCTAAGATGCTAACATTTTAGATGATAATTTTGTTTCATTACCATCACAGCTGTAGAAGAAGTCAGACTTGCTACAAAAATAGAGACTATTTTTAGCAACTAAGAATTTAAATTTACAATGAGGTAGAAATTCAATTCATGGCCACCCATTGTTCTGGTGTAAAATCAGTGTTAGACCACCAACTTTCATCTACTAAGATGATCTACTAAGTCTGAACTGCAATGGAGGAGCAGTGGATGCCATATGGGCTTGGCCTGAAACAGGCAAATCAGAGTTCTACACCGAATGAATGACCAGGATAAAATGAAGGTACTAATGGGCACAGTGTTCAACATGCATACCCCACCTAATTTTACCAGACAACGAATGGCCTAACCAACCATCATCCTTAAAGGAACCACTGGAGACTGTTCAAATAAAAGGCCCAGAATTCTTTTTGTTTTTATTGCTATGTTTCTTTTGGGGCTGCAAAAAAAACTCCAGCCGGTGCTGGCCTGTTCAGTTAAGTATGGAATCTATAATAAATTTCCTAGCAGCATTTTCCTCAACAGTAAAGCTATGTTACTGTTGCACATCACTGTCCCATCCATTCACCATGAAGCCACAACCCTCGGAAATTCTAGCCAATCAGGGAAAATGCACATCAACCCATTCACCAGGACCTCAAAAACGTCCCCAACACCACCTGAAGTTGCATAAACCCTTTTGGACCCGCGCATTCAACCTTCAACAATGCGACTTCAACCTTGATGAAGCTTGGAAAGCCAAATGGGGTTCACAGGAAGTCACTAACACATTGTGAAAGACCCAACACAGAAGATTATCTTCTGTGAAGTTCACAGGCAACCCTAAACTGCATCTGCACAAACCACTCTAAAAAAGGGCTATTGAACTGCCTATTGTGTAAACAGAACAGGCTTAAGTGCCGAAAGCAAGGTAAATACACATAGCACGAGCAAACGCCTGCTCCTGTCAATCAAAGCAGCTAGAGCAGCTAGAAACAGAGTTTCTTAAAGGGGAAACAGTGCAGAATCATCGAACAAGTCTTAAAGCAAGTTTTTTAAGCAAAAGAACAGTGGGAAGACGGATATCAAATTTCCCAGCATGAACTGGAAGGCCTTGAATATCCTATCTGAGTTCCAACTGTTCAACCAAAGAATACAGTTATGCTTCACAGATCAAGCAATGGTTGAACCAAAGAAACAAGCTCTAAAAATACTGATAGCAATTGGAAATGAGAGATTACACAGAAACAACACCTCTGGATTATCTGACAAGGACCTGAAAGCTCCCACAAAGATATGGAGAATGCTAGAAGATCAGCTCTGATTACACGTGAATTTTAGAATTCACTGCCTGGAATTGATGTCCTACAGGCAAAAGCCACAGGAATCAACAGACCAGTTCATCAGTAGATGCCATAGTAAGGGCAACAAATGAGATTTCACAGAAGCTGAGCTGTGAGACCGAATAATGGAACTGATGATTATATCAACACTCATTGAAGTGATTCAGAAAGACCTCTTGGGGAAAAAGGAAGGTCACAGCATCGATGCACTGCTGGAAGATGGCAGGAAATACAAAGCCATTGCAGTTGGACAACAGCACCTGCAAGCACTAGGTATAGCCAACAGTATTGGCACCATAACTAGGTCAAAAAGAGCAAGCAAGCTGTGTGGTAAGTGCGGTCTGTCCCACTCACTGCAGAATTGCCCTGCATTTTGTGACCTGTGCAAGGCGTGCGGTGCAAAAGGACACTGGGCCCACCTATTCGAGACATCTGGCTTCAACGACACAGTCAGAAGTCACAGTAGGACGCAGGCAAACAGAAGACAGGCACAGCAACAGGGCAACAGCAGCAAGAAGCACCAGAGACCTGCGTAAATGCAAGCCGCTACACAAAGTCTGCACCGCAACAGTCCTGAGACAAGACTCAATGAGGAGTAATTCTCAGCCAGAAGACGACCAGGCGTTCCACATGATGAACCTGACACATCACGTTTAAAATAACTTTCTTTTGGTTGCAGCAGCTTTTTCAGAAGCGGAGAGTGTGGAGCGAACTATCAGCTGGGAGGTCAGTTTCAGTTTAAAGTTAAAGTTAATTCCCTTTTGTTTCGGAGGACCAGGGGACTGCTGGGTAAGTCAAAATCTATATATTTGGGCAGTTTAAAATAACTTTCTTTTGGATGCAGCAGCTTTTTCAGAAGCGGAGAGTGCGGAGCGAACTATCAGCTGGGAGGTCAGTTTCAGTTTAAAGTTAAAGTTAATTCCCTTTTGTTTCGGAGGACCAGGGGACTGCTGGGTAAGTCAAAACCTATATATCTGGGCAGTGGCTGAACCCGAGACACGACACATGTAGTGTCTCCCACCCACCCTCCCCCTCTAACCAAAAAAAAAGGACTATGGTGTGTTGATAAGGTAAGCTTTTTATTTTATTTCTTCTGCATCGTGTGATTGGTAAAAATTTACTTTCTTCTTTTACTTTTTTGACTTATCTATTAATTGGTTATTTGAAAGAGACCACAGCAGAGAAGAATCAAAGTATTTAGCTCATAAATTTATATAAATTAATAAAGTAATTAACTAAGTAGAGATGGCTGGGCAGGTGATGTGCTGTAGCTGCATGATGTGGGAGCGGGCTGATCCCATTGTGAACGGCAGAGACCACATCTGCGGGAAGTGCACCCAACTCCAGCTCCTCGAGAACCGCGTTAGGGAACTGGAGCTGGAGGAACTTCGGATCATTCGGGAGGCGGAGGGGGTTATTGAGAGGAGTTATAGGGAGGTAGTCACACCTCAGGTAAAAGAAGTAGGTAGATGGGTTACCGTCAGGGGAAGGAGAGGGAACCAGCAGGCAGTGCAGGGATCCCCTGTGGCCGTTTCCCTCAACAACAGGTATACCGTTTTGGATACTGTTGGGGTGGGGGGGGGGGGGGACTTACCAGGGGTAAGCAATGGGGTACAGGTCTCTGGCACAGGGTCTGTCCCTGTTGCTCAGAAGGGAAGGGGGAAGAGGAGCAGAGCATTAGTCATTGGGGACTCCATAGTTAGGGGAACAGATAGGAGGTTCTGTGGGAACGAGAGAGACTCACGGTTGGTGTGTTGCCTCCCAGGTGCCAGGGTTCGTGATGTCTCGGATCGTGTTTTTGGGATCCTTAAGGGGGAGGGGGAGCAGCCCCAAGTCGTGGTCCACATAGGCACCAACGACATAGGTAGGAAGAGAGATGGGGATTTAAGGCAGAAATTCAGGGAGCTAGGGTGGAAGCTTAGAGCGAGAACAAACAGTGTTGTTATCTCTGGGTTGTTGCCCGTGCCACATGCTAGCGAAGCGAGGAATAGGGAGAGAGAGGAGTTGAACACGTGGCTGCAGGGATGGTGTAGGAGGGAGGGTTTTGGTTTCCTGGATAATTGGAGCTCTTTCTGGGGTAGGTGGGACCTCTACAAACAGGATGGTCTTCACCTGAACCAGAGGGGTACCAATATCCTGGGGGGGAGATTTGCTAGTGCTCTTCGGGGGGGGTTAAACTAATTCAGCAGGGGGATGGGAACCTAAATTGTAGTTCCAGTGTACACGATGTTGAGAGTAGTGGGGTCAGGGATAAGGTTACAAGGACGCAAGAGGGCACTGGCAAGCAAGAACCTGGTTTAAAGTGTGTCTACTTCAACGCCAGGAGCATCCGGAATAAGGTGGGTGAGCTTGCAGCATGGGTTGGTACCTGGGATCTCAATGTTGTGGCCATTTCGGAGACATGGGTAGAGCAGGGACAGGAATGGATGTTGCAGGTTCCGGGATTTAGATGTTTCAGTAAGAACAGCTAAGATGGTAAAAGAAGGGGGGGTGTGGCATTGTCAATCAAGGAGAGTATTACGGCGGCAGAAAGGACGTTTGAGGACTCGTCTACTGAGGTAGTATGGGCCGAGGAGAGGAGAGGTCACCCTGTTGGGAGTTTTCTATAGACCTCCGAATAGTTCCAGAGATGTAGAGGAAAGGATAGCGAAGATGATTCTCGACAGGAGCGAGTGTAACACGGTAGTTGTTATGGGGGACTTTAACTTTCCAAATATTGACTGGAAATACTATAGTTCGAGTACTTTAGATGGGTCAGTTTTTGTCCAGTGTGTGCCGGAGGGTTTTCTGACACAGTATGTAGACAGGCCAACCAGGGGCGATGCCACATTGGATTTGGTACTGGGTAATGAACCCGGCCAGGTGTTAGATTTAGATGTAAGTGAGCACTTTGGTGATAGTGATCACAATTCGGTTAGGTTTACCTTAGCGATGGGCAGGGACAGGTATATACCGCAGGGCAAGAATTATAGCTGGGGGAAAGGAAATTATGATGCGATTAGGCAAGATTTAGGATGCGGAAGGAAACTGCAGGGGATGGGCACAATTGAAATGTGGAGCTTATTCAAGGAGCAGCTACTGCGTGTCCTTGATAAGTATGTACCGGTCAGGCAGGGAGGAAGTTGTCAAGCAAGGGAGCCATGGTTTACTAAAGACGTTGAAGCGCTTGTCAAGAGGAAGAAGAAGGCTTATGTTAGGATGAGACGTGAAGGCTCAGTTAGGGCGCTTGAGAGTTACAAGCTAGCCAGGAAGGATCTAAAGGGAGAGCTAAGAAGAGCGAGGAGAGGACACGAGAAGTCATTGGCGGATAGGATCAAGGAAAACCCTAAGGCTTTCTATAGGTATATCAGGAATAAAAGAATGACTAGAGTTAGATTAGGGCCAATCAAGGATAGTAGTGGGAAGTTGTGTGTGGAATCAGAGGAGATAGGGGAAGCGTTAAATGAATATTTTTCGTCAGTATTTACAGTAGAGAAAGAAAATGTTGTCGAGGAGAATACTGAGATACAGACTACTAGGATAGATGGGATTGAGGTTCACAAGGAGGAGGTGTTAGCAATTTTGGAAAGTGTGAAAATAGATAAGTCCCCTGGGCCAGATGGGATTTATCCTAGGATTCTCTGGGAAGCCAGGGAGGAGATTGCAGACCCTTTGACCTTGATCTTTATTTCGTCATTGTCGACAGGAATAGTGCCGGAAGACTGGAGGATAGCAAATGTTGTCCCCTTGTTCAAGAAGGGGAGTAGAGACAGCCCTGGTAATTATAGACCTGTGAGCCTTACTTCGGTTGTGGGTAAAATGTTGGAAAAGGTTATAAGAGATAGGATTTATAATCATCTTGAAAAGAATAAGTTTATTAGAGATAGTCAGCACCGTTTTGTGAAGGGTAGGTCGTGCCTCACAAATCTTATTGAGTTTTTTGAGAAGATGACCAAACAGGTGGATGAGGGTAAAGCCGTGGATGTGGTGTATATGGATTTCAGTAAGGCGTTTGATAAGGTTCCCCATGGTAGGCTATTGCAGAAAATACAGAAGTATGGGATTGAAGGTGATTTAGTGCTTTGGATCAGAAATTGGCAAGCTGAAAGAAGACAGAGGGTGGTGGTTGATGGCAAATGTTCATCCTGGAGTTTAATTACTAGTGGTGTACCGCAAGGATCTGTTTTGGGGCCACTGCTGTTTGTTATTTTTATAAATGACCTGGATGAGGGTGTAGAAGGGTGGGTTAGTAAATTTGCGGATGACACGAAGGTCGGTGGAGTTGTGGATAGTGCCGAAGGATGTTGTAGGTTACAGAGGGACATAGATAGGCTGCAGAGCTGGGCTGAGAGATGGCAAATGGAGTTTAATGCGGAAAAGTGTGAGGTGATTCACTTTGGAAGGAGTAACAGGAATGCAGAGTACTGGGCTAATGGGAAGATTCTTGGTAGTGTAGATGAGCAGAGAGATCTTGGTGTCCAGGTACATAAATCCCTGAAAGTTGCCACCCAGGTTAATAGGGCTGTTAAGAAGGCATATGGTGTGTTAGCTTTTATTAGTAGGGGGATCGAGTTTAGGAGCCACGAGGTCATGCTGCAGCTGTACAAAACTCTGATGAGACCGCACCTGGAGTATTGCGTGCAGTTCTGGTCACCGCATTATAGGAAGGATGTGGAAGTTATGGAAAGGGTGCAGAGGAGATTTACTAGGATGTTGCCTGGTATGGAGGGAAGGTCTTACGAGGAAAGGCTGAGGGACTTGAGGTTGTTTTCGTTAGAGAGAAGGAGGAGGAGAGGTGACTTAATAGAGACATATAAGATAATCAGAGGGTTAGATAGGGTGGATAGCGAGAGTCTTTTTCCGCGGATGGTGATGGCAAACACGAGGGGACATAGCTTTAAGTTGAGGGTGATAGATATAGGACAGATGACAGAGGTAGTTTCTTTACTCAGAGTAGTAGGGGCGTGGAACGCCCTGCCTGCAACAGTAGTAGACTCGCCAACTTTAAGGGCATTTAAGTGGTCATTGGATAGACATATGGATGAAAATGGAATAGTGTAGGTCAGATGGTTTCACAGGTCGGTGCAACATCGAGGGCTGAAGGGCCTGTACTGCGCTGTAATGTTCTATGTTCTATGTTCTAACTGTAACACCCAGAGTAAGGTTCTGTAAATAGTTAGCTCTGTACTGTCTAATAGTTTAGTTGTAATAAACCTGTTCGAGATCTCCAGCAAACTGGACTCCACGCATCTCATTTATGTTGCATCAGATAACATAAAGGAACTCATTACAGTTAAGTGACAAGGATGGAAACAAAATGGGCTTAAGATTCTGATGGACTGTTCAGTTCAAAGCACTTACCTCATTTTAAATTGCAGATTCAGCTAATTTAAATATAGAGAGGGGCATGGAGATCGCCAGGGCCCTTATATCTCCAGGATCCTGTTCTAAAAGAGGAATGCTGGCTTGGCATCATTCACACAGAGGTACTGAAGACAATCTCAAAGGACCTGAGACATATGGGACGGGTCACAGTTAAGACACATGCCATCCTTGTTGTCAATATCCAAGAAGAGGTTAATACCATGTAGCACAACTTGGAGCAAATGATGGCACCAGAAACACCTATATCAGCTCCCCCTTGGTAGTGATGCATCCAGATCAGTCATTGCATCCAAAAAGGATGCTTTGATCAGTGGCCTTCAGGCCATGGGGGAGCAACTGGAGAGAATGATGGCAACCAACCTCTAAAAAATTCAGGGTGCCATCTGTCAGGGTATGCAGGATCCAAGTAATACAATCAGGTCTTCCCTCCTGACCAATGGGAACTCAGACCCAGGACCAAGCACAAGTGGTGTGTCAGAAAGTGGCTTTGTGCTGCCATCCTTGTTCCTGGTGACCTTTCCAGCCAACTCCCTCAGAAACCCGCACATGTACGTCAGGATATTGGGCCAGGCTGCAGATGCAGTGACAATGCAGCCTTCTGAAGGGTCCCCCCAGGACTCAGAAGGCCTGCTACAAAGGCCACCTCAGTGTCTAGAAACTCATGATAGCACAGTAAAGCCAAACACCCTGATCCTCAAACTTAAGTCAGCTGCAATTCTGTTGTAAATGGCAGTATTTCTGGGATGCAGCTTTCCCTGTATTATTATCTAATTTGCATACATGGAAAACTTTGGAGTGGATGCATTTTCTAACAGAAGCCGAATTTAGTGTGTGTTTTAGAAAAGGTCTAATTCTGGTCTAATACAAAAACACAATACTTCAGATGCTGGAAATCTGAAATAAAAACGGAAAGTGCGGAAGTACTCAGCCAGTCAGGCAGCATCTGTGGAGAGATAAACAGAGATCACGTTTCAGGTCAATGACCTTTCATCAGAACTGGGAAAAGAACAAAAGGGAAGGTCTGTGGTAGGCTGGAAGACTGGAGAGATTAAATGACAAAAGAGTTGGTGCTGCAGGGCCAAAGGGAGTGATAATGGGACAAGTAAAGAAACAAAAAATGTGTTTCGAGGAGGTGTGAACAGTAGAATGATGATCTGCTGCCAGCCAAAAGCAAAAACAAGGGAAAAAGCAAGACTAAAATTAAAACCTGAAAAGCAAAGAAAAACAGGGGCAGAGATTAAGGACTGAAATTGTTGAACTCAACGTTGAGTTTGGAAGGCTGTAAAGTGCTAACTGAAAGATGAGGTGCTGTTCCTCGAGCTTACGTTGAGCTTCATTGGAACACTGCAGGAGGATGAGGTCAGTGTGAGAGCCAGGCAGAGAATTAAAATGACTGGTGACCGGAAGCTCGGGGTCATGCTTAGACAGGATGGCAGTGTTCCACAATGTGTTCACCCAATCTGGTTTCACCAGTGTAGAGCAGACTGCATTGTGAGCGGTGAGTACAGTGTACCAAATTGAAAGTAGAGCCCTTTCCTATCCTGAGTGGTGTGAAACAGGGCTGTGTTCTCGCACCCACACTTTTTGGGATTTTCTTCTCCCTGCTGCTTTCACATGCGTTCAAATCCAAGAAGAAGGAATTTTCCTCCACACAAGATCAGGGGGCAGGTTGTTCAACCTTGCCCGTCTAAGAGCGAAGTCCAAAGTACGGAAAGTCCTCATCAGAGAACTCCTCTTTGCTGACGATGCTGCTTTAACATCTCACACTGAAGAATGCCTGCAGAGTCTCATCGACAGGTTTGCGTCTGCCTGCAATGAATTTGGCCTAACCATCAGCCTCAAGAAAACGAACATCATGGGGCAGGATGTCAGAAATGCTCCATCCATCAATATTGGCGACCACGCTCTGGAAGTGGTTCAAGAGTTCACCTACCTAGGCTCAACTATCACCAGTAACCTGTCTCTAGATGCAGAAATCAACAAGCGCATGGGTAAGGCTTCCACTGCTATGTCCAGACTGGCCAAGAGAGTGTGGGAAAATGGCGCACTGACACGGAACACAAAAGTACGAGTGTATCAGGCCTGTGTCCTCAGTACCTTGCTCTACGGCAGCGAGGCCTGGACAACGTATGCCAGCCAAGAGCGACGTCTCAATTCATTCCATCTTCGCTGCCTTCGGAGAATACTTGGCATCAGGTGGCAGGACTATATCTCCAACACAGAAGTCCTTGAAGGGGCCAACACCCCCAGCTTATACACACTACTGAGTCAGCGGCGCTTGAGATGGCTTGGCCATGTGAGCCGCATGGAAGATGGCAGGATCCCCAAAGACACATTGTACAGCGAGCTCGCCACTGGTATCAGACCCACCGGCCGTCCATGTCTCCGTTATAAAGACGTCTGCAAACGCGACATGAAATCGTGTGACATTGATCACAAGTCGTGGGAGTCAGTTGCCAGCATTCGCCAGAGCTGGCGGACAGCCATAAAGACAGGGCTAAATTGTGGCGAGTCGAAGAGACTTAGTAGTTGGCAGGAAAAAAGACAGAGGCGCAAGGGGAGAGCCAACTGTGCAACAGCCCCAACAAACAAATTTCTCTGCAGCACCTGTGGAAGAGCCTGTCACTCCAGAATTGGCCTTTATAGCCACTCCAGGCGCTGCTTCACAAACCACTGACCACCTCCAGGCGCGTATCCATTGTCTCTCGAGATAAGGAGGCCCAAAAGAACATGCAAATCATTGTTTCACCTGGAGGGAGTGTTTGGAGCCTTAGGTGGTCAGAGGGGAGGTGGTGAAAGGGCAGTGTTGCATCTCCTGCGCTTGCATGCAAAGGTGCCATGAGAAGGGGAGTGACTGAGGAGTGGACGCAGGGTGTCGCAGAGGGAACAGTCCCTTCAGAATGCTGAAATGGGAGGGCAGGGGAAGATGTGTTTGGTGGCCTCACAATGGAGGTGGCAGAAATGGCGGAGGATGTTCCATTAAATATGGAGGCTGGTGGGATGGAAGGTGAAGACAAGAAGAACCCTATTGTTGCTCTGGCACAGAGGGGAAGGGGTGAGATTAGAAGTGCAGGAAATGGGATGGACATGGTCAAGGGTCCTGTCAACCATGGTGGGGGGGAATCCTCGGGTGAGGAAAATGAAAAACAAATCAGAAACGCTGGAATGGAAGGTTGCGTTATCAGAACAGATGTGAAGGTGACATAGAAACTGGAAGAATGGAGTCCTTACAGGAAATAGAGTGTGAGGAAGTGTAGTCAAGGTTGCTGTGGGAGTCTCTGAGCTTATAGTGAATATTCGCTGATAGCCTATCCCCAGAAATGGAGACAGAGAAGTCAAGAAAGGGAAGGGAACAGATGAAGATGGACAATGTGAAGGTTAGAGAAGGTGAAAATTGGAAGCAAAGGTGATGAAAATTTTCCAGTTCAGGGTGAGAGCAGGAAACAGCACCAATACAGTCATCAATATACCAGAAAAAGAGGTGAGGGAGGGGACCCTGAGTATAACTGAACAAGGAATGTTTCACATATCCCATGAAAAGGTAGATATAGCTAGGGCCCATGCAGGTACCCATAGCAACACCTTTCATTTGGAGGAAGTGAGAAAAATTGAAGGAGAAGTTGTTCAATGTAAGAATAAGTTCAGCCAGGCGGAGGAGGGTGGTGGTGGATGGAGACTGGCTGGGCCTCTGTTCAAGGAAGAAGCAGAGAGCCCTCAGACTGTCCTGGTGGGGGATGGAGGTGTAGAGAGGGTGGACGTCCATGTTGAAGAGGAACCTGTTGATGGAGGGCATCAGAAGAGTCATGAATGTCGGTGGTAAGAGACTGGATAAGGGGAGAAGAAAAAAGAGACAAGATAGGAAGAAATCAGTTCAGTGGAACAGGAACAGGCTGAAATGATGGGCTGAATTTTGTGGCAAGGTCCAAGGTCCCACTGCTGCTCAGGCAGAGGGGTGTGCTGGAAAACGGAATTCTGTGGCAGTCAGCCAATTAACCTCCGGGAGGCAGAGGAGGCCATATTTAATATATGGCCATCACTCTCTCAAATCGCTCCTCCAAGTAAGATTGCACCTACTGAAACCTTGTGGAAAGCGGCTTGCGAAGGAATAGCATAAGGATGTTCCTGTGTGGCCCCACAGTTCAGTGATGCCTCCCTGCAGGTTCGCCTCTTGGCAAGTAAGGGGGTGGGGGATTCCTCTTTCCCCAGGACGGGAGGAAGAGACCAGTCTGCCAGACCAAGCAAGTCTAGATGAAGATCGCAGAAGAGGTCAATAGTTGTGTGGTTGTCCCTCGAACCTAGCTGCAGTGTTACAAATGGGTTAATGACCTCATGTGATCACTCAAGGTGAGTGTACCACACATTGCCTTCCTTACAGCCTTACATGTGACTATGCATGAGGGTGAGATTGGTAGAAAGGGAATGACAATTCGGTCAGTGGCAATGGGGCCAATCAGCAATATTGCCTATCATAGGAATGGCAGCCTCTCAGCGAATGTCCCCGGTCCATCGGAGTTGACACTAACACTGCCACTTGAGTGGCCACATGCAGGAGGCATTCCTGTGACATCATCATGGACAATCAGGCTGCCACCAGGATAGGCTCGGTGCTTGTCTGTGGCGGGCAGCTAACAATGGTCATTTATGTATGTAGACCTCTCCTGCAAGCACAATGCCTAAGAAAGGGCCAAAAGACCAATGGCAGGGTCCCTTACCTTACCACCCTGACCTCAATGGAGGAGGAGGAGGCTTTCGAAATCGAAGTGCAGCATGGAGGCTGTTACAATGCAGATGGGAGGCAGGAATAGAGACACGACAGAGAGAGTGGCCCAATGGATGGGCACAAGAGAGCCTCTGGAGAAGGCAAGTTCACCACTGGTCACATGGAACTCCACACTAGGAGTAGTCTGAAGAACATGATGGAATGTGCATTTCCCTCTAACTAATCTTCATGCAGGTCAAAGACAAGACCAAACAGTTCCAATGACTCAGGGACAGCCATCCACCTCTGAGGAGGAGGAGGGGATCTCAGAGGATGCACTGCCACATCATTTCCCCACACCCACCATTAGCGCAGATGGTGGTGGCTATCCGCTTGCGAGTAGATGTGGGGTCACAACCTGGTGAGCACACCACAGACGCGCCTGAGCAGCTGACGGAGGCTGTGACAGCAGAGGCCACCAACACTCGGAGACTGTGGGAAGCCAGGGTGATGCTGAGCCTCAGGCTGATGGCATGCCTCTGGAGTCGTCAGCAAGGCAGCAGAAGCTGGAGCTGCAGCGTGAGGTGTGGGAACATCTGGCGGATCTTCCAGAGGCTATGCGCACCCCTGGCACGGACAATGGAGGCGTCCATCCAGGCCATGAGTGCCACCTTGTCTTCGGCGGGTGTGCACTTGGCTTCCTCCATTGAGAGATTGGACAGCCATATCCAGCAGATCAATCAGTGGATGCCAGAGATGCGTACGGACCTGCATGCCATCGCCACCTCCGTTACCGAGATGAGATGCCTGGAGAAACCGCCAGTGAGCAGGGAGGTACAAGCGTGCCTTAAAATGGAGGAGAAGCAGATGCCTGATGCATCTGGGAGTTTATGACAGAGAAGGCTCCTGTATTTGTGCAGGATGCCCTCAATATGCTGGGCCTCCAGGCCTCAGGCAGCCAGAGGACGAACGCCAAGGTTATCCAAAGCCAATGGGGCAGCAAGGTCAGCAGCCTACCTCCACCACAGCTGGAGCACAACGCAAAAGCAAGCGCAAGAGATTTAAGCAGAGCATCTAGATGCACAGACAAATATTTTATTAAAGGATGCTGCCTTGCAATCTATTTGTTCTCCAATAAATATGGAATGTGGCAAGGCAGGAGTAATCCTTACATTTCTTCCTGGCCGCTGGGCCTTCAGGAGTACCCTGGCTCCCTCAAAGGGTGTGATGTTAGGGACCACACCGTGTGAGGTTGATGCATTCCCCATGCTGCAGTCCAATGTCTTACAGGGTGCAGGTACATGGTAAGGGCAATGAAGGAAGCGGCTACAAGGCTGCAAAAAGTTGTGCCCTTATTGGATTGCATGGATCTGTTAGTAAGGATCATCCGAAACGTGCTTGTATTAGCACATCCCGAGCTTCCCTTTCACGTATCTCACTGCGCTTTGCCTGCGGTCCCTGGAGCTCTTCATCATGTGGTGCCTGGTCACATCTTCCTCCATATCCTCATCATCGGAGGCATTTCATGCCACGATTTCCTCGTTGGCCAACGCCTCTCCCCTCTGTAGCGCCAGGTTGTGCAGAGCACAGCACACCACCACGATACACAAGACCCTTGCTGCAGCATAGTGAAAGGTACCACTGGATCGATCTAGGCATCTGAACCGCATCTTCAGAAGCCCTATGGCCTGCTCGAGTTGACCTGTGGCAGCTATTGTACCTCTCCTCTGCATTAGTGCTAAGGCTCCTCACAGGCGGCAGTAGCGACATCTTCGGTGGGTAGCCCTTACTACTCAGTATCTATCCTTAGTGATGCGCAGGGAGGTCTGAAAAGGTCTCGCATCTGGGTCTGCCTCAGTATGTAGGCATCATGGCTGCTTCCTGGGAACTATGCACATACCTGCAGGAGCCATTTGCGGTGGTCACAGACCAGTTGTACATTGAGCAAGTGGAAGGCATTCCTGTTGAAGAAGACTGCTGCCTGGTCTTGGGAAGCCTTGATGGCCACATGTGTGCAGTCGATGACAACTTGCACCTGGGAGAATCCAGCGATGGTCCCGAATTTAATGGCCCTCTCAGCCTGACTGCCCGGATCGATTTAAAAGTGCACATATTGGCTGGCCTTCATGGAGATGCCATTGGTGATGACAGTTTTTCCTTGTCCAACTTATCTAAGCCTGCCATAATCTTGTACATTTCTATTAAATCTCCCCATAATCTCCTTTATTCTGAGGAGAACAACCTTGGTTTTTACAACCTAACTTTGTAAGTAAATCACCCATCCCTGGAAACATTCTGGTAAATCTCCTCTGCACTCTCTCAAGGAGCCTCACATCCTTCCCAAGTGTGGTGACCAGAACTGGACACAATACTCCAGTTGGGGCCTAACCCTCAGTATGGCCCCTCGGACAATGCAACACTCCCTCAGCCTTGCTTTATTCACTCAAATGTCACTTCTGAGATGGCACTGTAGCAGTTTGCCTCCCATGTGCTGGCAAGTTTGTCCCTGCTCCTGAGTGCCACTGCCACTGTTCCACCCTCCCTTCCAAGCCACAGTAGTGTTCATGATGGCTGCCGTCTGGAGCCAGCACTGACCTCCCGCCAGCTCACCATCTCCTTATACCTGGTGAAGCTCTGAAGGCCCATGCACTCTTGGGAAAATTTTAAAACCCCAGTAAAATTGCAGTTAACTGGTTGTTTAACAGGCTTAATTACCTTCCTGCCGGGTTTGAGCACAAGATCCTCCTGCCATGCTGGCTGCCCTTGGAAATATCTGGTTGCGACATAAAGACAATCGGGCTTCCGTCCTGATCCCTCTCGTCGCAATATTAAAATTCCTCCCACCTCCCAGCCTGTCGCCATAGGATTGGGAAAATCAGCCTGATTGGTCTACCAAGGCAGTCCTGCTTGTGGATCTTGGGAAGGAGGTAGAAGCAGGTTGTTTGGGGTTGGCGACTGTGAGGTCGGAGGCTGTGTAGGGGAGATCAGTGATCTGAGGACAGGAGGCCAGTGACACTCCTGGAGACGATGGCTTGATGTTCGTTGGTGGGGTCATGGTCCAGGGAAGGTGTCAGAGTTGGCATTCGGCCTCTGCAAGGTAGAGGTCACCACCCTTATCAGAAGATTTGATGACAATGTTAGGATTGGACCTGAAAGAATGGAGGGCAGTAAGTTCAGAGGGAGACAAGTTAGAGTGAGTGAGGGGAGCAGAGAAATTCTGCCATTCATGCCTCCTCTAGGCGTCTCTTTTGTCATTTAATCTCCCCTGTCTTTCAGCCTATCACAGGCCTTCCCTTTTGGTTTTTTTCTACCCTCCCCAATTTCATTTGCTTAAAATCTATTACATTTCGAATTTTACCCAGTTCTGATAAAGGTCATCGACCTGAAACATTAACTCTGATTCTCTCACAGATACCTGCTGAGTATTTCCAGCATTTTCTGTTTTTATTTATAATTCTGGTCTATCTGACTTACACCTCAAATTCTGGTCCACTATACATCCCCCAAAAATTGAATTTTGAACCTATTTCAACCATTAGGGCTACTGAAGATCAGAGTAATGTGTTCCAAAACAACATCAGTGAAATAAATGACAGATACTCAGTCTCTGTTCAATTTGAACAATTTATCCTCATTGCAAAATTGTTAGTACCACATCTGTACAATAATCATACCCTTTCCAAATCAGGAAGAAACTAAACAGATATGAATCTCCTAATATTTACATTTGTCCTACCATAATTTAATTTGTGCAACAGCCACTGTTGAAATTATTAAGCTAACATGTGTGCTCAGCGTTTATTGCTGTAAAACCACAGGAGGAGATTTGCACAAGACATTTACACTGACCACATGATTTTTAGCTTTGGCGAAAACCACAAGCTGAGGTAGGGAGCATTGCCTTCAAGCTATGATCACAGTTAGTAACTCTTCAGTGTTTATGAACAAGGACCAATACTGTGAAATAGCGCTAAATTCACAGCACTTTACTAATCGACTGTATACATAGCTTAAATTATTAAACAAGTTATAACTATACAGCTCAATCCCAAAAGGTAATTTAATTTTCCAGCAACTGGAGTGCCACTATGCAATACATACTATCAAAAGAATCAAAGACTATGGACAGCAATGTGAAAAAAATGAAAGCATCATATAACCAGAGTATGGTAGCGTGGTGGTTATGTTACTGGACTAGCAAACCTGTAAGTGCCTGCCTGCTTCAGATGTCCAAATTGGGGTCCTATGACGTACATTTAGGATAGAATTGGTCAGACCGTGTGCAGTGTATTCTCCAACCAACTTCACTTGTGATACATAACAGAAACTGCTTATTTAAACTTACCATGCTACTATTGCGCTCTCCTGTCAGTGGTGACACAATACCCCAGTTTTGCAACTCCCAGCTCCTCAGCCTTCACTACAGAAACCTCTATTCCCCCAACCAACCCTACTTCACTGCTTCCCAAATAGCCCCAAGTTAAACTAAATATTATAAAATCCAAGTATTATATTCAAATAAAAGACACGATGTATGACTTTAAAATGGGAACTGAATTACATTTTCATACCCTGGACCAATTATCTCCCACCCTCTATCCCGGCTTCCCGTGAAGTCTACATTTAGTCTCAACCACCACCTCCCGTGCAATACCACAGGAGAGTGAGTTGTGTACATAAACACACACATCCTGTAACAGTCGCTTCCTTCCTGTAATACATTCCCTATCACAATTTTCAGTGATGCTATTTCCATTATAAGAACATAAGAAATAGAAGCAGGAGTAGGCCATTTGGTCCCTTGAGCCTGCTCCATCATTCAATAAGATCATGGCTGACCTTCTACCTCAGCTACATTTTCCCCCTGGCCTCCACATCCCTTAGTATCCAAAAAATCTATTGATCTTGGACTTGAATAAACTCAATGACTGAGCATCCACAGATCTCTGAGATAGAGAATTCCAAAAGTTCACAAGCCTTTGAGTGAAGAAGTGTTCACATCTCAGTCCATTTTTTTCCATTTAACTTGAAGTTTACTACTTACGCAAAGTGCTAGGAGTTAGTTCTCCATGTGTGCTTCCAAACAAAGTAGCAGTGTGACAAGAGTCAATTTCTTATCCTCAGCTGTGACTGGATCATTCTGTCCCTGTGAGCTACTCCCAAACTGGTCTTTGCCTGTGCTCACCAACATAGAATCTCAGTTTTAGGATAAAGATTTTAGTGCGCCCACTGTAGATGACATTCTTTTTCAAAGTCAACACTACCGCTATTTTTGAGCTTATTTACAACCCCACACATCATTACTTCTCAGAATGGCTTCTCTCCCTGTGCCACAAAGCAAGAAAAGAGCCACATTCTACAAGGTTACTGCCAATGCTAAACTAACACAGGTATTATGAGGTGCCAAAGAAGTCCTTAAATCCTGGAAGTGTCCAGAGCAATAGGTTAACTTGAGGGAAGCACAGGCACGAACTCATGTTCTACCAGTGCTAAATCGTACTGCACCACCTAGCTGTTGCAAGCAACCATAATCTCAAACAGAAACAAATGCCAAAACAAAACACTAGAGTCTAAGTAGCTTACCGCCAACAATCTCCACTCCAGTTGGACAATAAACAATGCTTCTTTTCCTGTCAGTAATCCAAATTAGGCATTAGTTGTGGCTTAGTGGTAACACTCAATTCTGCATCAGTAGGTTGTGGGTTCAAGTCCCACTCTAGAGCAAAATCTAGGGTAACATTACTGAGGGAATACTGCACTGTCCGACGTGCAGCCTTTTGGATGAGGCATCTGTCCTCTCAGGTGGACGTAAAAGATCCCATGGCACTTCTTCAAAGAAGAGCAGGGGGTTTCTCCCTGTTAACATAGAATCATAGAATGGTTAGAGCACAGAAGGAGACCATTCGGCACATCGTGTCTGTGCTGGCTCTCTGAAGGAGCAATTCACCTACTGCCACTTACCCACCTTCTCCTTATAGCCCTAAACATTCTTCATTTTCAGATAATAATCCAATTCCCTCTTGAACGCCTTGATTGAACCTGCCTCTGCCACACTCTCAGGCAATGTATTCCAGATCCTAACCACTCGCTGCGTGTAAAAGAATTTTCTTCATGTTGTCATTGCTTCTTTTGCCAATTACCTTAAATCTGTGCCCTCTTGGTCTCGATTCTTCCATCAATGAGAATAATTTCTCACTATCTGTCCAGACCCCTCATGATTTTGAATACCTCTATCAAATCTCCTCTCAACCTTCTCTTCTCCAAGGAAAACAGTACCAACTTCTCCAATCTATCCATGTAGTTCCTCATGAAGTTCCTCATCCCTGGATCCATTCTCGTGAATCTTTTTTGCACCTTCTTGAATGGTTTCACATTTTTCCTGAAGTGTAGTGCCCAGAATGGAACGCAATACTCCAGTTGAGGCCGAACCAGTGTATTATACAAGTTTAGCATAACTTCCTTGCTTTTGTATACTATGCCTCTATTGATAAAGCCTAGGATGCGGTATGCTTTATTAACCACACTCTCAACTTGCCCTGTCACCTCCAATGACTTATGCACACACAGACCCAGGTCCCTCTGATCCTGCATTCTCTTTATAATTTAACCCTTTATTTTATATTGTTTCTCCATGTTCCTTCCACCAAAATGAATCATCTCACACTTCTCTGCATTAAATTTTATCTGCCACTTGTCTGCCCATTCCACCAAGCCATCTATGTCCTTTTGAAGTTCTACACTATCCTCCTCAAAATTCTGGAAGTTCTGATGAAAAGTCATTCACCTGAAACATTAACTCTGTTTCTCTCTCCACAAATGCTGCCAGACCCGCTGAGTATTTCAACATTTTCTGTTTTATTTTCAGTTTTCCAGCATCTGCAGTATTTTGCTTTTGTCACAAATAGATTATCTGGGTATTACCACAATGCTGTTTGTGGGAGCTTGCCGTGTGCAAATTGGCTGCTGTGTTTCCTACATTACAACAGTGACTACACATCAAAATGTACTTAAAAATGGCTGTAAAGTGCTTTAGGATGTCCCAAGGTTTTGAAAGGTGTTATGGAAATGCAAGCTCTTTCTTTCAAATACACTATATCTACAAATTGACTCTATGGGTGAAAAATTAATTTAGATTTTATTAACTAAATGTACTCAAAGCCACACTAAGCTTTTCAAAACACTTTCTGAATTATTATTTAACATGTGCAGTTAAGTTTAGTTAATTTATTTTAACAATTAGAAATGTAGCAAACTTTATTTCAGTCATTTTGTTTTAGAGGTGGGCAAGGTGGAAAATGATTGTGAAGGAGAAAATTAGCAATGCTGTTTTAGGAAAATGAAAAGCATTTAAGCTGGTGCCAGTAGGTCTTGTTACATTATGTGCTTTCATTGCTACTGGCCAAGAAACTGCTAGCTAAAGGCAGCATTTTGTAAGCTGAAAGGAATGCTGGGAACGTAACCAATACAAAGCATGCTCTTGAAATGCAGGACTGCTGGTTAACTCATGTATCTGACAGCCCCTTGTGATTTCTTACATCTGCTTTTCTGTACATTGGTCACATTGCTCTCCTGTTCTCTTCTTCACAGGTCTTCAGGTTTACAGACCTCTTTGAGGGGCATACCAACACACTCAAGCCAACTGATTACAGTTACTTTGAGCCACACCATTTATCGCTCTCAGTCATTCTTAAATCAACAAGCTAGCTTTCAGGAACCATAGGGCCTTGATGAATGGGGCCTGCAGCAATTCTGCCATGCTGATAGAATGACTAGTGTATCTGTCATTTACCTTCTTTTAGAAGGCTGATTCCTATTCTTCAACATGCCATGAAAACTAAATTCCTTTAGCAACATTAAAAGAAAATAAATAATCTTTGTACAGGGACTTTTGTTCTGAAATCATATTCAAATATTTTTGTACTGGATTACTGACAATGAAAGCCATAAAGAAACTAATTTATACCCTCTAGCACTTCTCTTTGAAAATGCCACAAACAAACAAGTACAGTACTTGCACATTTGTGCCACTGCTCGCTTACCTTGTGTTACCTTTGCCTCAGTGTTGTACCGATTGAATGCACATTACTAACCTAGCTAAAGAAACAATAACATATTTATATAGCACCTTTAATGTAATAAAATGTTCTAAGACGCTTCACAGGTGCATTATAAAACAAAATATGACACCATGCCACATAAGGAGATATTAGGTCAGATGACCAAAAGCTTGGTCAAAGGGGTAGGTTTTAAGGAGTGTCTTAAAGGGGGAAAGCAAGGTAGAGAGGTGTAGGGAGGTTATTCCAGAGCTTAGGGCATAGGCAACTGAAGGCACAGCCACCAATGGAGGAACAATTAAAATCGGGGATGCACAAGAGGCCAGAATTAGAATGTTGAAGATATCTTGGAAGGTTGTGGGGCTGGAAGAGATTACAGAGATAGGGAGGGGTGAGGCCATGGAGGGATTTGAAAACAAGGATGAGAATTTTAAAATCAAGACGTTGCTTGCTCAGGACCAATGCAAGTCAGCGAGCACAGGGGTGATAGGGAAATGGGACTTGGTGCGAGTTAAGACACAGGCAGCAGAGTTTTGGGTATCCTCAAGTTTATGGAGGGTATAATGTAGGTGACCAGCCAGGAGTGCATTGGAATAGTCAAGTCTGGAGGTAACGAATGCATGAAACAGGACTATGTGGTCAAAATGGACAGGCAAATTTCAAAGTAATGAGTTAGGAGCAACATACAGTTAGTCCAATGAAACTGTAGAATTTTTCCACAAGAGGCTAAAAAATCTAAAAGCTTTCAAACCCATACTGCTACCGTTCCTGAAATGGCAATGTGATGTCCAGATTCAACTACTGTTTATATTCAATTCATAGAAAAATGTGCCCCGTCATTACAGTTACACTTTTAATCTTGCTTTAATTGAAAAAAGAAACATGCTACAATTTCCCTTGAGACTGGAAAAGCCAGAAAAAAATGAAGTGCCAACTTACTGCTCCAGAATCAACTTAGATGTTTAGCATTTGACCTTTCTCTCAAATGAACTGACTAGATAGTTTCCCCTGGCTCAACCCTTTAATGCACTTTTTTTGGGTGGGGGGGGGGGGGGTCGGGGTTCAGAATCCTTTAACCGTTCTAGGCTCTTGTTATCTTTTGCGAATTTATGTAAAATAAGTATATTTTAAGGTCTGATATAGTCTTAACTTATGTTTAGCATGTTTTATGATTATTGAACCTCATTCTTTTCAATCTTATTCACCTGCAGTTCTGTTGAAAAGTCCTAATGTTTCTCTGACCCTCTTTATGCATATAGGAAAAAGTAAACATTAAGTGGAAACAAGATATTACAAGATAACCAATTCTACCACCATCCTGCAGCCATGATTCCCAAACTCAAAAGTGTTGTACACAATACATTTAACATAGAAATCAACTACAGTGACTAAGCAGAGACATAGCAAACGCAGATGTTCTGCAGCGTACTATTATAAGACGACCCACGGAACCTGTGTACTTCCGAGTCATGACATGCTGACATTTAACCTCATTAGCATCAGGCTTTCTGGCATCTAATGGAACCTGATATTTCATAGTCAGTGCTTCACAGCATCAGGAAGACATCTTACAAAGAAAGCAATGTTACAACACCATTAGTATTCTCAAAATTGAGGCCATTGCTGTGTCTATGTCGAAGGAATAAGGCTGCCAAAAACAGTTTCCCTTTGGGATTCTTTCAGCCATAACTAACACATTCTTCTATATTACGTCTATATTGTGGATCTGCAATGTGTTAAGGCTATTCATGTTGTGAGGCAGAATTCGGATTGCAAGAAGCAACACTAATAACTGTACCTGCAAAACTGTTCCTAAGTCATATTTAGGAACAAGGGGCAAGATTTTGAGTTTTGGATTGGGATCTTGACATCAGGGTCTTACAGGGGTCCTGACCCCGCACTGTGTTGGGAATAGTCACCCGGCAGTGATTTTCCATGAAGTGACCAATTAGCAGACAGAGGGCATGCTCGTTGTCCAATTAAGGACAGTGGGCGGGCTCTCGAAGCTAGAATGCCAACAGACGACCATCCAGCATGGAATAAGCTGCTGCCTGCCATTGCAGGGCTTGAGGTGCCCTCTCAGCAACCTTTAAAACTTTTCAATAAAAAAAATGGCCACAGCAGCCAGGCCATCAGTGTGGAGGGGGATCCCCTCCACTGGGTGGCCTGTGGCCATAGCTGTGGCCAGGTAGGGCCTCAATAATTCTAGTCGGACTCCGATAGTTGGCCTTAATTGACCTTTTACTTACCTGAAGTGGCTACCCAACCCTGTTCCTGCCTCTGGAAAAATGGATAGGTGGTGCGATGGTGCTGGCAAACCTATATGCTGGCCAGCAGCGCAAAATTATGCACCCACCTCCCTCCATTATTGCCCCTATATCTGGGTGAAAATTCTGCCCAAGGTTACATTTACTGCCAGTGGCACTTTGCATTTAGTGTTGCAGGCAAAATCTCTCTCTCTTGGTGAGCCTGCAGGTCACCAGAGGGACTAGCACTGTCAATTTGATATGACAGTTTTCCTGCTGGAGTTGAGGTTAACTCCAGCGGTGGCACTATGTATATGCTTGCCAGCAGTAGAGTAGCAGTGATAAAGGACATCAACTCACTGTCAAGATCTCATCAACATTTAGGAGTGTTAAACATTCAGATAACTAAACACAACTTAACAAAATGTGTCATGCTGGTCAGCAACTCTAGAAATTAGAATTGATGATACCACAGTAGATATCAAATGCTCCTGTATGTCCAGTTTCAAAATAATAGCAGAAATAAAGTCTTTATAATGAATAGAACTTAAAATAGAACTGGCATTTGAAAAATTCAAAACTTGCTTAGAATTTTTTGTACTTTTATGCAAACTCAGAAAAAATACCAAAGTTGCCAACTTCATGCATTTGATTTTTTGAATTAATAGGTTTACAGGGTAATCTTTGGAATCAGAAGACAGCAACATTGTAATGAAGACATTATCTGAACGTGCAAATGCTGGTTATCAATTCAAAATACATGACTTACTGTGATGTCAGTATGCTAAGAAATTGAATATTCCAATGATAGGCATATAAGTTGCATATGAAGAGATTTACATGCAACAGTAATACTGTTATGTGACAAGCAAAATTACGATTTGATAACCATTTGCAAACTTAATTAAGACATTTTCACAGATTTGCTTAGACCAGTGTTGTATTAATATGCATGTGACCACACCAGGATATTTAGACCCCAGGTTTGTATTGCTTTAATAAAAATTTGCAGTATGTCAGAATCAAATAGATTTAGTAATTAACTGTTTTGTTCGTTAAATCTTAAATTGACTAAAATATTTCATTAAAAATTTTTATTTTAGGTACTGATGTTTTACCCTTTACCTTCCATCCCCAAACTTACTGTGTGGCTGCCTCTCCTGACTGAAGACCTGGATGTCCATAGGAGAGTAAATACTGACAAGTATCTCCCGTTTGTTTGCCCCAGTCCTCTTGTTACAAGCGTGAATTGAGCGGGTTTGCCAGTCTGTCCAGTACAAGGTTTCGCCAAACAATGTCAGGGCAAATGGATGAGTCAGAGTACCTTGCACAACTTGCTGCCTATTAAAGAACAAAAGAAAACAAAGCAGTTAAAGCAAAGAGGCAACAACAGCACACTGTCCTTCCTGTTCAACCACAAAAATAAGTTGCATTTTTATATCACCCATCACATAGAAGAATACTTCGGAGCAATTTACAGAGGAAAGAGGACCAAGAGATGAAAAAAGAATTCAGGAAGGCAGGAGTGAAGAGATATGTTTTGTAAAACCTTTTGAAGGGAGATAACAAGGTTTAGTAGTTTTGGGAGCGTTCCAAAGAACAGTCTAAGGTGAAGCTGAAAGCTTGAACAATGAACTGCAATGACTTTGTATGAGAAGAAACATGGGCTACAGAGTTCTGTGTTAGTTAGAGTATATGGGGGAGACAGGACGGGAAGCCAGCAGGGAAAGTATTGTAGAAATCAAACTGGTCATTTTAACATACACAAATAAAAAAATACTGAACATCAAAAAAAAAAGCATTTCTCAACTAACGGCTAAAAGAACAAATGAACTTGCATTTATATAGCATCTTTCTTGACATTCATTTCAGGACATCCCAAAATACTTCAGAGCCAATGATGAAATGTAGTTATTGCTTTAATAGGCAAACGCACCAGCCAATTTGTGTCAGCAAGGTCCCACATACAGCAATGAGTTAAAAGACCAAACCATCTGTTGAACTGGAGTTGGTTGGGAATAAATATTGACCAGGACACTGGGAAAACTCCCCTGCTCATCTTCAAATAGTGCTATTACATCCACCCGAGCACAGATGGGGCTTGGGTTTAATGTCCCATCCAAAAGACAGCACCTCCTACAGACCGTTTATCCCTGTGTTCTTTTTCTGTCTGGGTATTGCCTTTTCTTTTCCACAACCTTGCCAGCTTTCATCTACACAGAAAATCAGTCAAATTATTTGTATTTTACTGAAGAATGGAGTTTTACTTCCATCTCATTTTTTCATACAAAGTTCAGCTCTGAATTTCTATATTTTTTATATACCCCAGTGTTTTTTATTCCAGCACACAATTCAATAGAAGTAATTTTTTTAAGTGGTTTAAATCTATTTATGATTGCCAAATTAGCCAGTAATCTGCCCATAATTTGAGAACTATCTCATGTTCTCAAGAGTGGTAAATGCAACCTTTTAAACAAGCAAAGTCCATATTGTGATTTTTAATGAGTAATGTGTTTATGCATTAAAATAATCTTTAAGAAGTGGGTGCATAATAAAAAAAAGAAATAAGGCACCAACATATTTCTTTGCACTCGAGTGGAACACCTTTCACATCAAATATCTAGGAGTATATTTTACAAATTAACAGTGCCACAACAAAATTCTCATAATGGCAGTGCAGAGAGGGTATTTGGGTTCAAAGGTCAGTACATCCTGCTCATTTCTCTTCCATAAAAGTACCTTTGTGTGAAAATTCCTGACATGTTCTTCTGTCATGTAGAGAGAGCGCGAGAGATATTTGCATTTATATAGTGCCTTTCACAACCAAAGGACATCCCAAAGCACTTTACAGCCAATGAAGTACTTTTAAAGTGTAGTCACTGCTGTAATGTAGGAAACGCAGCAGTCAATTTGTGCACAGCATGCTCCCATGAAGAGCAATGTGATAATGACCAGATCATCTGTTTTTGTGATGTGAATTCAAGGATCAATATTGGCCGGACGCCAGGGATAACTCTCCTGCTCTTCTTCAAAATAATGCAATGGGATCTTAATGTCTACCCAAGAGGGCAGACAGGGCCTTGGTTTAATGTCTCATCTGAACGACAGTACCTCTAACAGCGCAGCAGCACTCAGAGTACTGCTCTGGAGTGTCAGCCTTGATTTTTATGCTCAAGTCCTGGAGTAGGCTTGAACCCACAACCTTGTAACTCAGAGGCAAGAGTGCTCCCATCTCAGACATGGCCAGAAGAGCAAACTTGGATTATCAGAAACCTGGAACATGTCACCTGCCTTTTTCCCTACACTCACATAAGGAGTCATAGTATACAGTTTGTGAGGAGAAAAGATGAAATAAGAAAAATTAGATTTTGAAAAACTGAACAAATTTTTAAAAATTCAAAAAAATCAAACAAATTCAGGTTTCATTCTTACATTTATGAATGAGTTAAAGAGTTTGCAACACCCAGTGGGCTGTAGAGACTTGTATAAAGGGATTGATCTTTGATTTAATGGTAAGCAACACTGTTTGAACCACTCAAAGTGCTTTAACTCTTTCCTCCCATGTTATCTGAGAAGTAATCCAGGTTGTTTTTCTTAGAGAGCTACATGTTAATTGCACCTTGGTGGAAGCTGAAAATCTCAAGTTTCCACGACACAACACTTCCTCCTGGCATCAGCAATTGTCATGTGGCAAGGGCATCATCCTGACATACTGGAATAAGATTTGGCAGAATACCAGAGAACAAAGCACTTTTTACAGAGAAAAGATTCATGACTTACATTTCTATTGAAATTCTAAGTCAAACTATTCAATGGTGCACCTCTTATGAAACAAAACATACTCACTTAATGGTCATTTATCATCTTAACCTAAAATTGAAAATAAATTCATCAGGATTCTTTGTTCAACAAAAAAAGAATTTTCATTTACATAGTACCTTTCATGCCCTCAGAATATTACCAAAACATTTCACAGCCAATGAATTATTCTTGAACTGAAGTTACTGTTGTCTTGTAGAGAAATGCAGCAGCCAATGTGTGCACAGTAAGCTCCCATGAACAGCAATTGTGTAAACGACTGGATATTTGTTTTGGCATTGGTTGAGGGATAAATGTTGATCAGAATATTGGGAGAACGTTCCCGCTCTTCTCTGAATAGTGTCATGAGATCTTTTACATCCACAGAGCAGACAGAGCATTTGGAACCCTGCAACTCTGATAGTGAAGCACTTCCTCAATACAATATTGATGTGTCAAGCCTTGATAATGTATTCCAGTCCTAGAGAGGGGGTTGAACCTGCCACCATCCAAATCAAATGCAAGGGTTCTATTGCTGATGCAAGGTTAAGCCTTACATACAGACAGAAACTCCTGCAGCGATGTCCTGGAACTGAGACGATTGGCCTTCAACAATCACAACCATTTTCCTTTGTGCTAGGTATGACTCCAACCAACGGAGTTTTCCCTCTGATTCACATTGACTCCAGGGCTCCTTGATGCCATACTCGGTCAAATGCTCCCTGATGTCAAGGGCAGTCACTCTCATTATTTAAAAGTTAAATAATTGCTGCGGAAATTATCTGTTCTACAAATAGAAGGTTGGAATTTTAATCCATTGTTAGGAGGCATTAAATTTTGTGCCAGAAATTGTAGAGCAAACCAAGTGTATGTACACATATCTATATATAAACATAAATATATATATATATATTTTTTTTTTTATATAATGCACACAAGCACACGACATGCTGTGCCATTAAACAAAACCTCAACCTCACTGGCCATTAAGATAGCAGCAGCAGTTACATACTAAACAAAATTAAGTCATGCACGCAACATTCAAATTTCTGCCAATTTTTCTTAGAACAAAGGAAAGTTCTACAATCTTCCTCCTCTGTAATGAACTACTCCAAAGAACATACAATTCTTTTTTAAAACATTGCCAAACGGCTGACACAAATGTTTCTATTTCAAATTTACAAAGCCATTTATTTCTTCCTTAAAAATGCTTATTGCTTTCTAATGTTGAGAAAGGAACGTCATTGTCCATTTCCTTTCTCCACCAATCCCACCCCCAGCCACCTTGAAATCGTTTACGGTGGTAGGACCATTCCACAAGTACGAGCCAAATAGTGAAAGTCAACTGGCTATTCCACCATATGGACATCACATGAGTAAGATCCCGTTCACATCTGTCACCTAACCATGCAACCAGCGACAGGAATCTTCCACGGTAAAAAATTTGAAGTTAATATTAGCACCTCTACAGTCTCCTTTGCTGAATGTTCCTGAGTGTTAAAAAAATGACGTCTCAGAGTGTATGGCAGAATACTGAACCCAGCAAGGTTTTAATGGTAATGCATGCAAAAAAAAGTACTCAAAATGATTACTGGGAATCAACTTAGTGAGTTAGAGATTCTGTGAAGCTTCCTTTGAAATGCACTACCACCCGAGGCAGTCGCCTAGAAACCAGAATGTCCTTATTTACTGCCTTTCTTCGCGATGGATAGGCACAGGCAGAACAAGTGGAATGATGACAGCTAAGGTCATGCAGCATTTAAATTCATTTTACACACAGCCTTTAGTATTTGAGCTTTTTTGAGCCGCTCATCTCACTTAAAGGCAGGGATGAAAACATCTATGGCATTGTTAAAGGCAGGGAAGCAATAGGATGGGTCACAGCTCCATTTTCTTCTTCCAGTCGTGCTAATATCAGGCAGTAAGATGGAGAAAAATCTAGCCCTTAACCAAATTACCCTGCAGCATATTGTCTGATGGGTAAGACAGTAAAGATACTGAATTTTGCCTACTCCCCATTAAGTTTGTGGATTTGTATGCTTCAGCAAGAAAGATCGCCCAACTAACACACAAGCTTTGACACAATTCACTCTGGGGTACAGGCAATGGAACCAAGAGTAATAGCATCTCACCAAAACTGTGGTAGTGTTGGGACAATTTCATGTGCTGACCACAACCACCAGCCCCTACCCCCCATACAGACATTAAAGGTGCCCTATTCAACTACAATTAACATAACCAATTTTTAAAATTACATTTACTGTACTTAACTAAAATTAATCTTTAAAAGCATGAACATTTTCTATAATAAAAACATAAATGCTGGAAATAGGTAGCAGATTGACCAGTATACGTAAGTAGAAAGGATACGCATCCAATACTTCAGCATGACTGGACAACAGTTCTCCTTTGACTGCAAAAATTAAGTTGACCTCAGTTTAATCCTCGCACAACATCCACGCACGCATGAGCTTTTGGACAGGAACTGATACCTGGACGCTTCTCCTTTCTATTCTTTAATGTCAAGGCCCGGTAAAATATGTTCTTTCCAAATTCCTCCCTAGGCAAGATCAGCTAACTCAAGAGCAGGCATGAAACCTGAGACTTTCCCAATTTATACGCTCAGTGTTACAAGGTCAAGTAATCCATTTGCCCCTTGATCGATGTTGGGAAAGACAGGCCTTATGTGGGCTGTGAGCAGAGACTTTTTTTTATTCATTCATGGGATTTGGGCGTCGTTGGCTAGGCCAGCATTTATTGCCCATCCCTAATTGCCCTTGAGAAGGTGGTGGTGAGCTGCCTTCTTGAACCGCTGCAGTCCATTTGGGGTAGGTACACCCACAGTGCTGTTAGGAAGGGAGTTCCAGGATTTTGACCCAGCGATAGTGAAGGAACAGCAATATAGTTCCAATGGTGTGGAACTTGGAGGGGAACTTGCAGGTGGTGGTGTTCCCATGCATTTCTTGCCCTTGTCCTTCTAGTTGGTAGAGGTCGTGGGTTTGGAAGATGCTGTCTAAGGAGCCTTCGTGCATTGCTGCAGTGCATCTTGTAGATGGTACACACTGCTGCCACTGTGCGTCGGTGGTGGAGGGAGTGAATGTTTGTAGACGGGGTGCCAATCAAGCGGGCTGCTTTGTCCTGGATGGTGTCGAGCTTCTTGAGCGTTGTTGGAGCTGCACCCATCCAACAAGTGGAGAGTATTCCATCACACTCCTGACTTGTGCCTTGTAGATGGTGGACAGGCTTTGGGGAGTCAGGAGGTGAGTTACTCGCCGCAGGATTCCTAGCCTCTGACCTGCTCTTGTAACCACAGTATTTATATGGCTACTCCAGTTCAGTTTCTAGTCAGTAGTAGCCCCTAGGATGTTGATAGTGGGAGATTCAGCGATGGTAATGCCATTGAATGTCAAGGGTAGAGGGTTAGATTCTCTCTTTATTTATTTTATTTATTTAGAGATACAGCACTGAAACAGGCCCTTTGGCCCACTGAGTCTGTGCTGACCAACAACCACCCATTTAAACTAATCCTACATTAATCCCATATTCCCTACCACATCCCCTCCATTCTCCTACCACCTACCTACACTAGGGGCAATTTACAATGGTCAATTTACCTATCAACCTGCAAGTCTTTGGCTGTGGGAGGAAACCGGAGCACCCGGCGGAAACCCACGCGGTCACAGTTGGAGATGGTCATTGCCTGGCACTTGTGTGGCGCGAATGTTACTATAAATGCTGCCAGACCTGCTGAGCATTTCCAGCATTTCGTGTTTTTATTTCAGATTTCCAACATCAGCAGTATTTTGCTTTTAATCAGTTGTGCTGTGATTGCACAACACAAATTACTAAAAAAAAAATGTATTGTCCCCCCTCTCAAAAGAGATACAGGTTATGTTAAATTCCCAATCTGCCTTTTTTATTGTTAAAATTCTACTGCTCCTAGATTTCCAAACCAAGTCTGTGTGAAGTACAGCATGTTATGTACTTTATTTAGCACAACTGTGGGCAGGATTTTGCATTTTGGGTCAGGACCCTGACGTTGGGGTCAAATGGGGATCCTGACCCTACCGGATTAGCCAATTAAAGGCCAGAGGGCGTGCTCACCGTCCAATTAAGCACTCTTGAAGCTGGAGGAAGTATGGATGGCATTGCAGGTAAGGGAGAGAGAGAGAGAGGGCGCCTCCATCTTGAGGCAACCCCTCAGGGCTTTGAAGACTTTTGATGTAACAAATGGTCACAGCTGCCAGACCACCATTGTAGCAGGGAAATCCCACCACTGCAGGGCTTGCGGCGGCACCTGTATCTAGCCGGTGGGGCGGGGCTTCAGAGTCTTCTTGGAGTGCTGACCCCCCGGTCTGCTGCCAGGAGGTCACCTCCAGACAGCTGCCATGCTCTCGATGCCACTTAATGGTCTTAATTGGCCTCTTCATGACCTTAACAAGCTCCCTGCCACTTGTGGGCGGGTAACCATTCCGCCCCTGATCCGGCCTCTGGGAAAATGGCTCGGGGCGGGATGGGTGCCAGCAAACGAGCATGCCGGCTGGCAGTGCAAAGTTGCTCACCCACCTCTGTTCCCACCCCCCCGTATTGGGGTGAAAATCCTGCTCCATAAGTTTGAAATGCAAAATTTACATTTCAGTTAGGCTTCTGTAGAAAATATACATGCAGTATCCGACATCTTTCACCATCAGAACTTTTCTATCCTTGGGTTTCGAGTGCTGAATTTATATTGCACTGCAATGAAAGGGCTGTCTGGTTACATTACTTACATTGCGTAAAGCAGCAGGAAAACAATTCAGGTAGATTTTCCAATCAGGCCTCAATTAATTGGTGGTACACTATTAAAATCTGCCTGATGTTAACGTGCTGCCCCAGCCTTTTGTGGATATAGGCCTGGTGTTGGGAGCTTGCCAGAGGGGGGGTGGGAAACTGTACATAAAAAGGGAATGATGGATAGATTTTTGTTTTATTCAATCATGGGATGCGGACATCACTGGCAAGGTCAGGATTTATTGCCCATCCCTAATTGCCCTTGAGACAGTGGTGGAGAGCCACCTTCTTGAATCGTTGCAGTCCGTGTGGTAAAGGTACTCCCACAACCCTATTCAGTTAAGGAGTTCCAGAACTTTGACAATAGAAGAACAACGATACATTTCCAAGTGAAGACAGCTTGTGGCTTGGAGGGGAACTTGAGGTGGTGGTGTTCCCATGCATCTGCAGCCTTTGTCCTTCTAGGTGGAAGAGGTTGTGAGTTTGCAAGATGCTGTCAAAGAAGTCTTGGTGAGTGCTGATGGTACCACAGTGCACCAGTGATGGAGGGAATGAATGTTTGAGATGGTGGGGTTGTCCTTCTCTCCTTTAAATCTGCCGTCATCACCCTTCTCCTCAAAAAAACAACACTCGATCCCACCGCCTTTGCAAACTACTGTGTCATCTTCAACCTTCCTTTCCTCGCCAAAGTTCTTGAATGTGTTGTCGCCTTCCAAATCCATTCCCATCTTTCCCAGAACTCCATGTTTGAATCCCTCCAATCAGGTTTCTGCCCCTGCCACAGTACTGAAACAGCTCTTATCATAGCCACAAATGACATCCTAACTGATTGTGACAAAGGTAAACGTTCCCTCTTCGCCCTTCTCGACTTGTCTGTAGCTTTTTACACAGTTGACCACATCATCCTCCTCCAATGCCTCTCCACTGTCGTCCATCTGGTTGGGACTGATCTCACCTGGTTCCATTTTTATCTATCTAATCCTAGCCAGAGAATCACTTACAATAGCTTCTCTTGCTGCTCCCACGCCGTTACATCTGGTGTCCCTCAAGGATCTATCCTTGGCCCCCTCCTATTTCTCATCTACATGCTGCCCCTCAGCGACATCATCTGAAAGCACAGTTTTAGTTTTGACATGTATGTTGATGACATCCAGCTCTACCTCTACCACTTCTCTCAACTCCTCCACTTTTGCTAAATTATCAGACTGTTCATCCAATATCCAGTATTGGATGAGCAGACATTTCCTCCAATTAAATATTGGAAGACTGAAGCCATTGTTTTCGGTCCCCACTCCAAACTCTGTTCTCTTGCTACCATCCCCATTCCTCTCCCTGGCAACAGTCTGAGATTAAGCCGGTCTGTTCACAAACTTGGTGTCACATTTGATCCAGATATGAGCTTCCAACCTCATATTCATGCCATCACTAAGACTGCCTATTTCCAACCCTGTAACATCACACGACCTTGCCTCTGTCTCTGCTCATCTGATGCTGAAACCCTCATTCATGCTTTGGTACCCCTAGACTTGACGATTCCAACACACTGGACTCCCACATTCTTCTCTCCATAAACTTGGGGTCATCCAAAACTCTGCTGCTCATGTTTTAACTTGCACCAAGTTCCGTTCCCCAATCACCCCTGTGCTCGCTGACCTACATTGGCTTCTGATCAAGCAACATCTTGATTTTAAAATTGCCATCCTTGTTTTCAAATTCCTCCGTGGCCTTGCCCCTCCCTATCTTTGTAATATCCTCCAGTCCCATAATCCTCCGAGGTATCTGCACTCCTCTAATTCTGGTCTCTTGCGCATCCCAGATTTTAATCACTGCACCATTGGTGTCCGGGCCTACAGTTGCCTAGGCCCTAAGCTCTGGAATACCCTCCCAACACCTCGCTGCCTCTCCACCTCACTTTCCTCCTTTGAGACACTCCTTAAAACCTCTCTTTGATCAGTTTTTGGTCATGTGACATAATCTCAATTTCTGGCTTGTTTTATAATGCTCCTGTAAAGCACCTTGGGACATTTTATTACATTAAAGGTGTTATATAAATTTAAGTTTTTGTTGTGGATCTGGTACCAATCAAGTGGGCTGTTTTATCCTGGATGATGTTGAGCTTCTTAAGTGTTGTTAGAACAAAGAACAAAGAACAAAGAAAATTACAGCACAGGAACAGGCCCTTCGGCCCTCCAAGCCTGCGCCGATCCAGATCCTCTATCTAAACCTGTCGCCTATTTTCTAAGGGTCTGTATCTCTTTGCTTCCTGCCCATTCATGTATCTGTCTAGATACATCTTAAAAGACGCTATCGTGCCCGCGTCTACCACCTCCGCTGGCAACGCGTTCCAGGCACCCACCACACTCTGCGTAAAGAACTTTCCACGCATATCCCCCCTAAACCTTTCCCCTCTCACTTTGAACTCGTGACCCCTAGTAATTGAATCCCCCACTCTGGGAAAAAGCTTCTTGCTATCCACCCCGTCTATACCTCTCATGATTTTGTACACCTCAATCAGGTCCCTCAACCTCCGTCTTTCTAATGAAAATAATCCTAATCTACTCAACCTCTCTTCATAGCTAGCGCCCTCCATACCAGGCAACATCCTGGTGAACCTCCTCTGCACCCTCTCCAAAGCATCTAGAGCTACATTCATCCAGGCAAGTGGACAGTATTCCATCACACTCCCAACTTGTGCCTTGTACATGGTGGACAGGCTCTGGGGAGTCAGGAAGTGAGTCACTTGCTGCAGAAATCCCAGCTTCTGACCTGCTCTTTTAGCCACACTATTTTTATGTCTGATCCAGTTAAGTTTCTCGTCAATGGTGACCCCCAGGATGTTGTAGATGTGGCCCCAATTTAAAGGTATGCATCCATTTGAATGCATCTTAGTGCCTATGAGGACAAAAATGTTGGGAGCTTTACAAAGACTACTAATATTTTTAATGTATACCAAAAATGCCTGGCAAAAGCAATACAATAGATTCTGGGTCAGGAACCAGAGTCTGTGGCTGAAAGGTACGGCAGTATTAATATTCAAACCCTCCCTACAGGAGCGATGTTGAAGTGGAAGTAATGCAGAATTAGATGGTAAGGAGGAGATTGATGTTCTTGGGCAAACTGTCCAGATAATAGCATTTCAGAATGCTAACAAGGAGGCAAAGAAAGAAACTGTAATGACATAAGTGACTGTTACTGCCACAGCCTGTCCCAGTTAATGACACTCAGACGTTGAAGGTGATGATGCAGATGATACAGTTTTGCACCTCTTTGCCTGAAAAGTTGTATATTGGGGCAAGGGTACAAGCAGGTCAGCTCAATTTCTCCTCCGAAAAATACAAGTGAAGTGCAATTTCCATTGGCCAACCCACTATCTCAACATTATGGACATCTCAAAATAAATAGCAGTGCAAGAACCGATGTTCCCTGTAAGCTGTGTGGCTGCACAGCAACCTGAAAGTCCTCACACAGGCTGCGCAAAAGGTAAGGCCGCACAAAAATATTTTAAGGGGCCACGCACTTAAATAAATAATCTGCACGCTGCAAAATAAATTAGAGGGAATGTTGGCAAGAACACTTGGCACAAGGTCAACTAAGTGGAACAAGGAAGGAAGCAAAATACAACGCATCAGAATAGCCTCAAAATCCTGCTACAGGTCTTACCATAAAGGCTCTTTAACTGCACTTCCATAAGCAGCACACTTTAACAGCCATTTTACATGGGCAAGCAGATGACTGAGTAAGTGGCGCAGTGGTTAGCACCGCAGCCTCACAGCTCCAGGGACCCGGGTTCGATTCCGGGTACTGCCTGTGTGGAGTTTGCAAGTTCTCCCTGTGTCTGCGTGGGTTTTCTCCGGGTGCTCCGGTTTCCTCCCACAAGCCAAAAGACTTGCAGGTTGATAGGTAAATTGGCCATTATAAATTGTCACTAGTATAGGTAGGTGGTAGGGAAATATAGAGACAGGTGGGGATGTTTGGTAGGAATATGGGATTAGTGTAGGGTTAGTATAAATGGGTGGTTGATGGTCGGCACAGACTCGGTGGGCCGAAGGGCCTGTTTCAGTGCTGTATCTCTAATCTAATCTAATCTAATACCAACAAGAGCAAATTAGGGCCTAATTTTAATACTTGTAACTGCAAACTGACAGGCCCCTCTGACACCAGTACTCACCAAACAATTCTCTATGGGAAATTTGTAATTAGATTTCTGAACTAGGGGTGGGGGGGGGTCTAGAGTTAGAGTTATACAGCACAGAAACAGGCCCTTCAGCCATCGTGTCTGTGCCGGCCATCAAGCACCTATCTTTTCGAATCCCATTTTCCAGTACTTGGCCTGTAGTCTTGTATGTTATGGCGTTTCAAGTGCTCATCTAAATACTTCTTAAATGTTGTGAGGATTCCTGCCTCTACCACTCCTTCAGGCAGTGTGTTCCAGATTCCAACCACCCTCTGGCTGAAAACATTTTTCCTCAAATCCCATCTAAACCTCCTGCCCCTTACCTTAAATCTATGCCCCCTGGTTATTGACCCCTCAGCTAAGGGAAAAACGTTTCTTCCTATCTATCCTATCAATGCCCCTCATAATTTTGTATACCTCAATCAGGTCCCCCCTCAGCCTTCTCTGCTCTAAGGAAAACAACCCGAGTCTCTCCAGTCTCTGTTCATAGCTGAAATGCTCCAGCCCAGGCAACATCCTGGTGAATCTCCTCTGCACCCTTTCCAGGGCAATCACATCCATCCTATAATGTGGCAACCAGAATTGTACACAGTACTCCAGCTGTAGCCTATGTACTCCAGCTGCGGTCTGCAATCCTTCAAGCCATTGTTGATAAACTTTGATAACTGGCCAATCAGATTGGCTTATTAATGAAATCTAGAGAGGTATCGAGGCAGGCGGAGGTTGTGGGGGGGGGGGGGGGGGGGGGGTAGATGGGGTGGGGACAGTGGTGGCTGTTGGCTGAGATTCTTTGCACTGTTTTGTAGGGTTGTCTGCAGCCCATAGCCCAATATCCTAAACAGTAGATTAACTGCAGAGGAAATTCACCAGGATGTTGCCTGGGCTGGAGCATTTCAGCTAAGAGAGACAGAAAAGGCTAGGGTTGTTTTCCTTACAGCAGGGAAGGCTGAGGGGGGACCTGACTGAGGTATACAAAATTATGAGGGTCATTGATAGGATAGATAGGAAGAAACTTTTTCCCTTAGCGGAGGGGTCAATAACCAGGGGGCATAGATTTAAGGTAAGGGGCAGGAGGTTTTGAGAGGATTTGAAGGAAAAAAATTTCACCCAGAGGGTGGTTGGAATCTGGAACACACTGCCTGAAGAGGTGGTAGAGGCAGGAACCCTCACAAGATTTAAGAAGTATTTAGATGAGCACTTGAAATGCCATAGCATACAAGGCTACTGGCCAAGTGCTGGAAAATGGGATTAGGATAGTTAGGTGCTTAATGGCCGGCACAGACACGATGGGCCGAAGGGTCTGTTTCTCTGCTCTATAACTCTATGACTCTATAAAGTAGGGTGATATTAGCTAGCGGAGCAGTGGAAAGCTTAACAGTACTTTTCACTGTTATGCTGCATAGCTTTAGTAGATTCAACTTCAGCAATACTCCTGCATTCAACTTGGGGTCTCTCAACTCTACCAACTTGTACCTAAAAATCTCTGCATTTAGAAAAGTACGGTGCGTCTCTATGTGGAGAGAGTGTGCATTCCACATCAGACATTCTACAGGTTTCTCGGTAGCTTGATTCATGGACTCAAACATGGTGACGGATTTTTGTGCGTGTCAGATACTTGATTGACTAAAAAAGAAATCCTTTGTGTTTCTGATATGATCCATAAAGTTCAAATTCAAAACAATTTTTGCTAATGCTTTTTAATGTCTAGATAAATCCCTGTAGTTCTTTTAACATATGGGAGCAATTTGTGTAAGTGTATCAGCATGTTGTTATAACTAATAGTTTTAATTGCAAGGTTTTCATGCTGTTTGCAGTCTGCTGCCTTACGTACTTGCCTGAAGAAAACTCTCTTGTGTAGCTTTAGCACAGTCGGCATCCAAATTGAGCGGTCACATGAAAACAGAAACTACCTCGCTATGCATTTCACTAAATTTCATATTTTTATTTTAAGCAGGAAATGCAGATCAGAACTGATTTAGGGACACTTTATCCTTCAAACACAGCAATATGCTATGAATTCAAGTCAGTGTATCACTTTTTAAATTCTCTATCGAGTCACTTTTTCATTGTAATTTGAAGTAACAAGCTAATATTTACAAAGAACTTAAAAAATTCTTCCAACAATCCATTTTACCAGTCTTTATTTCAAAGTCACTACAATGCAACAAAATACAGCCTTTGAAGAGATTTTCAAAGGCACTGGTTGTATCGCAGAGATGATCAAAACCCTGCACCCCCTCTGCACACCACCACCCCCCCACCCCTCCACATCCTTGTTTGTTTGAACCCAGTGACAGCAATAAAGCATGTTGATTAGAAGATTTGTGCGTGTCAGCATTTACAACAGTCCAGCTAGTTTGGGGGGAGAAGAAACAGCTTTAATTCTCTACCGCAAACCAATGCTTCCATTGGACAAAGCAGATATAGCCTCCCCTGCTCACTTCAGACTCCAGTCAGAGTAAACCAAGTGAACACTGCATGAAGTAACTCAATTAAGGTCTGGAAGGATCAAGACAAATAACACTTGTCTCAAATGGATAGCCAAATTCTTTTAAAGAGAATTCATTTAGTGCATGTTTACAGTAAATGACATATTTCAGAAGCATTACCACAAGATACTTCAAGAAAAATGAAATTTTATCAGCACATTATGACTGTCTGTAGTGTAATTAATTTATAAATTTATCATAAAGAAAGCATTACCTCAATCATTATCATCAGTCATAGTGAGGGCAGGGAGAAAATAAGCACCCATACCTCAAACTCACCAAATAGTCTGCTGCATCACACTCATTGACCTTGACTACTCAAGCATCAACTTAAATTACTCTTGTGGGAAAGAATTTTCCACTCAAAAATCACTAATTTTCTTATGGCTTTGGAATTAGTCTTAGATATTCATGGTATTTACATTTCCTTCTCAAACTGTACATTTGGTAAGAATTAATTAATATCTATACACTAAAAATCCCTGTACTGGATTTTTTTAAAGTTATGAAAAATATTTCTTCATTTTCTCCACTAGTCACAAAGCACCATCAGACAATTGGGTGGGTGGTTGGAGCAGGAAGGCTGATTCTGATGTCTGATTCAGGCCTTAACCAATACCATTAAAAGTCAAATGCTGGCATTTCAGGCTCCTAAGAAAGTCTCTGTGACCCTCTGTCCTATCAACACCTTGCCCTTTGTTAACACTTGCCCCACCCTGCTTTATTTGCTTAAAATCTTTTACATTTCTAACATTTGCCAGTTCTGATGAAGGGTCACTGACCTGAAACATTAACTCTGCTTCTCTCTCCACACATGCTGCCAGACCTGCTGAGTATTTCCAGCATTTTTTGTTCACATTTCAGATTTCCAGCATCTGCAGTATTTTGCTTTTATGTTACTAGGAAAGTCTGCACTCTTCCTTCCTGTGATAAAACACCTGGCCTTTACTTGAAGCCTTGGCATGGTCAAATCTGAGAGTTGTGGCTGGAAGCATAGGTGCTTACACAGCCCACATCCTACCATCCTCTTAATTTGTCAATCCCTGTATCTCACTGAATCTTGTAATTATATTTACTGTCTGCAGATGTTCACGATTAATGGTCTATCCATGACAGTATTGGTAGGAGTGACTGCCACATAGTGTGAAGATGGGACTTTGTCTCCACAAGGACTGAGGACACCCACCATAGCGTTGGGTGGCACTACCACTGTGCTAAATGGGAGAGATTCAGAGCAGATCTAGCTGCTCAAAACTGGGCAGAATGAAGCGTTGCAGGTCATCAGCTGCAGAATTGTATTCTATCATAATCTGTAACCTCATGGCCTGACATATCCCTCAATCTACCATTACCATCAAGCCAAGGGATCAACAGTGGTTCAATGAGGAGTATAGAATAGCATGCCAACAGCAACACCAATCACAGAATTGTTACAGCACAGAAGGAGGCCATTCAGCCTATCATGTCTGCACTGGCTCTCCGAAACAGCAATTTACCTAGTGCCACTCCCTTGTCTTCTCCCCTTAGCCCTGCACATTCTTTCTTTTCAGATGACAATCTAATTCCCTCTTGATTGCCTCGATTGAACCGGCCTCCACCTACACTCAATGTATTCCAGATCCTAACCACTCACTGTGTGAAAAAGTTTTTCTTCATGTCGCCATTGATTTTTTTGCCAATTAACTTAAATCTGTGCCCTCTTGTTCTCAATACTTCCATCAATGGAACAGTTTTTTTCCTATCTAACTCTGTCTAGACCCCTCATGATTTTGAACACCTCTATCAAATCTCCTCTCAACCTTCTCTTCTCCAAGGAAAACAGTCCCAACATCTCCAATCTATCAGTGTAACTGAAATTCCTCATTCTGGGAACCATTCTCATGAATCTTTTCTGCACTCTCTCTAATGCCTTCACATTTTTCCTCAAGTGTGACACTCAGAACTGGACACAATACTCCAACTGAGGCCAAACCAGTGTTTTATACACGTATAGCATAACTTCCTTGCTTTTGCATCCACGCCTCTATTAACGAAGCCTAAGATGTTGTATGGTCTATTAACCGCTCTCTCAACCTCTCCTGCCACCTTCAATAGTTAATGCACATATACATTCAGGTCCCTCTGCTCCTGCACCCACTTTAGAACTGCATCCTTTATTTTATATTGTCTCTTCACGTTCTTCCTACCAAAATGAATCAGTTCACGCTTCTCTGTATTAAATTTAATCTGCCACTTGTCCACCCATTCCACTAGCCTGTCTATGTCCTTTTGAAGTTCTACACTATCCCCCTCACTGTTCGCAATACATTTTGTATCATCTGCAAATTTTGAAATTGTATCCTGTACACCAAGGTCTAGGTCATTAATATACATCAGTAACAACAAGGGTCCTAAAACCAACCGTTGGGGACAAACCTTCCTCCAGTCCAAAAAACATCCATTAACCATTACTTTCGGTTTCCTGCCACTCAGCCAATTTTGTATCCATGTTGCTACAGTTCCTCTTAATCCATGAGCTATAACTTTGCTCACAAGTCTATTGTGCGGCACTTTATCAAATGATTTTTGGGAGTCCATGAACACCACATCAACAGCATTCCCCTGATCAACCTTCACCAAGCATATCTAACAATGAAATGCCAACCTAGTGAAGCTGCAACACAGGACTACATACACACTACACAGCAGACACAGCATGTGATGCAGCAAAGTGATCCCACAACCAACAGATCAGATCAAAGCTTTGCAGTCCTGTCACATCCATTCATGAACTAAACAACTACTGGGAGGAAGAGTTAGGTATGACTCCAGCCTGTTTTCCTCCTGATTCCCAGTGACTTGAATTTTACTTGGGCTCCTTAATGCTACACTTAGTCAAATGCTGCGTTGCTGACAAGGGCAGTCACTCTCACCTCACTTCTGGAATTCTGCTCTTTTATCCATGTTTGGACCAAGGCTGTAATGAGGTCTGGACTAAGCTGTTCTGGCAAAAACCAAGCTGTGCATCCTCAATGATGGCAAAGCCCAGCACTTGAGGACAAAAGACAAGGCTAAAGCATTTGCAACCATCTTCAGCCAGAAGTGCTGAGTGAATGATCCATCTCAGCTCACTCCTGAGGTCCCCGTCATCACAGATGCCAGTCTTCAGCCAATTCGATTCACTCCATATATCAAGAAATGGCTGAATGCACTTGATAGAGCAAAGATCCTGACAGCGGTAGTGCTGAATACATGTGCTCCAAGACTAGCTACACCTATTGCCACGTTGTTTCAGTACAGCTACAACACAGGCATCTCGAAAATTGCCGAGCTATCTCTTATCCACAAAAAGCAGGACAAATCCAATCCAGCTAATCCGTCCACATAAGCCTACTCTCAGTTCGGATACACAGTACTCTATAGCTCAGATGTCAGATACCAGGCTCCCAAAGTCGGTCTTCTTCTCCCAGCTCAGTCAGCGCAGACGCACCAGAGGAGGACAGAAGAAGTGCTTCAAGGATGTGCTGAAAGCAACGTGAAGAAATGCAACATTTCCATCAACTCCTGGGAGACCATCGCCCTGGGCCGGACCAGATGGAGGCAGAGTCTGTGGGAAGTTCTTAGCGTCTTGAGACCCAATGGTGACAAAATGAAGAGGAAAAGCGAGAGTGGCAAAAAGAACAAACCAAAACATGAACTAATAATACACGACCAGACAGCCCACATGACAACAAATGCCCTACATGCCATAAAGTCTGTAGATCCCAGATCACCCTCATCAGCCATCTTTGGACTCAAGGAAGACAATCATCCTCACCTGCGAGGGATAGCCAATAATAATATAATCAAGCGGCACTTACTCACTTCTCACTGGGTTCTGATGAAAGGTCACCAAACGAAAATGTTAACTCGGTTTCTCTCTCCATAGATGCTGCCAACCCGCCTGAGTATTTCCAGCATTTTTTAAATTTCAGATTTCCAGCATCTACATTATTCTTGTACTCACTAATAACCTGCTCACTGATGCTCACCTTTAGCTGTGCCAGGACCACGTGGCTCCAGATCTCATGACAGCCTTGGTCCAAACATGGACCAGAGTTGAATTCCAGAGGTGAGGTGAGAGTGACTGCCCTTGACAACAAAGCAGCATTTGACCATGTGTAGCATCAAGAAGCCCCATTAAAACTGAACTCAATGGGAATCAGGGGGAAAATTCTCCACTGACTATAGTCATACCTAGCACAAAGGAAGATGGTTGTGGTTGTTGGAGGTCAATCATCTCAGCCCCAGGACATCACTGCAGGAGTTCCTCAGGGCCGTGTCCTAGGCCCAACTATCTTCAGCTGGTTTATCAATGACCTTCCCTCTTTCGTAAGGTCAGAAGTGTGGATATTCGCTGATGATTGCACATTGTTCAGTTTCATTCGCAACCCCTCAGATAATGAACCAGCCTGCATGCAGCAAAACCTGGACAACATTTAGGCTTGGGCTGATAAGTGGAAAGTTACATTTGTGCCACACAAGTACCAGGCAGTTACCATCTCCAACAGGAGAGGTTTATCCTTCCCTTGATATTCAACGGCATTACCATCGCCGAAAGTGAAATTTATTAAAACTTAAACTCTAATTCAGTTAATGCCTACAGATACATGCCGCGCCCCATGCTAGCATGCATACGCACATGCAAATAGAGACAGAAAAGAGAAGTAAAATAAAGTAGAGAGATTTGAGGCAATCTCTGAAGAGGGGTTCTTGTTACTGTGCTTTGGGCTCGCTGTAGTTCTTGTTTGTAGGTAGTCTTGCTTTTCGTTGGGGCCCAGTTTTCTTCTTAAACCTTGTTCACTGTAGGGGACTTTTCTCTCCTGGGGTTCATATGACTTCAATGGTTTCTGAAGCTGGTGAGAGCGAGATGACAGCAGACAGGAGAGAGGTCTTCTCAGTCCATGAGCAAACAGCTTTCTGAGTTTTAAAACTCTGCGGCAAGTTCAAATTGAAAAACTCCAACAGCCTGTTAGTCACGTGACTAAACTGGTCTGACCACACCTGTTTGTGTATTCAGCCATCTTAGCAGTTAACCTGGAAAGCTAGCTTCTCCACCTTCCACGTCTGGTAATCAAAAGTCCATTGTGGATTAAATTGGAGCAGGGAGTGGCCCCTTTGTCCTTTCCAAGTGTTGTCTGTTACTATGCAAATGTCTTTCCAGTCAAGGGTCTGTTTTTTTTTTAAACAAGTTCTTTCTTTACTCTAGTAATAGTTTAAAAATCAATGTTCATGTGGTGAAATTAATGTGTCTCATTCTTGGCAGGTGGGGGGGGGGCCTGTATGACAAATCAAAAATATTTTTGGGAGAGATTGCTCTTGAACAGTTTGAAACATGGCTCCTGTAATATCAACTCTGTTTTTGTTTTTTTCCTGGGAAAGCAGGAACCCAACCTATCTGAACATGGGATCTATGCATTATACAGCTCGCTGTGCTTTTTTTGTGCAAAGAGACAAGCCAGTCAATTGTCTAAGTAAGAAATACATATTTCTCTTCAAGAAACAAACAGTCACAATGGGGTCAGATGGTACAAATCCATACAGAGCAAAAAAACATCTTATGAGGAGCATCTTGTACTGGTAATAATCACCTGAAACTCAGAAAATTCCTATGGTTTTCTTCAGATAGTTCAATGGAAAAAGAATATATGACACCAGGTAGACTTTCCAGGCAAAATCATGTAACTTTTTGGGAAGATGTGCCTTTTAGCCCTAAAAGGAGATTGGTCAACTTGAACCCTTTCTGAGCAGAAATGTTGCCTTACACATCCTTTGGAGCTTAGTGCAGTGTTCACCATATGTTACTTGAGCGGAGGCTTTATTTGCAACAAGGAGAACTAGTGAGTCGGTTGGCATTCTACATAATTGGCATCAGTACACACGTGGTGCTGTCCTGAGAATGTGTACATATGTATATGTGCATTAGATATATATATATACATATATATGTGTGTGTGTGTATGTATATATAATATATATTTTAAAGCACTACTAGTACCCCAATGTCTGACATTCTATAAATACCCTCAAAAATTTTAATAATATTTATTCTAACAAATAATAATGCAAGAAATTAGAAATATGTAAACATTTTACCACATTACTGATTTCATTGAACAGTCAGAGTACAATTATGTTATTCAGAGTGAAGCAATAAACCTTCAATGAGCTATCACAGTAAACTAATTGCTCTTATATTTTCCATGAAACAACTTCTCTATAATCTTAACTGACGAAAGTCAAATATTTGAATAGTTACCTGAAAGAACCATCCAAGTTCGATCTATGAATAAAACTCAGCTTTGCATCTGCCCAGTAAAGTTTCTGCTCCTCTATGTCAATCGTCAGTCCATTTGGCCAGTAAATATTAGAGTTCACAATGACGGAACGACTGCTACCATCCATGCCAGCTCGTTCGATTCTCGGTACTTCGCCCCAGTCCGTCCAATACATGTATCTGTAAAAATATACCGAGGGCAACAAAAATAAGAACCTAACAGACATGGGTTTTGTTCCCTAGTTTAAAATATTCTCAATTTATGTTCAGTGCACAAGATGTAAAAAGCATCAAGACAAAGACACTGCAATATTTTAGAAGTAATGTAAAATCTGCAGTCAACAAATATAATTCTTATTCAGCAATTAGCCTTCTCCACCCATGCTTCATTTAACAAGATATTTTATAGAAATTTTGAAAGGCTAACCTGCTTACATGTCAAAGTAATACATGTTCCACCAACTGCATGGCTAGTTTTTCTAAACAGGTGTGTTTAGAGCTGTGAATGCAGACAATTGTTTAAACTGCTCTGTCAAAACAATAATGCAGTTGGAATGAAATTTATAATGGAGCACACAATTTGTCTTTTTCATGAAAAGTTCACATCTTGTATAACAAAGGAGATTGTCAGTTGGGGATGCCAAACTTCTTTCACATTTGGAAACACCATAAGTAGCCTCAGTCTTTTCAGGAACAAAACCTGTCAGAATTCTCTTCTTGATTAAACTGTATTCCGTTTTCTTCATAACTTTGGGGTTCCTTAATGGACAGTATGACATGGTATTAAGCCCTACAGGAAGATCTTGAGCTCAGTTGCTGCACCATGTTGCATCAGCTAGGACAGCACAGCAACAACTTACAATTGTAGAATGAGTTTAACATTGTAAACATTCCAAGGTGTTTCACAAGAAATATATGCCAAACAGATGAACAGAGAAAAGGGAAAGACGACTTGCGGGTCTAATCTTGGGTTATTGTAGAAGCGACCGAAGGGACAAATTCTGGGGAGTTTTCAAGAGGTGGAGACTGGTGTAGCATGACTGGAATTATCTCTCTAAAATCCTCGGAAAGAGGAGAGATGTTACCTAAAGCTGAAAAACGCCCTGCACACGAGTCCAGAGTCAGAGGACCAGAGTGCATGGGCTTCTGTCAAAAAACATCCATACCCTTGCCCCTCTCCCTGGCTGCTAATTCAGGTGAAACTTGAATGTGTGCAACCCCTCTGTGCTCTTTGGCCTTGAGCTAATTTAAAATTCCATATCCTATCTATCACCTAAGCCATATTCCCACTGCCCCAATGATACTTGTTCTCAATACACCTTCATACCCACTGCTTTTCAAACTCTGAATCACACTTTTGTGACAAACTGGCTTAATGGCACCAACAAGATCCTTGCTGTCCTCCAAAGTTGCTCCTTACACAAAATCCAAATCATCTAAAATTCCATGAATCTCATTTTGTCCTGCACTCTATCCTGCTTGCCCATCACACCATTCTTCCAAACCTCTACCACCTCCAAACTCACCAAACCATTAAAGATACTTACCAGAATTAAAATAAATCCTCCATAATCTTACCCCACTTTACCCTTTTACTGATTTTTTGGCAAAGCTGAACAGGTTGGTTTCAGTCTTGTCATTATGGAGTTGGAGAATTTCATCCATGACGTGATAATTGACAAGCAATCACGGTGGTCCAGTAATGGTCGGAAGTTCAGGGTGCTGGCACAGAGGTAGAGCTCTGCTATCAGCTAAAATGTAGAAGCTAATCCAATGTCTATGGATAATGTTGCCATTGGGGAACATGTAAATGAGAAATAGAAGGGGTTGAAGAATGGTACTTTGCAGTACTCTGGAAGCGACAGTGCGGAGATGGTACTGGTAAGGCAGGTACCACACAAAAGAGGTACTGGAGGATGACAAAATGGTCAACTATCAAATGCAAGCAAGGCTGAGGAAGGCATGAAAGGATAAAGCACATAGGGTCCAAAGAAATAAGAAAGGGAAATAACAACTATTATTCCAATTCTTAATTATCATCCAATAGCTCCTGTTGGAAAAGAGACAAAGAGGGAGACGCACACACACACACACAACACACATACCGGAATTTTATGGAACCTATGGGGGGGTTCTCACCGGTCTGGAGAGCTTGGTTAATACCAGCGATGGTGGGAAGAGGCCTATAATTGGGCATTAATTACTCCTAAGGGCCTCAATTGGTGGCAGGGCGGGAAGGCTGTCCACAGGCCTTCTCGCCATGGACTTAATTGGGGTAGAGGTGGGAAGGTGGCGGGCTCCCCACCTGCCACCATACTGCCCGATTAAATGCCCTCCCCGCCACGGGGAAGAGCATAAAATACCGCCCAAAGAGACAGTGAGAGAGAGAGAGAGAGAGAGAGAGAGAGAGAGAGAGAGAGAACAGACGGAGAGAAAGAGAGAGACAGAGAGAGAGAGAGACAAACAGAGAAAGAGACAGATAGAGAGAAAGAGACAAACACAGAACAAGAATGAATAGGCAAGGTTTGACTTTGATGATTGAATTGCTTACTGATACTGTATAGATTGGGCAAGATAGCAAAGGACTGCCAGTGCTTCTGGAATTACACAGGATTATGTCAAGACATTAGGTATAAAAATTGAAAGTAAATCAAATAAATACAATTTTTGCTGGTTATTCTAAATTCTTATATATTGCTGTACTGTGTTAACAGTAACATTTAACAGTAACATATGTTAACAGACTGATTGAATGGACAGGCAAAAGGTTCTCAAGTCACTTCTATATCATTTTGATAACTAAAACAATTGGGGCTGCATGACAGATGTTTGGGTTACTTATTTTCCAACTTTCATTCTGCCTCTCCCACTGGGAAAATACCTTGCTTCAAACTGGTGCTTCCCCACCCGCCTCCTCAAGCGTAGCTTGCCCAAGGTCAGAGCTTATGGGAAAACCTCCAATAAATCACGTCCAATACTCCAGGTCATGGCATGCTGAAACACTACAAAATCTGCCCACTTTTTTGATTTATTATATGGACAATTTCACTTTTTTAAAAACTATATACATACAGTCACTGTCAAACTGTTGAGCAGTATAACACAGTGGCATTACAAATGACTAATAGCATACGTGGGAATGAAAATACTCCTTCCAGATTTGACTATTAACACCACACACAATTCTTCAACAGTATGAGTCCCACGTTGTACTTTATTAATGTGTATTAAATGGAAAAACAAATAATTCTATCTTGATCTTTGTACAAGTGTGCAATATATTCATTAGGATAGAAAAGGATAATATAAAAATGGTACACTAACATTTGAAGGGAATATATACACAAGTTACAAAATTTCCAAGCCACAGCTCATTTTTTGAAAATAACTGCAAGGTTGCAAAAGTAAAAGGTCAAATGTATCATTAGCTACAGACAAAGCTCGCCATCTCACTCACAGTGTGGCAACAGGACAGGCCCTGATCTAATCTGAAAGGGGGAAAAAAAATCAACATCATTGAAACTGATTATCTGATCATTTACCTCATTGCTATTTGTGAGAGCTTGCTGTACACAAATTGATTGCCACATTTCTCTACATTAAAAGAGCGAGTATACTTCAAAAGTATTTCATTGGCTGTGAAGCGCTTTGGGAAGTACCGAGGTTATGAAAAATGTTATATAAAAGTAAGTTCTTTCTTTCTAATAAGAACATGTGCCTTTAACATACAAAAATATCCAAACTGAGAAAAAAAGCTTTGCCCAGTTTTACCAGTGACTTTCCACTCCATCTTTAAACACCTGTAACATTCCTTAGGGATATACTAATAAGAGTCTGCAGCAAATAACTCATCTCTTGGATCTCCAAACTATATATGAACACAAAAATTAGGAGCAGAAGTAGGCCATTTGGTCCATCTAGCCTGCTCGGCCATTCAATAAGATCATAGCTGATCTGTTTGATCTTATCAAAGTCTCTCCATCATCTACAAGGCACTAGTTAGGAGTGTGATGGAATACTTTTCACTTGCCTGAATGAGTACAGCTCCAACAACACTCAAGAATCACGACACAATCCAGGTCAAAGCAGCCTGCTTGATAGACACATCATCCATCACTCTATCCATCACCTTAGACATTTACACCCTCCACCACCAGTGTACTATGGTTGCAGTGTATACCATCTACAAGATGCACTGCAGCAACTTGCCAAGGCTTCTTCAACAGCAACTTTACAAACCCTTAGCCTCTATTTCCTAGAAGGACAAGGGCAGCAGGCGCATGGGAACACCACCACCTGCAAGTTCCCCTCCAAGTCGGTCATCATCCTGACTTGGAAATAAATCATCAATCCTTCATTGTCACTGGGTTAAAATCCTGGAACTCTCCTCCTATAGCACTGTGAGTGTATCTATACCACATGGATTGTGGCGGTTCAACAATTACCACTCCCTCATGGGCAATTAGGAATGGGAAATAAATGGTCGCCTTGCCAGTGACGCTGACATCCCATAAATGAATAAAAATATACACTAAAATATGCAAGCAGGCTCTAAGAGGACTCTCCCTCTGAATCTCCATTTCTCGCCAAGGAAATGCCTCACTTTTTGTTGTGCGCCTCTTTCCGATAACATAGCACAATGTAATAATTGTCAGAAAAATTACATGCTGTGACATCTTGGTGGACAAGAAACGGTGGACAGAAAAGGGAGGTTCTGTTCTTTTAAAAGTCCTGTTTCCCTTGCTCGATATGGTAACAATTTCTGTCTTCCTTTAACTTAATGAACACGTTTTCTCTCATTGCCAGCATGTGGTCTCCTTTTAAATATTTATACACTATTATATTGACAGAATTAAAGACATAAAAAGAAAACCGACAGAGATAGCTTATATTTCCTTAGTGTTTTAAATGAAACTCAATCACTGAGCACACCTGGACATCATTATTCAGCCACTGATTTGGCTTTTTATTCACAGTTTGTGATACAAAACCTGGACTCAGAAATGATGCAGTTGGAAACTACTTTAAAAATGCTCAACATATTCAGCTGAAATGTTTTGCTGTTTTATTGGCAGCACTAACCCATTTTAAATAAATAAGTTAATGCTAAACAGGTAATGCATTCAAATGTTAGTATTCCACAGGATAATTTCCAGCTCCCAGTGTCTGAAAACTATCTCTGAAGTATAACTGTAGAAGTTATATATAAACCGTGTGGGTTTCCGCCGGGTGCTCCGGTTTCCTCCCACAGCCAAAGATTTTCAGGTTGATAGGTAAATTGGCCATTGTAAATTGCCCCTAGTGTAGGTAGGTGGTAGGAGAATGGTGGGGAAGTGGTATGGAATATGAGATTAATGTAGGAATAGTATAAATGGGCGGTTGTTGGCCGGCACAGACTCGGTGGGCCGAAGGGCGTGTTTCAGTGCTGTATCTCTAAAATATAAAAATAAAATATAAAATAAAAGATTATTTTGTGGTTGAGCCGGTAGAGACCAGACAAGAACAAAAAGTTAACAAAAAAGTAATGGCTAAAACAGAAGAAAATGGAAAAAGCAGAGAGAATAAAGAGGGGAAATAAAGAGAATGAGAAAGAAAAAAAAAGGAGGGAAAAAAAGAGAAATCAAGCACCATAGAAAAACAGAAAGTAACAGTGCGCAAAAGACAGTGAGGAAATGGGAAAAATAAATAAAATGGGAAACAAAGGCAGTGAATAAGCAAAGGAAATAACTGCAGGAGTAGTAGTGGAAACAAAAGCATTAAGAAGACAACTAAATGGAAATGAAGACTGATAATAGCTTTTGCAATATAACCATTGCCCTGCTGGCATACCAGAGACAAATGTAACTTTCTTTGCTGTGTTTACACTTGTGTGCAATGCAAGAAGTCTGATCAAAATGTAGAAGCATTCAAACCGACAGTGAATAAAATTATTTCATTTTCTCTAAAAATCTAAACATGCTGACACTGACGAACAGTGGTGCTAGATTGGTTCCTAACCACTGACATATCTTTCCATCCATAACGATTATTAAACTAAAACCATTATTGGGGAGGGGGGGGGGGACAAAAGATGCAGAGATGCTGCAGCTATTTTAAGTCATGAACACCTACCTATTGTCATTGAACCTAATTTGATGCATTTTAAATCTGTTTTCTTTCATAAACTAAGTATGGGAAAGGATTTTAAATGACCAATTTCCGCTTGAAACCAAATTCAATTTCTCTACAAAGGCAAATCCAGCAGCACTAGCGATTCATCAAATCCTTTTGAACTAGATTTCTTGTACAAACATGCACTGAATGTATTTCATTTTGAAGTTTAAACCAGTCCTTTCTATCATATTAACATGAATTAGCTTCTACCTCAGATGTGTGCAGCATGGGTAGGTGGCAAACTACTTTATATTAATGAACCTTTTAGAGCCCTAAATCCTTCCGCTACTACCAATCACAGTTCAGGTCCTCTACTTCAGGTTTTTCTTCATTGTACCTGAAGTCAGCTGCTTTCAGAAATGTTGTTTTTGTTTCTTTTAGGCTAAACATGGACAATATCTTAAAAGGACACAAAATCTTTTGCTCATTTTAAGTGCTCATTTTGCAGGATAAATCATTAAAACAATCCAATATTAATTAATTTGCTAGGGCCCACAAAGGGTCACACGTGGACATAGAGGAGCGAGGGAGAAAGAGACAGGACAGGAATTCAAATAATAGGTTTGACGACTTGTTACTTATAACATTGTTAATCATGCTACAAAGCCAGGTGCAATCTACTTTTATCACAAATGAGTTTAGATACAATACCCAATCATATTTTTTGTAAGCTTTTGATACCTTTAATGCTTTAAAACATTTTGAAACAAAGGAGATGGGAAGGCCGTGAAACATCATTCCGGAGATCAACGGCCTGGATTTCCTCAGAAATTTCTTTAAGATACGTCACATTGACAAAAAACTCTTATAGCAAAACAAGAACATTGACTTGTGATCATGGCTTACACAGAAGGTCTTCATGGACGATGTGAATAAACGGCATGGTAAAAAAATTCCCCTCACTTTCACAAAGGTTAATTACTTTGGAATTCTCCACTACAAAGCATTGCTAAAGGAAAATCCAGAAATGCTTGGAAGAGAGAAATTTTGAATGGAGTATAGGGAGTGAGCAGGAAAGGGAGATTAGGTTTTCTGGCTTATGTGTAGAGAAACACCAGTGCATATTTGCTGACCAAATGTTTTGTAACATTCCATGATTCCATGGAAAAAGCTTTCAAAAATTGCTTTTAAAATAAGATACCTGCAATGACTTCACTGAACATTACTCCAGAAACTCCTCACCCTTTTTAAAGTTTTGTGTAGTACAATAATTGATTCAATTTAGGTTTTCCAGCTTTAATTTATAGACAGACAAATCAAAGAACAAGAAATTAATTTGCACCCTTTGCCAGACTATGTTGCACACTGAACTTAATACAAGTGATAATCAAAGAAATCCAGGAGTGGAAAGTTATTGTAATGCTGCAGGTTTCATTCAGGAGGCCTGCAAGAGGAAGGTTTAAAAACTGAGCTTTTAAAATCTTTTCTAAGACAGTGAGTATGACATAACTTTATTGATTTCAACAGGTCTGCTCACTACCCTATATAGCCTCCTAGTCTTAGTGCCTTAGGTTTTACATAGTTGGTTTGAATTAGGGACTTTCCAATATTAAGCCACATGTATAGTGCCTAAGCCAACTCTTAATTATAATTATGACTATCCTTCTACCTTCGTGACAAAACATACAATGGAGAAATTCTTGAGAAAGGAGAATAAAGAACCCCCCACTTATACAGCGTCTTGTATGATTGCAAGAGGTCCCAAAATACTTCCCAGCCAATAAAATACTTTTTGAAGTGTAGCCAGTATTTTAAATGTAGGAAAATTCAGCCGTCAATTTGCACACAGTGAGGTTCCTTAAACAGTAATGAGATAATCATCAGATAATTTGTTTTAGTGATGTGGGTTGAGGGACAAATGTTGGCCAGGCTACTGAGAGAACTTGCGTCGCTAGATAAATACTATTAATGGTGAGCAATGACCTTATGGATCATTGCCCTATATAGTATAATATTGTAACTTTTCTAAAGAGGCAGATTGAAGTTTTGTGGTCAAGATGAGGGAAATCAGTGCTGAGGATGGAACATTTTCTACTTTTGGCATCCAGAGTCAATATCAATTATTCTTAATTCAGATATAGAGACAGTCCACCCTTCTACTCCTATCCTAACAACTTGCTGCCAGCTGGATTATTGTACAGCTGTACTTTGTACTGATGCCCAAGAAATTGTTGTGTAAATCACCAGAGTTAGGCTAGGCCCTAACCCTAGTAATTTAGCAAAGCAGCCCTAATCTAGAACAATTTCAGTACAGAATCAATTCTTATGGAAGCAGTTCCCTCAGCCCAAACCCACCCGACAATTTCCCACAGCAGTCATTCATAGGTCTCCGAATAAGATTTGACAGTCTGTGCCAGACTATCAACAATTTTGTTCCATAAACTTTTGCTCAGAGCTAGATTGTGAATAGCCAAGTTCACTTGGGGCTCAAGACACCCAGAGAGCAGATCTATATCACATCAATCCAGCCATGGGTTTGTACACAGCTCTGTGCGTCAAGCAATTTTATTAAAATCTCTGCACACTTTTCATATTTTGCAAGTATATTACTTTTACAGACAATTGTATGCGGTGCTGTCCATTACCTTCAGGAGAGAAAAATTAATAAGCTGCCACAACTGTTCTCCAAGAGTTCAATTTCACCAGCACTACTTAGCCGAGGCATAGAATATAAGAGCAGGGAGGTTATGATGGAGCTGTATAAAATGCTAGTTAGGCCACAGCTGGAGTACTGTGTACAATTCTGGTCACCACACTATAGGAAGGATGTGATTGCATTGGAGAGGGTGCAGAGGAGATTCACCAGGATGTTGCCTGGGCTGGAGCATTTCAGCTATGAAGAGAGACAGAAAAGGCTAGGGTTGTTTTCCTTAGAGCAGAGAAGGCGGAGGGGGGACTTGATTGAGGTATACAAAATTACGAGGGGCTTTGATAGGATAGATAGGAAGAAACTTTTTCCCTTAGCTGAGGGATCAATAACCAGGGGGCATAGATTTAAGGTAAAGGAAAGGAGGTTTAGAGGGGATTTGAGGAAAAACTTTTTCACCCAGAGGGTGGTTGGAATCTGGAACACACTACCTGAAGTGGTGGTAGAGGCAGGAACCCTCACAAGATTCAAGAAGTATTTAGATGAGCACTTCAAATGCCATAGCATACAAGGCTACGGGCCAAGTGCTGGAAAATGGGATTCGAATAGATAGGTGCTTGATGGCCGGCACAGACACGATGGGCCGAAGGGCCTGTTTCTGTGCTGTATAACTCTATGACTAAGAACAGATATTAAACCTGTGCATTTCCTCCAGAGTTTGTTGAAAGAAATGGTGTGCATTTAGGATTTGAAGGAACAGATCCTTAAATAGCAATATTACTTAAAAGGAATGCTTATTTTAAAACAGTTTTTTTTAATGACAGTACGCACACTGATGATTACAAACTGTTATGGCTAAATACAACATATAGAGTTATTTCCATTAATAACTTATCTGAACTATCAGAATTATAGCAAGGCTAGAATTACCAAGGCACTTTGAACCTCAAGAAAATGACCAACTAGTCCTTGTTTTACAAATGCTAGTAATACAGCTGAAACAATTAAGTACTTTCTTGTAGTACAATAGAAATTAAAACAAACTTTGACAATGAAGTATAATGTTAAAAAAGTATAACTGAAAGCCAGAAAGCACACTAAATATTTCGGGTTTCCAGAACAGAAATGCAGCAAATCCAAAGACAAGTGAAAATTCAGGAGGGAAGCCCAGTTATACTGACATAATGTAACATGGTTATAAATCCCAATTCACAGCCAGAATTCCAAATCCAAACAAGGACCAATTTCAAGCAACTCTAGGCACTGACAATAGGAAAACATTGCATCTTAGTACTGGTGATGGGGGTGGTGGGGTAGAAGCACAGGAAAAAATACTTGTGCTATAAATTACGGCCGGAATTTTTCACATGGCGGGCGGGAGCTTTCCAACGCCCGAAAAGTTGGAGGTGATCACGCCTCCGTCAGGCCTGGGGATCCAGTCCGGATTTTACGATCCCCAGGCCCTTAATTGGTCTTGGGCAGGACCGCCACCTGATTGAAGCAGGAAGTCCCACCTAATGGAGCTGCCAGCCAATCAGCAGGCTGGCAGCTCTTAGCCCCACCACCACAACTGGGAGCAGTGGCCACTGCTGGGACTGCAACCCAGCTTCGAGAAAAAGAGGAAGCACGGCCCCTGGAAAAGGTAGGTTTTTGGGGCCTCACTGGGGGTGATCGATTGGGCCCCGGCAAGGCGAGATTGAGGGGGGCGGCCCTCCGTCGGGGACAGGGTGCCTGATCATAAAGGTCCCCCCTACCCCCACCCCCTGGCAGGCCATTAGAAAGCTACCTGCAATTGTCAGGCGGCTCTTCTCAGGCCTAGGCCGCCCACCTGCCAATGGTACGATTCCCATGGCGGCAGGCGGAGGCCCTTACATGGCCGTCAATTGGCCACTTAAGGGCCTTGATTGGCCTGGGGTGGGTGGGCCGGATGGGCCGTTTCCTGCCGCCACCACCCCATGTAAAATGGCGGTGGAGGCGGGAGAGGGTGGGAAAGGTCCCCCGAGCCTCCCACTCCATTTTACGTTTCCCCCGCCCCCATCCTGCCCTGCCACCAGCCCGTTCTTTGGACGGGGGAGGGGGGGGGGTCATAAAATTCCAGCCCATATGGCCATGTCTTTTTCACATCTGTACAAGCAGTCTTGGTTACATATCAAAACAGTGTAAATATAACATGGAAATTTGGTCTGATATAGCTCTCACATATACTAATAGCAAATAGTGTTTTTAGTAGGTATTCGTATAACATTTGGGAATAGCCCCAGGTGTAGCTTAATTCCAGTCCAGTGCAAAACCACATTTAAGAGATTTCCACACAATCTTCTGACCCTTCCAGAAAATTTTTAGACTCGGTATTAACTATGGACAATCCCATCCCCACTCTCGAAATGTTAGCGAACTACATAGAATTTAAAGCATAGACAACAAGCCATCCAGCTCAACAGGTCTATGTTTACATTCCACATGAGCCTCCTCCCATTCTAATGGCCTCGCCTCATCCTGCCCCCATACCCATCTATTCCCTTCTTCCTCATGTACGCATCAAGCCTCTCCTTATATGTGTCAATGCTATCTGATTCCACATCGCAGCGAATTCCACACTGGCACCACTCTCTGTATAAATAAATTCCTCCTAAACTTCCTTTTTCATCTGTCCATAGTTATCTTATATTTATGCTCCCTTTTTCTGGGCTCAATCACAAATAGAAACAGCTTCTCCATATCTACCGGTCATATCCCTTCATAATTTTAGACCTCTATCAAGTCTCCTTTTCGTCTTCTCTTTTTTTATCTTCGTCATCACCCACCTCTGTGCCCAGCACTCCCGACTTATCATTTATGCCATTGTCATGTTAAAAACTTGATTTTTCCAAGGCTTTCCAGCTCTACTTCAATTCAGAGAATCATAGAATAGTTACAGCACAAAATGAGGCCTTTCGGCCAGTTATGCCCATGCTAGTTCTCTGTAAGAGCAACTCAACCAATCTCACTCTGCATCCATCTGCTTTTTCCTGTAGCCCTGCAAATTATTTATTTTCAGGTGCTTATCCAATTCCCTTTTGAAAGCAGTGATTGAATCTGCCTCCACCACATTCTCAAGCAGTGCATTTCAGACCCTAACCACTCGATGCGTAAACAATCTCTTCTTCACTTCGCCGTTGCTTCTTTTGCCAATCACCTTAAATCGGTGTTCTGTACCCTTTCGCCAGTGGCAACAGTCCAGAGCCCTCATGGTTTTGAAAATCTCTAATCAAATCTCCTCTCAACCTTCTGAGTGGCATGGACAGAGTGGATAGTCAGAAGTTATTTCCCAGGGTGGAAGAGTCAGTTACTAGGGGACATAGGTTTAAGGTGCAAGGGGCAAATTTTAGAGGGGATGTGCGAGGCAAGTTCTTTACACAGAGGGTGGTGAGTGCCTGGAACTTGCTGCTGGGGGAGGTGGTGGAAGCAGTACGATAGCGACGTTTAAGAGGCATCTTGACAAATACATGAATAGGATGGGAATAGAGGGATACGGTCCCCAGAAGTGCAGAAGGTTTTAGTTTAGACAGGCATCAAGATTGGCGCAGGCTTGGAGGGCCGAATGGCCTGTTCCTGCGCTGTACTGTTCTTTGTTCTTCTCTTCTCTAAGGAGAACGACCCCAGTGTCTCCACTCTCTCCTCATAACTGAAGACCCTCATCCCTGGAACCATTCTTGTAAACATTTTCTGCACCCTCTCGAAAACCTTCTAAAGTGTGGTGCCCAGAATTGGATATAATATTCCAGTTGAGGCCGAAACAGTGTTTTCTAATGGTTCATCATAACTTCCTTGCTTTTGTACTCTCTGTCTCTATTTATAAAACCCAGGGTTCCATATACATTTTTAACCACTTTCTCAGCCTGCCCTGCCACCTTCAACAATTTGTGCATACATACCTCAAGGTCTCTCTGTTCTTGCACCCACTTTAGAATTGTACTATTTATTTTATATTGCCTCTCTTCATTCTTCCCACCAAAATGTATTACCTCACACTTCTCTGCGTTATATTTAATCTGCCACGTGTCCACCCATTCCACCAGCCAACATCCTCTTGAAGTCTATTACTATCATCATAGAACTCTCTGGCCCATATCATATCCCATAAAGTCCCTTGTCTCAACAATTTCTGTTGGCTCCCCACCTGTCCCTAGCATATTAACTTTAATATCCCTGCCCTTGTCTTCAAATCTATCCATGACCTCTCTCCAGCCCAGCTCTGCTATATTCTCCACTGCATGCACCAGCACACAGCATCTGTTATTCTGACTCTAGTGCCTTTTCACTCTCTCATCTTCATCGCTCATGACAGAGCCTTCAGCTTCCTTGTCCCACAGTCAAACTATCTTCCTAAACTCTGTCTTGTGACCTCTATCTCCCCCTTCAAAACTTACCACTTCGATGCTGCATTTGGCCACCTCTCCCTTTCTGATCCCACTATAAATGATGTAGGAGGTTTGCTATGCAAGATGGATTATACAAGTTGCACTACCAGCATGTTTGAAAATCAGTGGAAAAAATGTATTTTCCAGATATTTGAGGGTGTTACAATGGAAGAAAATGGGTAAATTTTATTGTGTACTGACAAGAATGAGGGAAAAGGCTAGGTTAGATGGATGCATCAGCTAGCCCTTAGCTGAATGGCTTAAGGAATCTGAACTGATTGCAGAGAAAAATATTTTCTTCCTAACTTAGTCTGAGTTCAGCTTTCTTATTGTCCTTACCACCTGTGTTGTATGAGATTAGCTAGTATGTAGTGTACTCATTTTTGCTTTTAACATTACCTTTTGTGTTAAAGGTTAGTGCTCATGTTCTACTTTATTTCGGATGTACAAAAAAATCAAATTAACTTAACAGCTATTAAAAATGTGGGTTTTAATACGTAGTAATTTTCCCTTGACGCGCAGGAGTGCAGGATGCAGCTTAAAACATGTGCACCGGCATGGGCTGTAAAAGGTCAGTCTTGCCGCCAATCACAAAAAACAAATTCTACAAGTTGTAGGAACTGCAGCTTCCAAACTGGTGAGTCTCTTTAGGTAAGAGTGATAGCTCAATAATCCCCATGAACATCAGATTGAGGCTACTCAAATAGGAACAGAACATTTGACAAAAAATTTGTTACAGATTTTCAAAACATACTGAATGCTACTGTACAATAAAAATCCCTACATTACAATAGTGACTATACTTCAAAAGTACTTCAGCGGCTGTAAAGCACATTGGCACATTCTGAGATTGTGAACAGCACTTTCTAAGTTCGAGTTTTTCCCTTTATATCTTTATTTTGTCAAAAAAAAACTTAGCAGGGGGATTTTATCCTGGCGGCGACTGTCTCAACGCCTGGAAAAAGCATCGCTGAGATTCCCGTGTCGCCTCTTCTCCAGAAGGCCCGCCAAATCAAGTGCCAATCCGGCACTTAAGTGGACAACAGTGTGCCTTCCACAGGAGCAAGAACCCCGTCGCCAGAAGTCCCATCCTTGGACAGCTGCCTTCCAATGAGGCTGGAAGCTGCAGCGCCACCGCAGGAGGCCCCCCTTTCCCAATGCCCTGTCCCTCATTCAGGCACCAAGTACCTTTAAACGAGGGCCTCACCACAAGTGCCCCCAACCCACCCCCGGAGTCGGGAAGCAGCCCGCATGGTTTTCCATGCCATGCTTCCCGTGTGGCGACAGGGCCACCCACCACATGGCTAGTTGTGGCTGCGGTGGGAAGAGGCTCTTAATTGGGGGTTAATTGTCCAGTTAGGGGCCTCAATTAGTGGCAGGACAGGAAGGCTCCTCTCCCAGGACTAAATTTTGGCAGAGGTGGGATGGGGGCGAGAACCACCCCCATCCCACCCGATTTTATGCTCTCCCTGCCTCCAAACCCGCCCTGGGAGAGAGCATAAAGTTCCCCCTTAATTCCTGTAGCACATCATCAGCTTTATAGAAAATGCAAAATAGTAGTTGAAAAGATTTTCAAAAAATATTTGTTAATTTGAATAGTAGCTGTTGCTAACTACCCATTTTTCATTTGTAGTTTTTTGAACTTCATAATTGGTGGTTATCATTCCTGCTTGGTATATTTCCTGTCTTGTGTTTTATTAAGTTTTATGAATATGAACTTTGAGCAAGTCAGATACCAATGCAACATTGTTACAAACAGATAGTTAATTCTTTTTCTCTGAACAAATTTCCCTGTTTATCCAACCACCTGTCCGTAAATAGATTAGTGATTGAAATTTTTCCCCCCTTAAACCTTGATAATAAATGACCACAACAACAGCATGGTTGTTAGAGTTAGATCAAAGAATTAGGGTTTATTTACACACTTTTAAACTCGGGAAAGGGTTTAACTTTGCCATGCACACTTAAAAACATTCAGGGAAAGGTTAAATGCATAAAAAGACAAGGACATTTTCCAAATAGAACTATAAACTACCATGAATTTCAGTTAAAACTAGTATCCATTTAGATTATCAAAAAATGTCCAAAAATTGGAGATCACCGACTGGAAATGCCAAATTGGGGAGGAGCTGTTGGAAATATCTCTTCTCTTACAAATTTCCGCTTCTTTGCACTCTCAGATATAAATGGAGGTAGCTTAATTTTGCTGAAGTCACCTTTTTATTAGATGGAAAGGAAGCTAGCAGAAAGCAGGTTTTCTTGCTATTTTTGCAGACTGTCTTTAATTTTCTTTGCTGTTTACTGTCTGTGTCTTGGTTAATTTTCTGGCTTTTACAGACTGTGTCTTAGAGAGAGGTGTGCAGTTTCCGGCAGCTGTGCTAATCTGACCAAAAGGCAGTTGTGGATTGAAGACAGGCTGTACCCTCAAACTGTTACAGTTTCAAGTCCAGGCAGGTTGGATAGGGGTTTCCTGGGTCCTAAAACTAGACGCTTTTCAAATTGCTGTCACACTTGACCTCTCTCCCCCATTTTGACAATTGGAACATAGAAGTAAAAACATACAGAATGATGTACAGAAATGGTAGTTGACATTAATACTCAAATGCACAAAACACAATTTACAAGGGGGGTTCTCATCTATTCGTGATAACATATACGTTTCAGTTAAGACACCCAAGGTGTGATGGACAGGCGAGCAGCAATGTTTTTGTATATACAGAATTAGTAAATGTCCTGTAACACTGCTCATGGTGTACCAGTGGATACAATGTGATGATTAAAGGGCAACATTTAAATATTTACAGAAAGTGTATGCCATAACCAAGACTTGTAATGCATTACAGATACAAAAAGATTCTAAACACCTAACTGGAAAGCATTAAAATGACAGCAGGAGAATTGTTGGGCAATGTCAATATTCCAAAATATCTTGCAGTGTTTGTTGTGTTTTTGGGTTCTCTGCGCATAACATATCAAACATGCTGAGGCTGAATGGTAAGTTGAATGGAGGGTTCTTTATTACAAAATAACATAATTACAAGACAGCTCCAAGTTACAGGTGCTAACTGCTGACGAACATTGCTCCAACTACGAGGAATTAAGAGGGCTAAAAGGGGTCATGAAATATCTTTAGCAAACAGGGTTAAGGAAAATCCCAAAGCCTTTTATTCATATATAAGGAGAAAGAGGGTAACTAGAGAAAGGATTGGCCCACTAAAGGACAAAGGAGGAATGTTATGCTTGGACTCAGAGAAAATGGGTGAGATTCTAAACGAGTACTTTGCATCGGTATTCACCGAGGAGAGGGACATGACGGATGTTGAGGTTAGGAACAGATGTTTGATTACTCTAGGTCAAGTCGGCATAAGGAGGGAGGAAGTGTTGGGTATTCTAAAGGGCATTAAGGTGGACAAGTCCCCAGGTCCCGATGGGATCTATCCCAGGTTACTGAGGGAAGCGAGAGAGGAAATAGCTGGGGCCTTAACAGATATCTTTGCAGCATCCTTAAACACGGGTGAGGTCCCGGAGGACTGGAGAATTGCTAATGTTGTCCCCTTGTTTAAGAAGGGTAGCAGGGATAATCCTGACGTCAGTGGTAGGGAAGCTACTGGAGAAGATACTGAGGGATAGGATCTATTCCCATCTGGAAGAAAATGGGCTTATCAGTGATAGGCAACATGGTTTTGTGCAGGGAAGGTCATGTCTTACCAACTTAATAGAATTCTTTGAGGAAGTGACAAAGTTGATTGATGAGGGAAGGGCTGTCGATGTCATATACATGGACTTCAGTAAGGCGTTTGATAAGGTTCCCCATGGTAGGCTGATGGAGAAAGTGAAGGCGCTTGGGGTCCAAGGTGTACTAGCTAGATGGATAAAAAACTGGCTGGGCAACAGGAGACAGAGAGTAGCAGTAGAGGGGAGTTTCTCAAAATGGAGACGTGTGACCAGTGGTGTTCCACAGGGATCCGTGCTGGGACCACTGTTGTTTGTGATATACATTAATGATTTGGAGGAAAGTATAGGTGGACTGATTAGCAAGTTTGCAGACGACACTAAGATTGGTGGAGTAGCAGATAGTGAAGGGGACTGTCAGAGAATACAGCAGAATATAGATAGATTGGAGAGTTGGGCAGAGAAATGGCAGATGGAGTTCAATCAGGGAAAATGCGAGGTGATGCATTTTGGAAGATCCAATTCAAGAGTGAACTATACAGTAAATGGAAAAGTCCTGGGGAAAATTGATGTCCAGAGAGATTTGGGTGTTCAGGTCCACTGTTCCCTGAAGGTGGCAACGCAGGTAAATAGAGTGGTCAAGAAGGCATACGGCATGCTTTCCTTCATCGGACGGGGCATTGAGTACAAGAGTTGGCAGGTCATGTTACAGTTGTATAGGACTTTGGTTCGGCCACATTTGGAATACTGCGTACAGTTCTGGTCGCCACATTATCAAAAGGATGTGGATGCTTTGGAGAGGGTGCAGAGGAGGTTCACCAGGATGTTGCCTGGTATGGAGGGCGCTAGCTATGAAGAGAGGTTGAGTAGATTAGGATTATTTTCATTAGAAAGACGGAGGTTGAGGGGGGACCTGATTGAGGTGTACAAAATCATGAGAGGTATAGACAGGGTGGACAGCAAGAGGCTTTTTCACAGAGTGGGGGTTTCAATTACTAGAGGACACGAGTTCAAAGTGAAAGGGGAAATGTTTAGGGGGGATATGCGTGGAAAGTTCTTTACGCAGAGGGTGGTGGGCACCTGGAACGCGTTGCCAGCGGAGGTGGTAGACGCGGGCACGATGGAGTCTTTTAAGATGTATCTAGACAGATACATGAATGGGCAGGAAGAAAAGAGATACAGAACCTTAGAAAATAGGCGACATGTTTAGAGAGAGGATCTGGATCGGCGCAGGCTTGGAGGGCCGAAGGGCCTGTTCCTGTGCTGTAATTATCTTTGTTCTTTGTTCTACTATATCACATGTTGGCTAACATCACTTCCTGTGATGATGTATACGAAACTATTTACATATTCAACTGTACGTTAACTATCATAACAGTGTTATAAGAAAAGCAATACACCAACACAAAAACGCATCTGAAGCAACTGAACTTTGCTTCAGAATTGAAGATTCATCAGCAGGACATTAGCCTAGATTACCAAATACTATCAAGCCGATTAAAATCAGTAGGCTGATGTACAATAGTTGCTGTCAAAAATTAATTAAAATCACAAGATAATCAAAACACCAGGCACCTAAAATAATCTGGTGCAGCAATGGTAAGAGACAGGTTTTTTTATATTGGTTGGGCTAGCTATCTCCTGTTATCATAGTCTTCAAGCTATCTTGGTACAGATGCTATTCTCTAAAAAGTACCTTAGGAGATTTAAAATTCAATTGGATGACATTCAAAAAATCTGAAGGGTCTGGAGGCCAAGTCCTGTTCTCCTTTAGGGAAAACAGATACAAAGCCTCCTGTCCCTCAATCCTGTTATGAGGCAGAGTTCAGTCTTCACTCAAGAGGCTCAAAGTTTGGTTAGACTGCTTCACCATCATCCCTTTGCTTGTGCTTTAGCAGTGATATCTCATTGTGAATTAGCACATTTGAAAAAGAAAATTCACATAACATGATACAGAGACCCCATTCCAAGCTTACTGACACATTTAATGGCACAAGCATGTTCCCAAGCAAATAGGGAATGGGCCAAACAGCATCTACTAGGTCTAACGTAACACCCATGAGAAGCAAAGTAAAATCAAGTCTCTATACCCAAAAGGTACGTAAGGACTTATGAGTGACATTTAAATTGCCACAGAATCAAAATATTTCCTCAACTGATGAAAGACTGCTTTTTTTTTCAATGATTTCAGCATGAAGTCTCATGACATCAGGTCAAACATGGGCAAGGTAACCTCCTACTGATTACCACCTACCGCCCTCCCTCAGTTGACGAGTCAGTACTTCTCCATGTTGAATACCATTTGGAGGAAGCACTGAGAGTGGCAAGGGCACAAAATGTACTCTGGGTGGGGGACTTCAATGTCTATCACCAAGAGTGGCTCGGTAGCACCACTACTGACCGAGCTGGCCGAGTCCTAAAGGACATAGCTGCTAGACTGGGTCTGCGGCAGGTGGTGGGGGAACCAACACGACGGAAAAACATATTTGCCCTAGTCCTCACCAATCTGCCTGCCGCAGATGCTTCTGTCCATGACAGTACTGGTAGGAGTGACCACCGCACAGTCCTTGTGGAGATGAAGTCCCGCCTTCAAATTGAGGATACCATCCATCAAGTTGTGTGGCACTATCACCGTGCTAAATGGGATAGATTTTGAACAGATCTAGCAATGCAAAACTGGGCATCCATGAGGCGCTGTGGGCCATCACCAGCAGAATTGTACTCAACCACAATCTGTAACCTCACGGCCCGGCATATCCCCCACTCTACCATTACCATCAAGCCAGGAGACCAACCCTGGTTCAATGAAGAGTGCAGGAGGGCATGCCAGGAGAAGCACCAGGCATACCTCAAAATGAGATGTCAACCTGGTGAAGCTACAGCCCAGGACTACTTGCATGCCAAACTGCATAAGTAGTATGCAATAGACAGAGTTAAGCGATCCCATAACCAACGGATCAGATCTAAGCTCTGTAGTCCTGCCACATCCAGTCGTGAATGGTGGTGGACATTTAAACAACTAACTGGAGGAGCCCAGCATATCAGTGCGAAAGATAAGGCTGAAGCATTTGCAACAATCTTCAGCCAGAAGTGCCGAGTTGATGATCCATCTCGGCCCCCTCCTGACGTCCCCAACATTACAGATGCCAGACTTCAGCCAATTCGATTCACTCTGCGTGAAGGCACTGGATACTGCAAAGGCTATGGGTCCTGACAATATTCCAGCAATAGTACTGAAGACCTGTGCTCCAGAACTTGCCGCACCCCTAGCCAAGCTGTTCCAGTATAATTACAACATTGGCATCTACCCGGCAATGTGGAAAATTGCCCAGGTATGTCCTGTACACAAAAAGCAGGACAAGTCCAACCCAGCCATCAGTCTACTCTCAATCATCAGTAAAGTGATGGAAGGTGTCATCAACAGTGCCATCAAGCAGCACTTGCTGAGCAATAACTTGCTCAGTGATGCTCAGTTTGGGTTTCGCCAGGGCCACTCAGCTCCTGACCTCATTACAGCCTTGGTGCAAACATGGACAAAAGAGCTGAACTCAAGAGGTGAGGTGAGAGTGACTACCCTTGACATCAAGGCAGCATTTGACCGAATATGGCATCAAGGAGCCTGAGCAAAACTGCAGTCAATGGGAATCAGGGGGAAAACTCTCTGCTGGTTGGAGTCATACTGAGTGCAAAGGAAGATGGTTATGGTTGTTGGAGGTCAATCATCTGAGCTCCAGGACATCACTGCAGGAGTACCTCAGGGTAGTGTCCTAGGCCCAACCATCTTCAGCTGCTTCATCAATGACCTTCCTTCAATCATAAGGTCAGAAGTGGGGATGCTCGCTGATGATTGCACAATGTTCAGCACCATTCGCAACTCCTCAAATACTGAAGCAGTCCGTGTAGAAATGCAGCAAGACCTGGACAATATCCAGGCTTGGGCTGATAAGTGGCAAGTAACATTTGCACCACACAAGTGCCAGGCAATGACCATCTCCAACAAGACAGAATCTAACCATCTCCCCTTGACATTCAATGGCATTACCATCGCTGAATCCCCCACTATCAACATCCTAGGGGTTACCATTGACCAGAAACTGAACTGGAGTAGCCATATAAATACTGTGGCTACAAGAGCAGGTCAGAGGCTAGGAATCCTGAGGTGAGTAACTCACCTCCTGACTCTCCAAAGCCTGTCCACCATCTACAAAGTACAAGTCAGGAGTGTGATGGAATACTCTCCACTTGCCTGGATAGATACAGCTCCAACAACACTCAAGAAGCTCGACACCATTCAGAACAAAGCAGCCCACTTGATTGGCACTCCATCCACAAACATTCACTCCCTTTACCACCAACGCACAGTGGCAGCAGTGTGTACCATCTACAAGATGCACTGTAGCAACGCACCAAGGTTCCATAGACAGCACCTTCCAAACCCGCGACCTCGACCACCTCAAATGACAAGAGCAACAGATGCATGGGAGCATTACCACCTGCAAGTTCCCCTCCAAGTCACACACCATCTAGACTTGGAACTATATCGCCGTTCCTTCACTGTCACTGGGTCAAAATCCTGGAACTCCCTAACAGCACTCTGGGAGTACTTATCTCACATGGACTGCAGCAGTTCAAGAAGGCAGCTCACCACCACCTTCTCAAGGGCAATTAGGGATGGGCAATAAATGCTGGCATAGCCAGTGATGCCCACATCCCATGAATGAATTTTTAAAAAATTTAACCTTTTAGATATGCAATGGTAAGTATATTGAATTGACATGATATGCAGACTACAAAAAAACTATCACCTTACATGCAATCATAAATTATGTTTCATAGAGTCATTTACAGCATAGAAGGTGGCCATTCAGCCCATCGAGTCCATGCTGGCTCTCCACGGAGCTATTCAGTCAGTCCCACTCCCCGGCTCGATTCCTGTAGTCCTGCAAGTTTATTTCCTTCAAGTGTCCATCCAATTTCCTTTTGAAATCATTGATTGTCTCCACTTCCATCACCCTTGTGGCCACTGAGTTGTAGGTCATTACCACCCGCTGCAAAAAAAAGTTCTCTCATATTGCCCCTGCATCTCTTGCCCAAAACCTTCAAAATGTGTCCCCTCGTCCTTGTACCAGTTGTTAATGGGAACAGCTTTTCTTTGTCTAACTTCTCTAAGCCAGTCATAATCTTGTACACCTCTATTAAATCTTCCTTCAATCTCCTTTGTTCTGAAGAGAACAACTCCAGCTTTTCCAATGTAATGAACATTCTCCATCCCTGGAATCATTCTGGTAAATCTCCTCTGCACCCTCTCAAGGGCCCTCACATCCTTCCTGAAGTATGGTGACCAGAACTGGCCACAATAGTCCAGTTGGGGCCTAACCAGAGCTTTATGAAGGTTCAGCATAACTTCCCTGTTTTTGTACTCAATGCCTCTAGAAAGAAGCCCAAGATCCCATATGCTTTGGGTCCAAGATCCCATATGCTTTGGTAAGCACTGTCTCAATATGTCCTGCCACCTTCAAAGATCAATGCACATGGAGCCGCAGCTCCCTCTTTTCCTGCACACTCTTTAGAACTGTGCCATTATGTATATATTGCCACTCCCTATTCCTTCTGCCAAAACGCATCACCTCACACTTGTCAGTATTAATTCCATGTGCCACCATGTGCTCATTTTGCTCGCCTATCTATGTTGTGTTGCAGGCAGTTCATATCATTCTCACTGTTTGCCACACCTCCAGGTTTGGTGTCATCTGCAAATTTTGAGATTCTACTCTGTATTCCAAGATCTAAGTCTTTTATACATAACAAAAAAGCAGTGGTCCCAGCACTGACCCTTGGGGAACAGCACAGTCTACCATCCCCCAGTCTGAAAAACAACCATTTTTTGCAACTTGATGTTTTCTGTCCTTAAGCCAATTTTTAAAATCCAATTGGACACTGACCCTGCTATTCCACGAGCTCAATTTTGTTAACCAGCCTTTTTTTAATGTGGTAACTTATCCAATGCTTTCTTAAAATCCATATAAACAACATCCACTGCTTTCCCTTCATCAACCTTCTCTGTTACTTCATCAAAAAATTCAATTAAATTAGTCCAGCATGATCTGCCTTTGACAAATCCACGCTGGCTCTCCTCAATTAACTCAAACCCCTCCAAACGCATGTTGATTTTTTCCCCTGATTATTGTTTCTAAAACCTTACCCACCACTTACCCAAACTAACTGGCCTGCAGTTGCTAGGACTGTCCTTACACCCTTTCTTGAATAAGGATGTCACATTTGCCACTCTCCAATCCTCTGGCTCCTCCCCCATATCCAGGGAAGATTGGAAGATTATGGCAAGCCCTTCTGCTATCTCCAGCCCCACTTCCTTCAGCAACCTGGGATGCAAGACAACCAGACCAAGTGACTTATCGACCCTAAGCATAACCAGCCTCTTTAGTAACCCCTGCCCTCAATTTTTACCCTGTCCATTGCCTCTACTCTTTCCGCTTTGACCTATATTTTGTCAGATTCCACTTCATTAGTAAACACTGATACAAAGTACTCTAAGTATATTAGCCTTGCCACGTGCCTCTACGCATATATTACCCTCTTTGTCCCGAAGAGGCCCCACTCCACCTTTTACTACCCACTTACTGTTTACATGCCAGTAGAAGATTTTAGGGTTCCCTTTTATGTTGACTGCCATTCCCTATTCTCATACTGTCTCTTTGTCAGTATAATTTTCCTCTTCACCTCCCCCCTCAACTTAATGTATAAGGCCTGGTTCTCACTTGAAGAATTCAGCTGACATGCATCATACACCCTATTTTTTTGTTTCATTATAATTTCTATCTCCCTGGTCATCAAAGGAGCCCTGTTTTTGGTTCCCTTGATACAGCTCTTCCCATCAGTCTTTGGTTCCATCTTACCCTGGCTAGATCCCTTCTGATCGCATTGAAATTAGCCCTCTTCCAACCTAGACGTTTGACCTTATTTCGATCCTTGCTTTACTGCATTACTAGTCTAAACCTTATGATACCATGATCACTCTTACCCAAGTGCCCCCCCCACAGATACTCAGTCCACTTGGCTCACCTCATTTCCAAGCAGCAGATCCAGCAATGCCTCCTTTCTAGTTGGGCTGAGAACATACTGACTGAGGAAGTTGTCCTGAACATATTTCAGAAATTCCTCCTCCTCCTTAACCTTTACTCTAACATTATCCCAATTGACATCTGGGTAATCGAAGTCCCCCAGTATCACCACTCTATAGTTCTTGCACATCTCTGTGATTTCCCTGCAGATTTGCTCCTCTAGCTCTCTCAACTTCCAGTCAACTTCTCACATCAGATCCAAATGTTAATGTAACTTGACTGACACTTGAGTGGGAATAGCTGGGTTGGTCACTTTTGTGCCCTATACAAAAACAATTGTTTTCAAGAGTGATAACTTTGAGCTTTTCCCTCTTCTGTCAACAAAACTGCTCACCAATCAAATGTTAAATTCAAGCTGGTCCTAAATATGGATATTTACTTCAATTTTATCACAATCTGCAGTGAGCAGAACTTAAATTTAAAACTGCATGATCAAAAAAGTGACATCTAGATAGTATTTGCTTCTGAAAGGTACAAGGAAACCAATGCCATAGATGTCTCTCTTTTCCAACCGTGATCAAAATATATTAATTTTGAATTTAATTAATTGCAAGAAAAACTGCAATAGACATTATGAATATTTTTTATTGCATTACATTTTTAAAAAGTCCTCTTAGTGATGTTAGATCCTACATGTGCTATAACAACAGCTTGCATTTATATAGCACCTTTAGCATAGTTAAACATTCCAAAGCACATCATAGAAGCATATTCTGACAAAAACTGACACCGTGCCAAACAAGGAGATATTAGGACAGGTGACTAAGGAACATTTTAAAAGGAGAGAGAGGCGGAAAGGCTAGGTTGGGGGGGGGGGTGGTTGGGGGTGGAATTCCAGAGCCAAGGGCCTAGACAGCTGAAGGCATGGCTGTCAAAGGTAAGGTGAAGGAAGTGAGGTCTGCATTAGCGGCCAGAGACGGAGGAATACAGAATTCTTGAAGGATTGTAGGACTGGATGAGGTTACAGAGATGGGGAGGGTGAGCCCATGGAGATATTTGAAAATTTTAGGTTTAAAATTAACTCCCACATATTTGTTGATGATTTAAAATGATCACTTCTGAATTACCCATATTTATAGCTCTGCTAAGAATATAAATATATCTAATGCTTACACTTATTGGATATATTATTCTAGTCAACTCAATTCAGAGATACTCTTCTAGTTTTCATTGGAAATAGTTTGTCTCAGAATAAACACTTTTGAGCAAAGTTAAGGAATATTAAAAACGACTTGCTTTCATATAGCACTTTTCAAGACCATTCGAAGTGCTTTACAGCTAACTAAGTACTTCTGAAGTGTAGTTACTGTTGTAATGTAGGAAACATGGCAGCCAATTTGCACACAGCAAATTCCCACAAACAGCAATTTGTTAATGACCAGATAATCTGTTTTAGTGATGTTGATTGAGGAATAAATATTGGCCAGGACACAAGGAATAATTCCCCGGTTCTTCCTCAAAATCTTTTATGGGATCTTTTATGTCCACCTGAGAGGGCAGACAGGGTCTTGGTTTAGTGACTCACCCAAAAGATGGCACCTCCAACAGTGCAGCACTCCTTCAGTACTGCACTAGACTATCAGCCTTAATTTTTATGCTCATGTCCTGAAGTGGGGCTTGCACCCAGAACCTTGTGACTTACAGTAAAGAGTGCTACCAACTGAGTTACAGCTGACACACAAACTAATTCTGCACTGGAGTGTCAGCCTTGATTTTTAAGTAACTAAATTAATACTCAAGTATCACAAGATACTCAAACAGTAGTAAAAATAAAAAATATTTCAGCGTAAATGCGCAATCAGTAATAGTCATAAGGGTTTTTTGCTTTTCAAAGTGATCCATACCATTCCCAAAATGGGTTACTGGTACAACAATCAGCACATCATAATCAGTAATTGTTTCCTGTGGCAGGAAGCAATGATCACTCAGCACATAACCCATTTTTTGTTGCCATTCTGACCACCACCATTTCTTCCTCGTGTGATTCTTGATCTTTTTGAATCACTCCCTTCAATCTCTATTTTATTTCTGATGGATATGACCAATTTACATAGAAAAACAACTTTCTAAAAAAAAAGTGACTGAAAAAGAGACTAAATACAAAAAGTGACTTATGTTACAATACATTTGAATTTGGTCTTCCTTTTATATTCCTCTCACTTTCAACTAAAATAGAATAAAGTGGGGAACTCGCCCATCTTTTCTACATATCTCAGGGAAGTCCCTACTATTGGTTACAAGATTCTCATCTAAGTACATAGATTCAGTTAAACAACCATCAACTGCTTTCAATAATTTAAAAAAAATGTTTATCTCTAATATTCATTACATCCTCATAATGCCCAAAACTGTTTCACATCCAATGAATTACTTTTGAAATGTACCAACATGCAGTTGAATACAGCAACCAATGTGCTCAGGGTAAGATCCCACAAACAAATGAGACAGATGACCAGTTTAATATGTTTTTGGTGGTGTTGGTTGAAAGAGAAATGTTGACGAGGATCAATTGGAATCAATTATTTAAATTGTAACTTTTAATCAACCTAAACAAGCAGATAGGACCTGAGTTTAATGTCTCAGCAGAAAGATAGTACTTTAAACAATTCAACAGTATTGTACTGCCTAGATCAGGATTGTCCAACCTATTCGCATAGGGTGGGGGTTCATTACAATTTTTGCCTTACATGGGGGGCCAGTGAGACAATTTCAAAAAGATAAAGGCATTAAAAATTTATCTTACTATTAATCAAAACAACAACAAATGTGCATTTTTGTCAAGAAGCTTTAAATGAGAAGACTAATTTATTGACTTACTTTCTCATCACTATGTTGGACACTGATTTAGTGAGATACCTGGCATTTTTTTTGCTTGCATGAGTAGTCAATGTTTGCCCGTACACATCTTGTAGCGATGTGAAGTATTCCAGATAGATGTCCATCTGGCAGGAGTGGTCGTGATCAATCTCTCTCCCTCTCCCTCTCCCCCGGTGTCCCCCCTCTCTGTGTTCCCCGCCCACCCCCCTGTGTCATCTTGCTCTCTGTCCCCCCTCTTTCTCTTTCTGTCCCCCCCTCTTTCTCACTCTGCCTCTCTCTCTCTCTGCCCCCCTCTCTCTCTGACAGTTGCAGAGGGTGGGAATGCTCAGCAGAGCAGCTTTGTGGTTGGTCAGTTTTTTTTAACAAATTGCAAGTCAGTTTCACAGCTGACAAGTGCTTGGAGCAGGAACAGCAGTTTCCCAACTTCGGGGTTTTCCAGCAGGTTCTGACTTTTATTTTAAAAGCCAGCCAGAAAACGCTGAATCTGTCTGAAGTTGGGAAACCGCAGTTTCTGCTCCCAGCACCGGCCCACTGTGAAACTGCCTTACAATTTTTTTTAAAAGCCAGTCTGGAAGAAGAAGCCAATAAAAAATTTCTCATCCTTGATATTACCAGTCACGGACCCCTGACGAAAATGACGAACGACCCAGTAGAGTTTACATCCTCGGGCCGGATGGAAACTTTTGGCAGGCCAAATCCTGGCCCGCGGTCCATATGTTGGAAAACCGTGGTCTGCATCATATATTTAAGCCCTGAAGCGGGGCTTCAACTAACTCACAACTGTCTGGGACAGAGACAGAGGCAAAGTGTTAACAACTGAGCCAAGTTGGCACTTGAGTCAAAAGTTATTTCAACTGCAATGTTATGATAATTTTTATTAATATTGCAACATATTAAAATGAGCCATTTATTTAGTATTTACATCTGTATTCTTCCACCCAGATACATGCTCAATTATTTACTTTTCAACTTGAAAGCAGAGATACAGTGCAGTTCCAAAATCAGTCAAAAACCCTTGGGGGAATCAGCAGAAAACTCTCCATGGGTTGGAGTCAAACTTAGCACAAAGGAAGGTGGTTGTGGTTGTTGGGGCCAATCATCTCAGCCCAGGAGTTCTTCAAGGTAGTGTTCTAGGCCCAACATCTTTAACTGCTTCATCTATGACCTTACTGCCAATGTAAGGTCAGAAGTGAGAATATTTGCTGATGCTTGTACAGTGCTTAGTACCATTCACAACTCCGCAGATACTAAAGCAGTCCAAATCCACATACAGCAAGACCTGGACAACATTCAGGCTTGGGCTGATAAGTGACAAGTAACGTTCGTGCTAAACCAGTGTCAGGCAATGACTATCTCCACCGAGAGAATCTAACCGTTTCCCATCAACATTCAACATTACCATCGCTCAATCCACCGCAATCAACAATATGAGGGTTGCCATTGACTAGAAACTTAGCTGGACCAGCCACATAAATACTGTGACCAGAACAACAGGCAAGAAGCTGAGAAATCTGTGGCAACTAACCCACCTTCTGGCTCCCCAAAGCCTGTTTATCATCTACAAGGCACAAGTCAAGAGTGTGATGGAATACTCTCATTTGCCTGGATGAGTGCAGCTCCAAGAACAATCAAGAAGTTCAACACCATCTAGGACAAAGCAGCCCACTTGATCAATACCCTATCCACCACCTTTACTATGCACTCCCTCTACCACTGGTGCACAGTGGCAGCAGACACTGCAGCAACTCACCAATGCTCCTTCAACAGCAACTTCCAAACCCATGACCTCAGCCACTTAGAAGGACACTTAGCAGACACATGGGAACACCACCAGCTGCAAGTTCCTCTCCAAGTCACACACCATCCTTCACTGTCGTTCAGTCAAAACCCTGCAACTCCCTTCCCAACAGCACTGTGCATGTACCTACACACATGGGCTGCAGCAGTTCAAGAAGGCAGCTTACAAACACCTTCCAAGAGCAATTAGGGATCGGCAATAAATGTTGGCCTTGCTAGCAATGCTTAAATCCCATGAAGGAATACAAAAATATTTAAAATCATGTGCATTATAAAATCATGTGCAGAGGGTGAAATAAAGAGAAGGAAATGTGGGATTTGAGAAACAAATAGAAAGTAAAAGTTGAAGTTAAATAAAACTTCATTTGTTTAAATCTGCAACAATAATTAAATTCTGATTTCATTGTCAGAGACTGTTTGGCAATAATTTTGACTGATCACGCCGGAAAAAAAAATTTCATTTATACACAAATGCAGCAGCTCTAACTTTTTCTGTTGTGTATAGAGGGTAACTAATGGGTAAGTACTGCAACTTCAAACCCTTACATGGATTTTACTGCAGAGTCTGAGTCTGAGTCTGAAGCTGAGTCTATCAGCGAGGTATTGTTATCGCATAACTAGGAGCCCAGTAACTCAAGACTGCAACTTCCGGATTTCCACACTTACTTAGCTGCGTGTGTGCGTACTCCAGAAGTTGCTGACCCATTTACACCATAATAACAGCGAGCACTGTCATTCTTAGTATATTGACTGAGACTTTTCACTACCATTCTAAAGTAGTACAAATCCCATGTTTTTTTCTATTGTCACGGACTTGTATTATTTTTCTTCTCAGATTAAAACAGTGTGCTTTTAAGACAGAGGGAGAAGTTAGATTTCTGAGCACAGTGAGCCACAGCTGCATTTTGTTACCTAGGCAACAGCAAGAGAGAGAGAGAGAGAGAGAGTCACATGGCGGAATTAGATTAAAATAAGTTATAAGGTCTTTAGACATAGGTTTATCTTAATTGTGTTTAAGATTTAGTTTTAAATAAATAGTTAATTTATTGTTGTCTAAAGATACCTGGTTTGGGTTGTTTTATTCTGGGGATTACTAGAGTACTAGTGGCTGTTATCTGGTTGGGTGAAAAAAAACTTTTATAATATGCTGCGACCTGTGGAGTGATAGGTCTGAATTGACAGTGCATTGCTTCCACCTCGGTTGTTAACACTATTGAACAGTGATATTATTACTTACTTGTTTCATGTCAAACTAACTGAAGTTAGTCAAATCTCCACCCCAAACCAAGCTGACTTGCAACTGGTTAACTCCTCTACAGTTTCTTCAAGATCCCTCAATTAGATAGACTTGTTAAAACCACACACATTAATGCCTCAGTTGAGCCCATATTCGTTGTTACAAGTAGTCTATTCTATAAATGAATTTTAAAAATGAAAAGTAATTTTCCTTAGTTTCAGATTTCCTTCACAATTCTAAAATCTTGTATAAAACAGAAGTTAAGACTATTGCTGTGATAAATGACACAGTCAATATAATCCAAAATGCAGAATAGCTAAACAATTCAATTATTCTACAAAATGTTGCAGAATTTTTTAGATTGACTTCCTAGTCCTCAATTCCAGGGCTACATTTTGGATTTATACAGATCTTTATGAAGGGCTATGTCACATTAAATTTCTATCCCTACTTCTTCCATTTAAAATATTTTGTTACTCTGCAGTTCACACAAACTGACAACTTTTTATACTAACTATAGATACTGCAATCTCTTGAACTTTAAGGCATTCATTCAATACTTCAAATGCAGCCCAAAGCACAAACTGCAGAAAGTGCTGGAAGACTTAACCTATGGTGGCAGAATTCATTTTTTTTTGTTTCATAAATAGTTACTACATGTTTTTTAAAATGGAGACCATTGTGATACTGTAGCAAATCATAGATTGATAGCATGTCTGCAGCACAGAAGGAGACCATTCAGCCCATTGTGTCTCTGCAGGTTCTCTGCAAGAGCAACTCACCTAATCCCATCCCTTTTTCTCATAGCCCTGAAAATTTTTCTTTCAGATAATTGTTCAATTCTCTTTTGAAAGCCATAAGGCAGTGCATTCCAGATCCTAACCACTCGCAGCGTAAAATGTTTTTTCCTCATGCCACTGTTGCTCCTTTCGCCAATCACATAAATCAATGCCCTCTGGTTCTTGATCTTCTGCCAACAGGTACAGTTTCTCCCGAACTACTCTGTCCTCATGATTTTGAACACCTCTATCAAATCTCCTCTCAACCTTCTCTTCTCCAATGGGAACAGTCCCAGCTTCTCCAAGCTATCCACATAACTGAAGTTCCTCATCCCTGGAAACACTCCCGTGAATCTTTTTATTTATTTATTTTATTTAGAGATACAGCACTGAAACAGGCCCTTCGGCCCACCGAGTCTGTGCCGACCAACAACCACCCATTTATACTAATCCTACATTAACCCCATATTCTCTACTGCATCCCCACCATTCTCCTACCTACACTAGGGGCAATTTATAATGGCCAATTTACCTATCAACCTGCAAGTCTTTGGCTGTGGGAGGAAACCGGAGCACCCGGCGAAAACCCACGCAGACACAGGGGGAACTTGCAAACTCCGCACAGGCAGTACCCAGAACTGAACCCGGGTCGCTGGAGCTGTGAGGCTGCGGTGCTAACCACTGCGCCACTGTGCACCCTCGCTAATGCTTTCACATCCTTCTTAAAGTGTGGTGCCCAGAACTGGACACAACACTCCAGTTGAGGCTAAACCAGTGTTTTATTTAGGTTCATCATAACTGCCTTACTTTTGTACTCTTTAAAGCCCAGGACCGAGTGTGTCTTATTAACCGCGCTCTCAACCTGCCTTGCCACCTTTGTTGATTTATGCACATATAGCCCCAGGTCCCGCTGCTCCTGCACCCCCTTCAGAATTGTAACCTTTATTTTATATTGCTTCCTCTTACTCTTCTGACCAAAATGAAACATTTCACACTTCTCTGCACTAAATTTCATCTGCCACTTGTCTGCCCATTCTACCAGCCTATCTATGTCCTTTTGAAGTCTATCACTATCTTCCTCACAGTTCACAATTCTTCCAAGTTTTGTGTCAACTGCAAATTTTGAAATTGTGCCTTGTACACCCAAGTCTAGGTCATTAATATTTATCAGGAAAAGCAGGGGTCCCAACACCCACCCCTGGGGAATCCCACTGTATACTTCCCTCCAGACCAAAAAGCAACCGTTCATCACTACTCACTGTTCCCGGTCACTCAGTCAATTTTGTATCCATGCTGCTACTGTCCCTTTTATTCCAAAGGCTTTAACTTTGTCAGCAGCAATTTATCAAATGTCTTTTGGAAGTCCATTGTACACCACATCAACCGCATTACCCTTATCAACCCTCTATGACTTACCTCATCAAAAAACTCAAGCAAGTTAGTTAAATGCCAGTTGAGACTGCTAAGAAGATCCAAATATAAAATGGAAGGTCTGGCGCATGCACTGACACATACATTGTGTACAGTTAATCAGGCTGTGATGTCCCTTCCAATCCTTATGATCAAAATAATTTCTAACATTGAAACCTGGCCATGAAGTATTGGAATGCTGCTGATGCTATGGAATCTAGCATAAGTCAACACCTTCAGCAGAGGAGGAATAAAAGGAAAGAATCTGAGCCAAAATTGTACAAGAAAAAGTTAAATAAAAAAAGAATCATTTAGTTATCTACAGAATTTTAACTTAAAGTTCATGTTAACTTAAACAGATTGCTTAAGAAGAGTCTAGATGCCAGTCCTCAAAAGCCTACTTTATTTATGGTGCATAGCTCCTGCAAAAAAAAATCAAGTTTGTATTTGGTGACAGTAAGTGGTTCAGCTGTACAACCTGTTAATCTGTATTAAAATAGCTGCCTGATGAGCACTGTTTTCTCATAACTCTTTTCCAGCGTACATGAAGGTTAGAATGGCTGCAACAGTGAGGTCTTTCAAACCAAGGCAAACAATAACTGGCTTGGCTTTCATTTCCCACTGATAGTCCCTTCAGGGACGAAGACAAAATCAGGTGTTCTGACATAATGGAGAGAAATTTTACTTACCTGACCTGGGACAAATAGACATTACAGACTTTAACCTCCCCCCCCAACCCCCCTACCTCACTCAAACATGCCCTTTCTTTGGGGTAAAATTCAGCGCAATGTCCTGAACTTCTTAGTCCTAGCATCAAACCTTTCTAGGAATTAGCTTTATGAGGGTACCAGTACTGGGAAGTCCAGCACTTTATGTCACAGCTCCCAATTCTGTCGCATAGAAACGTTTATTTGCATCACTACTGCAGCCATTCTAAATATAGGATTACATACATAGGATTACATAAGATATACGGCACTAAAATAGGCCACTCAGCCCAACCAGTCATGCCGGTGTTTATGCTCCACTTGAGCCGCCTCCTATCTTTCCTCATCTAAATCTATCAATTCAACAAGATGCAGTGCAGCAACTCACCAAGCCTCCTTTGACAGCATGTTCCAAAACCATGAGCTCTACCACTTAGAAGGACAAGGGCAGCAGATGCATGGGAACACCACCATCTGCAAGTTCCCCTCCAAGCCGCACACCATCCTGATTTGGAACTATATCGCAGTTCCTTCACTTTCGCTGGGTCAAAATCCTGGAACTCCCTTCCTAACAGCACTATGGGTTTACCTACACCCCATTACCTGCAACAGTGCAACAAGGTGACTCACCACCACCTTCTCAAGGGCAATTAGGGTGGGCAATAAATGCTGGCCTTGCCAGCAACGCTCACATCCCATGAACAAATAACAAAAAAAAGTAACCCTCTATTCCCTTCTCCCTCATATTTTTGTCTAGTCTCTCCTTAAATGCATCTATTATTCACTTCAACCACTCCCCGTGGGTAGCAAGTTCCACATTCTCACCGATCTTTGGATAAAGAACTTTCTTCTGAATTGCCTATTGGATTTCTTGGTGACTATCTTATATTGATGGCCTCTGGGTATGCTTTTCCCCATAAGTAAAAACATTCTCTCTGTATCCACACTATCAAAACCTTTCATAATTTTAAAGGCCTCTATGAGGTCACCCCTCAACTGTCTCTTTTCTCTTGAAAAGAGACGCAAGCCTGTTCATCCTTTCCTGATAATGTATACCCACGCATTTCTGGAATCATCCTTGTAAATCTTCTCTGCACCCTCTCCTGTGCCTCCATATCCTATAATATGATGACCAGAACAGCACGCAGTACTCTTAAGTGTGGTCTAACCAAGGCTCAATACAGGTTTAGTATAACTTCATACTTTTCAATTCTATCCCTCTAGAAATAAATCCTAGTGCTTGGTTTGCTTTTTTATGGCCTTGTTAACCTGTGGCGTAACTTTTAATGATTGGTGCATTTGTACTCGGAGTTCCCTTTGTTCGTCTACCCAACAGACTCACACCTTCCAAGTAATAAGTGACCTCCCTATTCTGCATAGCAAAATGTACTACCTCACATTTATCTGTGTTGAACTTCATTTGCCAATTATTTGCCCATTCCATTCTGCAAGTTTATTAATATCCTCCTGTAACTTTGTGCAGTCCTCCTCAGCATTGACTGTTCTTCCCCCCAATCACCACCCCGCCAAATTTGGTGTCATCCGCAAATTTAGAAATTATGTTATCGATTCCAAAGGCCAAATTATTAATGTATATTGTGAACAGCAGTGGTCATGGCACTGATCCTTGTGGAACACTACTACCCACCCTCTGCCACCCTTTACTCCCACTCTCTGCTTTGTCTTGAAGTCAACTAGCAATGCATTCTGTCCCTTGTACCATGACTCTGCTTTCTCTGAGCTTATTCATTAGTCTAATATGGAGCACCTTATTGAAGGCATTTTGAAAATCCAGATAAATTACATCTAATGCATTACCATTGTCTACTCTCTCTGTCACCTCCTCAAAAATTCAATGAGGTTGGCCAAGCAATATTTGCCCTTCTGAAGTCCATACTGGCTATTCATTATTATATTTTTCATTTCTAGATGTTCTTCTATCTTTCGCTTAGTAGGAATTCCATTAGCATCAACTGTTTACGTCACCAAGCATTTCACTTCTTGGACATCGCCACACAATAAAAAAAAAGCAGAGGCTGGGAAAAGTAACCAGTTTTAAAAAAAAAAAATCTTTTTCCAATGTTTTCCCGTCTTATTTTGAAAGTATTTCTTAATGATGTTATATGGTTCTATGGGGACCGACCGCCTTCCCAATCTCTAGTGTTAACAGACTGACCAACAAATGCATCTCATCCTCTATTCACAAGTTGGAGAGAGACACTGCTACAGGTCAGCTGACAACATTGCCAGAGCATAGCTCATTTATTTACATCAAAAAAAAATATACATGATCCCGAAAAACCAAGTTTTTGCACAGTAAACTCTCTCACTCAAAATAAGCCTCCAAAAGGAAAACAGCTGTCAAATTTGTGACATTCCACACTAATTAATTATTGACTTTTTTAATCAACTTCCCTTCTTACAAAATGTGCCTTGTAGAAAATAAACTGAAATTAAATTCCAGATGGCTGCAGTGGAATAATGCTGAGAATAAAAATATTCCTGATGGGTTATTCCAGTGGTATGTGGAGATTGCTAAAGGAAAACAGACTTCTAAAAGGGAGGGGGAAGTAATAATATTGTCCTTTATTTCCACATTAACATCAATTTAGCTTTTATTGAAGGTTGGTATTGTCTGCGAGTACATAGCATTTCTGGTTAAGTCTAAACATCTGTTCAGTTGCAGAGAAAAGGAAATAATACTTTCGAAAGGTTGAAGCAGCAGGGAATAGGTATCAAATTTCTACTTTCATGCAAAAATTCAAAACTCATGAACTGCTCTACTTTCAAAATTATAAAGCAAGGCAAAAATGAAACACTTACCCATGCTGTGGATCAAGAGCAATAGCCCTTGGTTGATCAAGATCTTGCCAGAAAAGGACCTTTCGAAATCTTCCATCTAGATTGGCAACCTCTATCCGATTAGTTTCAGAGTCTGTCCAATAGAGCTTCTTGCCTAACCAGTCACAAGCTAATCCATCTGGTGAAACGAGACCAGAGATGATCACTTTCTGCACATTCCCAGTTAGGTTCACATAGGTTTGTTTAACGGCTTCTTCACTCACGTCAGTCCAATAAATTGCACCTTCGGAGTACAAAAAGTCAACTGCAGCTGCATCTTCCAGACCACTGACTACTATGGTTGATTCAGGTCTAGTAGCTTCTGCATCTACCAATCTGACATCCCGCCTATTAGCAAATAGCAGCAGAGGTGATGCTATGGAGAAACAAGAAAATACAGTTAGTTGCCAGCCTTTTGTTAAAAAAAAGTTACCACCACATCTCAAAAGGTTTCTCCCCCTCTAACATTTATTTTAAGGCCAAACATGAGATCCCAATCAATTTCTGCGTAGCAGCAAGGAACAATGTAAGAGCCGAGCCTTTATTGGTGATACAACTTGCCTACATTTAGCATGCCCCCCCATAAAACATGCTTATATCCTTCAGCATAAAAACATTGCTGCACCATTGCACATCCCAAACATACTGATCTTTAATACATACAACTGTAAACACCTTTTAAAAAGTTCAATGTGATCAAGAAAGAAAATAATTCCCCATGAGGAAACAAATCTACTACAAGACAAGGCTGCATATTGTGCATCTTCATCTCTTTATTCCTACCCCTCCTCATTACTAAATTTCAGCAACACTGGGGCAATATTTTGAATGCACGTAAGAATTTAGCAATGGAACAAAGCCAATTATTTCTAAAAGCCCAGCAATTACTCTACTGGTATATTGCCCATCATAAGGCTCCACACATGAACTCAAATCAGCAAACATTAGTTTCCCAATTCATAAAATATTAGTTCAGTTACATTTTTACCCAACTAAAGCGCTTTCAAATATGGACACATTTCCACATTTAGTTTCTTGGATGTATTTCAGGAGGATGCCGGTTTATTGCGGTGTAGTATAGTTTTCAAGTTTTCTTTATAGACTTATTTAGAAATGTAGTTAAAAGTTCTCAAGGTTTATCACAGGCCTTTATGACAATAAACAATTTACCATATAGCAGTGTGATTGGTTATATGGAAGGGGAGGAAAAGAGTAATACCCTTTCAGTAACCTTCCTCTGGTGCCAAAGTGTGTTCCATAGTTACCATAGAAATATGGGGGAGGGAACAGAAACATTTAAAAAAGTTACACCAGCTTGATTAGTATAATGGTGCACCAAGTCATCTCAAGATTGGCACATGTCTGGCAGGGTGATACTCACCTTGTACAAAAAGTGCCATTCATAAGTAGTAAATAAATTGAGCATCAAAAAAGGAAAACCTAATGTAAGAAACTACAGAAATCAAGGCATGACAAAGATGAAGAAGAATTGAAATCGAACCTTTCACATTTTCAGGACATCCTAAAGTGGTTAAACAATTATATACAGGTACTTCTGAAAGATAAGGAGGTGTGATAGCCAATATGTGCACAACAAGATCCCACAAATAGCAGGAACTACGGGAAAGTGGTAATGTTACTGGACTAGTAATCCAGAGGCCTGGATTAATACTCCAGAACGTGAGTTCAAATCCCACCATGGCAGCTGCAGGAATTAAATACAATACAATTAAATCAATCTGGAATAAAAAGCCAGTCCCAGTAATGATGACCATGGAACAACCATGAGGTTGGAAGCTGTAGAGGGAAGATCCCCAGAGGAGATGAGGTCAGTGACAGTCCTGTGGACAGTTGCCTGATGTTCGGTGGTGGGGTCATGATCCAGGGGGAAGTAGGAAGAAATGTCTGAGAGTTGGTGCTGAGCCTCTACAAGGTAGAGGTCAGTACGCCATACAACAACAGCACTACCCCTGTCTGCAGGTTTGATGACAATGTCAGGGTTGGACCTGAGAGTACGGAGTGCGGCAAGTTCAGAGGGGGACAGGTTAGAGTGAGTGAGGGGGGCAGAGAAATTGAGATGACCAATGTCTCGCCGACAGTTTACCTCCTTCCCAAAATCCACAAACAGGACTGTCCTGGCAGACCCATTGTTTCAGCCTGTTACTGCCCCACTGAACTTATTTCTTCCTATCTTTTCTCCGCTGGTCGAGTCTCTTCCCACCTACATCCGTGACACTTCTGACACCCTACGTCACTGACAATTTCCAGTTTCCTGGCCCCAACCGCCTCCTCTTCACTATGGATGTCCAATCTCTCTACACTTCCCTCCCCCACCAGGATGGTTTGAGGGCTCTCCACTTCTTCCTTGAACAAAGCCCAGCCAGTCCCCATCCACCACCACCCTCCTCTGCCTGGATGAACTTGTTCTCACATTAAACAACTTCTCCTCCAACTCCACTCACTTCCTTCAAGTAAAAGGTGTTGCTAGTGGGTACCCGCATGGGTCCGTGTTATGCCCGTCTTTTTGTGGGATATGTCGAACATTCCTTGTTCCAGTCCTACTCAGGCCCCCTCCCCCAACTCTTTTTCTAGAACATTGATGACTGCATCGGTGCCGTTTCCTGCTCCCGCCCCGAACTGGAAAACTTTATCAACTTTGCTTCCAATTTCCACCCTTCTCTCACCTTCACATGGTCCATCTTTGACACTTCCCTCCCCTTCCTCAACTTCTCTGTCTCCATCCCTGGGGATAGGCTGTCTACTAATATTCATTATAAGCCCACCGACTCCCACAGCTACCTCGACTACACTTCTTTGCACCCTGCATCCTGTAAGGACTCCATCCCATTCTCCCAGTTTCTCCGTCTCCGACGCAGCTGCTCTGATGATGCTAACTTCCATGACAGCGCTTCTGATATGTCTTCCTTTTTCTTCAACTGAGGATTCCCCCACCACTTTGGTTGACAGGGCCCTCGACTGTGTCCGGCCTATTTCCTGCACCTCTACCTCACTCCTTCCCCTCCCTCCCAGAACCGCAACAGGGTTCCCCTTGTCCTCACTTTCCATCCCATCAGCCTCCATATCCAAAGGATCATCCTCCGCTATTTCCACCACCTTCAGCGTGATGCCACTACCAGAGGCATCTTCCCCTCCCTTCCCGTCAGCATTCCGAAGGGACCGCTCCCTCCGCGACACCCTGGTCCACTCCTCCATTACCCCCACCACCTCGTCCCCTTCCCACAGCATCTTCCCCTGCAATCACAGGAGGTGTGATATCTGCCAATTTACCTCCTCTCTCCTCACTATCCAAGGCCCCAAACACTCCTTTCAGGTGAAGCAGCGATTTACTTGTACTTCTTTCAATGTAGTATACTGTATTTGCTGCTCACAATGTGGTCTCCTCTACATTGGGGGAGACCAAATGCAGACTGGGTGACCGCTTTGCGGAACACCTCTGCTCAGTCCGAAAGCATGACCCCGAGCTTCCGGTTGCTGGCCATTTCAACACACCCCCCTGCTATCATGCTCACTTCTCTGTCCTGGGATTGCTGCAGCGTTCCAGTGAACATCAACGCAAGCTCGAGGAACAGCATCTCATTTACTGATTAGGCACACTACAGCCTGCCAGACTGAACATTGAGTTCAATAATTTCAGAGCATGACAGGCCACCCCCACACCGCCCATTTTACTTTTATTTTTAGTTATTTTTTTTCTTTTTTCGTTTTTTGTGTTTATTTTATTTTCGTTTGTTCAGTTTGTTTCTACTGTGTTTTTTTCATGTTTGTGTTTGTGGCTGTTCAGTTTTCAGTCCATTAACACCCGATCTGTACTAATGCTTTGTCTTTCAACACACCATTAACATACTGTTTGCCTTTGCTCCATGACCTTCTGGTGAGCTATTCTGTGACCTTGTCCTATCAACACCTTCTCTTTTGTTATCTCTTGTCCACCCCCGTTTTACTTGCTTAAAATCTTTTACATTTCTTATATCTGCCAGTTCTGAAGAAGGGTCACTGACCTGAAACGTTAACTCTGCTTCTCTTTCCACAGATGCGACCAGACCTGCTGAGTATATCCAGCGTTTCTTGTTTTTATTTCAGATTTCCAGCATCCGCAGTATTTTGCTTTTATTTTAATGATTTCATTGGATTTAGCAGTATTTGATCCTTTTGAAAATATTATTCCAGTTTATAAGAAAGGACGACGAGCACCAACTGGAAAGTGACTGCTGGCATAAATTACCCAAAAGCTACAAATCCAACACACTGTCGAGCCCAATCAACTTTGTTTTATTCACAGACATGTTTCCACCCCAGTTTTGTAACTGGTTTACCTGGGTTATGCTAGGAAACCCATTTCCAACTCTCCATTTTGATGGAGTAGGGAGCAGAATTACATCTCTGATGGCCAAGATAAAGGGGTTAATTTTGACTGGGGGGCATGCCTGGGGTGACTACAGCTTCTGGCTTTCTTTGAATTAAGCAGAACAGTCTCACCTGAAACTGATGGGAATGGTGCCAGAGCTGGTGGCCAGGAGTAAAAATTGGGTTCGGAGCCTAAGAATGCCAGTCATCCAAGGGAAGGAACAACCCCTGGCATAAAGCACATGAGGAGGAAGGGGACTGGCAGTTGATTCAGAAGGAAGAAGCTAGGCCAGGGCTTGGGAGACCCAAGAACGTCTTGTTGGGGGTCTTGGGGAGTATGCTCTTCCTGGTCCACAAGGTTTCCACAGAAAAGTTACATTTACAAACTTACTTTGACCTCTTCTGGCTGCCCCCTGATGCCAGTATTTTTCAGCTGTTGGGCTTACCCCATGTAAGCACCCCAAATTGGAAGTTAAAATTGCTGTTGTGGCACTGATGGCATAATAGGGCAAATGCTATGCCAGCTCCCAGCTGCCTTTAGCGATCTGTGCCTTTTTTCAGCCATGTTATAAGTTACGATGGCAGGGTCGAGGCGGGAGAGGAGTACGATAAATATCAAGAATGCTTCACAACGCCCCTGCTATCTTAGCCTCCCACCTGTACCTTTTTCGCTGAGCAGGTAGGTGGGCATTATAATCTCCTCAAATATTTTTACTCAGACTTTAAGATCTGGCTGCAGTTGTGCAGGTGGGTGGAGGAGGCGAACAACAGGGAGGCAGAAAACAGAGATCGAAAGATTTCTAGATATTAAAGATATTACGGGATACGGGGATAGTGCAGGAAAATAGCATTGAATTAGATCAGATACAATCCAGTTCAATGGCGGAGCAGGCTCGAGGGGCTGAATGGCCTGCTCCTGCTCCTATTTCCTATGGTCCTAATAGATATTTGGACTCTTAAGGGAATTAGGGATATGGAGATAGGGAGGGAAAGTAGAGTTGAGGTTAAAGATCAGCCATGATTGTACTGAATGGCGGAGCAGGTTTGAGGGGCCATAAGGCCTACTCCTGCTCATATTTCTTATGTTGTCATGCGCCATATAGAGCAGGAAAGATCATGGTTTGATCCCCGATCTGATCTGGAACACTGTCACTATAACTAACTGCTGCATCCCTATGCAAGGGAAGGACAAAACTGGCCAGGGTTCCAATCACTGATTACATTCCAATAGTTCCTGCTGGAAATATACATCTATGGACGCTGGACAACAGGATTGGGTACAATCGAATAGCTTGCCAATACTTGCAAACAAGTCCCACATGAATAATGGTCAAGTGGATAAGGCACTAGAGGGCAGCCCACAGCCCTGAAACTGTACCTCAGTGAGAGGTGTCAGAAATATCAGGAAAAGAGGAACAAAACAAATTGTAGCATCCTGCCCATTTGAAAAGATAGGAGTCAGGAGGCAAAGCAGAAGCCTGTGTATCTTTTAAAATAGGTCTCTTATTCCACATGGATGGAACTGTGTTTCAGTTTCACCAGTGCTGGGCCACTTCATTCCCCTGCAATCCACACTGTATGCTATAAGATAATTGGACACATTCCATAATTTTCCATATAACCTGTAGTGGCTACTGACTGGAAAATCCTGGTACAACAGCCTGGGTCACAAATTATTCTTGTGAAGTTCTAATAGCAGCTTTAAAGAGATCTGTGACTGAGCTATCTCCAGAGTTCTCATTTACATAACATGTTGGTAACAGTATTACAAAGCATAGAATAAATGCTTTCATCAGCAGCTTGCAGTTACAAACTTATCCCTGAACTGAAATGTAGAGATTATAAACAAACCTATATAAGCATGGCAATTTTATTGACATTAGGTCTTAGTGACTCCTTGCCATATGTTTGTGCATTGAAACAGAAGAAAGAAAAATAACAGAAAAATAGGGAATACCTCAGCTAAAAGAGATCCCTCTCCTCTGAGCACAAATAGTACTATAAAACTGAATGGGGAGGTGGGGGAAGAACAGAGAGTGGATCCTGATGAGGAGACAACACATATTGAAAGGGAACATTAATGCAAGGCAAGTACCTGCAAGTAATCTACAACTTTAAACAAAATGGTTACTGCTTTAAAGTTATTCCTCAGTTCAAGAGCTCCTCCTAGCAGCTTTGGAACTTTATTTTAGGAAGACAGGTTTAATAAAGGTATCTTCCAATGAGACTGGATATGGAAAATCCCACAAATTGTGTCAGTACTTAGTCTTGCAGCATTCTTGTTCATACATACCGGTCGGGAGCACTTACTTTTAATCAGACAGCATTTTAAAGTGTAATTTTTAAAAATATGCCTTAAAATATATTTAGTGATATATGCAAGAGTGGTAACCCATTGCTGTTTTATTAAGACAGCTGAAAATTGGTTTATCACAAAAAATAAGCATTTTTAATCAGCATGTCTAGTCCACCACCTGTGGGTAACCCACTTTCAAATAACTGAAAATGACTTTTAAAAAAAATACAGAACCATTTAAAGTTTCATTGGCGTACAATAGTCAGTTTTAGAGAATTAAACTTTAATATTTAAAAACTTTTGAAAAGGTGCCTATTAGGGCCTAAAAAAGGTTAACTTTAAGAGCCTCCTCACAGTCTGCAAACGGGTGCAATTAGGGAAAATCACCATAGTGAATAATTTGATCTGAGGGCGTGGTCTGCTTTAAAGCTAGGCTGGCTTCCAATGTGGTGTTTTTTTTTAAATCAGCCCAGAAGATCATGGAAACTTGATTTTTGGTGTACGTTAATATGTATTTTACTTTTTCGATCTTTGGTACTGCTTGGGCTGATTTCGGGCAAATTGCGCTGGAAAAAAAAACACTGCAACGTAGCAGAAACTCCAGAGCCAGGCCAGGGATTATTCATATGTGTAACAATGAACAAGAATGATCAGTATTAGAAGACTCAGGGGCTATAAGTGTATGCTCCCCTTTGAAGTTCAGCTAATTTCTTCAAAAATGTCAAAACAAAATGTCAACAGTCTTAACATCTTCGGAAACAAATGGATACTGTTTTGTAACAGTTCCTTTCCTGCATCTCAACCAGACTGTAACAACAGTATGATAATCAGAAATTACATTTGTCTATCTGCTACAGTTAACAGATTCCGTGACTTAGGTTCAGAAGCTAAGTGCAAACCTGTCAAATTTGTGGGATTTCAAACTAGTAGGGTCTTAACTATGTTAACTGACGATGATTTTGAAGAAGCAAGTATTCACTCGTTATTTGATCTAATAATGAGTGATGAGCCAGATTTAGTGAACAAACGGTGTGTGAACATTTATCCAATACTGACCATAATATGATTGAATTCAACGATGTATTTGAAAAGGAGAAACACGAAACAGCGACCAAGATTCTATAATTATGTAAGGCCAACTTCAACAAAACGGGACAGAGACTGTCCACAGTAAACTGCGAATGGGCAAAAAGACAGTGGGAGCCGTTCAGAAATAATTTATCATGATACAGAACCAGTTTATGCATCCAAGGGCAAGAGCTCTTATTGCCAAAAAATATAGTTTTGTAGATGGAAGCATAAAATTACAAAGAGATATTAGTAGACAAAATGAATGGGTAAAACTGTGGCAAATGGATTTTAATATGGGCAAGTGTGAAGTCATTCACGTTGGATGTAAAAGGGATTGGTCAGATTATTTTTTAAATGGTGAAAAGCAAAAGCAGTGAAGGTCAAAGAGACTTTGGGGTCCATGTACATTAAAGTTTCGTGGTCTGGTACGAAGATTAATTCAAAAGGCGAAAGGAAGGCTAGATTTTATATCTAGAGGATTAGAAGACGAGACATTAGAAATCATGATACAGCTGTGCAAAGCCCTGGTTAGATCACATCTTAAGTACTGTGGGCAGTTCTGGGCAAAATGCTTCAGGAAAGTTATATTGTCCTTGGAGGGATTGCAGCGTCGGTTTACCAGAATGATACATGGACTCTAAGGGTTAAATTATGAGGAGAGATGACACAAACTTGGTATATATTTCCTGGAATTTTGATGGACATTTTCAACATTTTAAGGGGGATAGTTCGGGTAGATGGAAAGGGCATGGTCCAAAAATTAGAAACCATGCCTTAGATCATAAGATCATAAGAACTAGGAGCAGGAGTAGGCCGTCCGGCCCCTCGAGCCTGCTCCGCCATTCAATAAGATCATGGCTGATCTTTTCGTGGACTCTGATCCACTTACCTGTGCTCCCACCGTATCCCTTAATTCCTTTATTGTTCAAAAAGATATCTACCTTAGCTTTAAAGATGTTTACTGAAGAAGCGTCAACGACTTCACTGGGCAAGGAATTCCATAGATTAACAACCCTCTGGGTGAAGAAGTTCCTTCTTAATTCAGTCCTAAACCTGCTCCCTCTAATCTTGAGGCTATGCCCTCTTGTCCTAGCTTCACCTGCCAGTGGAAACATCCTCTCGACTTGTATCTTATCTATTCCCTTCATGATTTTATATGTTTCTATAAGATCCCCCCTCATTCTTCTGAACTCCAATGAATATAATCCCAATCTACTCAGTCTCTCCTCATAAACCAACCCCCTCAACTCCGGAATCAACCTAGTGAACCTCCTCTGCACCCTCTCCAGTGCCAGTATATCCTTTCTCAAGTGAGGAGACCAAAACTGCGCACAGTACTCCAGGTGTGGCCTCACCAGTACCTTATACAGCTGCAACATAACCTCTCTGCTTTCAAACTCAATCCCTTTAGCAATGAAGGACAAAATTCCATTTGCCTTCCTAATTACTTGCTGTACCTGCAGACCAACCTTCTGCGATTCATGCACAAGGACACCTAGGTCCCTCTGCATAGCAGCATGCTGCAACTTTTTACCATTCAAGTAATAATCCTTTTTCCTGTTACTCCTACCGAAATGAATGAATTCACATTTATTAACATTGTATTCCATCTGCCAGACCTTTGCCCACTCACTCAATGTATCTATGTTCCTCTGCAAAGTTTCACAGTCATCTGCACACTTTGCTCTGCCACTCATCTTAGTGTCATCTGCAAACTTTGACACCCTACACGTGGTCCCCAACTCCAAATAATCTATATAAATTGTAAATAATTGCGGTCCCAACACCGATCCCTGAGGCACACCACTAGTGACTGATTGCCAACCAGAATAGCACTCATTTATCCCCACTCTCTGCTTCCTGTTAGTCAACCAATCCTCTATCCATGCTAATACTTTACCCCTGACGCCATGCATCCTTATCTTATGCAGCAGCCTCTTGTGCGGCACCTTGTCGAAGGCCTTTTGGAAATCTAGGTACACCACATCCACTGGGTCCCCATTGTCCACCTTGCTTGTAATGTCATCATAGAATTCCAAAAGATTTGTCAAGCATGACCTGCCCTTCATGAACCCATGCTGTGTCTGCCCAATGGGACAATTTCTATCGAGATGCCCTGCTATTTCTTCCTTGATAATAGACTCAAGCATCTTCCCCACTACAGAGGTTAAGCTATAGTTCCCCATCTTTTGTCTACCTCCCTTTTTAAACAGTGGAGTCACATCTGCTGTTTTCCAATCAACTGGGACTACCCCAGAGTCCAGCGAATTTTGGAAAATTACCGTCAGTGCACCTGCTATTTCTCCCGCCATCTCTTTTAGTACCCTGGGATGCATTCCATCAGGGCCAGGAGACTTATCAATCCTTAGCTCCATTAGCTTGCCCAACACTTCCTCTTCCGTAATAATGATTGTTCCCAGGTCCTCACCTACGTTCGTCTCTTTGTCAATTACTGGCATGTTATTAATGTCCTCCACTGAGAAGACCGATACAAAATACCTGTTCAATGCCTCGGCCATTTCATCATATCCCATAACTAAATTCCCCTTCTCATCCTCGAAAGGACCAACGTTTACTTAAGCCACTCTTTTTCGTTTTATATATTTATAGAAACTTTTGCTATCTGTCTTTATATTCTGTGCTAGTTTTTTCTCATGTTCTATCTTACTTTTCTTTATAGCTCTTTTTGTGGCTTTCTGTTGACCTTTAAAGTTTTCCCAATCTTCTAGTTTCATGCTGCTTTTGGCCACTTTGTATGCCTTCTTTTTCAATTTGATAGCCTCCCTTATTTCCTTAGACACCCATGGCAGATTACCCCTTTTCTTCCAGTCCTTCCTTTTCACTGGAATATACTTTTGCTGAGCACTTTGAAAAATTGCTTTGAAAGTCCTCCACTGCTCGTCAACTGTCCCACCGTAAAATCTTTGTTTCCAGTCCACTTTAGCCAAGTCCTCCCTCATTCTATTGTAGTCCCCCTTGTTCAAGCACAGGACCCTGGCATTGGATTTTATCTTCACACTCTCCATCTGTATTTTAAATTCAACCATACTGTGATCACTCCTTCCAAGAGGATCCCTAACTATGAGGTCATTAATTATTCCTGTCTCATTACACAGTACTAGATCTTGGATAGCTTGCTCCCTCGTCGGTTCCATTACATACTGTTCAAGAAAACTATCATAGATACACTCAACGAATTCCTCCTCAAGGCTACCCTGACTGAGCTGGTTCGACCAATCTACATGTAGATTAAAATCCCCCATGATAATTGCCGTACCATTTTTACAGGCATTAGTTATTTCTTTGTTTATTGCCCGCCCCAATGTGATGTTATTATTTGGTGGCCTATAGACTACGCCTATCAATGACTTTTTCTTCTTAGAGTTTCTAATTTCCACCCAAATGGATTCAACCTCATTCTCCATAGAACCAATATCATCTCTCAGCACAGCCCTGATGTCGTCCTTGAGTATCAGAGCTACACCACCTCCCTTACCTTCCTGTCTGTCCTTCCGAATAGTCTGGTACCCCTGGATATTTAACTCCCAGTCGTGACCAACCTGCAACCATGTCTCCGTAATGGCTACCAAATCATATTCATTCGCGATGATTTGTGCCGTTAACTCATCAACCTTGTTACGAATGCTACAAGCATTCAGGTAAAGTGCCTTTATGCTAGCTTTCTTACCCTCATGATTCCCAACATCTCTAATAATAACTCCTGAGTTATCCTTCCTTTCTGCTTCTTTCATCGTCTGCCTTGAACTTAAACCCTCCTGCACACGTTAGCCTGCTGCTTACCTTTTTATTTATCATCATACTCCCTGTTGTTTTCCCTTTCCCTTCCCCCCGACTCACTGGTTTAAAGTCCTAGAGACCACCCTATTTATCCGTTTCGCTAGAACACTGGTTCCAGATCGGTTCAGGTGGAGACCGTCCCATCGGTACAGATCCCCCCGGTTCCAAAACTGATGCCAATGCCCCATGAAATGGAACCCCTCTTTCCCACACCACTCCCTTAGCTATGTGTTTACTTCCCTAATATTCTTATCCCTAAGCCAATTTGCACGTGGCTCGGGCAGTAATCCGGAGATTATGACCCTCGAGGACCTGTTCCTTAATTTCGTTCCTAGTGCTTTATAATCCCCAAACAGGTCCTCCATCCTAGCCTTGCCTACGTTCTTAGTCCCAACGTGGATCACAACAACTGGATCCTCTCCCTCCCGCTCCAATATCCTTTCAAGCCGGTCAGAGATGTCCTGCACCCTGGCACCGGGCAGGCAACACACCATGCGGGACTCCCGATCCAGCTTGCAAAGGATACTATCTATCCCCCTAATTATAGAATCCCCTATAACTACCACTTGTCTTTTTGCTCCCCCCTCTTGAATGGCCTTCTGCACCATGGTGCCATGGTCAGTTGGCTCATCCTCCCCGCAGCCCTTTGCCTCATCCACACAGGGGGCAAGTATCTCGTACCTGTTGGATAAGGTCAAAGGCTGAGGCTCCTCCACTCCCGAACTCAGGATCCCCCACCCTGCCTCACTTGCAATCACACCCTGTTGTCCCTGATCACTAACTGAATTGGAATTACTTAATCGACCAGGTGTGACTGCCTCCTGAAACAAAACGTCCAGGTAACTCTCCCCCTCCCGGATGTGCCGCAGTGTTTGAAGCTCAGATTCCAGATCATCAATCTGAGTCGGAGCTCTTCCAGCAACCAACACTTGCTGCAGATGTGGTCCCTGCCGTTCACAATGGTGACAGCCAGCTCCCACATCATACAGCTACAGCACATCACCTGCCCAGCCATCTCTACTTAGTTAATTACTTTATTACTTTATATAAGTGTAGTTAGGAGTGTAGTTAGGAAACACTTCACATGCAAAGGGTGATAGTAGTTTGGAACTCTCTTCCGCTTGATGCCGGGTCAACTGTTAATTTTAAATCGGAGATGGATAGATTTCTGTGAACCAAAGTTTTGAAGGGATATGGGGCTAAGGCAGGTATACGGAGTTAAGTCAGAGATCTCACTAAATGGCGGAACAGGCATGAGGGGCTAAATAGTCTACTCCAGTTCCTTTGTACTTAAATAGCCTGGATGAAGTTGAAAAGGATCCAAACTACACAGGCAAAACAGTCAAAATAGGTCATATTGAAAATGTATTTTGTTCTGATTAGATCACAGTTTCTGTGCAGCATCTAGCTCTTGTCACCAACACAGCTGGGGACATTCAAGCCACGGAAATATTTCAGTAAAGAGCACCAATACAGATCCCAAGCAGTTATGAGAAAAGACTGGCAAAACCTGGACTTTTCAGACTTAAAATGGAGGTGAGACAAGTATAAAAGAAAGTAAACAGTTTTGAATAGGTAAATTCATATTACTACTTCAAATTAAACTATGACAGGGGCACAGATCCTAGCTAATGAGAGGCAAATGATGGATTTATGTGAGGACATTCATTTGCTCCACACACCGATCTATATATAGATTGGAAATAAAATCGGAAATCATTTAAGAAGCAATTAGATGTGAGATGAGTGGGGTGGAGGGGGAGAATGTAAGATCTTTCTGGATGAATGAGCTAAAATGGACCAAATGATCGTTGTCTTCATTTTGTTTGCAACTTGTGAGAAGAGAGTTCTGTAACTAAGTGGGCAATTTTAATTTAATCCACCCGTGGGGAAATTGACGAGATTGGGCATAATGTGGTTTTACACTCCACCCCATTTTGCTCTCCACTGAAGTCATATTGGGCAAAGTATGAAGTGGATGGTCTACCCGATCCCATGGGTTTTCCGTCCGAAAGGTTAGGTTAAAAGAGTCAGAAGTGTCTCACCAGCCACTTCAGTTTCCAATAAAGTACCACAGTCCATTTTAAAATTTGGGTTCCACCATTTTTTTAAAAACTGACAATTAAACCGCCACAGATGCAGCTGTCCATGACTGTATAGGTAGGAGTGACCACCGCACAGTCCTTGTGGAGACGAAGTCCCACCTTCACATTAAGGATACCCTCCATCGTGTTGTGTGGCATTACCACCATGCTAAATGGGATAGCTTTCAAACAGATCTAAGAATGCAAAACTGGGCATTCATGAGGCGCTGTGGGCCATCACCAGCAGCAGAATTGTACTCAACCACAATCTGTAACCTCATGGCTTGGCATATTCCCCACTATACCATTAGCATCAAGCCAGGAGACCAACCCTAGTTCAATGAAGAGTGCACGAGGGCATGCCAGGAGCAGCACCAGGCATACCTCAAAATGAGGTGTCAACCTGGTGAAGCTACAACACAGGACTATCTGTGTGCCAAACTGCGTAAGCAGCATGCGATAGAGCTAAACGATCCCACAACCAATGGATCAGATCTAAGCTCTGCAGTCCTGCCACATCCAGCCATGAATGGTGGTGGACAATTAAACAACTAACTGGAGGAGGTGGCTCCACAAATATCCCCATCCTCAATAGTGGAGGAGCCCAGCACATCAGTGCGAAAGATAAGGCTGAAGCCTTTGCAACAATTTTCAGCCAGAAGTGCCGAGTTGATGATCTATCTCGGCCTCCTCCTGAATTCCCCAGCAGACTTCAGCCAATTTGATTCACTCCGCCTGATATCAAGAAACAAATGAAGGCACTGGATACTGCAAAGGCTATGGGTCCTGACAATATTCCAACAATAGTACTGAACACCTATGCGCCTAGCCAAGCTGTTCCAGTACAGCAACAACACACTGGCATCTACCCGGCAAAGTGGAAAATTGCCCAGGTATGTCCTGTACACAAATAGCAGGACAAGTCCAACCCGGCCAATTACCGCCCCATCAGTCTATTCTCAATCATTAGATGTGATGGAAGGTGTCATCAACAGTGCTATCAAGTGGCACTTGCTTAGCAATAACCTGCTCAGTGACGCTCAGTTTGGGTTCCAAAAGTGACTGCCCTTGACATCAAGGCAGCACTTGACCAAGTATGGCATCAAGGAGCCCTAGCAAAACTGAAGTCAATGGGAATCAGGGGGAAAACTCTCCGCTGGTTGGAGTCATACCTAGCGCAAAGGAAGATGGTTGTGGTTGTTGGAGGTCAATCATCTGAGCTCCAGGACATCACTGCAGGGGTTCCTCAGGGTAGTGTCCTGGGCCCAACCATCTTCAGCTGCTTCATCAATGACCTTCCTTCAATCATAAGGTCAGAAGTGGAGATGTTCACTGATGATTGCACAATGATCAGCACCATTCGCAACTCCTCAGATACTGAAGCAGTCAGTGGAGAAATGCAGCAAGAGCAGGACAATATCCAGGCTTGAGCTGATAAGTGGCAAATAACATTTGTGCCACACAAAGGCCAGGCAATGACCATCTCCAACAAGAGAGAATCTAACCATCTCCCCTTGACATTCAATGGCATTACCATCACTGAATCCCTCACTATCAACATCCTAGGGGCTACCATTGACCAGAAACTGAACTGGAATAGCCAGATAAATATCGTAGCTACAAGAGCAGGCCAGAGGCTAGGAATCCTGTGGTGAGTAACTCACCTCCTGACTCCCCAAAGCCTATCCACCATCTACAAGGCACAAACCAGGAATGTGATAGAATACTCTCCACTTGCCTGGATAGATACAGCTCCAACAACACTCAAGAAGCTCGACACCATCCAGGACAAAGCAGCCCGCTTGATTGGCACCCCATCCACAAACATTCACTCCCTCCACCACCGACGCACAGTGGCAGCAGTGTGTACCATCTACAATATGCATTGTAGCAACGCACCAAGGCTCCTTAGACAGCACCTTCCAAACCCACGACTGCTACCTACTAGAAGGACAAGGGCAGAAAATGCATGGGAACACCACCACCTGCAAGTTCCCCTCCAAGTCACATACCATCCTACCTTGGAACTATATCGCTGTTCCTTCACTGTCGCTGGGTTAAAATCCTGGAACTCCCTTCCTAACAGCACTGTGGGTGTACCTACCTGACATGGACTGCAGCGGTTCAAGAAGGCAGCTCACCACTACCATCTCAAGGGCAATTAGGGATGGGCAATAAATGCTGGCCTAGCCAGCGATGCCCACATCCCATGAATGAATTTTAAAAAATACGTCTAACGGGGCAAGAATTCTGTTTTCATCATAAGAGCTACATATATCTTATTGAAACTGCTTAAGCGCCAAACTGTAGCAGCAAGGCTGGACACAAAACTATACAGAACATAAATGGGTACGTTTTGATCAAAAACAGTTCTCGTTTGCCAAGACTCAGAATTACATCCAATCATTATTCAGACATAAAATGGGTATTACTTTATAAGTAGCAAAATCCAGCTGTGAACAAGTAGGCTATGAAGCTCTTTCACCGGAAGGGAGTAAACTCAATGACCAAGATCTCTAATGTGTGCTTATGGAATTATATACATTTTTATTAAATAGAGGGTTGGTTGAAGATCAAGATTAGTCTGTAAATAACATACTTTATTTTTACAGCTGAAACCATTTGCTGAAGATTGTTGTGAGATACATTGAGCAGTCAATGTTGCAGTTCACTCTTCATTATGCAGCATTTGAAATTCAGCTGTCTGAGTGCCTGCTGAGCCAATGAAAGACTAAGACATAACCTTCCAAGAATGGCAAGACGTGTTCTGACTGTTGGATTCTAACAGTGTTTAGAGCTGTAAAAGCCATTTAGCTTTGTAACGGGATATTCTATTAATTGTATGATTCAATCAACTCTTCAGGTACATCCTATAACATAACATAGCACTTGAATATATGTACGATTTAAAAATTGCATGGGACCCATAGCACACGACCACTAGATCTACTTTTGGTCAAAGCTGGATAGTAACTCACTGCTGGCTAGCTTGCAAACAGAATTTTCACAGCCTGTTCACGACTCTCTGGATTGGGAGATAATGCTGTCAGTCGAGGTACTGATTGAGTAGGCTTTTTGAAACAAAAAATTTCAAAGAGGCACTTAAAATGCTGTACCACAGGGTTTCATGTTATTGTGCTTTATGCACACAGTAAGCTCCTGACGCAACCAAGAAATAGCACTGGCCAAGGAACAAATGCTTCACGACAAGGTTGGTTTCACTTACACCATGTAACAGCTGATTTTTAAAGAGCCTGACCATTAAAGAATTTTTTTAGCCACAATTAATTTTAACATTTCAGATAAGCAATAACAGTCAGAGAAAATGCAATATTGAACACACTGCAATGTAAAGATCAGCATTTGAAAATTAGATTCATAAAAAGAGTCATAGCAACTAACTTGGTGAGGAAGTAAATTATTTTTTTATCTCCATTTCAAGTTCAGACCTAAGTAACATAACCTTTGTTAATTTTTTTTTGCTTAGCATTTGCCAGATAATACCAAGTTTCAGAATTAAATGCTAGAACATTTTTGTTATGCTGGTCTCTTGTTCAGCGGGAACTAAACAAACTGGTAGAACTTAGAATTTTGAGCATGGTTTTCAGACAGAAGTAATTTTACTCTAACTGAGCTGTCCGAGCTAGATATGGATTGAGGTCTCCGAGGACAGTGTGCCAATAGGGATGTGCCCAATCCTACAACAGCAAATATTTTAAGTTTCCTAAACTTGTAAATTTATCTTACTGAATCGTCCTTACAAAAAAAAGTGGAAAATGGGGGATGTTCCAACGACAAGCAGTTTCACAAAAATTTCCACATTCATCAAGACACCCAAGAAAAGCTGGGATCTTAAACAAGGAAATGCAGCAGCCCAGTGACTTGCTGGCATGGGAAACTGCAGATTATTTTCCAATAAATTTGCACGAATGGCATCACAGTCCTTGTGTACATTTTATCATGCCTTAAGGACATGAAACACATTAACAGCGAGCATCATTACTGACAGCCACTATCTGACCAAGTCCCTGTGAAAGGTTGGAACATTATTAATTACAACAGACACAAAGAATAATTAAATGGTCATCACCTAATCTGGATTCCACCATTCCTAAACATCTCACGTTAAGAAAGTCACCAGAATACCATAATTGTGTAACAGATGTGGAAATACTGGGTACTCCCACAAAGCTATTCCATATAATTTTAAAATTAAAAAGAGTTGTATTCATAATAAGGGAAAACCTAGCAATAGATTTTTAACATTTAAGTGGTCCAAGACAGTGTAAAGCTGAATTGATTATGGTTCTAAATTCATGGGAACGAGATAGGTCTGTGTACGCACCAATGGTAAAGAGCAGAAAATTTTTAATGCAGTAGGTTGAAAATCAAATCATTAAAAATGCTAAACTTCACCTCAGGGCATTTGTTTTTATACTCCGCTCTCTATGCTAAGCATACCCTAGAAACTACTGTTGCAGATATTAGCAAAGAAACACTCCACACTGTCCTCGCCTATCTTGGCAGAAGTTTTACCATTTTAAAAATGTTAAGAAATGTTAAAAAAGTGGGCAAATGTATTAAGCAGTCATGAGCCAACACTGAATAAAGATTTATATTCAGCAATGTTCATAACTGCATAATAAATCAGGGCTTTGTAGCCTTTTAGACTACGCAATGTAAACCTTTCCAGCATTACTCCTGGTGAAAATCTCCCTATATTCAGTGCTTATTCTTACAACACAACCTGATTTTTTGAAGTGTACATGTCAGGTTGGACTACAGAGCAAAACACCAATTAAAACCCTGAGTGAGAGAGGGGACTATGCAGCGAGACCTGGGTGTTCTCATACACCAGTCGCTGAAGGTAAGCATGCAGGTGCAACAGGCGGTAAAAAATGAAAATGGTATGTTGACCTTCATAGCAAGAGGATTCGAGTACAGGAGCAGGGATATCCTGCTGCAATTATACAGGGCCTTGGTGAGGCCACACCTGGAATATTGTGTGCAGTTTTGGTCTCCTTATCTGAGGAAGGATGTTCTTGCTATAGAGGGAGTGCAGCGAAGGTTTACCAGACTGAATCCTGGGAAGGTGGGACTGACGTATGAGGAAAGATTGAGTTGGTTAGGATTATATTCGCTGGAGTTCAGAAGAGTGAGGGGGGATCTCATAGAAACCTATAAAATTCTAACAGGACTTGACAGGACAGATGTAGGAAGGATGTTCCGGATGGTGGGGGAATCCAGAACCAGGGGTCATAGTCTAAGGATACGGGGTAAACCTTTCAGGACTGAGATGAGGAGAAATTTCTTCACCCAGAGAGTGGTGAACCTGTGGAATTCACTACCCCAGAAAGCAGTTGAGGCCAAAACATTGTATGTTTTCAAGAAGGAGTTACATATAGCTCTTGGTCTAAAGGGTTTCAAAGGGTATGGGGCGAAAGCGGGAACAGGTTACTGAGTTGGATGATCAGCCATGATCATAATGAATGGCGGAGCAGGCTTGAAGGGCCAAATGGCCTACTCCTGCTCCTATTTTCTATGTTTCTATGTGTGAAGAAGGGAGTTTGGTAAGTGAGTGAATTTTAAGGGTTAATCTCTCAAGACTAGTTTTTGTTTTGTTTACATCTAGCAATTAATTGAAATTCCTGTTTCAGTTAAGAGGTAAGTTAGGTTTCTTGCAGTTTTAAATAGGGGTACACTAACACTCAGATTATCTGTAGCTAGTTAATTAGGTAGCTAGCTTAAACTGGTTTCTAACCTGTAGCAGAGTTCTAGCAGAGCTGACACAGCATTGTTTTCAGAGTATAAAAATTCAGGGAACTCTCAGTGCTGCTTGTCTGCATTAAGTGCTGCTGGAGGGCACAGAATGTTAAGAAGGGAGTTTGGTAATTGAGGGATAATAACAAGAAATGCTGGAACCACTCAGCAAGTCTGGCAGCATCTGTGGAAAGGAGCAGAGTTAACGTTTCGGGTCACATTTCTTGTTTTTATTTCAGATTTCCAGCATCCGCAGTATTTTGCTTTTATATTATTATTATGGTAATTGAGGGAGTTCGGTAAGGAGGGGAACTATAAATTAAGAAGAAAATAAATTTGAGTGCACAGTGTGTAAAGTGGGAGTTTGGTGCGTGAGGAAGGGGCTCCTTTCTTTCTTTTATTTTTTTTCAGCCTCCAGTCGCTGTCTCTCTCTTCGTTACAAGGGAAGAAGTTGATTGTGAGGAACTAGCAAGTTATTTTACTTCTCATTGTAATAAAACGTTTTTAAAGTTACGTTATGGCAGGTCAGCTTGGCAAATTGGAATATATGTCCTGCGGAATGTGGGAAGTCATGGACGCACCACATGTTCTAGATGAACACATCTGCAGGAAGCGTCACCGGCTGCAGAAGCTCGAGTTTTGGGTTTCGGAACTCGAGCGGCTGGTGAAGTCACTGTTGTGCATCCGCGATGCAGAGGACTACGTGGATAGCATGCTTAGGGAGGTGGTCACACCGCGGGTTAGGAGCATGTGAGCAGAGAGGGAATGGGTGACCGCCAGGAAGTCTAAAAGAACCACGCAGGCAGTGCAGGAGTCCCCTGAGTCTATTTTGCTTGCTAATTGGTTTTCCATTTTGGGTACTGGTGAACACGATGGTTCCTCAGGGGAGTGCAGCCACAGCATAGTCTGTGGCACCACGGGTGGCTCAACTGCACAAGGATGGAGGAAGAAGAGTGGAAGAGCAATAGTGATAGGGGATTTGATAGTCGGGGATCAAATAGGCATTTCTGCGGCAGTAAACATGACTCCAGGATGGCGTGTTGCCTCCCTGGTGCCAGGGTCAAGGATGTCATGGAGCAGCTGCAGGACATCCTTCTGGAGGAGTGTGAACAGCCACAGGTCATTGTCTACATTGGTACCAATGACACAGGTAGGAAGAGGAATGAGGTTCTGAAAGCAGATTTTAGGGAGTTAGGAAGAAAATTAAAAAGCAGGACCTCCAAAGCAGTAATCTTAGGATTATTCCCAGTGCCACATGCTGGTGAGCACAGGAATAGGAGGATTGATCGATTGAACAGGTGGCTGGAGAATTGGTGTAGGAGGGAGGGCATCAGAATTCTGAGGCATTGGGACCAGTTCTAGGGCAGGTGGGACCTGTACAAGATGGACGGGCTACACCGTAACAGGACCGGAACTAGTATCCTCGCAGGAAGATTTGCTAGTGCTGTTGGTGAAGGTTTGAACTAGCTTGTCAGGGGATGGGAACCCGAGGGGTAGCTCAAATTGGAAGGAAGTACAGCTGGAGGTAGAAAAGTAACAAGTGACTTTAGAAGGCAGGTGATACAAAGGCGAGCATCAACTGGGCTTAGAATGCAAAATAATGTCAAGACGACAAGGTTAAGGGCACTTTACCCGAATGCAAGCAGCATTCGCAACAAGGTAGATGATTTAAAGGCACAAATAGAGGTAAATGGGTATGATCTAATTTCCATAATGGAAACGTGACTACAGGGTGACCAAGACTGGGAACTGAATATTCAAGGCTATTTGACATTTAGGAAGGACAGGCAAAGGAAAAGGAGGTGGTGTCATGCTGATAATAAGGGATGGGATTAGTACATTAGTAAGGGAGGATCTCAGATCGGAAGAACAAAATGTGGAATCTGTTTGGATAGAGCTAAGAAACAGCAAGGGGCAGCAAACATTGGCAGGAGTTGTTTACAGGCCACCAAACAGTAGTGGTAGTGTGGGGCATGGTAGTAATCAGGAGATTAGAGCAGCATGTGGCTTGGGTAATACAACAATCAGGGGTGACTTCAATCTGCATATAGACTGGGTAAACCTAATGAGCACTCATGACGAGTTTCTGGAGTGCATTGGGGATGGTTTTCTAGAGCAGTACGTTGAGGAACCGACTAGAGAACAGGCTATTTTGGACCTTGTTTTATGTAATGAGAAAGGGCTAATTAATAATCTTGTTGTAAAAGAACCTTTAGGGATGAGTGACCATAATATGATAGAATTTTACATTATGTTTGAAAGTGAGGTAGTTAAATCTGAAGCCAGAGTGTTAAATTTGAACCAAGGAAATTATGAAGATATGAGGGGGAAATTGGCAGAGGTGGATTGGGAAAATACATTAAAAAGGTATGACAGTACATAGGCAATGGATAGTCTTTAAAGAAATATTACATAGTTTACAGCAACTATACATTCCTTCAAGGCACAAAAAACCCAAAAGTAAAGACAGTCAACCGCTGATAACAAAGGAAGTTAAGGATTGTATAAGATTAAAAGAAAAGGCCTATAAAGTTGCCAGAAATAGTAGTAAACCTGAGGATTGGGAGGATTTTAGAATACAGCAAAGGAGGACAAAGAAGCTGATAAAGAAAGGGAGAATAGAATATGAATGTAAGATAGCAAAAAATATATAAATGGACAGTAAAAGCTTCTACAGGTACGTAAAAAGGAAACGTTTGGCAAAGACAAATGCGGGTCCATTACAGACAGAGTCAGGAGAATTTATAAAGGGGAACAGAGAATTGGTAGAGAAGCTAAATGATTACTTTGTGTCTGTCTTCACTGAGGAAGATACAAGAAATCTCCCAGAATTAGAGATCCAAGGGATTAGGAGGAATGAGGAATTGAAGGAAATTAGTATCAGTAAGAAGGTTGTATTGGAGAAATTACTGGTGCTGAAGGCTGATATGTCCCTGGGACCTGATATTCTACATCGCAGAGTGTTGAAAGAGGTAGCTATGGAGATAGTGGATGCATTTTTGATCAACTTCCAAAATCTTATAGATTCTGGAGCAGTTCCTGCAGATTGGGAGGTTGCAAATGTCACTCCACTATTTAAGGAGGAAGGGAGGGAGAGAGAAAACAGGGAATTACAGACCTATTAGCCTTACATCAGTTGGCAAAGTGCTAGAATCTATTCTAAAGGAAGTGATAAATGGACACTTGGATAATAATGATCTGATTGGGCATAGTCAACATGGATCTATGAATGGGAAATCATGTTTGATGAACCTGTTGGAGTTTTTTGAGGATGTTACTAACAGAATTGATGAAGGGGAGTCGGTGGACATGGTATACTTGGATTTTCAGAAACCTTTTGATAAAGTCCCCCACAGGTGGTTGGTTGGCAAAATTAAAGCATATGGGATAGGAGGTAATATACTGGCATGGATTAAGGATTGGTTAACAGGTAGAAAGCAGAGAGTAGGAATAAACAGGTCATTCTCACATTGGCAGGCTGTGACTAGTGGGGTACCGCAGGGATCAGTGCTTGGGCCCCAGCTGTTCACAACATATATCAATGATTTGGATATGGGGACCAAATGTAGTATTTCCAAGTTCGCGGATGAAATAAAACTAGGTGGGAATGCGTGTTGTTAGGAAGATGCAAAGCGGCTTCAAGGCGATTTGGACAGACATAGAGAGTGGGCAGGTATGTGGTAGATGGAATATAATGTGGAAAAATGTGAGGTTATCCACTTTGGTAGGAGGAACAGACGTGCAGAGTATTTCTTAAATGGTAAGAGATTAGAAAGTGCAGATGTGCAAAGGGACCTGGGTGTCCTTGTCAATAAGTCACTGAAAGCTAACATGCAGGTGCAGCAAGTAATTAGGAAGGCTAATAGTACGCTAGTATGTTCACTGTTCATCAGTGAAAATGGCATCTCGCTGTCTGGCTCACCATTGAAACATCTTGAATAGCATAAAGTTTCTGTATTTGCACATTAGATAAGGACTAAACTTATCACAAATCTTAAATGATGTCCATTGCAGTGTAAGTGCCCTTTTAATGAAGTGGTAAATGTTAACTACTGCTAAGCAACCTCTCAAAAAATGTGTTGACGTCAGCAAGCATGCAAAATAACTAAGTAAATCAGTTGTGATTATGATCATCATAGACAAGTGAAAACAATGATATGATTGTGCATATGGTTATTTATTCTTCCAAATTCTATTCAGATTTCTTTGTTAAATGCATGTATTTAGTCACTGCAATTTATCACAGTCTATTTACAGAAGTATACACTGGAACATATTGATAGATTTGATTAGAATAGGAACATATTGATTGTGCACACATTGTGATCAGTGCGTTATGTGGTGGGGGGAAAATCAGCCTAATTTGGTGGTTTTCCCTAGGAATTGGCTAATTTTGACACACCAAATATCCTGTAAATTGTGCCTAGTCATATGGGAACCAGGAATGGGCTCCAGAATAACTGACATTTCCAATGTTCCAGATCGAGTCCATACATCATCCTCACTGATACTTGTCTCATGGTTATCACTCATATGCTTGCAAGTTTGTGACATAGCAGAGGGATGCATCATCTTGCAGTTCTAAGAGACAGTAGATGTTGTGGGGGGTGGAGTTTGGGGGGGGTGGGGGGAGGAGTGGCAAGGGCAGTGGGTCTGCTCCCCACTAGATAAGCCAAGCAAGCAAAGACTCAGATCAGCAATTAGTGTTAGGCCTATCAATCGTTCTTTAGTCTCCCAAACTGCTGCACAGAAATGTTAAATGAGAAGTTGGAACAGAACACGTGCAGCATTATACCCTCTGGCTGCAACTCCTCCAGCATTCGTCATCTCTCCCGGGAGTGGTGGAATTTGTGGACCAGGTATGGACGCAGTTAAGTACAACATACTCTCTGAAGCCAGCCCTTGCACATTTTGCTGCAAGTGACAGTTGTTCGTTCTTCTTCTGTTATTCAGTGGCATAGTTACAGTCCCACGAGGTCAGTTTACATTGCAGTTTTTTTTTCCTGAGTGCAGTTGGGGCTTGGAGAAGATGTTTCATTCAGCAATAGAGAAACAGACCACGAGATAGAAATTGTCAGTTAGTTACTCAGCGGCATAATTTGATCATTGCTGAGAAGCTGACCTCAGCAGGAAACACGTTTGTTATAAAAGGTTTGGAAGCCCCTACACAGAGACAAATATATCTGGAAGCTCCCCCTGCGCCAAATTGAGGAAAGGACAAATAAGCTCGAAAGCATTTCCAGAGAGATACAGACCTAGAAGAACAGAAGAGCAATGAGAAAGCCCTGTTAAAAGCCAGCGCTGAACTTACAACCTGTTGCCATGCAAAAAAAAACTCATCTGACACAAGGCCTAAATATTATATGCTGGGAGACAACCTGGAAAACCTCCCATCCTACATTCCACGACAAGGGCTGATTAGACCAGTCATATAAATTAGGAAAGCCAAGAAGCACTAACTCTGACCCCATTGAAAACAAGGAATTTGCAGACTTCTACGTTTCACTATAGAGCAGAGTCCCAAATGCCCCAAAAGAAACATTGCGCCACCTTGCCAACCACCGTCTTTCTCAAGGCTCAATCACAAGACTACTGAGTCTTATTTAAAAAGAGATCAAAACAACAATGTGAAGCTTCAAATCTGGGAAAGCCTTTAGACTTAATGCCTATCCAGCTGCGTCCTACAAGGCCCAACTCCTGAGTTGATACTTTATAAATAGAAGTTCTTTCTCTTGCTGAAGCATCAACACAATGTTGAGATGAGCCACTCAAACATGCTCAAGGCAGCCTCAAGCAAATACACACAAAGACCCCACCCTTTTTTCTAAGGATCTATATCCCCACTCAACATGGATTACAAAATATTGCCTAATATCTTGGCTGCAAAACTGGATGCAGTTGTCCTTTGTCTAATCTATTGCTGACCAGAATTCATAAGAGGCTGTCACTCGGCAGACAACACCAGACATCTGTTCAACAATGGATATCACTGTAACAGCACAATTCTGGGGAGTAATACCCTGAAACCTGGCCTGTGTCCACAGCTCTTGGTTAGGTATGGAATCCAGAGCTTCACAGACAACCCCCCACACAGCCTACTCTTCATAGACTCCTAGAAGGTCGAATAGAAGCCCAGAAACACCCAATAATAATGGAGACACGAACCATCTGGAGACAATTTTTTTTTGTTACATAATAAACTCCTTCAAGAACACTTTCATTTGGAACCATGCAAAAGCTACATTTTATTCAGATGTGCACTACCAAGTACATGATTTTTATACCAAATATTTCAAGAACAAACAAAATCTTCTCTTCTTTGGCCTCCTTATCTCGAGAAACAATGGGTAAGTGCCTGGAGGTGGTCAGTGGTGTGTGGAGCAGCGCCTGGAGTGGCTATAAAGGCCAATTCTAGAGTGACAGGCTCTTCCACAGGTGCTGCAGAAAAATTTGTTTGTCGGGCTGTTACACAGTTGACTCTCCCCTTGCGCTTTTGTCACAATCAGCTTAAATGACAGTCTCTCCCTATCAGAGAATGGTCCATTGTACGGGAAGAGGAGGAAGAGCATCTCTAATGATCAGCATATGTGCTAAGGGTACAGCCAGTTGACTGAGCATATGATTTTGTGGTGTGGGGTAAAGAAAGAGAAGACAGAGAACAGAAAAAGATCTTTGCTTTTTCATATCACAGCTGAATTCAGAAACTCAATGAGTCGTGAAGTCTTGTGCAACAATCTACACTGTACTATTCAAAAGCAGATGACTGCTGCACTGCTATCCAATTGTTCTTACTGAGGAACTGCATTTAATGCAATAGATTGTGGTACATGTGCAGAGGAGAATGATTTATACCAAGGGTTATTATAATTGCGCAAGCATTATTTCAGGCAAATGAGAACTCCCATTATAAAATGCCGAAACATTTAATACCAAGTCCAGGGAACCCTGGATATCAAGGGATATAGAGGATTGGATCAGTTTTTTTAAAAAGAGGCTTATGGCAGATCCGCAGCGCTGAAAACAGCAGAGGCACTAGAGGAGTATAGAAAGTGCAGGGGGGTACTAAAAAAAGTAATTAGGAGAGCGAAGAGGGGACATGAAAAAACACTGGCGGGCAAGATAAAGGAAGATCCTTAGGCGTTTTATAAGTATATTAAGGGCAAGAAGATAACCAGGGAAAGAGTGGGGCCCATTAGGGACCAAAATGGCAATCCGGACGTGGAGCCGGAGGACATAGGTAAAGTTTCAAATGATTACTTTGCATCTGTGTTCACTATGGAGAAGGACGATGTAGGTGTAGCGATCAGAGAGGGGGATTGTGATATACTCGAACGTATTAGCTGTTTTAGCGGGCTTAAAAGTCGATAAATCCACAGGCCCAGATGAGATGTATCCCAGGCTGTTAGAGGAGGCAAGGGAGGGGATAGCAGGGGCTCTGACACAAATTTTCAAATCCTCTCTGGTCACAGGAGAGGTACCAGAGGACTGGAGGACAGCGAATGTGGTACCATTATTCAAGAAGGGTAGCAGGGATAAACCAGGTAATTACAGGCTGGTGAGTCTAACAACAGTGGTTGGGAAAATATTGGAAAAAACTCTGAGGGACAGGATTAATCTTCACTTGGAGAGGCAGGGATTAATCAGGGATAGTCAGCATGGCTTTGTCAGAGGGAGATCGTGTCTAACTAAGTTGATTGAATTTTTCGAGGCGGTGACTAGATGTGTAGATGAGGGTAAAGCAGTTGATGTAGTCCACATGGACTTCAGTAAGGCTTTTGACAAGGTGCCGCATGGGAGATTGGTTAAGAAGGTAATAGCCCATGGGATCCAGGGCAATTTGGCAAAGTGGATCCAAAATTGGCTTAGTGGCAGGAGGCAGAGGGTGATGCTCGAGGGTTGTTTTTGTGAGTGGAAGCCTGTGACCAGTGGTGTACCGCAGGGATCAGTGCTGGGAATCTTGCTGTTTGTAGTGTACATTAATGATTTAGACGTGCATATAGGAGATGTGATAAGCAAGTTCGCAGGTGACACGAAAATTGGTGGTGTCATAAATAGTGAGGAGGAAAGCCTTCGATTACAGGATGATATAGATGGGCTGGTAAGATGGGCGGAGCAGTGGAAAATGGAATTTAATCCTGAGAAGTGTGAGGTGATGCACTTTGGGAGGACTAACAAGGCAAGGGAATATACAATGGATGGTAGGACCCTAGGAAGTACAGAGGGTCAGAGGGATCTTGGTGTACTTGTCCATAGATCACTGAAGGCAGCAGCACAGGTTGATAAAGGTTTAGGAAGGCATATGGGATACTTGCCTTTATCAGCCGAGGCATAGAATATAAGAGCAGGGAGGTTATAATGGAGCTGTATAAAACACTAGTTAGGTCACAGCTGGAGTACTGTGTATAGTTCTGGGCACCACACTATAGGAAGGATGTGATTGCACTGGAGAGGGTGCAGAGGAGATTCACCAGGATGTTGCCTGGGCTGGAGCATTTCAGCCATGAAGGGAGACTGAAAAGGCTAGGGTTGTTATCCTTAGAGCAGAGAAGGCCAAGGGGGACATGATTGAGGTATCCAAAATTATGAGGGACATTGATAGGTTAGATAGGAAAAAACTTTTTCCCTTAGCGGAGGGGTCAATAACCAGGGGGCATAGATTTAAGGTAAGGGGCAGGAGGTTTAGAGACGATTTGAGGAAACAACATTTTTTCACCCAGAAGGTGGTTGGAATCTGGAACACACTGCCTGAAGAGGTGGTAGAGGCAGGAACCCTCACAACATTTAAGAAGTATTTAGAAGAGCACTTGAAACGCCATAGCGTACAAGGCTACGGGCCAAGTGCTGGAAAATGGGATTAGTTAAGTGCTTGATGGTCGGCATTGACACGATGGGCCGAAGGGCCTGTTTCTGTGCTGTATAACACTATGACTCTATGACCATGCGCTTGTACCTAAATTCTTTAATAGCAGAATCATTTGACTGCTAGAAGATAATAACTTGCATTTATACAGCACATTTAACTTGGTAAAATGTCTCAAGGCGCTTCACAGAAGCATTATAAAACAAAATTTGGCACCGAGCCACAAAGGGAGATATTAGCAAGATGACCAAAAACATGGTCAGAGAGGTTGATTTTAAGGAACATCTTAAAAGGAGGAAAGAGAGGCAGAGAGGCTTAGGGAGGGAATTCCAGAGCTTAGGGCTTAGGCAGCTGATAGCACGGCCACTAACAGTGGAGTAGTAAAATAGGGAGAGGCGCAAGAGGCCAGAATTGGAAGAGCGCAGATATCTCAGAAGCTGGAGAAGGTTAGAGAGATAGGGAGGGGGTGAGGCCATACAGGGAATTGAAAACAAGGATGAGAATTTTAAAACAGAGGCATTACCAGACTGGGAGCAAGCACAGGGGCAATAGATGTACAGGACTTGGTTGTAAGTTAGGATATGGGCAGAAGGTTGGATGAGGTCCAGTTTATGGAGGGAGGAAGATGGGAGGCCTGCCAGGAGAGCTCTGGAATAGTCATAGTCATATGCTCTGGCATATTAAGAGGTCTTGGTGTTGGTGAAATATACAGTCGGAAGTTCATGTCCATGTCAAATACGACACTGAGGTTGTGAACGGTCTGGTTCAGCCTCAGACAGTTGTCAGGGAGAGGGATGGAGTTGAAGGTTAAGGAACGGAGTTTGTAGCAAGGACCAAAGACAGCGGCTTTTGAGATTCCTAATATTCAGTTGGATGAAATTTCTGCTCATCAGTACTGGATGCCAGACAATTTAGATATCATCTCATTTCACTTTACAAAAGAAAGTGTTACATGGACAATTGTAGCACCACTGGTTGTATAACAATAGATTCCTGAATTTTGTGTGGAAATATATCGCCAAAAAGATTCCATTTTTTTTCAATTCTTCATAGAAATTTTGAGACTCTCAAACAAATTGGAATGAATAGCATAAACTTAAAAGGTCAGATGTTTTGAGTCATATTGAGTCCAGCTTGAAATCATGGCAAAGCCTAAAGTTTTCATTAATTACCTGCCATATCTGATAGGAAAATATATCACCTTCCTATAAGGGACAATGGTACAACCTGGGAACTGTTGGCACACTTGCTGCTGGTTCCAGAGATGTCAGGTCAAGCAGTTGAAAAAGGGAAGGAACAAAAAGAAAGAAAACCAAACAAAAAAATTCCTAACAAACAAAAATCACACACTTATGATGAAATTTGTTTTTTTTGATGGCCCCCTGTACCAGCCATATATGGGGTTGATGACAGAAATGGAAGTGAATTTTGGAATTTAAAAAATATATTTTGAAGAAGCAATGATTATAGCTGATCAATATGCAGTTCTGGGATTGAGGGAGCATCATTGGTGTAATGATCATGGAATCATGATGCTGCCCAAGGTAACAAAAGCGTCTCTTAAATATTTTTAAAACATCCTCTTTTGTACAGGCAAGCCATATGAGTATTAGCATTCTTAATTTTTCTGTCTGAGGTATTTCCTCACAAAATCACCCTTCCATTCCCTAGTGAAAAATCAGGAACCCAATTTACAAACTGAGTGTCATACCATCCAGAGCAAGACAGACCTTTCCTGTTAATCAACAGAAGCGCATGCAAGGTTTGTACTGCAACTACTAATGTCAGTTTCCTGAAACCATAGTCTGTCATAGAAACATCAAACAATTTTTGTGTGTGTGGTTTTCCCTTTTGGAACAAGAGCCTTTTAAACTGTTCCCTGCCTCCTTAAAGCTAACTTGCATTGTGTCTGGACTGGTCCCAATACCATTTTCTCTATTAATTGTGTCTGCCTTGAATCTGCATTTAATTTGCAGCCTCATACATGCCAGCTCTCTTTGCTGTAACTTACTCAGCAGGCATCCCACACTTATGTTCCCCCACGTGCCATGCACTATCCCTGGTTAATTGCATAGTTCAATGGTTGCCAATCTGAGAAAATGCTATATAATTATCTTGTTTTTTTCAAGCCCCCCAGCTTGCTCTCCCCACATGTATTTTTTGGCACCTTCACAGGTTACTTTCTCCCTCAGACAACTACCCAGACTGAAGATACAGACCAATTCTAAAAAAATAATTACGTAAGTCTGCAAGGTCAATTACAGACTCCACTATACGAATTCAAGAAGCAAACCACAAAAATACTCAGAAAAAACATAATTTGAGCATTTTGCCACTGTGTAACAAATGGCTACATCACAATTGGTGATTCTGAAAGCTTTTTCAGTAGGCTTACAAAAAAAACCTTTCAAATGACACAGCTAAGCATTTTTATCTATATCAATGGCTGGAAAGAACTAATCAGAGTGGGATAAATCTTAAGCATATATGGCTGCTGTTGCTAATAGTCCCAAGGAAACTAGCCTCCAATGTGTCCTCAATTAGAAATAGGCACACGCACAAATATACTTGGAGCCTATTTAACTAGAATGCAATTGTTAGACGGCTGATGGTCATCAAATACGGACCAACCTATAAAGCCACAATCTGATTATCTTCGTCTTTTCCATAAAAATCAAGCTTATGTTGATCACTCAATGTATTCTGGTCATGGAACAGGGCTTAAAGCAAACTTCCAGCAAATGCAGATCTTAAAAAGGAATGGACTGAAACTCGCAGAAATTTAGAACAATAAAAGTAAGAGTCTGTATGCATTTGCAGAAACAAAAACATGTTGATTCTGATTTAGACCAAAGCTGTAGTTTGAGAAGCATGGGTTTATTTTCCCATTGATGCTGTTTTAATTGTCCCTGTCCAGGCCCCCATAATATCAACAGTTCAAAGTAATGCTACAAATACTTCGTATACATTTTACTTCATGTCAACTGAGAAAACCAAACACAATTTGCTACAAATCAGAAGATGGCGGTAGCAAAATAAACTATGTAATGGTCTTCATAATCTACTCAAACTTAAAACTCAGACCCCAGTGTCATGGTGGTCTCTCAGCAGTAAACTGTTGCTCTCAATCCTTTATTTTCCATTTATCTGAATACAGAAACATAAAAAAACTTCTTCAACCACGTGCTTCAGTCTAAAGAGTTTCAACTGTCTTTTCATCTGGATAATATATCTGCAAGAAAGGGAACACTTTCCTCATGTCTGTAAATCAAAGGGCAGGAAAGATAGCATTCTATTAATGAACACGACATAAATACAAAAAGCCATAACCCAACCTCAATATCCCTGTTTGTACAGTCTGTATTCTCCCTGTTATATGCAGTTATCAATATTTCTTTCATTAGCTGGCCAGTTTTCAGTATCAAAACCAACAAAAACATACATTTATTTATGGTAGTGAATTTATTTAGTGTCTTTCACAACAGATAATACCATAAATGGCTTTTTGAAGTGCAGTGACTGTTATTATGTAGGTGAAAAGCTGACAATAAAGATTAGCTGGTGGAGCAATTTGTTGAAGGCTATGTCACAATGTCAAGCAAAACTAATGTTTACCCTATCTTCTATGAAAAGCATAATTTCTAACCAAGTTCCCGTTTAAAAGTAAAAGATTATTTCAGTTGAATCAATAAAGATAAAAATAGATGGGATTAGACAGTTAAAGTCTGAACTTCAAATACTAATTTTTTTTATTAATACATGACTGATGCTTTGGCAAGTTCTCAAACTCCTTCTCACCTTAAAGTTCACAAAAGCAATGCAGCTTTCCCATAGCTGCACCCATTCCCCCAGCTGCACAAATAACACAACTTCATACCTCTAAAAGCACCTCTCAACACACCCATCAGGCACTGTTATAGGAGACTGACAGAAGCACAAAGCCACCACACAACATAAAGAAAGAACTTGCATTTAAATAGGCCCTCATCACATCCACAGGATGTCCTATAGCGCTTTACAACCAATGGATTATTTCTGACGTGCTATCACTGTTGTTCTGTAGACAAACATTTATCAATTAGTGCCTATGACAAGATCTATAGCAGGTTTAAAAGACCACAAATGCAAGAGAAAAATTACAAACCTTTCATCCATTACTCACATTGCTGCTGAAGCAGACATTTTATCATTTTTAGTGTTCAAGTTAACTATAGAAAGAAAGAGCGTGCATTTATTTAGCGCCTTTCATGGCCCCTTCCATGATTTCAGGACGTCCCCAAGAACATTACAGCCAGTTAAACACTTCTGTCGTGTAGTCACTGTTGCAACGTAGGAAATGTGGCAGCCAACTGATGGACAGCAAGGCCCTACAAACAGCACTAAATGACCAGATAATCATTTTTTTTTTAAAGTGAGGGATAAATATTGCCCAGCACACCGACGATAACTCCCCAGCTCTGCTTTGAATAGTGCCATGGGATCTTTTACGCCCACCACTGAATTCCCATATAGTATAAATATGCACAGCGGTAAAGGTGTACTTCTTTAGAACTCATTTAACACAGGTGTTTATTCATTGGAGAGATCAGCCTTGCACTGGTACCAATAACTGCTATAATGCTTCACATTGTAAGGACAGAGTAACATTTACTGTTATGTCCATATACTAAATAAATTGGGTTAAATAGCAGGGGAATGAAACCTTGGTAGAAATTGTGTGAAATACAATAGACATGTTACGAGCTCAGTGAGACCATTAACGTTAAAATATGAGATATGAACCCCCAGATCAATATAAAGAATTACACAAGATTTCACGTTTTAAGACTCTTACTGTAACAACTAAATTAAAAGAAATCCCCATTAACCAAATAGTACTGTGTAAGGAGCTGATATCCCACATTACAAAGAAAGATATTTTCTTTACTTATTAAAATACTTAAAACCTCACACCACACTTATACATTATACGATCCTTTATGATGGTGAAATCTTTTGCGGTTAAAAGTCCCAAACTCTTCCCAGTAGCAATGGGTTGGATCTCCCAGACCTTTTCAAAATTAATGTCCTCTTCACTCACTTTTCCGAGCACCTGGACATCCGTGAATGAGGCATATTCTGGTGATCCTGCTGGTCTTCTACTTCGCCGCAAGCTTCAGCTTTCAAAACAGGTTCAAGTCTTCGCAGCCTTTCGCTGTATCAAGCTTTCAAGAGCAGGTGTTCCCTTTCTCGCGAGGCCGCCACCGCCGGCTATCTTCCTTACAACCTGCACTGAGGCTGCAACCACTGGGTTCCCATCCTACAGCCTGCCTAGAGGCTGCAACTGCCGGTTTCCTCTCTTACAAACTGTCTGCCTTCAGAAAATCTGTTAAATTTATCTGGACTCAAAAGTCAGTAGCTTATTGTCCTGTTCCAATATGCAAAGCCCAGAAGTCTGGTTTCACAGAGCCACCTGGGCCTTCCATCATTCCTAGGTATTAACAGCTGTTTAGTACCCTTACCCTGTGAGGCAAAAGGTGAGTGAAGTGAACAATGCTATTTAGTACAAAACACAGGCTAATTGTGTAATATTTACTTTTTTCCAAGTGTGGCAAAGTTTTCAATGAACTTTCTAAAACAGTTATTTTAACAAATTTATGGTATATATAGGATGCCCCGCCAACCATACCACACATCTCCATAAAATATATTTCAGCTTTTATCAAAATATAATTGAAAGTATATTAATGTGGGTGATGGGAGGCACAAAAATATGTTTCGGCATCACCAGAATCACTCACTATCCACACACCCATATACTTCACCCTTACAATCAAAATTTATAATTAATGTTTTCTATTTTAACTGGTATAAACAGAATACAAGATAAGGAGCTTTAGGATCTAATCTGCATCATTTAGAACAGGAGGCGATACCCAAGAAATACAATGAAATATTTGGTTTCATATATTGAGCGAATGGGACATGATCAATAAGGGTCCTCTTTTCAATCAAGCTTTTATTTCAATATGATGGGGGGCAACACTCATTAAATAAACAAACATTCTCCAAGCAACATATGAATGGGAAAGCTAAACTAATTAATTAAAACCTGGTTGGTACCTCTAGATCAGAAGTGTCCAAAGTTTTGTTTTATATTTTTAACCAGGACTTTACACAAATGTCAGGCTAATGCCACTGCAAGCACAGCCAGCTGCAAGTCCATCATAAAATTCTGATGAAAGATCAACCTGAAACGTTAACTCTGTTTCTTTTTTTTATTCATTCATGGGATGCGTGTGTCGCTGGCTAGGCCAACATTTATCGCCCAGCCCTAATTGCCCTTGAGAAGGTGGTGGTGAGCTGCCTTCTTGAACTGCTGCAGTCCATGTGAGGCAAGTACTCCCAGAGTGCTGTTAGGGAGTTCCAGGATTTTGACCCAGCGACAGTGAAGGAACAGCGATAGAGTTCCAAGTCAGGATGGTGTGCGATTTGGAGGGGAACTTGGTGGCTGTGTTCCCATGCATTTGTTGCCCTTGTCCTTCTAGTTGGTAGAGGTCGCAGGTTTGGAACGAGCTGTCTAAGGAGCCTTGGTGCATTGCTGTAGTGCATCTTGTAGATGGTACACACTGCTGCCACTGTGCATCGGTGCTGGAGGGAGTGAATGTTTGTGGATGGAGTGCCAATCAAGCGGGCTGCTTTGTCCTGGATGGTGTCGAGCTTCTTGAGTGTTGTTGGAGCTGCACCCATCCACACAAGTGGAGAGTATTCCATCACACTCCCGACTGGTGCCTTGTAGATAGTGGACAGGCTTTGGGGAGTCAGGAGGCGAGTTACTCGCCACAGGATTCCTGGCCTCTGACCTGCTCTTGTAGCCACGGTATTTATATGGCTACTCCAGTTCAGTTTTTGGTCAATGGTAGCCCCTAGGATGTTGACAGTAGGGGATTCAGCGATGGTAATGCCATTGAATGTAAGGGGAGATGGTTAGATTCTCTCTTGTTGGAGATGGTCATTGCCTGGCACTTGTGTGGCACAAATGAACCTTGCCACTTATCAGCCCAAGCCTGGATATTGTCCAAGTCTTGCTGCATTTCTCCACCGACTGCTTCAGTATCTGAGGAGTTGCGAATGGTGCTGAACATTGTGCAATCATCAGTGAACATCTCCACTTCTGACCTTATGATTGAAGGAAGGTCATTGATGAAGCAGCTGAAGATGGTTGGGCCCAGGACACTACCCTGAGGAACTCCTGCAGTGATGTCCTGGAGCTCAGATGATTGACCTCCAACAACCACAACCATCTTCCTTTGCACTAGGTGGGACTCCAACCAGCAGAGCATTTTCCCCCTGATGCTCACTGACTTCAGTTTTTCTAGGGCTCCTTGATGCCATACTCGGTCAAATGTTGCCTTGATGTCAAGGGCAGTCACTCTCATCTCACCTCTTGAGTTCAGCTCTTTTGTCCATGTTTGAACCAAGGCTGTAATGAGGTGAGGAGCTGAGTGGCCCTGGCAGAACCCAAACTGAGCGTCACTGAGCAGGTTGTTGCTAAGCAAGTGCCGCTTGATGGCACTGTTGATGACACCTTCCATCACTTTGCTGATGATTGAGAGTAGGCTGATGGGGCGGTAATTGGCCGGGTTGAACTTGTCCTGCTTTTTGTGTGCAGGACATACCTGCGCAATTTTCCATAATGCCGGGTAGATGCCAGTGTTGTAATTATACTGGAACAGCTTGGCTAGGGGCGCGGCAAGTTCTGGAGCACAGGTCTTCAGTACTATTGCCGGAATATTGTAAGGGCCCATAGCCTTTGCAATATCCAGTGCCTTCAGTCGTTTCTTGATATCACACGGAGTGAATCGAATTGGCTGAAGTCTGGCATCTGTGATGCTGGGGACTTCAGGAGGAGGCCGAGATGGATCATCAACTCGGCACTTCTGGCTGAAGATTGTTGCAAGTGCTTCAGCCTTATCTTTCGCACTGATGTGCTGGGCTCCCCCATCATTGAGGATGGGGATATTTGTGGAGCCAACTCCTCCAGTTAGTTGTTTAATTGTCCACCACCATTCACGGCTGAATGTGGCAGGATTGCAGAGCTTAGATCTGATCCATTGGTTGTGGGATCACTTCGCTCTATCGCATGCTGCTTAAGCAGTTTGGCACGCAGATAGTCCTGTGTTGTAGCTTCATCAGGTTGACACCTCATTTTGAGGCATACCCTCCTGCTCTCTTCATTGAACCAGGGTTGGTCCTCTGGCTTGATGGTAATGGTAGAGTGGGGAATATGCCGGGCCATGAAGTTACAGATAGTGGTCGACTACAGTTCTGCTGCTGCTGATGGCCCACAGCGCCTCATGGATGCCCAGTTTTGCATTGCTAGATCTGTTCGAAATCTATCCCATTTAGCACGATGGTAGTGCCACACAACACGACGGACGGTATCCTCAATGTGAAGGCGGGACCTCGTCCCCACAAGGACTGTGCGGTGGTCACTCCAACCAATACGGTCATGGACAGATGCATCTGCAGCAGGCAGATTGGTGAGGATGAGGTCAAGTATGTTTTTCCCTCTTGTTGGTTCCCTCACCACCTGCCGCATACCCAGTCTAGCAGCTATGTCCTTTAGGACTTGGCCAACTCGGTCTGTAGTGGTGCTACCGAGCCACTCTTGGTGATGGACATTGAAGTCCCCCACCCAGAGTACATTCTGTGCCCTTGCCACCCTCAGTGCTCCCTCCAAGAGGTGTTCAATATGGAGGAGTACTGACTCATCAGCTGAGGGAGGGCAGTAGGTGGTAATCAGCAGGAGGTTTCCTTGTCCATGTTTGACCTGATGCCATGAGACCTCATGGGGTCCGGAGTCGATGTTGAGGACTCCTAGGGCAACTCCCTCCTGACTGTATACCACTGTGCTCCCACCTCTGCAAGCTCTGTCCTGCCGGTGGGACAGGACATACCCGGGGATGATGATGGCAGTGTCTGGGACATTGTCCGTCAGGTATGATTCCATGCGTATGGCTATGCCAGGCTGATGCTTGACTAGTCTGTGGGACAGCTCTCCCAACTTTGGCACAAGCCCCCAGATGTTAGTAAGGACGACTTTGCAGGGTCAACAGGGCTGGGTTTGCCGTTGTCGTTTCCAGTGCCTAGGTCAAAGCCGGGTGGTCCGTCCGGTTTCATTCTTTTCTCCACAGATAATACCTAACCTGCACAGTATTTCCAGCATTTTCCATTTTTATATAAAATTACCATACTCACTGAGGCCAGCTGGCAGGACAATCCATTATGGCAGGTTTTCTGGACCACTGTTCTAGCCATATTGTGGACCAATTGTTCCCATTAGTTTACATACATCTGAAGCAGCCGATATTAACAGAATTAGATGTTATGATTCATGATTTAGCTACCAATTTAGCCCACAAAATTCAAATATGATAGAGCAGATAGAAAGATCAGCATGAATTGGAATCCAGTTGCATCGGGCCCTGCTTCCATGGTTTGGGAACTACACATAGTCAACTTCTGTTGAGAATGGTAACAGAAGCAGCATTTTTCACTCAACTATCTTAAGTTATGATCACTTCTACTTTATCTGATAAGACTACCCATTGGAAGATCATATCGAAATGATTCTCTTCTATATTCTCCGTTTAAATTGCTTGAAATAGTGATATGACCACAGCTTTTCCTCCCTTAATCTTCATCAAAGCACATCACGTCTTGCCAGCATCCACATGCATACAGTCCAAATACTTGGGCTTCATCCACATTGTTCAATAAATTTTAACCAAGGCATACAGTTTGAGGTTTCAACTATTTTTTTCTTCCTCACCAATATTCATCATCTCCTTCCTAGTGGTATGGCTCCACAAGCCAGACTTGCTCTGGTATTTCACCCAATTGGCCGTTACTCAAATGTGAGCCATTCGGGGTAGCCTTTTCAATCAATTCAACCCAAATCTCTCTTCACCCATTTTAAATTTCTAGATTTGGTTTTAATCTGAAAATGATATCCTGGTTAAAAATGGACCATGTGTGCTTGTAAAGTCACAGATTACTAAAAGTAACAATGCAGGTTAATATGGCCATACAAAAGCCAACAAAGCACTGGGGTTCATTTCTAGAGGGATGAAATTGAAAAGCAGAGAAGTTATGTTAAACTTTTATAGAAACCTCGGTTAGACCACACTTGGAATACTGTGAACAGTTCTGGTCTCTATATTATAAAAAGCATACAGGGACACTGGAGACCGTACAAAAAAGATTTACCAGAATTATATCAGAACTGAGAGGATATACCTATCCAAAAAGATTGAACAAGCTCTTTTTGCCAGAAAAAAAAGACTGAAGAGTGACCTGATAAAGGTCTTTAAAATTATGAAAGGGCTTGATAGGGCAGAAGTAGAGATATTCTCATTTGCAAGATAAACCAGTACTAGGGGCCATAGATGTAAGATAGTCGTTAATAAATCCAATGGGGAATTCAGGAGAAACCTTTTTACACAGAAAGTGGTTAGAGTGTGAAACTTGTTACCAGACGGAGCAATTGTGGGAAATAGCATAAATGCCTTCGGGGGGGGGGGGGGGGGGGGGGGGGGGGGTGCGGGTGGAGTTAGATAAGCACATGAGACAGAAAGAAATAGAAGGACATGTTGATGGGGTTAAATGCTGTTAGATAGTACAGCAAAATCTGGCCCATTGTATCAACACCTGCTCATTAGACAAAGCAGGACATTTCTTACATTATGTTGACAGGCAACTTTGTCATTCTTACTGCAGATAACAGACATAAAATTTGCCCTTTCAAACATGGCTTGTGTCTGGAATGAGCTATACGAATCTGTGTAAAGTGAAGTACTAATGCTTACAGTGATGGGAGCAATTTAAAATATAGTACACGGAAGAATCAAGTGTAATTTTCCCTATAACATATCAGAAACAATACATTAAACATGCACAGTGATAACACTCTTACATAACAATAACAGTTAATTTTGTGCCTTTGTTATAAAATGCAATTATAGCAATTTTATTAGACCAGCTACAAAACTATTAGCCCATTATCAATTACAGTTAGAAACATCTACCAACCATAGGCACTGTGAGTACAGTTACAGTAAATCTTACAGTGAGATAATATTTAATTGCAAGCCATAAATAACATCAGACTTCTGTGTTGTAAAGTTCACATGAAGTATTATGCACATGGTTCAATGTTTCTACCTCCTTATAAATAAAACAAACTTATGAAATAAAGTGCAGCTGGGCAAGTTATTATCACTATCTGTCAAGAAGTGATTCTGGTATCAAGTGTAGTCACAAGGGAAATGGGAACAGCCGATCTGTCTGGTGTGATCACAGGAACAAGCAACCAAAGCTACTGACAATAAAAAGTTAAAATCTGAGGTGGTCACAGAAAAAAATGAAACAAACAGCATTCCTTTTTTCTTTGAGTTTCTTAATATAAATTTCAGAAGCACCATAAATCAATCATGCACCTTTTGAACAGACTTCAACAGATGCAGAATGTTCAAAGCAGCTGCTATGTAAAATAATTTGAAGTGCAAGGGGCCTATAATTTTCCAGGTATCATAATTGAAAAGAAAAAGTCCCCATCTAAAAACATTTTTAGTGTTCAAAATCAGAGAAGGTAACAGGGCCTTGAAATTACACTGAGATAATTGGTATAAATGCCTTCTTGAATTATCTTTTGCCACTTCTTCCTGGCATAAGCATCATGCTCCCTTGTGTCAGTTGAGATGCCAATTTTTTTTTTACAGATTTGTGGTTAGGAATTCTTTACATCTTTTGAACTGATTACCGAGAATTTTATAATTATTTTATAATACAAATGCAAAGAAAAATAGGGAAATATTTTCTCTGTGTAGGACATGTAACAAAATCAGAATCATGTTTCGAAACAATGTGCTTATTATTTAACTAATGCATAGGAAAATCCTCTTCCAGTGTTCTCAGCAAATCACTTTTACCCTCTGTTCATCTCCGAATCCGGCATTTTGCACATCCTCTATTTCAAATGCTCCACCACTGGCAGCCATGCTTTCAGCAGCGAAGACTCGGAACACTGGTATTTCCTCCCTAAAAATCTAAGCGTCTTTAACTCTCTCTCCTTCTTTAAGGCACTCCTTAAAATCTACCTCTTTGACCAGGCTTTTTGTCATCTATCCTAATATCACCTTAATATAAAATAAAAGCAAAATAATGCAGATACTGGAAATCTGAAATAAAAACAAGAAATGCTCAGCAGGTCTGGCAGAATCTGTGGAGAGAGAAGCAGAGTTAACGTTTCAGGTCAGTGATCCATCATCAGAACTGGCAAATGTCAGAAATGTAATAGATTTTAAGCAAATAAAGTGGGGGTGGGGCAAGAGATAACAAAAGGGAAAGTGTTGATAGGACAGAGGGTCACAGAGAATAACTGACCAGAAGGTCATGGAGCAAAGGCAAACGGTACGTTAATGGTGTGTTGAAAGACAAAGCGTTAGTGCAGAGAGGGTGTTAAGTGACAGAAAAATGAACTGCCCTGGTCCAAAGCACAAACATGAAAAATAGTGGGTAGGCACATGGTAAAAAAAATGATGAAACAAACTAAAAAAAAATAAAAAGGGGGGCCTGTCATGCTCTGAAATTATTGAACTCAATGTTCAGTCCGGCATGCTATAGTCTGCCTAATCGGTAAATGAAATGCTGTTCCTCGAGCTTGCGTTGATGTTCACTGGAACACTGCAGCAAGCCCAGGACAGATATGTGGGCATGAGAGCAGGGGGGAGTGTTGAAATGGCCAGCAACCGGAATTCAGGGTCATGCTTTCGAACTGAGCGGAGGTGTTCTGCGAAGCGGTCACCCAATCTGCGTTTAGTCTCCCCGGTGTAGAGGAGACCACATTGTGAGCAGCGAATACAGATTACTACATTGAAGGAAGTACAAGTAAATCACTGCTTCACCTGAAAGGACTGTTTGGGGCCTTGGATAGTGAGGAGAGAGGAGATAAAAGGGCAGGTGTTACACCTCCTGCAATTGCATGGGAAGGTGCCATGGGAAGGGGACGAGGTGTTGGGGGTAATGGAGGAGTGGACCAGGGTGTCGCGGAGGGAACGATCCCTTTGGAATGTTGACAGGGGAAGGGAGGGGAAGATGCTTTTGGTAGTGGCATCACGCTGGACATGGTGGAAATAGCGGAGGATGATCCTTTGGATGTGGAGGGTGGTGGGGTGGAAAGTGAGGACAAGGGGAACCCTGTCGCGGTTCTGGGAGGGAGGGGAAGGGGTGAGGGTAGAGGTGCGGGGAAGGGGTGAGGGTAGAGGTGCGGGAAATGGGCCGGACACGGTTGAAGGTCCTGTCAACCACAGTGGGTGGGAATCCTCGTTTGAAGAAAAAGGAAGACATATCAGAAGCGCTGTCGTGGAAGGTTGCATCATCAGAGCAGATGCGTTGGAGACGGAGAAACTGGGAGAATGGAATGGAGTCCTTACAGGATGCAGGGTGCAAAGAAGTGTAGTCGAGGTAGTTGTGGTAGTCGGTGGGCTTATGATGAATATTAGTGGACAGCCTATCCCCAGAGATGGAGACAGAGAAGTCGAGGAGGGGAAGGGAAGTGTCGGAGATGGACCATGTAAAGGTGAGAGAAGGGTGGAAATTGGAAGCAAAGTTGATAAAGTTTTCCAGTTTGGGGCAGGAGCAGGAAATGACATCAATATAGTCATCAATGTACCGGAAAAAGAGTTGGGGGAGGGGGCCGGAGTAGGACTGGAACAAGGAATGTTCAACATATCCCACAAAAAGGCAGGCATAGCTAGGACCCAGGCAGGTACCCATGGCAACACCTTTTACTTGAAGGAAGTGTGTGGAGTTGAAGGAGAAGTTGTTCAATGTGAGAACAAGTTCAGCCAGGCAGAGGAGGGTGGTGGTGGATGGGGACTGGTTGGGCCTCTGTTCCAGGAAGAAGCGGAGAGCCCTCAAACCGTCCTGGTGGGGGATGGAGGTGTAGAGAGATTGGACATCTATAGTGAAGAGGAGGCAGTTGGGGCCAGGAAACTGGAAATTGTCAAAATGATGTAGGGCTTTGGAAGAGTCATGGATGTAGGTGGGAAGAGACTGGACCAGGAGAGAAAATATAGAGTCAAGATAGGAAGAAATAGGTTCAGTGGGGCAGGAGCAGACTGAAACAATGGGTCTGCCAGGAGAGTCCTGTTTGTGGATTTTAGGAAGGTGGGCTGTCGGGGTTGTGGGACTATGAAGTGGGAAGCTGTAGAGGGAAGATCTCCAGAGGAGATGAGGTCAGTGACAGTCCTGTGGACAGCATCGCCTTATGTGGCTTGTTGGCTATTTTAGCCAAACTTTGTTGGCTAACCCTCCTATGAAGTGTCATGGGATATTTTATTATGTTGAAGGCAGTATATAAATGTAAGATGTTGTTGTATAGCTTATAAACTCATGCTTAAATCCTTGATGTGTTTAAAAAAAACTTCTAAAAGGTGAACAATATAGAAATGGTAAAGTCTGGTCTCGTGCATCCTTTGAAAAATGTATCCTCGTAATACATTCTGTGATAATGAAGCCAATTATGAAGAGGGGTAGAGCAGAGAGGTTTTCACAGGAAGTAAAGGCCCTAAGCAACACTTCACCCAGCATTCATAGCAGGAAAGAGATGCAAGAACAACACAGCACATCTCAATAGATTTTGATGTTCACAGGAGCAGCTCATGGTCTCACTCTTAGTGACAAAGACCATCAGTTCAGCTGCTTCTGTCACATCCCTCCCTTCCTCTCCCCACCAAGCCAAAACTTCCTCTAGGTTTTCCATCTGCCCTAGCCCTGAACTTGCATCTTCCTCTAGTTTCACTGTTAGCTCTTTCATGCTTTCTCTGAGCTCATCCTGTCCATGAGACATACCTCCTGCACTCTTGATCCTATCCCCACTAAACTGATTACAATACAACTTCCCTTCCTGGCCTCCATGCTACCTGGCATTGTATTGGTTCCAGCTGTTCAGGTTCTGTCCCCTTCCTCCTCAAAAAATCCATCCATGACCTTAGCGTCCTTGCAAAAGATCACCCATTTCCAACCGCTCTTTCCTCTCCAAAGTCCTTGAATGTGTTGTTGCCTCATAAATCTGTGCCCATCTTTTCTGCTGTTCCATGTTTAAACGTCTTCAATCTGAAATTGCCCTAATCAAAATCACAAATGACATCCTATATGACCGTAACCATGATGCACTATCCCTCTTCACCCTTCACAAGCTGTCAAACTGTTGACTACACCATTATCCTCCAATGCCTCTACTCCATTATCCAACTGAGTGGGACTGCCCTCACCTGGTTCCACTTGTACCAGCACAGCCATGGCCAGAGAATCTCTTACAATCACGTCTTTTTATGTCTGTGTACCGTTACAACCGGAATCCTTGGCCTGATATTAATTCTCAACTACAGGCTGCCCCTCAGCAACAGCATCTGTAAACACATGTTCCACATGTATCCTGATGACACCCAGCTCTATCTCACCACCACCTCTCTCACCCTTCCAATGCTACTGTGCTGTCAAACGGTTTGACATCAAGTCCTGGATGAGCCAAAATCTCCTCTAATTAAATATTGGGAAGACTGAAACCCCGCCCCCCCCACCCAACAAACTCCATTTGCTAGCCACTTTTTCTATCCCCCTCCCCTGGCCACTCTCTCAGGCTGACCAGACTGTGCACAACCTTGGCAACTTAATTGTCTACTTCCATATCTGTAATGCATTTGTCTACTTGCACCTCTGTAATGCCACTTGTCCCTGCCCATCTACTGCTGAAACCCTCATCCAGGCTTTTGTTACCTCCAGGGTAGGCGGTGGCGTAGTGGTATTATCACTGGACTAGTAACCCAGAGACCCAGGGTATTTCTCTGGGGACATGGGTTCGAATCCCACCACAGCAGAAGGTGGAATTTGAATTAAATTAATAAATCTGGAATTAAAAAGCTAGTCTAATGATGGCCATGAAACCATTGTCGATTGTTGTAAAAACCCATCTGGTTCACTAATGTCCTTTAGGGAAGGAAATCTGCTGTCCTTACCTGGTCTGGCCTACATGTGACTCCAGACACACAGCAATGTGGTTAACTCTTACATGCCCTCTGAAATGGCCTAGCAAGCCACTCAGTTGTATCTAACCGCTACAAAGTCTATAAAAAGGAATGAAACCGGACAGAACACCCGGCATCACTAAACTAATGGGAACAATTGGTCCACAATATGGCTAGAACAGTGGTCCAGAAAACCTGCCATAATGGATTGTCCTGCCAGCTGGCCTCAGTGAGTATGGTAATTTTATATAAAAATGGAAAATGCTGGAAATACTGTGCAGGTTAGGTATTATCTGTGGAGAAAAGAATGAAACCGGACGGACCACCCGGCTTTGACCTAGGCACTGGAAACGACAACGGCAAACCCAGCCCTGTTGACCCTGCAAAGTCGTCCTTACTAACATCTGGGGGCTTGTGCCAAAGTTGGGAGAGTTTCCCACAGACTAGTCAAGCAACAGCCTGACATTTTCATACTAACGGAATCATACCTTACAGACAATGTCCCAGACACTGCCATCACCATCCCCGGGTATGTCCTATCCCACCGACAGGACAGACCCAGCAGAGGTGGTGGCACAGTGGTATACAGTAGGGAGGGAGTTGCCCTGGGAGTCCTCAACATCGACTCCGGACTCCATGAAGTCTCATGGCATCAGGTCAAACATGGGCAAGGTAACCTCCTACTGATTACCACCTACCGCCCTCCCTCAGCTGATGACTCAGTACTCCTCCATGTTGAACACCACTTGGAGGAAGCACTGAGGGTGGCAAGGGAGCAAAATGTACTCTGGGTGGGGGACTTCAATGTCCATCACCAAGAGTGGCTCGGTAGCACCACTACTGACCGAGCTGGTCGAGTCCTAAAGGACATAGCTGCTAGACTGGGTCTGCGGCAGGTGGTGGGGGAACCAACACGAAGGAAAAACATACTTGACCTCGTCCTCACCAATCTGCCTGCCGCAGATGCTTCTGTCCATGACAGTATTGGTAGGAGTGACCACCGCACAGTACTTGTGGAGACGAAGTCCTGCCTTCACATTGAGGATACCGTCCATCGTGTTGTGTGGCACTATCACCGTGCTAAATGGGATAGATTTCGAACAGATCTAGCATTGCAAAACTGGGCATCCATGAGGCGCTGTGGACCATCAGCAGCAGCAGAATTGTACTCATCCACAATCTGTAACCTCATGGCCCGGCATATCCCCCACTCTACCATTACCATCAAGCCAGGAGACCAACCCTGGTTCAATGAAGAGTGCAGGAGGGCATGCCAGGAGCAGCACCAGGCATACCTCAAAATGAGGTGTCAACCTGATGAAGCTACCACACAGGACTATCTGCGTGCCAAACTGCGTAAGCAGCATGCGATAGACAGAGCTAAGTGATCCCATAACCAACGGATCAGATCGAAGATCTGCAGTCCTGCCACATCCAGCTGTGAATGATGGTGGACAATTAAACAACTAACTGGAGGAGGTGGCTCCACAAATATCCCCATCCTCAATGATGGGGGAGCTCAGCACATCAGTGCGAAAGATAAGGCTGAAGCATTTGCAACAATCTTCAGCCAGAAGTGCCTCTCGGCCTCCTCCTGAAGTCCCCAGCATCACAGATGCCAGACTTCAGCCAATTCGATTCACTCCGTGTGATATCAAGAAAAGGCTGACGGCACTGGATATTGCAAAGGCTATGGGCCCTGACAACATTCAGGCAATAGTACTGAAGACCTGTGCTCCAGAACTTGCCGCGCCCCTAGCCAAGCTGTTCCGTACAGCTACAACACTGGCATCTACCCTGCAATGTGGAAAATTGCGCAGGTATCTCCTGTACACAAAAAGCAGGACAAGTCCAACCCAGCTAATTACCGCCCCATCAGCCTACTCTCAATCATCAGTAAAGTGATGGAAGGTGTCATCAACAGTGCCATCAAGCGGCACTTGCTTAGCAACAACCTGTTCAGTGACGCTCAGTTTGGGTTCCGCCAGGACCACTCAGCTCCTCACCTCATTACAGCCTTGGTTCAAACATGGACAAAAGAGCTGAACTCAAGAGGTGAGGTGAAAGTGACTGCCCTTGACATCAAGGTAGCATTTGACCGAGTATGGCATCAAGGAGCCCTAGCAAAACTGAGGTCAATGGGAATCAGGGGGAAAACCCTCCACTGGTTGGAGTCATACCTAGCGCAAAGGAAGATGGTTGTGGTTGTTGGAGGTCAGTCGTCTGAGCTCCAGGACATCACTGCAGGAGTTCCTCAGGGTAGTGTCCGAGGCTTAACCATCTTCAAATGCTTCATCAATGACCTTCCTTCAATCATTAGGTCAGAAGTGGGGATGTTCGCTGATGATTGCACAATGTTCAGCACCATTCGTGACTTCTCAGATACTGAAGCAGTCCGTGCAGAAATGCAGCAAGACCTGGACAATATCCAGGCTTGGGCTGATAAGTGGCAAGTAACATTCGCGCTACACAAGTGCCAGGCAATGACCATCTCCAACAAGAGAGAATCTAACCATCTCCCCATGACATTCAATGACATTACCATCGCTGAATCCCCCACTATCAACATCCTAGGGGTTACCATTGACCAGAAACTGGAGTAGCCATATAAATACCGTGGCTACAAGAGCAGGTCAGAGGCTCGGAATCCTGCGGCGAGTAACTCACCTCCTGACTCCCCAAAGCCTGTCCACCATCTACAAGGCACAAGTCAGGAGTGTGATGGAATACTCTCCACTTGCCTGGATGGGTGCAGCTCCAACAACACTCAAGAAGCTCGACACCATCCAGGACAAAGCAGCCCGCTTGATTGGCACCCCATCTACAAACATTCACTCCCTCCACCACCGACGCACAGTAGCAGCAGTGTGTACCATCTACAAAATGCACTGCAGCAACTCACCACGGCTCCTTCGACAGCACCTTCCAAACCAGTGAGCTCTACCAACTAGAAGGACAAGGGCAGCAGATGCATGGGAACACCACCACCTGCAAGTTCCCCTCCAAGCTGCACACAAACCTGACTTGGAACTATATTGCCGTTCCTTCACTGTCCCGGTGTCAAAATCCTGGAACTCCCTTCCTAACAGCACTGTTGGTGTACCTACATCCCAAAGACTGCAGCGATTCAAGAAGGCAGCTCACCACCACCTTCTCAAGGGCAGTTAGGGATGGGCAATAAATGCTGGCCTAGCCTGCGATGCTCACATCCCACGAACGAGTAAAAAAAAGTGAGCAATAGTGGGAATTCTGGCTGATTTTTCCCTTCCCTAGCCTGAGCAAGTACCACTGCCTGGCTGAGATTAGCTAGCTCAGCACAGGATGCAGAAACAAACTTGGGGCCTTATTGGATTGTATGGCTTAGCTGAATAAATGCACTGAGCCATCAAGCTCTTTAAACTTATTTAATGCCTCTAAAACATCATTGCATGACAAGGGAACGCTTCTCTTATGAGGTTGTACTGTTCTTAGGTGCAAGTGACCGATCAAAAATATATAATCTGACAGTTGAAATCTTGTTCATTACAAGGACACTCAATAAATTATTTACATACAATAAAGTTAAGAATTAATCAACCATATATACACACACCTTTGAAGTGTGGAAAAGTGGTTTATGGAAAAATTAAACACTGTGTCAAATGAATTTATCAGCCACCCTCAGCCACCAACATCCAACTATTGTAAACAGGTAACATACTCATTTTATTTGAAATTCTTTCAAACTTATGTCATATAGTTTGATCATTATTTTAATGTTATGAAGCTGGGACAGTTAAATGCATGCCATAAAACAAGCTTCATATAGAATTTACAAACTTTCCAGTTAGTTTAGCACAACATCAAATATTTGGCACACAAAAAGTAAGTTTTCGCAAGAGCTAAGCTACATCTGAATCTCAGGACCCCAAATATGTGCTCAGCCCATGGTCAAGTGCCTTTAAAACTGAAGAAATTTACATTTTACAAATACAATAGTTAAATGACAATATGGTAAGGAAACTTAAATTTTATTTCCCACACTTGACACAAGTTGGAATACTATTTCCAGCCTTTGTGATATATCCACACTTTGTAACAGTAGATATTAAATTAATATATGTTAATAATGGTAAATAAAAGGTTAGATAAGTGAAAAGATCCACAGAACATTTTCCAATTTATAATCCTTAAAGTTACAGTACAGAAATATAATTCAAAATGTAGCTTTATATTAAACGTCTTTCAAGAAAATCCATCACATCTGGTGAAATTAAACAAGTCATTATGAGGTACAAAAAATATGATGATTTAGAAAGTTTAGGTCATATCAGACCTAGTTATATCAAAACAACCTTTCAATAAAATAACACTGATACAAATAACACAGCCTGGATCGGAGTGAGCTCAGCACAATAAACTATTTTGGTTCCTACCAACAACTTCATGTACATGATCTCCGATTCGTTTTGATGGAAGGTCATTGACCTGAAACGTTAACTCTGCTTCCCTCTCCACAGATGCTGCCAGACCTACTGAGTATTTCCAGCACTTATTGTTTTTATTTCAGGTTTCCAGCATCTGCAGTATTTTGCTTTTCCAGTTCCTTAATACATTTTATCAAAAGAAAATTGTGCTCCCCTTGAATGTTTACTTTTCAAATTTTTTTTAAATTTCTGACATATTCACTACCTCACCAGATTCCCTGAAAAACTGTACGTCTCCAGTTTCTGTGCACTGCATATTATTCATTATCCAACACGACTAGTTCATTTTGAAACTTGCAACTCCTTGAATCTGTTCAGACATCACTTTCTGAAACAGAAATATCACACGCACACATGCAAACACATCAACAATAAACAAATAAGCTGATCTTACTAATCCAAATACATAGTTCACGTTCACAAAGGCAAGTACATTTGGGCGAACGTGTGGTGCGTTCTTGTGTTACATTTATTACGAGTTTATACAGGTCGCGTCTTAGATTTTGACGAACTTTTCAGAACACCGGGAAGTGACACCCGACACCACGTCTTAAACTCTTTGTGGCCTTAGTGTAATTTCTTTCCCCCAAAAGAAACTTTTCATACAGCCAACCGATTTCAATTTACCAAAGGCACAATTTTACATTTACGATCCAGGAAACCATTGAAGAACTGGCGTCTCGACTGAAAAAGATCTTTTTATCGCGGAGACGGCTTTTAAAAAAAAATCGCATTGCAATGATAGGTCTGAACACTATTGATCTGCCACAAAACACATCCAACAATGGACTTTCTTCAAATTTTCATTTACTACAAGTAATGACGGAATGAGCCAACAACGCGGACTCCACGGTCTGATCACAGATAACAAACACACACAACTCACACCTACCTGTTGCAACCAAGCAGTGATTAAAAGCGATCAACGTTAGTAATAAAGTCTCCATTTGTAGTTGGAGGAACAAGTGAAAATGTTTCACTCAGGCCCCATAGTTACAATGTATCGCCACACACTCAAGCTGCTTCAGCTCGCTGCCCTGTCGCCAGCACTTTCCCTGCTGGCCACTTCTTCCTTCCCTCCCTCCTCCCACTGCCAATCCCCTCCCCAGCGCCAACCGAACTCGCCAGCGGAAGCCCGGGCTCTCCTTCTGATTGACAGAGCGTCCGAGCCAATCACCCTAGCAGCCCTGCTCGCTTATCCATTCATGTTGCGAAATCATTCACTCCCTCCCACCAATAAGAAGCGATAAAGGCGGGCTATTCTTCTCCTTTCCACGCTCGCTCACTCTCCTCGCCTCCCCCCACAAACAAATGGAAGTTCGGCTGAGTTGAAGAATTTATGGATTTGTATCAGTGCCACAGGACCTTCGAAAGGGTTTTGCTTAAGTATAGCAAAGATTGTATTAATATTAATCTTCGTGTACGTAGTTGTATAATTATTTTCTGAAGTTCAGTTTGCAGACGCGCGTTGAAAATGGAATATGCCTTGGGAATGAGAGGTATAATATTGCAGCAAGTGTTTTTTTTTTCTGAGCAAACGGGTTTCTCTACTGGCGAAAGCATGAACGAAAACCCACTACTGTGATTGTTACTTCTAAGATAGTTGCTTCTAAGCAACAAAGGTGGAGAAACGTACCAGACTGAGTGGCTGATTATATGCAAGGTTACGTTTTTTTCTAAAATTTAGCCACATTACTCCCAGATTTCCCTCGAAATACAAAAAATTGGTACTGAGGCAAACTATCTTTGTTCTAATGTGATCTACACCTCGCAATTTAGTTCACGGGTCCCTTTTCCTGTAATTTCCATTGAACGTAAAATGCTGCAAATATGACTACTCCTGGAAAAATTAAAAGCGACATTCATTTTGTGCCTAACCACTTTTGTCAACTGTGATGTGTAACAGCCCCGACAAACACATTTTTCTGCAGCACCTGTGGAAGAGCCTGTCACTCTAGAATTGGCCTTTATAGCCACTCCAGGCGCTGCTCCACACACCACTGACCACCTCCAGGCGCTTACCCATTGTCTCTCGAGATAAGGAGGCCAAAGATGGATCCTATAAGGGTATTTATTTTCCCAAACCCTGCCAATCCAGACTTTCAAATATGGGCAACTCAATTCTGTTTGCATTGTTATGGTCAAGTGAGGAGGGGGTCAAAGAGCTTCCCTCTTTACCCTCCTTGTTTGACCGCAACAAGTTTAATTCTTAAAGTGGCCAGTTCAGTAGGTGTTTGATTATTTACTTGCTATAATCATAACAAGAACGACTTGGACAGGTTTTCTTGAGTTTAATGAAGAAAGAGGTTAACTTTATTGTCCCTAAACCAAACTAAGTAAAGTAATAAACTATGCACCAACTTACACACACACACACAAATAGGTTACAGAGTGGGGAAAGGTAGATTGGCTAAGTTAAGAGTCTATAGAAAAAAAGGGGGTATACAGCCTGTGGGGTCTGGTGATTCGGCTGGCTTCTAGCTGAATTTGGTGGTCCTGAGGCTTTTAGTTTGAAGAGATAGATAATTGGTTTGGTAGGTCTTTTGGAGACAGAGATGTGGGTGATTTCCTCCAACAGGGTGTCCGATTGTAGCCGGAGTTTGCAAAGATGGTCAGTCAACAGGCAGGATTTGAAGCTTTCAAGCTGCAATAGAGAGAGAGAGAGGGGCCCCCTACTTTGGGTCTGCAAGTGTTAGAGTCCAGAAGCTTCTCTTCTGGTGCAGAGAAAACACCAACTTAAAACCACAGATGGGGAGAGGCTTGTCACATCATAGCAATTAGCAGTATTTCTCTCTTGCTAAAAAGAACAGCTTAAATGTCCTGGGTCTTGGTTCTTGCTGGGAAATGAGCAGACATTTTATCTCCCTCCTCACAAGTCTTGCAATGTAGGATACAGTGTTGCAAATTAGGTGGCCATCCTAAGCTGCCGGCAAAGTCATTTTTTATCTGTTCTTTTTAAATTTCTTCAAAAAAAATATAAATTCAGATCTCCAGTCAGTGTATTAAAAAGCTATCATTCAACAAAGCAAGTTGGCATGACAGCACTTATATGTTTCATTATGTTTGAATTTTGTAGACCTAGAGATGTGGAAAGCTAGTTTGAGTGTGGCTAAACCCTAAATCTGAGCAGCAAGAACAGTTAGTATCTGTAGCTTCATGGGAACATACATTTAAATTTTATATGCAGCCATGGTACCAATGCAGCCCAGAAAGACAATTTGGATGCCTCTGTTCTTGGTAATCTTGCATAGTGAAATGCTAGTCAATTTTTCACTCGGTCTATTCTCAAACCATCATTCCTTTTTTTTAAAATAAGGTTTAGTTTATATGAACAGTACGTTAATTAGATGCCAATTACATATGTTGTGATGCCACTGAGATCGAGCAATGCAAGGTCAGGTATTCTCTCTTGTGAAACTTTTAAAACTTTTTTTTTAAAGCTGCTTTTTCTTGCCCCTGGCCTCTCGTTGTAATGCTTCTGATGTCAATGTTAGTAGACACCATCCAATTTTTTCCTCAGGGAATGCATCTCAACTCCAGTCTGTGCCTCCCCAGCTGAGATTAGAAACACGCACTGGGTGGGGTGGGGCAGAGAAGCAGGCAAATAACCCATTCTTGGTGCAGTATGTTCATCAGTAGTGCCACTGTTACTTTTATGTAGCTATGAATAAAGTTAGTGAGTCAGACTATTTTCAGATTTGTTCTAAAAATGTTTTATTTGTGCAGCCCTATTGCTTTATTACTAAGTAGCAATGCCCCACTACAGTTAAATTTTAAGTAGTTAAAATACTATCTGAATATTGGTGATGTTTGGCATTGAAGATATGACTGAAAAAAGTCTAATTTCTCTTTGTAACATTAGTATTAATGCCACAGTTAACAAAATTAGAGTGCTTCAGTTCTTATAACTGCAAAGTGAATCCAGGTAATTCTGTTAGGCAAGGACTGTGGTTTAAATTGTTGAATCTGATGAGCCAAAATCTTACATTTGGTCATCTGTCTCAAATTTCTGATACCACTGTGGGGCCTCATTCTTTTTAATCTCCATTGCCCATAAATAAGACTGCATGAAAAAGTTCACATAATAGGGAAAACATTTCATAACATTGCATTGTTTCATTCCATTAGCACACTTAAATCTCTTACCCAACTTTTAATAAATTTTGTACCCAATAGGCTTACAGTTGACCAAGTAAGCAGTGACCAGCCTAGGATCTCCCACTCATCAGCTGATGCTTTACAACCACCTCCATCATATTTACTGGAAGTCCCTGCAGCATAGCCAGTCTCATGGCAGAGTTTAATTCTACTGTTGAACTTGAAATTGATCCATTTCACCCAGTAGACTCTGTCAAAATGGTTTAATGAGGTATTGCTATTTATTCAGTGTTGCAAAACTATCACTTGGCTGATGGCAGACTAGCGATAAAAATCAATAAGCTTTATTCCAGCTTCCAAGATCCTGAACCAGCAGAACGGGTCGAACAGTTAAATAAGTGCATCTGCCTAGAATTTAAGACAACTGTTCAGCTTAAAAATACATTGCCAGTAGTGGACCCTTCCATACCACAACTTTAGCATTGGCTACTGGCTAGAATTCCTGGTTAGAATTAGATAGCATTGGTCGAGTTTAAAACTGAATTAGCTTAAAACTAATAGGAAATAGCAGGAGGAGGTGGCCATGTGACCCCTCAAGCCTGCTTCGCCGCTTAAGATCATAGCTGATCCCCAACCTCAACTAGGAACAGGAGTAGGCCATTTAGCCCCTCTAGCCTGTTTCTTTATTCAATGAGCTGATGGTACATCTGCGTCCTAACTTCATATACCCTGCTTTGTCCCATATCCCTAATACCTTTGGCTAACAAAATTATCAATCTCTATTTTAAAATTAATAATTGATCTAACATCAGTTTGCGGAAGAGAGTTCCAAATTTCTACCACCCTTTCCATGTAGAAGTGTTTCCTAATTTCACTCCTGAAAGGTCTGGCTCTAATTTTTAGGCTATGCCCCCTAGTCCTAGGCTCCCCAACTAGTGGAAATAGTTTTTCCCAATCTGCCCTATCTGTTTCCCTTAACATCTTGATCAACTCACCTCTTAACCATCTAAATTCCAGGGAATACAGCCCTAATTTGTTTAATCTCTCCTCGTAGCTTAACCCTTGGAGTCCAGGTATCATTGTAATAAATCTACACTGCACTCCCTCCAAGGACAGTATATCGTTCCTTAGGTGTGGTGCCCAGAACTACACTTGATACTCCAAGTGTGGATTAACCAGGGCTTTGTATAGTTGAAGCATAATTTCTAACCCCTTGCATTCTATTTGTTGGAGAATTTTCTGAGCTTTGCTAATTATTTCTTAACTTTGTAAAAATAGAGAAACAGGGCGCAGCTTGTAGCTAACCTAACCAATCATCAGGAAATGTAGACAGAGCAACTGACCACAATCATCTGGCTTAGGAAGGGACAGAGCTCATGATGGATTTTGGGAAAGTGAAAGCAGAGTGTTCGTTACTGACTCTTCCGCTTTTATCATGTTTGTGCAACCTAGCCAGAAGTAACGGCCAAATATAGTACCTGGAGTGTGTACGTTAAATAGGGAACAATAGATTGTTATGCTCGAACTAACGCTCTACTGACCTCGGACATTGCAAAGGGCACAGAGCTGCAGGTGGTCTTGTGGTTGTCCTGTGGTTTATGCTTAATTGTGAAACTGCTAGCTCTGCTTTTATACTATATAAGTCCACGGCGATTTGTAGTTGGCGGGAGCAGCACTGGACTGCATTTAGGTAAGGTGTGCTCCCCCATGATATCATGCAATAAAAAGTTTGTTCTCAACGTCTGAGTCCGGAGAATTTGTTCAACAATTGAGCACAATCTGGATTTTCTTCAACACTATTCCTCTAGATATAAAGGCCAACATTCCATTACCCTTTTTAATTCATTTTCTGTACCTGACATTTAATGATCTGTGTACCTGGACCCTCAAGTCTCATTGGTCTGCTGCTGTTTCTAGCTTTTGTTATGAAAATGTTTCCATTTTTAAAAATGTTTTGAGGACTCGTGTTTGAAGATTGTGGCGATGGATTCATTTGGGACTGTAGAGATTCCATAGATGCTGGACTTTGTTTTTTTTTTACTGGAAGGACTTGGGGAACTTTGTTTAAAAACAAACCCTTAATGGATGTCACATGCCTTAAGCCAAATAAACAGCACGAGCCTTGGTGACTAGGGGATTTGTTTACAGAGAAGTGACATGTCAAGATTTATGGTCAAGAGTTGGTTTCGTTTTGGATTGTTTTTGAGTCAGTTGGGGGTCAGCCTGTTAAGAGAGAAGACACTAGTTCAGCCTTTCTCCGCCTCTGAGAAACCTGAGAATCTAGTGTAATAGCTGAAACCCCTAATGGCACATTTCTCCTGGAAAGTCTGCCAGAAGGGAACTGCTCCAAAAAGATCCCAGTGACAGCCATCTAACCAGATTTGTGGTGCCAGAGTAAAGGGACAACTGATATCATTCTATATCTTCTCTCTTTCCTTCAAGAATTAACAAGTATTTGGCCAATGTCATTTTTGTAAAGAGATCTCTGCAGAAAAAACTTTTTTCTTTAACCGGTGTGTGTGTGTTGGGTGAATTTAAAAGGGAACTTCCATATTTCAATTTGTGCGTTAATGCTTTGCATCTTTACTGACTAAGTCTTGTTTTATAATAAATTGATGCTTTTGTTTATTAAAGAAACCTGGTTGGTAGTTTTTATTCTGAAATAAAAAGAGTAAATAATTGGCCATATGGGTAACTGGATAAACATTTAAATATATGTTGTGACCTGTGGAGAAGTGGAACTCCTCCCGCCTCGGTCGTAAAACTTTTCACTTTTTAGAAAGTAGCCTGTTTTATCCATTTTATTGCTTGATCCCATATGCCTTGATTCACTTAGCCTCTTAGCATCTGCCCTGTTAAGCCCTCTCAGAATCTTGTGTTGCTCATCCTTTTGAGGCTACGATGACCATGCCCATCTGGGGTGTTTGGTAGGGTTCTGGTGCGTATGTAGATGATTGCGAAGGCCGATCTGCATTCGCAAGGTTCTGCTGCAAATGGGGCAGGATACCACAGACAATTTGAGTTTTGGACGAGCTGCTGACTTGGAATTTCCTCTCCTTGCATTTTCTCTCTGCCTCTGATATGCACTTGCTGTTGAGGGAGGCTGCACCCTTCTTTTTATTTGGTTGCACCATGTGCAGCAATCCTGGGTGAGCCTCTCCCAGAACTCTGAGTCGATATCAAAACTCTTAAGCGAAGCCTTCAGAGTGTCCTTGTAGTGCCATGAGAGTGCACCCCAGACTCGAGCTTTCCAGAGAAAATTCACTTTGGTAAGTGAGTGTCAGACATTCTTGGCTACATGACCAGCCCAACTCAATATGATGTGGATGCTTGGCATGCCAGCTCAGGTGAGCACCTCGGTGTCTGGTATTTTGTCCTGCCATCTGATCTTCAGAAGTTTCCGAAGGCAGCTCAGGTGAAAATGGTTGAGCTTCTTGGCATGACGCTGGTACACAGTCCGAGTCATGCATGTGTAGAGTAGAGTGGGCAGGACTATTGCTTTATAGACTTTCAGTTTGGTAGGCAGACCTACTCCTCTTCAGTTCCAGACTAATGTTCGAAATTTGCCAAAGGCTACACTTGCTTTAGCAATTCTTGCATGTGTTTCGTCATCGGTTATAGACAGTTCGAGTGAGTGTGCCACTGAAATAAGTGAATTTATCCGCTGCTGACAGGTTCTGGTCATGGACTGAAACCTTGGGCACGAGATGGGGCTTTCCTAGAGCAGACTGGTACATGACTTCAGTTTTTGTAGTGCTGATCGTAAGCCAAAGAATCTTTTTTAAATTTCAATGAGATCCAGGATTTGAGAACAAAACTCAAGGCTGACACGCCAGTGCAATATTGAAGCAGTGCTGCATTATCAGAGGTGCCATCTTTCCGATGAGATATAAAAGTGAGGCCCCGTCTGCCGTCACAGATGGATGTAAAAGATACCATGCACTATTTCAATGAAAAGCAGGGTAGTTATCCCCAACATTTATTCTTCAGTCAGGGATTGAAAACAGATTATTATCACATTGCTGTTTGTGGAGTTTGTTGTGCACAAATTGGCAGCCACATTTCCTGCATTACACAAGTGACGACACTTCAAAACATACTCCATTGGCTGTAAAGCACTTTGGGACATTCTATGGTCATAGTTATACAGCACAGAAACAGGCCCTTCGGCCCATCGTGTCTGTGCCAGCCATCAAGCACCTATCTATTCTAATCCCATTTTTCAGCACTTGGTCCGTAGCCTTGTATGCTATGACGTTTCAAGTGCACATCTAAATACTTCTTAAATGTTGTGAGGGTTCCTGCCTCTACCACCTCTTCAGGCAGTGTGTTCCAGATTCCAACCACATTTTTCCTCAAATCCTCTCTCAATCTCCTGCCCCTTTCCTTAAATCTATGCCCCCTGGTTATTGATCCTTTTGCTAAGGGAAAAAAGTTTCTTCCTATCTGTCCTATCCATGCCCCTCATAATTTTGTATACCTCAGTCTTCTCTGCTCTAAGGAAAACAACCCTAGCCTATCCAGTCTCTCTTCATAGCTGAAATGCTCCAGCCCAGGCAACATCCTGATGAATCACCTCTGCACCCTCTCCAGTGCAATCACATTCATCCTATTATGCGGTGACCAGAATTATACACACTACTCCAGCTGGGACCGAACTAGCGTTTTATACAGCTCCATCATAACCTCCCTGCTCTTATATTCTATGCCTCGGCTAATAAAGGCAAGTATCACAAATGCCTTCCTAACCACCTTATCTACCTGTGCTGCTGCCTTCAGTGATCTATGGACAAGTACACAAAGGTCCCTCTGACCCTCTACTTCCTCAGGTCCAACCATCCATTATATATTCCCTTGCCTTGTTAGTCCTCCCAAAATGCATCACCTTACACGTCTCAGGATTAAATTCCATTTTCCACTGCTCCACCCATCTTACCAACCCATCTATATTGTCCTGTAATCTAAGGCTTTCCTCCTCACTATTTACGAC